>NC_142687.1:65628333-67016250 GCF_056320005.1 Nelumbo lutea | reverse complement strand
TTATAGACAATTTATACATAGGATATAGGAATTTGGGGGTATTTTAGAATTGAATTATAATACTTTAGGGGTAATTCAAAAATAAAATTATGGGATCCTAGGATTTAAAAAATTTAGGAAAAACTTAAAGATATTTTAAATATCAATATTAAACGTAGAGATATTTTACTAATTTACCTTTGGGTTCGGGGAAAAATTATTTTCCCCATCCCCGCCCCATCCTTGTTTAGGGTCAGGGAAAACCTGCCCCATTTGGGCTAGGGTGGGGCCCTAGTTTTACGGGGGAAATTGCCATCCCTAGCAACTATAGTATCATTTAATTTGAATTTTACTATTTAATAATAAAAAATAATATCCTCTTGAGCAACCCACCCCCAAAAAAGTATCAATAACTTTGAAGTCATTAATCTATTTTTAAAATAGTAAAATTAGATGGATGTTTACAACAATATCACCAATATTGCTTAATATTTAGGGACATATGAATGGATAAAAAGCATTTAAATGACATCCATTAAAAAAACAAAGAAGGAAGAAAATCATTCAAAGAGCTACTAAGAAAAGTAATCCATGCCAACCAACATTTGTAGATGCATCCATCCTCTAGAGTAAGAGATGAAAAACATATGACTACAATCAAATCATCATCATGTATGTTTATAATCAACTGATAATATAATCATGACTCCAAAGCTTGTCCAACAAAGGAAACATGAAAGAAAGGAGAATAATGGGACCATCTTAAGTATGGAAGTCACCTCCAAGTTAGGTGGCAACACTTCTTTTGGTCAGTCATGGTTATGGATTTTAAGTCTAAGCTCCCCACAGTGCACGTAGATTGTCTAGAATTTATCTTTAGGAAAAAGGTAGGGAAACCTGAACATAACCTAATGGTATGTTTGAATTATGGGAATTGAGAGATAGAAATAGAAAATGTAGGTTGAAATTATAATTTTGGGCATGTTGATGTGTCAAATTCAAGTCAATTATAATACTCAGATTTTTAGTTCATTCATTTAGTGATAATTTGAATATTTTTTTATTCCATGTCTTTATTGAGTAATATAGATTAATAAATATGAAATATATTATTATTACTATTATTTACTAATATTATATTCTTATTATGTGTGTATTGATTTTGAAATAAGTATATATATATATATATTAGTGACAGTATTTTCTTTGACATGTGTTGATTCGAGTTTGATTCAGTTCAAGAGCATTGCACGAGCACCGAAACATGCAGAAGAAGCAAATTCAAACCCCTACTATTGGCGTTGGCATCTTGGCGATGCCTATATATATGGATAGATTAAGGCCTTGTTTGGTTATAATTTTCAAAGTTTTTTTTTTTTTAAGTATGGAAGTATGAGAAGTATAAGAATGTGTTTGTTTGACATATTTTTTATTTTAAAAAGATGAAGTAAAAGTACAAAAAAAAGCAAAAAATACAAAGTCATCTTTTGACGTATTTTATATATTCTAAAATGTGTGCATTAGTCGCACGTATGATACTTATACACCTCGCCATGTAAAAGAATATATAAATGTTACATGAAATTATAGGTACATTAATGTATTCAGTAACATGTGTGTACCATGTAGCATGTATCAAATTTATCATTGACTTACTTTCATATGCCACATGGAATCCTTATATATTGCCACTTAGCATCCACACATGTAAAACGTTTTGTTGTATTCAGGCACCATCATTTAATTTTACTTTGAAAAATATGCTTTTGAAAAAATTTCATCCAGACATTTTCAAAGTAAAAATATAAAAGTAGAAATATTCCATTTACTTTGTACACCTATAAAGTACGGAGTATTACCAAACAAGGCCTAAATTGTTTATTTATGAAGTACCGCCAAACAAGTCCTAAATTGTTTAATACTTGGTATAACTCTTGCATAAGTTTATTAATGGTTGAAAGGTTATCAAAGTGCAAAATTACTTCCATCAAATAACAAATTTAAAAAGGAGAAATTATATGGAAGTAATAAAAGACACGCAAGGGAAGGAGCTATGGCTAGAGGAGGTGGTTGGTGCTTTTCAGAAGCTAGCAAAAATGACAAGTTGGGAACATGATGAGGGCGAAGAAATAGCTGACTGGTGTAATTTGAGATTTCCTTAGTTATCAGAAGAAGACAAAAAAGACCTCTTAATTCCACCAACATGGGAGAAAGCTGAAGAAATTGTGAAAAACATGAAACCCCATACCGTACTAGAGCCTAATGGCTAGAAATTGCAATCCCATCACTCAACTGCTATTTGCAGATGATTGTCTTCTCTTTTGTAAAGATGACTATCCAAGATGATAGAAGCAATACAACAAATCATTGCTTCCTTTGAACACATGTCAGTGGAGAAAATAAATACTAGTAAGAGTGTTGTTTTGTTCAATTCAAACATGCTTCGGAGGCAAAGACAATTCATATTAAGAACATTAAAAATTAAGCAAATGGGTTTCAATGACAAATACATGCATGGGTGCAACATTGTGGATAGGCAAGAGAAAAGTGGGATCCTTTAAAGAGTTGTTGAAAAAAAAGAAGGAAAAGATGTCTTGATGGAAGGCCAGTTTATTGTTCTAGGTAGGTAGGACCACACTTATCAAGGGAATAGCTCAAGTGATTCCAATTTATGTAATAGGTACAAATCTTTTTATAAAGACAATAAATGAATTGGAGAAGTTGTAAAGATCATTTTGGTGGAAGGATGGTTCATAACAACATGGACGACATCAGACCTGTTCATGGGCCGGGCTTTCACTCTGTATTAACAATTTTTTTTAAGGCCCGAGCCCGAGCCTAGCCTGACCATCGGGCCTACAACTTGGGCCTGAGCCCGGCCCTCACAAAAAGCCCGAAGCCCTGGCCAGGGCCCACGCCCGAAATTTAGCCCATTCTGTTACTATTGCTGAAGCGGCTGGATAGAGATAGAGAGAGAGAGAAATTATAAAGAAAAAAATAAAAAATGTATATATTAAATTATAAATATATATATTTTAATAAATATTATATTATTTGTATATTTTATATAATATATAAAATATATAATATTGAGTCGGGCCAGGCCAGGTCGGGCCGTGCTTTTTTGACAAATCCCGAGTCCGGCCTGAAACACAGTCGGGCTTACTGTATTAGGCCCGAAGTCAGGCCCGTGGGCCTAATTACATGACCAAGCCCAACCAGGGTGTGGGCCGGGCCATCGGGCTACCCGACCCATGAACAGGTTTAGACAACATACAATTGGATAGAACAAGTAATGTACATCAAAGAAAGAAGGGGGATAGGGTTTCCGTAAGATGCTATACATGAATAAAGCATTGTTTGGAAAGCAATATTGGAGATTATTCTCAAAACCTGAAGCATTATGGACAACGGTAATTAAAGATAAATACTTGAAGTCAAGCTCAACCTTTGCTCGGGTGGAAGGTCCATCTTATTTTGGCTGATGGAAACAAATGCTAGTAGTGGTTAAGGAGTAAAAAACTAATTTTATATAGCAAATGTGTCGGAGGGAGATTCAAGAATCTCTCCTCCCTCCTTTGTGCTCCTTTAGTTTTGTCATTTCCTTTTCCCACTTTTGAATGCATGGGAAGACTCCTTGTCCCACATTGCTTGGGAAAGGAGTTGAGTTGGAGTATATTTATAGATTTACTCTCTCTCTCTATGGGTAGGGACCCATAAGAGGAAAGCACTATAGATATTCCCATGCATGTGAGGGAGGTTGCGGGTGTGAGCGCATGTACGTGCGGGTGTATGTGTATACGCTCACTACACCAAATTGTTTTGTTATTGACCAGATTAAACAATTTGACTTAAATTTCAAAATTTATTTTTAAACATTTTCTTTTCTATTTTGTGTTTCTTCCTCTTTGTGTTTCTTCGAACAGGTGCACTATTTTGAAGAGGCCTTTGTCTCAAAGGACACTTTTGTGTCCATTCGGGTGACTAAGATCTCTCTATAAAAGGAGTGTTGGTCAACCCAGAAACACACACTAGTGCATAGTCTTCTTAGTCAATCGTTCTTCTCTAAGCATATGAGCATCATTCTTTGTGGTCCACGGAGGTCTGGTAAGCGAGTGCACGCCTACCAGGGGCCAATGGGATGTTTTATCTTAGCGATCGATTTGCAATCACCCAGCTGCACCGTAGGGGGAAAATGTAGTTTTAAGGAGAGTGATCAAGTGGCACGACTCAGCCCTCTTTCTCTCTGCAAATTCTTAGTTTCACATTTCTGCAACGCTATGGATTTGCAAGTTCTCGATTTGGAAAGCGATTACTGATAAGTTCCATTTTGCTTTCTTTACTATTTTCCAACCATCTTAAAACCACATTTATGGAACCTATCTCTACTAACCCTTTCATGAGGAACTTGATACTGTCAACAGTTCCCGATTTTTCTAAGATTGAACATTTTTAATGGAACCAACTATAAGCGTTGAAGACAATGCCTTCTATTTTCCTTAGAGCAATTAGGGGTAGGAGTGCTCACGATTTGGTTTCCTTAGAACACTTAAGGGTAGGGGTGCTCACGGTTCAGTTAACCGAACTATGGGGTTACTTTGTGAACCAAACCGATGCAAACTAGTGGACTGGTTAACCGTGGTTTGGTTTTTTGTTTTTTTTTTTATGCACTCAAAGTAAAAAAAAAAAGTGTAAAAACCTCTCCTCTTGCAGGTCTTTTTGGTTTTTCCATTCAAGCTGAAATGAAAAATACAAACAACATTCATTCATATTCTAAAAGTACAAAAAAAAAACTAAAAGAGGTGGCAATTTTCTAGTGTCGGACTGGTTGGTGGTTGTTGTTGGCTGTCGCCTGAATTGAAGTGAGAGAGAGTGATTGAGAGAGATGAGAGAATGAGTTAGAGAGAGTGACTAAGAGAGAGAACTGAGTTGGAGGCCGTTGGTCGGTCTAGCCCGTTAGGGAAGAAGAAGAAGAGAGATGAGAGAAAGTCATTGAGAGAGAGAACTGACTACTGAGAGTGAGAGACCGTTGGTGTTGAGGCTGAAGGCTGTTGGTTCATTGGGGAAGAAGAAGACAGATGAGAGACTTAAAAGTGAGAATAGAGATAAGAGAATTGAGAGAGGGAAAGGCCCGAAAGTGAAAGGGTATTAGGTTAAAATCGAATCATCTATTCGATTTTAAAAAATATAATATATTATATAAATTATATAATATATATTATTAGTATATACCGGTTGGTTCTGTTAACCGTCGATTTTTTTAAACCAAAATCAAACCGACCGGTTTGGTTAACTAGTTTTTCGGTCCAGTTTTGGTCGGTTCGGTTTTTTCTCACCCCTAGTTAGGAGTAGCCTTTTCTTTGGCTGAACCAAACTAACTAAACATGGAGAAACCAAGCCATTCTATTGTTACAGAACACTGGACTACGGCCGACCACCTCTACACAAACCATATCCTCAATTGCTTGTCCAGTGAACTGTACAATGTTTACTCTTCTTATAACTTTGCCTATTAAATTTGGAATGCATTGGACAACAAGTATGCTCTAGAAAATGTTGGAAATAAAAAAATATGTGATTGCCAATTTCTTGCATTTCACCATTAAAGAGACATGGATGTGTTTGCCTAAATAGATGAGTTTCAGGAGCTTGTGGGGGAACTAGCAAAGGAAGGTATGGTACTGCTAGATGAATTTGTTGTTCATTTTCTAATAGAGAAATTGCCACATACATGGAATGATTTCAAAACAAGTATGAAGTATAAGAGGAAGGACACTACTTTGGATCAAGTAGTGGTCTTAATTAAAATAAAAGATGACGAGGGCAGATTTGGCCCTCCAATGGCATTATGACACATGGCATCTCAGAACAACTAGATGACATTTGAAACCACTTAGGCAACAACTTGCCTTAGCCAAGATGATGGTGTCCTAGCTGGCAACTTGGCACAGGCGCCGAACTGGCAACCTGGCACAGGCGCTGACCTAGCGACCTGGCACAAGCACCGACCTAGCGACCTAGCACAGGCACCAACTGGCGGCCTGGCACAGGCGCCGAATTGGCGACCTGGCACAGGCGTCGAACTGGTAGCCTGGCACAGGCACCAACCTAGCGGCCTAGCACAGGCACCGAACTGGTAGCCTGGCATAGGCACCGAACTGGTAGCCTGGCACAGGTGCCGACCTAGCGGCCTAGCATAGGCGCCGAACTAGAAACCAGACACAGGCACCGAACTGGCAACCTAACACAGGCGCCGAACTGGTAGCCTGGGAGACGTGATTGCCGAAAAAGTTGGCATGCATATTCTAACACTCTCACAATCCTTGGAAGTTGGCCCACGTACCGAACGATCTAGAGGGTGGTCAACATGCATGGCGGTTGCCTCCGAGAATCTCAGACCACTTAGGCGACCTCTCGGAAGTCTCAGATACGATGCGTGAAGCCTACGCTAGACAATGCCTATATAAAGGCACCAACCCCAATGGCATGGGGGGGGGCAAATAAGCATATTCTAGCTCTCATACTTTGTGATTTTTAGCTCACAATCTACTATGAGAGTACTAACTTAAGCATCAGAGTGACCTCACCGAGTTAGCCACCCCGGGTCCTCTGGCATTGATTCCTTGTAGGTCTCTAAAGAATTACGAAGCTCAACAATCAATCCAGCTCGGTGGTCTGGTCAGCTCGGCACCTAGCCTGCCCCCAGCTTGCCACATAATTTGCCTCTAGCTCGGCACCTGATCTGCCCCCTAGTCAGCTCGGCACCTGATCTACGGCCCAGTCAGTTCGGCACCTAACTTGCCCAACTCGACCCAGTCAGTTGGACACCTAACTTGCCTAGCTTAGCCTAGCCAGTTCGGCTCCTAACCTGCCCAGCTCGGCCTAGTTGGTTTGGCACCTAATATGCAGCTCAGCCCAGTCAGTTAGGCACCTAACCTGCGCAACTCGGCCCATTCAGTTCGGCGCCTAACCTGCCCAGCTCGGTCCATTCAGTTCGGCGCCTGACCTGCACAGCTCGGCCCAATCAGCTCGTCACCTAATCTGCCCAACTCGGCCTAGTCAGCTCATCACCTAATATGCAGCTCGACCCCCTAGTCAGCTCAGCACCTAATAGGCAGCTCGACACTTTGGTCATCTCGGCACCTAATAGGTAGCTCGGCCCTCTGGTCAGCTCGGCCTCCAGGTCCTCATCCAACAATTCAACAAAACGGCCTCGTGTATAGAACACTCGATCTCCCCACCGAGCTGAGGAGACTTCCAGGTTCCACTTTCTCTTGGGAGCCAAGTCTCACCTCACGGCAGGAGAGATGGGCAGGTCACTCTGCCCGCTTCACAGGGTAACGTCGGAAACAGGTCCGGAGACACTCAGCCCGCCAGGGCCATTCTTCCTCGGCGATCACATCAAGAAGGTTTGGTTGTAGGTAACCGGTTTGGGGTTCTGGCCGTGAGCTCAAGGCAAGGCCCTTCCATCCATGGCAGTCAACCTCAACATCAAAGGAACCAAGAACCACCTCGTGGCAGAACAGTACTAGACCACACAAAGGTTAGCAGCACCAATGTGGAGCCGATGAAGAAATAGCAGCGAAGGCATCGCAAAGCACACCGAACATCAGCTCAGAACATTTAGCTCGCAAGGCCTAACCAGTAGGAACAAGTAAAACATAAAGAGGAGGCGAGCTTAGCAGCCACAAAGACCGCTACTCTCATCTTCTATTGTCCCCTTTGTCTTCTGAGCTATTGGCGACCTCGATGCCCAAGGACTTCAAAAGGCATCCCCTCAACAAGTATGATGGATCTTTTGATCCAAACGACCATGTAGACTCCTTTTCAGTCCCAAATGCATCTAGCTGGGGCTGACTAGTCCTACATGTGCGTGGCTTTCTCCACCACATTTAAAGGAGTAGCTCGCACATGGTACTGGAACCTCATGCCGGGAACAATCAAAGAGTTGGGCGCAGTTCGTGGAGTTGTTCACCTCGCACTTCATCACCAGCAAGAAGTTCCCGAGGTCCCAAGAAAGTCTCTTCAATGTAGTTCAAAGAGAAGGGGAGTCCATAAAAAGCTATATCAAGCACTTCAATGACACCTGTCTGCAGATCCCCGATCTAAATCCAGCGGTGAGGCTCACAACAGTGAAGAAAAGTATAACTCACAGGGAGTTCAAGTGGCATGTGGTGGCCAACAAGCTGAAAGACATCACAAAATTTCTCAAGCTCGCTAACCAGTTCATCGGGACTGAGGAAGAGATGAATTAGAAGACTGATAATCCAACAGAAAAGAGAGAGAGAAGGTAACAGCACAGGTAATGGCGGGAACAAGAGAAGAAAGAACAAGTCCCCGACCAGGGGAGGAAACAAGTCTGGGAGCCGATCTCCTTCGCGATCTCGCAAGTCAGGTCAGTGTTCCAAAACTCTGCCTATTGAAAGGACGAGCTATACACCCTTCAACGCGAAGCGAGGAGAAATCCTTATGGCAATCAAAGACTCCTCCTATGTGAAGTGGCCACCTCGGTTGAGGGGAGATCCCACCACCAGGAACAGGAACACTTACTGTTACTTTCATAAAGACCACGATCACAGTACAGAGAATTGTTGGAACCTCTGCAATGAGATTGAGGAGCTCATCCGTCGTGGGTATTTAAAAAATTTCATACAAAGAGAAGACAAAAACCAAGCAGATCGCCAAACAGACCGGTAGGGGGACCAAAGAAGAAATGCTCCCGAGTCCAGCAACAGACAGAGTGAGCGGCTGCCACAGTAGTCATTCGAAGAAAGGCCAATCTGTGGAGTAATCAACATGATTACTGGCGGGTCCATCATCACGGGCTGCACTTCAGCAGCAGGCCGAGCTTCAATTCGCGAATTAGAAAACGAGGAGTAGAACCCACCGAAGTGACCCAGACTTGAAGACCCTATCAACTTCACAGAGGATGATGCATGCAGGATCCAATATCCTCACGATGACGCCCTAGTGATAAAGCTGAGGATAAATGATTTCGAAGTCAAGCGCATCCTATTGAACTTGGGTAGCTCGGCCGACATCTTGTTCAAAGATGCCTTTGACAAGCTGCAACTCCAGACAAGCGATCTAAAGCCGACGGATACTCCCCTGGTAGGCTTCAACGGCGAGGAGGTCAGACCTCTAGGGCGAGTCTCAGTACCTGTAGAGGTCGGCATTTGGCCCAATATTGTAAGGTTCGAGCACACGTTCTTAGTGGTCACAACTCCATCCGCATACAATGCCATAGTAAGTCGACCCATTACGCACGCACTACGTGCAGTAGTGTCCACCTACTACTTGGCAATGAAGTTCCCTACGGACTATGGAGTAGGGGTTGTGCGAGGCGACCAACTCGAATCTTGCAAATGCTATGTCGCCGCCCTCAAAGGGAAAGCCAAACTAGCGACTAACGTTGAGCTCGAGCGACCTAAGGAGTATGCCGAAGAGCGAGCTACACTGACGGAGGAGAAGGTTCACATCCCGATCTCAGCAGATGGTCCATCTAAGACCCTCTAGATCGGCGTTTCGATCGAGGAACCACTTTGCTCTCAGTTGGTAAGTTTCTTACTTAAAAATTTAGATGTATTTGCTTGGTCTGCAACAGAAATGCCCAGAATATATTCTAAGGTCCTAACTCACAAATTGAACACTGATCCCTTAGTCAGGCCCGTTAAACCTAAAAAATGCAACCTCGCCCCGGAGCGTTGGAGGATAGTCAATGTAGAGGTCGGGAAGCTCTTAGCGGCAGATTTCATCAGGGGGGTCCATTACCCGAGTTGGGTAGCTAACCCAGTTCTGGTAAAAAAAGTCAACGGTAAATGATGCATGTGCGTCGATTATACCGACCTGAATAAAGCCTGCCCGAAAGATTGTTTCCTGCTGCCCAAGATTGACCGCCTAGTGGTTGCGATCTCAGGGCATGAGTTGCTGAGCTTTCTGGATGCATGTTCGAGTTACAACCAAATCAGGATGGACCCTGTCGATGAAAAAAAATAGCCTTTTTAACCGAACTCAGACTGTATTGCTATAAGGTTATGCCCTTTGGACTAAAAAATGCCGGGGCAACCTTTCAAAGACTTGCAAATAGGATTTTTGAGCCGTTAATTGACAATAAAGTTGAATGTTGTGTAGATGATATGGTCGTTAAGACCCAATTTTCAAAATTGTTATTAAATGATTTGCAAAATGTTTTTGAAATTTTATGAAAATACAACATGAAGTTAAATCCCAACAAATGTGTCTTTGGCGCCACCTCGGGTAAATTCTTGGGCTACATAGTCAACCGACATGGCATCGAAGCCAACCCAAAAAAGATAAAGGCCATCTTAGATACGAGACCACCTTGCAAGCTGAAAAAGGTTCAGAGGCTGAATGGCCGCATAGCCACTCTGAGCCATTTTATGTCAAAGTCAGTAGATCGATGCCTGCCTTTCTTTAAGGCTATAAATAAAATTAAAGACTTCGAGTGGACTGCGGAGTGTCAGCTCGCTTTCGACGAGCTGAAAAGATACCTAGCTAGTATCTTGGTTCTGACCCGACCGGAGGAAGGGGATATTTTAAAGATGTACCTCTCCACGAGTGACGAGGTGGTCAGCTCGGTACTGATAAAAGAGATAGATTGGGTCCAACGACCCATCTACTATGTTAGCAAGGTTTTGTAGGATGCTAAAACAAGGTATTCGAAGATTGAGAAAGTGGCATACACACTAATCATAGCAGCTCGGAAGCTTCGTCCATACTTCCAAGCCCACACTGTCATCGTCCTCACCAATAAGCCTCTAAGGCAGATCCTGTTCAAGCCCGAGGTGTCCGACAGATTGATGAAATGGGCTTTTGAACTCAGTGAGTGACATCCGATACGAACCCCGAACGGCTATTAAGGCCCAAGCCTTAGCCAATTTCATCGCAGAATGTACATTCAAAATTGTAACCCCCGAACTGGCTGAGCTTGAGCACATGGAGGAAACTTCAACCAGCGTGACACCGATTCTGGTTAGAGTAGGTCCGACCTGGGACGGGGAGCCCTGGATCCTCCACGTTGATGGCTCATCCAACCAACAAGGAAGCGGCGTGGGCATAATTCTGTACGGTCCAAGCAGGGTGAAACTAGAATACGCACTCCGTTTCGGGTTCGCAGCGTCCAACAACAAGGTAGAGTATGAGGCATTAATAGCGGAGCTCACTTTAGCGAAGGAAGTAAAGGCTAAACATGTTATCATCCGCAGCGACTCTCAGCTCGTGGTCAATCAAGTCAGCGGCGAGTATGAAGCCCGCGACCCCACCATGGCTGCTTATTTAACCAAGGTTAAAGAGGTTTTGCGTGGCTTCACATCTTATTTCATCAAGCATTTCTCGAGATCCGAGAACGCTGAGACCGATGCCTTGTCCTAATTAGCCAGCACAAGCAGCAACACCATGCAGACCGTGTACATAGAGGACCTACCTCAGCCTAGCATTCTCGGGGGGGGGGGGGGGGGCAGGAGAGGTCGCTCATATAGCACAAGTAGAGATGAGTTGCATTGACCCGCTCATGAATTACCTGCTTCACGGAACTCTCCCTGTAGATCGCAATGCGGCCAGAAGGGTAGAGCGCCAGTCGACTAAGTGCGTCATTATAGACGAACAACTATACAGAAGGTCTTTCATGCTCCCCTACTTGCTGCCTGCGACCTTCAGAGGCTGAACTCGTTCTCCACGACACCCATAAAGGCTTATGTGGTAGAAACTTGGGGGGGGGGGGGGGGGGCAGGGCTCTCGCCCAGAAGGCGCTACAACAAGGTTACTACTGACCTACAATGAAGGCAGATGCACTTGAGCTCGTCAAAAAGTGTGACAAGAGTCAGAGGCATGCCAACATCCACCACCAACCTACTGCTGACCTCAAATACCTCACCAGCCCATGGCCCTTCGCACAATGGGGAATCGACATACTTGGCCCATTCCCACCCGCAACAAGATAGAGGAGGTTTCTGGTGGTAGCAGTGGATTGTTCCACGAAGTGGGTGGAAGTAGAACCCCTAGATCACGACCCGCAACATACAAAATTTCTTCTGGAGGAATATAGTATGTCGCTTCAGGCTACCTCGGGTACTCATCTCCGACAACAGAAAGCAGTTCGAAGAGATCAAGTTTCAAAATTGGTGTGCCAAGATGGGAATACAACAAAACTTCACCTTGGTGGCACACCCACAGGCAAACGGGCAAGCAAAAGTTACAAACAAAGCTATACTCCATGGACTAAAAGCTCGCTTAGCCCAAGCCAAAGGACTGTGGGTAGATGAACTGCCCAGTGTGCTATGGGCCTACCGGACTATTGTCAAGATCGCCACGGGTGAGACTCCCTTCAACCTCACTTACAGCATGGAAGTGGTGATCCCAGCAGAAATTGAAGTGCCGACACTACGCTTAGAGACCTACGACGAGGAGACAAAGGACGACGAGCTCCGTACCAACCTTGACCTGGTGGAAGAAGTACGGGACCTGACATACATCCAGACTATAGCTTACCAGCAGAGAGTGGCTCGGTACTATAATGCCTGGGTCAAGAAACGACACTTCCATGTCGGTGACCTGGTTCTTCGAAAGGTTATGGTACCCGAGCCCATAACAAGTCGGGTATATACCCTACAATGTCCGCTCACATCGGCGTACATTATGCAATGTTACCCTTACTAGTAGTCCAGCTCGGTAGCTCGGTAGTTTGGGGTAACTGGCGCTTAGAAAAATTTTTATTTTTGGTTACCCCTACTTGCAGTCTAGCTCGGTAGCTCGGCAGTTCGGGGTAACCTACACATTTCTACTCCTACTTGGTTAGTTCGCCAGTTCGGGAGTTATTTGCACTTGGAACATTTTTGAACAAAAGTCAAAAGGTGTATTTCATTGATATGAAAGTTCGAGTACAAAAAAAAAGAGAAAAATTTTCACTATAGATCGAGCTTGGAGGCCCAGAGCATACAATATAGGAGATAAAAAGAAGCCTCTATTCATCTCGATGCTTTTCACTCTTGTCTGAGGCTTCGGCAGGAGGGTCCATACACTCATCAGCACCGGTCTCCTCGAAGTCACCAAGCAGCTCGCTATCGCTTTTCGTTTCGGAGTCCGGGTCTTCCGCAGCTTCGGCAACCATCTCCTCTAAGATCCTCGAAGTAGTAATGGCGCTAAGGTCGAGCTGAGGGAATTAACGTCGGGTCAGACACCTACTAAGCTTGAAACCCTTACGGTAGCTTTCTGTCCCCACCTCAACCAGTTCTCTCCGGAACTCCTCCGAGGCCTTGTATTCTTGGATGGCCTTGACCTTAGCCTCCCCCACAGCTTGAAGGAGTATCTCAGTCCGCTCCTTTACGTGGACCTCGAGATTCTCCACCTCTCGCTTCAGCGCCGCCTTTTGCCCCACGAGCTCCTCCTTCTCGGCCATCAACAGAGTGATCAACTCCTTTTTAGCCTGTGTGTCTTTCTTTAACTGGTTAACTTCATTGCATGCTAAATTTAGCTTGGCGTGAGCCTCGCGAGATGAAGACTTAACTGCAAGAGCTCATTTCTTGTGCACCTCAAACTGGTATGTCAGAGCATGTATAGTGGAGTTCACCTGCCAAGAGGACACAAGAGTTAGTACAAGAAAAGTTGAAGTACAAAATTCAACGAAGTCAAGACAGAACTTACCACCATGCAGTGGGTAGCTACTCGTGCTCCGAGCTGAGTGACTGGCAGCTCGACCCAACTAGTGACCTCCTCAGCATATACTGCACTTTTGTGCTTGAGAAGGCTATACTTCAGAGTTAGTATGCTCTGAGCCGCTTCATCACTGCCTAAAGAAGCAACAACTGCAAGGGCGGGCTCCAAAGATGTTGCCTCCTCGGGCACGCGGGCTGGGGAGACCTTCCCGGATTCCTCCTCGACCAGATCGATCACTGGAGGTTGCTTAGTGGAGGGCTGCTCAGGCTCTAGGACGGCAGCCTACAGAGACTCAATACGAGATCTTTTGGACGCTCGCTTCTTCTTTCCCTTTTTCATGCTACCGAAGAGTTCGGCCGCCGGGATCTTCATGGTAGCTGCAACAATAGCAAACTATCAGAAACAACACCAAAATAAAATAAAGGCAACACAACAAGTAGCGACCTACCAGGACTCAGACCGACTGACACGAGCTTGTCTTCGGTCATGTAGTCCACAAACTTGAGACCGAGCTCCGCCCAAGATTGGAGCGCTTCCCTTGTCTTTAGGTCCAGTCTAACACTAGGATCTTGGATGGCCACCCTCCAGTGGGTCGGGAAAGGCCACCCCTCAATGTTACGGACCACGAAGTAACGTCTTTTCTAGAGCGGGACCTTGTTCAGGAGCTCGTGCAAGAGTTTATAGCCCGGATGAGGGGATAGGTAGTAAGTTCGCCTGTGTTCGGGTAGAACAGAGGAGGAGTTTTTCTTTATCGAGAGAATGTAAGAAAACATATCAAGGTCAAGAGGAAGGTTATAGTCGTGGAAGAGCGAAATAGTTCATAGTACATTGCGAATAGAGTTCCGGTGCAGCTGATCTATGGTGATGTTAAAGAGTTTTATAACTTCGACAATCAAAAGGTGAAGTGAAAGACGAAGACCAGCTATGAGCTGCTCCTCGAAGATCACGATCTCGTTGTGACCATGCTCCCAAGGAATGCTACCTAGGGGAATACTATAAACTAAGTTGCTCAGAAGCCTATACCGAGCTACTAGGGACAGAAGCTTGTCCGTCATCATTGTCAATGAGCCAAAACTATCTGGCTAATGACCTCGATGCGAGGTGGATGCCAGACCTGAGGCCCCTCACTTCTCCCGGGGTGATTCCACCTTTGGAGGATCACATACTGCACCTTGACCCGAAGTAGCTTCTTCGGTATGGTGATCTATGACCTGAGTCGAGGTACCCACCTTGGCCCCAACAGACTTATCGCTCCCATCTAAGAGACTGTCAAAACTATAGATAGCATGGAAAAGATACTAAATCAAAAAGGAGAGCTAGGGAAGACTCACCAAAGGAGGACTAAACTGAAGGAAGACACCGAACTAGAGAAACCGAGCTAAGAAACTTGAACGCAACCTCAGATTGAAGGCTAGCGAATTTATGGCGAAGCAAATGAGTCTCGGGGCCCCTATTTATGGCCGCTGTGTTCGAGAATCAACGGTCGAGATCAAAGTGATTCAACGGTTCCTCGAAAAACCAGTTGCGTGACCCCCTGAGGTTGAAATTGGTTTAGCACTTGTTTTGACGTCCGTAGAGTCTATAGATCTCGAAAATCGGAACTTAAAAGCATTAGCTCAGGGATACCGACTCAGACCACTACGTGATCTCAGAAATCCCTCCAACAGATGTCGAACCACACGGGATCACACCGTGTAACGACTAGCCTTATCACCTCCCCGCACGGTTCGGGCAGAATTGATAAACCTTATCAGTTGATAATGTTATCCCCCAATTAAAGCGGAAACGGATCCCATCGTAACGAAGATCCCAAAACCGATCCACAAAACCCGCGAGGACTCAACTATATAAAGGCGACAACCTCGAGGGCATAAGGTATTTCTTTGCTCTCTACCTCTCTAGCTCTATACATTCAAAGCCATTTCAGCTCACAAACAACTTACTAACTTAAGCATCGGAGCGACCTCACCGGGCTAGCCACCTTGGGTTCTCTGATTGTATTTTGCAGATCCACCTAGCTCGTCGTTCGACTGGAAGCCAGATCATCCTCCAGCAGGGAGCGATTAGATCGCACTACATCAGAAGAAAAGAACAGAAAGAAAGATGGATCAGATTTCCAAAGTCAATCTGGTTGAGGAAACGATTACAGAATTCAAAAAGAATCTGAATGTGAAAAGTGATAAAAATTTCAAGAAGCAACAAAAGAAAGAAAAATGCTATGTATGTGTCAAACTCGGGCATTACAAGAAAGGTTGTCAGTACCAAAAGAAGAAAGACTTTGGGAAACCAAAAGCCAATTTGAGTGAGGATATTATTGCAGTCATGGTAACGGAGGTAAACTTGGTTAATAAACCAAAGGAGTGGGTATTGGACACTGGTGTTACCAAGCACATATGTGGGGATCATAGCTCCTTTTATGAGTACACAACTCAGTCTGTGGGAGAGCAAGTCTTCATGGGAAACTCACAAATTTTGAAGGTCATCAAAAAAGGAAAGGTGCTCCTGAAACTAATTTCGGAAAAAATTTTGATGCTGAATGATGTGCTACATGTGCTAGAGATTAGACGAAATTTGTTGTCAAGAACACTCCTCAACAAAGTAGGGTTGAAGCAAGCAAGGTTGTGTTGACTAAAAATATTATATTTATTGTAAAATGATACAATGCTGGTGGACTATTTGTATTAAACATTTATGATATTATTACGAATAAGAGTGCTTCTTCTTCTGCTTATATTATTGAATCATTTAATATTTGACATGCTAGATTAGGACATTGTAGTGCTCCTTATTTAAAACGGTTATGTAAATTAGGAGTTTTGAATGTTCCTATTGTTTTTACAAATGAAAAATGCCAAGTATGTGTAGAAAAAAAAATCACTAAGAAACCTCATAAAAGTGTACAAATAGAAACTGAATTATTACAACTATATACACAGTGATCTAGGAAACCTTAAGTATCATGAATCTAGAGGAGGAAAAAACTATTATATAACTTTCATAGATGACTTTTCTAGGTTTGCAAACGTAATCTTACTTAGATCAAAAGATGAGGCTAAACAAGCTTTTATAAATTACAAGACTGAAGTAGAAAATTAGTTAAGAAAGAAAATAAAAAAACTTAGAACAGATTGAGGGATTGAATATGATGGAGAAACCATTAGGAAATTCTTTGAAGAGAAATTGAATCATACATGAAACTACAACAACCCCTTATCAACTTGAATCTAATGAAAGCAAAAAGACTTAACAGAACATTAAAATAAATGATGAATGCTATGCTAATTAGTTCATGTGCACTTCTGAACTTGTGGGGGGAAACAATCCTAACGGCTTGTCACTTATATAATAGAATACCACACAAGAAAAATGGACAAATACCTTTTGAATTATGGCCTAGTAGGAAACTTAGTTTGAACTACCTAAAAGTTTGGGGTTGCTTAGCAAAAGTTGGAATACTTGAACCTAAAAGGAAGAAATTTGGACTAAAAACCTATAACTGTGTGTTCATTGGATATACACAAAACAATGCATCTTATCGGTTCCTTGTAATTAAAATAATTGATAATGTTGTAGAAAACAACATAATAATTGAGTCTGGAGATATAGAATTCTTTGAGCACATTTTTCCATGGAGATAAGAAACAACAAATAGGGAAATCTATAACAGAAACCAAGAACAATTGAATGCTCAAGGAATCGGTACTTCACTTAGTCAAGACAACACCGATTCTCAGAATCAAGAACCAAACTTAAGGAGAAGTAAAAGACAAAGGAGAGAAATAAACTTGGGTGACGGAATGTTTACATTTCTAGTGGACAAAGACCCAATAACCTATTAGGAAGCTGTAACCTCACTTGATATAGTATTTTGGAAGGAAACCATAAAAAGTGAAATAGACTTTGTATTCACTAATCACACTTGGGAACTTGTAGATCTCCTTCCTAGAATTAAGACATTAGATTGTAAATGATTTTTTAAGAAAAAAATTAAAACTAAATGGTATAATAGATAAATTCAAAGGCAAATTAGTTGTTAAAGAATTCAAACAAAAGAAAGATGTAGACTTCTTTGACACTTACTCCCCAATTGAAAGGTTAATTACAATTATAGTCTTATTTTCTCTATCATCTATTTATAAACTAATAGTTTATCAAATGAATGTAAAAGCAACTTTCTTAAATGAGGAATTAGAGGAAGAAATATATATTAAGTAGCTTGAAGGATTCATAATGCCAGGACAAGAAAATAAAGTATGCAAACTAATTAAATCTCTGTATGACTTAAAACAAACTCCCAAACAATGGCATGGAAAAATTGATAATGTATTAGTAACAAATGGATATAACAAAAATGATTTTGATAGATGCGTCTATAACAAGTTCGTAAATGATAAAAGAGTCATGATCTATTTATATGTTGACGATATGTTGATAATGGGAACAAGTCTCTAAGTAGTAAAAGAAACAAAACAATTTCTAATGTCCAATTTTGATACTAAGGACTTGGGTGAGGTTGATGTAATATTGGGGATTAAAAACCATAAACAACAATAAAATTTTATTCTCTCCCAATCATACTATGTAGAGAATATTCTTAGGAAATTTGGACACTATGATTGCAAGCCTGTTAAAACACCTATTGACTATAGCATTCACTTAAGGAAACATGTAAGAGAACTTGTTTCACAAAAGGAGTATGCAAATATAATTAGATATGTGTCTTACTTAATGAATTGCACAAGACCAGATATACTATAGCTGTTGGAAAATTAAATCAACATACTCATAATCCTAGAAATGAACATTGGGAAATTCTAGTAAGGTTATTAAAATATTTAAAAGGAACTATAAATTTTGGTTTATACTATTCGGGTTTTCCTTCTGTTTTATAAGGCTTTACTAATGCGAATTGGATTTCAGATTCAAAGGATAGTACTTCCACTAGTGGATATGTTTTTAATCCTAGGTGGAATAGTATCGTGGAAATTGGTAAAGCAGTCCTGTAATACCAGATCAACAATGGAGGCCGAATTCATCACATTAGAATTGGTAGGGTTCGAGGCAGAGTGGCTAAGAAACTTATTGGTAGATATACCACTTTGGCCATAGCCGGTTTCATCTATATCTCTTCATTGTAATAGCCAAGTAGCAATAGGCAGAGCCTAGAACCAAACTTACAACGGTAGGCATAATCAGGCAAGACAATACTTCAACGAGGTATAATTGTTTTGGATTTTGTGAGGTCTGAAAAGAACATTGCAGATTCGTCAACCAAACCACATACTTCTAAAGTGGTTTATGAGTCATTAGTAGGAATGGAATTAAAGCCCATTACATAAGTCATTAGTGATGGATATCCATCATGTGTGAAAGGAGATGCTTAGAATTATGTTGAATGGGTAAAAAATGAGTTGCTAAATAACTTGGGAAAGCACTATCATTTTGTGTTCCATTTCAGATGCCGAGGTAAGATAGTGGTCATTGCAGTTTGAGGAGGTTATGCATAAGGCTCATAATTAGTTAAGAATAGTGTGTACAATGCATGCAAAATAATTGACCTAAGTGAGTGTGAAGTGTGACAATTTCTAAGAGAGATCTAGGATTGACTCTCTAAAACACTCATGATTTGAATAGGGCAACAATGACGAAATGTTTCAAAAAAAAAAAAAAAAAAAACACTACAGAACCAGTGAGTTGAGTTGGTGGGCAGGTTAGCTAGTTACGACAAAGAGGAAAGGTTGGGGGTGCTTTTCACACATGCACGCCGAGCCAAGCTGGGTTGGGACGGGGCGTGGGTGTGGGCACGTGTATGTGTATACACATGCTGCACCGAATCATTTTGTTTTTTATCGGATTAAACAGTTTGACTTTTAAATTTCAAAATTTATTTTTAAGCATTTTCTTTTCTGTTCTGTGTCTCTTCCAAACAGGTCCATTGTTTTGAATATGCCTCTATTTGAAAGAACACTTCTATGTCTATTCAGGTGACTTAGAACTCTCTATAAAAGTTCTCAATTTCACAGTTCTGCAACACTATAAATTCATAAATTTTCACTTTAAAAAACAATTATCGATAAATTTCATTGTCTTCTTTATTACTTTCATCAACTTCAACGCGTCTGAAACAGGAGACATTGAAGTTGTTACACTAGTATAAAATTACTTATTTTATGATGAAACATATCAACTTGAAAACTAAAAAGTTAACAAAGCACCAACTCCTGACAATCCTGACTGTAGTTTATCAACATATTTGTATATGGATGGGTCATATATGCCGAATTTACAAAGAAGTATAAAAAATTTTGTCATGATTAATAAGGGATGGTTGTAGGGTGAATGCAGCAGCAAGCTTAGGAACTAGCAGAAGCTCAAAGTGTTTTATAACGCTAAAAGAATTAATAAATATTATTACGTAGCTATCTCATATAATACCAGCTGCACTTGGAAAGAGAAACTGTACATTTGGCATATAAATAGGGATGTAAATATGCTGGCGCATAAGATAGCTTGTGAACATGTAAGGGGGTATAGATAAGAGTTTTCAGTTACCTGAAAATGGGACGGATGTAGACCTTTTTGATAAATTAATATAAATATTATAATCTACATTTTTTTTTGGGAGGGGGGGGGGGGCGGAAATGTTGTGCAGCAGGACGAGTTTTGGTTTTACCTCCATAAACATATCTGTCCAATGTCCGTACCACGCCTAGAGGTGGGACCCGATTTTGAATTATAAAATATCAATGATTCCTTATAATAACTGAACCAAAAGTTGTTTGTGCACTGATTCACTCTCAAGTACTGAGTAGATGAAATGAAATTACTAAAATATCTGGAGTCTTGAGAATTGAGATGGGGCACTTTCTCTTTTCTCTGTTGCCTCTTGGCATTATAGATCTTCCGGTCCCAGACTCCGAGGCCAGGTGGGACACCCCAACAGGCGGCAAGAGTTGATGGATGAACGAACTTGCTTTCATGTCTCCAAAACTCCTATATATAACACCGTTAATTAATAATGCGTTGACAGGTCCTCAGTCAGAATTTATTACTATTTTTCTTTTGCCACTGACTTAGTAACATGAACCTCTCTTTCTCTATACTTGTATTTCTATAAACTATTCTTTTGTTTTTCTCTTCTTTTGGCAATCTCGTTGTCTGAGCTTGCCAGAAGGCACCAAAAGCAATTGCTGGATCGATCGTCGCAGCCCGCAGGTGGGGTGGCAACGGTGAGACGATGCGCTCCACGCTCCAGCTGAAACATGCAATATCGTAGTGCTAACCTTACTTTGGCTTTTATTTGTAGTTTGTAGTTTGTATCCTGTAAGATAATTAGGTCAGGTTTCACAAATTAAAAATAAATAAATAAAGGTAATTAGGTCAGGGTGTTTACAAGTTGGTTCGATGTGATTTTGAAGTATTAAGATCAAATTAATAAATTACGGTTTGAAAAAATTTTTAATTAAATCAAATTTTTTTGACATAGAAATCATATCAGATCAAACCATTTTATTATGGTTTGATGCGGTTTCTAAAGTTTGGAGAATTTTGAATCATTCGTTGATTCTATTGAGTTTAATTCAATTAGAAAGCCCAAATATTATCTTTAAAAATTAAGGAATTTATTATATTTTATTATAAAATAAAAGAATTTATTGTATTTTATAATTAATTTTATACATTCTATTTAAATATATCATATTATATTATGAATCATTTATTTATATGAATATATTGTATATATAATTTTGGTTTATGATTTAATAATAGTATTTTTAGTAAATAAATTACAATTTAACAAAATATGAAATCAAACTAAAACAAGACCAAACCAAATGAAAATACTGATTTTACAGTTTGAAACAAATAATCAAATAAATCTTTTTATGGGGCGTTCTTTTTCTGGATTTGGAGAGGGGGGGAAAGTTGGTGAATAGGATTTTGGTTCTCATTGACCAAGAATCCCATGTTCTTTTTTCAATTTTATATGAGGACTAAAGAAAGAATCATAGGAAAGTTATACCCATGGTTTTCAAAACCGGACGGACCAGATGGTCGGACTAAAAAGTTGGTCAATGAAATTTTGGTTTCCATTAACCATGTTTTATATGGGGACAAAGGAAAGAATCACAAGAAAGTGATACCCATGATTTCAAAATCGGATGGACTAGATGGTCGGACTGGAAAACCGGTTAGGTGACCAATTCCATTTTTCCTCAAAACTGGATTTTCTCCAAAAATCATTGATTTTGGTCAGCAAACTGCTGACCCGGGCAGTTAACAGTTCGAATTGTTCAAACGGTTTTAATAATATTTTATTATTTTTATTTTTTTGTCAGAATGGGCCGATCGTTCGACCCAAAAACCGAACCCCTGACTGATTCATTCTCCGAATCAATTTTAAAAACCTTGGTGATACCCATATGAAAAAAATAACGTTTCCATTAGCGTTGAAAAGGAGACATGAACAAATACACTTACCTGAGGCCTTAGTTTTTATTCGTCGACGCATTAGCGTTGAAAGGAGGGGACCTCGCCCTGAAGTAGGGGTGGGCTTGGTCTGTTAGCCGGAAAAGATGGGGAAAGCGGCGTTGAATCTTGAAACTTGAAACTTGAAAGAGCATCGTGAATCGTAAATTTAATTTTCATGTATTTGCTCTCCCACCAACACGATGGTATGGAACATTAATAAGGCGATAAGGATGTGTGGGTGGATTCTCCTGAATGTGACGGACGGTGTACCAGAACCAGAACCAGACGCACAATGCCCTAGCTATCTCCCCTCCACGCGTGGAATTAACAATTTACAATTTGTCGTCTCTGATGTGGATTGTTTTGTCTTAATGTTTGGATGATTATTCGTCTCTGGGCCGGGATATTTCTGTTTGTGTTTGGGCTTGGGGACGTTCATTCTCATCACTTTTCTCACGCTCTCCTCTCCTACGCCGTACTTGAACCACTCCCTCCGGTCCCAACTACTGCTTCAAACGGTGGTCCTAGATTTTGTCAAAATCTGTTATTCGAGTTGGGTTCATCTGTATCAAAAATTTGATCCATTCTCCAACTTGACTCTGACAATTATTACAAAATATATTTATATGTCGTTACAGAAATTGATAGGAGTTGTATTTTTTTTTTTTTTTACCCCGGAAGAAGCAATAAATTATTTCTAAAATTAAGTCATTTCTTTTTTTTTTTTTTTTCATTTTGTAGAAAAAATTATGCCAAGTTCTCAATATCAAAGAGACTGAGAAACGCAGCTAAAAACATCCCTATCATCTATCAAATATCAATCAACAAAGAGGGTCCCAATGGACCTCCCGAGATACAGATAAGGCCATACCATAGGCTGTCTCATTACAATTTGTTGGCACATAGCGCAGTTAACCTGGCTTCATTAATTAAGCTTGATGCTTTAACACAACCTGATTATTATCATATATAATAGAGACCCACTGGCTCTGCTGCAAGCCCTGTAGTTACTTGATTTCGTACATCAGGAGTACTAGTCTTAATTTGCTTCCACAAGGTCGTGAACAGCCCATTTTCTTCTTCTCATCTTGCTGAATAACACACTAATGTCTAACCTTTATTCCACAAACGCATCTTTATATAACAGTTCTTAGCTTGTCGAATTATTTCCCGGTCCAGCTACCAGCTGTTCATCAGCTTTCCATTATAGCTAGGCTGCATCAGTATTGAAGAGTTGTGACCGATGAGCTTCACCCAATGTTGTCAAGGAGAAAATCACTTTCCATGACTCCATTATTCATTCTTGAAAGTATTACTTGGCTTCAATTCCTAGTAACTTGACAACACAGAATATATTTCATAGCTATAGTCCTGAATCCTGAATGTGTTATTCTTACACCCTCCTTTTCCCCAAGTGAGCATTCAATTCGCAGAATCCTAACCACCTACTACATACACGGGACGCATTCTATCTTCTACTCCTTATAGCATATAAGAACAACTTTTAGGTCCTAATATCAATAAAAATAATAAATTTAATAAAAAAGAAAATTATTATTTTTTTAAATAATATAAAAAGGGTAAAATTACAACAGGCGGCATGGAGAAGGCAGCAGATATATTTCGATCAAATGAAGATCACGGAGAAGGATTTCAAGAAGAACGGTCCACAGGTGTTGGATACAGACAGGGGCATAGGGCTGAAAATGTAAAGGAGAGTCATAAGGTGAATTCTGAAACCCATCACCATGATGCGAACACTTCTGCTCGGTCGGTCAATACGGAGACAGATAGACCAGAAGAACCAGAAAAAACGAAGTATCAAAACAGAGGGCCAACGTCCAAAGATCGAATGATAAAAGTTCTGCTTTTGGTGAGGAGAAAGAAGGTAACAGTTGCTTGCATGATCTGTTGTTTACGTGATAAAATTTCTTAAAATGACCAGCGCTGCTGTCGCCCACTTCGGGAGGTGGAAGTGTGCCATCGCCTTGGCATGCCTTCACCGCCCACTTCTTAAGGCGAAGCAGAAGTGGGTGGAGGTATGCAGGAAGCAGGATAGGCGAGTCTAATGAATAATTTATAAGAAAAAGAAGATGAACATTAACTTTGCCCCTTTCTAATATTATTTTAAAAAAGTTTTTTTTTTTTTGAAATTTTATTAAATATATTATTTTTATTGATATAAGGGACAAAAAGTTGCCCTTATCTATTAATTTGATGGGAGAGTGGAACGTAAGAAGCTGATTTGGAATTAAGATATAAATAGGTAGTCTGAAATTGATCTGTAAGATAGCCCCACCCAAATAATCTTATTGCTAATTCGATTCTATCTGACCCACTAAGCCCATGCTGAAAGTGATGCTGTGTATCACAACTCCTCACCTTTTAGATCTGGATTGATGTCTACCACTTTTATGCTTTAAACTGTAAACTGGTGAGATTATATTATATTATAATCCAAAGAAGAAGGAGACAGCGTCCTGATTAATTAAAAAAGAAGTAAGAGATTTAAGTTGTGCCAGCAAATCTCTACAACAGTAAATAAATTATGATTTATGACGGTGGAATAGATTAGATTAGATTAGATTATTGATGGGTTTGTCAACAGTCAACACAAGAGGAAAGAGAAGTGTGGTTTGGGAATTGGCATAGCAGCTGCAGGTAGTTGGCACAGTTTGTGGACACACTGCGTGTTGGATTTGAAGTTTGAAAATTGATAGGTTAACTCCATGGAGATCGGGGTGAGTGTATTTGGATTTGGGAGACTCCCGACTCCCGACTCCCGACTCCTGCCTCCTGGGGGCTGCAGGGGAATAATCATTTTATGATTCAACGTTGGTTCTCTGTTTTGTTTCTGTTTCTGTTCTGTCTTTCTGTGTAGTCTGTATCTACACTCAAAAATGCAATTGAATATATATATATGCATAATGCAAAGAGTATACATGGTTGAGAATTGGGAATGGTACGCCAGAAGGAATGATAGAGGGGCCCATAATGTCAAACATGTCGGACAAAGAAGCTCACTAACAAACACACAGTCACGTGAACTATACGCGCTGCATGCTGCACTGCACTTGGGAGTTGGGGGAGAAATCTGATTCCCATGGGTCAGCTGACAAGGGGTAGGGGGCTTCACCAATATTCAATATTTCAGGACTTCTTCCATCCTGACTCCTGAGCGAAGGAATCAAAAGAAGGAAGGAGATATATTTGATATTCACATCTCCATCATCAGATCAGAGTCGCAAGGTACACGTACATCCTTCCCTTTGACAATTATAACCTAAAAAGAAAAAGAAAAGATGCTCTGATTAAGAGGTGGGGAGGTGGGGGCCAACGTCCATGTCCAAAAAAAAAAAACGCTAATTCCCAATGTGGGCCCACCATAAGCTTATCAAGTTAAGATCAGTATCAGATCACATAAAGAAGCCTCCTCCCTACCGTCCATTCCACGGTCCACGTCTCAATAGAGATCATCATCGTAATTTGGAAGATCCCAATATTCCCACCATGCCCCCTCTCCTCCGCCTCCCCATTAATATTTTTATTATTCACTATGTATATTGTATGCAAGGCAAAGTAGCAAGCTCATCCTCCCTTCCTTTCTCAAAGTGACAGACAATCAGACATCCCATTACCCTGAAAACCACTTTATTGACCCGGATCATAAATTTCACCTTGATTGATTGATTATCTTTATATTTATTAGTATAATTACTTTGGATAACTTTCACCAAAAGAGTCCCATCTCCAACCAAGTTAAAACATACTAATAAAGTGAAATAACTTATATTACATCAGTGGCTGTGCATGTGTTTAACTGTTTAACTAAACATTAACTATATGATATTTAAATTTAATTTTTAGGGTAATTTTCCATTTTGGTCCTCGAATTTTAAAACACAGCAATTTAATATCTGAATTTTTAAGATGTATTAATCTAATATTTATCATTAATTAATCCAATAATTAATCGTTAAATGACATTTAAAAAGATATAAATGCCTTTCGAGTGTCATCTGATTCTCTTTATTAATTATCTAACACAATATCAAATCATTGTCGCATTTGGATGGTTGATAAAGAGAACTAGATGATACCTTCAAATACCACTTAATAATTGGTTAATGATAGGTAATAGATTGGTATGTATTAAAAGTTTGGATACTGAACTATCGTATTTTAAAATTCAGGGACCAAAGTAATACTAATCGAGAATTTTCCCTAACTTTTATAATCTAAATAGAATTATCCCTTTTATGATATTAGTATAAAAGCATACGCTATGCATATGTATTCAAGTAAATCTTGTTTTTTTGAAGCCTATTCAAATAAATCTCAACATGAACTTTGAATTTAATTTTTAGGATCTATATGAAACCCAATATAAACATTTTTATCTAGTATAAATTAAATATAGTAATAGTAACACTCCCACAATCAAAGCTCTAAGGAACATTAAGTGATTAATAAATACCCATCATGTACAAGTCAATTACTTAATTAATGCTTTAACCCTAATTTCAAAATTATTTATGAATATATATATATATATATATATATATATATATATATATATATATATATATTAAAAGGGGTACTGGTCAAACTCAAGACTCAAAGATATTGTAATTTACCAATGACATTATTAAAATTAAATTAAAATTCAACCCCACACACACAAGTAAGTGAATATAATATAATAATTGTTTAAGAGCATTAAAGAAACAGCATGACTTATTAATGGGGACCCTGGACCTTATCTTTAACACTATGGATGTTGTAGATGCATGTAAGCGCAAGATATGAAATGTTAAATACATGCATCTCAGTTCCTCAAGTCAAGTCTGAGTCTCAACCGGACCTCAAAAAATAAAAAAGACCAGACAACCCAACCCTGGTTTTCATTTCTGAACTTGATCCATACTCCATCATTCAATCATTTTCATGATTTCAAGTATCAGTAGTACTGTACAGCACGGTAGTGAAAAAGGGTGACTAACAAGTATAGTTAAATTCTTAACCATAGTTAAGACTTGAACCAAAAAAATAGGTCTTAACCATAGTTAAACTGCTTCCATAAAACATATAAAAATGTAAGTGAGGTCCATACTATTATAAGGAAATCACTGTCTTTCGTAAGACTGGTGAGAAACCTCAACCACAAAATTTGTGGACTCGGTGGGACTCGGTGTCAGTTGTGTGGTCACCGTTCATTCTCATAGCATAAATTTTCACATATTAGCATTCGCCAAAAGGTTAAACCGATTCTAAGTCTTTATCTGCCTTTTTATCGGTTTCCCCCCAAGCTTTTCGCCGTCTACTATTCTATGAGCAGTTGGATCACAGCTCTCTCTCTCCCTCGACAACTTCAGTTCTTCGACCTCCGGAACAGCCAGATATGTGTATTATTTTTCTTAAATTTTAAAATGGAGGCACCTTGTACGAATTTTGGAATTTTATCGTACTTCAGTTAACGTGTTTTGGGTTTGTTCGAGAAGTGCTCCATCGATCTCATATCTTCGTTGTCATAAAAATAGAAAACTATCTATTTAGAGCTTGAAATTTTCGACTTTTGGTGGTTCTCTGTGGGAGTTTTTTTAGCGGGTGGATAATTGAACTGAATCTCGAGTTCTTTTTGGTGGGAGAGCGAGAGTGGTACTGTTCTCCGAGATGGGTTTGCTTCGTTTTGTTTAGCTTCCCAATGAAAAGCAGTGGAACTTGTGTGGGATTTGTTGATTAAAAATTAGGGAGTTATGAGTCGGTTTTGACTGGGTTCTTTTGTAATGAATAGAAAGCAGAAAAAGGGGTTCTTTGCTCAGGTTGTTTGGGGGCATAGAGAGTCGCTTAAGGCTTATTTTGATTAAAGATTTTTTTTTTTTTTTTAATTTGGTGGATTGGAATGTAAGGTTTGACTTCAATTTTGTAATTCCCAATTGAAAAATATTCTCTCTCTCTCTCTCTCTCTCTCTCTCTCTTTTTATTTTCAAATCTTTTTTAAGTTCATAAGCCCCGAATTTGTTCAATGGGTCTTTTTTCAGAGCCGATTTGTACTTTGATGGTGGAGAACCAAATACAAGGAAAAGGGTTTTGTTGATAAGGTTATGGTTGTTTGAAATTCCACAGTGGTTCTGTGCTGTGGAGGTGACTGTAGCTTACTAGCTTTTGCAGATTGGGTTTTAGAATTAATGGTACGGAGACAACCCACATAGACTGCGTGTTCCGAGTTTGTGGTGTGACTGAGAAACTGTATTCTGGTATACATCATGCCTCTCTCTGAATTCCATCAGATGGCAAAAGGAAAGTTAGAATCCTCCCAATCAAAGATGAATAATTGTTCGATCGATCAGGCTTTTGTGTGAGTTCATGTTTCTTCAATCTGCATCTTCATGTTTTATGTTTTAAATCCCCATCCATCATCTTTAGTTATTATAAAATAAAATAATGGGTTCCCTAAGCTCCTTTTCTGTTTGGTGAATTTGATGCAGTCCGGATCATGATTTCGTTGAGCTAGTATGGGAAAATGGTCAGATTCTGATGCAAGGCCAGTCCAGTAAAACGCGAAGGAGCCCCTCAAGCAACAATCTTCCATCTTATATTTCCAAGGTTCAAGATAAAGATGGAGGGGACGCCACTAATCTAAAGATTGGAAGGTCGAGAACTGAAGAGCACGTCTTGAATGATTTCACATCGACCGGACCTTCGGGTAATATGGGATTGGCTTCAGAGGAAGAGATGGTCCCTTGGTTGAATTATTCCCTGGACGATTCTCTGCAACATGATTATTGCTCGGAGTTCTTTTCGGAGTTAACTGGAGTCAATCTAAATGCACTCTCCACTCAGAATAATAGCTTCCCAATTGATAAGAACAGTAGTTGCGGCCAGATAAGTAGGGATTTAAATATAGCTTCTGTATATTTTGATAAGAATCCACAACAAGGGAATGCATCCAAGGGTGTCGGAGGAAGTCCTGAGCCTATTAGACCCAGTAGCAACCAGTTACGT
This sequence comes from Nelumbo lutea, assembly GCF_056320005.1. Taxonomy (NCBI): domain Eukaryota; kingdom Viridiplantae; phylum Streptophyta; class Magnoliopsida; order Proteales; family Nelumbonaceae; genus Nelumbo; species Nelumbo lutea. The sequence goes on along the minus strand of NC_142687.1, from coordinate 66,987,123 downwards.
TCTTCGTCATTGCAGCAGTGCCAGATTTCACTTCCATCTCTAAGACCTCGTGTTTCAGATTTAATTAACAGTAATACCAACAATGCCGACAAAGCCTCCTGTGGGAATTCAAGTGACACCCCAACCTCAAATGGTGGACTGCCTAACACAAAGATGCAGAGGCAAGATCCAGGACCCACAAGACCACCGCTACAGAATAATATCAGTTCTGGTCTAATGAACTTCTCCCATTTCTCAAGGCCTGCAGCGTTTGTTAAGGCTAATCTCCACAACCTTGGTGCTGTGGCCAGTCCAGGTTTATCAAGTATAGATAACTTGAGAAGTAATGGCAAGGTTTCTGCAGCCGGGAATAGCAATCCTGTAGAATCCACGCTGATCGATTCTACTAGTGGTTCAAGAAATGCTACAAGCTTCCTCAACCAACGGGCTTCTGTACTAGCTGAAGGTGAACCAAAACCATCTATATCTAAGCCTCCCAAGGAACAATTCTCTGCTGAGAATTCCGAAGTTGTTTTCCGAGAAGAAGCCCATAGGAGAAAAAGATCCCCAGATCGAGTTATTGACCATACCTCAAGTTTTGCAGCAAGTACTGCCATAGGAAAACCAGATGGTGAAGGAGCTGTGGAGCCTGCGGTTGCATCTTCCTCCGTATGCTCGGTCAACAGTGGTGGGGGAGCTTCAGATGATCCAAAAAATACTTTGAAGAGGAAATCCAGGGATGGAGATGAGTCTGAATACCAGAGTGAAGTAAGTGAAAATGTAAAACCAACCTCTCATCTTCGATGATATAGAAATTTCTTCATTATTCCTTTTCTTCCCCTGTTTTTCCCCTTTCTTTTTCCCAAAAAAGTTCAGTTTTGATGCAGGATTTGGAAGAAGAATCAGTGGGTGTAAAGAAATTGGCACCCTCTAGAGGAGGCACAAGCGCCAAGAGAAGCCGAGCTGCGGAAGTACACAACTTATCTGAAAGGGTAGGCAAGAGAAAAAAAAAATGATCTAAAAATTTTGCTCAGAAATCCAAAATATAACTTCTATATTGGTTTGGACAAACAGCGGCGAAGGGATAGGATCAACGAGAAGATGCGAGCATTACAAGAACTTATACCTAACTGCAACAAGGTTGGAATTCTATGTTCCCAATTTAAGTTGAATTTTTGCTTGACATTGTTTTGTCATCACAAGCATTCACATCCCACTCATGCTTGTTAAGTTTCCTTTTCTTTTTATTTTGTTTTTCTTTTTAAATTTTTAACTTTGTTCAATGATGCTTCTATGACTCTATCCTGGCCATTCTGATTTTCACCTCGTGGTGTTAGGTGGATAAAGCTTCAATGCTCGATGAAGCCATTGAATATCTGAAGACTCTTCAGCTTCAAGTGCAGGTCCATTTCTTTTGGTTTTTTAATTTTCAGTTTGTGGCCATCAACTTAAGTATATAATCTTAACCTCTTCGTGAGCTTAAAAGTTAAAACATTGATTCTTCAATGCAGATTATGTCAATGGGGAGTGGGCTGTGCATGCCTCCAATGATGTTGCCCCCTGGAATGCAACACTTGCATATGCCACATTTGGCACATTTCTCACCCATGGGTGTTGGAATGGGGATGGGTATGGGCATGGGTTTGGGATTTGGGATGGGAATGGTTGATATGAGCAGTGGCTCCTCTGATCGCCCATTGATTCAGGTCCCTTCCATGCATGGAAGGCAGTTCCCTTGTCCACCTATTTCAGGACCTGCTAGTTTGCCTGGAATGGCAGGGGCCAACCTACAGATGTTTGGGCTCCCTAGTCAAGGTCTCCCCATGTCAATTCCTCGTGCACCCATTATTCCTCTGTCTGGAGGTTCTTCAACAAAATCAATTTCATTGCCTGATACCCCTGGAACTGTAACTCCAGTGAAGGTTCCAGATTCAGCTCCTCCATCAAGTTCAAAGGAACCAGAGCCAAACATTAACCCACAGATGATGCACAAGACAACTGCTGATTGCTCTCCGGACCATATATCTACTCAGGTTTGTTACCATAAGCCATCCAAAATTTATAATGCTTCTATGTAGCAACCACTTGGTTTATTGGTTCCATTAAGATGGGTTAGCTCATGCTGCATTGTGTAATGTGATGTAGGGAAAATATGAATTCCATCTGTAGAAGTTCCATCCAAGAAGGGAAGTGCATGCTTCATGCATCTTTAACAATTTAACCAATAGTAATTAAAGCATTTCTTTTGTCAATATTTTCTCCTCTGCCAGTGCCAGGCAACGAAAGAAAGTTTTGAAGAGTCTGCTTTTGCGCAAAGAAACAAACCAACTCAACATACCAGTGTTGATGGAGTTGTTGACTCTACCAAAACAAATGGAACTATCTAGCAGAACAAATTGTCAGTTTATGTCGGCAAGCCTCTCAGTTACAATATTTTCTTACCTCAAATCAAGTTTCAGTGGTGGTTGAGTAAAACTTACTCTACTTTTATATGCAGGTTAATTATTGTGCTCAAAGCTGGGATTGGAGAAGAACCAGGTAGCAGCCCATCTATAACAGTTATGCTGCTTATTCAATTTATTTGTTTGATGCCAGAGAGAGTTTTGTTCAATCATGGGAAAATGGTTTTTGAGATGCACATGTAGTGGAATCATTAAATGACAATCTGCATTCTAACATCAGGGCAGTCCCCTGCTAACTGCACATAATTTTGTCATTTGAAGATACTAGAGGGAATCTGCATCTGTGCATTCACTCGAGACACCAGTGTGGTGAAAGTGAATATCCAAGAGTTAAACTTCTAAAAGAATGTATTCAGAGTGTTCAACACAGCTATAAGCATTTACTTTTATCAATGGAAAGGATTTTCTGTTTTTACATTTGTTTTACTAGTGGGGTCTCTCTTCTCTGTGCAATCTCTCTAAGTCTGAATCGCCCCCAATTTGAGATTTACAGACTGCACAATTCTACTCCCCCGCACATTGTTAATGTAGTAGGCAGGAGCCACCATTTCTATAAATTAAGCTGTCTTAATACTGACTTTATTGACGTGATTCATATTATGCGGAGTCATGTTTAAACCTGGTTTGTCCAACATGGAAGGTAAGTAGATAGCTTATTGATCTCAGATGAAGGAAAAGATGAAAAGAATTTGAACAGGAGGTGGGGTTGGTGTGTCCCACAGGGGAAATGTTCTTTACTTTAAGAAATTTTATTATATGCATATATGTTTTTTCACTTCTTGTGTATGTTTGCCTTACCCTTCCGGGCTTGCAGATGAAGCTTATGGGTGTGGGATGCGGTTTTATATGGAATGGTGGTTTGGTCCTTTCTGATTTTTACACCGGGGAAATGAAATAACAATAACAATGGTGGGCAAGACCACCAATTGCTGAATGTAATATCACCAATGTTTGACTTGATTTTACCAAAAAAATCATCAATGCTGATATTTAAAATTGACGAAACCCCCTCTTGTAAGACATAGCCCAATAATATGCCTTGAAGCATCAGAGACTGGTCTGTAAAATTTGTCAGTCAAAATGTTTTCAATTTTAACCCCTTTGCTGGGCACACTTTTCTGCTTGGTATCGTTAATTTAGAATCTGAGACGGTAAGTTGACAGTCTCTGAAAGTCTGAATATACCATGACAATGTGAGATTGAGAATACAAAAGGTTGCTCAGAAACTGGTCTGTAAAATTCGTCAGTCAAAATGTTCACTTTTACACCCTTTGCTGGGCACACTTTTCAGCTTGGTATCGTTAATTTAGGATTTGAGATGGTAAGTTGACAGTCTGAATATACCATGTGAGATTGAGAATACAAAAGCTAGCTCCTCTGCCCGTTACTCGTGCATTCCAGGTGCAGCCATGATTGTGTTATACTTCACAATATCTTTCTCTGCTCTCATTGTTAGTGTTATGGTGCACAGGGAATGGATGCCTGCCATGGTTATGGAATTTGGTACACTAAAAAAGTCTAATAAACACAATTTCAGGCAACCCACTCTCCACGTTGCATCTTAATAAATCTCTGTATCTGCCTCCCTTGGCGAAAAATTTCTAATGAACAGGGGGAGTTGGTTTGTCCCATTAGTAATGAACACAGTTTCATCAAAGCAAATTGATTAATACAGAGTTCCAGACTTAAAAAACATCCAAATCATGACATGATGTTGCTAACGCATGGGATAAAGAATCATCAGTTTTTCGCACATGAAAAGAGACGCAGGTAAAGTCCCTTAAGCACCCCAAGAAATCATGAAGAATAGGCTTGTAGGTTCAAGAACAGGTAGCCCTCCGCAAATATGCCATAATACTCCAATTGTCATTTAAACACATAAATCCGTGGATGCTTTTAAGATAATCACTGCAAAGAATGGTTGATCGCCAGACTCTGCCCATTCCACACCATCCTTCTGATGATAGTTTGATACCCCTGGTGGTTATGGTTTCACAATCACTGTTGCCGTTTATGTACCATTTGTATGCTTTTTAACTCCAAAAGCATCCTCTGGTGTTTTCTTCCAACAATAAATAAAAACAAAATTAGAAAACTGCACAAAAACAACAACACTACATATTTTTCCAGGGCTGCGTTTTTTTGTGGTGTAAATGCCAGACCGGAAGAGTTTTACATTTTGGTCCAGTTTTATAGCTGTTTGGATGAAACATAAATGACCATCGAAAATCAATGTAAAACTCCTCAAGGGAAATTTATATCTCGTAAAAACAATGTAAAAGATTTACATCGACAATTGCCACTTTTTTGACGAGTGCAGAACTCCAACGGTGCAGAACTCTCTCCTCCAGTCCGCTATTTACACCACATTCAAATGCAGCCTAGGAAAACTTTGGAGTGAGGGTGGGAACTGCAAAGGGTGAATTGATCCCCAGATCAGTGGATACTAGAACTCTTGACCTGGTTTACCTCTTTCTATAGAGTTCTCATTACTTGTCACATCCAAACGTTGTGAGAGAATGTATTGAAACTCTAGAGACTAGAATGTTCATTAGAAGTCATAAAGAAAAAGTTGAACTGACCTTCAAAACTATCTACGCAGCATCAAGCGTGAGATTGGGCAAATTGTTGCTCACTGGTAAAGCAGATTCCTGATTCTCAACTTCCGTTTCAGTACTATCTACCAACTTGAGATTTAATAAAGCATTGCTTAGTGATTCAGTTGTCGCTGTCAAATCACTGACAGTAATTTTTTCAGGCACTGCTATTTCTTGGGTTTCATTGGCAAGTTCCAACTCCAGTTTCTTGAACTCCTCTTCAACATCTTCATCCTCAACGCCTGTCTGTTCAAGTGCAGTTGATTCTGCAAAAGCAATAAAGACCCATATGATCCTAGTTAGAGGTCCAAACTTAATCAAGAATATACACTGAGAAAATGATCTTCAGTTCTATGAAATATCCAGATGCATAAAATCCTATAATGCAGACTTCGTCAAGTCAAAAAGTAATATCATAGATACCAGTCGCAATCATCTGATCTATTACCCAAAAAGAAAGAGAAAAAAAAAAAGAAAAGAAAGAAAGAAGATCCAATATGGTTAATTTTTTATTGAGCCCTGGGTGAAGATGCATCCTTAGGTCCAAATTGCTTGGAGCTGCAACATGCATCCTTTCATATCTATACCTAAATGATCATTTCTCATACTGTGGTTGTTTAATTTATCCTTAATATGATATGCAATGCATATTTACTCAGCCTTTTTTTTAGATGGCATGGGTTATACAGTTTTAGGAAAGCAACAAATTACCTAGTGCTTCTTCCACCAGTTTTTGTGAGGTGACACTCTCATCAAGCTCTTGGAGACAAAGTTGGACTTCTTCCAAACTCACACCATTTTCCTTAATTGCTCGAGCTCCAATTTGGATAGCTTCAGAAACCTGGTATTAGTAGAAAATGGATGAATCATCATCACCATCCAAGTTTTATCCCAACTATACGAGGGAAAAGTTATGAGTGCTAAAAAAAATAAGGGAATTTTCATTGTTTACCTTCCTTGTAGATTCAGCATTTGCTATGACACTAAGGATTTCCTCCACTCGGTTCAAAAGAGAAGCACACTTTTCTCTGCTTTCAGTGGTCAATCTCAACTGCCTTGCATATCTGATTGCAGCCTTTTTGTCCCTAGACTTCAGGGAAGTTAATGCTGATTTTCTTAACCTGAAAGAGAGAGTATTTTTTATTGGCCAAGATATGAAACAAGGATATCCTCTTAATAAATCCATTTTATGGTTAAAAATATACAACACCTAGAATGGATGTTGATGCAGAATGGGATATAGAATGAAACCATTGAAGAAGAAATCAAGTTTCTCCCAATTCTAACTGCTCCAGTAGCAGCATTTTAATATTTTCTGAGTTTTCCTAGTCTGTGTCACATTTTGCTTTCTTTTAAGGTTACTTTCTGGTTTATAGTTGTCGCAGAATAGATTTAATTATTTTTAAGAATCAAAATAGTTAAAAATAGGTTCAATTAGTCTTGAGCATCAAAAAAATTAAGTCATAATCATGTCATTTTTCTTGTAGGTTAAGTTTCATGTGTTAAACCTTGTCTGTTTAACTTAATTTCCATTATCAGGTAAGTTATTCAGCTATGTTATCCACAAAACCAAAATGTTGTGAATCCTTATTTAGGTCACTGGTAGTCGGTTGTTGATGTTGTTTTGAGTGTAAATCAGTATTTAGGTGTATTTTTTTTTAGATAATAAGTATTTACTAATTAGGTGTATTATGTTATTTGAGGGTATATCTTGTTTACAAAGCGATTTAGGACTTGCTTTTCATCAGTTCTTAACTTGGAGTCTACAAAAGGTCTTACCCCCTCTCAATCAGTTATTGTGTTCTTTCTAATATATCAACTTTTCTTTTTCTTTGATCCTTGATTTTGTTCTAATCTCTTATTGCTGAATTCTCCAATAGGCATTAATTTTATACTACCCAGCGAGCTGTATTTCATCTTTCTTTCCACATCTCCATATAAAAAACTATCTCTATCCATTCTTAAATCCCTATTGTCCACTGCATAAAAGTTGGTCTACCATGTCATAGTTGATCAACTTCTAACCCTGATGCTACATCAATTAAATGCAAGCCTCAACCTTGGATACCAAATCATTGATCCAGTCTCTAATTTGAGGACTACTTTGAGAATAAGGAATATTCACAAATCAAACCAACTTGAAGTCGATTTGTGTTATAAAGATCATTACACAAGCAAGAACATTTCAGAGTAGGAAGCAAACATCACAGAGGAGCAGGATCTTACATTTCATAACGTTGGTCAATTGCATCAAGTTGTTGCTGAAGTTTTTCTGTGGTCCAAATCAAGTGCAAAACATCGCAATCAAGACTTGAGATGCTAGGAACTACCGCTGGCACAAGAGAAACTTTGACACCCTGTAAACAATTCATCCAGGTACATATCCAAAAATATATTTGAAAATATACAATTTAATAATCAGGTTTCAGGGGGGAAGTTCAGTTAATGGAATCAGAATTCTGCCTCAACCTAGTTTACCTTGTACTGAGAACAACTATTCAAAAACTTTACTGAAAAAATTCATTCTTTTTTCATTGGAGGGAAGCCTTTTCAGAGGTTCTCCTGCCATGTTGTCCATCAAATTGATCAAGTCATGGAGAAACCTTGGTTGAGTGAATTCCCATACTAAAAAGTAGCTTGAAGAAATTTTGTGAGCTTTGATTTTGTTTAGGGTAGATCTTTAACCATTCTATTAACCTAGTTAACTCAGCCATGTACTTCATTAACTTGGAACTTGGAAGAGTCAACAGGTGAGGTCCAATTTCTCTGTGATTGCATTGTGAGGGTAATTCATTATATTTTGCCCTTACTTTTCTTACTGAAAAATAATGGGAAAATTTGACAAAAGAATCAAAATAGAAGTTCATGATACTTAAGATGAGGTAAAAGTTAGCAGAAATACAGTACTTTTATTTGGTGAGCAAATTATAGTACTGATTATGCCCAAATTCAGTTATTTGAAGAACCAATCCTATTTTGAGAGAGTTAAATTCTGTAGCAGATTGGTTGGCTAAACTGGGAGTCCATAGGGAATTTTTATATAGTGAGAGAGTTATGCCTTTGTCATCTGTGTGTGCTCCCTGTTGTACATACTCTCATGTACCCCTTTCTTTAAATCTGTTATCTTTCATTTCAAACAAAAAAATATCCTATTTTGAACAAGGTCAAGGTTGTCAAAATCAAATAAAAGGGAATGCTGATAAAAAAATCAAATAAAAGGGAAAATGGAGTACCTCGATGAGATCCTTTTTGTTGATCGAGAGGTATAGTGCCTTTCGACAATCTGATAAGTAACCCAAGATTGCAGAAGCTTCACTGGATCCTTTACAAATTCTATGGAATTTCTCCATTGTAACAATACAAAATGAAGTCCAATGGTTCTCAGATAAAAGCATGACAACCTCAGCAGCTCTTTCCTACATGCGAAAAAACACAAACTTCACAGAACACAGGGTAACCAACATTTGTCTAGCGTATGTGAATATTTACAAACAAGGAAAAAAGAGAAAGATATTGTCAGAAGTCTTTTTGGTCTTTTGGAAACTTGACTGTCTCATTTGGAGTTAAAAGAAATATACTGTGCAAAAATGAAGTCCATAGCTTCTCAACAAAAACATGACAGCCTCAGCATCTCTTCTTTTTCTTTGATCAATAACAGAAACTTTTATTAAAGAATTAATAGAAAGATACAGAGGAAGCAAGGGGAGAGATAACATCTCTTAACCCTCCCCGAGAAATACAAAGCATAATTATAATACAGCCTCAACATCTCTTTCCTACAAGCTAGAAACGAACTCTACCAACACTGTGGGTAACTAATGTTTGTCAGTGTATAGAACATGAATATTTAAAAACAATATAAATAGAAAACAAAAATATTGCAACAAATTTTTTTGGGTCTTTTAACTACATGATCCTGTTTCTTTTGGAGTTAGAGACTGCATTAATGTGGAAAGAAAACCTGTAAATGTTATGCATATTTAAAAACATTGTCAACAATTTGATTTATCATACAAGATTACAAGGGAGATCATTTATATCAGAGATGCTCCAGACGATCATCTGTAGGGACTGAATTTTGGGTGGATCCCCTGGATGAGATCCATGATAAGCTGATTGCTCTAGAGGATCTTCCTAATGGTGCCTTAATATAAATTTGAAAGGCTACATAGTAGCAAAAGGGTGAAAAGAGAATAAAGATGACACATGGGAGATAAAAACAGGCTCAGAAAGAAAAAGAAATGAAGAGCAGAGTACAAACATAATACATGCCTGCAGTAGTGTCTTAAGGATGAATCGATCTTCAAAAATTTCTTTTGGAGTGGGTGATCTCAATATGCCCATCAAATGTGACATTCTTCTAAACAATTGGGAGAGACGTCCACTGGTTGGATCCCCAAGATCTCCAGTACGTAAGATTTCACCAGTATTATACATTTCAACCTGAAAGAATATATAGGTGACTTATTGGAATTAGAATCCGCAATGCTAAACCAAATTGAACTGAAATAATGTTGTTGATCAAAGAGCTGATAAACAAAACAGATTGATAATTGGGTTGGATTAAAGGACGAGGAAATTGAGTGTTTGTCTACTCTTCTATGTCTCTTTGATAAGGTTTGGTTGGATCCCTCGAAACCTGATAAAAGGATTTGGGCCATTCACCCCAAAGGGTATTTTTCTTGTGGTTCATTTTTCAAGTTCCTCTGCCAATCTCCCTCTCATCAGAGTTTCCCTTTCAAAGAAGTCTGGTGTAGGCCGGTCCCCCCCCAAGGTTATGGCTTTGTGTTGGGAAGTGTGGCATGGTAAAGTAAACACGATGGACAACCTACAAAAGAGAAGACCCGTCCTTTGTATTTCACCAAACTGGTGCATTCTTTGCAGATCTCATGGTGAGGATTGTAATCATCTATTTTTATCTTGTAGTGTCACTGCAGAACTCTGGGCTTGGCTTCTATCTTTGTTTGGGTCTAGTTGGGATATGCTAGCAGAAGTAAGCACAATCTTTAACCCTTCTTTCTTCTCTTGGCCCCATAAAAGAGGAAGGAAAATGCGGAGATGCTCACGAGCAACATTGTTATGGACAGTATGGGAAGAAAGGAATGCCAGAATCTTCCAAGAAAAAGGAAGAAGCAGTCAAACCTTAAAGGACTACATTTTGTTCAGGTCTTTACATTGGTTAAAGACTCTAGAATTATTTAACCATTTTACTTTTACTGATTGTTGGAAGGATTGGAAGTTGGTAGCAAGCTGTTCCTCCTACAAGGGAAGGGCAGTGACTAGCTGGGTCCCCCCTCCTCTTGGTTCTTTGAAGCTGAATTTTGATGGGAGTAGCCAGGGTAACCCGGGTCCCTCTGGGATGGGAGGTGTACTGAGGAATGAGGCTGGAGAGATTGCCTTAATCTACTCTGGCCCTTTAGAAGTTGGGAACTCTATCCGGGCAGAACTGCTAGCTGCAATACAAGGAATACTTCTTGCAAAAGAAGTGGGCGTCGAGCAGCTTCTGATTGAAGGAGACTCTAAGACAGTGGTGGACTGGTTAAATAATCCGGAGGATGTCACTTGGGGCTACAAAAATGAGTTAAAGAAATTCAAATGGGTGACAAGAAATATGTCTATAACAGTACAATGGGTTGGGAGATCAGCTAATGCTTTTGCTGATGTCTTGACAAAACAAGGGATAAATAGGGAAACATTGTTCTGGGCACAGTTGTAACTATTATTTTAATTTCAACATTCATGTTTTCTCTGTTGTAGTTTGTGTATTTGCTGTTTGGAGAGGCTGCTCCTCGCACCTCTAAGGGGATCTTCTTGTATCTATTCATTATTTTAATGGAATTGATGTTATTTATCAAAAAATAACAAAACAGATTGATAATTTTCCATATCCAATAAATAGAACAGATTGATAATAACAACCACAAATGATATTTCATACACAAGATGCTCACCAGCACATCTTCAATGCACAGAGGTGTCAAGCCTCCTCTGTTGAACCAATTGTGTTTGACCTGCATAAATTACGAATCCACTTGCAATTGGGTTTTATATATAAATAGAAAATAAGTACTGAAAATTAATTAATAAAATTGACAGCATTGCACCTAAAGTTGGTACATGAAACAGAGGTGGTTCCTAAAATCCAATGAAAAGGCCATAGATACAACAAAGATGCAATAAAATTAAAGAAGTCAGAAGATAGAAACTGTTGGAATCACATTTTTTGGTTGAAGTTGGAAGCATATCAAGACATTAGAAAATGATTTCAGATAAAGTAACATATACATTTAAGATTTGAAGTTTTATAAAGTCCACCTACTGTCAACAATCATATTAAATCTCAATCTCCCATGAAGTACATAGTTCCAATAGCAGATATTTAGCTCAAACATCAAACCCCTCCTAACGTAAACATGCGTGCACACAAACACAAAAGTTTTCATGTCAGTAGCAAGTAAATAGCCAAAACTATGTTAAAATGGGTAAGTAGCCAAAAAAAATTTTCCTGGAAGACCCAAGAAGCTGAAATAGAGCATAGTTATCTGGATCGCTTAAACCATGTACGAAATTCATGTAAAGAATCTGTACAAAAACGATGTGGGCAAGAATCTGATATGTGCCTTAGGAGAACTCACCCCTAACAGCATCCCATACTACCAACATAAGACAACTGGATCGTAACATTCCACCATGCTTCCGCAGTCCCAGCGCTCACGCAGGCCGGCTTTGCACTAGTCCACCTAGTCCCAGCCGAACACTGCAATACCGACGTCACCACCTGCGCCCCACGATTGCAACTGGGAGGCTGGGAGGCATAGTGTAGGCTCTGATACCATTTGATACTTGACTTAGCAGAACTCACCCCTAAAAGCTAGCTGTTAGAGGGAGGGAACCCACGCACATATATATCCCATAACACAGCATCCCATTCTACCGATATGGGATACCTCCCATTAGCATCCCATTCTGTTCGGATTCTGTTATCAAAGCAGTTTCACAAAATAAATCAAGGATATCACAGAAATGGGTTATCGAATTCTCTAGTAAATGGGAAAGGAAAACTATTCTTACAGAGAAAAAGGAATCGCCTATAAAGTATTAACTGAAGAATTATATAAGCCAAATACAGTTAGATATGGATTAAAACTTATAGCAGCTAACAAAATGAGAAAGGCCCAAAACCGAAAACCTCGGACGCATGGATGATGAAGACGCCAAGATGTCGAGCAACTCTCAGAAGCAAATCTTTCCAGAACAAGAACTTGGGTTCCCAATCTGATCTTTGTCCGCTAAAAGCCTTGAAACGGGACGTAGCGACGACTTCGTCGTCCCAATCAGGCACTTCCCTTCTAATGAACTCCACGACAGACGAATTCATATGAACCAGAAAGTAAGTTCAATTCTTCCAGAAATATTCAACCGAATTCGAGGTCGAAAGTTGGCAATTGGTTCACAAACTCTCACAACACAACAAGAAATACCAAAATAAAGAGTTGAAAATTTTCAAAATTTTTCCGCCAAAGATGTTTTGTTTCAGAGAGAGGACGGTTGAAGATCGTCGATTTTGCAACAACAAATTGGGGGTTCTAGTTCGAGTAAGAGGGAAGAGGGAAGACTGAAGAGAGTTCAAGCGCGTAATACCGTAATATTCCATTCATGAGTATTAGGGTGTGGGTTTTTTATTTATTTTGAATAGTTTTTTTAGAGAAAATTCTAATCAGTAACTTGTACTCGAGTGATAATTTCGGTTCTCGAACTTTTTAAAATGGGACAATCCAATATGTAAACTTTCAAAATGTCACAATCCCTCTCGTTAATCAGTCTGTTAATGAGCCTTGTGACATTTGAAAAATAAAAAATGTCCTAAGAATGTCATCTAATTCTCTTTATCAACCATCCAAATTCTAAACAGTTATCAACTTTTTTGAATATTAGAGATTGGGAACAGGGACTGTTTAGTTTTTTTTGTCAACCTTTGATAGTTGATAAAGAGAATTAGATGTCATTCAAAGGGCAATTTTGACTTTTAAATTTTACTTAACGACTGATTAATGGACTGGTTAACGGTAAGTACTAGATTGTTACATTTTGAAAATTCAGATACTAAATTGTTGCATTTTAAAGTTTGAGTTTCAAATTGTCACTCGAGCACAGGGTAATAATCGGGAATTTTCCCTTTTTTTTAATAACGAAAGGGGGCTACACGAGTAGGGTGGGGTGGGGTTAGCACTTAGCACGTCCCCAAATATCACAAAAACAAATAAAATCTAGGGGTTTTTATGATTCAGTCGGTAGAGTTAAGATTTCCTAGGGTGGACTGAATCCTGCCCGTGGATTGATGCCAAATTCCTAGGTTGAATGTGGTTTATAGGGGGGCTACTAGAGGGGGCTGCGAAAAAGATTTTTGAGAGTGAGTACAGTCCAAAGATCCCTAAAATCTAAGTCAAGAGCAATAAAAAAAGAGTAAACACTTTCCACATAATGAATTAATTAATTAATCTGCCGCTTGCTTTGCTTTGCGATAGATATGACATGCATGCCAAGACGATGACATTCCTTGATGATGTTAATCTTTATGGGGGTTTACCTATGAAGAAGACAATTGATGATGAGCTTGGAATTACCATCGACAATAATAGACATACCAAGGAAGATGAGAGCAGCATTGTGAGCTTTTCAAGTAGCTCAAGCTTCGGCACTCAAAATTAATTTTTATAATACCCTCAGAAGGATTTTTCCATCTAATAGGTAACTATTCCTTCTCATGAGTACTCACGGAAACAAGATTTCATGTCCATAAGGAAATTCAGAGCTCTATCTATTGGCATAGGGGGCATCAGATTATTATTAAAAACTTTTTCATTTTTGTTTTTTCCAAAGGAACCACAAGATAACCATTTATTTCTCTATGATTAATGGCTCACCATAATTAATAGAAGTGTCATAAATTCTTTCCCACCATTGATTCTTTTCCGCAATGTTTTCTAAAAATTACTTTAACGTCTCCTGAAAATATACTAGCAAGTAAATCCATGCAATGAATGGGGTTAAATGGAAATTTAGTTAATTTGATTTGGATGGGAAAATTAGGGTTTTGATATTAGTTTGATTCCAAGCTAGGGTTCATATTTAGGGTTAGCCCTTAGCCTAACCCAAATACCCAATCTATCTAATTTATTATAGTCCTACTTCATTAGTGAGAAAGGCAAAAGGGGTTGCTAGAAGGTTTGAAATTCATACGAGAGCTTTGCCTTAACTCTGTTATTGTTAGAGGGAGATGTAAAAGCCATCATCATGGCTCTATTGGAGCCTTTGAGTGCTCTTCCTTGGTGTCTTCACCAACTCCTATTTGACTGTAGAGCCATTCTTCTATCACTCCTTCAATGCTCAATGAGATTTGTGCCTAGATCAGCCAACAAAGTGCTAGCTATAGCTAGTTTTGGTTTATCATCTAGTAGAATTTGTACTTAGGTAGTGTGTCCTACTTTTTTGGAACATTGTATCCACATGGATAATTCATCGAGTTTAGCATAATGAATTTCACCTCAACAACTTTGGAAAATAAAAAAGAAAGCCAAAAGGGGTTAAGAGAGATTTAAGAGGAAAGGAGATATTTAATGGGTAAGGGAAGAAGTTACAAACGTTGACTATGAGAGTGAGATAAAGAGATTTAAAAATGAAAATATTAGAGTAAATATGGATTTTATGAGAGACAATTAATACCCATGAGGATTTTTATTTTGACTTGTGACATTTTTAATAATTTAATTTAAAAAATAAATAACCACATGTGTGAGAAATGAAAGGAGGAAGAAGTCTGTGTGAACTCAGTGGTGAGAAGACCCTTCACCTCTCCTCTTTTCTCTTTCTAATATAGATGACAAGAAACTCCTTCGAGGTTTTGGAGATAGGTAGACCGCCCTTTGATTAGATTTCATAGACAGTGGATACAAATTTACAAGAATGACTTTTCTTCTTCTTCTTCTTTTAGACAAAATTAGACATTGGATTGGGGAGGGACTAACTATACAGACTTAGGTGGTGTTTCATAACACTAAAGTCTAAAGTCTAAGGGCCTGTTCCTTTCCTCTTAAGTCTTATCTCTTAAGAGAAATCTTTTAACTTTAAGAGAAAAATGGTTGTTCGCTTCCTCTTATTTTTTATCTCTTAAAGTGCAATCATACAACTTTTTGTTTTACAATGATACTCCCAAAAAGACAAACAAAAACTCTCATATATGGGGTCAACATGGATATTTGATAATTTTCAGAATTCATAACAACATTCTCTACATTCAGAGTTTAGAGGAAAGAACTCTCGCTTATTGTGAGACCAAACATCTCTCTTCTACTCCCTCTCGCTTATGCGAGCCTCCCTTTCACTTATGTGAGTTTCAATTAATCTCTAGGTTTCCTTATGATGGCTTAGAGATAGAGAACCAACGTCAGAAAATTGCTGGAGATACTACTGTAGAATGACTCAAAGAACTTCTAAAAGGAGATGGGGATAGAATCATAGAAGTGAAGGTTGGTGATGATAAAGGATCTAGGGACTGTCATAAGCATTTAGTGTTCAGAATTCTAACAAACTGGACGCTCAAAGTAGCAATGCTAAAGGAGTATTTAGTAAAAGTATGGTCCCTGAAAGATGAAAAGTCTATTTCAAACTTCAGTTTTGATTTTTATCTGGTGCATTGCAGCAAATTGGAAAGATGACTGTCATAAGCATTTAGTGTTCAGAGTTCTAACAAACTGGACGCTCAAAGTATCAAAGCTAAAGGAATTTCTAGTAAAAGTATGGTCCCTGAAAGATGAAAAGTCTATTTCGAACTTCAGTTTTGATTCTTATCTGGTGCATCGTAAATCCAAGGAAGCAAATTTTCAAAACAGACCATGGAATTTCAACAACACTGCTATTATTATTGAAAGATGCATGACAAACAAAGCATCAGAGAAATATAGATTGGGTTCCATTTATGTCTAGGTAAGATTATATGGACTACCAATTGATTATCTTGACTTCTATCGGACATGAACTTTCTAGTGAAGTTGGGAAACCGTATGAATTACAACCAAGTGAGTTGGATATTTGGAGTCAATATGCTAGAGTGAAAGCCAAGATGGATGTCTACAAAGCTTTGGTGATGTAAAGAAAATACAAATTATTTAATGGGAACATGATAGACATCATTTACAAATATGAACAATTATCTTGATTCTACCTCTTCTGTAATAGAATTAGGCACTCCGCAAAAACATGCTTTGTTAAAATGGAATTGGAGGACAAAATCAAAGAGGAAAATGATGATATGAAGGAGTGGCTTATTACAAAGAATGTTCTCCGCTACATAGGTGAGATTCAATGTGAAACTACTACCTCAAGGAGGCAAACCCAAAATCATTCCCGGATTCTAGAGGTTGAGAATGAATAGGGGCATATAGAGGAGAAAGAAGGATCTACTCAATTAAAGGAAAGTTCGCTCTTCAGAATATGGCCAGATTTGCTACCGACATTGATGGGATTACCAGAGGAAGAAGAAAGAGAGTTTGGCATACAAAGTAAGCTCACTAATCTTGGCAACGAAAGTAGTTTCCAAAAAGTTGGTTACAATTGGCAATAGCGGAGATCTTGAACCGACTGAAGAGGGGATTTATGATTCTCACTTAATTGATGAAGGAGTGTTAGAGGATATGGAATTCCAAAATTTAAAAGTGATTTCCGACGTTATAATGAGATATGCTCCTTTAACTAGTCGAAAGAGGAAAGATTTAATGGGCCTAGTTGGGCTTGGAATCATTGGAAGAAGGAGAATGATAGCTCAATTTGTGCAGAGCAGATGTGTATTAAAAAAATGCCCAACAAAGACTCACACAAGGGGAAAAGATCCAAGCTCCTTTATCTACTATCCCATTAACTTAGGCTGAGGTGGTTGGTTATCAAGAGCCACCACCTCAATCCTGGGGATCATGGCCTGGAATTTCCAAGGTAGGGGGAGTGCCTCAACAATTCTACACCTTAAGAAACTCCTCACAAAAAAATAATCCTGAAGTACTTTTCATTTTAGAAAGTAGGTATAATGCTGAGAAGTCAAAGAAAATTATATATATATATATATATATATATATATAATATCCAAATATTCAGTTTGAAGTTGTTAAATTTATAGGCCATAGTGGGGGTTTGTGGTTAGGTTGGGATGAGTCTACCCAGATTTCTATTGTGAAGAAGTCATTTCACTTTATCATTGCTCATGTTCTTAATAAATTTATGTCTTTTCCTTGGTACTTAGTGTGCATGTATGGACACCCAATAGTTAGTGATAGAAGGAGTATCTGAATTGAAATTAATGATATCTGCAATTAGCTTTAACATGAGTGGGTCCTAATTGGGGATCTAAATGACTTAATGCATGGATGTGAAAAGGAAGGAGGCCGTTACTTGTCTGTTTCTCCTTCAAATGGGCCTCAAACTCACAACCTATTGGACCTGAGATTTCAGGGGCCTTGCTTTACTTGGACAAATGAAAGAATGGAGATGTTGGTTAGAGAAAGAATGAATCATGCTTGCAGTATGAGAGGGTGGTTTGAATTTTTCTATTCTGCTTAAGTGTAACATCTCCCAATGATTGGAAACAACCATGAACCCATAATCCTGTCAACGACAAAATTGAAGAGAAGACAAAAGAGGATGAATTGATTAATTTAAAGCTATGTGGGATGATGGAACCAGATTTTAAAGAAAAAATGGGGCAGACTTGTCATACCTCTAATGCCCCTTTTATTAACAAAGTCAGTATCTAAAAGAGCCATATCAATAAATGGACCAAACAACAACAAGGTGACTTTAGAGTAAAATGTAAAGTCTTGATTGAGAGACTTGAAGCACTTCAAAAATGTCAACAAAATGCAAAGACCTTGGCAAAAGAAAGAGAGTTGAAAAGTGAATTGGATAAATGCCTAGAACTCGAAAATTTGTGTTGGAGGTAGAGCCAAAAGCAATGGTTAAAGGGGGTGATTGCAATACAAAAATTTTTCACCATTTTTCCTCTAATAGAAGAAGGAAAAAACCAATTAGATGGTTAAAAAAATCCCAGGGAGTATGGACGTCGGACTAGGATGAAATTGAGTCCACCATATGTGATTATTTCAAATTCCTTTTTACGTCATACCCTCAATATCTACAAGGTTTTGCTGAATATTTTGCACCAAGAGATTTTATGGAGACCAATAAAGTAGAGATGGACACGGTATCGTCTTATGAAGAAGTTAGACAAGCTTTGTTTAATATTGAGTTGTTAAAGGCCCCAGGCCAAGACGTAATTCACACTCTTTTTATCAAAGAATGTGGGATATTGTAGGTGAAGAGTTCACCTCTTACATTCAACGTATAGGGAGGAACCCGGAGGAAATGTCTTCAATAAATTCAACCATTGTAATGCTTATTCTAAAGAAGGCTAGCTTCGAATCACCTATGGACCTATTAGTTGCAATAATGTCCCATACAAGGTCCTAGAAAAAATCATCATGAAGCACCTAAGGTCTCTCCCGCCAAGATTGATTACCCCACTCTAAAATTCATTCATTCTTGGGAGGCAAATAATCGATAACAGGATCGTAGCAGCGGAGGTTGTCTACACTACGAGGAAGGAAAAAAATAGGTATGGGAACTTTCTTCTTAAATTGGACATTTTAAAAGCTTATGATCGTATGGAATGGGGTTTTATTATCCAAGTTTTACAGATGAGAGTTTTCTCCATTTTTTTTGTAAACTTGTCAAAGACTATATCTCCTCGGTTACCCTTCAAATCCTTATTAATGGTTATCCTACCTACCCTTTTCACCCTGAGAGAGGCCTCTGACAAGGGTGCCATCTCTCCCCTTACCACTTCATCTTAGCTATGGATATGATTTCTAGAATGTTTCAAGTTCACTTAAACTCAAACTCCTTGCATGGTAGTATTAGGATTGGCTCTCGGGGGTTTATATTAAATCATTTGCTATATAGGGATGAAATCCCCATGTTTGGTAGAAGTTATAATTTGAAGGTGGGAATGGTGAATGATATCCTACAACTCTTCAGAAATTGGTTAGGTTAACAAGTTAATTTTGATAAGTCCTACATTTTTTACAGTCCAAACACTCGTCAAAGATATATTGTTTGGGGGTGAATATTATGGAGGAAAATTAAAAATACCTAGGTGGGTTTCTACTAAATGAGAAAAGTGGCAAGAAAGAAGAGAATGGTATTTTAGAAAAGCTTAAGTCTAAATTTAATAATTGGAAGACCCGCCTTCTTTTTCATGCTGGGAAAATAATCCTTTTGAAAAGCACAATTGCAACAATTCCCTCGTACTTTATGGCCACTAGACTTTTCTCTAAATCCTTTTGCAATGAGATTCGAAAGTTGGAGTGTGATTTCTAGCGGGGTGAAGGATAAGGAAAAAAATTATACACCTAAAAAGTCGGAATCAAATGATCAAAGCAAAGGAGGAAGGGGGTATCGGCATTTGAGATATTTATTGGAAAAATAAGGCACAAATCATGAGATTAGGTTAGAGATTCCTTTTTGTTGATGGTCAACTTTGGGCCCTAGCTTTAAAATCCAAATATTTAAATAATGAGACTTATTTTTGGGACCTAAAATTGGTGCAAGTTCATTCAATCCATTGGAAGAGCATTCTATCATGAAAACGAGAGTTAGGGAAGGGTTCCTTATGGATGGCTAGAAATGGATTGTTTATCTCAGCTCTTAGGGATCCATGGATTTCGGGTTTGTAATGCAATCAATTAATGTTGATACATCTGTGGAGAACAACATTAAGGTAGCCAATTTAATTTATTTTGACAACACATGTTGGAGGGTTAAGGAACTAAGAAGATACTTTGATAACTCTCAGTGTGAGGCTATTATAAACAACACACTACTTGAAATCTTTGATATTTATGAAGATAAATTAGTTTGGGTAGAGTCCACCTATGGTGATCTATCTACCTCGAAGGGGTATAAAGCTTTAAGAAAAACAAGAGGCTCAAAGCTCTACATTGCTCCAACCTTTGTTGATTTTATCTTGGAGAAAATTCTAGAGAATTTAAAACATTCCCCTTGCCATATTCACTTATTCATTTGGCAGTGCTTAGACAATATGATTCCACTTAGAGTGGAACTTGCCAAAAGGTCCAAAAAGATTGATTCCAACTACCCAATGTGTGTAGTAAATTTGATAAAACTTTAAGCCATCTATTCTTTCATTGTGAGTGGTCCAGAGCAGTCTGATTCTAGTTCACAATCGGTTTGAGAATTGATGAGGATAGAAAAAAAAAAACTCTTTAGAGAACTGGTTGGTTCACTAGGTATCGATAGATAATGTAATGTGTTTGACTCTCACTTAGTCTCAGCGTTTTCTAAGTGTCAAAATTTTCTTTGGCATATATGGAAGGCAAGATGAAAAATGGCTATTAAAAATAAGATGATGGACAACCCGAGAGTGGTTACAAATTCCGAAGCCCAAATTTGAGATATCGTCTTAAAGGTTCAATTGCATAATAGATTATCCTCTCTAGTTGATTCCCCCCTCATCCTTCCAAAGCCTTGTTCATTGGATCAAACCTCTAAAAGGTGTCTTAAAGTTGAACTATGATGGTGCAACAAGTGGATCAGCTTCTTCAATAGGCTTGTGGTTCATGATGATGCAGGAACATTCTAATTTGCTTGAGCTACAAAGACTCTTTCTTGTTCTACTTCAAAAATAGACCTAGGCTCTCTTGGAAGGTATAAATTTCCTTATCGAGCTAGGCATATCAGCTGCTATTATTGAAAGTGATGCCAAAGAAGTAGTTCAAATTTTGTTGGAAAATTCACCCTTTCCTCCTTGGCGTTTGGATTGTTTGATCTTTGATTCCAGAGTTCCTTTGCTTGGCATTAATTTTTTTCTCAATGAAGTTTATTCCCAGAAGTGCAAATAAATCTGCCCATATTATAACAAAGCATGGACTCTGTACAAAGAACCCAAACCTAGGTTCTTTGCCTAGATTTTTTTGTCTAGTTGTATTGCCTCAGATGTTTTTCATTGAGTTTTGATTAATGAAATGTGCCTGATCAAACTTCAAAAAATAAAGAAGTGGGGAACTAATGAGGCATTAGGGACAAAGCCTCCTTGGATGTCAGGTCCCCTCTCTTTCTACCCCTACATTGCAACTGCTTTTTTAGTGATTAGATGAACAACAAAAAGAAAATCTTGAGAAAGGTTTGTAATTTAAGAAAAAAAATTCATAACCCTTATCCCCCACACCGCACCTCATCTCTATTTAAATTTTTAATAGATGGTCTATACAATGACCCATTGGCCCAACCTAATTGGTTGGTCATGTTATGAAGACCTTGATTCATCGGAATATTATATTATTTGTTGAAATGTTTAGGGGTACAAATTGGGCGATCCAGACATGAGATTGAACTAACCCAGCTTGCAATTTTCATAGGTTGGGTTTGGAATTTTGGACCTTAGGTTGGGCCCTAGGCCTTAAGCTTGCCAATTCTTAGGGTTGGGCCTAGGTTGAACTAAAACCCAACCCAACTTGCTTGATTTGCATCCCTATAAATGTTTTGGTTTTTCGTTTGCCATTGTAAAATAACTATACTCGAAGCTATTGGATAGTACACTTGCAATTACATACCGTTACAAGGTATATCATCCATTTCCTTCATAATATCGATAATCCTTTCCATGCATATCATCAACAATCTAGCCCCTAAAGTTGACTAGGTCTATTAATGATACCTGAAAATTCGAGGCCTGATTCAACATTCTGAGCATATTTGGTTCTGTTTACGTTTATTGAAAAAATAGTGCCACCTCAGCGCCATGTCAACATTTGGCGCAATAAACGTTTATTGGCTTCAAAACCACTGTTTGGTACGTGCATTTATTAAAAAAATACAAAAAACGTTTATACATTTATTTTTATTGGTTTTCGTGAAAATAGCCATTGGGGGAAGCGAGAATTCCAACGCCTGTGCTTTTCATGAAATGCTGTGTTGACATGGATCCTATGTGTCTGCTAATGTGTCGCCCAATGGTGGTGATCTGGTGCAACCTGGATCTACCACCCCAATATGTTTTCTTCCTCTCTTCAATTACCTAAGTCCTAAAGAACCAGAGAGAGGAGTCTTCACCGCCTCAGAGGAGAACACCCAAGCGACGATTGGAGAGAGGAGTCTTCGCCAAAGGGAGGAGTAGCTGCCGCCGGCAAGGTTTCTGTTTTCTCCCTGTTTTCTCTCTGATTTCTCTCTATTTTCTCTTAGTTTCTCCTAACATTTGTTTTTCCTAACTTTCGGCAACATCTCTAATTTTTATCTCTATTTTATTTGATCCCAGGGAGAGTTTTTTGTATCTACAACAATCAAAGGTGAAACAGAGGATATGTTCACTGAGGTCTAAGGTTAGTTTCTATTTTCGTCTGTTATTATGCTTGTGCTATGCTTTGAATTCATGGGAGTTGTAGATTGCAAGTGATTATATTTTCGTCTGTTAGTAAAAATGACAGAATAAGAGGATGGGGGCTTTATAAGTGATTGAATTATTTTTCTCAAAGGAGCGAGAGATGGATATATTAATTAGGATTAGGACCGAATTTGAGAATTAGTGTCGTGATCATGATATTTGATTCCTATACTGTTATTCAACACTGATATTTTGTTGTCATTTATTCAATGTCTTGATGTACAATTTGGAGGTCGAACCCATGTCCTTCCAAGGCTTCTTCTTTGTTGGAATTGTTTAAGAATTACATTTAATCCTTGGTAGAATTACATTACTTCAACTGAAAGCATTGCTGGTGATGAAGAGTGAAGACCTATGCCTACCTAGTATAAATTAATTCTTAGTATAGATTAACTATTCATATTCACTGGTAACAAACCTAAAATAGTTAAGTTGCTATGGTTGAGTTAATAAGAAATTATACTCAAAATTAAAAGATTTATAAAGGTTCTATTTCAATGGAGATGAGCCAATCAAAATAAAATCTCATCTTATTATGGAGATAGATATTGGCAACTTTACATTTCAGAAATATAAAACAATTCCGTGTTGTTTTGCTCATTTTTCTTTTGAATAACATTAGTAGCCATCATTCCCTTATAGGTAACAAAGGGGGGGGGGGGGGGGGAGGGGGGGGGGAGAGAGAGAGTCATATATCCACCGTTGGATGTGGATTATATCATATATTAACCATTGGATCTAAAAATTGGTCTTCAAATTGAAGCACATGTAATTTGGACCGTTGGATTGACTAATGTATCATATACACCACAATGAAAGTGTCACATTGAAACATCCATATGATTGTTTCTTGAAACGTCCCACCAAACAGCATGAAATGGAAAAACGTTTATTTTGCTGAAGTGTAAAGGGGTGTTTTTTGAAACGCCCAAAATAAACTTAGCCAAACAACAAAAAGAAAAATGTTTAAAGTGGGCATTTATCAAATAAACGTTTTTTAATAAATGCCCACCCAATAAACATAAATGGAACCAAACACATACTCGATCCGATTATCTCATATTCGAATGATGTATTTATATAATCAAATCAGATTCAGATCTGACCTCATCTGATCCGGTTAAAATTTGAATCCAATTATACTATAATATTTAGTGATTTTAATATATAAAATTGAGACACTTATATTTAACATTATAAAAAATATATTCTATATGTTATACTATATATAAATTTATATATATAATAAATTCAATATGTTATATTTACATTAATTTATTATATATAAAAGTTGAAAAGTAATTAAGTTTTTTAATTTTTCTAGTATTTAAAAAAAATAAAGTGGAGTTGAATTAAATCCAAATCTGTTAGGATTCAAATTTGAATCCGAGGTCTTCAAATCTAATTAGATTCAGATGTAGATTTCAATAGTCAGATTGGATGTGAATTTTGTTGAGTCCTATCTGAATCCGATCCGATTATAGCCCTAGAGTCGACCATCATCTCCATCCCATTTGCAATGTCAATAAGCCGGGTTAAATGGTTAATCTGAGTTTGTTTGATCCTATAGGGTTGGGCTAGAGTCAGGTCTATTTCGATTAAGGTCAGGTTTCGTTGACCTGGCAATAGAGGGAGGGTGTTCTTTCAATTTGGAACAATTTTAAATTTTCTATGCTTGTTTTATTTTGTATTTTTTTTTTTTTTACAAGTGACACTTTGGAACCCATAATATATAAATCAAATTCCAACTTAAATTAATTTCTGTTGGGTTTTTAAATGTGTTATAAAAAATTATAAGAATCATGTTGTATTACAATATACCATATAAAAAGCAAATCTCGGGTTCACAAGCACTGAATGCAATGTTGAGTTTAGTTGCTTTGTGAAAAAATGCCAAATGTTATGTCTATATTCAATTTCCCCTCCTAAAATCGTAGATGTTGAGATTTGGCGAGCCTATTTTAATTTTCAACAACCTAAAAGAGGAAAATATACATGTCATAAGAGATTATTTGGACTTTGACACAACAACAACAAAAACAAAGAACTATATAAAATATTTTTTTAAATCATTATTTGATAAAAATGATCTATTTTATATGTATATAAATATATAATAAATATGGTCATTTTGCAATCCAATTTATACTATTACTACGGGTAATGGTAGCATTTGTACATTTTAAAATTAAACATTTTTTTTCCAATATTTATATTTATTAAAATACTACAATAATCAATTATTTAGTTATACTGATTTCATAGGCCGTTTGAACTATTTTTGACCAAGTGACTCAATTCACGTGTTTCTCAAACAATAAACTTTTGATTCATGAGAGTTCTAATACACAAATGTTCCGATTTATACATATTAGAGAATATCAACCTATTCGAATATCTCACTTAACAGTTTAAGCTTTTAGGTTGAATGGTTATTTGAAATGGTATCAGAGCCACTTTGACCAAGTAGTCTAATATTCAATCCTCATTACCCCCATTATAATTAATTAAGTTTCAGCACATGGTTTGGATGGGCCTGTGCTTATTCACACTTCAAACCCAATGGGCCCTCATGTGGGCAGGGTGTCTTAGAGAATATCAATCTATTCAAGGATCTCACCTAACAACTTCAGCTTTTAAGTTGAATGGTTCCATATATATTATTTCAATAAAAAAAATCCAAATGCATTTCTTAGAATAAGTTCAGTCTTAGTTGTTATTGCCATCAAATACGGAGAAGTTAAAACTTCAAATTGGAGGAAAATTTGACTTTTGAACAAGTATATCCGTGTACATGCATACAAAGTCCTATCATCAATCTCATTTTTAGGAGGCATTTGGCCATTGTGATTTTTGTCATGGACTCTTTTAATAGGGCTTATTTAATTGCTATGTAGAGGGTCCTGACAAAGTAATGGATATCTTCTTCAACAATTTCCAGCTCAATCTGTAGCTGAATAGACTCAACAGGCAGTTAGTTACTCATATTGCTAGATTAAGCAAATGGATATCCTGGTTGTTTTCCATACCAAATTTGTGGCTGAAAGAAGATGAAACCATAAGGAAATGCGTGAATTGGATTGAATTCTCAAGCTTGAACCTTACGGCTGAGTCTGGCATCGATAGAAAAATAAGAGAAGCAGAAAGGGAAGTTACTTAATGAACTGATCTGTTCCCTTTTAATTTATTAACCTTGATTTTTTTTCCATAAAGTATCACTAGGTTTTCACTTGCATAAGATGATGAAAAATCCTCTCCTCTGAAACGATTGACAGTGGAAATCCTGCTTTTGATTAATTATACTGTAGTCTTAATTACCACCTCCTTAGGATTTGCCTTATGTTCAAATATTCTAAACAAACTTTCTCCACCATATTGAGCATCAAAGAACAAATGCAGATACGAAGATTCTAAGTAAGGAAACTAGTTTAAACTTTAATGTAACCAATAACCAATACTACGAAGGGGAAGATCAAAGATATCCATCTAATACACCACAAATGAACTCTAGCAATATAGTACAGTAGTACACATGATGCACATGGTCAGGATTTAAAACCTTCCCCATGAAAGAACTAAAACATAAAAGTTACTGCAACAAAATGTACCTGAAGAGTAATATCACCTATAAATATCTGATGTCACACAAAGCTACAAGTACAGCCAAGTACAAAGCACCAACCAGCACAAGCAATACTAACAACTAAAATAAATAGGAACAGAAAACATTTTGAATCCTCACAGATAATAGAGAGAGGTGCATAACCATACCTTCTATATACACTCATTTGCTGTCCCACAGGCAACCAATAGCAGATACAGCAATACAACCAGACAACATTTACAGCATCAATGACACAACAATTACCAACGCAAACCATATTTCAAAAATTCAACCAAAAACAATGTTCTCTATGTTCCAGTCCCATTATTTTACTTGCACATCACCCTTAACTTCGGAAGAAATGGTTTTTGAACTTGGGGATTTCCCAATGATTGCTTTCTTTACCTTCACAAATGAGTGTTTCACCTTTGATATAATGTTATTCGATTGCTTTGGAGTGGATTTGATTTGAATTTCTGGTTTAGGAGGGTCTGCATCTGCTTTTGGGTCATTGCCACTTTTGGACAACTCAGATTTTGAAATGTCCTCGATCACTTCGGCTGTTTTTTCCATCTTCTCTTCAGCAGATTGTGCAGTCGCCTCTACTCTTGTTTGTGATTCCAAATCCTTGGATTCACCAACAGGATCACTAACAGTGACCTTTTCTGGTTTAGGAGGGTCTGCATCTGCCTTTGGATCATTGCCTTTTTTGGACAACTCAGATTTTGGATCATCAGATTTTGACATGTCCTCAATCACTTCTGCTGTTTTCTCCATCTGCTCTTCAATAGATGGTGCAGCCTCCTCTATTCTTGTTTGTGATTCCAACTCCTTGGGTTCACCAACAGGATCGCTAACAGTACTAGCAGCAACGACACCAACTCCCTCCAAGACTAGTGAGTCATCCTTGCTATCCTCTGCTTTTTTATCATCAGTGACCACTTCAACATTTATACGAGTCTTCTCTCCCTCAAAAGATTTTTCAGAAACTTGTGGAGCAGAATCAGAACCACAAGCATCCTTGGATTTTGTTGGCTCAAGTAGAGGTGCTTCCTCTATTTTCAAATTCTTCTCTTCACTCCCTTCAACTTTTACATTCTTTTCTTCTTTTTCTTCTTCAAGCTTTTGCACCTCAACAATTGCCTCTTTTGACAACCCTTCAATTGCATCAATGCCACCTTCTTTATTTCTGTCCTCCACATTGACATTTCCTACAGCATCAGGAAGAACAGATCCCCCTTCATCTTCCTTTGAATTGGCTTCTTCTTCCTGACAAATAGAAATAACTTCACCTGGAGATTCAGATACAATAGGCTCCTGGTCTTTAGTGGTTGGTTCTGACTTCAGGAACTCTGTTCCTTCCTTAACCTTATCAACCTTATCAGCCAAGGTTTCCACATCCTTTGTTATTTCACTGTCCACACTTAGCTCGTGCTTGAGTGTCTCAGGTTCTTTCTCATCATCATTGATAACGTCGGTCACTTCTACATCACGAACTAATTGTGCTTCTTCTACTAGTTTAGATTCCAAAACAGAAACTTCATCTGGCTCTTTCTCCACTTCCGCTTCCGATTCATTTACCATACGCGGTTCCAACTGCTCAACTGGTTTATCTACTGCTTCAATTGATAATGGCTCTTGTGGTTTTTCCTCCACCTCAGGAATCAATACTGGCTTCTCTGTTATTTTAGGCTCTAGTACTGTGACATTTTCTGGCTCCTTTCCTATATCGGGTTGTGGTTCTATGATTGCAGACACTTCCAATTGCTCATGTGGTTTGTCTGCTTGAGTTGATGGTTTATTTCTCACAACTGAATATGTCTCTGATTTTTCCTCAGCAACCTGAACTGCAGGTTCTGGAGTGGAGGATGTATCTGGTTTCAAATCAGGGCTTGCTATCAATTCAGAACTGTCTTCAACCGGAAAATCAGGTATATTTGATGAATCTTCAGATTCCTTTCCAGCATCGACTGCAGGTTCCAGAGTGGAGGATACATCCTGTTTCAAATCAGGACTTGACACAACTTTCGAAATGTCTTCAACTGGAACATCCGAGCCAGGTGCTTCCACAACCCTTTCTACCTTTTTAACCTCTACAGCTACAGAAGGCTCAATAGGTTTATTCTCCATCTTTTCTTCTGATTCAGTTAAAGGAGAATCAGGAGTTATCAATTCTGCAACTTTCAGTTTTTCTTCTTTATTTGTTATTTCATTTTCCTTTGGTGGAGAAACACCCTCTTCAACAGTTCCTGCAGCTTCATTTACTTTCTTTTCAATTCTCTGCAGTATTTCAAAGAGATTAGGTAAATATGAATTCTATCTTTCCTCATCAAGCCAATTTATGGGGAAAATAGAAAGACAAAAAGCAGAGTATGCAAACAGTATAGCAAGTCTAGGGGGAGTTATATTTGCAACAATAAATTGTGTCAAATATTCTTCTTCTGCCTCTCCAAGTCAAAACTATAGTTTATAAATTCCTCATGATCAAGGATAAAGAAAGTACTGAAGATACAAAAGCTAATCAAGGTAATAATGGAAAAATAAAACCAGATAAGCAACTTATTGAGTAATCAGTAGACAATATTAAATTGATAATATTTTGAATCTTTCCAGGTTTTGAATTTGAAGTTAATGAACTTCAAGGACCTTTCCTACAAGTTTAAAAGGACAAGAGTGGAGTTTCTGCATTTACTAGTTTGATCAGAATAAGTTAATAACTGGTGAAATGTTCTCCTGAACACAGGAACTAAATCATCACACTAAGCAGAAAGCAAACCTTACTTGGGCCTTATAAAAGAGAAAACAAAGGATCCTACTTTGCCATATTTTTTCCTGAGGCTCAGTTTGGGAAGAGTGCAAATACAAATATGTATAGCGCAAATACAATGCATATTTGTATTTGTACTCCTTCCAAACTGAGCCTGAAGCAAAATGAAAAGGAAAAAAAATTCTGAATTTTGCTTTAACAACCAAGACTGGAATAGATGTTGCTCCTGCACTTATTCACAAGTCGGTGTTACCTATCTCCCCTCTTTCTTCTTTGTAAAAGAAAAAGGTGTGGTGCAGCCATGTTTTTCCATATAACATCATCTGTAACTCAAGGATGAAAGTCGGTATCCTTTACGAAGAAAAACAAATAGATTAAATCATTCGTGGTGTTATTATAATCGAACTTCCATGAAGCTTATATGAATCTTCTCGCTGCTACTAAGCCTAGATCTTTATAAGCCAAACTTTAAATTAAATAAGTACTGAGCTGGGTTAAAATCCTTTTATTTGGAGGTGTTAACTACAAAATTAAAAGTTGAATCTTTCTCAGTTCTATAGGACTAACTTCCTGAATTCTCCTCCCTAAAATCAAAACCAGGTATTCCCTTAGGGACACCAAAATATGGAAATCCCACAGGGGTTGAACTTATGAAGGACTCGCAAAGTAAAGTCTCACCAAATCTTAAGTTGGTCTTTCCCGAAATAATCAATAGTGACAGTACAGCAAAAGGCATGAAATTTGAAGCTTTCATAGTCTTATCAGCTTCAAGCATGTCGAAACCTTCTTGTCTTAATACATCAGTATTAAAACCGTAATCGGTTCTTCTAGTTGAAACCCGAAATAGAAATCAGAGAGTCGCTTACCTCATCAGTACAATGATCTGATACAACAGTCTCGCTAGCCATGGATTCAAGATTAGAGCAACTCCTCTAAGTTGTTTGTGATTCAAGGGAAAAGGAGGGAGAGAAGAGGAAGGGAAAGAAACAGAGAGGAACTAAAGTATAGTTGGATATTGATAACAACGCAAAGCTGGTTCAAGAACCCAAAGAGATAAAAATTAGGAGAGAAAAAAAGAAAAAAAAAAAAAGAAAAGAAAAAGGAAGTGGACGAACAACGGCACAGGTGGTCACATGAGCTGGTATGATTGGAAACCCATTAATTTTAACAACTCACGACCCCCAAAAAATAAATAAATAATTCTTGCAAGTGCATGATTATATAATGAGATATATATATATATATATATATATATATATATATATATATATATATATATAATAAGAGTATCATCTTACCTTGAGAGCAGAAACACTGGATTTTTCCTGGAAGCGACTGAAGTATCAGGTATCTAGTTGAATGTCTTCTTTTTGAGCTGCCAGGAGGACCCCTTTTGTGTCCCTTTCGGCCAAGCAATGTACCTCTTGCTTGGTCGTAGCCCCTTGCCAAAACGTGGCTTCCATGGCTACCCATGGCTACCCTTTCTCTTTCCCTCTATTTCATGATAAATAAAAAAAATAAAAGCATTACAACCAGGCTTACAAAAAAAAAAAAAAGAAGAAGATTACTTCTAAAATTCCTTAAAAGAGAATTAAATTTCTCAATAATCCTAATTGTATTTTCATGGGCTATAAAAATTCATAATATGGATAATAATCATAATATTGTAACTGTTTTTTATTTTGTAATTACAAAGTTGAAAATTAGTTTTAGAAAGGTATTCAGCATACATTAAGAGGTAATCCAGGTGGTGCATTGGAAGAACTATAGTTTTAAAACCCTCTATTATAAAAAAATGAGCTGTTGATGTAATATTGTACTGTTCATTTAAAAAGAACGATGACCTTAAACGGATCAAATTCAAATCAGATGAGGTAATATCTGATCTTAAATTCAATATCTGAATTCGATTTGATATCCAACGAATACTGAAAATTAACATCTGAATTCGAATCTGATTGAATATTTGATTTAATCTGAATTTGATTAATTAATTATTTAGATAATTAATAAATATATAAAATAAATATTTTATTGATATAAAGTATATAAATATATAAATTGTTTATATAACTTAATTTTTATATAAAAATTAAATAATCGATCGAATTCCGATATTTATTGAATCAAATCAGGTTATATCCGAATTCGACCAATTAAATATTTAAATTATCCAAATTTGATTTAATTATATCGAATATCGAATTCAAAATTGAATTTTCAAAAACCAAATACACCCCTAAGTATTAACAATCACTAGTACTAAGGCTCAATTTAGAAGAAATACAAATAGGTACGATACAAATGCATACAAAACAATACAAATTAAAAGGTTTTACACTCTACATATTTATATTCCAAACTGACCCTAAAGAAAAAAAGAAAAAAAGCACACATTAACCTGTATGCTTTTCAACACTATTACAACCATGCCACCAAGTATTAATTACTATGCTTTGCGATATAAGCTCTAATCTGGCAATCATGTGGAGCTAATTATATTATATCAAGTATTGGATTACCAAACAAATTATAGTAAGTTTTTGGAGAATAATTAGTCTGGTTGAAGGCTTGGAGCTAGTGCAGATTATAATCAATGAAAAGTACAATAAGGGTTTTGAATTTTGATGTATTGTTTAACAATGTAGAAGACAGACTCTATTTTCAAAGAAAAGTATGCTAGTTTGTTGGTCAATCCGAACAAGTGTCAAGTGAGTTATCTCTTGCTTTCATGTAAGGAGAATATAAAATGTGAAAAGGGTATGCTGGCAATTATATCATGTTTTCATAAATTACAGTGTTATTTTGGTAGTTAATAAGAATGTTATTAACAAATAATAAAATAACAGGATAGCAGCATTTTCTTTTTCATGGAAAACTCTCTTATTCTTATCTTCTTCTTTTTTTTTTTCTTTTTTAATTATGCTTTTCTCTATGTCACTATAGATAGTATTGGTTGATTAATTATAGTGTCCCTTTCTCCCTTGACCAATTGTCAATCTGAAAACAACCTTCATTGTTTTGAAGCTTTATGTGCATGACACGGTAGCATAGATGTGAGATAAAAGAGTAATTACAGTCAATATTTTTTAAAATAAAAAGATCTAAGAAGCTAAAGTGTGCACATGAAGCTTCAAAACAGCCC
The DNA here is from genome assembly GCF_056320005.1 of Nelumbo lutea. NCBI lineage: Eukaryota > Viridiplantae > Streptophyta > Magnoliopsida > Proteales > Nelumbonaceae > Nelumbo > Nelumbo lutea. Next base: position 66,955,069 of record NC_142687.1, on the reverse strand, counting down.
AGGCTGGCTGGGCTGATTTCCCTAAATAACCTAACTTTTGGAGTTGTTCATGTGCTTGACAGCAAAGGGAACGGATGGAAAGAATATATACATCAACATCTATATTTTCTCATTACTTATTTAATTATTTCTAAAATAGATTCTTAATTAATGGGGTTAAATTAAGTATAAAGAGTTTCTCTACACAACCTCATCTATTCTTGCTATGTGGAGGAGGCATCCCATAGAAAATCCGAATCGTTCATCAGATCAGATAAGGAGCACTTTGGATCAGCCACTATATGTTCAATACTTTGTACCCTTCTTTGCATTATAGCTTTGATAACAGTTGAAGTGGCTGAACTATTTCATAGTGAATAAATTTTTTAAAGAGGTGATGAACTGCATAATGGCTGAAGCCTAAGTTGGGTTGATTATTTTACTATATTTTGAATGTTTTATTATTTTAATTATTAAATTAATCCAACAACTTCAGCCCTTATCACACGCCCTTGTTCCATGAGAATAAGGTGAAGAGGAAAATCCAGGGCTACTTCAAGTTCTAAATTAAGCAATTCTATTATAAACATTGTATTATTATTATTATTATTATTATTATTATTATTATTATTATTATTATGATGATGATGATGATGATGATGATGATAACGATAATGGTGGTGGAGTCCCTCCTATATAACCCACTTGGAAAAGGCCTATAAAGGAATTTTGAGGAGCCTTTGCTCTTGGCAGCTTAGTGGTGTTTGATGGGAAAGAAGAAAAAGAAAAAGGCGAGACAGGTAAAGAATGTTTGCCATAAAATAAAATAAAATAAAAGGTGGGATATATGAACATATTACCCATGTTATGTGTTCTGACCGTAGCCCATGTGAATGGCAGGGACCACGTTATAACTTATAAAGGGTGAAGAGGCCCTTTGTTTTCAAAAGAGATATATATGCCAACAGAGAGATGGAGGTATAGAAAATATCTTCAAGTGATTGGCTTTTAGGTTCTTTTTCTTTTTTTTTTCAACTTTTTATTTGTGTATGTGTCTGTGTGTACGTTTATGTAGGATTTGAGGAGAGAATGGGTGGATTGATTTGAAGATGATAAATTGTAGGTGAATGATAAAATTAAATAAGTAGAACCAAGGGCATATCAGCTTGTATTGAGTTGCACTTTTATTTTATTTTTTATTTTTCTTGAGTTAAGGCGTGTAAAGGGGGTCGTCAATATGATACATATCTATACGCCCTGATACATTTCAGTAATTTAATGAAGTCGAGCCGTCCACTTCCAGTAAAGTAGAAATTCTGTATATAGTTCCCTCCCCAGCTCCATCTGTAATTGTATTTTGTCGTTGGATATTGGCAATAACTTTCTTAATCTTATTAATAATCTTAGGGACAGAAGTTGAACCAAATGAAAAAGAGAAGTCCAGTTTGGTTTTGGTTGCTTGTTCAGTTGTTCTTGTGGGCTACTACAAATTCACACGTCGCTCTCATGGCCCTCGTTGTCTTTCATCTGCACTTCTTTCCAAGTAAAGCATATGGGTTGTAAACCTGACAGACCCGGGCATGCCGGATGCACGGCCCGTATCCATTCCTGACTGAATTACGAATTGATTGGATTGAACTGAAGCAATCATCATCCTTTGGTTTCAGAATATATATATATATATATATGTATGTATATATATAATATTTTGATATCATCTGAAGGGCTAGACAAGAGAAGTAGCCCATCCTCAATTAAGGTGTAGGTGGGATTCAATCCCAAGTCCCTGTTATAATCACGGGGAGACTTTACCAATCAGCTAGTTGGCATTTTGTTTGGTTTCAGATTATATGAATCCAATTTAGATCTTCTATCCACAAGTACTCTTAGCACACTTACCAATGATACTACGGCTTTTGTTTGTTTTTCGGGTAATTTTTTTATTTTTCATATAAATAAGGCAATGGTCATTTTAGCCATAAAAGTCTATTATTAAAATGGGTATTTTTGTTACATTCAAGTGTTAATAATTTTCCTCCCACCTAAGAGATGAGTCCGTTAAGTGATACTCAAGAAAATAAACTTTCCCTCTCCCCCACATAAATCTTAAAAAAGAATATGAGATTCTTGGTTAATGGGAATCCAACTTTCACTTATCTCAAAATCCAAAAAAAGAACGCCCTCTACATGTGTACATTGAAAACATTTCCCTATGAATGATAATAGACAAATACCTGATATATTTTTAACGTACAACAGTAGTAAAGCATGTGTAGAAGTGGATAGGAGATTCGAATGGAATGAACAGGGAAGACGGAACACTTTTTATATGTGAGTTAATATGTAGTAAGATGGCAGAGTAAACCTTACCATTATCAATGTTCTTAGGTCTATTTGGTTCGCAGTTGAAATTGAAATCGAAATCCTTTGGAATTAGAGTCGTAATCGAAATGGTCTATTCTCATAATCTGTTTGGTTCAGACAGAAATAAGATTAAAAATTGGAATAAGAAAGAATGGGATTTCATTCCCTAATGAGGGGGAGAGAATGTCCATTCCCTCAAATGGGGAATGTTATTCCATCAGCAATGGGAATGGGATTCCGAATCCGCCTGGCCAAACATTTAAAATCGGAATAGCTTATTTTGATTCCGGTTCCAAACTGAGAGCAAAACAGGGCCTTAGTTTCTTTATGAAAGTTGGTAGGTAGGGAGTAGGGTGGCAGTCATCCAGCCACCCATCACCCATAACTGTAAATAAAGGTTGACTCAACCCACTGGCCATACCATGGACAAGGAGAACCTCCAGTTGTGTGAGATCGATTCTGCACCTTTACTTTGGGAGAAATGTTCAGCGACCATCTCAAGTTTCAACTGCGTAATATGGAGTGATTTCTTATGTTTGTTATTTTATTCCTATCTGACTACAATGGTGAACTTACTCCCTGTGAGTTCCGATGGATCAATGTCTAGTTCAGTTTCTAAACCAATTAATGAACCGTGTGACTTAAAAAATGTGCCAATTGATTTTCTAGGTTTTAATTTTTTAGGGGATTATTCTAGTAGGAAATATAATCCCCTAAACAATGAATGAACGTTCTAATCCTCCAAGAAACAAAAATAATTTCTGCTATGAAAGAAAAACAGGTACAGTCACTGCAGTCACTGAGGCCCATTCCTAAAACCGAGAATGGGCTTTGGGCCCACTGACATATACTAGGATGGATTAGGCCAACTTGGCCCTTGTACCGATTCAAAAGTAAATCTCAGTTCTCAATTCCATGTTACCGCTTAGGAAGTTTGTTAGAATAGCAGCTCTTAAGTACTAGCAGCATACGAACATGCATTGGAAGTCTAGACCAAGACCAAGACCAAGACCTGCATCTTGGATCAGGCCAAACTTGAAACTTGAACGGGTCCAATCTAGATCAAACCATAGATCAGGTGGGCCACTGGGCACTAGGGGATTCCTGACCAATGGTTTTACACTACAAACGAGTGAAACCTGTGAAGAAATTAGGCTGGGCTAGGCTTGGGCTTGGGCCACCATTCTGATTTTTGCATTGAACAGATTTTAAGAGAACACACTGTTTTTCTTCTTTTCTTTCAACGGTTGTCAAGTAGAAATTAGGCACTTATAATAGAGAAAAAAAAAAAAATCAGTAAGATACCAGACCTCCTTACATATTCAGGTGTAGCGTACCAATATTTGGATCTCTAAATAGATGTTCAATCACTTATCAAAAATTAAAAACAAAAAAAAAAAAAGATGCTTAATTTAATTATAAATTATGTATCTTTTTGTTGACTAAGCGCATGGATGCATCATTCGTTTAAGAAGTCAGAAGCCTGAAGCGAGCATGCTTTAATGGCGAAACTCGAGAAAGAGTACATCTGCGACCGTGATTGCTGTGCAGCGGAAACACCCTGATTTCTGAAGCTAGAGAATCATTCTTCGCACTTGTTCGTAAACCCTCTGTTTCGTGTTCAGCTTTTACTCTTAGCTGGACCCAGATCAGATCTGAAGGAACGAGACGCACCGACTACGGTAACCGCGAGAAAGACAATTAGACAAATTAGACAAAGCCCTGTTTTTCCTTGGTGCAGGAGGACAGTTCAGTACCTCCGGTATCCTACACTCTGCCGCTGTTGGTGTTGTACAGCTTTCATTGTTCCATATATCCTTATCTGATCCATTCTCACCCTCCGATACCGATACATCGACGTTGACAGATACGAAGACGCAACTCCGATCAGCTGCTGCTTCTAATCCTTCTGGATGCTTCGAGAAGGTCGCCGAGGAGCACCCCTCCGGTGTCATGACAATGCCTTCCGCTGCGTAGACGCTTGCCATTTGCACCCTCAGGCCACAGCTTTCGAAGGCCTTTTGTTCGCGAGGTGTAATTTCGAAACCCAAATCGAACACTGGAATTTGTAATGCGGAAAGGAAAATGATGGGGTCTGTGGATAACAACTCAAACTCAAAGGAAAATGATGGAGTTCGTAGTCTTCTCCTCCAAGTCCAAGTCGGAGTATCGCCGTGGAAGTAAATATTTGAAGGAAACAGAATCAATCGGTGATGATCAACAACCAAAATGGGGAAACAATTTCGATGATTAGCGATCAAGGGAACTGTGATTTCGAGAGACAGGCAAAAGATAGAGATGAAGGGGAGAAGGAAGTGCAGTCGGTTTTAGACATTCAGTTTCAGAAGTAGAATGGGGGTTTAAAAAAAGCAAAGAATCAGCAGGAAGAAGAGTGGTAACTTCTTAGGTGGCAGAAAGGAAACTGGATGTGCCCTAGCGCTAAAATGCGCGCAGCACGAAGCGTTATTAGATGATAGCTGTCAAATTAATGCAGAAAGACAAAACAGCATTGTCTATTTGTGTTGGAGCACTGTCAAATTAATTCACATTTACAGCACGGGATAGTCTCTCCTCCAGTCCTCCAGAATCTAGAAGAAGAGGGGGAGAAAGGGGGAAGACCGTGATTGTCACGAAGTTTGAATTTGTTAAAACTTCAAACGCGGTTCGCCAGTTTCCATCGGGAGTCATTGTTGACAAATGAAGGACAAGCTTTGACCAGTTTTGTTGTGGTCGTCGTGTACTCTCGCGGACTGTGGTCTCAGCAACCAATAATAATGTGAGACGGGATTCCGTTCTCACACCGTCCTCCTCATGACACTTACAGCGATGCATTTGGAATATCTCCGTGCTTATACTTTTCTATTAACGGGGTGATGTTGTGAACTTTGGGGGTAGGCAAAACCTTGCTCCATGCGGTTCAATTTCACATTATTTAGAAAGCGAAAATTCCACTTTAATATTGTGAGCTTTGAGGGAATTTTCAAAAGTGTCAAGTCTCTCCGTTAATCGACCATCAATTGTGTTTGTTGAAAATGTAAAAATTACTCTTTAAAAGATACTATTCATTGTTCTTGAGATTAAACCGATTATTTTCAAAGAAAAAGAGAGAGAAAATTATGAAATATGATAGAGGACTGAAAGAAAAGAAATTACTAGAAAAGAATGTGTTTCAGATCTAAAGTTAGAGGCCAATGATTTCATTAGTCTAGAATCTCAAACACCTCAACCGGTTCAGCCTTAAGATAGAAGACAATGAATAGTGTCTTCTTTTAAAGGGTAATTTTGGTACATTCAGTTAACGGTAGGGACCAATTTAACACTTTTTGAAAGTTTAGGTACTACAATGACATGTTTGAAAGTTCAGGTACTAACTTGACACTACCCCCAAGATTTAGGATACTAAAGGGGAATTTTCCCTTTCTAATAATGTAAATTTGAAACACATGGGCTCGGGTTAGGAACAACAATGGTGTGGTGTGGAGCTAGGTTTTGCCTATCCCATCCTCGACCCCGAACTCAAAGTCTTAAATGCCTCGCCCTGTGGGGCTAGAAACCCTAACCCCATCTTGCATGCCCCCGCCTCAACCATACGAATTTGTATATTTATAAATTTATTTTTTTATTTTTTCTAAAACCTATCTAGAATTATTTTACATTATTTAACATAATATAGTATAATATATAATATAATCTATACTATATTATAAAGCGATTAGGTCCCACACATCAACAGCCCTCTCCTTCTCCCACTCCTCCTTAAACCTCTCTCCTTTCTCCCTTACCCCTTTGTAGCTCTCTCATTCACTCTCTCTCTTTCCTCTTCTTCCCTACCAAGCCCACCCATTAAGCCATGTGGCAAGGGAGTTAGTTATAAGGAAAGAAAGAGAGATTTGGTTTTATAATATTCAGCCAAGTGGCATCACTATCTCCCTCCTTCCCCTAAAAATTATCCCTAATTCCGATTTATCCTCTCCCACATTTGATATATATCTATCTAAAGAAAGTTTAAATTAAAAAATTAAGAATTATTTAAATATTACAACTAAATCATATAATAACTTTAAAATATTTATTATAAACACAAAAATAATATTTTTATGGATTATTCAATTTAATAACTAAATAATATTTAAAAAAATTTTAAATTATTTAAATGTTACTCACATAATAACAATTTAAAATTTAAAAAATATTATTTAAATTATTCAATAACTAAATAATTTAAATAAAAAATATTAAAAATAGCTAACTACTTATATAACATAATATTGAACATTATGTAATAACTTTAAAATAAATAAAAAATTTAAATATTTGATATATTATCGAAATATTTAAATAACTAAATATTTTAAATAATGAAATAATTAACATTAATAAATTTTAAATAGTTAAAATAACAAAATTATGTAATAAATTTAAAAAAATTCTTACAAGTAGAAAAGTAATTATAGTAGATTTCATAATATTTGAATTAATAATATAAAAAATTATATAAAAATAGTATAAATTCTAATTTTATAAATTATTAAATTCAATATATAATTAATATTTTAAAACTATAAATAACGACATTACTTGAATAAATAAATAATATTGTAAATAACTAATTTTTAAATAAGTTAAATATAAAAAATTAATAACTAAATCATATTTTGGATATTAATTAATAACTAAATCTATTTTTGTTTTGTTATTTAACAAAAAAACTTTTCAATAATTATTAGATATTAAAATATTATTATTTATACGTTAAATTTAATTTATTGTACTTATTGGATTTATTACATTTTTTATAATTTATTGATTTATATTTGTTAGAGATTAAACTATTATTGGATATTACACTATTTTTTGACTAAATTAATATATTTTTAGTATTTATTATGTTTTCATAATTATTGTATTCGTTGTATATTTATTAGTTATTTGTTGTATTTTCATTATAAATTTATTCTCAAAAATTATTTATTTTCTCTATAAATTATCAATTGGAGATTAAATTATTGGTATTTATTAGAAATTAGATTATTAATTTAGCTAAAATTAGGAGTGCTTGTGGTCATTTCGGTTCGGTTGAAGGCTGTTTGGCCAACTAAACCAACTTGGTTGGGTTGGGGAATTGGTCACCCAAAACTAGATGTTTATGGGCCAGGTAGCCCAAATTGTTGGCCTGGCTTGGCCCATTCTAAATCGGCCTTGGTCAACATTTTAAGCCCAAAGGCTTAGGGTTGGGCTTTAAACATTAGGCCAAACTATTTTTTGGGTTGGGCTCAGTCTTTCCCAAATAAGCCCGACCCAAGCCCAGCCCGATAATATTATATATAGTAAAAAATATAATATATATTAATAATACATAAAATATATATTATATAATTGTAAAATTAGTAGTGAAAAAGGTATTGATAGTGCGCGATCTAGCTACTCCTAGCTGGAGGGTGATCTGAACTCCAATTGGGTGGCGAGCTGGACCAATCTGCAAAACGATGGATTAGAGAACTCGGGGTAGCTAACCCGACAAGGTCGTTCTAATGCTTAAGTCAATACTTATGTTGTGAATGCGTGTTGAATGCTTGAGAGCTTGAGTGCTAGTGAGTAGAATAATCATGTGTACCTTTGCCTTGAGGTTTCATGTCTTTATATACTGGAGCAGTTGTGGGTCTTATGAAAGAGCTTTGGGATCTCCGGGATGTGGAGATATGGTTTGTTCCATTTTTGAAGGAGAGTAATATGTTGATAAGATTTATCGTTTACCTCTAATTCAGGCAGAGCCGGGATGAGTTCTCATCGTGATCTTAAGAAATTCGGGATCTGTTGGGGAGGCCTTTGGAGTCGGTTATTTAGCGTTTCAGCTCATTAGCTCCAAGTTGGAACTTCGATTCTTTAGTTCCGAACTGGATTGGGTGTCGAGGTGCCTCTACACCGAGGTGGGTTTTGGGCCGAGGTGGCTGAATACCCGAGTTTTGAATGTTGTGAACTGGGTTCGCTTGGCCAAGTTGTCACCCCTCGATCAAATCACGCCCACATGTCCCCTTCTTGCTAGTTCGTGCCAAATCACCCTTCATTAATTGCCCCCCACTCCTCGTGCCAGGGGTTCCAACCCGGTGCAGGGAGTTCATGACGAGTCCAGGCGGATTTGGCACGAAGTTAGACGACTTGAAGGGTGAACCGTTGGTAAGACCTATTCAACCACCTGGCTCAACCATGAAATGACCCAAGTCATGTCTCAGCAACATGCGGACATCACACTGTTTATAGAGTCTGCGGACGTCAAAACACGCGCTAAATCGATTTCAACCTCGGGGGGTGCACAATCGGTTTCCTTAGGATCCGTCAGATCTTGTTGATCTTGACCGTTGATTCCTGGATATATTGGCTATAAATAGGTGCCAAAGGGCCCATTTCCCTCGCCACAAGTCCGCAAATCTGCAATTTTTGAAGTCGCGCTCAAGTCTTCCATTTCGGTATTCACATAGACTTAGAGAAATTTTGACCTGAAATCATGGGTTCATAAGTAATACCTTCTTAGGTTATCGATATTCCATGCTCGAGGTACCTGCTTCCCTTCCAAAGTCTCGAGCTCATATGTGCCTTCCCCAAATACCCACTTTACTCGGTATGGACCTTCCCAATTTGGTTCGAGCCTACCAATGTCGGGCTCAGGTACCATAACCTTCCGAAGGACCAAGTCGACGATGCGGAAGTGTCATTTTCTGACCCAGGCGTTATAGTACCGAGCTACTCTTTGTTGGTAAGCTGCGGTCCGAATGTAAGCCAGGTCTCATACCTCTACTACCAGGTCTAGGTTGGTACGGAGCTTGTCATCATTCGTTTCCTCATCATAAGCCTCCAATCGTAATGTGGGCACCTCTATTTCCGTCAGGATCACTGCTTCTGTACCATACGTGAGGTTGAGGGGTCTCTCCCGTCGCAGTCTTAATAGTAGTTCGATAGGCCCAAAGGACACTAGGCAATTCATCCACCCACAATCCCTTGGCTCGAGCTAAGCGAGCTTTCAATCCGTGAACTATCGCTTTGTTAGTTACTTCTTCTTGCCCGTTCACTTGGGGGTGTGCCACCGAGGTAAAATTTTGTTGAATCCCCATTTTGGCACACTAGTTTTGAAACTTAACATCTTCGAACTGCTTCCCATTGTCGGATATCAGCACTCGAGGAAGTCCGAAGTAGACATACTATGTTTTTCCAAAACAAATTCTGTATGTTGTAGGTTGTGATCGTTACCAAGGGTTTGGCTTCTTGACTTACTTCTTCCCCTGCTTGAGGACTTGCTTTTCTTCCTTTTCTGCCCACCATTGCTCGTTCCTTCATTCTCTCTCTTCCTCTTTTCCGGCTGTGGATTGTCGATCTTTTCATTGATCTCCTCCTTGGTACTGGTGAACTGATTTGCTAACTTAAGAAATTCGGTGATGTCCTTTGGTTTGTTGGCTACCACATGCCACTTAAACTCTTTATGGGTGATTCCTTTCTTTACTGCAGTGAGTCATACCGCCGAGTCAAGGTCCAGTATCTACAAGCAAGTGTCGTTGAAGCACTTAATATAGCTTTTGATTGATTCTCCTTCCCTCTGAACCACATTGAGAAGGATTTCTTGTGATTTCAGACACTTCTTGCTAGTAATGAAGTGCGTAGTAAACAAGTCGGCGAACTAGGACCAACTTTTGATAGAGCCCGGTGTGAGGTTTTGATACCAAGTTTGGACTACCCCTTTGAATGTAGTGGAGAAGGCCACACACATGCAAGACTCATCAGCCCCAGCTAGGTGCATTTGAGGCTGAAAAGAGTCCACATGGTCATTGTGGCCAAACGACCTGTCATACTTGTCTAATGGGGGCATTTTAAAATCTTTTGGCATTGGAGTTGCCAAGAGATCGGGAGAGAGAGGGGATGACCGGCAAAATAGTGGAGGCACAATCTTCATAGCCACCGAGCTCATTTCTTCCTTTCCTTTGGCTTGTTCTGCTTGCTGGTCCGGCTTCGCCGATGGGCTGTTCCTGGTCCAGGGGCGGCCTATTTTGCAACGTCGCCGCTGCTGCCTCTTCACCAGCTCAGCGTTGGTGTTGCTAACTTCAGTCTGGTCTAGTACTTTGACATTATCGTGTGGTAGATTTTGGTTCCTTCTTGTTGGATTCTCTTGGTTGTGGGGCTCGAACTGGCTATTGCGAAGGGCGGAGGGGTCTTGTCTCAAGTTTGCACATCGAACTTTGAACTGGTTATTATCTGTTCACGAGCCATCATTTTCTTGTTGGGAGTACCGAGGCGGATTGGGCTGACTATCCCCGGAATTGTTTTTGAGATTTCCTTGTGAGACTGGAGGAGTGTGCTGACCATCTCTCCTCCCATGGGGCAAAACCTGACTCCCGAGAGGAATCGGTACTTGCGAGGTCTCTTCACCCTGATGGGGAGATCGACTGATGTTCTGGTTGCTTCTAGGCCGATTCGGGTTCTGGCCCTGACGGGGCCCTAGGTGTCGGGGTAGAATCGGCTATTGGTTCAGCTGCAATGGAGGGAATTGGTGTTGATACTGCTAGTACAAATAGTACTGCTGGAACTGTTGGACCTGCTGCATTTGGATTTGAATTGCCTGGACGCATTGAACAAAGTCATGGAATTGGAAATGCCCAATTCCAGAGGGAACCATGGATGGCTCAGAGAAAGTCACGCTTATCGCTGGGGGAAGTGGGATGCTCACTTGCGTGGGGCTCCATGGTGCGAGCAGTGACGGGACTTCTAACACTGTGAGCGGAATAGTAAACTGGCCGATGCATACCGTAGTACCTTGGGGGAAGGTTGATTGCTGAGCTTGCCCCCTGGTGACGTTCATCTCGATACTTTTTTCGGTGTGGCTGGAAGACGCCATCAAGGTTAAGGTTGAGTTTAAAACTGTAAAGAGATAGGGATGACCTTTTGATCGTTTCCCACATATGGCGCCAATTGATGGTGCACAATCTAGCTACTCCTAGCTAGAGGGTTATCCGAACTCCAATTGGGTGGCGAGCTAGACCAATCTGCAAAACAGTGAATCAGAGAACTCGGGGTAGCTAACCTGGCAAGGTCGCTCCGATGCTTAAGTCAGTACTTATGCTGTGAATGCGAGTTGAATGCTTGAGAATTTGAGTGCTAGTGAGTAGAATAATCATGTGTACCTTTGCCTTGAGTTTTAATGTCTTTATATACTGGAGCAGTCGTGGGCCTTACAAAAGAGCTCTAGGATCTCCAAGCTGTGGAGATAAGGTTTGTTCCATTTTTGAAGGAGAGTAATATGTTGATAAGGTTTATTGTTTACCTCCAATTCAGGCGGAGCTGGGACGAGTTCTCATTGTGATCTCGAGAAATTCGGGATTTGTTGGGGAGGCCTTTTTTTCAGTTATGTAGTGTTTCAGCTCATTAGCTCCAAGCTAGAACTTTGATTCTTTAGTCCCAAACTGGATTGGGTGTCGAGGTGCCTCTACACCGAGGTGGCTGAATACCCGAGTTCCAAATGTTGCGAACTGGGTTCGCTTGGCCGAGTTGTCACCCTTCAATCTGATCGCACCCACGTGTCCCCTTCTTGCTAGGTCGTGCCAAATCACCCTTCATCAGGTATTATATATTATAATATATAGAATATTATAAAATATATAATATATTCTTAATAATGTATAATTAATCTAATATATAATATTTGTCTAGATTGGAACGGGCTTAGGCTCAAGCCTGGTCATTTTCTATTTATAAAAAGGAAAAGTTCAGCCCAGGCCTACTTGTGTACAAGTCTACCCAAAATTGATTTTATTTTAAAATATCTAAATATTTTAAATAACAAAATATGTAACATAACTAAATTTTAAATAGTTAGAATAACGAAATTATGTAATAAATTTAAAAATTCTTACAAGTATAAAAGTATTTATAAAATATTTCATAATATTTGAATTAATAATTTAAGAAAATTACATAATAATAGCATAAAGTATAGTTTTATAGATTATTAAATTCAATAAATAATTAATATTTTAAAAATATAAATAATGGAATTATTGGAATAACAAAATAATATTGTAAATAACTAATTTTTAAATATGTTAAATATAAAAAATTAATAACTAAATCATATTTTGAATATTAATTAAAAGATAGATTAAATAAGGAAATTATGTAATAACTTAAAAAAAACAATATTTATTAATCATAGTTTTGAAATATTTATCTATATTTATTGTATATTTGTATATACTAATCTTAATATTTAGTGTATTTTCATTAATTATTTATTGTATTTGTGATAAATATAGATTTAACAATTATGTATAAAACTATTTTTGTTTTGTTATTTAATAGAAAATTTTCAATATTTATTGCATATTAAATTACTATTATTTAACTTTTAAATTTAATTTATTGTACTTATTGGTTTTATTATATTTTTGTGATAATTTATTTGTTAATAATTGTTGGAGATTAAATTGTTATTGGATACTGCACTTTTTGTTGACTAATTTAATCTATTTTTAGTATTTATAGTATTTTCATAATTATTGTATTCATTGTATATTTATTAGTTATTTATTGTATTTTCATTATAAATTTATTTTCAATAATTGCATATTTTTGCTATAAATTGTCAATAATTATTGGAGATTAAATTACTGCTATTTATTAGAATCTAGACTATTAACTTAGCTAAAATTAAGAGTGTCCATGGGTCATTTCAAATCAGTTGAAGGTTGTTTGACCAACTAAACCAACTTGGTTGGGTTGGGGAGTTGGTCACCGAAACTAGATGTTCATGGGCCAAGTAGCCCAACTGGTTGGCTTGGCTTGGTCCAATCTAAATCAGGCTTGGACAATGTTTTAAGTCCAAAGGCTCTGGCTCGGGCTTTACCAAATGAGGTTGTCCCAAGCCCGAGCAGATAATTTTACATATAGTAAAAAATATAATATATATTAATAATACATAAAATATATAATTTGTAATAATAAAATTAGTAGTGAAAAATGTATTATATATTATAATATAGAATATTATAAAATATATAATATATCATTAATAATGTATAATTAATATAATATAAAATATTTGTCTAAATTGGGCTTTAGGCTTGGTCTCAGGCCTAGTCATTTTCTGTTTATAAAGAAGAAAAACCCGACCCGGGATTACCTATGTACGGATCTACTCAAAACTGACCGACCATTAGTAAAAGTCAGCCAAATCGGGTTGTATCAATTTGGTCTATTGACTCAAGGTTTAAACTTAAAAAATTTTAAATTAAAAGAATTAAAGAAATATTATTAAAAAATAAATAAATAATTTAAATTTATAATATAAAATATTTTAGACTAAGAAATATGGGAGGAATTTTCCCTCTTTTTGTATTAAAAGTTTATATTAAAAATATAAAATATTTATATATATCTATGGTCGGGTTGGTTTACAAATGGCCAAACTGAAACTAACCCGACTTGGTTGAGTTGGGAAATTGTTGAACTGAAGCTGACCGAAAAATACTAGAAAACCAACCAATTCAAGTCAAGTTAGGTCAGATTGATCAATTTCATTAGTTTGATGAACCATCCTAGTTGAAGTTAATTATTGATATTTTTGTATTGAAAAAAAAAATTATTATAAGTAGTATATAAAATATAAATACTTATTAATTGTTTAAAATTTTAAAAAATAAAACAATTATATACTCTTATGTATTTGATTGTTTAGCTCTCGCTTAACAAAACCTGCGCACTACATGGGTCCCTGTTAGTATTATATATAGTAAAAATTATAACATACATTAGCAATACATAAAATATATATTATATAATAAAACTAGTAGTGAAAAAGGTATTATATATTATAATATATAGATAGAATATTATAAAATATATAATATATTATTAATATTGTATAATTAATATAATATAAAATATTTGTCTAGATCGGCCTTCGAGCTTGGGCTCAAGATCTAGGCCTAATGATCGGGCCATGCTTGAGCTTAGGCCTAGTCATTTTTTTGTTTATAAAGAGGAAAAGCCCGACTTGGGCCTACCCATGTACAAGTCTACCCAAAACCGATTGACCATTAATAAAAATCAACCAAATTCAAGTGAAGTTAGGTCGGTTTCATCGAATTAATGAACCATCCTAGCTGAAATTAATTATTGTTATTTTTTTTTGCAAAAAATTATTAAAAGTATTAATGAAATATTAATAATTATTAATTATTTAAAAATTAAAATATAAAACAATCGTATACTCTTATGTATTTATATTGTTTAGCTTTTGCTTAACAAAGCCCGTGCGTCACATGTAGGGCTATCAAATGGATTGGATTTGGTCCAATCCGATCTATCCAACATTGGTCCATTTACAAATGGATTGGACCAAATCCGATCCAAACCCCATACAAACCGGTTCCAATCCAGTCCAATTGAAATGCAAATGGAGCGGATTGGACCCAATCTAGTCCAAACTAAATAAAACCTTGAAAATTACATGAAAACCCAAAAAATATAAAAAATTGTAGAAATATATTATTAAAAATTCTAGAAAATATAAAAAAATTATAGAAATAAAGCCTACATTAAACTGTATCAAGAATTATACAGTTGTTGTATATGTGACTATGAGTATATTATATAGTTATGCAGTAATGTCTACTACTGAATTATAGAGAAATTACAAGTTGCAACAAGTATCAGTTATGTAGTAATGTCTTCTTCCACAAAAAGAAGACCAGCCCATATAACCTTTAGCTCCACTTAAGCAGAACCTTGAGATATTCTGCAATAACTAGCACCTGCAACACATAAAACATTTTGATCAGTTCTAATAACAAATACATAAGACACAAATTATCATCTTTTATGTCACCATAGCACTTGCAATAACACATAAAACACAACAATAGCAATATTTTATTCAAAGCTCCATTTGCTTCACCATTAATAGGAACAAAATTTTCCAATCCATAAAAGACGAGTTATGTATTTTTGGCTCTTCCACAAGCAAAACTTTTCTTGTTTGTCCCTTTTAAATGGAAAACAAATGCAACCTATGTGAAATTCCTTTCTTAGGTAGAAAAATACTAGGTGTTTAAAGCAGAAATGCTATTCATGCAAAGGGCCAAAACATCCAATGTAAGAGAGAAGATTATGAGAAGACAAAAATATAAGAAGTAGATAAATGACTGGAATGAACATTTTGACATTCATCTTATAGCCCTTGCATGAATATAAAACAAGATATCAAATAATAGACCATGTGATCCAAACAGACAACCCTCCCTCCACAAAAGGTCTTCTAAATGGGACTTAATGAAGAGAATAGGGCACAAAAAAGAATAGACCATGTGATCCAACCACAACAAATGTAGAATGGTCAGTGACACTACTGATGCAGTACAGGAGAAGGCCGATAAGTTCTATGAAGAAGTATGAACAGGCCTAATGCAAAATTCTGAATTCTGCTGCAAATCTATAAACATTCGAAAGGTCAAAAACCCACACCCTATGCACTCATATCCGCTCGTGAATTGGCATCAATTCCGAGCTAGCATCTACCCCAAATGTACTTTAGGCCTATGAATTCTGACCCTGGGTTGAACGGTCATTCTCCCTAAGTTCTATGCAAGTTGGGACCATTCCAAGACACATAAGAAGCAGAGATGACACCAACGACCTAGCTTAGTAAATATTTACCGATATAGCATCATCACAGGAATTCTATCTTAGTACGTTTTTACCAAGTTGGTGCCATCACAGAGTTTCCATCTTAGTTCATTTATACCATGGTAGCATTATTTCGAATTTATATTCAATTAGGACTTTCCTTTTGAAGGATTTTAGTAGGATTCTATTTTGGAGTGTTTTTCTAGATTAGGATTTTCTTTTTTAAGGAGTTTTAGTAGGATTCTATTATGGAGAGTTTTCATATTAGGAATAGAAGACATAAGGGTGTATGCCTATATAAAGAGTAGATAGGGGAAGGCTAAGACAGTTCTCTTGTTATCAATTTTCTCTTAATTGTTTAGTGAAGAATTTTTCTTCCTAAAGTTCAACTTCTACTCTTTTCTTTGAAGCTTTTCTCACGTGTTTCATTTTTGTTTTGTGCCAATTGGTATTAGAGATCAAGTTAATCATTCTTCGGATTATGGCTCCTAAGAAATGACCAGTAGATCATATTGAAGGGATAGTAAATCCATCACATGGACACCCAAAGATTGCTGAATAAGGGGGTGAATTTCAAAAATTTTTCTCTCCATTCAACTGGGAATCAAATTCCCTATTTAGAAAATCATATTTTCAAGGATCATTCTTGAACCATAAACTGAACTAGATCTGGACCAAAAGGAGTAGGGAGGGATAATACCTGATACAAAGAAGCAGTATCTCTCAATGGAGGTGTTCATGCCCAAGGAAGGATCCAAAATCTGCTCCCATAGAAGATGGTGCAGTGTAGGGTGGAGCAGAATCAGCAGTGTTCTTCCAAAAGAACTTGACCCTTCACAAAAATCAACTGGACGGCTTGTGAACACAACTCCCACCAATATTTTCTCCAAAAGATTGGTATCAAGATCAAATCTTGATTTCTTCTAAGAACTGGAGATCGAACTACTGTAGGCGGCAGCTGTAGGAAGGAGGCGGCAAGAGAGTATTTGCAGGGTGCAGAATTCTCTCTTCTAGTAATCTCAGCTCTGAAGACAAGGATCTATGGATTACATCTAACCCAAATCATATTTGGATTAGAAGTCCCTTTAAGTGATAAGGGATAACCCTTATCTTATCTGCAGATTAGATCAGCCATCTCCTAATCTAATTAGGAGGTTTCTAGATCTAAATCTTATTTAGATCTTAGACTCTCTAAGCGGATAGGGTCTGGGCCCAATCCTATCAGCTGATCCATCTTAGAATTCGCCCCTTAAGTGACTAATCAAATTAGCCCAGTTTGAAATGAGCTTAAGGCTCATTTAAGGTTATGTATTCATTTAGCCTTCCAATCTGCTGCCCAGTTGGGTTTCCTTGTATGGCATGGGACCCTAACATTGATCTACACATCAGCCACATGGGTTCGGCCCAGCCTTTGTTACAAGGCCTGGCCGAATACACTGTTATGGACAGTGCACCCCTTGAAAACCATCTCATGGTCTCTATGGGCCCAACACTTACCCTAAGTGGTCCCTGGGCCAAGCCACCTTGTAACACTCAGGGACTATGGGCAGATGCAAGATTAGCCCATCAAGTATTATCCTCAATGGTCTTACACTTAACCTCTCAGCCCATAATGATCATACACTACCCGACAAGAGAGAAACTCTCCCTCGGCTGCAAGGAACAGTGTTGCACTCTCTCTTATATGGATCCTGGGAATTAAAACCTTTTGCAAATCATTTTGAAACCATAATATATATATTTTTATATCTCATATAAAATATATTTTGCAAAACAAATCTCAACAATTGAAATCGGCTGCCGGCAATCTTGGTTTCCATTAGTTAGAGTGCATCCCCGATCATTACCTTTGCCCGACAAAGGGGCTGATCCTGTCACTATGATCACCCACTCAGATGAATTCTCAGACTGTCCCAACCTATCCAGGTTTTGACCCCCGCTAAGGATCTCACTGATTGGTATATCAAAGATAGCCCAATCCGACACCTAGTGCAGTATCATAATCGGGTCTAGGGGTCAGGTGTAACTTTCCAGTTTTGCCCATTAATCTCCAAGGTCTAGGGAAATACTGGAAATCTGGTCCAGTTCAAAGATTCAATTAATCCTACATTGTATGTGCCTACGGTCTTACCCTGGCAGCTGAAACAGGCCACCCCAACCGACTTGGTGGCACCACAGTGTCAGCCTTGTTAGGATAGGTCTCCCTAGACCGACCCACTGGTTGTGAACATTCTAAACTAACACGAATCTCATTAAGTGTCTAGTTTAAGGGTATTACACAGAAATATACCAAGAGAAAATGAATCAAATATGCACTTTTATTCATTTATAATAAACTCATAAAGCACATCATTTTGATTGAAGCTAAGGGCATACAAAACTGTCTAACAACTCCCACTTGCACTTAGGTCCAATCAGGTACTAGCTGGATTCCCATACTTTCCACGTGTTTCTCAAACACTTTCTGTGATAGTGGCTTTGTCAATGGGTCTGCTACATTTTCTGCTGACGCTACCTTCTGAATCAAGACGTCCGCTCTACCAACAATCTCCTGTAGTACATGGTACTTCCACTCGATGTGCTTCGACTTCGAATGGGCTCGTGGCTCCTTAGCCTGATCAATAGCTCCATTGTTGTCACACAACAATGGGATTGGTGATGTCCTAGATGGAACTACTCCCAACTCGTGAACGAACTTCTTCATCCACACAACTTCTTTGGTAGCCTCACTTGCGGCAATGTACTCGGCCTCGGTCGTGGAGTCTGCAGTGGACCCCTGCTTGCTGCTTTTCCAACAAACAACACACAATCCTATCGTGAAAACATATCCGGATGTAGACTTTCTATCATCTAGATCCGACTGGAAATCGACATTTGTATACCCTTGGATCTGTAGTGAGTTACCATCGAATACTAGACAAAACTCTTTTGTCCTTCGAAGGTACTTAAGTATGTTTTTCACAGCAGTCTAGTGCTCGTGCCCTGGGTTGGCCTGAAACCTACTTACTACACTCACTATCTGAGCAATGTCAGGACGAGTGCACAACATGGCATACATGATGCTCCCTATGGCAGAGGCATATGGAACATCTTTCATGCCATTAATCTCCTTAGAAGTCTTGGGAGACATCTTCTTGGAGAGAGTGACTCCTTGCCTAAAAGGAACATTTCCTTTCTTAGAGTTTTCCATGCTGTATCTTTTGATTATTTTGTCAATGTAGGCAGATTGGGATAATCCTATTATCCGCTTCGATCTATCTCTATAGAGTCGAAGACCCTGTATATAGGAGGCTTCTCCAAGATCTTTCATGGAGAATTGCTGTGAAAGCCATACTTTCACCATAGTTAATATTTCCAAATCATTCCCAATGACTAGAATGTCATCTGCATACAGAACCAAGAAGGTAACCTTATTTCCACTGTACTTCCTGTAAACACAGGGTTCATCCGAATTCTGCTTGAAGTCAAAAGATTTGACAACAGAATCAAAACGGATGTTCTAACTTCTAGAAGCTTGCTTAAGTCCATAAATGGATCTATTAAGTTTACATACCATGTTTTCTTGACCCGCAGCAATGAAGCCTTGCGGCTGCTGCATATAGATATCTTCAGTAAGATCTCCATTCAGAAAGTAGTTTTGACATCCATTTGCCAAATCTCATAGTCATGGTATGCTGCTATAGCTAGCAAGGATCCTAATGGATTTAAGCATGGCCACATGCAAAAAGGTTTCCTCATAATCGATGCCCTCTTTCTGAGTGTATCCTTTCGCCACCAAACGAGCTTTGAAGGTCTCAACCCTACCATCGGGGCCTTTCTTCCTCTTGTAAATCCATTTGCAACCGATTGCTTTTACCTCGGAGGGTGGATCTACTAGAGTCTAGACTCCATTGGTCTCTATTGAGTCCATCTTTGCTCTTATGGCCTCCACCCACTTCTGGAAATCTATGTCCAACATAGCTTTTGCGTAAGTCACGGGATCCTCCTCACTAGTCAAGGTTTCCACTAGGTAACTATCCTGGTCATAACCAAAACGGACTGGTGGCATGGATACCCGAGTGGATCTTCTAGGTTGGTCACTACCTGAAACTTGTGGGACATCTCCCACTGCTCTTGAGCTCTCCCCATCAAGAATAATTTCCTGATGATGGGTGTCCAGGATGTAATCGATCTCCAAGAATTGGGCATTTCGACTGCAGAACACTTTCTGCTCACTTGGGTCATAGAATAGGTAACCTACAGAGCCTTTTGGGTAGCCTACAAATAGGCAACGGCTGGTCTTGGATTCCAACTTGTCTGCACTTGCTCTTTTAACGTGTGCTGGACAACCCCAAATCTTCAAGTGTCTAACACTTGGTTTCTTTCCGGTCCAAAGTTCATATGGAGTGTTCAAAACCGATTTGGTTGGAACCCAATTCAGCACATAAATCGCAGTCTCTAATGCGTAACCCCAAAAGGATGTGGGTAACTTTGAGTGTATGAGAAGTGACTAGACCATATCCAATAATGTCCTATTCCTCCTCTCTGAAACACCGTTAAGTTGTGGTGTAGCAGGAGGAGCTAATTGTGACACTATCCCATTGTCCTCTAAGTAGTCCTTGAATTCGTTAGAGAGATACTCGCCACCTCGATCAGATCGAAGGGCTTTAATTTCTCTCCCTAACTGTTTCTCGACTTATTGTCTAAATTCTTTGAACTTTTCAAAAGATTCAGACTTGTGTCTCATTAGGTACACGTAACCATATCGTGAGAAATCATCTGTGAAGGTGATGAAATACACATGTTGATTTCGTGTCCTAACACTCAAGGGACCACATACATCAGTATGTATTAGGTCAAGTGTGCTTGTACATCTTTCAGGCTTACTGTTAAATGGCCGTTTCGTCATCTTGCCTTGTAGGCAAGGCTCACAGGTGGGAAGATCTTCTACAATCAGAAAATCCAAAGTAGGCAATGCCACAGGCACGTGGGATTAACCGTATCATGGGCTCTCTTCTTGGGGTTTTCAGTTGATGTAGTTTCGGTTATGTTAGTTTCCAGAGAAGGATGTAGAACATAGAGACCGTTCTCTAGTTCCCCATATGCGATGAATCTTTATTTCTTTTAATAGTAATCGTATTACTAAAGAAGATAGAATAACCATCTGCACACAGTTTTGAGACAGAAATCAAAATTCTCCTTAAATTTTGTACATAAAGACAATCTTTCAGTACAATTATTCATTCTCTAAAAATTAACTCCACGGTTCCTATGGCCGTGGCTGCAACAGTTGCAGTAGTCCCCAAGTAGAGTGTGACTTCTCCTTCACTTAGCCTTCTGCTTTCCTTGAACCCCTGCAGTGAGTTACACGCATGAGTTGAAGCCCCAGAGTCAATACACCAAGATGCAGAAGCTACCAATAAATTGGTTTCTATAACACAAGATTCGTAATTACCTTTCTTGGATTCCAGGTAGGTAGGACAGTTCCTTTTCCAGTGGCCGGTCTTCTTGCAGAAGTGACAGGCATTCGATGCTTTGTCTTTCTTCTGCTTCTTACCCTTAGTGGCTTTCTTCTGAGGCTTCTTTGCCTTCCTCTTTCTTTTGCCTATCTTGCTAGCTTCAACAAGCATAGCTACAAGCTCATCCTTTCTAATCAGTTCTTCAGCCCTTTGCAATATGCTGCTGAGCTCTTGCAAGCTGACATTCAGCTTGTTCATGATGAACGGATTAAAGGAAGGAGGCAAAGAATTAAGGATAGCATCTATTTGGGTCGCAAGGTCAGCCCGGATCCAAGAACCTCCAGATCGTTGATGTATCCCATCATTCGAAGACAATGGTCGTGAACTTGTTGGCCCTTGGACATTTGTGTGGTCATGAACTGTCTCAAGACCTTTTGTCGAGTAGAATGATTCTGCTCTTCATACATCATCCTAAGACTGTCCAATATGTCCTTGGCAAGTTCGATTTGATCGAATTGCCTCTGTATTGGGTTGTCCAAAGAAGCAATGATGTAACATCGGGCAAGGGAGTTTTTCTCCTCCCATTCCTAATAGTCTCTCCTTCGGGCCTCAGAAGCCCTGTCACCGGGACGCTCCGGGGCAGGATTCTTTGCCACTTTGTCCAGCTTTTCAGAAGCTAGGACTAGCATAAGGTTCCTGTACCAGTCAACATAGTTTGGGCCCTTAAGCTTGTTGTCGTCAAGAAGCTTTGCAAATGATCCGTTTGCCATTTTCTGATAAAAGAGCAAACATCAGTCCACAACCTAATTTGATTCATGTTCATTTCATAGATATGGATTTTAATCTATGATCCATTTTCATTTCTTCATCTCTGAGATTTCCCTCCTTTCTCAGTGACGGAGACTATGGGTTGTCTCTGGAAATGTGGGAAATCACATAGGGTGCATGGAGCCAACTGTTTCAGCTGCATAACCCCACCACCTTTCTGTGAAGGATCATATCCACTCATCATATGAGTTTTCCCTTTGGCCTCTGTCAGACAAGGTTCAAAGCCGTTTTCAGGTAAACATTTCTGTCCAGTGAGTGCTTACCCATCAAATTCGTGAATGCCAAGGTACTGTGAGAGAGTTCTCATTTTCTGGTGAAGCCCCTTCCACAACGGTCTATGATGCCCCTATCATCTTATGAAACACTTAGACAAGCCCAACAACAAATGGATAGCCCATTTTTTGGTGCGTTTCCTCATTACTGAAGGACCCATCCTCATGCTAATGATGGAAGGCCTTTAGAGAGTTCTTCATATGAATCTCCCTATCACATGCTCTCATATTAACTGGAGGGAACAGTTATTACGCCCTAGTTTGATTTAGGTCAAACCAAAGTGGCTTCCACTGACTTTCATAAAGTCAGATTTCGGTGGGCCTTTAATCGGCTAGGGATCCGCACGTAACCTCTTGATGAGGTGTGGGGCCCACCACTGAGGGAGATCACCCAATGGCCAAAAGGGACATCATGTCAATGATGTGCATTCAGCCATGGTGTACGTAAGAGCCACTGTCGAATGAGCATGGGCCAAACACTTATGGCCCATGTACGTAGCACATCACACAACCATACATCTCATGCAGGGATAAAATTGATCCAATCAATTAATTATCTGTAAGGCCCATTGGAAGCCCATTTTAAATCCATAATATTAACCATTAATATTATCTAGGTATATGGGCTAAATTAGTGTTACCCAGTTCGGCCCATATAGCTTTATCCTTTAAATTAGGCGTTTAGCAGTTTTAACTATTTAAAACTGGGACTTTACAAGTTGGGCCGAATTAACCATTTAATTAAATATCAATCCTCAGGCCCATTAGTGGGAAAATTAGGACTGACTTTCAGCCTTGGTTAAACCCTAGATTTGGTCCAAACAGTTTGAACCAATCTTGGTTCAAATGGGTCTTGGGTTTGATCTTTAATTAAATCTTTAATTCAAGAAAATAATCTAAAATTAAATAGCTAATAAAAGAAAAACAAGAATCAGTTAATCAGGGCAGCTCACACAATCCATCCTACAAAATAGAGGTTAGATCACAATTTGGCAGTTTCACAAACTGCAAATCACAGATAGCGAATGTCCCATCTGCGAAATCTCCCTTTCTGCGCTGCCATCTTTCGATCCAAAATTAAAAATAAATAGAAATCCTATTTCTATTAATAATTACATCAGATCGAATGCCTATACATTGAGTCTAAAATAAAATAAAAAAATTATTTACAGACCAAATGTAATAAATAAATTAAGAAACTGCAAATCTTGCAGTTCTCCCTGCGCAAATCAAGAATTCGATCTCCTCTTGTACGAACAACTCATAAATCAAGAAAATCATAAATAACTATTCTAAACAATAATCAGATTTATGTAAAATTAATTTCAGATTATTTTCCCATCAATTTTGGGAACAAATTTCCCAAAACTCATATCTGCGCAAATTGGGTAGAACGCCTTCTCCCTATTTGCGCAGGTTCAGATCTAAAACAGAATGGTTCAAGATTTGAACCTGGCTCTGATACCACTGAAGGGATAGTAAATCCATCACATGGACGCCCAAAGATTGTGGAATAAGGGGCGAATTTCAAAAAATTTTCTCTCCCTTCAACTGAGAATCGAATTCCCTATTTAGAAAATCATATTTTCAAGGATCATTCTTGAATCATAAACTGAACCAGATCTGAACCAAAAGGAGTAGGGAGGGATAATACCTGATACAGAGAAGCAGTATCTCCCAATGGAGGTGTTCACGCCCAAGGAAGGATCCAAAATCTGCTCCCACTGAAGATGGCGCAGTGTAGGGTGGAGCAGAATCAGTAGTGTTCTTCCAAAAGAACTTGACCCTTCGCAAGAATCAACTGGATGGCTTGTGAATACAACTCCCACCAATATTTTCTCCAAAAGATTGGTATCAAGATCAAATCTTGATTTCTTCCAAGAACTGGAGATCGAACTACTGTAGGCGGCGGCTGTAGGAAGGAGGCGACAAGAGAGTATTTGCAGGGTGCAGAATTCTCTCTTCTAGTAATTTCAGCTCTGAAGACAAGGATCTGTGGATTACATCTCTTAATGCTGCCGCCCCCTCCTCCTTTTATAGATTTAAGGGGATCAGCTCCTAATCCCATTAGGAGTTGCTAACCCAAATCATATTTGGATTAGAAGTCCCTTTAGTTGATAAGGGATAACCCTTATCTTATCTGCAGATTAGATCAGCCATCTCCTAATCTAATTAGGAGGTTTCTAGATCTAAATCTTATTTAAATTTTGGACTCTCTAAGTGGATAGGGTCTGGGCCCAATCCTTTCAGCTGATCCATCTTAGAATTCGCCCCTTAAGTGACTAATCAAATTAGCCCAGTTCGAAATGGGCTTAAGGCCCATTTAAGGTTATGTATTCATTTAGCCTTCCAATCTGCTGCCCAGTTGGGCTTCCTTGTATGGCATGGGACCCTAACATTGATCTACACATCAGCCACATGGGTTCGGCCCAGCCTTTGTTATAAGGTCTGGCCGAATACACTGTTATGGACATTGCACCCCTTGAAAACCATCTCATGGTCTCTATGAGCCCAACACTTATCCTAAGTGGTCCTTGGGCCAATCCACCTTGTAACACTCAGGGACTGTGGGTAGATGCAAGATTAGCCCATCAGGTATTATCCTCAATGGTCTTACACTTAATCTCTCAGCCCATAATGATCATACACTACCCAACAAGAGATGACCTCTCCCTCGGCTGCAAGGAACAGTGTTGCACTCTCTCTTATATGGATCCTAGGAATTAAAACCTTTTGCAAATCATTTCGAAACCATAATATATATATTTTTATATCTCATATAAAATATATTTTGCAAAACAAATCTCAACGATTGAAATCGGCTGCCGACAGTCTTGGTTTCCATTAGTGAGAGTGCATCCCCGGTCATTACCTTTGTCCGACAAAGGGGATGATCCTGTCACTATGATCACCCACTCAGATGAATTCTCAGACTGTCCCAACATATCCAGGTTTTGACCCCCGCCAAGTATCTCACTGATTGGTATATCAAAAACAGCCCAATCCGACACCTAGTGCAGTATCATAATCGGGTCTAGAGGTTGGGTGTAACTTTCCAGTTTTGCCCATCAATCTCCAAGGTCCAGGGCAATACTGGAAATCTGGTCCAGTTCAAAGATTCAATTAATCCTACACTGTATGTGCCTAGGGTCTCACCCTGGCAGCTGAGACAGGCCACCCCAACCGACTTGGTGGCACCACAGTGTCAGCCTTGTTAGGATAGATCTCCCTAGACCGACCCACTGGTTGTGAACATTCTAAACTAACACGAGTCTCATTAATTGTCCAGTTTAAGGGTATTACATAGAAACATACCAAGAGAACATGAATCAAATATGCACTTTTATTCATTTACAATAAACTCATTAAGCACATCATTTTGATTGAAACTAAGGGCATACAAAACTGTCTAACACATATCATGGAGCAGGAACTCAACAACAAAGCACAAGAAGAGATGGTAGAGTTGAGAAGACAAGTCGACTCACTTGCTCAGGAGGTGAAATAGTTGCATTCCTGGTTGGAAACAGGGGACAGTGACTCTGATGCAAGTATCTCCACATGTTCCCTTTTATCGTCAAGGCAAGAGATGGTGAGAAGCAGGTCTCAAGGTTGAGATCCTAGAATTCTAAGGAAGCATGAGTCCAGAAGAATTCATGGATTGGCTCTTTGTAGTAGAAGAAGTCTTTGAATTCAAGGAAGTTCTAGAAAATAAAATTGTGTCCTTAATAACCACTCGGTTTAGAGGATGTACAATAGCATGGTGGCATCAATTAAAGGTCATGTGACAGAGAAGAGGGAAGAAAAAGATTAAGACATGGAAGAAACTCAAGGCAAAGATGAGGTCAGAATTTCCACCCCAATAATTATATTTATTTATTTTATCAAGAATTGCAAAATCTAAAGCAAGGAACTGATACAGTAGATGAATATACAAAGAAGTTTCATCTATTAGTGGCTCGGAATGAGTTAGCTGAAATCGAAGACCAATTGGTGGCTAGGTATATAGGTGGGATAAGACCAAATATTCGGGATATATTGGACCTATTTGACTTCTATGGCACATCAACATGCACTAACTATAGAAAAACAAAACAGTTGACCTAACCAATTGGGTCAAATCCAAACTAATGTCGCCAGACCACCCCCACGTAATAATCCTAATCCACCTCTAAATTAGCCACAACCCCATTGGATGGACCGAAACCAAGGGCGTGGACCAAATCAAAACTAGGTGGGTCCACTTGGGTTGAAGTGTTTTAAATGTGGTGAACTAGGCCATAAATCTGTTGAATATGTAAGGGGTGATAAAAGAAAATGGGCAATGTTTGTAGAAGATGAGAGTGAAACCCAATTAGAAGCATTTGACTTTTCAACCCCATCATTGTTTGACTCTTATAATGAAGAAACCTTTGAGGGGGAAATAGTGTATGGGGATGTAGGAGAGGCGTTGGTGTTATAATGATCATTTCTAACTCTTAGGGATGAATCATTAGATTGGCTAAGAAATAATATTTTCCACACCATGTGTACTGTGGGTGGGAAAGTTGTAAGCCTTGTAATTGATAGCGTGAGTTGTGAGAACGTTATAGTGGAAGTAGCCATCCACAAGCTGAACCTAAAAACTTAACAACACCCTCACCCCTACAAGCTTGCATGGCTAGAAAGAAAGAATGAGGTTTTAGTCACACAATGGTTTCTAGTGAGTTTTTCTATTGACAACAATTATAGTGAACGTGTGTGGTGTGATGTTGTATGCATGGATGCTTGCCATTTGCTACTTGGGCGCCCGTGGCAATTTGACCATTGTGTAGTCCATGATAGACAAAAGAATACCTACTATTTTGAGTTTAAAGGGAAAAGACTAACCTTATGTCCATCACAAGAGACTAAACCGAAACCCGAGGAGGGTTTGAACCTTTTTGCCATGATTGAATTCACAAGTGCCTTAAAAGAGACCGATGTTACGTATGCTTTAATTAATAAGGGGCTTGAGCTGAAAGATGTGGAGGCTCTAGAGGAGGTGAGGCCTTTGCTTGATGAATTTAGTGGTGTGTTTCTCGAGGACTTACTAGCAGGATTACCACCATTAAGGGATATCCAACATAGCATAGATTTAACATCGTGTGCTAGTCTCCCCAACAAGGCCCATTATAGAATGAGTCCCATTGAACATGAGGAGTTGCAAAAGCAAGTGGATGAACTGATTGCTAAAGGGTTCATACGAGACAGTATGAGTCCATGCGTGGCTCTTGCTTTATTAGTACCCAAAAAGGATGGTACTTGGAGGATGTGCGTTGACAGCCGACCAATTAATAAGATAACCGTCAAATACTGATTTCCGATTCCATGCTTGGATGACATGTTGGATCAGCTTTCCGAGGCCTAGTTGTTCACTAAGTTGGACTTGAAATCAAGTTACCATCAAATCAGAATTCATCCCGATGATGAGTGGAAGACATCATTGAAGACGCAGGATGATTTGTATGAGTTGCTATTAATGCCATTGGGTTTGTCCAGTGCACCATGCACATTCATGAGGGTCATGAACCAGGTTCTCAAGCCTTTTATTGGTTAGTGTGTTGTAGTATACTTTGATGATATTCTCATATATAACACTGATATGAACTCTCATTTGTTGCATCTTTGAGATATACTTATGAATTTACGCAAGGAGCAACTTTATGCAACTATGAAGAAGTGTATTATTGCCATAGATCGGGTCTTATTCCTTGGGTATGTCATCTCAAGGGAAGGAGTTTCTATAGACCCAGAGAAGGTTCGTGCCATTGTTGAGTGGCCCATCCCCAAAACAGTTACTGAAGAACAAAGTTTTCTTGGTCTTGCAAGATTCTACCAGTGATTCATTAGCAACTTCAGTACTGTTATGGCACCATATACAGATTGTATAAAGGCTACAACCAATTTTGTGTTCACCATTGAAGTAGAGAGCCTTCATTGAGATTAAGGCATGGTTGACAACTGCACCCATGCTAGCCCTTCCCAAATTCGAGCAACCATTTGAGGTTGATTATGATGCCTCTAAGGTTGGAATTAGTGTTGTTCTCAGCCAAGATGGCTGGCCCATAGCCTATTATAGTGAGAAATTGAATGGATCATGCCTCAACTACTCAACCTATGATGTGGAATTCTATGTTGTCGTACAAGCATTCCGATGTTGGCGACATTATCTCATCTATAAAGAGTTCATTCTATATTCAGATCATGAGGCACTTAAGCATATTGGGGCCCAACATAAGTTGAATGCAAGGTATGCTAAATGGGTCGCATACCTCCAAGAATATTCGTTTGTACTCAAACACAAGTCAGGTGTGCACAATCAAGTAGCGGATGCGCTCAATCGAAGGAGAGCCATGTTATCCATGTTTCGAGCACAACTACTGGGGTTTGATACTTTCCATGAATTATTTTTCACTGACCCTTATTTTGCTGGTATCATAGAGGAAGTGCAAGTAGGTAGTAAGACGGACTTTGTGGTATATGATGGATTCCTATTCAAGGGGACCCACCTATGTATAGATGATTGCTCATGGCAATTGAAAATCATCAAAGAGCTACACAGGACATTTTGAGAGAGACAAAACAATTCATCTCATCTCAGCAAGTTACTTTTGACCCAAGATTATGAGAAACATCACAAGGTTTGTGGAGCATTGCCACATGTGCCAGGTTTCTAAGGGAATGGTAACCAATGTTGGATTATACATGCGCCTCCCAGTTCTTAAAGGACCTAGGGTAGATATATCTATGGACTTCGTTCTTGGGTTGACACGTACCTAGCGATGAGTAGATTCTATAATGGTGGTCGTAGACTAATTTTCAAAAATTGTTCACTTTGAGTAATGAAGACAATGGATTCCTCACTTATTGCTGGTTTATTCCTCAAGGAGATTGTTAAAGTCCATGGCTTACCATCTTCGATTACTTCAAGTAGAGACTCCAAGTTCATATCACACTTTTGGAGAAAATTTTGGAGGCTAATGGGTACCTTATCACAATTTAGCAGTTCATATCATCCTCAAACGGATGGCCAAACCGAAGTAATCAATAGGAGTTTGAGGAATCTTTTGAGAACCCTTGCAGCTAGCCATGAATGACAATGGGATCTCTTATTAGCATAAGCTAAGTTCACCTTCAATAGGTCCAAAAATAGGAGTACCGGATACAGTCCATTTGAGGTGGTATATGGGACCAACCCTCATAGCATCCTTGACCTTAGTACTAGTGCTTGGTCATGCTCAATTCATAACAAGGCTGATGATATGGTACAGAAGCTTAAGAACCTTCAAGAAGAAGTCCACAACAAGCTGGAGGTAGCCAATGCTAAGTACAAACAATATGTTGATGGAAAAGGAGGAAAGTAGTATTTGATAGGGTATACTATATTTGGGCCATTTTAACAGAAGACCACCTATCGATTGGGCAACATGGAAAGCTAGCACCAAGGAAGGTTGGACCATACGAGATAGTCAAAGTCATCAATGAGAATGCGTATAAACTAAAGCTACCTAGCCATATACATATCCATGATATTTTCAATGTCATACACTTGGTACCTTATGTTGGCAGTCAGTCAGATGATGATTTGAATCCAAGGACGGAATCTCTCCAACCTGGGGAGGATGATGTAGTATAAGAGAAGGCCAATAAGTTCTATGCAAGTTGGAACCATTCCAAGACACATAAGAAGTAGAGATGACACCACTGTCTCAGCTTAGTAAATATTTACCAATATAGCATCACCACAGGAATTATATCTTAGTACATTTTTACTAAGTTGGCGCCATCACAAAGTTTCAATCTTAGCTCATTTTTACCAAGATAGCATTATTTTGAATTTATATTCAATTAGGATTTTCCTTTTGAAGGATTTTAGTAGGATTCTATTTTGGAGTGTTTTCTCAGGTTAAGATTTTATTTTTTTAAGGAGTTTTAGTAGGATTCTATTATGGAGTGTTTTCATATTAGGAATATGAGACATAAGGGTGTATGCATATGTAAAGAGTAGATAGGGGAAGGATAAGACAGTTCTCTTGTTATCAATTTTCTCTTAATTGTTTAAGGAATGATTCTTCTTCCTAAAATTTGACTTTTGCCCTTTTCTTTGATGCTTTCCTCATGTGTTTCATTTCCATTCTGTGCCAACTACTAACCATTAAGGAATAGATCACCTATTGCCAACCCCAACAAATATCTATGAGGACAGTGAAACCACATCAAGTAAGCAAACTAAAGATGCTTCAACAAGTAGCATGTGATTCTTTCATAAAAAGAAAAAGAAGCATATCATTTTGAGGAAGGAAAAAAAGTTGTGAATAATCATAGATGGGCAAAACTTATGCCCATTTTATAGAGCAACAAATATACTAAAAGATATACTTCATTACCAATAAAAACTATACTAATAACCTTAACTAGAATAAAAAGTTTTGAAAGAAAAAATCAAGCACCCTAACAGGAAAGTTTGCCACCAATTGTAGGTTAAAGATATCTTGGGACAAACAAATAAGTAGAAACAACAAAATACAACATGAAAGGACAAATGGGATGTCCAATCCACTATTTTATTGGACCAGATTAGACTAGTCCAATCCACTATCTCATTGGACTATTCAACCTAGACCAGATTGAACTAGTCCAATCCATTACCTTATTTGATTGTCTAACTTGGACTAGATTGGACTGGTCCAATCCACTGTCTTATTGGACTGTTCAACCTAGACCAGATTGGACTTGTCTAATCCACTGTCTTATTGGACTATCCAACCTGGATTGGATCGAAATGGTCCAATCCACTGTCTTATTGGACTATCCAACTTGTTCAATTTGGTTTTAATTCATATAGTGTCCAACC
This sequence comes from Nelumbo lutea, assembly GCF_056320005.1. Classification (NCBI taxonomy): domain Eukaryota; kingdom Viridiplantae; phylum Streptophyta; class Magnoliopsida; order Proteales; family Nelumbonaceae; genus Nelumbo; species Nelumbo lutea. The sequence goes on along the minus strand of NC_142687.1, from coordinate 66,923,651 downwards.
CAAACATGGTCCATTAACAGCCCCAATTGTATCTTTTATCAAGAGACTAGATAATGGTTCAACCCAACCCAACCCAATCTGATTGTTTACAATTAGGCTGTCAATGGATTGGATATTGGTCCAATATGAGTCCATTAGGTTTGAACTGATTTAATTCAACAGTATCTTATTGGACCGTCCAATCTATCCAAATTGGTTTTGATTCGGATAGGGTCAATATATGCTAAATGCAACAACATAAATAGTAATTCTTAATTCTTCATATTGATAGTTTTTGCACCATTCTCAACAGACACTATTCTTAGGGGTTGGTGTAATGCAACATCCTCAAGAACAACTAGATCTCTAGCTCTAAAGGAATGGCGTGCATCAACTCACAGCCTGGTCAAATTGAATTTGGACTTCATGTTTGCTAGAAGAAAGTCCTTATTACTTACCAATCTTTTCTATTTTCATTCAACCTAATATCTTTGCTGCTTGTTCATGTTAATTCACCAGAAGTTGTTATTTCCAAATCCATCAAGTCTCAACCAACCCACTCTCTCCCCCAAACACACAATACATATATACTCATACACACTAGGCAATTGGTTCAAGTCACTTTATCTTTCTATTTCATATCTCTCCCTCCCACAAGGTAGGCCATTTCCCTATTTCTACCATGGTTTTCAAATCCGGATCGGACCGGACGGTTGGATCGAAAAAACCGGAAACCAGTCACTTAACCGGTTCCATTTTCCCCCAAAACTATTGATTTTGGTCATCAAACCGCTGAATCAGCCGGTTAACTGTTCGAACGGTTTTGACCATTTTCCAATTTTTTTAATTTTTTTAATTCTTTTAATTTTTTTGTTAGTAGGAGAGAGCTTATTAACAAGTTTAGAGAGGAGCATAGTAATCCAAGAGAGTTCTACAGCAGTGGAGGCAAGGCACCGATACTCCACTTCCATGCTGAACCTAGAGACAGTAGATTGCTTCTTCGAGCTCCAACACACAAGATTGGGGGCCAAAAATATAGAATAATCACTTTGAGATCGCCTATCAACAGGGCAGCTTGCCCAATCAGCATCAGCAAGGCAGTGAGAGTGAGAGTTTTGGACCGAAGAAGAGATAGTCCATGTGTAATAGTACCCTTCAGATAGCGAAGTATGCGCTTGAGTGCCGCCCTATGAACAGTGGTGGAAGATTTAAGAAACTAGCAGACTTTGTTCACTGGAAAACAAATGTCTGGCCGTGTCAATGTTACATATTGGAGTGCCCCAACAATGCTCCTATAGAAAGAAGGATCAGAGAGAGATTCACCCTGTGAGGAGTCAAGACGAGTGCTAGCAGACATTGAGGTAGGTGACGGTTTAGCCTCATGCATCTGAGCACGGACTAACAAGTCTGATATATACTTATGTTGTGACAAATGAATACCAGAAGAAGAGTGAGTCAACTCAACTCCCAAGAAGTAGTGTGTTGGACCAAGATCCCTCAAGGCAAATTGAGATGATAAATCAGCAATGAGAGATGAAATAGAAGCAGAGTTGGAGCCTATAATCAGAATGTCATCGACATAAACAAGGAGAATAAGTGTCTCCTCTTTGGTACGTCGAATAAAAAGAAATGAATCGGTCTGTGACTCAAGGAAGCCCAAGGTGAGAAGATAATCTCGCAGCCTAGTGAACCAAGTCCGCAGGGCTTGTTTGAGGCCATATAAACTGCGATTAAGTTGGCAAACATAGGAAGGGTTTCGAGGATCAACAAACCCAATGGGTTGCTTCATATACACCTTATCAGTCAGAATGCAATGTAAAAAAGCATTATTTACATCTAGTTGACGAACACCCCAACTGTAGGAGAGAGCAAGTGAAAGAATAGTATGGATAGTGGTAGGCTTGACAACCAGACTGAATGTTTCATCATAATTGACACTAGCCTCTTGAGCATACCCCTTAGTGACGAGTCAAGCCTTGAAACGCTCAATGGTACCGTCTGACTGCCGTTTAATCTTATAAACCCATCGATTTCCAATGATGTTTTTGTTGGGAGGAGGAGGAACCAATGACCAAGTATTGTTGGAGATTAATGCCTTATATTCATCTGCCATGGCAAGAACCCAACGAGGATCTTTGTGAGCCTGAGAATAGCTACTCATCTCAGACTCACTAAGAGTACTTGATTGTAACGCATATCGAGGGTTAGGCTTGAAGATACTACGCCTGGAATGAGTTTCCATAGGATGAGTGGAGATCGCAGGAGACTCATTTGCAGGAGAGGTAGTAGTGGACGTAGAAGGGTCCGGTGGTTCAGGAGCAAGAGGTGGAATATTCGTAGAAGAGAATGGAGTTGTATCAGTCACGAAAGTAGAGTTGGGAGAAGCATGCCGAAGTGGTGGAGGACCAAGGATCGGTGGCACAGAGATAGGAGGCGTAGACCCATCTGTAGAGAAGCCAACAAACAAGAAGTGCCCTTCATTAAAAACAACATTGCGAGAGATATATAAATGACCAGTTGAAAGATGAAGTAGAAATCCCTAATTGTAGATTTAGTCGAGTTTCTTGTGAAAGGAAAGGGGAGGGGGGGAAGATGAAGATTTCAATAGTAGAGAAAAAAGGAGAAGAAGAAAAGAGTAGGAAGTCAACCAGGATTGTAAAAATTAACCCTTGCCACCTACCTCTCATTATATTTATACTTAACTTAAAGGATGAGATATTACAAGGATGCCCTTAGTAGGGCGGCTACTAATATAGCTGAACAATCACAACTTAGAAAAACATAAACTAATGAGCCTAAAGCCCAACAAATTCCTAACTAAATAAAAACAACTCAGACCAACTCAACACTCCCCCTCAAGTTGGGAGTAAATGTCACACATTCCCAACTTGCGTAGATCATGCTCCAGTTTGTTCTTTGCAACACCTTTTGTGAGAACATCAGCGAGCTGTAGATCAGAAGCAATGTATGGAAGACAAACTTCTCCAGAAGTTACCCTTTCTCTGATAAAATGTCTATCCACTTCAATGTGCTTAGTTTGGTCATGCTGGACTGGGTTATGGGCAATGTTAATTGCTGCCTGGTTATACAGTATAGCATCATTGGTTCTTCTACCTGTACACAAATTTCTTCTAATAGGGAACGGATCTAGAGAAGTTCTGAAATTCCATGTGCCATGGCCCTGTATTCGGCTTCAGCACTTGATCTTGCCACCACTGTTTGTTTCTTACTCTTCCATGAGACAAGGTTACCCCCAACAAGGGTGCACACTCCTGAAGTTGATCTCCTGTCATCAAGGCATCATGCCCAATTTGCATCTGTATAAGCCTCTAGTTTCAACTGTCCATGATCAGTAAACAATATGCCTCTGCCTAGGTGTCCTTTCAGATAATCAAGAATCCTGTCAACTCCCTACCAATGCTGGACTCGTGGAGCATGCATGTATTGACTTACTACAGTTACTGCATAGGAAATGTCTGGTCTTGTCATACACAAGTATAGTAGCCGACTCACAAGTCTCTGATATCATCCAATGTCCTTTATTGGTTCACCTTCTAATGCATTGATTTTATGGTTCTGATCAATAGAGGTGTTGATTGCCTTTGTTCCAAGTTTCCTTGTCTTTTGAAAAGATCCAAAACATACTTCATTTGAGAGATAAAAATTCCATGTTTTGATCTTGCAACTTCAATGCCTAAGAAGTATCTCAGTTCTCCAAGATCCTTAATTTCATATTCATTATGTAGGTTCCTTTCCAGATCATCAATCTCACTCAAATCATTCCCGGTGACAACAATATCATCCACATAAACAATTAGGACTGACACCAAAGATCCCCTTTGCTTCACAAACAATGTGTGATCGGACTGAGTCTAAGTGTAGCCAAAAGCAATCAAGGCCTTTCTGAATCTTTATAACCATGCTCTGGGAGATTTTTTCAGATCCCCATTTAGGAAATCATTCTTCACATCAAGTTGAAACAAGGGATAAGAGTATGAGGCAACAAGAGAAAAAAGTATCCGAACAGAGGTCATCTTTGCAACTAGTGCAAAGGTCTCTAAGTAATCAATGCCATAGGTCTGTGTATACCCTTTTGCAAAAAGTCTTACCTTGTACCTTTCTATACTTCCATCTGCCTTATATTTTACAATGTAAACTCATCTGCATCCAACTGTCTCCTTGCCTTCTAGTAGATCCACAATGTCCCATGTCTGATTCTTAATCAAAGCTGCCATCTCTTCCTACATAGTTGTTTTCCACTCAAGTTTGGAGAGAGCCTCACTAACACCCTTGGGTATAGACACTGAATCAAGAGAGGAAAGAAAAGCATGGTAGGAAAAAGAAAGTCCACTATAGGATAAGTACTGTGAAATACAATGAGAAGTATACTTTCTCTTCCCTTTTCTGAGAGCAATAGGGAGATCAAGGTTATATGTAATAGTGTTAGTAAAATCAATGAGAACCGAAATAGTAGCGGGACCAAGAGGAATATATGAATCCATGTCAGCCGAATCTGTAGTCTCCAAGGAATCGACAGGAAGTGATGTGAGTTCTGCTGTAGTGGAATCAACCTCCTTGTGAAGTCTTTGTCATAAGTAATGCTGAGAAGCTGAATGCAAAGGAGGTGGTGAGGTAGGTGACACAGGGTGGTGGTCAAGAATAGGAGTAGAGACAGGGACTGGAACTAGGAGAAGAATAGACTGCTGACTCACTTCCCCAAAACACTCCCCCTGAGAAGGATTCTTTGAGAAGAAGTACGTGGATTCAAAAAAGGTGACATCCATGGTAACATACTGGCTCCCAGAGACTGGATCAAAGCAGCAATACCCTTTCTTATTCTCTGCATATCCAAGGAAGACACTTATTTTCCTTGGGATCAAGCTTCGAGCGGTGGGGACCAAGGATATGTTCAAAGCAGACACACCCGAACACCTTGAGAGGAATATGAAACATCTCTCCCTGAGGAAAAAGGAGACTGAATGGGGTGTTGAATCCAAGTATACGAGAGAGCACCCTGTTAATCAGATATACTGTTGTGAGAATTGCATCACCCCAAAACCGAATTGGAATTGTAGATGTGATCATCATGCTTGTTGCAATCTCAACAATGTGTCTGTTCTTCCTTTCGAGTGGTGGGGACCAAGGATATGTTCAAAGCAGACACACCCGAACACCTTGAGAGGAATATGAAACATCTCTCCCTGAGGAAAAAGGAGACTGAATGGGGTGTTGAATCCAAGTATACGAGAGAGCACCCTGTTAATCAGATATACTGTTGTGAGAATTGCATCACCCCAAAACCGAATTGGAATTGTAGATGTGATCATCATGCTTCTTGCAATCTCAACAATGTGTCTGTTCTTCCTTTCTGCAACACCCTGCTGTGAACTATAGGGACAACTGCTCTGATGGACAACACAATATTCTAATAGATATGAGGCAAGGTGTCTTTCAAAATATTCCTTGGCATTGTCGGATTTGAATACCTTTATTCTTGTTCCAAACTGTGTTATTACCATTTGACAAAATTGCCTCACCAAGGATAGTACTTCATCGCAGGATCTCATCAGGTAAATCCAAGAGTATCGTGAAAAATCATCCACAAATAAGAGAAAATATCGATAGCCCCCCATAGAAGGAACATGGTAAGGGCCCCACAAATCCGAATGAATAACATCAAAAGAAGAATAACATCTTTTATTACTAGGTTTAAATGAATGTCTACAATGCTTTCCAAGTTGACAACCTTCACACTCCAGACTTGACAAATTAACAAACTCAAAAAGTTTTGGAAACAAAAAACTCAAAGAAGAAAAAGGTAAATGGCCCAAACGATTATGCCAAAGCATAATTTGACCCATAGAACCTGACTCACTATACCTGCTGACATGATGACTTTGATGAGCAGGAAGTACATCCAAGAGGTAGACTCCATTCACTTCACGACCACTCCCAATCATCCTCTTTGAATCCAGATCCTGCAAAATACAATGACCAGGAGAAAAAATTACTGAGTAGTTCAAGTTCCTAGTCAAACTACTAACAGATAACAAATTTGTGCTCAATCTGGGAACATGAAGGATAGAGGGTAGAGAAATAGAATCACTAATCTTGACAGATCCCTTCCCAGTAATAGGAATATGGGATCCATCAGTTGTGGAGACCCTATCTCTACCAGAACAGAGCTAGTAAGTTGAAAAAATAGTAGAGCTTTGGGTCATGTGCTCTGAGGCTCCAGAATCTATAATCCAAGGAACTCCCTCCTTACCTGAAGTAGAAACATAATTTGCAATAACGTGTGAACTACCTGTGTGAGTAAAGGAAGTAGAGTGGACTCCACCGGTGCCACCTGTACCTTGCTATCTGCTTGCGGCTGAACTGGAACTAGTCGTATCCCGCTGGTTAGAAGTAGCCCATACCTCTCAAGTTCGGCCATTACTGTAACAGCTGCAACAAACTACAAAGCAACTGTAGTAAGAGGGGTCAAAATGTCACCAGTAACTTCCATGTGTTTATTTCCCTTCTTATTTTTCAATCTAGTCAGCACAAGATGTGGGTGAAGCTTCCAGCAAGTATCTTTTGTGTGTTTAGGCTTCTTACAATAGTCACAGATCAAATCTCTTTTATCTTCCTTCTTGATTTCACTGCCACCCCGATCTCCACTTTGTTTAGGTTTCACAACACTTACCATGGCAAACTGATCAGGAATAAGATTTTTCATCATCACATCTCTCTTGCACTCCTTCCCTGACACAAAGGCGTATGCCTGGGAGAGAGTAACATTGTCCCTGGAAAGAAGGTGCTGTTGTGCAATATAATACTCAGGATTAAGGCCAACAAGAAATTCAAATACCCTATACTTCTCTAGATGTTTCTGATAGGTAGCTGCATCTTTAGTGGTTTCCCAAGCAAATGTCTCTAAATGGTCAATCTCCTGCCATAGGGTTTTAAGGGCTGAAAAATAGGCTGCAATAGGTCTATCTCCCTAGCTTGTAGAAATAATCTGATTTCTCAACTGATAAGCCCTAGCAACATTCTCCCTCTGTGAATAGGTTTCTGCAACCCCATCCCATATTTCCTTAGTTGTATTTTCCCATAAAAAAGTTTTTACTTATATGGGGCAACATGGAATTACACAACCAAGTCATCACCATATAATTCTTCTGTACCCACCGGGAGTTGCTAGTTTTGGGTTTCACCTCTTCACCAGTGATATACCCTAATTTCCCACGAGCACCAATGGCCATCTTTGTAGATTATGATCATTCTAAGTAATTCGCACCATCCAACCTAACTGTAGTAATGGTCTCAACCCCGAAAGGGTCTCCCACACCTCCTCCCACTGGTCTCATTTCACTCCCGGGCTTATTTTCAATTTTGTGGCCCACCATGCTTCTCAAAAAATGTAAAGAAAATAACTAAAATTTGCAACAAGATCAATCAAAACACTTTTTGGAACCAACAACATCTTTCCGGTGTCCTAGACTTTTTTTCCACAAAAGATTCTTTTTTTATGGGACGGGAGAGGAGAGAGAAGAGGCAACCGCACTCTCTCGAAGCCTCCAAATCAGGTAGGACTTGAATCGCCCCTTACAAAAAACCCAAGGAACCTTAAAAAATTAGGGCGCCACTTCCTAGGTTAAAATTGAAGAGTCCAATAGAAAAATGACTCATTTCCTTTCTATAGTTTTTTCTGATTTTGATGAGAAACCCTAGACCAGCTACAGGGCACACAGATCCACCAAAAAAAATACAAAAACTGGGATTACCTGAGAGCTTCGATCAGCCTCTTAAATCACCATGCAGTCGGCCGATATAGGGCTGCATGAGAGAACAACTTCAAGGAACCTCTGGTCCGCTCTGATACCAAGTAGAAATTGTTAGATAGTGTATGCCCTTACCTCCAATAAGAATGATGTACATTATGACATTTAATGTAAATGAATAAAGTACATATTTGATTCATGTTATTATGGTGTGCTTTTGTGTAATACTCTTAAACTGGACATATATGAGACTCGTGTTAGTATAGAATCTTCATAAACATTGGATAGATCTGGGGAGATTTATCCTGCCAAGTCTGTCATTGATGTGCTGCCAAGTTGGTTGGGGTAGCTTGTCTTAGCTGCCAGGGTGAGACCTGAGGTACATGCAGTGTGGGTTTTCTTGAAACCCTGAACCATATCAGATTCCAGTATTGCCCTAGACCTTGGAGATAGATGGGCAAAACTGGAATGTTACACCTGAACCCTAGACTCGATTATGATACTGTACTAGGTGTCAGATTGGGCTATCTTTGATATGCCAATCAGTGAGATCCTTAGAGTGGGTCAAAACCTGGGTATGTTGGGACAGTTCAAGAATTCATCTGAGTGGGTGATCATAGTGACAGGATCAGCCCCTTTGTCGGACAAAGTGAATGATCGGGGATGCACTCTCTTTGATGGAAACCAAAACTGTCGGCGATCGATTTCAACCGTTGAAATATGTTTTTGCAAAATATATTTATATAGAGATATACATATATATATTATAGTTTGAAAATGTTTGCAAAAGGTTTTAATTCCCGGGATCCATGTGAGTAGAGAGTGCATCACTGTACGTTGCAGTCGAGGGAGAGGTCCTCTCTTGTTGGGCCTTGTTTGATCATTATGGGCTGAGAGGTTAAGTATAAGACCATTGTGGGTAATACATGATGGGATAATCTTGCATCTGCCCACAGTCCTTGGGTTTTTATAAGGTGGCTTGACCTAAAGACCATTTAGTGTAAATGTTGGGCTTATTAAGAGCCCATGGTGATGGACTCAAGGGTTTACTGTCTCCTACATTGAATTCGGCTAGGCCTTGTAACAGAGGCTAGGTTGAACCCATGTGGCTGATGTGTAGATCAATGTTTGGGTCCCATGCCATACAAGAAAAACCAACTGGGCGGCAGTTAGGAGGCTAAGCGAGCAAGATAGACTTAATGGGCCTAAAGCCCAATTCGAATTGGCTTAATGAGACTAATTAAAAATGGGCGATTCTGGGATTTAGATCAGTAGATAGTATAAGGGATTGTCCCTATCTACTCAGAGAGTCCAGATCCAAATAGAGATTTGGATCAGGAAACTCCTAATTAGATTAGGAGGGCTGATCTTTATCTACAGATAAGGTAAGGGATTATTCTTATCTCTTAAAGAGAGTCCAAATCCAAATACAAGATTTGGATTAGGAAACTCCTAATAGGATTAGGAGAAACTCTCTTTAAGGCTATAAATAGAGGAGTAGGGAAAACCTCCAGTTCATTCATCAGTCTACTGATTTAAGAGAGAGGACAACATAAAGTTTGATTGTTTCTGTCTACTACTCTTGCTCTCTCCTGCTCCTACCGCCATACCAGTTCGATCTCCACCTGTTGGAGTGATCATGAAGTGTTCTTGATATTACCTTTTGGTAGAAAAAGGTAATCAGAAGTCGTGCTCACCAGCCCTCCATCAGATTCTTGCCGAAGAATCAAGTTCTTGCTAAAGAGTCATCCTATTGATTCTGCTTCATCCTGCACCGTGTCATATTCGGTGGAAGCAGGGCGTGTACACCTTCATTGGAGGTTATTGTTACTTTGTATCATATATAACCCTCCACTCCCTTTTGGTTTCAGATATGGTCCGGTTTAGGTTCAAGATTGATCCTTGAAAATGTAGTTTTCTAAAATAGGGAATGTGATTCCCACGTGGGAGAGAGAGAACTTTTTTAAATTTTGCCCAACCTTCCTCCAGAGTTCAACCATCCATATGATAGATCTCTTATCCCTTCAGTGGTATCAGAGCCTGGTTCAAATCTTGAACCAAAATTAACCAGATCTAGAACTGCGCAAATGGGTAGAAGGCGTTATACCTGATTTGCGCAGATTAACATTTTTCTGGGAAAACGGTTCCCAAATTTTGGGTGATTGATCTGAAATTAAATTTTATAAATCTGAATTATATTTAGAATTGTTTTGCATATTTTTTTTATTTATGGGCTGTTCGTATGGTGGAGATCGAAATCTTTAATGGCGCAAGAAATCTGCGTTTTCGCTGTTCTTTTACATTATTGGTCTGTATATATATATATATATTTTAATTTTTAGACAGAATTTATAGGAATTCAATTTGACATAATATTAATAGAAATTAGGTTTTCTATTTTATTCCATTCAAAATTGAAGCAGAAAATGCAAGGAGGAGATTTTCGCAGAATAGGGTTCGGCCATCTGCGATTTACAGTTTTGGAAACTGCATGTTGCGATCTAACTTCTGTTTTGCAAGGCAGCAGTCCTACAAACAGCCCTCCTACTGATATTTGAATGTCTTGTTTCAGTAATTTAATTTCAGATCATGTTCTTGAATTAAATCTTGAATTAAAAATCAAACCCTAGACACGTTCGAACCAGATTGGACTTAACTGGTTGGACCGAATCTGTGGTTTGATGGGGACTGTTCTCAGCCCTAATTTTTCAAATATGGGTCCAGAAGTTGATGGTTAATTGCAAGATGCAATTCAGCCCATACCTGTGAAACCCAGTTTTAATGTGTTAAAACTACTTTAGCCCAATTTCAGCATAAAAGCTATATGGGCCTAACTACTCATTGCAATTCAGCCCATATACTTAGATAATATTAATCAGTAATATTATGGATAATTATGGGCTTTAATTATGAGTTTTACAATTATTAATTGATTGGATCAATTATGGTTTTTCCTGCATGTGATGTATGGATGTGTGATGTGCAACGTTCATGAGCCACAAGTGCTTGGCCCATGCTGTAACAATAGTGGCTCTTGTGCACACCATGGCTGAGTGCACATCATTGCAATGGTGTCCTTAAGATCATTGGATGATCTCCCTTTATGGTGGGCCCCACATCAGCTTTCTCCCCAAGAGGAACCGTGCGAATTCCTAGCCGTTTAGGGCCCATCTAAATCTGGCTTTTTGAAAGTTAATGGGAGCCACTTTGGTTTGACCTAAATTAAACTAGGGCATAATATTTTGTTCCCTCTACTGAAATATGAGTGCATGTGATAGGGAGATTCATATGATGAACTCCCTAAAGGCCTTCCATCATTAACATGAAGATGTGTCCTTCAGTAATGAGGAAACACACTATAAAATTGGGCTATCCATTTGCTGCTAGATCTGTTGGATTATTTCATAAGATGATAGGGGCATCATAGACCGATGTGGGAGGGGCCTATCCTAAAATGGAAGACTCTCTCATGATACCTTGGCGTTCACAAATATGATGGGTGAGCACTCATTGGATAGAAAGGTTTAACCTAAAATGACAATGAACCTTGTCTGACAGAGGCCAAAGGGAAAGCTCATAAGATGAGTGGATATGATCATTCACAGAAAGGTGGTGGGGTTATGCAGTTGAAACAGTTGGCTCCATGCACCCTATGTGATTTCCCACATTTGCGGAGACATAATTTGTAGTCTCCGTCACTAAGATAGGAGGGAAATCTCAAAGATGAATAAACGGAAATTGAACATAGATTAAAAGTCATATCTATGTAGATAAGATGAATCAAATAAGGTTGTGGACTAATATTTTGCCCTTTATTAGAAACTACAAATGGACAATTCACTAAATTATTGGACAACAACAAGCTTAAGAGCCCCAATTACGCTAACTGGTATAGTAACCTTATGCTAGTCCTGACGTCCGAAAAGTTGGACAAAGTAGTTAAAAACCCTACTTCGGATCGTTCGGGTGATAGGGCTTCTGAGCCCCAATTACGCTAACTGGTACAGTAACCTTTCTTGCCCGCTGCTACATCATTGCATCCTTAGATAACCCGATATAGTGACAACTCGATCAGATCGAATTGTCCAAAGATATCTTGGATAGCCTGAGGACGATGTATGAGGAGCATAATCTTTCTACTCATTAAAAGGTCTTGAAATAGTTCATGACCACGCAGATGTCGAAGAACCAGTAAGTTCATGACCATTGTCTTAAGATGATGGGATACATTAATGAACTTGAGGCTCTTGGATCCGGGCTTGATCATGTTACTAAGGTTGACGCCATCCTAAATTCTTTGCCTCCTTCCTTCAATCAGTTCATCATGAACTATAACATGAATAAGCTAAGTGTTAGCATCTAGGAACTCAACAATATATTGTAGAGGGCCGAGGAACTGATCAAGAAGGATGAACCCATTACCATGCTTGTTGAAGCTGGTAAATCGGGCAAGAAGAAGAGGAAGGCAAAGAAAAGGCCTCAGAAGAAAGCTATTAAGTCCAAAAGTCAGAGGAGGGACAAAGAATCAGATGCTTGTCACTTCTGCAAGTAGGCCAGCCACTGGAAGATGAACTGTCCTCAGTACCTGGAGTCCAAGAAACAAGGTAATTTCGAATCCTTTGTCATAGAAACCAATTTGTTGGTAACTTCTGCTTCCTAGTGTATTGACTCCGTGGCTTCGACTCATGCGTGTAACTCACTGCAGGGGTTTAGGACAAGCAGAAGACTGAGTGACAGAGAGGTGACTCTTTACTTGGGGACTTCTGCAAGTGTTGCAGCTACAACCATAGAAATTGTTGAGTTAATTTTCAGAGAAGGAATTATTGTACTGAAAGACCGTCTTTATATACCTAATTTGAGAAGAAATTTGATTTCTGTTTCAAAATTGTGTGCGGATGGATATTCTGTTCTCTTTAGTAATATGATTACTATCAAAAGAAATAACAAATTCCTTGCATACGGAGAACTTGAAAATGATCTTTATGTTCTCCATCCTTCTCTAGAAACTAACCTAACCGAAACTACGTCGGATAACATTCCCAAGAAAAGAACCCGTGATACGGTTAATCCCACGTGCCTGTGGCATTACTGACTTGGCTACATCAACATAGATAGTATCACAAGGTTGGTAAAGGGTGGTCCTTTGGATTTTCTAACTGTAGAAAATCTTCCAACCTGTGAACCTTGCCTTCAGGGTAAGATGACGAAATGGTCATTTAATGGTAAGCCTGAAAGATGTATAGGCACGCTTGACCATATACATACTGATGTATGTGGTCCCATGAGTGTTAGGACATGTAACCAGCATGTTTATTTCATAACATTTATCGATGATTACTCACGGTATGGTTACATATACCTAATGAGACATAAGTCTAAATCTTTTGAAAAGTTCAAAGAATTCAAACAAGAGATCGAGAAACAATTTGGGAGAGAAATTAAGACCATTCGATCAGATCGAGGTGGCAAGTATCTCTCTGATGAATTCAGTGACTACTTAAAGGCCAATAGGATAGTGTCACAACTAGATCCTCCCGCTACACCACAGTTAAACGATGTGTCAGAGAGGAGGAACTAGACTTTATTGTATATGGTTCGATCACTTCTCATACACTCAGAGTTACCCACATCTTTTTGGGGTTACGCATTAGAGACTGTGATATACGTGCTGAACCGGGTTTCAACCAAATCAGTTCCAAAGACTCCCTATGAGCTTTGGACCGGTAAGAAACCAAGTGTGAGACACTTGAAGATTTTGGGGTTGTCCGACACATGTTAAAAGAACGTGTGCGGACAAATTGTAATCCAAGACCAGTCGTTGCCTTTTCATAGGCTACCCCAAAGGCTTTGTGGGTTACTTATTCTATGACCCAGGAGAACAGAAGGTGTTTTGTAATCGAAATACCCATTTCTTGTAAGATGATTACATCCTCAACAATCATCGTCAAGAAGTTGTTCTTGATGAGGAGAGCTCAGGGGCAGTGGGAGATGTCCCACAAGCTCCAGTTAATGACCAACCTAGAAGATCTACTCGGGTTTTTAGGCCTCCAGTTCATTTTGGCTATGACCAAGATAATTACTTGGTGGAAGCCACGACCAGTGAGGAGGATCCCGTGACTTATACGGAAGCTATGTTGAAAATAGATTCCTTGAAATGAGTAGATGCCATGAGAGCCGAGAAGGACTCAATGGAGACCAATGGAGTCTGGACTCTGGTAGATCCGCACCTGGGGTAAAAGCAATTGGTTGCAAATGGATCTATATGAGGAAGAAGGGCCCCGATGATAAGGTTGAGACCTACAAAACTCGTCTTATGGCGAAAGGGTACACTCAGAAAGAAGGAATCAATTATGAGGAAACCTTTTCACCGATGGCCATGCTTAAATCCTTTAGGATCCTACTAGCTGTAGCAGCATACCATGATTACGAGATTTGGCAAATGGATGTCAAAATTGCGTTCCTGAATAGAGATCTTAGTGAAGATATATCTATATGCAGCAACCATAAGGTTTCATAGCTGCTGGTTAGGAACACATGGTATGTAAACTAAACCGATCCATATATGGACTTAAGCAAACTTCTAAGAGTTGGAACATCCAGTTTGACTCTACTGTCAAACAGTTTGACTTTGAGCAAAATCCGGATGCGACCTGTGTTTACTGGAAATCTAGTGGGGATAAGGTTCTCTTCCTGGTTCTATATGTAGATGATATTTTACTCATTGGGAATGATGTAGGAATGTTGACTACGACAAAAGTATGGCTTTCACAGCAATTCTCGATGAAAGATCTTGGAGAAGCCTCCTACATACTAGGTCTTCGACTCTACAGAGATAGATCGAAGAGGATAATAGGATTATCCCAATTTTCTTACATTGATAAGATAGTCAAGAGATACAACATGGAGAGCTCCAAGAAAGGAAATATTCCTTTCAGGCATGGAGTCACTCTCTCCAAGGGTATGTCTCCCAAGACTCCCGAAGAGATTGAGGGCATGAAGGACGTTCCCTATGCCTCAACCATAGGGAGCATCATGTATGCCATGCTGTGCACTTGTCCTGATATCTCTCAGGTAGTGAGTGTGCTAAGCAAATTCCAGTCAAACCCAAGGCAGGAGCATTCAACTACTGTAAAAAATATACTAGAATACCTTCGAAGGACAAAAGAGTTTTGTCTAGTATGCGATGGTAGTTCACCACAGATCCAGGGGTATATGATGTCGACTTCCAGTCAGATCAAGATGATAGAAAGTCTACATCTGGTTATGTTTTCACGATAGCATCGTGTGTTGTTTGCTAGAAAAGCTGCAAACGGGGGTCTACAGTGGATTCCACAATCGAAGTCGAATACATAGTCGCAAGTGAAGTTGCCAAAGAAGCCGTATGGATGAAGAAGTTCATTCACGAATTGGGAGTAGTTCCATCTAGCACATCATGCATTCCATTGTTGTGTGACAACAGTAGAGCCATTGCTTAAGCTAAGGAGCCACGAGCCCACTCGAAGTCGAAGCACATTGAGAGGAAGTACCATGTACTATAGGAGATAGTTGGAAGAGGCGACGTCCTAATTCAGAAGGTAGCATCAGTGGAAAGTGTAGCAGACCCATTGACTAAGCCACTGACACAGAAAGTGTTTGAGAAACACGTGGAAAGCATGGGACTCCGGCTTATACCCGATTGGACCTAAGTGCAAGTGCGAGCTGTTAGACAGCGTATGCCCTTAGCTCAAATCAGAATGATGTACATTATGACATTTAATGTAAATGAATAAAGTACATATTTGATTCATGTTATTATGGTGTGTTTCTGTGTAATACCATTAAACTGGACACATATGAGACTCGTGTTAATTTAGAATCTTCAGAGCTTTTGGATAGTTCTGGGGAGATTTATCCTGCCAAAGCTGACACTGAAGTGTCGCCAAGTTGGTTGGGGTTGCTTGTCTCAACTGCTAGGGTGAGACCTAAGGTACATGCAGTGTGAGTTTTCTTGAAACCCTGAACCGGACCAAAATTCCAATATTGCCCTGGACCTTGGAGATAGATGGGCAAAACTAAAATGTTACACCTGACCCCTAGACTCGATTATGGTACTGCACTAGGTGTCGGATTGGGCTGTCTTTGATATGCCAATTAGTGAGATCCTTAGAGGGGGTCAAAATTGGGTATGTTGGAACAGTTCGAGAATTCATCTGAGTGGGTGATCATAGTGACAGGATCAGCCCCTTTGTCGGACAAAGTGAATGATCGGGGATGCACTCTCTCTGATGGAAACCAAAACTGTCGGTAATCGATTTCAACCGTTGAAATTTGTTTTTGCAAAATATATTATATAGAGATATACATATCTATTTATATATATATATATATTTCAAAGTCTGGAAAAGGTTTTAATTCCTGAGATCCATGTGAGTAGAGAGTGCAACATTGTACCTTGCAGTCGAGGGAGAGGTCCTCTCTTGTCGGGTAGTGTTTGATCATTATGGGCTGAGAGGTTAAGTGTAAGACCATTGAGGGTAATACCTAATGGGTTAATCTTGCATATGCACATAGTCTTTGGGTTTTTATAAGGTGGCTTGACCCAATGACCATTTAGTGTAAATGTTGGGCCCATTAGGAGCCCATGGTGATGAACTCAGGGGTTCACTGTCTTCTATAGTGAATTCGGCCAGGCCTTGTAACAGAGGCTGGGCTGAACCCATGTGGCTGATGTGTAGATCAATGCTTGGGTCTCACGCCATACAAGGAAAACCATCTAGGCAGCAGTTAGGAGGCTAAGTGAGTAGATGGACTTAATGGGCCTAAAGCCCAATTCAAACTAGCTTAATGATATTAATTAAAAGGGGGCGGTTCTGGGAGTTAGATCAGTAGATAGGATAAGGGATTGTCCCTATCCACTCAAAGATTCCAGATCCAAATAGAGATTTGGATTAGGAAACTCCTAATTAGATTAGGAGGGTTGATCTTTATCTGTAGATAAGATAAGGGATTATCCTTATCTCTTAAAGAGAGTCCAGATCCAAATACAAGATTTGGATTAGGAAACTCCTAATAGGATTAGAAGAACCTCTCTTTAAGGCTATAAATAGAGGAGCAGGGCAAACCTCCAGTTCATCCTTCAGTCTACTGATTTAAGAGAGAGGACAACATACAACTTGATTGTTTCTATCTTCTACTCTTGCTCTCTCCTGCTCCTGCCACCATACCAGCTCGATCTCCACTTGTGGAGCGATCAAGAAGTGTTCTTGATATTACCTTTTGGCAGAAAAGGTAATCACAAATTGTGCTCACTAGCCCTCCATCAGATTCTTGCTGAAGAATCAAGTTCTTGCTGAAGAGCCACCATTCTGCTTCATCCTACACCGTGTCATCTACAGTGGAAGCAGTCTTTGGATCTTTCCTTGGGCATGAATACCGTCATTGGAGGTTTTTGTTAATTTGTATCTGGTATAACCCTCCACTCCCTTTTGGTTTCAGATCTGGTCCGGTTTAGGTTCAAGATTGATCATTGAAAATGCAGTTTTCTAAGATAGGGAATGTGATTCCCATGTGGGAGAGAGAAATTTTTGAAAATTTGCCCAACCTTCTTGTAGGGTTCAGCCATCCATATGATGGATCTCTTATCCATTTAGAAATCACTAATTGCAGATTTAGTCGAGTTTCTTGTGAAAGGAAAGAGGGGAGAGATGAAGATTTCAGCAGTAGAGAAGAAAGGAGAAGAAGAAAAGATTTGGAAGTCAACCAGGGTTGTAAAAAATTAACCCTAGCTACCTACCTCTCATTATATTTATACTTAACTTAAACGATGAGATATTACAAGGATGCCCTTAGTAGGGTGGCTACTAATATAGCTGAACAGTCACAACTTAAAAAAACATAAACTAATGGGCCTAAAGCCCAACAACTTCCTAACTAAATAAAAATAACTTGGACCAACTCAAAAAAGGCACTTATAGCCTGGGAAAGACTATAGCCCATAAACACACATTCATCAGAATGAAATTTCAGTTTAGAATGCCGATAGGGTCAGAGATATGGACAACATGAGCAACCAAAACCCTAAGTAATGTGTAATCAGGAGCAGTTCCAAACAGTTTAAACCATGGGGAAGCCATGGAAAGAGTAGGGGTAGGTAATCTGTTTATGAGAACAACAACAGCCTCAAAAGCATCATACCACCTGTTTTGTGGAACAGATGCCGTAGCCATGAGAGTGAGGCCTGTCTCCATAATAATATGATGCCGGCATTCAATAGCACCATTCTGTTGGTGCGTATGAGGATAGGAACACCAATGAAAGATTCCCATAGAATGAAACACAATAGTAAGATGCATATACTCTGTTCCTTCATCTGTCTGAACAACCTTGATTTTACAGTCCAATAAATTTTCAACATGATTATTGAATGAAAGAAATAAAGATGGCGCCTGAGAGTTAACAATCATAGGAAATATCCAAATAAATTTACTAAATGCATCCACAAAGGATAAATAATATTTAAATCTTTCAATCGAAGTAGTGGGTGTTGGACCCCAAAAATCAGAAAAAATCATTTCTAATGGTTTCATAACAACTGAAGTGCTAGATGAGAAGGGAAGAGAATGAGCCTTTCCTCTAGGACAGGCCATACAGAAGGAAAAATTTTTATTGGAAATAGGTAAATCATATTTGGAAATAATGTGAGAAGTGATCCTATGACTAGGATGCCCTAAACGCAAGTGCCAAACATCCTTAGAGGTGTGTTCTCCAATCAAAGCTGCAAGACTACAGGAAGAAATGGATTGAACCTTGTATAAACAATCTTTAATTGGTCCTTTGAAGAGAATCTTCCCCGTCATCTGATCCTTTACAAGAAAACCACAAGCATCAATTATAAAAGATTGCATCATTATCCTTGCAAAATTGACTCACTGATAACAGATTCTTAGTGATCCGAGGTACATGCAAGATATTATGCAAATCAAAGGATCTAGAGGAGGTGTGAATAGTAGAAGAACCAATGTGAGAAATAGGTAAGTGCATTCCATTACCAACAGTGATTTCCTCAGAACTATTCTATGGATTATGTAAGGACAAATGAAAGTGGTGAACTCTTGTTTTTACAAAAATGTAGAAGTTACAAAAGTTTATATAGAAGGAGATTCTGAATTTGAAATTCAAATTTGAATGTACAGATAAGATGATAGATACAATAGGATAATGATTATTATAAGTTGATAACATGATAGTTGTTATCTGGGATTGATAAGCCCACATATTGTTGGATAGTTATGCCCTTAGCTCCAATCAGATTGATGTATTTTTTGACATTTATTGTAAATGAATAAAGTATGTAATTGATTCATGTCATTGTGGTATGTCTCTGTGTAATATCCTTAAACTGAACACTTATGATACTCGTGTTAGTTTAGAATCTTCACAGCCATTGGATAGATCTAGGGGGGTTTATCCTGGCAAGGCTGACACTGATGTGCCACCAAGTTGGTTGGGGTGGCTTGTCTTAGCTGCCAGGGTGAGACCTTAGGCACATACAGTGTGGGTTTCTTGAAACCCTAAATCAGACCAAATTCTAGTATTGCCCTGGATGGGCAAAACTGGAATGTTACACCTGACCCCTAGACTCGATTATAGTACTACACTAGGTGTCGGATTGGGTTGTCTTTGATATGCCAATTAGTGAGATCCTTAGAGGGGTCAAAACCTAGGTATGTTGGGATAATCCGAGAATTCACCTGAGTGGGTGATCATAGTGACAGGATTAACCCCTTTGACAAACAAAGTGAATGATCGGAGAATGCACTCTCTTTGGTGGAAATCTAAACCACCGACAATTGATTTCAAACGTTGAGATTTGTTTTGGAATATATATATATATATATATATATATATATATATATATATATATATATATATATTATGGTTTCAAAATGTTTGCAAAAGGTTTTAATTCCCGGGATCCATGTAAGTAGAGAGTGCAACATTGTTCCTTGCAACTGAGGGAGATGCCCTCTCTTGTCGGGTAGTGTTTGATCATTATGGGCTGAGAGGTTAAGTGTAAAACCATTGAGGGTAATACCTGATGGGCTAATTTTGCATTTTCCCACAATCCTTGGGTTTTCATAAGGTGGCTGAACCAAATGACCATTTAGTGTAAATGTTGGGCCCATTAAGAGCCAATGGCGATGGACTCAGGGGTTCTCTGTCTCCTTTAGTGAATTCGGCCAGGCCTTTAAACAAAGGCTGGGCTGAACCCGTGTGGGTGATGTGTAGATCAATGTTTGGGTCCCATGCCATACAAAGAGAGTCAATTGGGTAGCAGGTTAAGGAGTAAGTGAGCACATAGGCTTAATGGGCCTAAAGCCCAATTCGAACTGGGCTTAAATTGGTTAATTAAAAGGAGGCAAGATCCGATTTATAATCTTATTAGGATTAGCTGAAAGGGTAAGATTAGTCTTATCCATTTAAGAGTCCAGATCCAAATATCAGATTTGGATAAAGAAACTCTCTCCTAATTGGATTAGGAGGCTGATACAAAGAAGACTACAAATAAGGGGGCGAATTCCTCAGTTTAAAAACACACACACACACACACACACACACGCAGCAACCTGTAGAATTCTCTCCAATTCTTGCCATCCCTACCCAGTTCGATCTCTTCTTGTGGAATAGATCAAGAAAGGTTTTTGATATTATTTCTTGATCGAAGAAACAATCTGAAGTCGTGCTCATCAGCCCTTGTTCGATTTTTGCTGAAGAATCGTATTTCTTGTTGAAGAGCCATCCTACTTATCCTGCTTTTTTACACGCTATGTTATCTTCAGTGGAAGCGGGTTTTGGTCTTCTCCTTGGGCGTGAAAACCTTCATTGGGAGTTTCTGCTACTTCGTATCGGGTATATCTCTCTCCTCCCTTTTGGTTTCAGATCTGGTCCGGTTTTGGGTTCAAGATTGATCCTTGAAAATGCAGTTTTCTAAAATAGGGAATGCGATTCCCAGATGGGAGAGAGAGACATTTTTGAAATTTCACCCAACTAGGGCTCGGCCATCCATATGATGGATCTTTCATCCATTCAATGGTATTAGAGCCATGGTTCATGTCTTGAACCGAATTAAATCCGATCTATATCTACACAAATTGGCAAAAGGCATTCTACCCGATTTACACAGTTAGTGATTTTTTTCTAGGAAATCGGTTCTCAGTTTTGGGCGAATAATTTGAAAATAAATCTCTATTATTTTGTTATTTATTTAGAATTGTTCTATTTATATTTCTTGAATTTCAGGCTATTCGTATAGAGGAGATCGAAATCTTTCTACGGCACAAGAAATCTACGCATCTGTGTTTTTTTTTTTTCTATTCATTCTTGGTTTGTAATTAATTTTATTTTATTTTTTAATTTTAGACGGAATATATAGAAATTTGATTTTGATGTAATATTAATAGAGAAATTAGGTTTCCTATTTTATTTCATTGACGACGGAGCTGGAAGCATGAAGGAGAAAAGTTTGCAGATTTGGCTTGGACAATCTCCGATTTGTAGTTTTAGAAACTGCAAACTACAAACTAAATTTTGTTTTGCTGGATTGCAGCCTTACGAACAACCCTCTTGCTATTATTTACTGATTCTTGATTGCCATGTATCAGTTTCTTTATTTTCAAATCATGTTTCTTGAATTGGATCTTGAATTAAACATCAAACCCTAGACCCGTTCGAACCAGATTGGATCAAAATGGTTGGACCAAATCTGTGGTTCGATGGGGTTGTTCTCAGCCCTAAAATTTCCTACATGGGCTGAGGGGTTGATGGTTAATTGCAAGATGCAATTTGGCCCACATCTGTAAAACCTAGTTTTGTAGTTCAGCCCATATACCTAGATAATATTATTTGATAATATTATGGATTTTAAATGGGCTAAAAAGGTTTCTAAATTTTAATTATGGGTTTTATAGTTATTTAATTGATTGGATCAATTATGGATTTCATACATGTGGTGTATGTAATGTGATGTGATGTGTTGGGTACAAGGACTATAAGTGCTTGACCCATGTTAATTCGATAGTGGCTCCTTCGAACACCATGGCTGAATACACATCATTGCCATTGTGCCCTTAAGATCATTGGATGATCTCCCTTTCTTAGTGGGTTCCACTTAAGTTTCTCCCCAAGAAGAGCACTACGGAACCCTAGCCGTTTCAGGACCACTTTGAATCTGGCTTTATGAAAGTCAGTGGGAGCCACTTTGGTTTGACCTAAATCAAATCTATGGGGTTTTCGTTCACTCCATTAAATATAAGTGCATGTGATAGGGAAATTTCATATGATGAATTCTCTAAAGGCCTTCTATCATTAGTATAAAGCTTGACTATATTGGTGGGTGGAGATGCACCATAAAATTGGGCTATCCATCTGCTAATGCAGTTGATTGGATTGCTTCATGAACATGATGGGTGTTCACGAACATGATGGGTGAGCACTTATTAGACAAAAAGGTTTAACCTAAAATGTCCACGAACCTTGTCTGACAGAGGCCAAAGGGAAAGCTCATAAGATGAGTGGATGAGATCTTTTACAGAAGGTGGTAGGATTTTATAGCTGAAACAGTTGGATCCATGCACCCCATGTGATTTCCCACATTTCCAGAGACAAAACTGTCACCGTCACTAAGATTGGAGGGAATCTCAAAGATGCTTAAAATGGAAATGGAACATAGATTAAAAGCCCTTTCTATGTGATGACATGAATTAATTAGGTTGTGGACTTATAAATCTGCTTTCCCTTTACCAGAAATGGCAAACGGAAACTTCACCAAGTTGTTGGATGATAACAAACTCAAGGGCCCTAATTATGCTAACTGGTTCCGAAACCTTATGTTGGTTCTGACGTCTCAGAAATTGGACAAAATTTCTAAGAACCTTGCTTTGGATCGTCCGGGTAACAGGGCTTCTGAGGCCCAAATAAGAGAGTATCAAGAATAGAAAGAGAAAAATTCTCTTGCCCGGTGTTATATTATAGCCTCTTTAGACAATCCGATATAGCGACAATTCGATAAGATCGGAGTTTCCAAGGATATATTGGACAGCTTGAAGATTATGTATGAAGAGCATAACCGTTTTACTCGACAAAAGGTCTTAAAATTGTTTATGAATACATAGATGACTGAGAACCAATAGGTTCATGACCATTATCTAAAGATGATGGGTTATATCAATGAAAGGCTCTCGGGTCAAAGCTAGACCATGACACCAAAATTGATGCTGCCCTCAATTTCTTACCTCCGTCCTTCAATTAGTTTATCATGAATTACAATATGAATAAGCTAAACGTTAACCTTCAGGAACTCAACAATATGTTGTAGAGGGCTGAAGAACTGATTAAGAAGGATAAGCCAATAGTCATGCTTGTTGAAGGTGGCAAATCGGGTAAAAACAAGCAAAAGGCTAAAAGGAAGGCTCAAACGAAGGGTAGCAAAACCAAAAAGTAGAAGAAAGACAAGGCATCGAATGCCTATCACTTTTGCAAGAAGACCAGCCACTGGAAGATGAATTGTCCTCAACACCTGGAGACTAAGAAACAAGGTATGTTCGATTCTTTCATCATAGAGACCAATTTTCTGGTCACTTCTTCTTCTTGGTGTATTGACTCCAGGGCTTTGACTCATGCGTGTAACTTACTGTAGGAGTTCAAGATAAGTAGAAGACTGAGTGATGAAGAAGTGACACTTTACTTGGGGACTTCTGCAGCTGTTGCAGCTACAGCCATAAGCATTATAGAATTAGTTTTCAAAGAAGGAATTATTGTACTGAAAGATTGTCTTTTCGTACCTAATTTAAGAAGGAATTTGATTTCTGTCTCAAAGTTATGCATGGATGGTTATTCTATTTTGTTTAATAATGTGATTACTATTAAACGGAATAACAAATTTATAGCATATGGGGAACTTGAGAATGGTCTCTATGTTTTCCATCCCTCTTTAGAAACCAACATTACTGAAATTACGTCAGAAATAATCCCCAAGAAATGAAACCATGATAGAGTTAGTTCCACATGCCTGTGGCATTATTGATTAGGCCACATTAACATAGATCATATCACAAGGTTGGTAAATGATGGTCCTTTGGATTTTCTAACCGTAGAAAATCTTCCAACCTGTGAACCTTTCCTTTAGGGTAAGATGATGAAGCGGCCATTTACGGGAAAGCCTGAAAGATTTACAGACACACTTGACCTAATACATACTGATGTATGTGGTCCCTTGAATGTTAGGACATGTACTCAGCACATTTATTTCATAACATTTACCGATGATTATTCTCGGTATGGTTATGTGTACCTAATGAGACATAAGTCCGAATCCTTTGAAAAGTTCAAGGATTTCATACAAGAAGTCGAGAAATAGTTAAGGGGATAAATTAAACCCCTTCGATCAGATCGAGGTGTTGAGCATCTCTCTGACGAATTCAGGGACTACTTAAAGGACAATGGGATAGTGACCGAATCATTGTGACATTAGCAAGTGCACTAGCCGTTCAAGTAGTAAAGTAGTGAATAGAGTATCATTGCCACGAGGATTTCGGAAACAACTACCAATACTAAATTGGTCAATTCTTATTTGATTAACAACATAGTATAACTTTATTCAAAAACTAAAATCCTAAAGTTAAAATCTACCTAAAACATTGGCTCAAATGCCTTCAATTCAAGTTAGAAGAGTAGGCAATAAAACCCAAATTTCAAGATTCAACAATCAATCGACTTTTGTCATTCGAATAGGCCATGATTAAGCATTGGTTTGGTAAAACCCCAAGATCATGAACAGCCTCTCTCAAGCGCATGTTCATCCTATGCATGAGTGACGGTTCTTCTATCTCAAGCAAGAATCTAATCATTCATGCATGCATTTCTTCAAACACATCTAAGTCATCAATTCAAATCTGAATTGATCACCAACTGAATTGTGCAAGTTATCTCTAACTTTGTATGCAATTCAGTTATTGAATAGTAGATCTGAATTCCTAGAGTCTTTCTCAAGCACTCTAAGAATTCCAAGCATTAGATCAAATTGGCCAACCTGAAAATTGAATATCTGAATTATCTTTCAAACAATTTAGATCTTACAAATCTCAGATATGAGATTTCAGATCTGAGTTTTGAAAGATAAGTTGGCTAATTTGATCTAGAATCACCCTCTATTCAAGAAACATCAAGAACAAATCAGACACATTCGAATGAGAAAGAAATTGATTACTTAATTTGAAATTTTACAGCCTTAAATTCAACAAGAAAGAATGGAAGAGGGAGAGAGAAAAATTTACATCAAAAGAAGCTGAATTCGAACCAAAGAAAGATGAAAATAAAAGGAATTATTACATAAGATCTCTGAATCAAAATTCCCCAAATTCAAACTCACCTTCTTCTCTTCTTGCTTGCTTGAACTCCTTCAGCCCTTCTCCTTCTCCTTCTTGTGCCTAACTCTTCTTCTCTCTTCTTCTCTTCAAGGTGTTCGAACCCCAAGGGATGGGAGAACCTTGATCTCAAGCAATTGAACACCTCTCTCCCCTCTAGAGGCCTTCTTATATAGATTTTCAAGAGGGTTCTTGCCCTTTCTTGAAGCCTCTAGAATGGGGTGTAATACACCCCATTCTTGAACTTTCTAGAGTGCTCTCTTAAGAGCCTTCTAAGGGTTGCCGCCCCTAGCTCTTTTGGGCTGCTATTTGGACTGCTATTAAGCTCCTTCTTAGCACATGTTAGGTATACTCTAGGCTGTTCTTTGGGTTGAGAATGGGCCTCCTCTTGCTGGGCTGAAATTTTCTCCTTGCTAGGCTTCTTTCCTTAGGTTTTTCCATGGAATTAACTTGCACTACTTGGGCTGAATTATGCTCTCTTGCTTCCATGGCTGAGTTGGGCTGAAATTGGTAATTTTTTTCCTTTTTATCTTACCTTTTGCCTTCTTTTTCTTGAATTGATTACCCCTGAAATCTTTCTTGACATTAAGCTAAATTAGGGAAAAATTGAATAAAACCAGCATAAGAATTCATGTAAAGACCTCATAAATTATAGATAAATTGTATGTTCATCAGATAGTATCACAATTAGCCCCTCTTGCTACACCACAATTAAACGGTGTATCGGGACCCTATTGGATATGGTCTGATTGCTTCTCATCCACTCAGAATTACCTATATCCTTTTGGGGATACACATTGTTGGTTACCCCAATGGCTCTTTAGGTTACCTGTTCTATGATCCGAAAGAACAAAATGTGTTTTGCAATTGAAATGTTTGTTTCTTAGAAGAAGATTATATCCTGGAGAATTTTCAGCAAGAAGTCCTTGATGAAGAAAGCCTAGGAGTAGTGGGAGATGTCCCACAAGCTCTAGATACTCAACCTAGAAGGTCTACTTGGGTATTCAGGCCTCTAGTTTGTTACGGCTATGACCAAGAAAGTTACTTAGTAGAAGCTACGACAAGTGAGGAGGATCCCACGGCTTATGCGGAAGTTATGTTGGACATAGATTCCTTGAAGTAGGTAGATGCAATGAAAGTCGAGATGGACTCGATGGAGACCAACAAGGTCTAGACTCTTGTGTACCCACCCTTTGGGGTGAAAGAAATTGGTCACAAGTGGATTTACAAGAGGAAGAAGGGCCCAGATGGTAATATTGAGACCTATATAGCTTGTCTTGTGGTGAAAGGGTACACTCAGATAGAGGGAATCGACTATGAGGAGACCTTTTCGTCGGTGGCTATGCTAAAGTTTATTAGGATCTTGCTAGCTGTAGCAGCATACCATAACTACGACATTTGGCAAATGGATGTCAAAATCGCGTTCCTGAATGGAGATCTTACTGAAGATATTTGTATGTAGTAACCGCAATGATTCATTATTGCATGTCAGGAACACATGGTATGCAAACTTAGCCGATCCATATATGGACTGAAGCAGGCTTCTAGGAGTTGGAACATTCAGTTTTATTCTACTGTCAAGCAGTTTGACGTTGAGCAAAATCTGGATGATCCCTATGTTTACAAGAAAACCAGTGGGGATAAGGTAACGTTCTTGGTTTTGTATGTAGATGACATTCTACTCATTGGGAATGATGTAGGAATGTTAACTACGGTGAAAGTGTGGCTTTCACAACAATTCTCCATGAAAGATCTTGGAGAAGCCACTTATATCTTGGGACTTCGACTCTATAGAGATAGATCAAAGAGGATAATAGGATTATCCTAGTCTACTTATATTGACAAGACTATCAAGAGATACAGTATGGAGAACTCTAAGAAATGAAATGTTCCTTTCAGGCACAGAGTCACTATCTCCAAGGGTATGTCTCCCAAGACTCTCGAGGAGATTGAGAGCATGAAGGAGATTCCCTATGCCTCAGTCGTAGGGAGCATCATGTATGCCATGTTGTGCACTCATCCTGACATTGCTCAGGTAGTGAGTGTAGTAAATAGATACCAGTCTAACCTAGGACAAGAATACATGACTACTGTGAAGAACATACTGAAATACCTTCGAATGACAAAAGAGTTTTGTCTGGTATTCGATGGTAGTTCACTACAGATCCAAGGGTATACTGATATCGACTGCCAATTGGATCCAGATGGTAGAATGTTTACATCTGGTTACTTCTTTACGATAAGGTCCTGTGTAGTAAGAAAAATAGTCCACAACCCAATCCGAGCACATTGCTGTAAGTGAGGCTGCCTAATGAATGAATGTGTTCATTCTAAAATTTGGAATTCAACACATCACCCATTTCACTATTGTGTGACAACACTGTATTTATGGGAGATTGATGTTAAAATGTAGCATCAGTAGAGAATGTGACAGACCCATTAACTAAGCCACTAACATAGAAAGTGTTTAAGAAACACGTGGAAAGTATGGGAGCTGTTGGACAATTATGCCCTTAGTTCTAATCAGATTGATGTATCTTTTGACACTTATTGTAAATGAATAAAGTACATAATTGATTCATGCCATTGTGGTATGTTTCTGTGCAATACCAT
Organism: Nelumbo lutea; assembly: GCF_056320005.1. Classification (NCBI taxonomy): domain Eukaryota; kingdom Viridiplantae; phylum Streptophyta; class Magnoliopsida; order Proteales; family Nelumbonaceae; genus Nelumbo; species Nelumbo lutea. Next base: position 66,895,894 of record NC_142687.1, on the reverse strand, counting down.
TAAACTGGGCACTTATGAGACTCGTGTTAATTTGGAATCTTCACAACCGTTGGATAGATCTGGGGAGATTTATCCTGCCAAGGCTGACACTGATGTGCCGCCAAGTTGGTTGGGGTGGCTTGTCTCAACTGCCAGGGTGAGACCTGAGGCACATATAGTGTGGGTTTTCTTGAAACCCTGAACCGGACCAAATTCTAGTATTGCCTTAGACCTTGGAGATAGATTGACAAAAGTAGAATGTTACACTTGACCCCTACACTCGATTATGGTACTACACTAGGTGTCGGATTGGATTGTCTTTGATATGCCAACTAGTGAGATCCTTATAGGGGGTCAAAACCTGGGTATGTTGGGATAGTCCGAGAATTCACCTGAGTGGGTGATCATAATGATAGGAACAGCCCATTTGTCGAACAAAGTGAATGATCGGGGAATGCACTCTCTCTGGTGGAAATCTAAACTACCGGTAGTTTATTTCAAACATTGAGATTTGTTTTGAAAAATATATTTATATAGTGATATACATATATACATATATATGTATTATGGTTTCAAAATGTTTCAAAAGGTTTTAATTCCCGGGATCCATGTAAGTAGAGAGTGCAACACTGTTCCTTGCAGCCGAAGGAGAGGTCCTCTCTTGTCGGGTAGTGTTTGATCATTATTGGCTAAGAGGTTAAGTGTAAGACCATTGAGGGTAATACGTGATGGGCTAATCTTGTATCTACCCACAATCCTTGGGTTTTCATAAGGTGGTTGAACCTAATGACCATTTAGTGTAAATGTTGGGTCCATTAAGAGCCCATGGCGATGGACTTAGGGGTTCACTGTCTCCTACAGTGAATTCGGCCAGGCCTTGTAACAAAGGTTGGGCTGAACCCATGTGGGTGATGTGTAGATCAATGTTTGGGTCCCACGCCATACAAAGAGAGCCAACTGGGTAGCAGGTTAAGGAGTAAGTGAGCACATAGGCTTAATGGGCCTAGAGCCCAATTCACACTAGGCTTAAATTGGTTAATTAAAAGGAGGCAATATCTAATTTATAATCTGATTAGGATTAACTGAAAGGATAAGATAAGTCTTATCCATTTAAGAGTCTAGATCCAAATATCAGATTTGGATCAAGAAACTCTCTCCTAATTGGATTAGGAGGCTGATCCAAAGAAGACTACAAATAAGGGGATGAATTCCTCAGTTAAAACACACACACACACACACACACACACACACACACACACACACACAACAACTTGTAGAATTCTCTCCTATTCTTGCCATCCCTACCCAGTTCGATCTCCTTTTGGGGAATAGATCAAGAAAGGTTCTTGATATTGTTTCTTGATTGAAGAAACAATCTGAAGTCGTGCTCACCAGCCCCTGTTTGATTATTGTTGAAGAATCATAGTTCTTGCTGAAGAGCCATCCTATTGATCCTGCTTCTTCACACACTGTGTCATCTTCAATGGAAGTAGGTTTTGGTCTTCTCCTTAGGCGTGAACACCTTCATTGGGAGTTACTGCTACTTCGTATCAGGTATATCCCTCTCCTCCCTTTTGGTTTCAGATCTGGTCCGGTTTTGGATTCAATATTGATTCTTGAAAATACAGTTTTCTAAAAGAGGGAATGCGATTCTCAGATGGGAGAGAAAAATTTTTGAAATTTCACCTAACTTTTCTATAGGGTTCGGCCATTTATATGATGGACTTCTCATCCCTTCACAGATAACAAATTATTGTTGTTATCTAACTGATGACATGACTGATGATGTGGCCAATGTGGAGTTATCTCTAGCAGTTACCTTCCAAAAGGACTTCACAAACTTCCTCAATGGTCACATTGAGAGCCCGCAATAGAATCAAGCTCGAAGCATTGATCACATACAATATATCGATCATCTCCTCGTTAAATCTGCAACCAATCAAATTTTATAACTTAAAAAAGAGAAACACCACCCAAGAAGAAAACAAACCAGATGGTTTTCACCCATAGGTGACATCAGAAGAGAGAATTGAGAGATAGATTTAGAAAAAAAAAAAAAAGAGATCTTATTGGAAAGAACTCGAGACTGCTGATTTTGGATAGAAACATAAGAAATTCTGTCCATTTAGCTTGCAAAATTCTCGGGGAGTAAAATCCCTCTTCTTCCTAGTAGATGAACTATCTTCTGTGGTGAGGAGAAAGGAAAGTACAAGGGGTAAATTAGAAATTTTCGAAAAATATAACAGTGTGAGATCACATTTACACGGTTCATGGGAAGTTAACAATGAGGGAGGTTTTAGAAAATTATTAGAAATAGCAGGATGATGCAAGACAATTAAACAATAAAGGTAAAATTAGTCAATTAATTAAACCATAAAAATAGTTTAAAAAAAATTACCCTATTTTAAAAAGAATTTCCCCCCTAATTAACTTTTTGGGATTTTCTTAAGCTTACTCTATTTTTTCATACTTCTAGCTCTGGATACTCCCTTCAAACACTAGGGCTGTGCAGAAAATGGTAAAAGAAGATCAAACCAGGCATGATTAAATCCAACTTGGTTGATTTACAAATGAGTTGGGTTGGCTTCGGTTTTATTGATTGTAGAACCTGACTTATCAGTTTCTTTGTAAGCTGAGTTTGGACCGAACCCATCTTATCATATGTTATGATATAATAATTAGTGGCATCTAAGTGTAATTCTTAATGTCATTGTATTTGTACTATTTCAGTCGATAGCTCCTAGTCTTTCTTAGTCCAGTCCTACACTCTCCCAGTCACATAAAAATAAAAAATAAAAAACAAAATTGAGGTTATCTCTTAGATACCTAGTATATTGTTTGTCGAATTTGTAAAACTTGTACATTTGGCTGAATGAAGTCCATCTAGGTTCAATGAATGATATCCATGGTTGGAGGTGTAAATGGCACTGCCCATGGGCGGCTTGTGCTTTTGGTGGATTGTGCTTGTTACCACTGGGATATTTTACAAGTTCGGCCTGACATGGCCCATTGCATAAGGGCAGGTAGGCCCAGGCCATGCCGTGCCACACGCCGAGCTGCATATCGGGCAAAATTATGAGAGGCATGTTTTTTAAAAAAAATAAAAAAAATAATGAAAATTTTAAAATAAATTAACAATATAGACAAAAATGAAAAAAGACTTCAAATTCTATTTTGTTTGAATTTTAATGTACATAATTATTTATATATATCGTGCCATGATATACCGGCCCATAGGCTTGAACAACACCCATATATTTGCACGTACTGTCGTGCTAGGCCAGATAAAATCATGTCAAATCGGCACAGCCCAATGAGTTTTCCCTTTTCATTTAGACTATGTTTGATTTGAAGGAAAAGGTAGAGAAAGGAAGGGAAGAGTTAGGAAACTTTTACAAAAGCTTGTATAAGTTTCGTTACCTTTCCCTACTTTTTTCCTTCAAACCAAACACAGCTTTATAGGGTGGAAATTGAGGTATTATGGCATTGGCAACCAAGTGATAGCGTGAAGGACTAAAGGAGATGGGGATGGGCTTTCCCGGTTGTGTAGGCCAATGAAGTGATATTATGGGCTTTCAGATAAAAATCTTCTTACCTTTCCAACTTCGATAATTTGGAAAAGTAGGATACGGCCAGCAATCACTCAACCCCAGCAGATATTTATAAAAACGTAAGGTCCAGCGTGTATGATTTTGTTTTGGAGTTGGAGGGAGGAGGATAGGGTAGACTGCTAGAAAGGGTGTTGGGCCTGTTGGCCAAACTAACTCATATATTCATCTTTTCGGTTAACCGTTGGATCTCTTTCTTTGGTAAGCAGACAGCCGTAGACAGGGGTAAACTGCCGGAAAGTGATAATATATCCTGATGCCAAATTCATAGGGGGAGAGGATTAATAGTAGAGGGCTGGAATTCAGAATTCTGCATCCGTACTTGTCCGTTTTTTTTCTATGATATCGATATGTCACATTCACACATTGTATATTGTACCTTTTTTTTCACACTTTTGATGACTCGAAAAAAAAAGTAGCGGTCATCTATACATCAACGTGTTTTCACAGGAACCAGAGTTCATTTTTGCAGCTTCATTGAAGGAGCGTATAGTAAGTAGGACCATTGACCGGTGAAATATACGGCCACGTAATCAATGCCATCAGTACAAGTTTAAGATTATCTCATCATTGATGACGTGGCTTATCGTCCACCTTCGGAAGGTGCCTTCCACTCCTATTCAGTTGGAGCTAAAAGTATTAGCTCCCTACGTCTTAAGCGTCTCGAGTTGGCGAGAGGGGAAATAAAAATGAGATAACAGTTGCCACGTCTCTCATTTCTCCTCCATTTCTCCAGACTCCCGATTGGCCACAAGACAACCAAGTACAACCCCAAAACCAAATCTCTCTCTCTCTCTCTCCTTCTATAACTTTATTGCCGGAGATCATCTGCCGTATCTACACTTTTCGGCAGCTAAACGGTAGCCAAATCAAATGTCACTTCTTGACGGTAACCCATCGTCGAGCTACGACCAGAGCTCTTCGTGGCGGAGCTCTTTTCTTGCTTCTAAAGAGAATAATAAAATAGGTTGGTGATCCACAAACCTCAGCAGTGTCATTAGGTTTACCGGAGTTTAAGGTTTGTGTTTTATATTGAATGGAAAATTTTGAGCTTTTGTTGGTATTGTGATGTTCAGAGGAGAGTGATGAAGATCTTTTCACGGTCCCCGACGTGGAAGCTCGACCTAGCGATTCGACGAGGACGGCGGAGGTTCAACAAGGCAATAGCAGCAGCAGCAGAGCAGCTGGAAAGCGTCGAAGGGGGCGAAATCCCGCTGATAGGGAGTATAGGAGGCTGAAGAGGTATATCCCCTCCCTCCCTCTCTCTCTCTCTCTCTCTCTCTCTCAAGAGCGATTAAGATACTAGTAGCGCATATTTACATCAAATCAAATTATGTTGGTTTACATCAAATTACGTTGGTGTAGACAAGGTTTTAGAAGGTGAAAACCATAGTTCAGGCATGATAACCGAAAAAGGTGAGTATAAATCTCAACTTCTCAAGGTTTCGAGGTGTAAGTATTATAGTTAAGCATTAAAAAATTTAATTAAAATTTATAAAGTAATAAAAATAATATATAATATACTACTTCAGAAATTTTAGAATGATAGAAGGTAAAAATATCCATAAAATAAAAGTTTATGAACAATAAACTTTAGCATTTAGGTATTAGATAAAATAACAATTAACCAACTAAGAATTATAAATATTTTATATTTTATGTTTTAGAATGTAAAGTTGTCAAATTATTCAAATGATCAATTTAGAAAAAAAAGTAAACATATGAAAAATTATACATATAATTGATATTAGATTTATGATTTATAGTTATTCAGTAGTTTAGAAGAAATGAAACAACTTAGTTAATTTGATCTATGCAAAAAAATGATAATAATAAAATACATCTATTAAGAAAAGAAACGGGAAAAATAACAAAATTAGAATGTTAGGTTTAGAATAATACAAAAAAAATCTCACTTGATTTATCCAAGAGAAACTAAAAACTTGATGTGAACTCTCCACTAAGGCTGTTTTTTATTTGAATCAAAAGGTATACAGAGACTTGACTTGTCATGCCTTGCCTTTTCATTCAAACCAAACACAATCTAAAAGAAACTAATAGAATTTGGCTGCCCTATTTGATTTTTCATTTTTATTCTTTTTATTTGTCCCATAATTTTTAAGGTGATTCTTCCATGTATTTTGAACTATAAAAATGCATAGAATATATATTTTTTTGCATCAAATCATTAAATAATTATTGGTACTTGAAACTTATGCCTTTTTACATCTCAAGGTATTACTTCATGCTTTTAAGGTTTGGGATTTATGCCTCATTCAAACAAATGATTAAGCCTTATAACTTTGATACGAGGCTTAAGCATTGAACCAAAATTTGTGTGCTGGCCTCAAGACTCACACCTCAACACTTAAACCTTTTAAAAGAATGGATGTAAACAATGCCTATAGTTTGCTTAGGCTCAGTTGGGAAGGAGTACAAATTCAAATTTTTAGAGTATAAAATTCTGCTTTTTATATTATTTTGTATGTATTTATATTATACATATTTGTATTTATACTCTTTCCAAACTGAGATTTAATTAAAAAAACATAAACAACAAAAATAAAGAAGAAAAAAGTGTTCGGTTCGAGTCCAGATCTCATGCCCACGAGAACTCTGCCCACAATTATCGCAGCCACACATGGAGCTCACCCTCTGCATAATATTATGCAGGGGAAGATGTTCCAAATTCACAAGGGGGGGGGGGGGGGTAGTGTAGTATATTGTGGGTAGGCATGGGCAGAGTTCTCATAGACGGGAGATCTCAACTTCGTTTGGAAGGGGTTAAAGCCATTTTTTTTCGTAAAAAAAATGGTTGCCTGTGGAGTTTACTGTTTTCAAGTGGATTAGTTACCTAGGTATTTACTGTATTATTTTCTGTTGAAATAAGTGCTTTCTTGTTTTTATTATTTTTTCTCTTTGTATTTTTTTTTTTGTTTTTAACATCTATTTATTTAATGGACATTTTGTCTTATTAAAATTTATAGTTTTCCCCATAGGAGACGGGAGAATGATGGTTTAGCCCAGAGTAAAAGTTTTTAGGCCCAAAGTATAGTTGGGGTAGATGCCAGTTTGGAATTAATGCCAATTTACGGGCAGGTATTAGTGTATAGAAGGGGGTTTTCTAACATTTTAAATATTTATAGATCTGTAGTGAAAATCAGAAATCTGCATTGGACCTGTCCATACTTTTCCATTTAAAATAAGGGTAACTTTTTTAAATAAATAATTCAAAAGCTTATCAAGAAAAAGTATCATTATTGTGAATCTCATATTTACCTAAAGATAAATACGAAAATGTTTGTTGACTTTTCTATTGACCAATTCTTTCCATAGTTTTCCAATAATGATGTCTTCAGTTGGTGTATAAAAAAGGGACAATGACGGTTCAGCCCACGGTCAGTATTCATAGGTAGACCTAGCAAAAAGTTGACCTAACCCACAAACTCGACCCAACCTAACCCGAAAAAATAGGGTTAGGGTCTCATATTTAGCTACCTGAATGTGAAAATGACCCGACCCGACCCAACCCAAAAAAACTGGATTGGGTCGGGTTGGGTCATGGATCAACCCGCTGACCCAATTGTCAAGTCTAATTAGGATTATTTATGCATTATTAGAATTTTCCACTTTAAAATTTTCAATTTAGTCTTTACTTTTTATTGTTTACTCTTTAAATTGTTGAATGTTCAAATTTTTTATTTTATATTTTGAATTTTAAGGTTAATTCTTTTAATTTTGACATTTTTCACGTAATATTTATTTATATTTTTAAATTTTAATTATTTTTTGGATGACCTGAATTGACCCATGGTTCAACCCTAACCCGAACATTTAGGGTTAGGGTCTAGCATTTAACAATTCAACCCGAAGTACCTTGACCCAACCTGAATCCGACCCACCCAAACCAATTGCCAAGTCTATTCATAGGTACAAAGTACAGTTGGAGTAGGTGCCAGCTCAGAATTGATGCCAATTTATGAGTAGGCATCGATGCATAAGATGGGGGTAATTGACCTTTTGAAATGTTGTAGATCTGCAGTGGAAATCAGAATTCTGCAATGCACCTGTCTGTACTTCTCCGTATAAAAAAAATGTGTGGGTCACTTTTGCCTTCAGATAGAATGGGTTAGATAATGCCATGTCAGCAAACATAATATATGTATGCATGCATACATGCATGTATTTATAATTATATTTTATCAATAAATAATATATATATATAATTATATTCTAAATGTAAAATATGCATTATTTTATATTGAATTTATATTTTAATTCAGTTTTTTTTTTTTTTTTTACTTGTAAAAAATTGATTAAAATTACAATTTTTTTAGGTAAAAAAAGGTATTTTTTGATGAAAATAGCAGGACAATGCACCTTTGGCCTTTTAAGATACATATATCTTGAAAAGTTATATATATATATATCACCCTAATAAGATATCAAAGTGCAAATTGTGGCTTTTAAAAATTTGCATATACATTTACAATACAACCTGTGATCTGATAATTGGGTCGAATGGTCGACGATTCAACTACCCAGATTGGACGGTTTTTCACTAGGTCAATATTTTTACCAAGTACCGGATTTTAGCAGAATCGAACATGAAATCAAGGCCGGATAATGATCAAAGTATCTTCTCAGGTGCTCCCACATTTTCATTGTCTATGATGTGTAACCCATACAAACACGATTCTCACTTTAAAGTACATGAAGTGTTTTTTTTTTTTTTAATAATAAGGCCATACATGAAGTGTTTTTTTTTTTATTTTTAATAATAAGGCCATACATGAAGTGTTTGCCTAATTACTTTATCATAATTCTGCATGAATAGGTTATTGAGGAATAGGGTGTCAGCCCAACAAGCCCGAGAAAGAAAGAAGATATATGTCAGTGATCTGGAGTCAAGAGCAAAAGAGTTGCAGGACAAGAATTCCAAATTAGAGGAGAAAATCTCAACTCTAATTAATGAAAATACCATGCTTAGGAAGGTGAGTTCTTCATGACGCTTGTGGGCTCTTAATTGTTTCTTTTAATAATTTTAACATCTGAATCTTTCAATACTTTGATTCCCAGGTTCTTATGAACACAAGGCCTAAAGCAGATGACAGTATTGAGCAAAAAATTTAATGGTTAGTCATGCAAGAGTTAACCAGGCCATTTTCAGTCTGGTGTTGCTTGGATACTTTCCCAGTAGATGATTGTACCAGGCTGTCTTCCTTTTGTCTTAGATTCATACATTAACACTATTTTGTTCCAAGATCAGTATGTGAGTAATCGATCTCTTTAATGGCAGCTACCATGACAACAATTTGCTTCAGGCTTCCATTTGTTCAATAAGAAGCCATACTTATGTCGACATTAATTAGTTACTTGATTTTGGCTTTAATAAAATTTTGTACATTTTATGTGACTAGTAATTAAGTACATGCATTGTACTTGAGAAATTTTTCTCCATATTAATTATTTGAATTTTACATATATCATAGTTAAGATAAAAATTGAAAATTAAAAAAAGTAACAATATGATTAAAAATAAACTTAAATGCTTATAGAAAATAATAATTACAATTATTATTATTATTATTATTATTATTATTATTATTATTATTATTATTATTATATTTTGTATTCCATTTCTACCATAAAAAAAATAACTTTTATTTTAATAATTATTTTTATTTAATATGATGAATATATAACATTAGAAATGTTCTCAAATGTTTTTGACAAGATTCTGTACATTTTCAATTTTGGTGTTCTATCTTTTTTTTACATATTTAATATTCAATTTTGACATCATGGGTTTCTTTGAAAAGTTGGATCATTGACCCATCTAGATAAGAAATTAGCTTTGCTTTCAGATTAGTTTTAAATTAGGGAAAATTATAGTCAGAGTCAGTTGTACATTTAAAATTAGGCTACAGATTGGTCCAAAAACCAACAAAACTCTAACAATTGGCTCTACAATTCAAATTATAAAAATCACCACCATGTTATCGAAGGCTTATGTGGTTGTTGCCAACATGGGACTTAATCCATGTTGGACACAACAAAAAGCTAGTTTATCTCACTCTCTCTCTCTCTCTCTCTCTCTCTCTCTCTCTCTCTCTCTCTCTCTCACTCTCACATTCTTAGAGTCGCCTCTCTCAGCTCAATGATTGTGTGATTTGAAAATAAATAAATATGGTTTGTAAGTTTCTGTATTTACGTTCTTTTTATCAATTTCTCTTATTCTCTCTCTACCTATCGTTCTCCCCCAATCTCTCTCATTCACTTTCTCTCCCGCTCCCTCTCTCGTTCTTTTTTTATTTTTCTTACACACTTATATGGCATTAAACATATCGTATAAAAGAACATGAGACTAATTTGGTATAGTTCAAAAATCATTACACCAATTTGATAAAAATTCACAAAAAACTCTTGGATATGAAATTTACACCAACTTGATAGAAATTTATAACTTGATTATACAAGTGGTTGGTCCCTTTAGTTCTTTTATACGGTCTTATTAATATTGTATAAGAAGAATGAAAGAGGGGGCAGGAGAAAGACTAAGGGAGAACGATACTATAAGAGAGAGAGAGAGAGAGAGAGAGAGGTTTTGATTTGGCTACAGACCAAAGCTGAGAGAGTTGGAGATACCTGATGGATCAATTTTTTGGGTGATGGCCAATTTTTTGTGCTAAGTACCTCATCGTTTGGTCTGCTTCCAAGTGACCGATGACTCAAGCCGAAGTGGAGAACTTCAGCTACCGAGCTGAATCGAGCTGGGTAGGCTAGGTGGCGAGCTGACTATAGTGTTGAGCTGCCTATGAGGTGCCGAGCTAACCAGGTGGCGAGCTACCTGTGAGGTACTGGGATGACCAGGTGTCGAGTTGCCTGTGAGGTGCCGAGCTACCTAGGTGCCAAGCTGCCTGTGAGGTGCCGGGCTGACCAAGTGCTGAGCTGCCTCTGAGGTGTTGAGCTGACCAGGTGCCGAGCTATCTGTGAGGTGGCGAGCTACCTGTGAGGTGGCGAGCTGGATTGATGAGCTTCATTGCTTTTTAGAGACCTGCAAGGAACCAAATGTTAGAGGGCCCGGGGTGGCTAACCTGACGAAGTTTCTTTGATGCTTAAGTTAGTACTCTCATAGTAGACTACGAGCTAAAAATCACAAAGTATGAGAGCTAGAATTTGCTTACTTGCTTACCTTCTTCCTAGTCATTAGGGTTGGTGCCTTTATATAAGCATTGTTTGGCATGGGCTTCACACACCATATACGAGATTTCTACGAGGTCGTCTAAGTGGTTCGAGATTCCCGGACGTAACCGCCATGCACGTTGACCACCCTCCAGATTGTTCGACACGTGGGCCAACTTCCAAGGGTCGTGGGAGTGTTAGAATATGCATGCCGAATTTGTTGGTGAGCACGTCTCGCAGGTCGCCAGGTTGGCACCTGGGCCAGGCCACCAGGTCACGTTAGGCCAGGCCGATAGGTTGGACACCATCAACTTGGCAAGTTGTTGCTTGAGTGGTTCCGGGTGTCACCTAATTGTTCTGAGGTGCCACATGTCACAATATCATAGGAGGGCCAAATCCGCCCTCATCAATACCCTTATTAAGGATCTGCATAGAAAACATAGCAAACTTCCTCAAACAACACATAGTTCATTGGTTTAGGGTCCCTATGAGGATTTTAACAAACAATGGCTTGTCTATTAAGAATTAAGAAGTCTGAGATTTACTAGGACAACACGGGGCAAGATTAGGCACGTCTACAACTTACTACCCATAGGGAAATGGGCAGGCAGAGGTGACGGACAAGACTTTATTGAGAATGTTGAGCAAGATGGTGGTGGTAGTCAAAAGGATTGGTCAAAGCAGTTATCAGAAACCCTCTAGGCTTATCGTACAATGATTAGGAAAAGTACACAAGCAACACCCTACTCTCTAGTATATGGTCAAGAGGTGGTGCTACCAGAAAAGATACAGATAGTCTCCACCTGTGTAGCCTTCGCAATAGGGAAAAGATTTCAAATAAAGGACATGGACTAGTTGCTTGGCGATAGGCTAGAATACATCAACGAAGAATGGGAAAATGCATTACAACAACAAATCAAATACAAACAAAGCTTAGCCGCTAACTTTAACAAATTAGTAAAGCCCAAAAAATTTAAGGAGGGAGACAAAGTCCCTTAGAATAGCGCTACACGTAAGGCAAGGAAAATTTGCCAAAAAAAATTCTCCAAATTGGGTCGGACTGTATGTAATTCAAGAAGCTCACCCATCTATGTATTATGTACTGAAGACTGCAGACATTGGAGAGGAAGATGAAACCGTGAATGGTCACTGGTTGAAGCCATACTTTGAATGAAATTGTACAAGATGTGTTATGTTTGTCACATGTATTCTTTGAAAATGAATGTATTGCATGTTTTCTTTTGAAAGTGAAAAATTTACAAGTTTTCATATGAAAAATGCGTTGTTTCCTATACTTATACTGAAAATATTATGCGATGAACTTCAAATGTACACATTAATGACTTGAATTTTCGCGATGAATATTTTGTGATTCGCTTTGAGATGTAGATTTGATATACTCATGTATTCTGAAAAGTGTGATGAAGTTATGATTCTTTACAAGTAAATGTCTTATTTGCTACAACTTGTGTGATGAACTTATCATTCCCTGGCCAGTTCTAGGATATCACGGTCGGTTCTGCGATGTTGTGGCCGGTTCCACGATGCCACATGCTCCATGCGAAGGCCTTGGCAACCGTAGGCGCACACTCATACCCTATTTGGTTTTAGGATGCCGCGACTGGTTCCACAATGCCATGGTCGGCTCCACAATGCCGCATGCTCCATGTGAAGGCCCAAGCAACCCCAGGCGCTCACGCATTCCCTAGCCAGTTGTAGGATGTCGCAGCTAGTTCCATGATGCCATGGTTGGTTCTATGATGCCGCAACTAATTCCGCAATGTCGTGGCATGTTCTACGATGCTGCATTCTCCATGTGAAGGCCCTAGCAACCCTAGGCAAATACATATATGTCCCGGCAACCCCAGAGGTGATGGCAAAACAAGACGAGTGCATTTCAATTTGCAATGAACTGCTATTCTAATTAAGGCATACTGAATACAGGTACAGGACCAGGGATGTTTTGTCCTCATGGATGCAGAAAAAAGATCCAGTCACGGTATAACACCTCCCAATGGTGAAATTTTGATGACCCCGAATAAGCTATATGACTGACAAAACACAATAGTTAACTTTAGTGTATGCGATGAAGCTTAAAGAACTTTTCTACACTACAGTTGGGGGGCTAATTGTATTGCCTACACAGAACCTTGCTTCCGTATATGCACGATGACGTTCGTCTCTCGCGTAGATGACAGAACCTTATTTTTTTCTACAAAGTAGCTTGACTTCCTTTTTCTACAATGGAGAACCTTAATATTCACCTCATTGCTCATTCCTTCTTTCTATATGTTATCATGTTAACTCTTTCGCACTTGATAATGTTTAGATATCGGAACAACACCCAACTCCTTTTTACGATTTCTGGACTGAACACTATTCGCAATAAGAATGTTCTTCATTTGCACAAAAACTTGGCCAAAGGACATGTGCTAGTACTCGTTTGTGATAAAGTTCACTTCACATCGGAAGATACTCGACTTTTAAGTGTGTGCGATGAATCTCGTCATTCTCATTATTATCCAATCTTGATCATGACGATGACGAAGGACTGTATGCGATAAAGTTTAAGTGAAGAAATTGAATTACAATCTTGATCATGACATGACGAAGATTGTACAAGGCCTGGTAGCCCGTTGGTGCCACGATCAACCCACTAAGGCACAACAATGACATATCATTATGAGGCAACATAATTAACACCCAATATAGACCAAAACTAAAGTTTTCCATTACAAGAAATTTTGATTGAGTTATAGGATAAAAAGCATAGGTGTTTTTACATGGCACACCAGCCTTTCCTCATATTATCTATGTTCACCAAATCCTTCTTTTGCATCTCAAAATCCAGCATGTCTTTCCGTTCTGCCTCGTACTACGATACTATCTTTCACTAACAGCCACACTCTTCAAGAAGGGCATCTAGTTTCTCAGTTGCCTTCGAAAGGTTAGCTTCAACTATCTTGAGATGAAGAGACCAACCAAAGATAGATTGACCCCTTGAGACTGGCCTTCCAAAATGCGTGGGCCAATAGAGTGACCCGTTCTTCAATCTATTTCATTTGGAATAGACCTGTTCATGGGCCGGGCCGGGTTGGGCTCAGGTCGGGCTTTTACTCTTCATTAATGGAAATATGTTAGGCCTGAGCCTAAGCCCGGCCCAACAAACTGGCCTACAACTTGGGCTCGAGCCCATCCTTGATAAAAAGCCTGAAGCCCGAGCCCGACCTAATAAAAAAAAATTAGAAATTTTCCCTATTCAATAATCAATACAAATTAGAATTTATTTATAATAAAAAAAGAATATAAATTAAAAATTTATTTACATTAAAAAAAGAATATAAAGAAGGGAAAAAGGATGTGGAGAAGAAGGATTCAGCTGGAAAAATAAGAGAAAACTGTGAAAAAAAGAGGGGTATTCAACTAGGGTTTTTAGGTTTAATTATAGGTCGGATTGGGCCGACTCAAACCGGGCTATTTTAGCAAATCCCGAGCCCGATTCGAATTTATTGCAGGCTGGGCTTTTTGGCACGAGATAAAACCAATAGGCCCATATACCTATTCAAGGCCGTCAGGGGGTTGGGTGGGGCCGGACCGGCCCATCGGGCAACCCGACCATGAACATGTCTAATTTGGAAGCAGAAAGAAACTCGCAAGTACTCAACCATTGAGCGAACTCAATTACGAGAGCTCGTCGCTAGATTGATTCGTGATGCATCGCTATGATGGTGTTTAGGGCCGTCCCGATAACCACCGGGAGGATGTCAATGGATGGTAACCAGCCGTTCTGAATGATGACTAGAGCAAAATTTGCCACTGAGTTAGATACAGAATACTTGTCATTTCTACGAGGACCTTGGATATGGACAAGGTCTATGATAGCATAGCCCAGAGGGTCGATGTCATTCTTGGCACAATACTCCATAAGCTCCTCCTAAACTAGTGCAAGCTCTTCGCCATATGACAACACCTCGACTGACGATCCCGCCTCGAAGCCTGTAGTCTCACTCTCGGGCTGGACCTCCGAACCTACGGGAACATCAGTCTCAGCAGGGTCAGCAGATGTAACCTTTTCCCCATTATGAATGTCTGACGCTGTCGTCTCACACGGTGCCTCAGTCAGCACCTCAGCCATAGTGGGTTCTTGAGCCTCAGTATCAGGCTGCCGCAACCTAGAAACTAGCGGTTCAAGAGCATCGTTAACCGATGGGCCTTCTGGAGCAACTTCGGTTTGACAAACCGGGCCATCACATATCTGTTTCGACGCATCCGTGGGAGCTTCTTCTTCTAGAGTGACAGCAGCTTGAGCAGTACCATCAATGCCAAGGCCCTCAGTTACTTCAACATCAACTAGGTCGCTAGAAGGGTTTTCACTCACCTCCCGACCCTGACTGGGGGGCTGCGACGATTGTAACTCGCAAACAAGTCGCCTGATGACGAAATTGGTATGGTAGCAGGATTGACATCGAAAGACACCTCCGATGAGACAAATCACAAACGATCAGTACAATAAACTAATCACAGTACAAAAGCAATACACATGGCGAAGCTAAACATACCTTTTCACCCACAACATCATCGCAGGAGACTTATGGAGTCTCAGTGCCCGGCTGGGTGCCCTCAACCTCTACAAACTTCAAAACAAAAGACTGTACACATGTTAGTTACAATAACATATACATCGCAAACAAATGGTAAAGCAGACACATTGAAAGATAAAAGTTCTTACCAAATCAACTTTTTCAGGCTCCCTCCGTCGAGGACGGGGAGCAATCTTCTTCACACGTCCACCCGAGATGTGGACAGAGGTAACTTTCTCAACAAGAATAAGCTCTGTTGACTGTGTTGACTCTGTATCAAGCGCATTCCTTGCTTCAGGCGTGGGGACTGGAGGCTCTGGCCTGACCTCCTCTTGGTCCGATTGTGGAGAACGTCTGCTTGGATTGTTCCCAACCTAGGATGACACTGTCTGATGTGGGGGGCACACGGTACAGCTAGTGTAGGCAGAAAAGCAGTGCGAGGCACCCTCGCTGATCTAGGTCTCTTCACTACAGGACGACTACCTTCCCCCTCTTCAACGATGGGGCGCTTCCCCTTTTGAAGCACACCCATGAATTTCCCCTTTGGCAAGCTAGTGGGGGATTGGCTGGTGGCTGCTCTTGATCATGGCCCTTGGAAGAGCCAAGACATGGTGAGGGCGGGGGTCTGATCACATAAATTTGTAAACCCCTGAACAAGGCACAGAGGTAGGCGAAATGGAGAGACTTGCAACTCTAGACCCTCGCATACCCTGCAATGGGGAACCGGGAACCTTCGGGAAATGCTAGATCATGTTGGCAGACCCAAAAGACATCTTCTCCAGAGGAACGTAGAAACCGAGCACCTAAATCATTGAACCCAAATTGGCGTAGGACTTGATTGGGGTTGTAGGCCGCAACTTGAGCTTCACCGATGCGGTCTATATACGTGATCACACTAGGCCACAGGATGAGGCGCACTACGCCCACGACGAGATGTGTCATCTCCACAGCACACTATTGGTCACCGTCCTCAAGAACAATAGTGCCAACACAAAACGACATGGCATGCCGAACACGACGGATGTACTGTCTCCACACAAAACCTTTGATCGACAATACCCTTAATTTGACTTCATTCACCCCTAAGTCCTTCTGCCTTGTCACATGAACCCATCGCTTTCCATGGCAAACCCCCAAAGTTGCGATGCTAACTCACATCGGAGGACGGTGACCATAGTCTTATCCCCATTCAAAGTTGCGATGCTAACTCACATCGGAGAGAAAGGACAGGGTGTCACACTGAGCTCTAGTCGCTCGCATATGTACATGAACAAGAAATGGAGCAAAAACATAGATGATACGTCTCTTGAGGCTCGTGTCCATTGTGATGCACAACATCAGCTAGCTGCTCAAAAAAATATCCTAGAAACATGGAGGCTAATGGAAATTGATGACCTTCGGCAGCCATCACGGCAAGAGGGACCAAAACTGTACGGAGACCATAGTCAGGTAAGCCCTGGAAAGAAAAAACACGATGCAAGATATAAAATAAATGCTGCAAGTTGACATTGACTCTCTCCTCAATGCGCCGTTACATCTCCTCTGTTGTTAGACTCAAACCAATAAGCAACCCACGCTTCCAGTGGCATTTTACCACACGCAGTCGATTGATCTATTTGAGACTTAAACTCTGCAATCTTTGATAATAGCTCCTCATAGAGCCCCGATATTTTGGTAAGAACTCAGGAAATTGCAGATGGTGAGCAGACACCATCCCACCAAAAAGGCGACGACATCTTCAACGATGATTGTGAACTCACCGAATGCACCCACAAATGTGTGGGTACGGTAGCACTAGTGGTCCAACAAAGGTTTTACATAACTAACTCCCTCTTTACCAGGGAGATCTAGAAAGCAATCCACAAAGCGGAGAAGGATGGCATCCTTCAATAGCTGACAAAACATGGGGTTTTCTAATACGTAACGTACCCGACAAGAATAACTATTGGGTGATTTTGAGCTATCAGTCTGGGTTCCTGACATTTGAACGACATCGATCGATTCAGTCGACCGTAGAGACACATCAATTCAGAGCCATCAACGTCATCGAATGCACCACCCTCACCCCTGGCCATCGGCATTAGAGGCCATAAACACCTTCCCCCATCAGCCACCATGGCCGCTTCCCGCTTAGATAGCATTTCTTCTGTATCGACTTCCCTAACAAAATCAGCGAAGGGGCACTCAGATTTCTTCTGGCGAGGAGCCATGATTGACAAACAAAAGTGAAGCTAAAAATTGGAAAAGCTAGAAAGGAGGGATTACAGGAAGACAATGATCACACAGAGAGCAAATCGCCTAAGAATAACGAGAGCACACGATAAGTAGCGCGCATGGGCATACCACCCTTTTATAGGAATCCACATGTGTTGGGAATGGCAAACATCGTTGGGGAAGAAGAACAAGCATGATTACGGTCCTTCATCCGACACTTAATGAGAAAAAAATGTATACAAATTTACAAATATACCCTCTAGAGGGTGGGACAGAACGATGCATTAATTTAAAAGAAGCACCATGTCAGCAACCGCCATCTTTAAAGTAATATATCACATCTGGGCCACATGCACAAATGGACTGCACTTAAGAGGATACGACGGTTAAGAAAATCGCTAATAATGACTGCCACATCATCGACACCCAATGTCTTCCTTGCCCCTCAACGGTAACCGAATGTGAACAGCCACCCAGTCTACCATTATTAACTAGCATTGCGTATGCACAACATAATCTCAACATACAAGAGAATGAATGACCATACTCGACATTTCTTTGCTTCTCAATGCATAAAGACCCAACAAGCCACCCTCTTTGTACCGATTCATTACAAAACCTCAGGGAAAATTTAAGGACGAAATGCTTATCGATAAGTAGGAGAGGCTAATGTAGGTATATGGTGATCGCTCAAACCATCAAAGTATAGAAGATATCAAATTGATACCGCATGGACGCCTGTGATGAGTTCATAGCTTATCGGTTAGCTTCGATGAGCGTACAACTATCGAACATCTGCAATTGACATATGATCTAACGCACATTCGTGATAAACTTGTACTTGACACAAGCCAAGATAAACATTAGCTAATATTAATCCACAACAAAGTTCAAATGTATGCGGTTTTACGATAATCTTTGAATGCACGTGGCTCTGTAATAATCCTCGGATACACGCGGTTCTGCGATAAACTTTGGATATGTACGGTCTTGCGATGAACCCGAAACCATTACAAAACTGCGGGTCACTATGAACCAAAGTTAAATATCGGCTACACGTGCAACTTTAAGTTACGCACATGATGAGGCACCATGTAGGTTAAGTAAAAATGCACCCCTAAGCAATGATGTCACCAGCGACATGTCGGTTAAGTAGGTCACAAAAGGAAGTAGCACACGCGTGTTATTAGAGTCCTTAGATGAAATGAAAGTTTGCCCTTGAGAGATCTCATAGGATGTATGGTAAAACCCTAGCAAAGCTCCTTAATAACTGGCAACGAATCTAATATTCCCTTTCCTAATGGGAATCAAACAATTTTGACTCCTTCCTTTTAGGACATCGGAATCCCTTCTTATAAATGAAGGTCCTACTCATAGTGAATTCATTCATTCAATCATTGGATCATCCAATCACTCTACTCGGTTGTCTAATCACTCCCGTTTGCCCTAGCTTCCTAGTTGATTCCCTGCCTTTGGTCTTCCTTTGTCTCTCAAGGAGACCACTCCCGTGTAGTTCAACGCCCAAGTCGAATAGTTCAAAATAAATGTCGCCCAAGTCGAATAGTTCAACGCCCCCTTTACAACTTTCATCTTAGGCTCAAGAAAACAATAAATGATAGACTACTTATACTACTTGTATAAACACAGAAGCTCCTACCCTTCAATAACATCATACGAACCACCTTCCCCTAATGCCACTAGGACTGGGGCCAGAAACCCTTGCCACAATCTTTCGCCTTCGCCTTCTCAAACTACGCTAGCAACTCTGTAGTATCAAGAGTTTGTACGTAGGTAATAAATGACCATACTTCTTGAACAAATTGCTTCTACCTATGAGGAGCATTGCAATTCTAATATCGACAAAACCCCAACAAGAAAACCAAAAAAACCCGATCCCACATGTGCCACAAATCTCCCATGCATCAAGATCAACATAACTGAGTGACGGTCCATCTACCTCAAATGATTAATCCAAACCAGTAGATGTTGACCAACCGCTTAAGAAGACGATAAGCCAGCAAAACTTCTATCCATAAGCAAGGGGACTAATAATCTATTGAAGACAAGAAAATAACAATAATGCAAGGAACCCATTTGTCCTTACACTATCCAAGTCATACCTAGTAGCATCACCAACAATTCACATAAACCCGACTCCCCAACCAAGAAGATAGATATTCCATACTATAAACTAAACACGAATTCTTTTCTTGCCCTTCACCACCACTCTGCTCCCAACAGAGAGCAAAGCCCCTAATCTCAATTCGAAAGGAAAAACGTGAAATCACCATACCCACTTTAACTCAAGTTAGGCATCATATTGCAATAGGTGAAAGAATAAAAAAATCTTTTTTATTGATAGAAAAACTTCTATCAATAAGAAGGGGGCTGATTGTAAGTACATGTAATTCAACATTGCAAAATTTACAATGGGTACAAATACACAAATTCAACTTATGATGAGGACTGTGATAATGGAAAATAAGTCACTAACACAGTTGCAAAGTCCAATGATCTTTAGCTGCAATAGATTCCCTCAAGGGTCACTCGCACTTGGGATATGTTAAATATGTGATCCGGTTAGTACTACAAAATCAAAGTACGTCCCCTTGCTCTATGAGGAGACGTAGTGACTCATTTATCTGTAGTTGCCAATTTATCTAGACATGTCACCATCTTGAAGGAACTTTGTTTCCAACACGTGATTGTGGAAAAACTCTTGGAGGATGTAGCCAAGATGTACCACATCAGAATCCCAAGGGAAGAGGAAATCCTAGTCGCAGAAGATCCTCAATGGACACATTGCAAAGTCCCATTAAAGTTTACCCAATAAAGGCTAGAGAATTGTGTAAAAGTTCTTATTTGGACATTTCTCCTTATGACTTTGGGATCTCCTCTATAAAAAGAAGAGGCCCGAGAGCCCACACACGAGACTTATCTTTGAATTCTTGGCTTTTCCAACCTCTCAAGTCCTCTTGCTCCCTATTACTTGAATTCTTGGCATTTCTCATCATTAGTGATTTGCAATAATCTTCTTCCTTCAAGGAGACCACCGTTTTCTACCTCACCGTCCCACTTACATTAGAATGTCTAGTTACTTCCTTGATCATGAAGATGGTTCCTTTTCCTCAACACCTCGACCTCATGCCTCAGGGCTGGGACCTCGGCCACAGAAGAATCTCGGCTGGAGGTGATGGGTGGTGGGGTCCTGTAGGAGCTTACCCTCGAGGAGTTCAGGAGCTTATAGCATTTAGGGTCAGAGTCAAAATAAAACATGGTGACGAGGTGTTTACCTAAAAAAAGATGAATGTTGGAAAATTCTAAGGAAGGCGAGTAAGACGAGGGCTTTGGAAGCAAAGGTCATTTGAAGGCAAAGCGATTGGTAGGAAATGGTGGGGAAAAACGTGACTAAGGCCCCTATTTAAAGAAAAATGAACGGCCCAGATTGCCCCCAAACCAATGGCTGCAGAACAATCGCCTTTACAGCCCTATCCACCAACCGACATGCGTCACTCACCTCGAGAAGACGAAACGACACTATGCGAGCTGACTGGTCCTCTCGCCACACTCGCTCGTCCACCAGCGATGTTGAACCAGCAAATGCATGACCCAACTCGCCCGACTCCCATTTCATCTACGGACGCGGTGCCATGACCCGTCGTGGATATGGCTATGGTCTGCCAGATTGAAAACTCATGTCGCGCATGGTCTACACCTGTCATTGAGACCCATCTCCCTCATGGTTTGCGGACTGACAATGGCGAGTCCCATCCAGCAAATGGATAAGTCACAAGCTCGAGCCACCTTAGCCGAGGCCAAGGCCTCCACGGATTTATCTCCTCACTGATAAGAAAACAGGGCAGGGGGGCAAGATTCCCCCTCGTCCATCTCCAAAACAGATTTCTCTCCTTGCGGACCCAATCAAGGCGTGCACGAAACAGAGCTCGATGGGCTCCCTGGAACCAATAGCGTGGAGTCACCTAGCGACCTCGGATGACCGAACTCCTCGCGTATGAACTGCATCCGAACCGTATGAGGTCAACTACCTTCAGACAGCCTCAAGTATAATTAGGAGCTAATCCCCTCAAGGTAAAGGACTAGAACTTAGACTTAAGAACAAGCACTTGAGAACATTTAGCTTCCTTTGTGACCTCGTCTGAGTGTTCACACCTCAGACCTCGTCCACTTCATACAACCCCCATACTAACTTGACTGTTGGAGTCTCCGCCTCGGGTACCAACCCAGGGCTTCTGACATTTTCCTCCATTCACTCTGTGCAGGACTGACCTACTAGTCCTCGGACACTCCGGACCTCGGACTCCTCAACCGCACCTTGGCACCTTGGCTTGGAGGCAAATTGATAGTGTTGCCCTCAACCCATTTTGACCGGCAATACTAGAAAAACCAAAAGATTATTTTTCTTGTGAAATTCCAATATTTGGAGATTGAGAGGAAGTAAATGGAACTTTTAAGATGTCTCTGGGTTAACAGGATCTTATTGTGAGTAGTGGATAGTAATGAACTTTGCAGTGGTAATTAAAAAAGAAGACACAATTTTCGACCTTGTCTCTTATAGTGTGGCAAAATTTTGGTTGAGTAAATGAGTTCTTTAAGAAAAACTACTTTTCATACTAACTAGAATGAAAATCAATTAAGTGAGTTCTGAGTGGACCAACACACAACAAAAATGGTAGCTAAGAATCCCTTCTAACAAATGATTAAAACAAACTAGACTTACAATTTTGACTACTTTATTGCCATGTTAACATATAACTTATCATCTGTCGTTTTACTAAGAAGGAAAAACAAATTGTAAATGTTTTGTTAGCTAATAGTGTTGGCATATGAAACATTTAAAGGAGTAGACTGTCACCACCCAAACAAGGGTGTTGACCCCAAGAGATTTATTTCAAGATTACAAAACAGCCCAAAACAAATTGTCCCTGAAGGTTACATGCTTTGCCAAAGTATCAACTATTCCATTTGCTAATCTCGTTGTCTACCTAAACAAATTGTACCTGAAGGTTCCTTGCTTTGCCAAAGTATCAGCTATTCCATAAGTTGTCTATGCGTCCAGAACACCCAAGTTGTTTGATTGCATCAACCCAATTAATAGTTCAGAATCCCCTTCTACCTCAATTTTGTGAAAGCCCCACTGCTATATCATGGCCCATGGTTATCAATACTCCCAAGTATTGAACTGCTATATCATTGCCCATGGCCCCACTGCTGTATCTAATGTAGAATTTGATAACCACCAAATTACAGTTAACAGTAGAATTTCATCAAAAATGCCCTCCCAATGTTTAGAGATTCATTGATCCCAATAAAACAGGTAATGCAGTATGGAAATCCCATATGTGCCAGGCAATTCTAGAGCCTAGTCTAGAAACTCAACCACAAAAAATAGCAAAAACATCTTAAATATCCTTGATCCTTAGAAGCTTTCTGCCTAAACAAAACTACCATAAATAATAGGATTCAATAGAAAATAATTCTCTACTTCATGTGTTAAACCAGCCTAAAACTTTTATAATTAAAAAGGATAAGAAATTATATCCAAGGACATGTGGCATCTAGATTCTCTCAAATTCAACATTTCATGCTCTTGATGAAAACCAAAAATTAAATTGGCATTTTGGAAAAGGATTGCAGCTCAAAAGGTTTACACAGTCTTCCTATGAATCAGACTTTGATATCTCTTCAGTGTCTGAATAATGACTACACTCATGCCTCCTGTTCAGAATAGATAGTTTCTCTCCTCCTCTAAAGATATAGAGATATTGTTTCCAAAAATTATATCGAAGGACAGGTGATGCAGCCTTACCCTCTGCACATATAGAGAGGTTGTTCCAAAAAATACATGAGGTAGAAAAATAAAATAGTGTTGTTAATTAGTAGAATTATAACAAATAGTTCTTCTCCTCCTCAATCCTTCTCTTGCAAGGTTAATTGCCACCAGATTAGCAGATCTAGAAAACTAACATGTTGACGTTTGGTGTGGCTAAGGATTTCAATAGCCACAATAACTATTGTCTTTTGGTATGACTGCTATGACTCAACAGTCACAATTATTCTACCAAAACTGTTGCATTTATTTTGACTCCTCCATTTCTGCCCCTCCTTTTTTTTGCCAAAATTTTAGGGACCATGTTCCCTATTTTCTTCTATAAAAGGGTGCCTCCTGGGGTAGTATGTGCATGGAGAGAGAGCATTAGAAAGATGAAGAGTTTGGGAGAGCTCCATCGCCATCTTCCAGCAAGATTTGCAGTCATCTATGCTTTTGAGTGATTCAAGGCTTTGTTAAAGGCATTTCGGCACTAGTAAGGTGGTCGGTTTGTAGTTCTCTCATCAAGGACATGAATAAACAAGTTTTCTTTTTTCTCCCATGGATGTAGGTTTCTTTGACTGAAGCATGTAAATCTGGTGCCATCTTTACCTTTCTTTTGGTCTTATTATTTACTTTATAATTCACATATTTCTCAATTATTTTCTTGTTTGCCATACTAATTAATCAATAATTCAGAGTTTAAATCCTAACAAATTGGTATCAGAGCATTGTTTTTTGGGATTATTTACCGATTAATTTTGTTACTAATGGCATCAATGAAGTTTGACATTGAGAAATTTGATCAATTTGTGAATTTTGGCCTATGGAAGCTCAAGATGACAGTGATTCTTATTCAGAATGGCTTGGAGAAAGCCTTGGCAGGACAAAAGAATAAGTCTGAATCCATGACTGATGAAAAGTGGGAGGAGATTGATATGAAAGCCATGTTGGCTATTCATTTGTGCTTATCTAACGAGGTTCTTCGTGAAGTTGCTAAAGAAACCTTTACAGCAGAATTGTGGATCAAGTTGGAGTCACTCTATATGACAAAGAGTGTGACCAATCGGCTTCTGTTGAAAAGTAGACTTAAAGACTGTCTTTGGGAAGGTAACTCGATTAAAACCCATCTTGATGAGTTTTTCTCGATTGTCATGGATCTACAAAATATTGATGTTGTAATTCATGATGAAGATCTGGCTATCACTCTTTTGTATTCTTTACCCACATTATATAAGCATTTTAGAGAGACCATATTGTATGGGCGTGAGGAGATTACAGTTAAAGATGTAAAGAATGCATTGTTACAACGCAAACTGATTGATAATCAACTGACCAATAAGTCAAGTAACTCTACAACCGAGGGTCTCATTGTTCAAGGCAGGCCATCTGAAAGAAGTGCTAGCAGTAAGTCAAAGGGTTGGTTTAAGTCAAAGCATCATAATTTGACTTGCAACTACTACAAAAAGAAAGGCCATGTTAAGGCTGAATGTTTCAAGCTACAAAATAAGCAGAAACATCAAGCAAATGGTGACACAAAGAAATATCCTCAAGCCGAAGCAAGTGTTGTGGCGTATGAGTCAGAGAATGATCTTCTGCTAATTGCAGATGAAGTTGAAAGGAAGGGTTCATAATGGATTATGGACTCAGGATGTTCTTACCACATGTGTCCAGGTGCGTATGCATGATGGTATTGTGAGGACATTAAATGAAGTCCATCACGTTCTTGATCTAAAAAAGAACCTGATTTCTTTGGGTACACTCGACTCTAGGGGTTGCAGATATTCAGCTGAAGGTGGAGTTCTTAAGGTAACCAAAGGTGCTTTAGTAGTTATGAAAGCTAACAAGGTTGGTAGATTATATGTATTGTAGGGAAGTACTGTGATAGAATCTTCTGCTTTGGTCCCGTCATCCATGTCCGAGGAAGATCTTACAAAGATGTGGCATATGAGTAAGAAAGGGATGACTTCTTTGAGCAAGCAGAACTTACTTTGTGGGCATGTCACATGTACTCTTGAATTCTGTGAACATTGTGTGTTTGGTAAACACAAAGAGGTTAGCTTTGCTAAAGGGGTACATAGGACCAAAGGTACACTTGATTACATCCATTCAGATTTATGGGGCCCTTCTCGTGTTTCTTCGAAGGGTGGACCAAATTATCTTCTGACATTCATCGATGATTTCTCCAGAAAGGTATGGGTGTATTTTTTCAAAAATAAAAATGATGTATTTGGAGTCTTCTTGTAGTGGAAAACTATGATCGAGAAGCAGATAGGGAGGCAGATTAAAAGGTTGAGGACTAATAATGGGCTCGAGTTTTTTGAGTTTGACTTTACAAATTATTGTTTAAAGGAAGGTATCGTTAGACATCGCACCTATGTTGGTCGACCACAACAGAACGATGTGGTAGAGCGGATGAACCACACACTCTTGGAAAAGGCTCATTGCATGTTTCCAATGCAAGTTTGGATAAGTCCTTTTGGGCCGAGGCAGTTTCCACGGCAGCATATATGGTGAACTGATCTTTGCATTCAACTCTCGAGGCTAAGACTCCATTTGAGATTTGGTCAGGTACTCCTACTGACTATTCATCTTTAAGAATTTTTTGTTGTCTTGCTTATACTCATGTTAATGATGGAAAGTTAGAACCTAGAGCCAAGAAATGTATCTTTATGGGCTATGGCTCCGATGTAAAGGGTTAGAAGTAATATTGCCCTTTGAACAAGAAAATTATTATTAGTCGTGATGTTATATTTGCTTAATCACACATGTTATCTCCAAGGAAGGAGGATTCTGTTGCTGGTGATTCAGGTACATTACAGGATGCCCAGATGCAGGTGGAGGTGGAGGCCAGTCCATCTTTACAACCTTCTCAGTCTATTTCAGATGAGCCGGTAACATTGGGTGATGTTTAGCCCAGTCAGGAGTCACACATTATTGCCAAAGATAGACCAAGGTGACAGACAAGTGTTAGACAGTTTTGTATGCCCTTAGCTTCAATCAAAATGATGTACTTTATGAGTTTATTGTAAATGAATAAAAGTGCATATTTGATTCATGTTCCCTTGGTATGTTTCTGTGTAATACCCTTAAACTGGACACTTAATGAGACTCGTGTTAGTTGATGAACCTACAATTTATCTATAATTTTTTAGGACTTTAGCATTGATTTTTATGTTGGTTTTATTAATTTTTGCCTTAATTTAGCTTAATGCTAAGAATAGGTTTCAAGGGTAATTAATTCAAGAAAATGAAGGAAAAAGGCAAGAAAAGAAGGTTCAAAAAGACAAATCCAGCCCAACCCGGTTGTGGAAGCAAGAGAGAGCACTTCGGCCCAAGAAGAGCAAGTGAATTCCTTGAGAAAACCCAAAAAAAGAAAACCTAGCTAAGAGTAGAATTTGGCCCAGCAAAGAAGGCCCATTCTCAGCCCTAAAGAGCAACTCAATGTATAGCTATCATGTGCTAAGAGAGAGCCTAAGTGCAGCCCAAATAGCATCCCTTAGGAGGCTTTCAAGAGAGCTCTAGAAAGCTCAAGAAAGGGGTGTAAGAGAGCTCTAGAGGCTTCAGGAAGGGGTAAGAGCCCGCTTGAAAAACTATATAAGGAGGCCTCTAAGAGGGGGGAGAGGTGTTCAATTGCTTGAGAGGAAGGCTCTCCCACTCTTAGAGGTTCGGCCACCTTGAGAGAAGAGAAGAAAAGAAGGTTAGGCACAAGGAAGAAGAAGAAGGGCTGAAGGAAGTTCAAGACAAGCAAGCTAGAAGAGAGGTGAGTTCGAAATTGGGGGTTTGTGATTCAAAGATCATTTGTAATAACTCAATTGTAGTTTCATTCTCCTTTAATTTGAATTCTGTTTCTTTGTTATATTTTCTTTCTTCTTTCTCCTTCCATTCTTCCTTGATGTATTTCAGCTTGTAAAATTTCAGTTCAGCAATCTAATTCTTTTTTATTCATTCGAATGGTCATGAATTGTACTTGGAGTTTCTTGAATAAGGGGGTTATTGTAGATTAATTTGGCCAACTAACCTTCAAAACTCAAATATAAGATTGCAAGATCTGAATTGCTTGAAAGAGAATTCAGATCTGCAATTTTCAGATTGGCCGAATCGATCTAAAGCTTGGAATTCCTAGAGTGCTTGAGAGAGACTCTAGGAATTCAGATCTACTATTCAAGAACTGAATTGGATGCAAGTTTAGAGATAACTTGCACAATTCAATTGGTGATCAATTCAGTTTTGAATTGATGCCTTAGAAGTGTTTGAAGAAATGCATGCGCTTGAGAGAGGTTGTTCATGACCTTGGGGTTTCATCAAACCAAGGTTCAATTATGATTTATTCGAATGATCCAAATTGATAGATTGCTAAATTCTGAGATTGAAATTTACTGCTTACTCTTCTAACCTGATTTGAAGACAATTCGAATAATGATTTAGATAGATTTTAATTTAGGATTTTTAACTTTCATTAAAGTTTTGATTTATTTGTTAATCAGATAAGAAGTACTCAATTTAGTATTGATACTTGTTTCCTAAATCCTCGTGGAAATGATACTTCACTCACTACTTTATTACTTGAACAGCTAGTGCACTTGCTAGTGTCATAGTGAGCCACACATCAAGTTTTGGTGCCGTTGTCGGGGATTTAGGGAAGCAATATCAGGAAACATTGGGCATTCTTAATCTGGTCTCAGTCATCATTGCATTCATAGAAGGTTTTAATTACTTCATTTTACATTTTAGCCTTGAATGCAACAGTTGTACTGATTTAATTATGTTTCTTCTTTCTTCAGTAGATTACTTCATTTCCTTGTTTCAGTTTCATTTTAATAAAGATGGATTTCATTTCCTTTCAATCTTGGTGTTGTTACATTCAAAAAGAAAAAAAAAAGAAAAATTCATAACAACATAAGTTTTGCAGATCTGAGTTGCATTCGACACTCAGATCAGCAGAACTCAGACCTGTAGCACTCTGCCGAAAAGACTTAGTTAGTTTGTGTTTCAGCCTTTTATTTTATTTTATTTTATTTTTTTCATTACAAAAAGAAAGAAAAAAATATAAAGTGAAAAGGAGAGAAAAAAAAAGAGATCATATGAACAATAAGAGGGGCAATTGAGAATTCAGATCAGCACTCAGATCTGAGTTCAGATCTGAATTCTGCTACAGCAGGCCTGCAACAGCTCATATCTGAATTCTTCTTAACACAAATCTGAACTTATGCAAATTTGCGGTGAATTGGGTGTCATAACCACCCTAATTTACCCTAGGACACTTCTGCTACTCCTCAAAGGCAATTTGGTAGTAATGACTAAAGGTAAGGCAATTGAGAATTCAGATCCAAACTCAGACTTGAGTTCAGATCTAAATTATATTGTTACAGATCTGAATTCCTCTGATACATCCACCCTATGATACATCAAACCTGCCTCAAGGGTGAATGGATAGCAAAGAATGAGTGAAATTCAAATTTGAAATGCAGTTGATATGGATAGCAAAGAACTGGTTTTTAATTTTGCATCTTAGAATTTAGATTTGAATGCAGAAGCTTTCATTACTGATGAAGTTGGTCTTCTTTCCTAATGCTGAATTGCTTCATCTTTGGTTCCTGTTTTAGTTTAGGTAGTTTAGTTGATTGCTGGTTTTGTTTATCAAAAATTTCATTACTGATTTCTTTAACTATTAGCTGATTTCAGTTCTATACAAATCTGCATATAGTATTCTTCATTATTGATATTACTACTCTATTTTTTTCCATTGCTGATTTGTTTGGTTTTGATTACTGTTTTAGTGATGCTAGTTTAGCTGGTTTTTTGGTTCTATATAGCTCATAAAAATAGGGGAGTTCAAATCTGTACACAGTAGATTTCAGTACTGAAATCAAAAATCAGATCTGAGCAAACCGGAAAAAAAAAAGAGATTTTGTTCAGTAGTATAGTTGCATTACTGCTTTGTATTTTATTTCATCTCAAAAGAAAAAAAAAATCAGATCCCAGCAGCCACACCATGGTAAATACAGGTCTGATTTCATATGCTTTTACTACTGATTGATTTCGGTTTTGTGTAGATCTGTATACAACATGTTTCATTACTGATATCAGTGGGTTATCCTGCTGATTTGCACAGTTTTAGTATGGCTACTCTAGCTGGTGTTTGGTGATGCATAGCTCATCAAAACAGTGGGCTCAGATCTGATATTTAGTAGCCTTCCAATATGGAAATCAGACCTGAGCACAACTGTACTGTTATCAGTAGCTGCTGTTATATTTATTGCTGTTCTCAGTGGCTTCTGAGATTTCAGAGCTAATATCAATTTTGTGTAGAACTGATGTCTGAAATTGCTATCTCACAATCCTTTGTACATTGATTTCATTTTTGTGTATTGACCTTCAGTAGCACAAAATAGCCTTTTAATATGAAGATCAGACCTGAACACAATCACTGCTAATCCGCATTTGGCTGTCCTCAGTAGCTTCTAAGATTTCAAATCTGATTTCAGAACTGTATATTACTGTTCTTAGTAGCTATTGAGATTTCAGCTCTCAACAGTTCAGATCTATTTCAGCAATATAAAGAAAAGGAATTTGTAAACTGTTGTTCTACTTAGAGATTACTGAATTCAGACATGTTTGTAAATTGCTACTGAATTTTGTATATTGAATAAGATGTTGATCTGCTTCTAGTTAGCTGCATTTATTTATTTTAGGATGTAGGTTTGTATATTCCAATACTTCACTATACATTTTCAGTTGTAATAAGGTTAGTTATTTTGTGAATATTGGCTTGTTTATTACCTTGACTTTCGCAGTTTTTGACAAGCAGAGTCGAGCTGGAGGAAATCCTCTACGACCCGGAGATTGAAAGAACTCTCCGTGTCCGACTAAGAGCAGCCAAACAAGTCCAGCAAGAAGCTCAAGAAGCTCAAGAGGCTCAAGAAATGGCTGAGTAGAGGACTATGATGGACTATGCCAAACCCACTCTCACTGGAGCTGCCTCCAGCATTATCAGGCCCAATATTGCTGCTAACAACTTTGAGATCAAACCTGTCATCATACAAATGATTCAAAACATGGTGCAATTCTGTGGATTGGCCCACGAACATCCCAGTGCACACATTTCTAACTTTTTAGAAATTTGTGACACCTTCAAACACAATGGGGTAAGTGATGATGCCATTAGGTTGAGGTTATTCCCATTTTCTTTGAAGGATAATGCCAAAGCATGGCTGAATTCATTACCGGCCAGCAGTTTTCTCTCTAAATATTTTCCCCTTCTAAAACTGCTAAAATGAGGAATGACATCACTACTTTTTTCTAGCAAGAAGGGGAATCTTTATACGAGTCATGGGAACGATACAAGGAGCTGTTAAGGAGAGTTCCTCACCATGGCCTCCCCATTTGGCTACAAGTGCAGACTTTCTATAATGGTCTTACTGACTCAAATAAGACCATATTAGATGCTGTAGCCGGAGGGTCCATAAATAATAAAACTCCTGAGGTTGCCCATGCACTTATTGAGGAAATGGCAGCCAACAACTATCAATGGCATTCTGAAAGAACTCAAATTAGGAAGCAGCATGGCTTGCATAATGTTGATACTTATACGACACTATCTGCACAAATAGGAGCACTCAGTAAGAAAATAGATGAAATGCAAATAGCTGCCATGCATGTGCAGCCTCTTAATTGTGAATTGTGTGGGGGAGGCCACATCAGTACTGACTGCCAAGTTGGCAATCAGTTTAGGCCATCTACTGAACAAGTTGACTATGTCAACAATTCGTCAAGACAACAGGGTTATCAGAGTCACCATACTTTTCATCCAGGATGGAGGGGACATTCAAACCAGTCCTGGCCAAATCAGCATACTTCCAAGTTGTTCCACCAGACTTATCATCAGCCTGAACCAAAGTCAAATTTGGAGGAACTTATGACAAAATTTATAGTAGGTGCAGAAACCAGGTTCCAAAACTAGGAAGCCTCAATCAAAAACCTGGAAAACCAAGTGGGGCAATTGGCACAATTAATCTCTTCCAAACTGTTGGGAACTCTTCCAAGCAACACTGAAGTGAATCCACGAGAGCAGGTACAAACTATTACCTTAAGGAATGGAAAAGAGTTGCCCGAGGTAGAAAAGAAGAATTGGGCTGAACCCAAGGCAGAAACAAGCCTTGGGACCGGACAACAGAAGACGGAACAACCAGAAGCACAACAAGGGATGCACCAGTAGCCACAAGTTCCATTCCCTAACAGGCTCAAGCAACAAAAATTGGAAAAGGAATTTGGTAAGTTTCTTGAAATATTTAAAAGTTTACATATTAATATTCCTTTTGCTGATGCTTTAGCCCAGATGCCACACTATGCAAGGTTTTTGAAGGAATTATTGGCAAACAAAAGGAAACTGGGAGATGTGGCTACAGTTGCTTTAAATGAGGAATGTTCTGCTATCCTTTTGAACAAGCTACCTCAGAAACTCAAAGATCCAGGGAGTTTCACTATTCCTTGTACCATTGGCAGTTTAAAATTTGAAAAAGCTTTATGTGACCTAGGAGCTAGCATCAATTTAATGCCATATTCTATCTTCAAGAAATTGGGGTTGAATGAACCCCAACCCACTAGAGTGGCATTACAATTGGCTGATAGATCCATTAGACATCCTAGGGGGATCATAGAAGATGTGTTAGTTAAAGTTGACAAATTCATTTTTCCAGTTGATTTCATTGTGTTAGACATGCAAGAAAATGTGGAGGTCCCGCTTATCCTAGGGAGACCTTTCCTGGCTACTAGGAAAGCAATGATTGATGTCCAACAAGGACAACTCAACCTTAAGATACAAGATGAGGAGATAATTTTTAAAATGTCTGATGCTATGAAACATGCACCCTCTAGTGATGATTCTTGTTTTATGATTGATGCCATTGAATTGACAATTGATGAATGCTTCCAAGTAAGTAGAATAACTGATCCTCTTGAACTCTGCTTCCAGCAGGGAGAACTTGAAGAAGGAGAAAATGAAGAAATAAATCTCATGATAACATACCTGAATGATAAGCCTCAATTCAAGGGAAAGGGGTTTCTTAAATTAGAGAACTTAGGCAAATTGCCTGGACCATCAGGTAAGCCATCACCCCAAGAACCCCCACCCTTGAATTGAAGCAATTACCATCCCATTTAGAGTATGATTTCCTTGAGGAACCATCAGATCTCCCCGTGATAATTTTCGCAGCACTGAATCCTTTACAAAGAGAAAAATTATTAAGAGTGCTGCGGGAACACAAAAATGCTATAGCTTGGAAGGTAGAAGATATCAAAGGCATTAATCCATCAATCTGCACTCACAGAATTTTGATGGAAGAGGACAGTAAGCCTTCCGTTCAGCCCCAAAGGCGCCTGAACCCCAACATGAAAGAAGTGGTAAAGGCTGAAATAATTAAGTTGTTAGATGCTGGGATCATTTATCCTATTTTTGATAGTTCTTGGGTAAGCCCTGTGCAAGTTGTGCCCAAGAAAGGGGGTATGACTGTTGTTCCAAATGAGAAAAATGAACTCATCCCACTAGAACCGTCACCGAATGGCGTGTGTGTATTGACTATAGAAAATTAAATGAAGCCACCCGGAAGGACCATTTCCCTCTCCCATTTATGGACCAAATGTTGGAGAGGCTAGTCGGGCATGAGTATTATTCTTTCTTGGATGGATATTCAGGGTATAACCAGGTACCAATTGCACCAAAAGATCAAGAAAATACCAGTTTTACTTGCCCATATGGAACCTTTGCATACCGAATGATGCCCTTTGGGTTATGCAATGCCCCAGCAACCTTTCAGCCATGTATGATGTTTATATTTTCGAGATCTTTATGGATGATTTTTCAGTTTTTGGCTCTTCGTTTGATGCATGTTTGAATAATCTGGAATAGGTGCTTACTAGATGCAACGAAACACATCTTGTGTTGAATTGGGAGAAATGTCATTTTATGGTGCAAGAAGGCATAGTGCTTGGACACAAGATCTCGCAAAGAGGTATAGAAGTCGACAAGGCCAAGGTGGAGACAATTGAAAAACTGCCACCCCCAACATCTATTCGTTCTTTGAGAAGTTTCTTAGGACATGTCGGATTCTATAGGAGGTTTATTAAGGATTTCTCAAAAATTGCCAAGCCATTATCTACCTTGCTTCAAAAAGAAGTGACTTTTGAATTTTCAACTAAATGCCTTCATGCTTTCAACATCTTGAAAGACAAATTGATCCATGCACCTACCATGGTAGCACCAAATTGGACCCTCCCATTTGAATTAATGTGTGATGCGAGTGATTCTGCTATAGGAGCTATTTTAGGACAAAGAATGAACAAACATTTTCAGCCAATTTACTATGCTAGTAGAACCTTGACTGGACCCCAACTCAATTACACCACCACAGAAAAGGAGCTGCTAGCAGTAATATTTGCACTTGACAAATTTCGTTCATATCTGATATTATCCAAGGTTGTTGTCTACACAGATCACTCGGCATTAAGGCACTTGCTTACCAAGCAAAACTCAAAACCAAGACTGATCAAGTGGATCCTTTTATTGCAAGAGTTTGATATTGAGATTAGAGACATGAAGGGTGCTGCAAACCTGGCTGTTGACCATCTCTCCCGATTGGACAAGGTAAGCTCAAAAGAGGAGATAACCAACAACATTCGAGAAGAATTTCTGGATGAGTAGTTGTACTCAATACAGAAATACTCATATCCTTGGTATGCTGATTTTGCTAATTATCTAGTTGCACAAGTCCTTCCTCCTAACCTTTCATATCAACAGAAAAAAGAAATTCCTTTCTGATGTAAAATACTATCTGTGGGAGGAACCTTTTTTGTATAAATTGTGTGCAAATCAGATCATAAGGAGATGTGTCCCTGAGGAAGAGATGGAGTCGGTACTCCAATTTTGCCATGATAAAGAAGCAGGAGGTCATTTTGGAGCTAGTCGCACTGCAACCAAGGTTTTGCAATCAGGTTTTTATTGGCCCACACTTTTCAAAGATGCCCATAGGTATGTGTCCACATGTGACAAATGCCAAAGATCGGGAAACATTTCCCGACGGAATGAAATGCCCCTTTTCAATATTTTGATATGTGAAATCTTTGATGTTTGGGGTATAGATTTCATGGGACCTTTCCCGAATTCTTTTGGGAATAAGTACATCATCGTTGCATTTGACTATGTATCCAAATGGGTAGAAGCCATGGCTTTACCCACAAATGACTCAAGAAGGGTGGTACACTTCCTAAAGAAGCTATTCTCCTGATTTGGCACTCCGCGAGCTATAATTAGTGATAGGGGAACTCACTTCTACAATAGTCAATTTGAGAGGTTAATGCAGAAAATGGAATTACACATAAATTAGCTACCCCTTATCACCCTCAAACTAGTGGCCAAGTGGAGTTGACTAATAGGGAGCTCAAAAGAATTCTGGAAAAGACCGTAGCATCTGCCAGAAAAGATTGGTCCGTCAAATTAGATGATGCATTATGGGCATACAGAACTGCATTTAAGACACCCATTGGCATGTCCCCCTACAAATTGGTCTTTGGTAAAGCATGCCATTTACTAGTTGAATTAGAACACAAGGCCTATTGGGCTCTTAAATTCTTAAATTTTGACATTCAGGCCACAGGGGCTAAAAGGCAGTTGCAATTGAATGAATTGGATGAATTCAGACTTGTCGTCTATGAGAATGCTAAAGTTTATAAAGAAAGAATAAAAAACTGGCATGATAAGAACTTGCTGAGACGAGACTTTTATGTAGGCCAACATGTATTGTTATATAATTCTCGTCTCCGCTTGTTTCCAGGTAAGATGAGATCCAGATGGTCTAGACCCTTTACCATTTCATAGGTTTTTCCCCATGGGGCTATAGAACTCACCCACATGGTTCAGGGCACGTTTAAAGTAAATGGTCAGTGCCTGAAACCATATTTAATGGGCGGTACTGTACCCCCTCCATCCACTGTTTATCTTGATAACCAATAATCTTTTATGCTTGCTCATGAACAGGTTAAGGCATCTTTTTGTCATTTATCTTTTTATAATATTAGTTAGTAAAATAAAGTTCTTTTTCTCAAAATTCCAATTCTTTAAGGACTTAGTTCATCCTTTTCTTTTCTTCAGTTTGCTCTAGCAAGTGTGATTCCCTAACACTACGAACATTGAGGACAATGTTCATCTTAAGTGTGGGGGAGTGAGCCCGAGGCTAGGGTATGGGGGCTGAAATCATGCACCTCATTCACCCCAACACACATATGCAGGCAATGACATAACCAAAAAAAGGCTGGAACTCCTCAAGTTCATTACTATCTATTTGATGATTTTTAAGAAGGAATTCAATAAGTTGAGGGAGACTGATGTACTTGTTAAGTTTTTATTCTTGTGAATGACCCAACTTGATATATGCATGAGAAAAGGGGAGCTGAATATGCCTTTCAGCATGACTAGCCCTAACTATCTTCATGTGTATGGAAGCCCTTGATTTCATGGTTAATGGTCAAGAGAGCTAGTGCACATCTGAAGTGCTGATTCTTGAGGTTCAATAATTGCAAAGAATGACAAAAGCCCAAATTGACTCCGCTATTTTGAGCTGAATAGTAAAACTAGCAGCTCAGAACATGAGTCCTATTTACCTACCTCAAGTAAGTGACCAATGTGAGATGGAGCATAAGATGCACTCACACACACAAAAAAAAAAGAAAAGTAAAGAGAGAGAAAAGTGTGAGATGGAGCATAAAATGCACTCACATCGGAAAAAAAAAAAAAAAAAAGAAGAAGAAAAGGGTGAGATGGAGCATAAGATGCACTCACCCTTAGAAATAAGTAATTGTGGTGACAACTAAGGTTCAAAGGGGCACTCTAAAGTTGAACTCTCATTGAGATTTAGTTACAGATGTAAAACGTAGTGAAATTTGATTATTAACCTTGACAATTAAGGAGCTTATTTATATATGAGTTAGGAGTGAAGGCTAGACTATGATGAAATTCATATTCTCCTTTCCTTGGATCTTATACTTATGTTAAATGGTAATTTACAAGAATAAGAGCTGAGCACTTACAAAAGTTCCCCGACTACTCAATGCATTTCTATCTTAAAAAGTTCACCAAGTAAATGGTGAGAACAGAAGGGGGGAATGTTCAGTTTATGGCTGATGTCTTTGATTGAGGACAAGCAAAAGCTTAAGTATGGGGTTATTTGATGAACCTACAATTTATCTATAATTTTTTAGGACTTTAGCATGGATTTTTATGCCGGTTTTATTAATTTTTGCCTTAATTTAGCTTAATGCTAAGAATAAGTTTCAGGGGTAATTAATCCAAGAAAATGAAGGAAAAAGGAAAGAAAAGAAGGTTCAAAAAGACAAATCCAGCCCAGCCCGGTTGTGGAAGCAAGAGAGAGCACTTCGGCCCAAGAAGAGCAAGTGAATTCCTTGAGAAAACCCAAAAAAAGAAAACCTAGCTAAGAGTAGAATTTGGCCCAGCAAAGAAGGCCCATTCTCAGCCCTAAAGAGCAACTCAATGTATAGCTATCATGTGCTAAGAGAGAGCCTAAGTGCAGCCCAAATAGCATCCCTTAGGAGGCTTTCAAGAGAGCTCTAGAAAGCTCAAGAAAGGGGTGTAAGAGAGCTCTAGAGGCTTCAGGAAGGGGCAAGAGCCCGCTTGAAAAACTATATAAGGAGGCCTCTAAGAGGGGGGAGAGGTGTTCAATTGCTTGAGAGGAAGGCTCTCCCACTCTTAGAGGTTCGGCCACCTTGAGAGAAGAGAAGAAAAGAAAGTTAGGCACAAGGAAGAAGAAGAAGGGCTGAAGGAAGTTCAAGACAAGCAAGCTAGAAGAGAGGTGAGTTCGAAATTGGGGGTTTGTGATTCAAAGATCATTTGTAATAACTCAATTGTAGTTTCATTCTCCATTAATTTGAATTCTGTTTCTTTTTTATATTTTCTTTCTTCTTTCTCCTTCCATTCTTCCTTGATGTATTTCAGCTTGTAAAATTTCAGTTCAGCAATCTAATTCTTTTTTATTCATTCGAATGGTCATGAATTGTATTTGGAGTTTCTTGAATAAGGGGGTTATTGTAGATTAATTTGGCCAACTAACCTTCAAAACTCAAATATAAGATTGCAAGATCTGAATTGCTTGAAAGAGAATTCAGATCTGCAATTTTCAGATTGGCCGAATCGATCTAAAGCTTGGAATTCCTAGAGTGCTTGAGAGAGACTCTAGGAATTCAGATCTACTATTCAAGAACTGAATTGGATGCAAGATTAGAGATAACTTGCACAATTCAATTGGTGATCAATTCAGTTTTGAATTGATGCCTTAGAAGTGTTTGAAGAAATGCATGCGCTTGAGAGAAGTTGTTCATGACCTTGGGGTTTCATCAAACCAAGGTTCAATTATGATTTATTCGAATGATCCAAATTGATAGATTGCTAAATTCTGATATTGAAATTTACTGCTTACTCTTCTAACCTGATTTGAAGGCAACTGGACCAATGATTTAGATAGATTTTAATTTAGGATTTTTAGCTTTCATTAAAGTTTTGATTTATTTGTTAATCAGATAAGAAGTACTCAATTTAGTATTGATACTTGTTTCTTAAATCCTCGTGGGAACGATACTTCACTCACTATTTTATTACTTGAACGGCTAGTGCACTTGCTAGTGTCATAGTAAGCCACACATCATTAGTTTAGAATGTTCACATCCAGTGGGTTGGTCTGGGGAGACCTATCCTGACAAGGCTGACACTATGGTGCCACCAAGTCGGTTAGGGTGGCTTGTCTCAGCTACCAGGGTGAGACCCTAGGCACACACAGTGTGGGATTAATTGAATCTTTGAACTGGACCAAATTTCCAGTATTGCCCTGGACCTTGGAGATTGATGGGCAAAACTGAAAAGTTACACCCGACCCCTAGACTCGATTATGATACTGCACTAGGTGTCGGATTGGACTGTCTTTTGATGTACCAATCAGTGAGATCCTTAGCGGGGGTAAAACCTGGGTATGCTGGGACAGTTTGTGAATTCATCTGAGCGGGTGATCATAGTGACAGGATCAGCCCCTTTGTCGGACAAAGGTAATGATCGGGGATGCACTCTCACTGATGGAAACCAAGACTGCCGGCAGTCGATTTCAATCGTTGAAATTTGTTTTGCAAAATATATTTTATATGAGATATAAAAGTATATATATTATGGTTTCGAAATGTTTGCAAATATGTTTTAATTCCTGGGATCCATATATGAGAGAGTGCAACATTGTTCCTTGCAGCCGAGGGAGAGGTCATCTCTTGTCGGGTAGTGTATGATCATTATGGGCTAAGAGGTTAAGTGTAAGACCATTGAGGATAATACCTGATGGGCTAATCTTGCATCTGCCCACAATCCCTGGGTGTTACAAGGTGGCTTGGCCCAGGGACCACTTAGGGTAAGTGTTGGGCCCATAGAGCCCATTTGATGGGTTTCAGGGGGTGCACTATCCATAATAGTGTATTCGGCCAGGCCTTGTAACAAAGGCTGGGCCGAATCCATGTGGCTGATGTGTAGATCAAGAATGTATCTCTATCAAACACAATACACAGTACGACGAAACGTTGGCCTAGTTTGGAAATTGATTGGCATATGAAATCAGAAAAATACCCTAAATAATTGACCATGTTTGTGGGATGAAGGGAAATAAGAAGTGATTTGTGGTTGTCATCTTATCACAACTATTCTTGCGACAATGGTGCTGTAATGCCACTTTCTCCGTGGGATAGAGAGAGAATGCGAGATAGAGAGAGAAGTGGATTTTGTTGCTGGGTTTTTGGGCTAAGAGTGAAAGAGGCGAGATAGAGTAGGAGAAGAGAAAATTTGATGGAGAGGGAATGTTTGGCGGTAAGCCTAGGGGTGATTATGAACCAGTGCATTAATGTAAGAGCTATGGCTTAAGGCCGTGCCAGGTTGCATGCTTCAAATATAATACCAGGCATAGTTCTATATATAATAGATGATATAATATAAACTAATATATGTAAGTATATATTATTCATAATATACATATTTAAAATTCTAAATATATGTGGTTTGGATCAGGTCCAAGGCAGGCTTAAAGTACTAGGCTTAGACCCAACCCTAAAATTCATGGCTCTGAGAAGGGCCGAAGCCTTGACTACTTGGGCCTGAACACAAAACCTAGGTCTAAGTGCGGAATTTTCCAAATGGTTAAAATGCATGGTTTTATACATACATTATACATACATATAATGTATATAACATATTATAAATCATACATTATATTATAATATATTCAAAATATTTAATTATACTCTTCTATAACATTTTTTTATTTTAGTTTCACTTTTTTATATTAAAAATTAAGATTTGAGGCAAAAAAACATTACTAACAAAAATAGTGGATCAAGGCACTTTTGGCACCTTGGAAACAGATAGATCTCAAAAGCGTTACCCAAATAAAAAACAAAAGATCACCCTGATCAGGCATCCAAATGCAAAATTGGCCTTTAGAAGTTTGCATTTATGTGTTAAAAATTTTCAAAAGAAGTTTTCCAATTCCACTG
This sequence comes from Nelumbo lutea, assembly GCF_056320005.1. Lineage (NCBI taxonomy): Eukaryota > Viridiplantae > Streptophyta > Magnoliopsida > Proteales > Nelumbonaceae > Nelumbo > Nelumbo lutea. Next base: position 66,855,917 of record NC_142687.1, on the reverse strand, counting down.
TTCAGCTCATTGGTTTGGCCCATTTTTTACCCAATATGTTTTTTGGGGTATGACCGAACCAGACAACGGCCCAATCATAGTTTAATTGGTCCGATCCAATTTTCTAAATAGTGATTTTATGTGCTTTGAGATATTCCTCCTTTTTAGCACAATTTTCATCTACTGCTAGCACTTGGTTTTTTTGTACTATCAACGATTTAACTATTCGAGTCAAACAAGTCATCAGCCCATGACTTCTTACTGGTAGTGTATAATGTTAAGAGAATCAGCATTAGGTATTGAATTGAAAAAAGGAGAGGATTATGGGTTAGTGGTCCAACCAAAGTTGAACAGTGATGACATAAAAATATATAATATATTCATAATAATAATAAAAGATCGTGTGGTGACAAACATTCATTGGTTCCTAGGTTGAACCAATTAGGTGGACGATTTTGGCCAAATTTTTGGACGAAATAGGGTTATAGATATGATTGAATTGGCAAAGGATTGGGTGATGGTTTAATAGCTTGTGATCTGGTCCAAATTTCTAAACATTGGAAGTGTATATGTGTTATATATATAGTATAAAAATATGGGTTCAAAATATATAGAATATATAGGTCTAATTTATATTTTACTTTAGTTTTTCATCTTTTATAAATAAAAAAAGCTAATAATTACAATTTGAGGCCTTTTTTTTTGGTAAAATTGGTGAGCCAAGGTGCCCTTATCCCATTGAGTGCGTAGAGTTAATAGTTAATTGAGTATTAATTTATAAAATAAATATTTAATTATCAATCACTTAATTAATATTTATTTATCTACATTATATAACTATTACTTTATAAATAATTTATTTATTAAAGTAAATAATTTAGTTTAATTGTAAATAATATATTTCATTAATAATTAATTAATTAATCAAGGGTTAGTCATATTTAATTAACTTTATTTAAATAATTAAATTAATTTTTTATGACTAGTTTTAATTAATTAACTAATATTTAATATTTATTTATATTTTAGAAAATTATTATTATTTATTAATGTACTTATGAAATTATTAATAATTTATTTACTAGTTTAAGTATTATTAATTATTATTGTTATTCATTAGTAATTAACTAATAATTTGTTAATTATTAATCAGATTTATTTTAATAAGTTTTAATTATTAATTTACTATTAATAGTAATTAATAAATAATAAATATTTCTTAGTTAATAATATATGATTATTATTTATTAATTTTCCAAGCATTCAATGGATTATCTACTAAAGGCTAAGTTCCTATCAATTGTTGTACATTGCTTTTTGCAATGGATTTGATTGGGCATTATGATTCTATAACTACGAACCCTTGATATGGTCTTGCCAATATCACCGTATTAATTACTAATTCATTAAGTATTAATTTATTAAATAAATACTGAATTATCAAGTAAGTGAATATTAACTAATATTTATTTTTTATTTATATTTTATAAGCATAAAATTATTAATAATTTATTTGTGAAATTACTAGTAACTTAGTTTGTCATTAAATCATAATTGTTAATAATTAACTGATACTAATTAATTATCAATGATTAATCATATTTAACTTCGTATTAGCTATTATTTTTTAGTATTTTCTATTAATTAATAATGTATTTAAATAATTAAATTATTTTTAATGATTAGTTTTTAAATAATTAGATAATAATTAAAATATGTATTTACATTTTAGAAAATATTCTCATTATTTATGTATTTATTTGCTAATTTAATTATTATTAAATAGTAATCATGAATTAATTATTATTGCTATACATGAATAATTAATTAATAATAATTTATGATTTATTAATTATTAATCATATTTATTTATTTTAATAATTTCTTAATTGTAAAATGATTATTAATATTAATTAATGAATAATTAAAATTATTAATTAATAATATATTATTATTTATTAGTGGTTCATACATTACATTAATTTTTAATCATTTTAGTAAATATTTATAGTTAATTAATTTCTAATATATTTATTATTTCTTAATTATTTGATATTATTTTTAATCAATTTATTAAATAACTACCAAATATTCTGCTACTCAAGGGTAGAAATGCTAAATACTTTTGGAATCATTTTTATATAAATAGCTTTTATAGACCTAACTAAAATCCATGGCTATAGCTATAAATAGCTTTTTAACCACAGACAAAATGTTATTTAGCCATGAATAAAGTGGTTGTAGTTAAAGTCAAATTCATAATTATTGCCACAAATAACTAAATCTGTGGCTAAAATGCTTTTTAGCCACGAATGAAAAACTGTAGTTATAGGTCAATTAAACTTATAGTGACGGATAACTAGGAACCGTTGTTATAGAAAGCTATTAGCTACAGACAAATTGCTTTTAACCACGGATTAAAGGACTGTAGCTATAATTCAACTTTTAGCCACGGACATGAGAATGCCCGTGGTTATATCCCAATTTTTAGCTATGATTTTTATGTCCGTTGCTAAAATACAGTAGCTATAATCCTATTTTCTTATAGTAGTTACTATCATTATCATTATGTAGAATTATTACATATGAAATGTGCATATGTATATCAACAAATTCTTTTTTAAGTATGATACTAAAATTAAATGATTTTAACCCTTGAGTATAAAAAATAAAAACATTTGGTAAAAGGAAGTAGAGAAATCCGACTAATTTGAGCTTAATTTAAGATTGACCTCAACTACACCTGGCCTGTACCTTTCCCGACTTACATTCCTAACTAGAACAAGATTTGAACATTTATTAAAGTTCTCTGTGTGCTTCACTTTTCAATGTGTGACACCACTTGGGGGTCCTTTATAATGATCCCTGAGCTCTCAAATCATCATAAACGTATTTAATCCCATTCTCCCAAAGGAGAGATGTTGTCTTGATACTTTTAGCAAAAACGGGCATTAGCAAACATGTTTTTTGTCAAATGCAACGTGTAGAAACCGCCCTTTAAAGCAAACATGACTGGTAAAGGGTAAAAAGTCTGCATCGTAGAGATCACGTGAGCAGTTTTTTTTTTTCTTTTTTTAATTTCTTTTTCCTGTTTTTTATTTTGCCAATTAAAAAATGCAGTCGTGCCATTGTGAATTAGAGAATTTTCTTTCCGAGTAGATACGCTCCATGGGGGGCTTACACTTCCACACTAGCTATACCAGCTTCAGCATCCATCAATGAGGGCCCAGAGCTCATTATTGGGAAAAGTCTAAAAGCTACAATAAATGCACTATGTTCAGTCTCCTCACTCAAAGCGACAACTAGTATTTACATTGAGGGGGGCCCGGTGAGGATTGGGTTGAAGTTTCAGCTAAACTGGTTCAGCTGTTCTAAAGCGCTCCGAATTACTTATTAAAAAAGATTTTCAAACTGTACACTGACGTGATGTTTGATACTGCTTTTCAGATGTTTGAATTGGAAATATCTGTTTTTCGGATGCAATGTTTATTTTGTGTTGTATTTGAAATATGATCTGAAATTTTTTTTTTCAGATCTGAAATTTTAAGATTCAAACTCGTCACTTAATGCAATCAGAGATGTTTCAAACGTGACCTAAACGAAAAAATACCCCTACCCCATTCGACCTCTCTCTCTCTCTTGTCTTCATACCACCACCACTACAACTCTCACCAATAGTGGTTCTCTCTCCTGTCTTCTTGCAATCACCGCTGCAAGTTGCAATGGCGGTGATTCTCTCTCTCAAAAGGGTGAGTAATAATAATAATTATAATTATTTTTATCAATTTTACTTGTGTTATTTATTAATTATTAATTATTTTTATTAACTACTAATTTTTAATTATTTTGTTAATTTTTAAAAATTATTTTAAGTTTTTATTTGTGTAAATTATTAATTATTTTAGTGTTTTTATAATCATTATTTTTTTAATTTTAATCATTTCATTTATTAATTAGTAATTTTTAATTATTAATTGATTATTTTTTGTTTGTATTGTTTCAATAATATTTTGAAATTGAAAATTATTTTTTATGAGATAATGCGAATTGAACTCAATATTTTCAAACAATATGTTCTAGGGGTAAAATAGTAAAATCAGTAAATTTCATATGGTAAAGGGTTGATCCAATACAAACAAGCTTATGGATTTAAAATCTCTAAAAAGTAGAAAAGCACCTATGTTTATTTTCATTGTTTAAAAGCACTATCTTTTTAACTTTTCAGATTTCGGATTTCAGATTTATCAAACACCACCTGACAACCGATTTGGGCATTGTTAGATAGTTTTGTATGCCCTTATCTTCAATCATAATGATGTACTTTATGAGTTTATTGTAAATGAATATAAATGCATATTTGATTCATGTTCCCTTGGTATGTTTTTGTGTAATACCCTTAAACTGGACACTTAATGAGACTCGTGTTAGTTTAGAATGTTCACAACCAGTGGGTCAGTCTGAGGAGACCTATCCTAATAAGGCTAACACCTTTGTGCCACCAAGTCGGTTGGAGTAGCCTGTCTCAGTTGCTAGGGTGAGACCCTAGGTGCATACAGTATAGGATTAATTGAATCTTTGAACTGGACCAGATTTTCAGTATTACCTTGGACCTTGGAGATTGATGGGAAAAACTGAAAAGTTACACCCGACCCCTAGACTTGATTATGATACTGCACTAGGTGTCGGATTGGGTTGTCTTTGATGTACCAATCAGTGAGATCCTTAGTGGGGGTCAAAACTTGGGTATGTTGGGACAGTCTGAGAATTCATCTGAGTGGGTGATCATAGTGACAGGATCAGCCCCTTTGTCGGACAAAGGTAATGATCAGGGATACACTCTCACTGATGGAAACCAAGACTACCGGCTGCCGATTTCAATCGTTGAGATTTGTTTTGCGAAATATATTTTATATGAGATATAAAAGTATATATATTATGGTTTCTGAAAGGTTTGCAAAAAATGTTTTAATTCCCATGATCCATATAAGTAGAGAATGTGACACTATTCCTTGCAGCCGAGGGAGAGGTCATCTCTTGTCGGGCAGTGTATGATCATTATGGACTGAGAGGTTAAGTGTAAGACAATTGAGGATAATACCTGATGAGCTAATCTTGCATCTGCCCACAGTTCCTGAGTGTTACAAGGTGGCTTGGCCTAGGGACCACTTAAGGTAAGTATTGGGCCCATAGAGCCCATTTGATGGGTTTCAAGGGGTGCACTGTCCACAACAATGTATTCGGCCAACCTTGTAACAAAGGCTGGGCCGAACCCATGTGACTGATGTGTAGATCAATGCTTGGGTCCCATGCCATACAAGGAAGTCCAACTGGGCAGCAGTTAGGAAGGTTAAGTGAGCACATAAGTTTAATGGGCCTAAAGCCCATTTCGAACTGAGCTATTTAATCAGTTAAATATGGGGGCAAATTCTGAAATGGATTAGCAGATAGGATACGGTCTTGACCCTATCCACTCAAAGAGTCCAGATTTGAATGTGATTCAGATCTAGAAACCTCCCAATGAGATTAGGAGAAAGTTAATCTAATCTGCAGATAAGATAGGGGTTAATCCTTAGCACCTAAAGAGATGTTTTGATCCAAATAAGATTTGGATCAGCAACTCCTAATTGGATTAGGAGCTGATCCTTTGGGGTTACAATTAAGGAGGGGGCGACAGCTAAAATAATAGAGATTATTCACATTCTCTTGTGCGCTGAAAAACACAGAACAAAGAATTAAGCATCCCTACAGAATTCTTTCTTGCCGCCATGTTTGCCAGTTCGATCTCCAATTGTGGGAAAAGTCAAGATTCGATCTTGACATCAATTCTTTGAGAAAGAATATATAGGAAGTTGTGCTCACGTGCCATCCTGTTGTTTCTTGCGAATGACAGAATTCTTGGAGAATAATACTGCTGATTCTGCTCCATCCTACACTACGCCATATTCAGTGGGAACAGTCTTTGGATCCTTCATTGGGCGTGAACACCTCCGTTGGGAGATATTACTTCTCTTTATCATGTATAATCTTCTCCTATTACTTTTGGTTCAGATCTGGTTCAGTTTATGGTTCAAAATTGATCATTGAAAATATGATTTTCTAAATAAGGATTGCGATTCCTAATTGATAGGGAGAGAAAAATTTTTGAAATTCGCCCCCTTTATTCTGCAAGATTTGAGCGTCCATACGATAGATCTCTCATCCCATTAGACATAACTGCATTGGACTCACCTTAGAAAGTTGGAAGCCGCTGCACTACAGCCCTCCCTAACGGCCACTAAATTAGTTAATATCATCGTTTGCCTCATTTTCACAAGAAGAGGAATAGAAGACGGAAAGTTTGCATTTAATTTGATAATGCATAGTGGTGGAAGAAAGTTCAACTTATCATTAATAGTGAACTTGTGGGTATAGGGTGTTCGAGGAGTTTTATGCGACTGGACGGACGGGAGACAAAATCATGTATACTGGGTTGGGCAACAACATGCCAGTGTTATATACACATGAGCCCACACCTTATGCGTATGGAACACTGATTTATGTTCACCCGTCATAGGTCACCCATACTGTTGTGTTGTGCATTGTTTTGCCTCCCGTCAATTCAGACACGTGAAGAAATAATTTTTGGGTAAATATAATTCTAAATTAGTATCATGGTTAGTCTCATTTTAGTACTGAAATTTTAAAATATAATACTGCAAAAAACTTGAATTCTCGAAAATTATCAATTTAATACCTACCATTAATAGTAATGATGTGGCAGTTATTTGATACACGTGATGATAATATATGTGATTTGTAATATTTCAAAATTTCAAAATTACCCTTCTAAAGAGGACACTATTCATTATTTTCTTCCTTCAGACAAAACCTAAGTAGTGGTGAATAGAGTTCCAAATCCACCATTGCTTATATCCATTACTTGAAAAATGTTTTTCCCATGGATTTTAACATGTTCTTTTACCTCTTGTCATTATCAAATAAATAAACTTATTAAAAAATACAAAACCGAATTTATTCATTAATCACAGGGGCCAGTTACAAGGTTTTTCTGTTCTATATCTACCCAAACCATTTTACTGCTATGAGATAAAATAAACACTGGAAAAATTGCAACCCTCATTTGTTGTACCACCACTATTTTGTCATCGTTTATGTTATCTCTGAATTCAACCACGATCCGAGGTAGTTCTTGAACCGTGGTTGTAGTCAGATAATCCTATCAACTGGGCAGAGCCAAAATGGATGATAAAAACGTGCTCAAAGATTTGAAACCAAGAAAATAGTCAAAGGCCCAAAGAATTATCCTTGGGTATATACTCCGACGCTCAAGTTAGTAAAGGAAAGGTGATGGTCAGGCCGAGCAATTAGAGAACGGTGCTGGTCCGAGCAGAGTAATGGTATGAAAGTCAAAAGTTGAATCCCTTACCTTGAAAATAAGACCTAATTCCCAACGAAGTTATCCCCATCTGCTAAGGTATTCAAGAGAAGACCTAATCCCCAACGGAATTGTCCCCATCCATTCGATGATCTTCTATCTTGGTCGTATTTATCCACATAATGTGGTGTTGATGTCGCTGGAAAGATAATTTAAGCCACGGAGGTGGCACAGCGCTGACATGGCCAAGGAGATAAGATGGCCATGGAAGCGACATGTGGCATCCAAGACGAAATCAACCATAACCTGAAGAGGACCTATTAATTGGAAAGAAGAAAAACAATGCTTTACCATGGGAAATAATTAACTTTCAGTACTTTTAAATTATAAGTACAATCACTTTTAACGGTGGATAATGAATCTATGCCTCCTTCTTTTTGTCAAAATTTTTTAATGCTGCATGGAATGGCCTTAAATCCACCGTGAAAGGGTGATTGTACCAGGAGCCAAAGTTCTCTCTTACCATGGTAATTGTCCTCCTTCCTCTGGTGGTGTTCCACTCTAACAGGACTAAGAAGCTAAAACAATCCCATTGTTTATCCTCTTATCTTCTTTTATATATCCTTTCTTCTGTCAATTCATTTGACTGTAAGAAATTAAGGGGGATTCGAAAATGAAAGAGAAACAAGAGAAATGGTTCTATCAAGAGTGTAAAACAGCTTTATTTGGTGAAACTTCGGCTCAATTTTATTTGCAGTTTCAATTCTGATTTAATTTAATTTTGAATTTGATTTAACCTTGTTTTGTTTGTTTGAAGGAGTAAAATTGCAAGTAGAATTATATAGTCCCTACTTTATTTGAGAAACAACTAAAAGTACTAAAAAAGTTGTTTGTTTGAGATGAGCAAAAGTATATGGTCCCCACTTTATATGAAAGAACAAATGTACCATCAAGATGGTACACTCCAAATAAATGAAAGAACAAACCAATGTAAATCTCAAGCGGCTGTAAATTTTGGATCCGGTTTGAATCTACATTCCGAATAAATGTAGCTTTTATTTTATGCTGTATTTTTATGATAATTATAATTATTTTCAGGGCAATTATTTCTCTTCACTATATGTAACTTTCTCGGATTTACATTTCTCATGGATTTTGAATCGTTGTTGACTCGGATGGTCGGACTGTTCGGTCTGGGAACTGTCCAGGCAATCGGTTCCGTTTTACCCCAAATTCGGTCCTTGACCATAAATTGTTGAATCAGTCAATGATTTGTTGATTCAAGCGATCGAACTATCAATTCGTTCAATGGTTTTTGGCCGTTTTTAAATTTGGATTATTATTATTTTTTTGTTTTGTTAGAATAGGCCATTTGTTTGGACCAAATAGTCAAATCGTCGATCCGAAAACCGGTGACCAGAATAATTCCGATTTGGGGTCGTTTTTTAAAACATTGATATTTCCCCCGATTTGAATTACACTTTTTCTTACCAAAAGTGTAGAGATTAAGGAGCTTCCTTATTATATTATGTATAATCCGTCTATTTTTTGGCACATGCCATATGAGGAGTGGCTCAATTGATATATTAACTAGTTTGTTCCAAAAGAGATGCAAATTCAATTCCTACAACCACTGAATTTGGGGAAAGGGGTTATTAGTGTGGTGCTGCATTATTCAAATGGCCCCTATTACGGCGTATCACGAAAATACCAGAAAAGAAATATCTATTTTCCACGACAAAGAGAGATCATGTGCTTAAGTAAGGATGAGCATGATTCATGAGCCCTGGCTGGGTTTTAGTAAGAGCAGTTGGAAGTCAAAAACGCCTGCGCACAGCCTGGTCCGTCCTGCACTCAGAGGCTGAAAATATACGTCTAGGCCTGCAGCCTGCTCCTTTGTGGGCCGGTCTGGATATCAGGCTCGACGGAATGGGTCACTATGGCATTGATGAAACTATGACAGACATCAAAACTGAAACCTAAATTTATATTTAGAATTACAATATTGTATATCTAATCTTACAAACATATTTTTCATATTTGAAACCACAATTAATTTCCTCCTTATAAGAAGCTTAAAGGGCTAGAAGTGCAAACTAACAAAGAACACACAAACACGTAACAATTGCCATGTCGTGGGCCTGGGCTAGGCCGGTTGATCCCATAATCCACATTAATCCAAGACCCAACCTTAGTATTGTAGTTTTGCTCGATCGATATCAGTCAACCATACTTTTAATATAAATTATAATAAAAATTTTCATGATCACAGAGTCCTTAATCTTTTGTGCTCAAAACAAAAGTTTTCATATGAAATGTCCAAAATAAGTAGCTATTGTGGTGGGATTTTAAATTGAAAATTTGGAAACCTCAAATGGGGTAAATGCCAATATACAAGGCAGCAATGTATTGATGTGGACACGACGATGAACACATGGGCAGTACGAACTACAAAGTACCGCTGAACAGTTGGGAATCAACCAATCGGCTTCAATTCGGGCAAACCTGTATTCATACCGTTCTAACAGCTTTTTGTAACCTTGCATTGGGAATATCTTCCCATGAAATAAAACATACAAATATGGAGATATTCCCGATGCAATGCAGTAAAGGCTGCATGAACTCAACTTGATTAGGAAACTGATTATTCAAATTATATTTGATACCCATGGATCAAATCTGAATCATATTTGAGCATTTGAATTCTACCAATTAATTTGAATATCCAAATCTGAATCATATCTAAATGATTTATGTTTATCATTATACCTTTATAAAAAAAAAACCTATAATAATATAATTTTATTAGAGAAAAATAAAGGGTAAGCCATCTTATATTCAAAAAAGGCCCTTAACCCTAAGGCTGTGTTTGATTTAAAGGAAAAGAAAAGAAAAGATAGAAAAACTTTTATAAACTTTGTATAGGTTTCCTTACCATTCCCTTCCTCTCCCTACTTTTTCCTTCAAACCAAAGATAGCCTAAAGGCAAATTCAATCATCAAATTCAGGCCATTCCGATTAATTAAACAGTATAAATTCCACATCCGAAGCTCTATTGATTATCATATTCAAACTATCCAAATTTGATTCTATTATGTCACATTTTGAAATACAAAATCGGAGTTTTGGATATTGTTTAATTTACATCCCCAACTTGTGTAACAGAATGGGTGTTTAATGAACGTTGTTAATTGGCCAAATTATTGGTCCACGTAATGTAACACAAACAGGGTAGATTGGGGATGAAGCCTCCTAATCAGAATTATTATGTGTGGTGGTTGTGTTGAGGGAAAAGCAACAAAGGTTTTCTTAATCAATCATATTTCTGCCACATGGAGGTATGGGATAATGAATCCATGCTATCTTATCAAGTAGATATCCTTCCTCCGGATAGCAACCTTTTAATCATGTAGTCAACATTTACCCACCCTTTTCACTATGACCCTTTGGAATGGCTTTCTTTTCTTTCTTTTCTTTCTTTTTTTTTTTTTTTTTTCTTAAGATTTGGACGGTTAATAGAGGAAATAGTACAGCTAAAGAAACAAGAGGATAGTGAGACAAACTTGTGGAGCCAATTTCAGCCCCAAGTCAATTTGCCACGTGGAAGACACCGTCATTATCGTTATTGTTGTAAGTTGTGGCATGTAACTAGAATGGGCTGGGGACATGTGGAGCATCAAGTGGGGCAAAGTAGGGTGAATAAAAATAAAAATATGACAAATATAATAAATAAACATAATGGGGGGAAAAAGGATAACAATTGAAATCAATATAAGATTACTTGAAATCTTCATGCCATATCAATCTGATGATGACATACACTATAACCTGGACCCATGACAGCTTAACATTTTGCAACCCAAATCCAACCTTAACCCCATGAGAGCATAACAAACCCATCCCAGTAGGGCGAAGATGGTTTAATTTATCCAATGAACCTGCCTCAATGACATCCCTGTCGTCTTCTAATGATGAGCGGTTTAATGAGCTTTGCTGACCCTGCACGACATTGAAACCTTTCCAGGTGGCAACTTGTTTTGGGGCCCAAAAGAACTCTCTTCTTTATCCACTGTTGTGAGGGTAAATTTCAGGTGATCAAATAAATGATGGTTGATTTGGGTTGACTTCATCTAGTTTATTGAGTTTTCATTCATGTTTTAAGGCGGTGTTTGGCATCGATGCCGTTGTCCAAGAAAACGGTGTCATATTGGCACCACATCAGAAAAAAATGTTGCCTAGAAAACAGCGAGATATTTGGTTCTGGTTCTTTTATTTTTCAGAAATAAAAAATATTACCCCAGACCATGCCTTGAAAATTGGAAAAGCGTGGTTTGAAACAGGGTCAAATATGATGTTTTCTCGTTTTTGGAATCACTGCTGCCAATGGTACAATTATGTGGCACCAAGTGGTATCATTTGAAGCATTGGATAATGTAGACCAATGCTAAAAACGGTTATATAGCATTGGTATCAAACAAAACTAATGTTGATTCCATACAAAAAGGAACATTTTTTAAGAAAATGGTGCAACAGATCATCATCCATACAATACTGTTTTTTCAGAAAATGGCTATGAAGCGAGGGCAATGATGCCAAACACCTACTAAACTCTGTGAGAGTGCATGTAACTCTAAAATTTGTTTTGAAATTGAAACAAAGATGGGATTAGATGTATGATAGAATAATGGAATTGTGGCGGGGCATTAATATTTAGTTATTTATTTGTGCTATATCAATACATGTATTGTTTCAAGTTTGTCCCAATCAAGAGCCAATAGGCCATTGAGGGTTAAAGTCAACCTCCCTCTACACTGCATATTTATAGTTTTGGGTTTTATATATATATATATATATATATATATATATATATATATATATATTTCAAGGGAACCAGAATAATCACAAGAGGATGCATATCAATGATGTGGTTCACATGCACTGGCTTAGACCGCAGACGTATTATTAATACGAGATTCTTTGCAGGAAAAATATTCTCTATTTTTCTTTCTGTTTATTTTAAAACCCAGACGGGAGATAATTGGGTGATTGAATTGACATCTTCTGGCTTCTAAAATAACTTTTTTTTTGTCGGCTAAAATAACATAGTAAGTTTGATAATGTAGTATCGGGTCCAATTATGGGTCAAACCGGTTGGTTCAGATTTCCATCTCGATACGTTTCAATCAGTTTTAGTGTAGGTGATTTGTGTATTAGGATCAATCGTCAATCTGACCTTGAGAGCTGAGACTCCCAGAAGAAACCAGGCAGAGAGTCGGTAATTGTCCCCTTCAAGTTCAAATTAAAGTATTGGGTAAATACTAATAGCTTGGTAGGTGCGTGGGATCCGGGAAGGAGAGAGAGAGAGAGAGGGAGAGAGCGCACTCATGCGTCTCTAGACAGGGGTGGGGGTCTGAACTCTGATTTCTCTTTTCTGATTTCCGAATTGTAATTTCTGAGTTCTGACTAGTCACCCAAAGCCAACATGGCTCCCGTGTGGTGGGCGCAATTAGAAAAGATGGCTTCGGCTTGTATCGTTTCGACCTTACTCTTCCTTCCATCTCAATCAAGTGCTTTCCTTTCCTAAGTAGCTCTCTGAAACTTTGGTTTTTTTTAACAGATTTACTGTGTTTTTTAGTTATAGGTAAAATCAATAGCAACTGACCCCATCTCCACCTGCAGGCATGTCATGTCAAATATCAAAGTATCTTTTCCAATCCCACCACATCAAAGATAGCTATATTCCATTGAAAAAAAAAAAAAAAAAAAAACTCACAGGAAACCAAAGTTTTGGAACAACGATCCGTCAATGGAATTGGACAGATGCTTCCACAGAAAAAGACTGGGCCTCCCCTCTGTTTTCAACTGAGAGCTGCCCCTCCCCTTCCTCAAGTCTCAATTTCATTCTCTTCTCACATCTTAACTCTCAAGCTTTTTCTCTTATCCTCTCTCTCTCTCTCTCGATTGGGCATCCCAATTCCCAACTATCAGGCTATCAGTATCATCAATGGATGATGGACGAGAGATGTCATTCCAGGTCCAGGCACCGACTAATTAATCCCGCTCCATTAGGCTGTGACTTGTGACTCTTGAGAGAGAGAGAGAGAAACCCATGGATTAATAATGAAATACTTGTCATCTCAGCAACCTAATTCCTAGTCCCTCCCAACTCATTTTCACATACCAATTTCATCTCACTTTCACTTCAATGGGATGTTTCTTGCTTTGCAAAGTTGCTCCTAAGAAAAATTGCTACGGCTTTAAAAGGAAAGGAAGCTAAAAGACTTGACACATCGCCTTTGAATCACTTACTTTCATTCTCTGAAACTTCTGCTGCCTTTGGTCAGCCCCTTGTTTCTAGAGTATAGCCTCCCAAATCAAGAAAAATGATGGAGATATTGGAAGGGTTGAGGTATTTACTATATAGATAGATTGAGGGGAGAGTGGGTAAACAAAAGGCAGACAACTATAATTCATGTCTTCAAAACCCACTTAGGTTTGAGGAGGAGGAGGAGGAGGAGAGTAGGAGAAGCGACTTGAAACTGTCAAAAAGTGAAAAGCATCCCTATCCGTGGGGGACACTGATAGACAGCCATTTAAATGGATACAAATAAAAATTTGATTCCTTGAATCTTGTTATGGAAAAGCATTCATGACAGGTTAATGGATTTTCATTTGGGAAAAAAAGATGAAGAAAGAAAGTGATAGATAATAATGGCAGTTTAGAAAGCTAGCAGCCAGAAAAGGAGACTTTTATTGGGGACACACTGAAATGCAATTTTCATCTTCATTTTCCATATCAATGGCCGGGTTGAAGAAATTTAGAGACAGTAGCATTGTTACGGCCTATAGATAATAATAATAATAATATTAATACAACTGAAACCGGAAGAAAGAACAGAAAAGCATTGAATTCTAAATTAAAAAAGAAAAGAGACTTTTGATTGATTGTTTACAAATAGAGAGAGAGAGAGAGAAGTTACAATTAATTCCCGTAAATCCAAAATAAATGAAGCAAAGAAAGAGTAAGAAAAGCACTGGAACAAGCCTTATTATGCAATTCTATCCCAACCCAACAATAAAAGATCAACTTGATCGAGCTTACGTTCTTCACAAATATTCAGAAAACCAGCAGAATCAGAAGCAGAGAAATTTCTATTTTGTATCAGACCTATTTACAAGAGAAAAATCTACGGCACACACCTTTAATCAGAAGAGGAAGCCTTTATTCAATCCTTTCTTTGACTTGGGAAAATTCTGTAATTTTTTTTACCGCACTCCAACCACCACCTCCATTCAGCCGACACATACTACGTGTTAAACACAAAGCTAAATTTGTCCGAAGACTGCCGCGAGTCTCTGGAAATCCTTAGCATATACATCCGAAGCCTGTAATTGCTGTTGCTGCTGCTGGTTTTGTTGCCAACTTGTGCTAGGCCCGTCGGTTATGAACTGCGCTTCTGATTTAATGTCGCTGTATATAGGTTGAGGGGTTTGATTCTGTAAAGTGGACGCCATAAGGAGTGGGTTATGGAGAAACTCAGACCATTTGATGTCTTCGGGTTCGCCCTCTATGGGGTGGATTTGGGTTTGTTTATCTGACGCTCTGCAATCTGCCAGTCCCCAAGAGAAGACAGCGTTGTCAAAGAATGAATTGTTGCTTTGGAGCTCAATACTGCTATTGCTTCCACTACTGCTGCTACTACTGTTACTGGAGGTACCGGTTTGCCAGTAATGCACTCCGTTAATACTAAAGGATCCCGTCAAGGGAGGCCTGATTCCTACCGGAGTAGGGAGAACCGAGGTCGACGCTGATGGAAGAACGGTTGAAATTGTATTGGAATTGAACTCAGAATTCATCTCGAAAGGCCTGTAGTTCTGGTTGAACCAGAGAGATGGGTTGGTGTTTGCAGAAAGACCGGCATTGGACCCATCATAATTCAACTGCTGAAGGGGGAAACAGGTCACAGAATCCGAAGGCCTGCTACTGGAAGAGCTCTCGTGGGAGGTTACGAATCTATCTAGAAAGAAATCCTTGGTGGTCTGCGTGGGTGTAATCGAGTCGTTGAGATTGTTGTTGATCTTGGAGCTCAAACAACCTTCTAGTGGGTAGCGAATGCCACCAACTAAAGGTGGCTTTGGCTCCGGTATCCCTAACCCCGGCTTAGAATTTTCTGCCTTGAGGAAGTTCAGTTCATTGGGTTTTATCCCAGAGGCTTTGTCACTGTTGTTGCTGCTGCTGCTAATGCTCATGCAGTAATTATTTTTGTTGTTGTTGTTCTTGTTGCTACTGCTGTTGTTATTGGTAGTAGTATTGGTGTTTTTGTTGTTGTTGTTGTTGGTGGTGGTGGTGGGGGGGGGCGCCTTCTCTTCATTCTCAACCTCGGAAAGAGGCTTATGAGTGTTGGGGTCAATGCCACTCTGCCTGAGCTTCTTCTTAATGCAAGAGTTCCAGAAATTCTTTATCTCGTTATCTGTTCTTCCCGGCAATTGTCCTGCAATCTGCGACCACCTGATATGAACAAAACACTCAAAATTAACACAATTTTCGATACCACAAAGCGAAAAGCATCATAAAATAGACACCATCATGCACGAGTTCCTTGGGTCTCTCTCTTCAACAGTATTTTTATTCTTGGATTCTGATACCCAGCAGAGAGAGAGAGAGAGAGAATGATTACCTGTTGCCTAGAACTGCATGAAGTTCAATTATCAGTTTCTCCTCCTGCTGGGAGAATGTGCCTCTCTTCAAATCAGGTCTCAAATAGTTTATCCACCTCAACCTGCAGCTCTTCCCACACCTCTGCAAACCTACAAATTAAGTAAGAAAGCATGAGACCCGACTCCCCAATTATGTCTACCCTGCATTTTAGCAGGGTTAATTCATAAAACGCAAAAGAGGATACCTCATACCTGCTTGTTTAGGGACAGAACTCCAACACCCATGTCCATACTTGGTTATATACTTCAAGAGCTTCTCATCTTCCTCCGGTGACCAAAGACCTTTCCTCAACTTCTGCTTGTAACAGCAAGAGTGCCTTCCCATCTGCTCTGGATAAAGTCCACTTACTGCGTTTCCCAGGAAAAAATAAAAGAAAGAAGAAAACTTTCTGAAAAATACGACAGGTTTGTACCAGAACGCAGCTGAATTGTCAGCAGGAGAGAAGGTTTCAATGGATGATGAAAATGCAGAGAGAAGGTTGATGGGGAGTCAGGAGGCTGAGAAAATGAAGTAGCAGCTGAGATAGGGAATTGAATTAATAGAAGCGGAGATCAAAAAGAGAAAAGTCACAGTCACGAGGTTGATTGGAGTTCGAGGTTCTTTTTTTTTTAATAACCTTTCTCTTTATTTCGCAATTTTTATTTTGGAAAATGAGGAGATGGGTTAATAATCTGAGATGCAGATGTCTAATCAATGGGCTCAGAATTAATGTCTATTGCAGAATGGTGGGGCATCTCCCATGATATTTTATGCGAGAGGGGAAAAAAAAGTTAAAAACAGGACTTTGAAGTCTTTTGTTAATTTATTTAAAAAAAAAAATATATATATATATATATATATATATATATGAAAATAATTGAAGAAAGGTGATAAAATGAACTCCGCTTCAGTCAGTGCAAAGCCCGTTCGAACAGCATTTATCGCGTTGCATTGGTGTCTAAGAGCTTTGTATTGGGGTTCAAGCAACGTCCTTTTTCAAACAAGTTCTTTCCTTAGATTCCAAATACGAATCCAGCCACAGGAATGGGGAAAGAAAAGGGAAAATGGGCTGAGAGAGAAGAAATACCTACGCATAGTTAAGGTTTACCAATTTAGTAAACTGCACTCGTGGAAGTTAATCAACAAAGAAGCTGAGTACTTTCTCCAGTTTACTTCAACAATATACAGAAGATTAAAAACACTCCTCTCTCTCTCTCTCTCTGATGCTTCTTTTCTCTTCTAATTTCTTCTGTGTCAGACCCTCCAAAGGAAAGATGACTCTCTCTCTCTGTCCCTTCGTTTGCCCTTGGCCTTTTGGGTAAATTTTGTAGAGCATGATCACTTTGAAAAGTTTCAACATTACGTGGAAAGACCAAAATATTTTGGACAGTATCCAGAAAATTAAAGGGTAGATTCTTGCTTCTTTCACAAAAGAAACACCAAAAATGTCGTGCCTCAGTCTTTTGTATATTCCATTTAGTAAAACAGCCATATCCTCCTCTAGTCTCCCCTCCCTTCATTTTTAGCATTATAGAACTGTAAATTGAATACAATTCAAAGTGATAAATTAATTGATAAGAAGTTGAAGGAACGAATTAAATTAAAGTTAATAAGATCATACAATAAATGAAGGCATTTAGGTAGTCCTCTTCTAGAGAGTATAGAAAAAACCACAAGAAAATGTTGTTTCGGCTTTTAAGAAAAGCCCAAATTGGGAAAATCAGTTATGTGTATCCTTAAGATGGAGATGAGGATGACAATGTTGATTACACACTGCAATCACCCAATTACTTAAATATACAACGGCAGATTACTTAATTCTTATGAGGATGGGAATCATATGTACTAATTAACAGCATTTTTTTATAGTATTTTCAGAAATTTACTGTTTGTTGAATTAATATCTGTAAATATATATGAAAAATATATGGACATGAGAGAGATGGAGAGAGAGATGAACAGGCAAATTAAAGAGCAGCATTGGTATCTCATGTCTGGAATGAAATGTCTGTTTGACGAGTTCAACCTTTAGAACCATATTAAATTAAATACAGACAAACTGCTACAAGATTATTGATTTTTTTAATAAAAAAGATGAATAAATAAAAGGGCATATGCTGAAGAAGCAGGAAAGACCCCTCAAGAGAGTTTACCCTTGATCCTTTCCTTGGTGTTTCCAGCTTATCCAAGAGAGGCTTATGGGCCCCCAGACAACAAATAATAGAACCAAATATTAATAACTCAATTGTCATTTAAATAAAAGCTCGAATCCCCTCCTCCATTCTTTTAATACATTGCATCCAATTAATTAATTGTCTCTTAAAGCCAAATCAAACCGTTCAAGAAATCAAGAGAGATGAATGGATAAAACTGGGTTCCGATTAAACTATTTGGGAATCCGGAACATTAGCTGTCGTTCCTGTCTCTGCCTTGAGTTGAGAGAACCTCTCCCATCTGTTTCCATGCTTTGAAAAATCATGGGGAATCCACATAATATATAAATAAATAAAATCTTAAATAAAGCATCAATATGAAAATTAGAAATATATAGAGCGTCAAGCATCAATAATTTTCATGAAAAATATATTCTATTCATTTTCTTTTCTTTTCTTTTTTTTTTTTTTGGTTTTTTGTGCGTGTTGGGCGGGTGGAGGGGGAGGTAAAAAGAGAAAATGAGCTACCTAAAAGTCTAAAAGAGCAAAAGCATTGAAAGATAAGTTCATAATAGGTATTTGAGGAGGATATTCTGGTCATTTAAATAAGTCAGTGTACGACCACCCGCCTTTAGCCGCCACTGAAAATTCACAAGAAAACATATATGCACGATTACTTTTATTTTATTCTACTTCATTTTAGGTTTTAGGGTTGCAAACGGGTATCCCTCTATCCATATCCGGATAAAAATCCGATCCGTTTCTACAATCTCATCTGATGATCATTTATGCACTATATATCTATATATTTATAAATCAATAAAGTTGTTACTAAAGAATCACATTTTTTAGAAATTATTTTTCAAAGAAAATTTTCAAGATGTACAACATCAAAACCATTTTTTATTTCATTAATTTTCATAATAATAATAATAACCAATTTGAATGTCCTCCATTTGTGCTAAAACAAATCAAATCGCATTGCAAACAAAGATTAGGCTCAGTTTCGAAGGAGTACAAATACAAATATGTCGAGTGCAAAACCAAATGTTTTGTATTATTTTGTATGTATTTGAATTCTTCCCAAATTGAGCCTTATTACTATTTGGTTTCATTCACACTTAGGCTTCATTTCTTTTTTGAAAAGAAGAAGCGAGTAAATAGATAGGTCCCACGGAAAAGAAATAAATCCGTGTTAATTTTTCGGTATTAGTGGGTCTTATAGAAGAGAATGATTCCCGAATAGTTTATTCACCTGGGGAAGTAATACTCTCCACAAACTTGGATAAGTTACTTACACTTGTACACTAAAAATTGTTCATAGTGCTGGAATAATATTATCCCTTTAATATTGTCACTTTTTTAGATAAATGGGTCTTTGTACACTTGTACTTAGAGAATAAAAAAGCACTAATAAGTGCTTTTATCGAGATAAGTGTTTTCCCAAAAATACTTGCCTAGATGCATTTATCCAAGTAATTCATTTATCAAGACGCAAACGAAGCCTAATATGGTAATTGGGCTGCTACTGCTTTGGACATAGTTCACTTTCTACACCCTTTATCGGTAAGCTACATTCCCCAATCAAAACATAATACCTCTTGTATTTCATTAGAGAGATGAACAAAAGATGGTCAAGCTCTTGCTAGATTCTCACCTTGACGTTCCTTTGTTAAGACACTCATTAATTATCACCCGTCAATTGCAAGATTCTTTTGCATGGTTTTCCCTTTTCTTTTTTCAAATCGTGATATTCATAGTTCATACCAGTGTTAAGGGACCAGTGCTTAAAATTTGACAAGACTTAAACATATGACCTGTTATTTTCATATATTGTTTAATTACCACTATTCTGTGTATTGTATATATTACTTAATTATACATGTATTTTAAAGAAAATATAAATTAAGAGACTTAAACCCTAACTATTTATTTTAAAAATTAAGGAATGTGATATTTATGTAGTATATATACTATGCCATCAAAGTTTGACCCCAATTAAACCTTTGACCCATAAACCTCTCCCTTCTCAATTCAATGTATGGCTCGACTCTTTGAACATTGATTCATTCTATTATGAAATATATAATGCTTATAATGTAGTTCTTAAAATCATCACTTTGGTCTATTTGGTAGGGATGTTCATAAGAAGACTCAACCCGACCAAACTGACCAACCCGGACTGACCCAACCCAAGTCGGCCGGGTGTTCTTCAGCACCGGTCGGTTTTGGGTTATTAAAAATCATAAACCGATGATTCGGATCGGTTTCAAATTTCATATGTGAAAACCGAAACCGACCCGAACCAAATCGACTTAGTAGTTACTTCCTAGTTAGTACTTACAACCTACTTAATTCCTACTTAACTAAGTTGTCTCTATCCTAGTTACAACCTAACTTTAGGTAACCCGACCCGAACCAACTTAGTAGTTACTTCCAAAACCCGACCGACCCGACTTAGTAGTTACAACCTACTTAACTAAGTTGTCTCTATCCTAGTTACAACCGAAACCCGACCCGACCCGAACTGACTTAGTAGTTACTTCCTAGTTAGTAGTTACAACCTACTTAATTCCTACTTAACTAAGTTGTCTCTATCCTAGTTACAACCTAACTTTAGTTACCTAAGTTAGGTTGTACAACAACTAAGTCACCACTAAGTAGAGCCCAAATCGACTCAAATAGACTCAAACTGATCAGGTCGATTTTCTTTAACGCAGGGTCGGTTTCGGTTTCAATTTTAGGTAACCTGACCAGATCAAGTCAGTTGGAAAAACATCAGTAAACCGACCCAACCCAACCCATGAACAGCCCTACTATTTGGCATGCTACTAATTTTCTCAAACCTATATTGTGAGATGATTTAGTGCAATTGTTATTTTGTAAACATGCTGGCCTAATCCGAGTCACTCCACTGTAAAATAATTTTAATAACCATTATCAAATGGAAAATTCAACTTTATAGAGGTGCCGGGTGGAATTGACACCAAGTGTGAAAGGGTATCTGCTGCACTGTTGTAATTGGACTAATCCAATCGTGGTTGGATCAGATTGGCATGGATAGTTTCTAATCATTGGTTGTTGAGATTTTGGGATCCTCTCATGAAAGGTTGACAAGGTCAAGTACTACTTTGGTCTAGTCGCTTATGAAAGAAGAAATTCGTTTGGACCAATTCTCTAAAGGATCAAGTGAAGAAGGGGTTAAAGATCGAGGAGATGTTCAATGCCATCACATCTCCTGGGAATTAATCGAGAGCCATCAAACGAGGCTGGTCAGTTAGTCAATTAATTAATTGACATCCTTATCACTAAATATATAAATATTAAGTAAATATCTATAGACATTATAGCTAGTGATTTCACAAGGCATCTCTATATTGATACTTACATATACACACAAAAGCAACAATTGCTAATTAATGTTCCATTTAATTCTTTTCCCACTCAAAATCACAGCACTGCTGTCTGCTGGTTTCATCGGAGCTTAGGGTAGACCAGGTCGGAAGTTAAACCTGGAGGAAGAAAAAAAGCCCTCTCAACAAATGCCACCATAAAATCGAATCCAATTCCAAACGGTATTATACATTTTATTAAACCCACCATGCTTAAATCCTTTCTTTCTCAAGCTCTAGCTTTGAAATTTGAACCGCAGAAGAGCAACTTTACACCTACATTTGCCTTTAAGATTGAGATGAGATAGTTGATTTGGCTTTAGCAAAGCCCAAAAGTCTTATTTCTTATACTTAAGAGTGAGCACAGGTCAATTCAGTTCAGTTCGATTCCATGGCAAAACCGAGAACCTATTTTGTAAGGATTGGTTCTAGATTTTTGGAACCGAAATCTATCTTGTAAAGGTCAATTTCAGGGTCAATTCTGGCCTTGGTGGTTCCGAAGTCGGTTCTAGTTTCTACTTGTGGAACTTATTATTTTTCTTATCCCTCCTTCAAAGAAAAACAAGTATGCTCTTTAAAAACTTGACATTCAATAAATATAATATATAGTTTAACTTAATATATGATTCAAAACTTATAACTTAAATTTAAATTTTGTAAATATTACCTTTTTACATTACTTATTATACACATTCAAATATTAAAATAAAAACAAATTATCAAGTAATTTAAGTAACTCAATGGTTAAGTGAGACTATGACCTTTGTAACCCTGAGTGCTTTGATTCAAATATTTTATTGAATCAAAGTATTTTGGGATTTATTTCAAGGCAAGTTAGGTTCCACCAAGGTTGGTTCATGGAGTCAGTTTGTATAAGATTAGCCCCTAAACCTTGAAACTAGCCTGGGTGAAGAGACCCTATCCTATAGTCAAAGTTGAAAATTTCAATACCTATTGAGACATATTGTATCGGGGCCTTCCCAATATTACCCCTACAGAGGGTATTTTGGGTAAAATAATGGATCAAACGGTAGATGCGACTTAAACCGACCCCTCTAAATCATATTTAAAAAAAATAAACGTAGAACAAAAAAATACCAAATGTATTGGCCTTTGTGAATATTTTGAACGTTGCCCGTAACAAATTCCGTAGAATTAGTTTGAAATCAATAATTACATTCGATTCCGGAAAAAACCTACCGATTTGCTCTCCCTAATTTTAACGGGACTCTTTGTTTTAGGCTTGATTTGATTATTTGAATGTTTTTGATTCAAGAAAATCGGGGCGGGCGCCCCCACTTGATTGCACAATGGACTTGCCATTTCATAAATTATATAATAAAGTTGAAATCACCATCACTTTGTTCTTTTTAACCTGATGAACACTTTCTTCCCTTTTTAATATTTCTCCAGCGGGGCCGAGGCTATTTTTATCTGCAAAATGTCAGCCAAATGGGATCCACAGAGTTTTCCCGATGCGGAGATTTTTTCTGGAATTCAAATAGCTTGGGTTCCGTGATGAATTCAAAATCTGGGGATTGGAGACGGAGATCTTGCCACTTTTACCGATATGACGAATCACTGAGCTTCGTTGACCCCATCACCTGATTAAGCCTGCTACCCGTGAAACCCAAGTTCCCAAAAGGTTAAAGGCCTCAGTCTTTGCATTTCGAAAGCTTTTCTTAGGTCGGGCTGGGTTTGGATCATTGCAAAGTTGAAATGGAATTTCTTTTTAGTAGCCCAAACCAAATCCATAAGCCTCTCTGCACCTCACTATGTTTATGTGGTCCAACTTTAAAAATGAGAATGACTAATTTGATAAGCGTTAGAATTTTAGGCCTCCAATTCCACGTTTTTTAGCATTCTGAAATTCCAAGTGGACTGGACCAATAATGGGGATTATCAACTTCACATAAATTGGGGTGGAAATGGAGAGGGAAGAATTGGCTTCCCTCTTAATCTCTTATTGAAATGAAATGACTTACAATTGATAATTTCAAGATGCACAATAAATTCCCTGGAATTTGAGGCTTAGAAATCTTGCTGATTTCCAAATCCCTATCTCCTTTACAATCGAATCCAAACAAATGAATAGGATTATTCCCTAATTCAGCTTCGGCCCTGAGAAGAGAAGGAATTAGGAAAGAAAGAAAACAGGGGAATGGATGGAAAATAAGGATATGAAAGGTATCTTCGATTGTCCATGCATCCAAATAAAAGTGGGACCTACTAGAGTTGTTTGGAATATTTCGTTGTACTTCACCACCGACAGAAGGAAAAGTCTAGAGAACGTAAAGTTGAAGGGAAAAATAAAAGTCCACCTCACGTTGTAGGTGGAAAAAGAAGAGATCCCGACACTTTTTTTTTTTTTTTTCTTCCAGTTCATTAGCACAGTCTCTGTGATATCCATATCTATATGGCTAAAACCAAAACCATCAAGAGGGATGAGCCTAAGATGGTAGAAAAAACAATAGATAAATTCATTGCGTTTGGTTGCGGTGCATATAAATTTACCCTAATGCAAAATTATAGTTGGGTGCAAATTCTGGTTTATTGTTGTTTCAAATTTAATACAAATAAAGTAAAATAAGACGTCAAACAGAATGAAATCAAAACTCAAAACAAAGTTACATATATTAGTGCAAATGAGATATTACTGTTCCTATTATTTGGAAGGAGTACAAATGCAAGTATATGAAGAGAAAAACCTTATGTTTTGTATTATTTTATATATATTTATACTGTATATATTTGTATAGGCTTAGTTTGAAATGAATACTTATACAAATATGTAGTGTGTAAAACTTTGCATGTTGTATATATTTATATTTGTACTCTTTCTAAACTGAGCTTAAAGGAGAAAGAATACAAATAATATGGTTGGGTTTGGAAGGAGTATAAATGCAAATACGTAGAGTGTAAAACCTTATATTTTGTATTATTTTGTATGTATTTACACTGTACATGTAAGGTTCAAGGTATCGATATGATACAAGTTTCGGCCATATCGTATCGGTACTTAGAAACAGCCAAAAAACTATTTCTTTTTTATTTTATTTTTCAAAATTTGGTTTTTTGGAAAGATTATAGGCTGTTTTTTATTATTAAAAAAATGGAGTCCAAAATACCTGAAAATAGGCATTTCAAACCATATCATTTCTAAAAGATACGATATAATACGATACACCCGATACAGATCATATCTATCAATACTTTAAACCATATGTACATATTTACATTTATACTCTTTCCAAACTGAGCCTATATGCCTAATTCACGACATTTTAGAGAAAAAAAAAAAAAAAAGAAAGAATAGGAAGGGAATGCAGGTGCAATACGAATACTACTAAGGTAGACACATGAATTAATGAACTGATGGTTGGATTAAGTAGGCAAAACAAGAATCATGCATTTATGTAACCAATCCCATATAGGTGGAACAAAGCTTAGATGATGATTTGGGTGTTGCTTCACGATTATTTTATCGACCTTGATTTTAGGTTCTGGCCAGGGCCATTTCTATTGGTAATACTAGGAATGCATTAGTTGTTCACAAATTAATTATTTAACAAGTATTTGTGTTCAAGAACCTGTTTGGTAGTAGAAAAAAAATCCACCCTAGATATCTGCTTTCCCTGTAATTTTGTTAATGTTTAATTCTCACACACGTAATCTTCTTGTTCGTTTTTTTCCGCTAATTTCCAATTAATGTAATAATATTATATATAGTCAAGGGTGACGACTTTAAGGGTCGAATGGTAATGGCAGGCGTAGAAAATGTAGAACGAAAAACAGATAAATGGGAACGATTCAAAGTTCGAACTGCCTCCTTGATCAAAAGATGCTCTGGAATAATATTAAATATTACATTAAAATATTTATAGTTTTAATAGGCTATGATAGGGCAAATATTCCTTCGAGCTGTTCATGGCATGCAGACAATCGAGATGGTAACTAAAAGGCATCTTCATTTCTAATTAGAAAAGTATAAGAAAACGCTGGAACTTGTTTGCTTTTCGGAATAGTTAATTTGTCTCCTTTCAAGTATGTACTGGGAGGCCTACTCTATTTAGAATAATTAAGTTTAACCAACAAACATACTTCTAATCATTTTATGTTTTTGGCCATTGTTCAGATTGATGGTTCGACCACCTGGATTAATGATTTGTTTTACTGATTGTCAGTTTTTCCAATCCGATCGTCCGATCTGCTCCTAATAATCTTTATGTTTGATGGGAATATGCATATATTCATTGACATTATCGTATATATTATGAAGATAACACATGAACATGATGGAGCTGGTTTAATGAAGTCAATCGCAGTTCTCATCTAATTTTTTAAACTTGTGGATGTAATTTATTAATATAAATTTATAAATAGTGTGCCGGTTAGGGTTTTAATTATAATTTTGCTTCAACTAAAAATTATTTTGCTTGCGATTTAATGCAATCATGATGTGCCCAGGCCATCAGTACTCTTACTGGCGGGAGGCGCTATCTGAATGAACAATAATGGAAGTGTGAAAGGAGGTCGCTTTACTTGGTCCACATACTAGAGCTCTTGAGAGGACGTTTTAGCTTAGAACCAGTGGTTGCTGCCATCTAGTTTCGTTTAATCACTAATCACTATCTTGGTTCATTATCGCTCTCTAGCTAATTAAGTTCGGTTGATACGTATTGTAATGGTGATCTTTTGATATATTTTTATAATATTAGATAGTGTTTGGAAATGTGGGCGTTATTTGGGATCAATTTTTAAGAAAAGATGTTCATGTTTTCAAGACCCATTTTTCACAAAAAAAAAAAACATCTTGATTTTATTTGGAAGTATTTCTGCTACGTAGGCAGTGAGCAATACTATGTTGTTTGATAAGGTGATTTTCATCACCGTTTTTCATATATGTACGACAGGTAAACATTACATAGGATGCACATAAGCGCCAATCAGTCAACTGTTGGGGGCAATGGTTCACTGATTGACGTTTCATGCATAGATAGGGTCTTGATTTATGAGGCATGCTCATGGTTCAAGCGTTATTTTAAACGCATGAACCAAACAATCATATATACGAGCGTTTGTTGAACTGTCTATATGGATCCTACGTGGCATTGTTTTTCAAAAATAGGCCACGGTTTCAAACATCCCCTTGATATCGATATTTAAAACCTTGGTTTAAGGAATCACGTTAAATAAAGAAGATGATGCAGAAGTAGCGAATGATGAGAGCTACGAAATCCAAAGTGCAAACCAAAAGAAATAATCAAATAATCACGAGAGAGAAAAAGATCATTAGATCAATATACCAAGATTATGTAATCTAGGGTGTTGTATTGTGTCGTATTGCACTAGAAACAAACAAATGGAGGAGTTAATGTCACTGGTGCAATTGGGGCCCCTTGAAGCTCAAGAGGACATTGCCTTGTCTTCATTCATTATATTCAGCTGTAAAGCCAAGAAGAAGAGGACTGTTTTGGGGGAGGAGAGAAGAGCATATGGGTATTGAATTGTCTCATTCAAAGACCACGACAAGTTGGCATTTGGCAAAAATAAGTTCATTTTAATGCCCTTAAAATAAAAGAAAAAAAAAATTAAAGTGACAAGAGTAATAAAACTGGGTTTGGGTTTGAGAGTCCAACTAGACCAGACAGCTTAATGAGATGAACAGGATATTGTCCTAATTCTGCCATGGACTTACACAGGGGGATGCCGTTTCTCTTCAACCTCAAAGGGGCCCAGTTGGGTAGGGGGGCTTTGGCGAAGCAGTCGCCAATCTAAAGTCATGTCATACTCAGTATGACATGGACTCACACAGTCGCACTCTGGGTTTCGTGTCTATTACATTACATCATCGACTACAGTTGAATTGAACTGAATTGAATTGAATTGAATTGGGCATATCCACCTCCACGGAAGTAAGTTAGTTTCAGGTTAGAACTCAGAAGCAGGAATTTCATCAATTCACAAGCTTTTTCATTCGTTGGTAGCAGAACCAGAGTCTGAGTCTGGTAAAAAATTAAGAGCTTCACTGCTTTAGTTTAGCCTGTACCGGACGTACAATAGAGATAGCCCTGTAGGCTGTAGCCTGAATATATGAAGCCCTAAACATAAACAAGTATATCAACACTCGACAAGAGCCAAGAGGGGCCCCATCCATGGGTTCATACTTGATCATATTGACGTTTGGATGCAGACATGGTGTCTAACATGTTGGCCCGTACAATGAAATAATTATTGTCGCATTGGCACTAGTTTCTAGATGAATCCATGGTTAAGCCAGCTCTTTGAGTCTTGGCATTTCTAATATAATAGTTGTACTGGAATCTTGAGCAAATTCCCAGGAAGAAGCTACACCCTACACTGTGTAGATTTTACCCTGCTGAGAGTTATAAGCTTTTTCCTCGAGCAATTTGCTAAAAGTTACTCTTGCTTTTACTGTCAACGTTGTCTATGTGTAGCAATAAACCATGAAACCAGACTCTCCACGTCTCTCCTTGTCAGTAGGGGTGTCACTCAATATATAGGTTTTGAATTGGATCCATCCATCCAAATCAAAATCAGTTTGTATGCATTGGATGGACCAATAAAAAATATTGAATTGATTTTCATTGGATTGGATTATACTGTAATGGATTCAATCCGGTCCAATTAACACCTCTATATATCAGCAATACTCACAGGATAAATTTTAGCTCAAAAGTCCAATTGCATGTAATTAAAATAAGACAGCATTAGGGGTGAGAAAATAGGTAAATTTTACCTGAAACTAAATGGAACTGGCATTGAACCGATCCTACCCAATCGGAACTGGCATTGAACCGACCCTACCCAATCTATTACAGGGTAGGGTCTGTGGTTCCAGGGCCTGGGGTTTATCCTATCCAAACTAATTTGATGGGCTGACCTTGGTTGGCCTTGGTGGAATGGAACTTGACTTGAAATAAATCTTAAAATATTTTTGAGGATGTGAAAATTTAAATCCAAGCACTTAGGGTTACAAAAGCCAGTTATACTTGACCATTGAGTTATTTAAGTTATTTGATCATTTATTTTCATTTTAATATTTGAATATATATAATAAATAATGTAAAAGGCAAATGATGAGGGCGGATTTGGCCCTCTAATGAATTTTGTGACACATAATATCCCAGAACAACTAGTTTTATTTCCCTAAAGTATAAAATTGTAAGTTAGTTTCTCCTGATCTCCTAGATAAACATTCAATTTTATACCTGATCTCATTTAGTTTATCTATGTGAGCTACTCTTATAGTACAATAGAACCATAAGGGAAGCAAGTAAAATGGTTCCAAAAGAAAAGGAAACAAAAATAATAGTTTTCAATTCTTGTTAATGAGGAATTTCTTTTCAATTCTTGAAAAGAACTATTATAATGGGTTCTTTCTAGGAGGCTTGGAGATCAAGCCTTAGCCAAGTTCATGGTGTCCCACCTGCGGCCTAGCCCTGGCGTGAACTGGCAGTCTGGCACAGGCGCGACCTAGCAGCCTGGCACTGGTGCAACTTGGCAGCCTGGCACTGGCGCGACCTGGTGGCCTGGCACAGGCGCCAACCTGGCGACCTGCGATACATGCTCGGGGACAAATTCGGCATGCATATCCTAACACTCCCATGATCCTTGGAAGTTGGCCCACGTTCCAAACGATCCAGAGGGTGGTCAACGTGCATGGCGGTTGCCTCAGGGAATCTCAGACCACTTAGACGACTTCCCGAAAATCTCGGATATGGTCCGTGAAGCCCATGCCAAACAATGCTTATATAAAGGGACCAACCCCAATGACATGAGGGAGGGGGGCAAGTAAGCATATTCTAGCTCTCATACTTTGTGATTTTTAGCTCATAGTCTACTATGAGAGTATTGACTTAAGCATCGGAGCGACTTCGCTGGGTTATCCACCCTGGGTCCTCTGACATTGATTCCTTGTAGGTCTCTAAAGAACTACGAAGCTCAACAATCAATCTAGCTCACCACCAGGCAGCTCAGCCCTCTGGTCAGCTTAGCAACTAATAGGCAGCTAGGTCCTCTGGTTAGCTCGGAAACTA
This sequence comes from Nelumbo lutea, assembly GCF_056320005.1. NCBI lineage: Eukaryota > Viridiplantae > Streptophyta > Magnoliopsida > Proteales > Nelumbonaceae > Nelumbo > Nelumbo lutea. The sequence goes on along the minus strand of NC_142687.1, from coordinate 66,826,260 downwards.
ATAGGAAGCTAGGCCCTCTAGTCAGCTCGGCAAATAATAGGCAACTAGGCCCTCCAGTCAAGCTGGAAACTAATAGGCAGCTCGGCCCTCTGGTCAGCTCGGCAACTAATAGGCAGCTAGGCCCTCTGGTCAGCTTAGCAACTAATAGGCAGCTCGGCACTCTAGTCAGCTCGGCAACTAATAGGCAGCTAGGCCCTCTGGTCAGCTCAGCAACTAATAGGCAGTTCGGCACTCTAGTAAGCTCGTCACCTAACCTGCCTAGCTCGGCCTAGTCAGCTCGTCACTTAACTTGCCTAGCTCGGCCCGGTCAGCTCGTCACCTAACCCGCCTAGCTCGGCCCAGCCAGTTCGGCACCTAACCTGCCTAGCTCGGCCTAGTTAACTCGGCACCTAATCAGCCCCCAGCTCGGCCTGGTCAGCTCGGCATCCAGGTCCTCATCCAGCAAAAGTTCACTTCGGCCTCTAAGTCATCGACCACTTGAAAGCAGACCAAATGACGAAGTACTTAACACAAAAAAATTGATACATCACCAAAAATTGATTCATCAACAATATTTACAAAATTTAAATTAAAAGCTTTGAACCATATAGTGTTATTTTTTGAAAATATTGAACCATATAGTAATAACCTACATATTAAGTTTCTCAATTTAATTAATAAAGATACTATAAATTTTAAACTATATATTATATTTATTGAAAATCAAGTTTTTAAAAAACATGTTTCTTTTCTCTAATGAGGAGGGGAGAAGGTAAAAAAAAAAAAATAAGTTATATGAATAGACCCTGAAACCGAACCCGAAACCACCAAAACCAAAACCGACCCTTAATTCTAAACGGCTGATCCAAACCAACCCATGCTAACCCCTATTCAACATATCCTCAATTCTAAACGGCAGATGATTTAAACTTTTGCTAAACAAATAAACCCTTCAACGGTCAATATTAAATTAGAAAAGCATTCATACAAGAGGGTTAAACATGTTACCAATGAAGATTCCTTAATTAGTGGATGGTTTGGATTACTCACGTGTCAAAAATAGGTTAGGGTACTAAGGGTAGTAGCTAGGAAGGATCCCTAGCTACTGACCCCAGTTTAGTAACCTTTTTTTTCATGGGTGTGTTTGTTTAATAGCTAAATTTCTGTTATACATGCAATAGTTACTATTGTAAGCATATGTGAGCAGCTGAAGAAAATGTGTTTTGTACTAGCTAGTTTTATTTTGTCATTTATATCTATATCTATATTAATTAATGTAACAGCTAGGTCCCATACTCCCCTATCACAATGTTGAAGACCACTTGCACTCTTATTATAACCTACAAATCGGATGTTCTATGCAGTTTCCATTCAGTTCCGATTAAGGAAATTAGAGAAGGGTGGTAGCATTTTCCAAAGGGTAGGTAGGAGGGTCCATATCTAAGCTTTCTTTCTTATCTTAATAATGAACTATGACATAGCATTTTGGATCAGGGGATACATATATAAAAGAGATCAAATCAGCCCCTTGCAAGTAACTTCTCACAATACATTTCCGCTGTGTATTGAGAACATCTTCTGATGATTGTGAGACGTTGTGGTGGGTGAGGTGGAATCTTGATTTGAACTCTATATAAACCATCAATTATTTGAGATCATAATCAAAAACACAACCTTACATGGGATTAGGAACCTTACAAGTTACAACTTGTCTTCTCTCTAAAAATAGTTGAAAGAAAATATACAAACTTAAAGAAAAAATAAAAAAAAGATGGTTGTACATTAATTGTTTGTTATATTTAGTAAAGGGAGATGCCCACATCGATCAACAAATCAATAAAGGGTCCTTCTGCCCTTTTACTAAAGTTCAATTTGGAAAGAATAGAAACTTCAAAGTTTATAGAATATAAATACATAGAAAATAATATAAAATTCAAAATTTTGTACTCTACAAATTTGTATTCATACTCTTTTCAAACTGATAGTCATTTGTTGTCCTTGCTAAAATTGAGCATCCCTCCGATCTATATAGAAGGAGATCCACAAAAGATCACCAATCTCCTGTTGAATCCCTCTCTTGAGGAGCACTCTTGGAAAATCCATCAATCACATTGTCATCGATTGCAAGGAGTCTTTTGCGACGGTGGAGTATGTCATGCAGCAAACTGATTATAATCCATCAATGCTTTCCCACGCGGCAGAGCCGACTTGATATTTTGTCCTTTAGAAAAATTTCCAAGTACCCGAGCCGAGACCCAGAGTCACTGACAAGTTGGCACGCACAAGCTAAATTACTTAAAACCCTCCTACTTTTTATAAATTCTTTTGATCCCCTTGTCGGTTAAGGAGACTAAATGGAATCTTTGTGTTCGTTAGTTTGCTGTCAGTCAATCGCCAGCGCATGGTAATCTATACAGTAGAATCTATAATGCGGAAAAGACATGATATATATGTATATATATATAGTTTTAAAATTGTCAATAATTTTAGGGATTTTTTAAAAATAAAATTCATCTCTTTATATTTAAATTTATTGATAAAAATAAGAGTTAATAGGGTAATTTAATATTGCTACTAAATGAATTGAAAACATATAATTTTAAGATTTTCAATGTATTCAATTCTCTTCCATTAAATCTAATATTTAAGATATTAATTTGCATTCACCTTCATTGAATCATATATTTAAGACATTTTTATTTATTCTCATCATTAAATTTTATAATTAAATCCATACAAAATAAATTAATCATCTTAATAAACATAACACAAACTTTTAAAATCTACCTGAAAATAAATAGTATTTTCATCTAGGTGGTGATAAGAAATTAAACCAATTTGCATCAAATGGGACAATCCATGTCACCGCAATTAAATAATAAAATTCAAAATATATAAAATGCAAAAAATATAGAAATTAAAAAAATTGGGAACATTTATAACATCATATATTTGACATATTAAACAATAATAAGTATGATAAACAATGTTTTAAAAACTGACCCAAAGGCTGACCTGCGTTTGCCTTCAGGTCATAGGTCACTAGTTCAACCATCTAGGTCGAACGAATCAAACTACTCCACATCAGTACTGTGTGTGTGTGTGTATTTGTGTATGTGATTATGCTACATTTATTTATGTATTTTAATTTAGTTTTTAATTTCTATTACAAAAAATATTAAAAATTACAATTTGGGGCCAAAAAGGGGATTTTTTTTTGTGAAAAAGCAAAGCAAGATACCTAAGGCCCTTGGGGCATATAGATCTTGAAAAGTTACCTAAAAAAAAAAGATAACTCCAATTGGACATTTAAGTGCAAAGTTATGGCCTCCAAAAGTTTGTACGTAATTAAGTATGCAACCCACAACCCAGTAACCAAGTCGAAGGGATTAATGGTTGAACTACCTGGGTTACATGGTTTCTGACCAAGTCAACGGATTTTGACCAAAAGGGCGAGCCTGAAAATAACTAGACTTGAAATCAAGGTCGAGTGATGATTCGAACAGTTCAATCAATTGGGTCAACGATGGGTTGAAAACACTGATGATAAATAAGAAATATTTTTATCAATGATAGAATGGAATGTAAAATTTTAAACCAATTAGAAATAAAACTATTTTCCTATTCTCTATTATTAAATCTCATACCTAAGGCATATTCTCATATTAAATCTTATATTTAAGATATATTTTTCTCATTAATAAATTCTACTAACTAAATCCACAATATTAATTTTAATATAAAAGAACAAATATTTTTAAAAATAATTTGGAAATAGAACCATTTTCTTCCCTCCCAATGGTGGGTAAGCAATTTAACCATTCTGGGTCAAATGGGTTAATAAATAATGTCATAATTAAATAATAAAAATTAAAGTAAGTAAAATATATAATACAAAAAAAAAAGAATTGGACACATTTCTAATATTATATATTCATTATACTAAACAAAAATAAGTATGAAATGTAAGAAGTATTTTTATTAATGATGAAAATGGGATGCCAAATTTAAAATTAACCAAGAAATGAAATGATGTCATAGTCAAATAATAAAATTTTTAAAACTAGAAAATACAAAGAATAACAAAAATTGAAAAAGTAGAGAAAATTTTGGGCACATATCTAATATTATATATTTATAAAAAATAAAATATTGGATACATCTATAATATTATACATTCATTATATTGAACAAAAATAAATATTCTGCATAAGAAATAATTTTATCAATTATGAAAATGTAATACAAAATTTAATATCAACCTAAAAATCATACTATTTTTCTTTTTGGATAGTGGGATAGTGATTTGAGTCAAATGGATTAATCGATAATATGATAGCTAAATAATAAATCTTTAAAAAGTAATAAGAAAAGTACATGTAATCAAAAGAATATATAAAATTTGGGTTTGACTATGATATTGGAAAGATATGATATTTGGATTTTTTTACCAATCAACTAATATAATAACGTGGTAGCCAATCAAATGTTATTTATCAAAATTCATGGGTGGGTTTTGATGGGTAAAAACTCTTTGAATACCATGTCTTTCCCGCATCATAGATTTTTATATATTAATTATGTCGAACAAAAATTAAGTGTGATAAGTAAAAATTATTTATACAATGTAGATGGAGTATATAGTTTAAAACTGATAATGGTGGATCAATGATCCAACTTTTTAAAGAAACTCATGATGTCATACTCAAAAAAATAAATATTTAAAAAAGATAAAACACAAAAAAAAATAATTTGTACTTATTTAAAAAAGATAAAACACAAAAAATGAAAATTATAGAATTTTGTCAAAAACATTTAGGAACATTTATAATGTTATATATTGATCATATTAAATAAAAATAGTTGTTAAAATACAAATTATTTTTATTTATGATAGAAATGGAATACAAAATTTAATAATAATAATAATGATAATAATAATAATAATAATAATAATAATAATAATAATAATTATTATTATTATTATTATTATTATTATTATTATTATTGTAATTTAAAATTTCCACTGCAATACATGTGCACAATTACTACAAGTACTTAAATTTATTTTTAATCATATCATTACTTTTGTTAATTTTCAATTCCTATATTAATTATGATATATCTAAAATTCGAGTAATTAAAAATAAGTGTTTATTAGGCTAAGTTTGGTCATAGATTCTTGGGCAAAACGACTTCTTAGGCTAAGTTTGGAATTTCTTAAAAATAAGTGCTTATTCTTATAATAATGACTTATTTGAGAAGCCCAAATTTTGAATTTATTTTTAAGTGCTTATTTAATAAGTATTTTTTTTTCAGGACTTTCTACGGAAAGTAAGTGTTGCTGGAATGCAGTGGCAGTGAAAGAGAATTTAGCAAGGAGATGGATCTCTTCCTCTGCTTTGTGCCCTATCTATAAAAAAGAAAATGAGACAATTATGCATGCATTGTTTTTCTGTGACCATGCTCGTGCAGTGTGGTTTGGTAGCTCTCTGAGCTGTAATTCACAAATTTTCAGACATGTGCCAAACTTTGGAGAATGGTTTAAATCCTGGGTGGACTCTTGCTCCTTAGTGAAGGAGAGGAAAGATGATTTTACTGTCTTTTTCAGGTTTTACTATCTGGACAAATTTGTTCCGATACCATGCTGCATGTGGGTGTTGCAGCATCAAAATTTTGGAGGCCAAGGAAACTCCAAATCTCTTGATAGTCTCATCCAGTACTGCTATTAGTCCTTCATGAACCGCCACATATAAACCGTTATTTTCAACGGAATTCTACCATTCCAAATAAACTTAGGCCACGTTAGAAAGTCATTTGACCTCCTAATTAACCTGATTCCAAGCTGAACAAATTGTAAAACAACCATCAAAATTTGGAGTCTAAACCAATCTATCTTTTGAGTTGCTTAACTTAGTATTTGAATCTCTAGCCAGAGCTTGAATACTCTCTTCGACATTGAGCTGAATAGGGAAGATCCAGTTGCCATCCAATCCAATTGAAGCACCTCATTTAACTTGAAGTCTAGCTATCAAGTTAGGATTTGAAGTTTCATTACAAAGCAGACCAAGACCAGACCTGATGTAGGCGCACATCAGTCGGGATTTCCTACTCACTTAGCCAAAAGCGGGTTTACACGCGTGCCGAGATGAGGTCGGCGCACAATCCAAAACTAATGGCGCTGCCGCACTTAGTGACCTTGGATGACTGCGTCCCCTCACATACGGACTGCATCCTGACCGTCTAAGCCACCTACCTCCTGGCGGCCTCAAAGTATAAATAGGGGGCAGTCCTCTCAAGGTAAACATCTGAAATCAAGAACATGGACTTAAGAACTCTTAACTTCCTTTGTGGCTTCGTCAGAGTGTTTCCACCTTGGGCCTCGTCCACTTCGCGTTGCACCCATACCAACTTGACCGTCGGAGTCCTCTCCTCAGGTACCAACCTGGGGCCTCTGACATTCTCCTTCCTTTGCTCCTTGCAGGACCGGCCTACCAGCCCTCAACCACTCCACACCTCAGACTACTCGACCACCCCGCGGCTCATAAGCAAATTGACAGTGTTGCCCTCGGCCCATTCCAGTCGACAACAATTGGCACAGTTTGTGGGAACGTCGCTAAGACTTCCCTCAATTAAACTTACGCTCTAAGACACCTAAAGAATTAACTCCTAAGCTTCAGCCAACATGGTAAGAAATACCAAGAACACTTAGAACTTGGTCACGACGGACCAGTTTCAAGCGGTCGTTGACTGGCTCGACAACCTCGCGCAGAGGCTGGACAAGGTGGGGTGCTTGGTAGAAGGCTACCCTTAGGGTAGCTACCTCGCTGGAAGCCTGGGGCACCGTGGCGAACGTGGGTCTCTAGACCCATCAGAGTCTGACAACAACTGGTGCCCCAGCCAACCGCCAAGGACCTCCCGACCCCCTAAGCGAAGAAGGGAAGAATCTACACAGTCTTGTGATCATCGCCGAGACCAAGAACATCACCACCGCCGTCAACAAGAAAACTCTCGGGATGAAGGTGGGCGATCATGCCACCACAACCCCCCTTCGAAGGCCGAGGGCTGACGTCGTGCCTCTCCCTCTTGCGTCTCGGACCTCCTGAACGACAGAAGAGCCAGAAGAAAAGGGCATGCACCCGCATAAGAGTACTTGGGGAACTGGGCCGACCCTTACCGCATCCGAGAGAACCAGGACGAGGCCAGGCACCCCTTGACCAAAGAATTGTCAACCTGTAGAAGTAGCTTGGCACCATCAAAGACAAGCTCTGCTAAGTCAAAGAGAGCCATGCTAGCCAGAACCATCCATCTAGAAGGATGGACGCCTTTACCTCGGACATCATTGTTGAGCTCCTCCCACCGCACTTCAAGGCATCCGTGCTCGAGATGTACGATGGAACATCAGACCCCAATGACCACCTAGAAAAGCTTCAAGGCACTCATGCTCCTCTACGGGTATTCCAACCCCCTAATGTGCCAAACTTTTCAGGCCACCTTCAAGGGAGCAGCCCGCCAATGGTTCTCTAGGCTCCCACTTCAGTCTATTAGTTCATGGGAACAGTTTGCCAACCTCCTCCTCGCCCATTTCATTAGTAGTAGGCAATGCCAAAAGAGTGTCATCTCGCTCATGGCCGTCCAACAGAAGTGTGGCAAGAGCCTGTAGTCCTACATTAACCGCTTCAAGAAGGAAGAACTTGACGTTCAGGACCTCGACTCCATGGTCTCCATGCACGCTGCCATCAACGACCTTCTATCGGACTCCGCCCTTAAGTGCTCGATAGCCAAGACCCCATCGAAGTCCATGGTGGAATTCTTGAAGAAGGCTCAGAAGTACATCACCACCGAGGAGGCCTCGGTTAGCGATTGCTTGGAAGGAGAGGCCAACTGCCATCACAGAGGCCCAGAGAAGAAGAGTAGAAATGGAGATGACCATAACAGCGGCAACAACAATAACAAGGATAGCAAAAAGCCATCGACCTTGGCCCTGGCTTACAGCAAGTATACGCCACTCAACTCCACCCGGATGCAGATCCTCATGTAGGTAAGGAAGGAGGAGTATGTGAAGCGGCCAAAGAATATGAAGAGGAATCCCAAGAGAGGAAATTGAAAGAAGTACTACAAGTACCACCGCGGCACTAACCACGATACTAAGGATTGCTATGAGTTGAAAAATGAAATAAAATCCCTCATTTGCCGCAACTATCTAAAGTAGTATGTGGGAGACGAGGCCAGTACCTCACCCTCGCGGCAACAATAGCAGCAGCAACAATAGTTAGTTGGCGTCACAGACGTCATAATCGAAGGCACGACCTCAGGTGGAGCCTCAGCCTCAGCCTTTGCTCGCAAGGCCTACGCCAAGCAATTGAACATTCAAGGGATAGCTCCTATTAGGCTGAAGCAAAATGAAGCCCTCACATTCACAAACAAGGAGTTGAAGGGGATCTCAATCCCCCATGACGACACACTCGTGATGTCCGTTGTCGTCGCGAACTTTATGGTGAAGAAGATTCTAATGGACAACTGCTCCTTAGCTGACATCCTCTTCTATGATGCATTCAAGAGAATGAAGCTGGTGCTCAAACACCTTCATCCCGCCAACGTGCCAGTTGTCGGCTTCTCTAGAAATGTGATCAGGCTAGAGTGAAAAATCACCCTACCGGTCACTATAGGTAATAACTCCAGCAGGTGACGAGGATGAATGAGTTCCTGGTCATAAAGATTGGCTCACCTTACAACACAATCATCGGGAGGCAGACCGTTCATGCCTTAAAGGTAGTCATCTCCTCCTACCACCTCGCCCTCAAGTCCCCCACCAAACATGGCATCGAAGTCGTTTAAGAGGACCAACAAGCCGCCCGCTAGTGCTATGTGGCAGCATTAAAGGATAAGAACAAGGAAGCCTTGCCACTTGAGGACCTCGACCTTAGGGAGGAACCAATGAGCCAAGGATAACTGGCCGAGGACCTCGTCTTGGTCCCCCTAGACGAGGCCGAACCGGAGAAAATAGTTCACATCGGGTCCAACCTTCCCCTAGAGAGCCTATCTGAACTGGTATGTTTCCTTAGAACCAATTCTGATGTCTTTGCTTGGTTTGCTGGTAACATGCCCAAAATTGACCCTTTGGTCATTACTCATAGGCTGAGCGAGGACTCAACTCTAGGTCAGTTCGACAAAGAAAGAGGAACTTTGCACCAGAGCAATGGAAGGCTATAGGAGATGAAGTTGACAAGCTACTTGACGCCAGCTTTATCCAAGAGGTACATTACCCTAATTGGTTGTCCAATGTGGTTATGGTAAAGAAAGCCAATGGGAAATGGCAGATCTGTATTGACTTCATAGACCTCAACCGAGCCTGCCCAAAGACAGTTTTCCTTTGCCAATGATAGACCACCTCGTCGATGCCACCGTAGGGTACGAGCTACTTAGCTTCATGGATGCCTTCTCTGGATATAACTAGATCAAGATACACCCCAAGGACAAAGAGAAGACATTATTCATCATCGAGCACAGAACGTACTATTACAAGGTCATGCCCTTTGGCCTCAAGAATGCTAGGGCCACTTACCAGCGCCTCATAAGCAAAGTATTCAAGAACAAGACATCGAAGCCTATGTTGATGACATGGTGGTGAAGAGCCTGAAAGCCGACCAGCATACTTCGGACCTAGCGGAGACCTCTAACACCTTGCAGAGATACAACATGAGGCTAAACCCCAGTAAGTGTGCCTTGGGCGTCACATCAAGCAATTTCCTAGGCTTCATCGTCACATAGAGAGGTATAGAGGCTAACCTAGAAAATATCTGAGGTATTCTAAAAATGGCACCACCTCAGTCAGTCAAGGATACTCAAAGGCTTATGACTAAGAAACTAAAAGATTTCTAGTGAATGGAAGTGCCAGTACGCTTTTGAAGAACTGAAGTCCTACCTCGCCTTGCCTCGCCTCCCCTCCTCACCAAGCAACTCCCTAGAGATGTATTGTACCTATATCTTTCGGCCGGGGACGAGGCCATCAACTTAGTGTTGGTCAAAGAAGATGGAGTACAAAAACTGATTTACTATGTTAGCAAGGTTCTCTACGATGCCAAGACACGGTATCCCGAGGTGGAGAAGTTGGCCTTCGCCTTAGTGGTCTCGGCTAGAAAGCACAGGTCATATTTTCAAGCCCCACACCATTACGGTCCTGACAAACCAACCCCTCAAAGTCGTCCTTGCCAAGCCAGAGGCCTCGGGATGACTAATCAAGTGGATCATCGAGCTGTCTAAGTTCGACCTCTAGTACCAACCGAGTCCTACAATCAAAGCACGAGCCTTGGCTAACTTTGTGGCAAAATACACCTTCATCCAAGCCCTTCGCCAAGCCCAAAAGAAGAAGAGGAAGAAAGGCCTTGGCCTACCTGGAAACTATTTGTCGATGGATCATCCAACTCGAAGGGAAGTGGAGCCGGCTTTATACTCCTCACCCTGGAAAACATCGAAGTAGAGTACACATTAAGGTTCGACTTCTTGTCATCCAACAATGAAGCCGAGTACAAAGCCCTCCTTGCTGGACTACAACTCGCGAAAGACCTTGACTCCCAACATATTGAGGTCTTCAATGAGTCTCAATTGGTGGTGAACCAATTCAACGGTGAGTATGAGGCCACAGAACAGAGCATGGCCAAATACCTAAAGAGCTCGAACGCCACTTCCAACACTTCTCCCAACGATAGGTCCCACGTTTCGAGAACATGAGAGTTGATGCCCTATCAAAATTGGCAAGCACCTTCGGCATAGCCCACGATCGCACGTTGGTATGGAGAAGTTAGTTCACCCGACCATTGAAGAAGTTCAAGTCTTCCCAGTACAGGCCGAGTCATCCTGGATGACAAAAACCAAGCCCAACGAATCCGACTGTAGGCCGCCCAATACACTTTGCTTGAAGGGAAGTTGTACCAAAGATCTTTTACCTTGCCTTACCTCCGATGCCTCCACCAAGAGGAGGGTGATTACATGCTCTGAGAGATTCACAAAGGTATGTACGACAACCACCTCGGAGGTAAAGCCTTAGCCCAAAAAGCATTAAGTCAAGGATATTTCTGGCCAAAAGTTCAGAAGGATGCAACCAAGCTGGTACAAAAGTGTGACCGATGCCAGAGACACTCCAACATCTTCCACCGACCAGCCACAACCCTGTTTGCTCTTAGTAGCCCTTGGCCCTTTGCGAAATGGGGCATGGATCTCCTCGGCCCCTTCCCTCAAGCTACAGGAAACTAGAAGTACCTTATCATCGCAATCGACTACTTCATCAAATGGGTCAAAGTCGAGCCCCTAGCTACCATCACGGTAGAATGATACAAAACTTCTTCTAGAAAAGCATCATCTGCCACTTCACCCTCCCCCACATGCTAGTCACTAGCAACGGGAAGCAGTTCAACGATGCGAGGTTCTGAGAATGGTGCACCACCCTTGACATCAAGTACAGTAAACCTCGGTAGGCTATCCCTAGACTAACGATCTAGTTGAGGTCACTTAAGATGCATCAACTGGCCTCTTCTGGGTAGCCTCTCATGGCTGGCCCCCCTCGGTCATCCCCCGCGCCAGTAGGGGCCTGAGGACGAGGTGTCCTCATGGCAAGCGTAGGCCCCCTCGGCATCTGCCTCCTTGACGCACCCTCGCCTGGCACCTTCTACAAGAAAACAAAATGAGAATCAGTACTTTCAAAAAAAAAGCAAAAGACTGATGTGTTAAAAGCCAATAGCAGGACTTCTCTTACCGAGTTGCGTAGGACTGAGCCCAGCGAAAAGTAAGGGAAGCTCCTCCTCCACTAGGGTTTTGGCCCAGATCATCCCCAACATGAGAATGTGGGTCACCATAGTGGCTTCATCATCTCGAATGAAAGGCATGGGCTTCTCGGCGGCCAAGCGCATCTCCCCCTAGCCCAACCTAAAGGACCAACCCTTGGAGTAGAAGATGAAGAAGAATTTGCTCTTCCAATTGTGTATGGACAAGGGGTTGTCTACAGGTTGGCCTCTCCTAGATTGAAAGTAGTATACACCACCCTCTTGAGGGTGTGGCCTCAGAACAAACATGGCACAAAAAATCTTATTGGCGGCAAGCTGGTTGATCGATATACTGTACCACCTCAACAATTCGGGGATCAGAGGATGGAGGGGAAATCTAAGGCCAAACTCCAAGAAGTATTGGTAAACAAAGATTTTCCCCTCCTCCAGAGTCCACGGTAGGTCACTGGTGTCGGGAACCCTAAGCCTGTAGGGCCGAGATATATAATATTTCCTAGCTAAGGCCTTCACCTGCTCGAAGTCAAGAACACTATCTTGCTCCGAGCACGAAAGACACCCTAAGCTCACTCCTCAGGTAGCATATTTGGCCACCATCCTCGGGCTAGGTTCAGGGGCTTCCTCGCCCTCGAGCACGATGGGTGATCCTGGAAACCCCTCGACCTCCTTTGGCCTTGTAGATCCAACACTCATGAGGAGATTCATCTCCCCTTCAGCTGCATTCAGGACCTACCGGTGCAGTCCTCTCCCTCAGTACCTCGATCTCAGGCCTCAAGGCCTGGACCTTGGGCCCACTTGGCATGCCCCTACTACAACTAGCAATTGACGGGCTTCGGAAGGAGCTCCCTCCCGAAATTTCTGGGAGTTCATAGCATTCTAGGCCAGAGTTTGAGTAAGACATGGGTGCAAAAGGGGTTCTTTACCTAAAGAAGATGAAGCCTGGAAGACTCTAAGGAGAATAGGAAAGTCGGGGTCTCTCGAAAGCAAAGGTTCTAGGAAGCAAAGGTTACTCGAAGACAAAACTGCGTTTGGAAGCAAATGGTGGGAGAAAGAGCGTCTAAAGAAAAACGGACGACCCAAGTTGCCTTTAATCCAACGACTATGCAACGACCGCCTTTGCGGTCCTATCCCACGACTAACATGCATCGCTCACCTCAGGGAGATGAAGCGACGTCGGACGATCCGACCAGTCTCCTCGTTGCGTCTACCAGTTCAACCAATGATGCCAAACCAAAGAACGCACGACCCGACCTGCTAAACTCCTGTCTCATCTATGAGTGCGACACCACAATCCGTTGTGGATACAGCCTTGACCCGCCCGTTCAACACGTGGCTAATTCACAACCTCCTACCTCTGAGTATTATGCCCCTGACGCCCTTAGTTGATCCCGATGCCTCGCACGGCCTCACCTCAGAACCAACAAGAAGCAGGATAGGGGGGCAAGGACCCCTCTTGTTCGTGCCTAGCATGAAAGATGTAGTCGTGGCCTCTAGACCACCGAACCCTCCATGGTACCCCTTGGAGAAAGGAAGAAAGGTCAAGTCGACACCACCGCAGGCAATGTTATGCTCGTCCCCAACAAACCAAGGTCGAGGCTGAGACCCTCATCCAGAAGGCCCTACAATGCCTCCCACTGCAAGTGACGCACTCTTTTCAGTTGAAGCTAAGGTCCTCAACTCAGACCTTCACCACGGCCTCGAGAGTGGGGGGCAAATGATATAGTCGCACATGCCCTTGGACAATAGCGGATTTACATGCGTTTGACGGCAGCACTTAGAACGGGCACAATCAATGCACACACAGAGAGCAAAAGTCGATGCGTAATCTGAAACCAATGGTGTGGCCGCACTTGGTGGACTTGGATGGGAGATGTTCCCAATGTATGACTAGTACATGCTGTGAGGTCAGTGTGAGGAGAATATTTGAAGACTGAAAAATGCTAGTGTTCACAGAAGATCAGGAGTCTGATCTTGAATATATAATAATAGATAGATAATTGGTTATTAGGTTGGTGAAAATTTGAGAAGTTTACATTAATTCCAGTGGAATAAAATTGGTATAAATAATGTATATCACTTTTATTATGTGGACTCCTCTGCCGTGTGACTATACATTGTGAGGAAGAACCTAAACATTAATGTCTACTCTCACTTCAACGGATCTGTTGAGCAAGTGAGAATGTGAGATCAGCTCCAACGATTGGGAAATATGCATGTATGAGTTTTTAGAGCCCAGATTTCCAGTCTTTTGTCTTGTGGTAGACCAGTACTCAAGGCTTCTATCACTTGCATATCTTGTCAAAATTGTACTCTCAGAAATTTAGTTGCTGGATGTATCATACATGCATGAATGCTCCAATATCATACATTTTTTTTTGGTTAAAAAAATTAAATATAGAAGGTACATCTGTTGGAGACAAGATGATGGAAATTGTGCTAATATCAGAAAGGTTTTACCAATCAAACCTCATGAATTTCCACCTGATTACTATCACTTTTGTCAAGCTATTGATGGAAAATATCGGAAATATCTCCCATACTTGGTACTGTTTATAAATATAAAGAGACTTTCCAAGTTCGAGGTGGGATAGGGCTGTGAGATGGGTGTGAGGTGCACTCTTTTTTGGGCATTATGTTATTATGGGTATCATACTCTAAGTAGGGCTGCAAATAAATCGGCTCCGATCCAATCTGAATCCAATACCGATCCGTTAAGAGGCAGATTCGGATATTTGGATATCCCTCCTGATCCTATCAAATTGGATAGGATCGGAAAAGTTGATCCGTTATTTTAAGGGATCGAATTCGAATATTAGACACTCTAATTCCTTGTGACCCGATTTGATCGGTTAATTATAAAATATTTTATATTATATATTATTTACATATTTTATATATTATTATATAATTATATTATATATCATATATATTATATTTAATATATTATTATATTATATAAATAATATAATATATTATTTTATAAATATAATTCTAATCAAATTGGATTCGAATGGGATATCTGATAATATATTCGAATTCCAATCATACTTTTGAAAATCCGACGGGTCCTTATCGGATTTGGATTAGTATTTTATTCTTTTTATTTGATTTAGTATTTTAGTTAGATTTCCGATAGAAAAGGTAAAAAAATAATGATTCCGTTAAATATAACCGCCGCATCTGACAAAAGGGTAAAAGCCTTAAAGCCTTAAAAGCGTTAGACCTAATTTGTAATTGAAAGAGAGATGGAAAAGTTATAGTTGGCCCCGCATCCGCTGGGGATGGGGGGATTCGTCTTTGTTCATTTGTTGTGGGTGTGACTGCTGCCGACTTCCGGCGACCGGGCCCGTTTGCTCCGCCAGAAAAGAAAGTCCAACTCCTGGCCCTAAAATTCCTGCGTTCAGTATCTTGTTCGTACATTATCCACGTCAAGATGTGGGGCCCACGTCTAGATGTGTGTTGTCTTTCCATGTTCCCTCCCATCTTTTTTTTTTTTCTTTATTTATATAAATGTTGGACCCCACTTCAAAGACAAGGCTATTATTATCAAGAAAATTGCAAAGTTCTCGACCACTGCTTTCTCCCCAAATGAAATCTAATGCCACGTTTCATCCATCCATCTGAGTAGAAGGAGATGTAGATGGACGCTTTCGACGCTTCGTCGGTACCCAAAAAGAAAAGACAACCCAGTGATGCGTCGCTGTCCACACGCCCCTTATTGCTCACGTGGACATAAACCGCACAACAAAACAAGGTGGAGAAGACTGGTGACTGGTGACTGCTGAGGCCCCACCACTAACTGGGAACTGGAATTAGAATTAAATGCTTACACGACACACTTCACTTCCATTTTATTATTTGCCACGTCATCAGGTGAACTTCCATGAAATGATGATTGAATGGTTAAATACAAGAAAAAAAATCTGCTATGCCCATTTGTCGCGGTTGATTTCTTTCACCATGCCATCAAGCCCATCCCTATTGAAGTGAGGAATCTCCATCCTAGTTTAATAATCAGAGCTTGATTTTTAAGCATATCCTTGGATGAAAGAAAAATATCCACCAAATTTCCCACACACATTGTTCAAGGCCGTAAAAATAGTTTTTCGAAGGAGATAATTTTACATTATGTACTGTTGCATGGACTGAAGGGTGGATTTGATAATAACAGTTCTGCCCGTGTGTGATAATGTTTGCTTCTTCCACCCAGAGAGTCTTGATTTGAGTCTATCAACCAAATATTGCCATTTTTGAGTCTTCAAGTGGCCCAAAAATAAAGGTCCGCCCAGGTATCTCTCTGTTGGATTCATGAATTTGACTCCAAAAAGGTGTGCAATTCTGATTCTAAAACATGAGGTGCAAGAGCCGAACACTTGACCTGACTAATTACAGAAAAGATGCAAGACCTATAGAATGTGAGAGACTTCTCTATTGTTACATTTGCCAAAAATAATTAGGTCATCCAAAAACATGAGATGCAAGAGTCGAACACTAGAGTTTCCAAATTTCAAACCATGAATCAACCCTTGTTTCATCTTCTTTTGCAACAAGCAAGAAAGAATCTTAGTGCAAAGGGTGATAAAGGACACCCCTGCCTCAACCCTCTCGTCGGGGGGAAGGAATCACCTAGCTTTCCATTACAAAGAGCTGAGAAGTTTGCAGTAGATAAGCAATAGTGAATCAAATTTCAAAATTCATTAGAGAAACCATTGTGATGGAGAACATTTAACAAGAAAGACCATTCCATCCTGTCATAGGCCTTTTAGAGGTCGAGTTTAAGTAAGAAATATCCATTACGTCCCTTCAGTTTCCTCATTGAGTGATAATAGTGTTGTCTGCAATATTTCTCCCTAATGTGAAAGCACTCTAGACTGGGGAAATCAAATTTGGGAGGATGATCATCAAACGATTAGTTAAGATTTTTGTAATGATTTTATAAAGAACATAAACCAACCAGTCGAAGATCCTTAGGAGTTTCAATTGAACCTATCTTGGGAATCAAATATAAAAAAAAAAGTAGAATTTACCTCAGCAATTGCTTCCGAGTTTCTAAACACTTGTTGAACCCAATGAGTGATATTAGTTCCCATGAAGTGCCAACCCTTTTGCAAAACAACCGCATGGATCCCATCCGAGCCTAGAGCCTTCAAGGGCCCTATATTACTTCTGTTCCAATTGCTAACCCCAACTCCAAACTTTGTCAAAACTAGATTTCAATTTGGAATGGAGTGAGCCATTTGAGTTATACCACGAGGTAGATAGAGTTTCTAGAAAATTAGGTTCCTGGGTCCAAGCTTCTTCAGTTCTTTAGAGTTGGACAGATTTTTTCCATCTATGTTGGTGCTTAACAAAATAGGGTGGTGATCATTTCCACAAGAGGCTAGGTTTCAAACATGAGCATGGGGGAAGCCATGTATCTAGTCCTGATCGGCACGGCAGTGCTCAAGGCTCGAGTTCCGAGAAGAGGAGCTTTGAGCTCCGCCAAGAGGAACCCGTGACCCAAGCTCCCCAAAAGGAGCCCGAACTCCCCCTTTGACCCTGAGCCTTGCGAGGAGCACAAAGGGCAACAATCCGAACTGACCCACCCCAGGGCAGTTCGAGTCGCACTTCTATCCGAACTCAAGATTTCAGCTCGCATGCCACTCCGGCACTTTGTTTCCAGGCCGCCGAACTGAACAACCGTACCTAACACCAAAGGAGTCCGTATCATGAAGCGGTGCGCCTAACGGACTTAGGATCTGACGCTTGATAGCCGCACTTCAACGGCCACCTGCCACTTGCCACCACCACCTCCAGTTACAGAGACGTTTTCGACAAAGAGAGCAGTGGCGGTTGTCTGCCCCACCAAAGGTGATGACACCCGAACTGGCAGAAGCGCAGAGATAATGATACCCGACCTGACAGAAGCTTGGGAGTGAATGCGCGAAGTGATTATAAGAGGTCCTCTTCCCCTCAAGAATGGAGGTACGTGATAACTTTGCACTATCTGGTTTTTTATCTTGCCTTTGAGAAGATACTAACTTGAGCTTCGAAGCATTCTCATTGGGTTCCTCCCCGAAGACTACTCACTTTCTTCCCCATTTCAGGCACCTTTTGCTCCAGTTAGAGGCAAGAACGTTGACAGCTAGGACTGACCAGATCACGCACCATCAATTGGCGCCGTCTGTGGGAAACGCTTCTAAAAGCCTCCCTCTAAAACTTTCATAACACCTTTTTTCCAAGAAACCCCAACACCCATGGCTTCTTCCAGTAATGCCGGATGTAGCACGATGATGAACGCCGCCGAGGAATAACTTCAAGTCCCCATGGTGTGCATCGGACAGTTCACCATCCGCCTTTTGGTGGATGGAATCCCTAGCCTGAATGTGCCATGAATAGTGGCGCCCGTGAATCTTCCCACCGTGAACGTCCCCCTTCCATCTATTGGAACCACCTTTTCTGAACCAACCATTGTTCCCCCGGCAGCTAGTCGAAACCAGTTTGATGACCTGATGCATGGCATGCGGGCCATCCAAGCCCAAGTGCAGCAGCTTCAACAACATCAGATCTACCAGCAGCAGATGCTGCACCATGTATCCCAATACCACTACCAGCAACAGTTCCCCCAACTGCCTCAAAGTCAGCCGCAGCTCCCACCTCGACACCCCACTGTTAGGCAAGCCAAACCCTCCCCTCAAGGCAGGCGCCCCCACCAAGAGGCTTCCCAGGCTCGGGCCTCCCAGGCTTAGAGCCATTCTAGAAGCTAGGCCTCATCCCCTGGCAAAAGAGAGAGAGCGACTGCCCCCGCCTTGCCACACGCCAGCGGACCAGGAACCCGATCCGTCAAGTCAGCATCACCTCGGCACTCTCAAGATGGGTCCCTGCACATTGACATCCGGTTCAGCACCTTAGCCGTGGACTACCTCTAGCAGTCCAGGCCCATCGAGCTCGGGAACACCGAGGCAAGAGTGCCAATCAAGGACGGGGGGGCAGGTTTAAAAAAAGAAAGAGAGAAGAACTCCCCAATCAAGGAGATAGCCGGAAGGATCCAGCTCGAGCACCAAAACCGAGCTAGCTGTTCCGAGCTCCCATGGCAAGTTGGACAAACTACACGCCTTTGAACACGAAGCGGGCTGAGATCTTGATGACGATCAAGGACGCCCCGTACGTAAAGTGGCCACCTCGCCTAAAAGGGAACCCAAACGAGAGGGACAAAAACTTGTATTGAAGTTTCTATAGAGATCACAGTCATAGTTCCAAACATTGTAATAATCTCTGCGACGAGATAGAGGAACTCATCCGTCGTGGGTACTTAAGAAATTTTGTACAGCATAATAACAACAACAATAATAATAATAATAACAGGACAGGTCGCCAAGGGGAGCACGGTAAGGATGCTCCTGAGTCTAGCAGCAGGCCGGCCGAACAGTCACAGAGACAGCCTCCGGAAGAGAGGCCAGTTCGAGGAACCATCCACGTGATAGTGGGAGGTTTGGTTGTAGCAGGGTGCACTTCGGCAGCAACCCGGACATCAGTTCGCGAAGCTGCCCGAGCAGACCAGAATCCTCCAAAGAGGCCGAAGATGGAAGAACCAATTCTTTTCGCAGAAGACGATGCGTGAGGGGTCCACTACCCTCATGACGATGCACTTGTGATAAAGTTGAGGATCAATGACTTCGAAGTCAGGCGCGTACTTGTCGACTTAGGCAGCTTGGTAGACATTCTCTTCAAATCAGCGTTTGACCAGCTTCAACCGTGGGGAAGTGACTTGAAGCCCGTGAACACTCCCTTGGTGGGCTTTAGTGGGGAAAAAGTCAGGCCCCTTGGGAAAGTGGTAGTACCCGTCGAGGTCGACACGTGGCCCTGCGTGGTCAGACTCAACCACGACTTCCTGGTGGTCGCGACCCTATCCCCATACAACGCCATAATAGGGTGGCCAATCACCCATATCTTATGGGCGGTAGTCTCCACCTACTATTTGGCGATGAAGTTCCCCACAGACTTCGGTGTGGGAGTAGCGCAGGGTGACCAACTCGAGTCCCGCAAATGCTATGTGGCCGCCCTGAAGGGAAAAACCAAGGTGGCCGGCGAACTCGAACTGGAGCGCCCTACGGAGCAAGGTGAAGAGCGAGTTGTGCCCACAGAAGAAACGGTCACAGTCCCGACTTTGGCGATAGACCCAGCTCGGACGCTACAGATTGGTGCTTCTATCCAAGAACATCTACAATCTGAACCGGTAAGTTTCTTACTTCAAAATTTAGATATTTTTGTCTGGTTTGTGGAAAAAATGTCCGGTATAAATCATAACTCACAAGCTCAATACTGACTCTGTAGTCAGACCCATTAGACAGAAGAAACGCAATCTGGCCCCAGAACACTAGAGGACAATCGATGAGGAGGTCGAGAAGCTCCTCGAAGCAGACTTCATCAGGGAAGTTCATTACCCGATCTGGGTAGCCAACCCAATTCCGGTAAAAAAGGCAAACGGCAAGTGGCGCATGTGCGTTGACTATATCGAGTTGCTAAGCTTCCTAGACGCCTACTCGGGCTACAACCAAATCAGGATGGACCCGACCGACAAGGAAAAAACCACCTTTATAACCGAGTTCGGCCTGTACTGCTACAAGGTCATGCCCTTCAGACTGAAAAATGCTGGGGCGACCTTCCAAAGACTCGTAAATAAGCTGTTTCAGCCCTTAATTGGCATGAAGATAGAACGTTATGTAGATGACATGGTTGTCAAGACACTGTTTTCACATGAATTAATACAAGACTTGCATTCTATCTTCCAAATTTTGCGTCAATTTAGCATGAAACTAAACCCAAACAAGTGTCTTCGGTGTCACCTCGGGTAAGTTCCTAGGGTACATCGTCAACTGGCGCGGTATTGAGGCCAACCCGGACAAAATAAAAGCCATCCTAGATATGAGACCACCCCGAAATGTAAAAGAGGTTCAAAGGCTAAATGGCAGGATAGCTGCTCTGAGTCACTTCATGTCCAAGTCAGCAGACTGTTGCCTGCCCTTCTTCAAGGCAATAAAAGGCAAAGGGTTCGAGTGGAACCCGAATTGCCAGCTCGCATTTGACAAGCTCAAGAAATACCTCACCAGCATCCCAATGTTGACCCGGCCCGAAGAGGGCGATGTTTTAGAGTTGTACCTCTTGGCGAGCAACAAAGTGGTCAGTTCAGTACTGATAAAGGAAGCAAATCGGGTCCAACGACCCATCTATTATGTTGGTAAGATATTGTAGGGAGCGGAAACAAGGTATGCAGAGATAGAAAAGCTACCTATGCGCTGGTCACTGCAGTCTGCAAACTCCACCTGTATTTCCAAGCTCACACCATCATCGTCATCACCGACAAATCCTTGAGGCAAGTACTACTCAGATCCGAGGTCTCTGGATGATTAACAAAGTGGGCCATCAAATTCAGTGAATACGATCTCTAGTACAAGCCCCAAACCGCCATCAAAGCTCAAGCCTTGAAGGATTTTGTTGCAGAATGCATGTTCAGCTCTGAGGTGCTCAACCCGATTGAGCACAAGGCCCCCAATTCGGGTGAGCTCGATGCTCCTGGGCCGACTGAGTCCAAACCTCGTAAGGTCGCACCCAGTTCGGTATCTCTCCTGATTAGGCCAAGCGTGAACTGGGATGATGAGCCTTGGATCCTTCATGTAGATGGCTCCTCAAACCAGCAAGGCAGCGGAGCCGGTGTAGTTCTCCACGGTCCGAGTGGCACGAAACTGGAGTACGCACTATGCTTTGAGTTTGTGGCATCCAACAATGAGGCAAAATATGAGGCGTTGATAGCCGAACTAGCCCTAGCGCAAGAAGTAAAGGCAAAACACATAATTATCTGCAGCGATTCCCAACTCGTGGTCAACCAAGTTACAGGGGAATACGAAGCCCACGAGCCGGCTATGATCGCCTACTTGGAAAAGGTAAGAGAGGCTCTGCTCAACTTCCAGTCACACTTCATCAAGCAGATCCCAAGGTTCGAGAACACTGAGGCCGATGCCCTATCCCAGCTAGCAAACACCAGTGACAACACCATGAGAACCGTGTATATAGAGGACTTATCTCGGTCTAGCATTCTCGGGGGGGGGGGGGGGCAGAGGAGGTCGCTCCTATCCTTGAAGTAGAGCCGAGCTGGATCGACCCACTCGCGAGCTTCTTGCTAGACGGGACCCTCCTTGCAGATCGCAATGAAACCAAAAGGATGCACTGCTAGGCAGCCAAAGATGTCATAATAGACGAACGACTGTACCGACGATCCTACGCGCTCCCCCTACTTGCGTTGCTTGCGACCTGCCGAAGCCGATCTCATAAACCGTGACACTCATGAAGGTTTGTGCGGCAGACACTTGGGGGGCAGGGCCCTCGCCCAGAAGGCACTTCGACAATGGTACTACTGGCCAACGATGAAGGCAGAGGCCATCGAGGTCGTTAGAAAATGCGACAAATGCCAGAGGCATGCCAATATCCACCATCAGCCTGCTGCCGACCTCAAGTATCTCACTAGTCCATGGCCCTTTGCACAATGGGGCATCGACCTACTAGAACCATTCCCGCCAGCAACAGGTGGGAGGAAGTTCCTAGTAGTGGCGAAGGATTACTTCACAAAGTGGGTAGAAGTCGAACCTCTTGCAACAATCACAGCTCGAAACGTCCAGAACTTCTTTTGGAAGAACATAGTATGCCGCTTCGGGTTACCTCGAGTACTGATTTCCGACAACGATAAGCAGTTCGAGGACATCAAATTTCAGGAATGGTGTCAAGGTATGGAGATTCCATAGAATTTTACATCGGTCGTGCACCCCCAAGAAACGGGTAAGCAGAAGTCATGAACAGAGTTATTCTCCACGGGCTAAAAGCGCGACTAGATGGAGCTAAAGGGTTGTAGGCGGACGAGCTAGCTAGTGTTCTATGGGCCCACCGAACTACGGAGAAAACCGCCATGGGAGAGACCCCCTTTAACCTCACCTACGGCACCGAAGCAGTAATACCTGCAGAGATCGAAGTACCCACACTGCGATTAGAAGCATACGATGATCAGACAAACGGAGATGAGCTATGTACCAACCTTGATCTACTCGACGAGGTAAGAGACCTTGCGTACTTCCGGACCGCAGCTTACCAGCAAAGAGTAGCTCGGTATTACAATGCTAGAATAAAAAAGGGGAACTTCCGCGTCGGCGACCTGGTCCTCCGTAAGATCATGGCACCCGATCCCGACATTGGCAAACTTGGACCGAACTGGGAAGGACCCTACCGAGTAAAGAGAACACTCGGGGGAGCATACGAGCTCGAAACCTTAGAGGGCAAACAAGTACCCTGAGGGTGGAACATCGTTAACTTGAGACGATACTACCTATAAATCACCAAGCTGATAGGCAAAGTACTAACAGCGAGCTGATATGGACCTCGGCATGAGTACACTAACCCAAGCAGAAAACGGATTGGGCATATAGTCAATTCGGCAATATAGTCAGTTTGGAAAAAAGAGAGGGTGACAGAACAACACTTAACCAAAAAGAGAACATTTCGTTACAAAATACTTTGTTTACATTCCAAAAAAAAAAAAAAGCAAAGAAGCAAGCTCACAGGCCCGGAGGTACATCTTCCTCGCCCTCGGAAGGCACTTAAATGATACCTGAAGGTCCTGCCTCATCCTCAGAATCCAGTTCACCATCAGCCGCATTGGCCATCTCCTGAGTAATGCGCGAAGTAGTTATGGCGTTGATGTCGAGCTTAGGGTACGTGTTCCTGATAATCCACCAGCTCAGTTTAAAACCCCTTCTGTACGAGCCCACCATCAGGTTGTCAAAGCGCGGTGAGGCGATATAGTCATCAACGGCCTTCTTCTTGGCATCCTTGATGCCCTGAGGAAAGATCTCAGTCCTCTCCCTAATATCCTCCCGAAGGTATTCGACCTGATGCTGCAAGTCCAGCCTCAGGTCCTCCATGTGCTTTACCACCACTCCCATGGCCTCGGTGTCTCTCTAAGACCTTGCCAGCCTGGCCTATGCAGCGCGAGAAGCTGCTTCGGTAGTGTGGGAAGCCTCTTCGGCAGCTCGTGCTCGCCTCGAGCTCCTTTCCGCTTGGGCTGCTAAAGCATGGATGGAGGAGTTCATCTGCCAGAAAAGAAAAATAACAACAATGTTAAAAGAGTAATAGCGAGAAAGGTAGTAACAAGGAGCTCGACAAGAAGTCGCTGACTTACCACCATGGCATAAGAGGCAGCACGCCCGGCTACGTGGTTCAAAGGAAGCTCAGCCCACACCGCGACCTCCTCAGGGTAAACGGCCTCCTTACTTTTTTGAAGAGTGTGGTTTGGTGACAGCACGCTCCTAAACTCGCCTTGGTGTTCCGAGCCTGAAGACCCAGCCCGCGTATAAGCAGCCTCAGCGTAAGGAGCCCTCGTATAAGCAGCCTTGACGTAAGGGGCCCCTGCCACTTCTTGTACTGGAGGGGCCATCTTGGGCTCCCTAGGCGGAGAGCTCCGTACCTCAGGTTCCGCATCTCGAGGGGGTTCAGCACGAACCCGTTTGAAAACTTGCTTCCTCCTCTTCATGGCGTGAAATAGGTTCCCACCACAAGTCTTTTCTGCATCCATCACACCTACAAAAAGAGCTCGGCATTAGAAAAAACAAAAGAATGGAAAGCAAAAAACAAAGGCAAGCCTCTGAGCAAAGGAACCTACCCGAACTCAGGCCGGCCTGGATGAGCATGGCCTCTGTCAGATAAAGGTGGCATTTTAGCCTGAGCTGGGCCTAGTCTCAGAGGCCCTTTGTCGTCTCCCTGTCTAGCGTAACACCGAGGTCAGGGGCAGCTAACCCCCACCCGGTTTGGAACGACCACCCCGTTGCACTTCGTACCACAAAGTTGTCCCGTTTCCATGCCAGGACCTTGGTGGTAAGACCGTGTAAAAGTTTGAACCCCGGGCGAGGAGACAGGTAGTACGCCCACTTATGCCGGGGAAGGGGACCTGCTTGCTTCTTAAGCATGAGGATCGAAGAGAAGATCTCTAGGTCTAAGTGGAGAATGTGCTTGCAAAAGAGGGAGATAGTCTCAACTAAGTTGCGGATAGAGTTCGGGTGAAGCTAACCGACGGTGACGCCGAAGTGGTTCATAACCTCGACGATAAGAGGGTGGAAAGGAAGGCACAGCCCGACGACGAACTGCTCCCGGAATATCACGATCTCTTCCGGACCGTGTTCCCAAAGGAAGTCGCCCGAGGGTATAGAGTAAGTATACTCCCCGAGCAGGTTGAACTGGGTGATAAGGGAGTATAGTCCCTCGGACGTCATGGTTGAAGGCCCGGACTTGTCTAACGTCCGACCTCGACAGGAGGAGGACACCAAACTACCCGAGGCAACTCGGCCCACAGGTTCGAACTCTTCCTCAAGCTCTCCCTCGAGCTCTACTTTAGGCTCCGCCTCGAGCTCACTAAGGCTGCCAGGGGCCGCAACTCAGTTCGTGGAACTTGCATCTGACCCCCTTGAGAAGCTGTCTAAGCTGTTCGAGTTAGACATAGGGAGGAAAGGAATACTAGGAAGAAAATACTGACTCACCTGGAAAAAGCTAACAGACCACGGAAGGTTGACGTGAGCTAAAATTTGGACTCGAGCTCAAGAAGCGAACGCAAGAGAATGGCAATAGAAAGCGACTAGGGGTCCCCCACTATTTATACCCAAAGTGACCGAAAACCGACGGTTTTGATCGAGGCAAATCCAACGACTCGTGACCAAGCTGACCGCGCGCCTCCTAAGACCGAGACGTGACTGGCTGCACGTCTTTGGAAACTGAAGCGATGCAGGCGCACGTCTCCCAGCATTGAAGGCAGTAGTGACGCACTTTTTGAATTTGAAATAACGCCCGCTGCCACGTCTCCCAGCATTGAAGGCAGCAGTGGCGCGTTTTTTGAATTTGAAAAAACGCCCGCCGTCACGTCACCCAACATTTAAAGGCGGATTGGTGCTCGAGGAATCCTAAAATCTACTGACGTATGCACACTTCATGCCATCAGTCAACCAGTTTGATGTATGGGTCAAATCCACCCGTCACCTCGCGAACTCCCCGCGCTAGAGCAAAGACCCTTAGCGCAAGGAGTGGGGGGCAATTGATGGAGGTAGATTTGGCCCGACCTCTTGGCCACCCGACATGTGGAAGCAACCGAGGGTGACCTGGCAGGAACGATAGTTCGGCACGGCAGTGCTCAAGGTGCGAGCTCCGAGAAGAGGAGCCATGAGCTCCCCCAAGAGGAACCCGTGACCCAAGCTCCCCAAAAGGAGCCCGAACTCCCCCTTTGACCCTGAGCCTTGTGAGGAGCGCAAAGGGCAACAACCCGAATTGACCCACCCCAAGGCAATTCGAGCCACACTTCAAACCATACCTGACACCAAAGGAGTTTGTATCATGAGGCGGCGCGCCTGACAGACTTAGGATCTTACGCTTGACAGCCGCACTTCAACGGCCACCTACCACCGCCACCTCTAGTTACAGAGACGGATCTGACAAAAAGAGCAGTGGCGGTTGTCCGCCCCAACAGAGGTGATGACACCCGAACTGGCAGAAGCACAGAGGTAATGGTACCTGACCTGACAGGAGCTTGGGAGTGAGTGTGTGGAGTGGTTATAAGAGGCCCTCTTCCCCTCAAGAATGGATGTACGTAATAACTTTGCGCTATCTGGTTTTTTATCTTGCCTTTGAGAAGATACTAACTTGAGCTTCGAAGCATTCTCACCAGGTTCCTCCCCGGAGACTACTCGTTTTCTTCCCCGTTTCAGGCACATGTTGCTTCAGTCAAAGGCAAGAACGTTGACAGATAAGACTGACCGGATCGCGCACCATCAATAGTCATTGGTGTAAATGATTCTTGCTTGTCTTTTGAGTCTAACACGCCTTAAGGTTAGATCAGCTAAGTTTTCACAAAAGCTCTTTCTTTTATTTGTAAGACATTCAATTGTATCAGGGTGATCATCGATAGCCATCGGCGTTTGCTCCATTGTAGATACAGAAGTTGGGAGTAAGATTAAATGATGTGCCCAGATTCTAAAAGACATTATTATGGGGAGTGAATTTAAATGACTTGCCTGATTTGGTGGGTATACTAACCAACGGGTTGATAGTAAACCTTCCATCCACCAAAGAAGGCATTGATGTGACTACGTTCAGAGGCTTGTGGTTCTTCATAGTCTTTGCTACTTGAGTAACCGCTAATGGTTGAATTGGGCTGCCAAGGATGGAAGTTGGAGGAGGTGGCTCCGTGATTTGTGATGATGTATATTCGAACTCCTTGAGTTATTTATCTCCGAGTGTAATGATGAGCAGCATTAATGATGGAAAAGGGAGAGTTGTTAGATGGGAACTTACCTCATTTGGTGGGTTCACATCCGAAAGAATCGGCTTGTAACCCACCCTCCACGTTGTCATTCATTCCTAGGGCCCTCACCTTGCCATCATAGTGTCATTGTGTATATTTTGGGCGGGGGTTATGTATGGGAATTGTGAATAATAATAATAATATTATTATTATAATTATTAATCATTTTGACGTATCCTTTTGTCACAATCCCAAAAATTTAACATTCGATTTAGGGAGGTAGATAATCAAAAGGAAATTGAGATATAAAACTTAAGCACGAGTGCCCCGATACATCAAATATGTCTTTTTTTTTTTTTTTTTTTTTCTTTTGTGTGTGTACTAATTTGGGTAACTTCTTAGCACTCGTGTGTTATTGGTTGCTTTGGTAGACTTATTCAACCTTTTTTCAAATGTCACACTGAGGCCTCGACGATTAACCCCATGAGAGTGATGAGACATTGATATATCCTTAGCCCTTGGGTTAAAGATATGAATCCGTGTATTATTGTGGCCCACCTTCAATGAAATAATTTTAGGTTATGTTTGGTTTGAGGGAAAATGAAGGAAAAGTTAAAAAAACATATACAAGATTTGTAAAGTTTTTCCTGTCTCATCCTTTATTTCTTTACTTTTTTTCTTCAAACAAATATAGCCTTAAGGTGAGCCCACACAATACATCGAAGGTTGTGATTTCATGATTTTAAACTAAAGTTATGCGAACAGGACTAATTAACAGATCTCACCTCCATCAATTTTCTTTATGAATGCTGGTAAACAACCAGTGTGTGCTACTCTTCGGCTGCCTCATCCAACAGACACGATGGACCCCAGAGCTGCATTGCAAGACGGGTTATTTAGTAAGTAATAGATGCATCTCATCATCATCATCATTATCATTATCATTATTATTATTATTATTATTATTATTATTATTATTAAATAAAGCCAACCAAAAATCTGGTTCAGAAATTAATTAATTTGTATATATCTGCATTGTAACTTGTATGGTGATGAATGATGATGGTCTGTGTGTTCACTATTGGGGTCATTTAATTTTATAGATGTTTAGACCAGCTTCATACAAAAGAATGGGCTGTATCGATCCTGTATGTCAAATAGTCATTCATCTACTTGTCTCTCTGCCTCTCGCATCTGTGGTCACAAGGAAACAGACTGGAGATTTCCCAATCGATCTGGATATGGTCTAACTTTGTTACATGCGTGTGTTTCGTTGTAATGGTCTCTTCAAATAATTAATTTTCAGTTTCAAAAACACTTGCATACGTGTGCTTTGTTGTATCGTTAACACCCATCTATAACGTGTGAGGCTTTCATCCGAGTTTATAAGGATGATTTGGCTATGCATTAAACGACATATAAAACGAACACATGGCGAGGGTGGTTGAGAGGTGTTAGTAGATTTTTTGTTCTCTTTCGTCTATGGAAATAGGCTATTAATCAAATCACAAAAATCTATGTATTTTCTTTATTTACTTTTCTTTTATTCTGTTTATGCACAATAAAAGAAGAGATTGAATGACACCCAACACATCCACCACTAAACAATCCAACACAAGCATATATACCTAAGAGGCCATCCCTCAATGAAGAATACCCACATTCAGACCCAAGCTCTCAGCCCGGCCCAAGCGTGGACGGATGGATAGATGGATGGTCTAGCCGATAACCATTAAATAAATAATCGCCCAATCCCGTCCCCTCCATCTGATTAGATATATAGAATTAATTAATTAAGGGTATAGTTAAATATTTCAAAGCAAAAAAACAAAGCTAGCTACAGACCTTTCTAATTACATCAATGAAGCAAATGCAGCCAAACTGGAAAAAGGGACTCTCATACTCTCATCTTCCAGCTAAGTCCCAACTTGTATTAAGATATCTGCAGGAGGTATCTAGCTCATGGGAACTCCGCTCCGTTGCCTCCACCAGTATTCTCATCTTTCATTATAGTACACCGGCCATTTGTACAAACGCAACCCCAGAAAATTAATTCTCAACCCTCAGCCATTAAAGCAAATAAAGCACATTTTTTATGCCTTCAATCGAGGAATGATCCGTTGGTATATTAGTTGATTTGTTTTAATATTAACGTAAAATCGATTCTTACAATCACCAATTTAGAAAAAAAAAAAAAAAAAACTTATTAACATCAAATACCAAAAAAAATGGTTAATTGCCAAATTAGGACTAATTAAACTGTATCCATGAAAAGTAATATTAAGGACTCAATCCCCTTGATCATCGATTCTATCTGATTCTTATCAACAACCTTACAAAGATACAATTAATTGACAAGAAATAGCAACTGTCAGTTGGGAAGTAATGGGATTGGACTTTTATGTCGAGATGTGATTAGGACCATATAAATCATATCACCTATCCGTCCAGAGAAATGGCTCCAACAGCCTAAATCTTTGGTGGAAATCCACAACCACCAGCTACCCAGCCCAGGAGGTCCAATTCCAGGTTTAGATTAGGAATAGAAATAAGGAGATGGATGGAGGCCACATCCCACATGATGGGCCCACAATTAATGTGTAAAGCAGACACTCCATGTTCGATCCTATTTGGACTCCTCCAAAAGTGCTTGACTGCTTGCTAATAATCAATTGAGGTCGAGAAAACTGGTCCATTCAAGAATCCATTAGATTGATAACTATTATAACCCACTTCCCTAGCCCACTAGCATTTAGTGATAACACTAGCACATGCTTATCGGATTCTTGTTTGCTGCTACCTGCTAATTAAACCACTGCTTTACTTTATTAATTTTCTCTGTCTTCCGTGATATTATATATTTTCTATGGCCATTGCCCAAACCCATAACAGGTCGTCGAGTCTGAACTAATTAAACACTGATGCATGCATGGTTAATCGATTTATTTAACTAAAGGAAAACAGATCAAAAGGGACTTAATTAGCTTTTGATTCATGTAAAGCTGTTCTACACGAAGGTTTTTGTGTGGTTGAAATGATAGTCACGTACCTGTCCTTCAATCAAGGTTTTAAAAACCGGACCAGACACAGAACCCATTTTAGCCATCGATTCCTGAGTCAAATGGTCTGATCATTCAGTTCGAATGAATGACCCATTTTGATTTAAAAAAAAAAAAAAGTCAAAACAGTTGTTTGAGTCAACGGGTCAATCACCTGGGTCAGTAAATCATTAACCAAATTAACAATTTTTAACCTAGAAACGGTTTTGGAGTGAAATGGAACCGATTATGTAATTGGTTCCCGAATCAACCAATCCAACTATCAGCATCCGGTCTGGTTCGATTTTCAAAACCAAGCCTTGAATAATAAGTCCTCCCTAGCTCTCACCTCCATCAATTATCGCCCCTAGCATTGAACAATTGTGTTTTCCCACTTTTTCCTTGTAGTGAGAAACCATTTTCATATTTCATCACATTGCATCATTATTGACTTCAATTAGGGAAGGAGCCTATTTATTAGACCCTTAATACACCTTTCTTTTCAAATTCAGCTTTTCACCTAAACCCATCAGTTTAGCACACTTAGCAGCTAGGTATCGAGAGCTTTCTTAATAGACCTTATAATTGGAGTTGTCTAATCGAATCAAATATAAGAAGGAAAAAAATCACCAGAAAAGGAAAAGGAAAAGAAAAAAAAAACAAAGTGGTCCATGAATTAAATCTATCATCCTTAGGAAATTATTTTTTATTAATTTATGGGTTCCTAATAGACAAGTTAGTTCCATACATAATTTCCTTTCCTTTTTGTTATAGGACAAAGTAGAACCAAATCGGGTTAGTGATTTGTTTAGAATAGGCGTTCTTTTTAACTTTTAGTAATTTTTGGACCTTTTGGATTAATTCATCACTTTTTCTTTTTATTAATTGGGCCCGTGTGATGTAAGGGATTTGTTATGAGAAAAGTGAATTATATAAGAACTAAAGAATAGGGGTGCGATTTTAGGTGGGTCCAACCCAAGTTGGAGTGGACCTAACCCAAATATTTACACAGGTTGGCCGAAGTACTTGGGCTTGGACCAGAAAATTCAGTCCTGACATAAACTTGGATTGGGCTTGGGTTGCCTAATCCAATTTGGGCCAGACCCAACTTAAGCCCACATGAATAAATATATACATATATGTATTATATTCATTTAAGAAATATCTTTTGTCTAATTATATATACATGTGTACATGTAAACAATATAAATTGTATATTTGTAAATGGAATTTATATATATTTATAATCAATTATATTCTTAAATTGGGTCATAAAGCTCAATAAAAGATGACTATATGAAAATATATATACATGGGTTCTTTCAAACCTGACCAACCTGCCCAAGCCCAGCCCGAGTTTTGGTGGGCTATGGTCAGGTTGGGCTTAGGTTGATAAACTTGGGCTAGAGTTCAAGTTGGGCCAAACTGGAGTTCAAGGTTTGCACCTTTAGTGTTCAGATACTTTAAAAAAATATGTCTATATAAAAATGTTTACATAGTTTCTTTCAAATTTGACTGACGTGCCCAAGCCTTGCCCAGCCCTAGTTCTATTGGGTTAAGTTCAGGTTGGGCAGATTGGGCTTGGGTTGTTAAATTTGGGCTTAACATCAGAATATGATAACAAATCTCCTTATTTGTTAAATTAATGCATTTGGACACCACAATATGATAAACCTACTTATTTGGGTCTTAATTGGTTTGAAAATTATAATTGAGGTATATAATGCAGACCATTTTTCTATAGATTTTTACCATTAGGCTATATTTGGTTTGAAGGAAAAAGTAGGGAAAAGAAAGGAGAGATAGGGAAACCTATACAAGATTTGTGAAGATGTTCCTAACTTTCCTTCCCTTTTCCTACTTTTTCCTTCAAACCAAATATAGCATAAAAGATAAAAAGAAAGAAAAAAAGAAAGAAAATACCTGATTCATTGACAATCTTACATGTGTATTTGTTATCAGTTTCATTCAGTTCTCTTTGTTCTGAGGCTAAACGAGAATTGTATCCTATGAATTCAGATTTGCTCCTCACAGAGTGTGCCTTACACAGATCTCACAGCATATTGTTACCATGAATGACAATATAAAAGGACAGGAGATATGGATATTTCCAATGTATGGGTGCTAAGTGTTGTGAGGTGGGTGTGAAGCAGGCACTGTGAATAGCAAATCCGGCCTTGTATCCTATTG
The DNA here is from genome assembly GCF_056320005.1 of Nelumbo lutea. NCBI lineage: Eukaryota > Viridiplantae > Streptophyta > Magnoliopsida > Proteales > Nelumbonaceae > Nelumbo > Nelumbo lutea. The sequence continues at coordinate 66,793,972 of NC_142687.1, read as the reverse complement.
CTATCCATCATATCGTTTCAATTGGCTTTTAAACTGAATTAACAGTGCACACCCTAGTGGTGTGGAAAAGTCAAATATCTATGTTCTTTCGTCAGTTGTCGCAGTGGCATGGTTTAAGAATCCGGATTTGCTCCTCATAGAATGCGTTTCACACCAACCACAAAACGCACTACAGCATGCATTGTAAACATCTTCCCATGAATGATAATAATATATATCAAGTAAATGCACAGCTGCAAAGCTGCAATAGGCGATGGTGTGGGGGGCGCTCTGTCAAGAGCAAATCCGATCTCTGCTGTAAGGCAAGAGGTATCGAACACAGAATCCATGATTGGAATGGGCAACCGTGGACCAGTGGATGCATGAACCATAAATGAATTTGGTTGCATACACACAGCGGCTGGGATCATCTCTATATATTCTAACCTACTCTGTTTTGTCATGTTAAAAAATAAAAACCTATATACAGACCTCAATTATATACCGTATTTGGTGCAATAAAAAATTCTGCACATACTCACCCACACGTTGCATTCAGAATATCTCTCTATGAATTTATCATATGTATAGAAAATATTTCTAATACACTGTAATTTTTGTTTGCAGGAGATCTAGATTCAAGTGTAAGAATTTGTTTGACCAAATGGTCTAATGCAGTGTTTAAGACTCATACTGGAGTAAAAACCAGAATGCTCTCTAGGGCCTAGTTTTACCAGTTGATAGGGTGGTTTGTTTGTCCAACCTGCCAAAACTGTTATTTAACCAGGAATAAAAAAGGACACCAGTTCCTGATTTTTTATGAGTTCAAATCAGCCCCCCCACAAAACTGCCCTGACAACGTCCCACAATACATATTGGGAACATCTCCCGACAATAATATCAGGAATGATGATGTCATCATTAGGAAATGTTCCCAATACATGATGGAAATATGCCGTGGGATGTTGTGGGGGGCTGATTCGGTCTCATCTTTAATGGTCCGACTGTCTGGTTCAGGTCGAATCTTAAAACAATGGTATAGTGTTCAATTTTTATCATCCCATTATATATGTATGTATATATTTCAATCATTCAACACTCACTAATTCACTATTATATATCAAAAAATATAGCTTAGAAGGTTTGCCAAGACATTTTTGAAAAAGAATCGCCAAGAGAAGAGAGGACTCCAAGTATTACTGCCGCTCAAGCTGTCAAGCACATAGAGGTGGAGTTTCTAAAGATGGTATATAAGAACTTTTGGCATGTATTACTTTCCTAATTTCAATCAGTTTATTGGCTGCTGCAGGTTAACATTTTGGATGTAGAGTGAAATGTCTTTTGGCTGTGGATAGAGGATGGATGGATATAGTTATTTGTTCTGATGCAAAGTCTGTTTTAAATTCTTTTAGTTTTTAGAAACAACAGCTACTCATTCCTTGGATTTTTGGATAGATCTACAGATCTTATCAGAGACCTCTCTTAAGTCGTTTGTTTTTGCAAAATTTGTTTATAAGCCTCGTACTCTTACTAGGTCAGAACTAGGGATGTCAATGGACCGGTTTTGGGTTGGATTCCGTCCAAATCAAAATCCATTTGGACGGATTGGACAGACTAATAAGACATATTGAATTTGGACGGACTGGATGGACCAATATGATGTATTGGATTGGACCTGGTCCGTCCATAATGAATTTATATTGGATTGAGCCAATTTCTGATCCATTGATAGAAGATTAGAACATAGGTGTCAATGGACCAGGTTTGAGTTGAGACCAATCTAAATTAACAGGAATTTGAACAGATTGAACAGTCTCTGGACCAGTCCAAAATATTCATTGGACTGGATTGGACCAGGTCCATTTGTAATGGACTCACATTGGACTGGACCGAATCGGACCAAATCCAGTCCAATTGACACCCCTAGTCAGAACACATTTTAGGTCAATGTGGAAAAAGCTTGTTTTCTTTACCCCTCTTCCTACATGTATGGAACAGTGGTTTAGTTAATTTACGATCATTTTTTTATACTTACCAAAAAAACCATATATAGAAGCAAGCATATAAAATTGATAGTGGTGGAGTCAGGAATTTTCTTTTAGTTAATTTCCGATCATTTTTTATACTTACCAAAAAAAAAACCATATATAGAAGCAAGCATATAACATTGATAGTGGTGGAGTCAGGAATTTTCTTTTAGTTAATTCACGATAAAATTTTATACTTACCAAAAACACCATATATAAAAAGCATATAACAATGATAGTGGTGGAGTCAGGAATTTTTTTTTTCTTTTTTTTTTCTTTGCAGGGGGGGGGGGGGATGGCAATCAAGTTAAACAAGAAAATGAACTAGGGAATAAAAGAGGTAGGGTTTGGCATGAGAAGGTTTGGATCTTTTTTAATTTTAAGAATTGGATGAACGTTAGAGAGTGATACCTTACATTTTATTTCAAATTTTGGAAAGACCAAGAACCCACTTTATTACATGCCTCTACTTAATAACCAGATAAATAATGGGGGTGGGGGCACAAGGACCCAATGATATACTTGGCTCCACCCCTTGCATTGGGCCGACCAAAACTCAAGGCTGTTGTTAGTAGTTATGGGAGTTGGCGAGGGCTTGTCTAAGAAAATTCTCTATATATCAGTTATCTATACTACTTTACAAAGAATGAATGGCATTAAGAATATTTGTAGAATTTTTTAGAACAAAATTTACTCCTCTATATTTAAATTTATTGATAAAAATGAGAGCAAATAAGGTAATTGGTTATTGATATTAAATGAGTTGAAAAGAGGTGATTTTAAGATATTCAATTTATTCAATTACCTCTTTAAATCCAACATTTAAGTTATTAACTTGCATTCATATTCATTGAATCATATATTTAAGTCATTTTTGCTTCTTTTCATCATTAAGTTCTATTAATTAAATCCATACTTAATAAATTAATAATTTCAATAACATAAAAGCTTATACTTTTAAAACCTACCTAGAAAAAATAGTGTTTTCATCTAGGTGGTGGTAAGAAATTAAACTATTTTGGGTCAAATGGGTCAATCCATGATGCCACAATTAAATAATGAAATTAAAAAATAGATAAAATGAAAAAAAATTGGAAACTACAAAAAAATTGGGAACATTTTTAACATACATATTAAACAATAATAAGTATGAAAAATATGAAATGTTTCTATTAATGATGGAAATGGAATATTGTTGCCACAAATAAATAATAAAATGAAAAATAGATCAAATGAACAAATAGAAATTAAAAAAATTGGGAATGTTTTTAAAATACATATCAAACAATAATAAGTATGATAAATTCAAAATGTTTTTATTAATGATGGAAATGAAATGTAAAATTTAAAACCAATTGAAAATAAAATTATTTTCTTATTCTCTTTCATTAAAACCTATATTAAAAATATATTTTTCTCATTGTTAAATTCTTGTAATTAAATCCGTAATGTTAATTTTAATAGTATAAAAATAAATATTTTAAAAAGTAATTTGAAAACAAAACCATTTTCTTCCCTCCCGGTGGTGGGCAAGCAATTAGACCATTTAGGATCAAATGGATTAATAAATAATGACATAATTAAATAATAAAAAAGAAAATAAATAAGTATGAAATGCACGAAGTATTTTAATTAATGATGAAAATGGATTGCTAAATCTAAAATCTACCAAGAAATGAAATGGTGTCATAGTCAAATAATAAAATTTGTAAAAATAAAAAATATAAAGAATTACAAAAAAAATATAGAGAAAATTTTAGGCATATATCTAAAGTTAAATATTTATAAAAAATAAAATATCAGGTACATCTCTAATACTATGCATTCATTATATTGAACAAAAATAAGTATTATACATAAGAAATAATTTTATCAATAATGGAATGGGGAGTAGAAGACTTAGGGTTTAGAAAAAAAATGGCATGAGAAGGTTTGGATCTTTTATAGATTTTTGTTAAGAAAAATAATTTTTTTTTTTGAGAATTGGATGAACGTTAGAGAGTGATCCCTTACATTTTAGTTCAAATTTTGAAGCATTTCAAAAAATAATAATAATAATAAAGAAAGAAAGAAAGAAGAAGGAAAGTTCAAATTTTGGAAAGACCAAGAACCCACTTTATTACATGCCTCTACTTAGTAATGGGGGTGGGGGGGCAAAGACCCACTAGTATACTTGGCTCCACCCCTTGCATTGGGCTGACCGAAATCTCAAGACTCATGTCAATAGTCATGGGAGCTAGCGAGGGCTTGTCTAAGAAAATTCTCTATATATCAATTATCTATACTCTTTAAAAAGAAGGAATGGCTTTAAGAATATATCTAGAATTTTTTGAGAACAAAATTTACCCCTCTATATTTAAATTTATTGATAAAAATGAGGGCAAATAGGGTAATTGATTGTTGTTATTAAATGAGTTGAAAAGAGATAATTTTAAGATATTCAATGCATTCAATTCCCTCTCATTAAATCCAACATTTAAGTTATTAACTTGCATTCATGTTCATTGAATCATATATTTAAGTCATTTTTGTTTCTTCTCATCATTAAGTTCTATTAATTAAATCCATAATTAATAAATTAATAATTTCAATAACATAAAAGCTTGTACTTTTAAAATCTACCTAGAAAAATAGTGTTTTCATCTAGGTGGTGATAAGAAATTAAACTATTTTGGGTCAAATGGGTCAATCCATGTTGCCACGATTAAATAATGAAATTCAAAAATAGATAAAATGAAAAAAAAAGAAACTGAAAAACATTGAGAACATTTTTAGCATACATATTAAACAATTATAAGTATGATAAATATGAAATGCTTTTATTAATGATGGAAATGGAACGTTGTTGCCACAATTAAATAATAAAATGAAAAATAGATAAAATGAAAAAATAGAAAAAATTGAGAATATTTTTAAAATACATATTAAACAATAATAAGTATGATAAATAAGAAATGTTTTTATTAATGATGGAAATGGAATATAAAATTTAAATCCAATTGGAAATAAAAATATTTTCTTATTCTCTTTTATTAAAACCTATATTTAAAAAATATTTCTCTCATCGTTAAATTCTTGTAATTAAATTTGTAATATTAATTTTAATAGTATAAGAATAAATATTTTGAAAAGTCAATTGAAAACAAAACCATTTTCTACCCTCCCAGTGGTGGGCAAGCAATTCGACCATTTGGCATCAAATGGATTAATAAATAATGCCTAATTAAATAATAAAAAATAAAATAAATAAGTATGAAATGTAAGAAGTATATTTATTAATGATGAAAATGGAATGCCAAATTTAAAATCCACCCAGAAATGAAATAGTGTCATAGTCAAATAATAAAATTTGTAAAAGTAGAAAATAAAAAGAATTACAAAAAAAAAGATAGAGAAAATTTTGGGCACATATCTAATGTTATATATTTATAAAAAATAAAATATTAGGTACATCTCTAATATTATGCATGCATTATATTGAACAAAAATAAGTATTACACATAAGAAATAATTTTATCAATAATGTAAATGTAATACAAAATTTAATGTCAACCTAAAAATCAAATTATTTTTCTTTTTAGGTGATGGGTTAGTGGTTTGGGTCAAATGATATCATAGTCAAATAAAAATTAAGTGTGATGAGTAAAAATTATTTTATATAATGTAAATGAAATATATAATTTAGGGAGTGTTCTTTTTCTGGATTTGGAGTGGGGGAAAAGTTGGTCAATGGGATTTTGGTTCCCATTGACCAAGAATCCCATGTTCATTTTTCAGATTAATGTGGTGACCATGGAAAGTTTATTTTCCTGGGTATCACTTACCCAAGAAAATGATACCCATCTCCTAGGTGGGTAAATAACTTTTCCACATAGGGGGAAAGTTGCCAACACTTGAATGGGACAAAAATGCCCCTTTTAATAATGGATTTCTATGTCTAAAATGGTCATTGCCTTATTTCCATGAGAAATAAAGAACATGGGCAAATGCACTTATCTGGGTAATTGTTTCCCAGGAAAAACTTACCCAGGTAATTGCATTTACCAGAGTAAGTAACTTGCCAAAAAAAGGAACAAGCCTTAAAGGGAAAAGTATAGTCAAAGTTAATTGTACATTTTAAATTAGGTTGCAAGTTGGTCTAAAAACCAACAAAACTTTGACAACCGGCTCTACATTTCAAATTATAAAACCCCCCCACCATGTCATCAAAGGCTTATGTGTCTATTGCCAACATGGGACTCTTAGTCCATGTTGGACACAACAAAAAGCCTATACTAAAAATAGGTTTTCAGTTTCTCTCACACTTCCTTTGTCTCTTGATCTCCCTCCCTTTTCTCTCACTTTCATAGTTGCCTCTTGATCTCCCACTCTGCCCACTTAGTGAAGTAATCTATTGCCACTATGATGAAATAATACCCCCGAGAAGGTGGATGGATTTTGCCTATTAGGTCTACCCCTAGGTGTGGAAAGGCCAAGGTGTGATGACAGGGTGGAGGTCGTTAGTAGGCTGATGTATCCTTTTAGCATGTACTTGGCACTTGTGGTACATGCACACATGCTTCTGGGTGTCTTCTACCATGGTGGGCCAATAGAAACCTAGGTGCAGGATGTGATTGTACAAGGCCATTTGCTCTTGGTGTGGGGTAGGTTCAGAGACTGGTTTGATAGATTCCGGGCTGCTCTTGTTGCTTTTGGTACACACAGATTCAGTCGAATCATACCTTATTTGTTAAGAAGAAAGATTCCTTAGTGACTCTTCTGATTAACTATATTGATGATATTGCGGTTACTGGTAATGATACCCAAGAGGTTGTTCATCTAAAAAGTTTTCTTAACATTGAGTTTAAAATTAAAGACTTGGGAGAATTCAGATATTTCTTGGGAATTGAAGTTGCCAGATCTAATGATGGTATCTCCATTTCTCAATGGAAGTATGTTCTTGATCTCCTTGTAGAAACTGGCAAACTAAGTGCCTAACCTGCTTCTACTCCTATAAACCTAAATCATAAGCTATCAGCTACTGATGGTGAATTGTTGACTCATAAGGGAGTGTTCTAGAAACTGGTTGGGAAGTTATTATACCTTTGCATGACTCAGCCATATATTTCCCATGCACTTAGTGTAATTAGCCTTTTCATGCATTCTCCCAGAGATAGACATTTAGCATCTACTGTGAGGGTTTTATGCTATCTAAAAGGCACTCTAGGGAAAGGTATTTTGTTTGCTAAGCATGGACACATGAAGCTGAAAGCATATACTAATGCTGACTAAGCCGGATGTATTGATGATAGGAGGTCCACTTCAATTTACTATGTTATGGTAGTAGGGAATATTGTATCATGCAGGAGTAAGAAGAGTTTATAGTGACTAGATCCTCATCTGAAGTGAAGTATAGGGCAATGGCACATGGAGTTCCTGAACTTTTATGGTTGATATCACTTTTAGATGAATTGGGTATAGACTGTGAGAAGCCAATGATATTATATTATGATAGCCAAGCTACTATCAACATTTCACATAATATTGTTCAACAAGACATAACTAAGTACATTGAAGTTGACAAGCATTTTATATAAGAGAGAATTGCCTTAGGAGAAGACTGTCTACCATTTGTTGCTTTTGAAGAAAAGTTGGCTAATATTTTGACAAAAGGTGTTCCTAAAGGAAAGTTGGTTCACTATATAAACAAGCTAGGCATGATTGATATTTATGCTCAGCTTGAGGGGGAGTGTAGAGAGACTAGGCCAAATGGGCCCTAGTCCATTAGTGTCTTACTTATTAGTTAGTTTTTGTTATATTATTCTTATTAGGCCTTTAACGCTTGTTTATGTTTTTTAAGTTTATTACTGATGTGGATGCCCACTTATGTGCAGCCTTGTAAATTATGTAACTTAAGTAAGTTTAATAAAAAATTAATGTGAGCCTGCTTATGGCCTTTAGCTCTTCCTTTCTCATTTCTTCTCCATTCTTCCTCTTCTTCACTACTTTTGCTTTAATCTAAATTTTCTACTAATTCTATTGGTTTGAATCACATATTTTCAATGGTGGAACGAGAACATTAGTATTGCTATTTTTTTTTTATGTTTTCACTAGAATTTCTCTTCAGCTTGTGGATAAGTGTGATGTCTTAGCCCCCTTATAGTTATGTCTTTGCCACTTGCAATAAGGATTGTTGTCGAATGTGTGATAGTGAAATATGAGAATGTGTTTTTGTACTTTTAAAGTGAATGTATTGTGTTTTACTCACATTCTAACAATGTTCAAAGTGTACTATAAAAGTCACATTATCTACGATGGGCTCAGACCACCATTGTATTGATGGAGGATGTATCTCAAGCTATATCCTCTTCAGAGTGATTTGTGATTACCTTAGGTATTATGGTGCATTAAGTTATGTAGGAGTCTGGTAGGTCATCAAGGTTCAAGTTACATGAATGGAGTACGTTGATCGTTGTTGACAGGCCGGTTGATATGTGGATAAGATTTTATTCCTGGGAGTGTTTTCCCGGGGATTCGGGAGACGCCTAGCACTTGTGTCATGGACTTATGAAATTGAACACTTGGTGTCTATACCTAGGGTTTCGAAGCAAGACCCTAGGTTGTTTACACCCTATTTTCCAAGGTAGTGTTTAGAAAACGAGATTGGCAAAACAGAGCATTTCAAGTGCCTAGGATAAGTTACCAAGGGCTTCCAGGCCTATCCCAAAACTTTTTGCGATTGGTGCTTGGGGTTTCTGCCCAAGGCTTAAGGATGTAATGCCTGGGGCTGGACCCAAGGCTTTTGATTTATACTTGGGGCTGGTACCCAAGGCTTTGTAATGTAATGCCTAGGGCTAGACCCAAGGCTTTTTGATTGCTTCATGGGGTTGGTACCCAAGGCTTTGTAATGTAAAGCCTTGGGATGGATCCAGGGATCTTTAATTGCTGCCCGAGGTTGGTACCTAGGACTTTATAGTTTAATGCTTGAGGCTATACCCAAGGCTTTTGATTTCTGCACAAAGTTGGTTGACGGGTTTGTCGAAGCCCTCAAAATTAGTACTAGTCCTACAATCAAATGATTGTAGTAAAAAGTGGTACTAGGTCGAATCCCACAGGGAGCAATTCAGTAATCTCTTTGCCGAATGGATAAAGTAATTGAGTGGGAAAATTTAATAACTAAAATTAAAAGAATAAGAAAGCAATAGCAAACACAACAATAAAAAAGAAATCAATCTTAACGAATTCTGGTTCAGGGGTTCGGTTTAGCCGATTGGCCATCGATCATAGGTATCCCTGGAAATCTTTTAATTCAAGCATTTAACATTAGATTTATCAGGATAGCCATAATAAACCTTATGTTTTTGTAATTCAGTTGACCAAACCCAACATTCGATCAACACTTATCACCACTCAATTGGGTACGATAGCATTCCATATTAACCGGTGATAGCATTAAGATTTGTGAAAACAGTTAAACCAAAACAACAATAATTGAGATAGCTGCAATTATTGAATCTTGTTCCATCAATTCCTTTTAGGTTAAACCATGTCAATACATTGGTCAAAGGCTGTCACGAACAATTGACCCAAAAAGATATTAACCTAATCGCTACTTATACCACTATTCATGACAATTACGGATCACTGAAATCATAGATTGCAGTAGGAAAATCAACATTAATTGAGTTTGTCAGACTAATTAACATTAACATCCAATAAAAAATATGCTCAAGAATCAATGAATACTTGAATTAAAAAGCAAAAAAATAAATTAACTACAGAACCTCACAATGACACAACCGAACCTCCCCCCTTGAACCAGAAAAAGAAGCTCAACTGGTCATGATCTACGCAATCTCCATGCTTTGCTTCTCCATGGCCAAACTGCTTTCTTGAGATTTCTTGGTCTTCTTGATGCTCTCTTGGATCTTGGAGTGAGTGATGCTAGAGCTGGTTCACCCCTCTCTTTATATAGCCAAAGGAGAGGGCTGTTTTCCAACAACTAGGAGATCATCTTATCTTTAGGGAGTCTTGATCTTCTTTGAACTAATCATATCCTATCTCTTATCTAATGATCTAATCTCAATCTTCTTATCTCTCTAGGATTACATTCAAGACTTTAGATCTGATAAGACTCTATCCTTGGAGATTACATTCGAAATTCGGACTCTTAACTCTTGAATTCGAATTGGGTTGCTTCAACGTACTTCTGCGAGTTGGGCTTAAGTTGTGAAATGGGCCTGGCTATGAATTTTCTCCGACTTCGTACTCATTTTCCTACTCGATTCGGGCCGAATCTGTCAAAACTTAAAACATAAAATTTGTGGGCCTTCCTTTCATCTTTCTAATGCTTCTTTAATTGTCTAATTTGGAGTTCGGAATTGAGAGTTAGGCTTAGATTACTGACTATCGCTGAACTGTGCAAAATCACCCGATTTGCCCTGTTTTCTTCCAATTGCCTTCTTTATTGCACTGAATCGAAATACAAGAATAATAAGTTCATTTAAATGCTAAAGTAATGTAAAAAGATGAAAATTAGGGGACAAAAATAGGGTTTTTTTCAGTCTCATCAAATCCCTCCACACTTAAACTTTGCCCGTCCTCGGGCAAGGCAAAAACTCAAGTAACACAAAAGAAACCAACTACTGATTTTCAATCTTTCATTTTCTCTACATGAGGCCTGGTTCATTGCATGCTTTAGTCCAGACTTGGTAACCTTCCCTCTTTATATCTCTTTCTCCCCTTATTCTCATCCAAGAGTGATTGCAAATCACCATTCCCCATGGTCCCAGGTTAAATCGTTAGTCCAGGAGACAAGCCTTCCCAACTGAAGCGTCCTTGGCTGAATGGGTACTCATTGCTTTAACAAACCAATACAGCTAGATTCACTTACCTTTCTTTGTTTCTTAAGCCAAAACAAGGTGTGCTTATTGCCATAAGCTTGTTATGTATGACATCTCCACCACTTAGTATGAATTCCTAGGATCTGAAGGTGAGAATGGGGTTGGGGTTCTAGGGTGAGTGCATTTTATGCTCCATCTCACCCTTGCCTTCATTTCAAGATGTGATTGCATTTTATGCTCCATCTCACACATGTTTCTGTTTCTAGATGTGAGTGCATTTTATGCTCCATCTCACATTAGTCATGATTTTATTTTCAATTTTTTTTTTTGCACAAGAATCACAGGGTTTCGCCGCTTGATCCATGAATTCATTGATCGTGGTTTCAATATGCCTAACACAACAAGTTCTAGAATAATCAAACCATGTTTGACAGATAATTATGAGAAAAATCAATCAAACCCTTATGCATCTTGCCTATTGATCGATTAAAATCATGAGATACCATATGCAGCCAAGAAAGATCCAGCTAGTCATGCTTGCATCCTATCTTATTTATTCAGCCTAAGCACATGATTCCTGATAAGTTGAAATCGTTCAAGGATAAGTTTCTGGGAGCAGAAATTTCAAGAAGGTAAGGTATCCCAAATTTCCATCAGATTTTCCTAATCCCCCCACACTTAAGTTATACATTGTCCCCAATGTATGTGATTATGCATAAAGTAGAAGGATTCGGGGGTACTTCCTTGTTCGCCTTGTGAGGTTCTTGCTAAACACAAAAATCAAACAAAATAACAAAATTAACTAAACACAATGGGTTGCCTCCCACAAGCGCAATTGTTTAACGTTGTTATGCTCGACGTCCTCCTTTGCTACTTTAACTCTCGTGGGTGCAGCTTCCGGTGTGCTCCCCTTCCATCCATCATGGGCGGGTTCAAATCTAGAATAGGAGCCTTTGTATCAAATTGTGCACTCAATTCTAGCTCCTCATTCATATATTTTTCAAAAATTTTCTGCACAGTTGGATCAATAATGTCAACCAAATAGATCGAATGATCTTCATTTGGGTACTTCATAGCTTCAAAAATATTAAATTTAATAGTCTCCCCATCAAACTCGATGGAGAGGGTACCCTCATCCACATCTATTTTGGTCTTGGCCGTTTTCATGAATGGCCTGCCTAATAGAAGTGGGGCTGAACTTTCAATCGTGTCCTCTTCCATCTCCAAAATGTAAAAATCAGTTGAAAAAATTAAATCGTTAACCTGCACCAATGCATTCTCAACAATACCTTCTAGGTAGGTGTTAGAACGATCAACTAATTAGATAACAACTTTAGTTTCCTTTAAAGGACCTAATCTCAAAGCATAGTAAATCGAGTATGGCATGACATTGATGGATGCACTTAAGTCTAGCATGGCATGCTTTATTTGCTTATTGCCAATCACACAAGGTGGGGTGAACATACCTGGATCAGCATATTTTTCTAGTAAGGTCCTCTTGATCACGGCCGAAACGTTCTCTCTAACTCTTGAGTCCTATACCTCTTCTTCTTTCTGTCCTTTATCTGCATTCCTTGGTGAGGTAGGTTCTAGCTACAGTTCCTTCCTGCTTCTTAGCACCACTGCACTTACATTCTCCTTAGGGTTGACTATCGTTTGTGATGGTAGTTTCCCGGAGCTCTGCGCCTCCAACTTGCTAATGGTAGTGACAAGTTGGCTGATTTGGTTCCCCAAATACTAAATGCTAGCTCTTGTTTCCTGTTGAAATTGCTGAGTATTAGTAGCTAGAGCCTTAACTATATCTTCTAATGACGTACCTGAATTTAGGGGTTGGCCTTGCGTTGTGATGGGTGCTGAAAACTAGGGCTGTCGACTGAAAAAATGGGGTTGATATTGCTGCTATCCTCCTTGGTTCCCGTAGCTCAGGTTTGGATGATCTCTCCACCCCAGATTGTAGTAATTGGAGTAGGGATCATACTTTCGTTGGGGCTGGCCCAGGAATCCTCCTACGGCATTGACTTGCTGCATCGAACCATCTTGCAATGATGGACACATATCTGCAGCGAGTTGTCTTACCAAAGTAGTCAAGTCAGAAACCTAATTTTCTAAATTTACATGGCTTACCTCATTAACCCTTGTAATGGTATCGTCTGTCCTTGCACTGAACTGCTGTGAATTTTTTGCCATGTTGGAGATTAACTCCCTAGCCGCTTCGGGTGTCTTGTTCACCAAGGCTCCTCCACTGGCTGCATCGACCATACTTCTATCCATCGGCTGCAGCCCTTCGTAGAAGTATTGGATAACAATTGTTCGGGTATTTGGTGGTGTGGACAGCTAGCAACAAGTTGTTTAAATCTTTCCCAATATTCATATAGTGTCTCACCACCAAACTGCCGAACTCCACATATTTCTTTTCTTATATTTGCAGCCCGGGATGCAGGAAAATATTTATCTAAAAATATCCTATTCATCTCATCCCATGTGCGTATTGAACCGGGAGGAAGAATATACAACCAATCATTTGCTTTATCTCTTAAAGTAAATGGAAAGGCTATGAGTTTTACCTAGTCCTCGGTCATACCTTGGGGCTTCATGCTTGCACAGACGACATGGAATTCCTTTAGATGCTTATGAGGGTCATCTCTTGGAAAACCATGAAATATAGGCAATAATTGTATCAAATCAGATTTCAATTCAAAAGCTACCTCAAGAGTGGGGTACGTGATGCATAGGGGTTGTTGGTTCATAATTGGCACAACTAACTCTCTCAATGTCCTTTCTCTGTCAGTCATTCTTTCTTCTTCTTCGAAGATGGGAAAATCACAAGTGGGCAATTCGCAATCTGAGTTCACCCTTTTTGGTGAACGATCCTTCCTTTGTTTCGCCTCATTCCTTAAACGATAGGTGGTCCTCTCAATTTTGGGGTTGTACTCGAGTTCACCTCGTTGAGAAGCATGAGTCATAAACAAGAAAGGATTAACAAGAGGAAGGTAATAGCTAAGAAATTAAAGTTTCTCCCTGGCAACGGCGCCAAAATTTTGACGGGTTTGTTGAAGCCCTCAAAATTAGTACTAGTCCCACAATCAAATAATTGTAGTAAAAAGTGGTACTAGGTCGAATCCCACAGGGAGCAATTCAGTAATCTCTTAGCCGAATGGATAAAGTAATTGAGTGGGAAAATTTAATAACTAAAATTAAAAGAATAAGAAAGCATAGCAAACTCAACAATCAAAAAGAAATCAGTCTTACCGAATTCTAGTTCAGGGGTTCGGTTTAGCTGATTGGCCATCGATCATAGGTATCCCTGGAAATCTTGCAATTCAAGCATTTAACCTTAGATTTATTAGGATAGCCATAATAAACCTTGTGCTTTCCTAATTCAGTTGACCAAACCCAGCATTCGATCAACATTTATCACCACTCAACTGGGTACGATAGCATTCCATATTAACCGATGATAGCATTAAGATTTGTGAAAACAGTTAAACCAAAACAATAATAATTGAAATAGCTACAATTATTGAATCTTGTCCCATCAATACCTTTTAGGTTAAACCATGTCAATACATTGGTCAAAGGCTGTCACGAACAATTGACCCAGAAAGATATTAACCTAATCGCTACTTATACCACTATTCGTGACAATTATGGATCACCGAAATCATGGATAGCAGTAGGAAAATCAACATTAATTCAGTTTGTCAGACTAATTAACATTAACATCCAATAAAAAATATACTCGAGAATCAATGAATACTTGAATTAAAAAGCAAGAAAATAAATTAACTACAAAACCTCACAATGACACAATCGAGCCTCCCCCCTTGAACTAGAAAAAGAAGCTCAGCTGCTCATGATCTGTGCAATCTCCATGGCCGAACTGCTTTCCTGAGCTTTCTTGGTCTTCTTGATGCTCTCTTGGATCTTGGAGTGAGTGATGCTAGAGCTAGTTTGCCCCCTCTTTATATAGCCAAAGGAGAGGGCTGTTTTCCAACTCCTTCTAGGAGATCATCTTATCTTTAGGGATTCTTGATCTTCTTTGAACTAATCCTATCATATCTCTTATCTAATGATCTAATCTCAATCTTCTTATCTCTCTAAGATTACATTCAAGACTTTAGATCTGATAAGACTCTATCCTTGGACATTACATTCAAAATTCGGACTCTTATCTCTTGAATTCGAGTTGGGCTGCTTTAAAACTTGGGTTGCTTTAAGGTACTTCTGCAAGTTGGGCTTAAGTTGTGAAATGGGCCTGGCTATGAACTTGCTCCGGATTCGGGCTCGTTTTCGTACTCAATTCGGGCCGAATCTGTCGAAACCCAAAACATAAAAGTAATGAGTTCATTTAAATGCTAAAGTAATGTAAAAAGATGAAAATTAGGAGACAAAAATAGGGTTCTTTTCAGTCTCATCACTGGTATCCAAGGCATTGTAATGTAATGCATGGGGCTAGACACATGGCTTTTTTATTGTTGCTTAAGGCTAGTACCCAATGCTTTGTAATGTAATGCCTAGGGTTGGACCCATGGCTTTTTGATTGCTGCCTAGGATTGGTACCCAAGGCTTATGAGATGTGATGCTTGGGGCTGGACCTAGGGCTTATGACCTTAGTGATTGGGGTTGGACCCATGCCTTACAGATAAGGTACCTAGGGCTTTGTACTCAAGGCTTATATGCTAGATGCCTAGGGCTGGTACCCAAGGCTTATGAGCTTAGTGCCTAGATTTGGACATCGGACTTAAAGATAAAGTGCATGGGGATTTGTACCCAGAGCATGTAAGCTAGATACCTGGGGCTAGTACCTAGGGCTAATGAGATGTGATGCCTGGGGTTGGACCCATGGCTTATGAGCTTATTGCCTAGGGTTAGACCTAGGGCCTGTGAAAAGAATTTATTGCAATGTGATGTGCATTTTTTCACAATGAATCTATTATGTAAGTTGCAAGTAAAAAAATGTATGGTTATGTGTAATAGATATAGTTAGAGAAACATGCATAGCCTAATCAGTTAGTTATAAAATTAATAGTAAGGAATTGTTGAAAAGAGAATTTTTATTTCTTTAACTGTGATACATATTCATCAGTACATTGACAACAATTACATTTCTTCATTGTTCATTGTACAATTTTAACCAATGTCCATTCATTGTCTCATCTTGTTCATTTGTATGAGGATCCCATAGGATGTAGTACCCGGTAGGATGATCTTCTTTTATGATGTAAGGTCTAACCTAATTCGGTGCAAATTTCCTTGCAGATTTTCTTTGGCGAACATGTAGGGCTGTTTTAAGTACCTTGTCTCCTTTGAAAATTCTTGGCTTGACCATCTTGTTGAAACTGGAAGCCATTATTTGCTTGTACCTTACTTGTCTCTAGAGAGTTTTTTCATGGAGTTCATCTATTGTTTCATGTCTATCACAAATCATCTAGTCCATTTCCTCTATTTTTAATAGCTTACTCATCACGTAGGCTACTTTGGCAGATAATTTGTATTTCAATAGGAAAGACAACCTCTTGTTCATAGACAAGCGAGTACAGTGCCGCCTGAGTCCCTTTTTTTATGGATGTCCTATAAGCCCATAATGTGCTAGATAGCTTATTGGCCCACTCCTTTGGATTTTCAGACATCATCTTACTCAACATCTTAAGAAGAGTTTTGTTAATTGAATTCACTTATTCGTTGCCTTAAGGGTAATGAGTTGTAGACATTCCTAGTTGTGCACCATACTGGCCTAACAAATCATGCACTTTTTGGTTTTTAATGGATAATCCATTGTCTATTAAGATCCTCATGGGTACTCTGAAGTAGTGGACGATGTGTTTTCTGAGAAAGTTGGTTATGTATTCTACAATTACGTGTCTCAAGGGGATTGCCTCAGTCCATTTGGTGAAGTAATCTGTAGCAACAATGATGAAGCAATACCCTTTCGACGTTGGATTTATTTTCCCAATGAGGTCTACTCCCTAGGTATGGAAGGGCCATGGTGTGATAATGAGATTGCCTCAGCCCATTTGGTGAAGTAATCTGTAGCAACAATGATGAAGCAATACCCTTTCTACGTTGGATTTATTTTCCCAATGAGGTCTACTCCCTAGGTATGGAAGGGCCATGGTGTGATAATGGGATGAAATTCATTGGTTGACTGGTGGATGTGACAACCATGTATCTAACAAGTATAGCATTCTACACGTCTTTGTATGCTGTCCAATATAGAGGGCCAATAGAACCCTAGATGTAAGATGTGGTTGTATAAGGCCATCTACCCCTGGTGAGTGGCCGGTTCAGAGCTATGAGTTGCTTCTATGATTTCCTCAATTTCATCTACTATGATGCATCTCAAAGGCCGCCCTACATAGGATTTGTAGTAAAGCAGCCCATCCTGTAAGTAAAACTTCTTGATCCTGCGATCCATCTACCCCTAGTGGGTGGCCGATTCAGAGCTATGAGCTACTTCTATGATTTCCTCAATTTTATCTCCTTTGATGTATCTTAGAGACTGTCGTGCATAGGATTTGTAGTAAAGTAGCCCATCCTACAAGTAAAACCTCTTGATCCTAAGTAGAAGCATTTTCCTAGGTATTGTATTTATGGGCAATGTTCCATCTTTCAAGTATGAGATCTAAGTGTCTCTCTAATCTGCCTTGCCCACGGAGAGACATTTATGTTTACTTGTCTTGGGAATACACTTCTCGTAGCTATGGTGTACCTTGGTGGCATAACTTTTCATCTCAGGACATTAGCATCCTAACCATTGTAGTCTCTTATAAAGGGTTGTTGTAATATCCCCACAATAGACTTCATGTGTCTCCCTCAATATTATGCTGGCCTCCTTGGGTCTTATACATCATGTTCTCAGCCCATCTACCATCTTAAGGTAAAGTGCCCATGTACCAATTAGTATCGCAAGAGTACCTTATTATCTTGAGTTTGGGAGGTTGGGTTTTGAAGCTTCTACATCCGGATGGATATGGTAATGGGGCATTCACTTCATTGGATTTTAGATCCAAGTGTAGCACGAGCATCAATGTATCTGTTTTTTGCTTTATTTCAGTGTTGATAGATAACTTTTAGGTGCTTAGTGAAGCTCTGAATGAGAGTTCTATAAGGCAGGATGGATATTTCCTTGACAAATATGTCTCCCCCCATTTGGTCGATTACTATTTTGGAAGCTTCTACTACCCCAATCTTTTTTACTCTCAAATCTCTTGTGATGGTCAATCCTAGGACAAGAGTTTCGTATTCTGCGATGTTATGGGAATGGGGAATTATAGTTTGGAGTAGGCTATGGTATCACTAGAGGGGGAGGTCGGTGTCACTCCTACACCAAGGAATTAGTGCAACTACCATCAAAATCTAGCTCCCATTCAGCGTCATCTACTACTATAATGAGTGGGATGTCTTTGGGAATTTCCTCAAATATGTCAACTAATTGTTTGTTGGAAAGGCCACTAGGAGGTCTAGTACAAATTGGCATTAATAGATCTAGGCTAGGTGTATTCAATTATGGGTTCACTTAGTTTCATCATCCATTTTACCAATATTCCTGAAAGTGGTGACTTATCCACAAAGTACAAACGGGATCATTTTTTGCTATGAGTACTATCTTTTGTCCTAGTAAATAATGCCAAAATTTCTAGACAGCGAAGACTAGTGTTAAGTACCATTGCTCCATGTGGGAGTATCTCCTCTTTATTGGTTTAAGAGTTCTACTGGCATAGTAGATTGGGCATTCTTGTTGTTCTTCATTCTCCTAAGCTAGTAAACACCTTATAGCTTCTAAGTTGAATGTACTATAGAGCCTAAACTCTTTACTGCTCTATGGAGGGGACATGATTGGGGCTTTGGCTAGTGCTTGTTTTAAGTGTTCGAACGCCTTCTCATGTTGTTTGAACACTAAAATTTGGTGGATGTTTTAGCCATCTTGTAGAGGGAAGAAGCAATGGGTGCCAATCTTACGATGAACTTTTAGATGTATGATACTTACCCTATGAAGGTTTTAAGTTGTAATCATTCTTTGGAGGAGGTAGCTCTAAAATGGCCTTGAATTTGGCCTCATCAAGGTGGGTGCCAGACTAGTTGACTCTGTATCTTAAGAATTTTCCTGATTGGATTCCAAATGCGCATTTTAGTAGGTTCAACCTTAGATTAAACTCTCTGCATCTTGTAAATACTTTCCCAAGGAATTGTGTGTGACTCTCTTCATTTTTTCTCTTGACAACCATGTTCTCCACATAACATTTTATATCCTTATGCATCATGTCATGGAAGACACATGTCATTGCGCTCTAGTAAGTAGCTCCAACGCTCTTATTTGGTGCAGTGGTGCTAAAGTTCATTATGATAACCATGTTCACACTCCCCCCTTGTTGGTGGTTGGTGTCAACTTGTGTAGGCTTGCGCTTGATAAAGTCATCCAGTTTGACCTAATGGGTGAATATCTGTCATAAAATAAAGCAATCCTTGAGGCCATGGTTGGGTGACCGATGAAAGTCGCACCATCTTGGGTCGTGTCGATCTTTCTCCAAATTGACATTAGGGGGTGGAAGTGGTAGACTAATTACCTGGTCTTCAACTAATTTGTTCATAATCATGAGTAACTCACCTTTTCTACATCTGAATGGAGGTGGTGGAGATCTGTTGTCACGTCCTCCTTGGTTCTTGAGCCTAAAATATAGGGTGTGGCTAGGTCCACAGCTTGTGCATTGTTTTCAATCAATTGCATAGTCTTCTTATTGCTGGTAGGTTAAGCTAGGTCCAGGTTGTTGAGGTCTTGGTGTGGCAACGGTTATTGCAGTCCTTCCCGTGCACTTCCAAAGCTGATTGAAGGTGTCAAGTTCAATGTTCTTGATTCTAATCTAGTAGGCGGGTTGCAGCCCCTAGATGCAATGCCCCAAAAAGACTTTTTCCATGGCGTGCTCGTCAAGTACGATGTGTGTAAGCTTCTAGAATCTCATCACGTATGCCAAGAGAGATCTTCTCTTGGCTGCTGCTCGACATTGCGGAGGTCGTCCATGGTGAACCATTTGGATAGGAACTTGGTCGTGAGTTCACTCCATGAGTAAGCGGGTCCATTGAGCAACTTCAAAAATTAACGAACTAGTAGGTTAGAATCCCAAGACATCCTTAAACTTGCTAATGCGCTCTTGGGAGTTGCCCCTCTATTTGTTGTATAGGGGCCACTGTTGTGGAGGCGTGTAGCTAGTAGGATAAGGCTTGCGTAAAATTTTGTTTGAATACAACTTCTAGAGGATGAAGGTGGGTTGGGCCTTGTTCTGGCTAGCCTCTGAACATATTTTTGCAGTTCTAGGTGACTAATGGGAACTTCAAGGGGAGCAGTGCTTCGTCTCCAATCACAGTCATTGAGACAAGGTTGGAAGGGGCAGGAGGTTGGGTGATCATCTGAGCAACACAACCTATTGGCAAAACTGAACAACCGAATTGTTGTGGTTGAGGGTTACGCAGTTTGGGTGTGGGGTCTCCAAGGTGGATAGAGGGATGGGTAGATGTCCAGAGTGAAAGGAGGTTTTTCCAATTCAGTCATTTATTGTAGGAGCAGTTGTAGAGTATCTCTCATCTCAGCCTGTATTTCCCAGTGTCAATATGTTGCTATTCGGAGATCGAGGAAAGGTTGATTCTTCTAAGAACCGTCTTTGTGATCAAGGAAGTAACTAAATATTCTAATGTAAGTGGAACAGTGAGGCAAGAAAGAGGAATTGTCGAAGTAATGGGAGAAGGTGAAGGAAAGAGGAATTGTTGAAGTAATGGGGAGCAATAGGACTTAAGAGGTTGGAGAAGTTAGGAATTCAGAGACAAGTCTTGTGTGTGGGCTCTCAGGTCCCTCCCTTTTATAGAGGAAATCCCGAAGTTATAAGGAGAAACATCCAAATAAGAAATTTTCATATTAGGAAAGATGATCACGATTCTCTGGCCTTTGTTGGGTAAACTCTATTGAAGCTTCACCATGTGTCCAACAAGGATTTTCTGGGACTAGGATTTCCTCTTCCCTTGGGATTCTCAAATGGTACATCTTGGCTATGACCTTCCATGAGTTTTCTTGTGGTCACATGTTGGGAACAAAGTTCCTTCAAGATGCTCACATGTCTAAGATAAATTGGCAGCTACAGTGAAATGCGTCACTATGACTCCTCATAGAGAGCAGGTGCGAGTAACTTGCATTTGCTTCCTAGATCATCCTTCAACCCTTGAGGAAATCTATAACAGCTAACGACCATCAGACAACGACACAATGCCTATCGCAACTATGTTAGTGACTTATTTTGCATCATTGCAGTCCTCATTGTAAGTTGAATTCTTCATGTGTTTGCCATTCAAGGTTCTCATCACAATCTTTGTGATGTTGAACTACATGTACTTATAGGTCTTGATTCTATATCTCCATAAGGATCTCACTTCGAGCTATTTTAATGGGACTGTATGTCTAGAACCTCCGAGGAGGTGTACAAGCTCTAGAGTATGACTCCTAATTCCTTACCTTCTTTTGGTTACCATCCCTTTCCTCATCTTAGTCCTTCCTCTTCTTTTTCTTGTCGTCGTCTTTCTTCATGCAAAGTGATTCCTCAGCGTTCATGTACTTCTCTGCTTCTAGAACTCCATCATGTCCTAAGGTAGTTTCTTCACCAAGGAAAACATGAAGTGGGGGTCTTGAACCCAATGAGCTATTGCTGCTACTACCACAACCAAGTCTAAGTTTTGGACACCGAGAGCCTTTGAGTTGAATATTTGAATACATTCCCTAAGGGTCTCGTGTGGCATTTGTTAAACATGCATCAAGCTAGCTGTTGTCTTCTGGTACTTGTGACTAGTTGCAAAATGAGCTATAAGTATCGGAGCCGATGTCGTTTGGCTCTAAACTCGTAATGGACCGAGGTGGGAGCCCAAAATACTATAATCTCGTTGCTTTCTATATTGTAGTGGGGAAGGCCAAACACAGGTTCACGTCCAAGGTGCCATGAAGGAACATCAGCACCTAGAAGCTCTCTGCATGATCCACAGGATTAGTGATAACATCATAAGTCTCAAAGTTTGGGGTGTTAAATCTCTGAGGTCTAGGTTTTAATACAATTTCTGGAGACAAAGGGGATGCCCTGGTTATCTTGGGTGCAATAGAAGCATGATGCCAACTTATTATAGCATCTCATGCGATGGTGTCTGGTCTGTTACTCCGATGCTCAACTCGGCTTTTTATTAATACTTGCCGAGGTTTCTTGCCGCATTCGTCGGCTGAAATTGTTCCAATAAAAAAGGACTTCAGGGCTACTCTGTCAGGTGTAAGTTTTTCTTTTTGGGAGAATGACAGTTCAGTCTAGGGTCAGAATTTATAGACTCAGAGTACTGCTGGGGAAGGTATCAGCTCGGAATTGATGCCAATTCACGAGTGGGCATTGATGCATAAAATATGGGTTGTTGACATTTTGAATACTAGTAGCTCTGCAGTGGAAATCACAAATTTGCATTGAGCCTGTCCCTGCTGCGGGCTGCCAAGCCTGCCATGGTGGTGTAGCTGATTTCTTATCGTTATCTACGGGACGGCGGGAGACCTGTTGATGGACCGGATTTAGATTTTATGAAAATTTGAATGGGCCAGACTCGAAACCCGAACCCAAATACAGTCTAAAATATTATCAAAATTTGAATGGACCTACCCGAAGCTCGGCCAGTGAACAGGTTGCCAATGCCAGACGAATATGGTAATAGTGATATTGTGACAGGCGATTAACATGCTCGCTCGAGAGTCGAGAAGCGCGGGCTTCAGCATTCTGGTTCTGTCTAGGGCTGCTGCTTCCCAGTTCAGTTCCCAGCAATTAGTAATTTCATTTCTAGGTTGTTGCTCTGTTACCACCTTTTCCCTTCAGTTTTACGTGCTTTGCTCAAATTGTTTTCTGATTTCGAAATGTGTCCGGTTTCTCTTCAAATTGATGCTTCTGTGGACTTCACAGACAAAAACAATCCCGATTTATTCGGAGACTTCTGCGTCACTATGATCTCAGTGCTGTAATTTCTTCTAGTTTTCAATAACCTTGACTAATCTCTTCGTTGCTCTGTTCACTCATTTTCGTTTCTCAATGTATTATTAGCACACTTAGTTTATTAGACCATCTGTCTTAGTAATAATCTAACAAACCTCCAGCTTTATTCCAGTTTACATTTGTATTGGTAAGATGAAATGGCTGAGCAGGATTTCTGGGTTGTATTTTGGTTTAACTTTTCTCCGTATCAGCCTCTTTGATAAAACTATGCACAAGTTTTTTTTTTTCGATAAAACTATGCACAAGTTAATAACTTCAAATATTACTAGGTAATACTTTATATATAATAAACCTTTTTTTTTTCCTTCCGGTGTTAAACCTGTCCAAGTTTCTTTAGCTTAACCAATGGAAGTTTCACTGTTTATCGAGATTTTCACGTAAATCCAATTTTGAGTTTATGAACCCACTCCATGTTATCTGCATTTTACCCTTATTTGAAGGTTCTGAAATCTGAATAGAGTTGATCTTCGTTTGATTTCAAATGGTGTTGTAGCAATACGTTTTATAATACAATTTGGTTCCTTGTGTGAAAAGTTGCAACTACCCTTGGAGACACTGACCACAATAATGTTGATTTTATTTGCTTCCTTGAACTGCCATTTATCTCATTTGCCCAATAGGAACTGGCTTTAACTATTTGCATAGTTTTAATTTGTTGTTCTCTTAGATCTCCTCTGGAAGTCTTGGTACTTTTGTTATTGTTTTTTATGTATAGTTTATATACTTAATTATTAATTATTTCTATTTTTCATGCATTTCCAATTTATGATTTCATGGGATTTACTGGGGTCAACCCTCTGGTCAGTCCAGAATTGCTTCCAACCATACCTATCTCCTTAAAACGAGTTTGATAGGCATTGTAAAAGGATTTTAGGAATGAATTGATTGATGCATCAATTACCTCTACGAAGGTCTTCTGTCAATGCAAAGCTTCTTGCTGATATTCTTGCTTCTTATTTACTCTTCCATTAGCATTTGTATATGAATTTAGGATTTTCTTATAGTTTGGTGTATCATCATCATCTTCATCTAAGCCTTATCCCAACTATATATATGGGGTTGGCTACATGAATCCTGTTTTCTCATCCGTTCTGTTTAGTTCCATATCCATTGTTATTGTTTGTTAATATGTAAGTTTAGTCTTCTGTCCGTTCTAATTGTGGAAAATATATGCCCTTTGTCACTAGAGTTTTCTGGGAAAGACTTCCTATAGTAGTGATACTGCTGCTTATGGAAATCTCCTGCAGGCTCAACTAATTTGTCTTCTCTTCTGCCTCCTACATTTTTCAGTGGATGTGCTATTGTGCTAAACCTGATAAAACAATGTTCTCAACGTTACCCAGTGCAGTCATGGCATCCTCTCCATTTCCTTCTCACAGAGGCATCGATCCTTCAAGTTTTGTATACTTACTGTAAATTTCTTTGGGTTTGAATCTTCAATCTTTACTTTAAGAAAAAGAAGTAAACAGGCATGTTATCTCGTGCTTACTATCATCATTGGGTTTTAAACAGTCTACTTGATTGAACAAATAACCATGCCAAGCACCTCAGTATTGAAGAACCATAAGCTACCTTTACCTCTGTCCTCAGATCTTTGGGTCGAGTTAAGTGGGCTTTGCAAGATTTTGAGTCTTGCTTAACAATGGAAGACATAAATAAGTTTGGTATTATGTGACACATATATGGCCTTTTTCCTGTGCAAATTTCACATTTGAATCTTGGTGCTGTCACAGAAAATGCTTCAAAACTGTATTACTAGGACAACCTCAAACTAAGAGTTCTCATATTTGCATTTTAGCCAGCAAGAGCCTATAAGAGTAACAAGTAGCAAGCGAAGCGAGCGAGCTGGAGCGGAGCAAGACCCTTCTAACACAAAAAAACCAAATTGGGGCTGCATTGAAAAGGGTTTGCCCCCCAGCCAAGGGCTCTGGGGGCTTTGCCCCCAACTCACTTTCTTTCCCCTTATCTTTCCTTCCCTTTCCTTTTCTTTTCTTTCTTTTTCTCATTTTTTTCTTCTCTTTCTTTTTCTTCCCCTTCCCTTTCTTTTCCCTTCTTTTTTTCTTTTTTCTTTCCTTTTTCTTTTTTTCTGTTTTTTTACATGAGGTGTGCATGAAGCGCATGAGGCATACGCCTCTAGCATGCCTAATGAAAAAGCGTATGAGGCGTATGCCTCAGAGGAGTCAGCACCACTGGCATACACCTCAGGGCATTTTGGCGGCACCTCACTTGGAGGTGCGCCTCCAGGCGTGCACCTCCCACGCCTTTTAAAAGAATACCATATACATGTATATCCTTGTGCAACCAGCAGCTTTACATAGAACTTCACAAAAAGAAAAATGAAACAATCAACATATACAGATCAAAAGAGAGCTATGAGATATCCATACAAGGATTTATAACTAAAAATGTCAGAGTAAGGAATGTCCATGAATTCCTGGCCGATCAAAAGCCAAGAATATGTTGTCTTGATGACTCTTTTCATAACCAACTCTAGAGAAGGGGCTCAATTTTCTGACATCATTTCAGCTGTGTCTTTGTCTTGTGTAACAGACTTGAATCGTTGCATAGAACTCTATGCATAGGCGGATTCATTCTACTTGGCCCTATTCAACTTTTTTTTGGACAAACAAAACAGGGAATTTATCCTGAGTAAGAGCTTTCCAAATCCAAATATGTAGCATGATGTGTAAAAGTCTCAAATCATACTCAAGTCAGAACAGAGTGTAGAGCAATCAAGAAGCAAATGTCAAAATAAAAAGCAGTGAGACGAAGATGCTGCAAAGAACGAGTGGTAAGACTAGTTTGTACCGCTACAAATAGATAACAAGACGGGGGAAGTTGAGCTGAGATAGTTTATCCATAGTAATAGACAACCATTGACTACATCAGTGTAACTGACATGATGCAAGTAGAAGGCTCTATAAGAGCGAGGGGAAACCAAAGAAAATGAGTTTTGAAGTGGCAGGAATGATCTAATGGCATATAGATTAACAAAAAAAAGAACTCTTAATAGAACTAAATAGTGGGAGAGGATTCATTTAGTTGATGCCATATGGTGGTTTAAGGCTGAATTAAGTTAGTAACTATTGGAAATATGCACCTAGGGAAATTGATGAAGTTAAATTGCTTGTATCAGTCAAGAACACAAATTAATAGTGTACAGTGTAACTGGTTCTATATTCATTAGAGAGATTTGGAACTGGATAAGAAATCATATGTAAAAGGAATGCAACAATTGTATGGCACTGTTACTGCTAGTGCTTGGGTTGAAAAAAGAAAGATTTTCTGTATGGAGCACTGAATCATATATTCTTAATACATACGGATATTCTTGATGCTTCACAAAGATGATTTTCTAAGCATGAAAAGGATTTTCCTAATAAGGACTTCTGATCCAGGAAAAAATCGAGTCTATTGATGAGGACTTGAGTTCATCATGTGTCATGCAGGTACATTTGTCCAGTTACATTTAGGATAATTTATTAAAATGCTTTAAATCTGTATCTTGTGTAATCAATGTCGGACAAACATTTAATGTGCTTTTGATTTTCATTTTTGAGGTTTATGTGCATCAATATCCAAAATGTCACTTGTGTTGGCATCTACGTGCAGCCAGTACACAAGCACTTCCAAGGAGAATATCTAAACAAGAGTACGGAGAGATTAGGAGATTCAAATTTGCCTCATCTCCCCATGTTTTATGAATGACTTCCCCATGATGTTCCATCAAAGAGGGATGCCAACATTAAGACTGAAATCTCAATGCAAAAGAGGAAACTAGACACATATATTTCAGTTTTACTTAGAGTGAGTTCTAAGTCCCATGGATATACTATTCAAAATGAAGGTTCTATTTTTGCCTTCTGATGAGATGGATTTGATCTGTTCAGAAACTTACTGAGGAGCTTCTCAGAAGATAGGACTTCATTCATGTATCTTGACTGTTTATGGTTTTCCTTACACTCAAGACAAGAACTACTAAAGCATCAAGCTGGATGGTCCTAGCTGTAGGACAGTTCGGACGCTTGTCAACAAGTAAGTCGCTCGAACTACAAAGAAAGGGAGGAATTAGAGAACCAAGGGTGGTTAACCCAACGAGGTCGCTCTGATACTTAAGTCAGTAATAATAATATGAGAGCTGAGAGTTTGAGAAGTAAGAGAGCTAGAATGCACTTAATCGCGCATACCTGGGTCCTGGGGGGTTGATGCCCTTATGTAGTTGAGTTGCCGTGGGTCTCATGAAACAACTCTGGGATCCTCGGTCCGTGTAGATGAGATCCCTTCCGCTTTAGAAGGAAAATAACGTACCAATCAATGAAATCTATTGTTACTGTCCGATCAGGGTGGAGAGAGGATAAGGCCTACCGTTATGCAGCGTGATCCCGGGAGCTTCGGACTCTGCTGAGAAGCTTCTAGAGTTAATTATGTGTCACTTTGGTACTCGGGTGCCAAAGTGGCTTTGGTACCGAGGTACCCGAACACCTGAGCTCCCGAACTACTGACAAGAATCCCCTTGCTGAGTTGTCATCCTACTAGCAGGTCGTGTTCACGTGTTCTTTACTTACTAGGTCTGGCCAAATCACCCATCATCAAATGCCCCCCACTCCTCGTGCTAGGGGTCCTGACCCGGCGTAGGTAGTTCATGACGAGCCTAGGTGGATTTGGTACGATGTCTAGGTGGTACGGAGAGTGGATTGCCAGTTGGACCTATATGATCGCTTGGCTCGACCAGGAAATGACCCAGATCGCGTATCAAGTATGCGTGTACATCATGCCGATTATAAACTCCACGGACGTCAAAATGCGGGCTCAACTGATTTCAACCTCGGTCGACGTGCAACCGATTTTCATAGAAGCCGTTGGATCACGCAGATCTTGACCTTTGATCCTCGGATATGGTGGCTATAAATAGGGGCCAAAGGGCCCATTTTCCTCACCACAAACCGCGTGACTGAGCTCTTTGAGATAATGTTCAAGTCACCCAGCTCGGTGTCAGCTATCCGTATGTCTGAGGTCGTCTTGCTTTCTTCGGTCTTCTTTGGTGAGTTCACCTTTCCTTGTTTCTAATTCCGTTGTCCATTCCTTTAGCATGTCTAGCCTTAGTTTAGATAGTCTATTAGATGGGAGCGTTGAGTCCGCTAGGGCCGAGGTGGGCACCTCGGCACAGGATGTTGACTCCAACCAGTCTGAGGCAGACTCACCTCGGCAAGAGTGCGAGGCTTCCGGCAGGTCGGCCTCTACTTCGCGTCGGGTTTGATTGTCGGGCAGCTTCTGCTTGTCTTCAATGACAGCGAACAAGCTCTTGTCCTTAGTAGCTCGGTATAGGCTACTCAACCACTTAGTGTACAACATTCCCTTAGGCAACATTCCTTGGGATCACGGCCATGACGAGATTGTGGTCTTCAAAGAGTAGCTCGTAGCCTGGTTGTGTTTCCCACTCCATCCCTTCATAGTTGAGATTGTCAAATTCTTTCACATCGCCATAGACCAGCTCCATCCAAACTCTATCCGTAACATTGTAGGTACCATCACCCTATTCCATGATTATAACCACCCTTAGACCTCAATACCTTTTCCTCGATCTTATCCATAAAGAAAAATTCAGCATGTTTTCTCCCCAAGCACAGGCAAAACTATTACATGTCTCCTCACCCCAGGTACAAATTGTTGTACGAGCTCCTAAACAAAGTCCTGACCTAGAAGAGGCATTATTTTGTAGTCCGTAACACTAAGGGGTGGCTTTTTCCAACTCACTAGAGGCTCTATTCGTCGCTTTTTGTAGTTGTCATTGCTGACATCCCCGCCGACGAGCTCTTTGGGGACATGCAGAAGGGGAAGAAGAAGAAGAGGGCCTCCAAGAAGGCTCGTTTCCATGAAAATACCACCACTTCCAACATAGGCGCCACCGTCCCTGAGCACCCTCTAGTTGCTGAGCAACCGCTAGTGATCGACTTGGTCGAGGAGGACCAAGTTAAAACTTCCCGCCCCACTTTCCCGAGGATACCACATCTTTCAAGCCCCAGTACACTTAGGCGACCATCCCATTAAGTGGCGACACCTCAATCGGAGCATCTTGACTCTGAAGTTCAATCTCCTAAAGAGCAAGGATGCGGTCTTCGCTGAGGAGGTTGCTCGTTGGGCTGATCTACCAGTCGCTCAGCTCGGTGCCAGAGTGGCAACTCATTGTATGGTGGTACGTACTCAAACTTTGGGTTATATTATTCATAGTTTTTGGTCCATACTTAGGTTATGTTTCTTCTCTTGGCAGGTGAATTCTTTGATCCATGCCCTAGCCTACCAGTCCGAGGTGAACCTGAAGCGAGCTCTCGAAGCCGAGGAGTCCTCCCAAAGTGCCCACTCCGAACTAAACCTTGCTCGCAGCGAGATCAACAAGTTGCAAAAAGATGCGCGAGCTAAGAAGGAATTGCTGACTCTATTAATTGCAGAGAAGAAGGAGCTGGAGGAGCATGAGGCGACTCCTAAGAGAGAGAATGAGAACCTCGAGGCACTGGTGAAGGAGCGGACTGATATTCTGCTCAAGGCAATAGAGGAGGCCAAGGTCAAGGCCATCAAAGAGTACAAGTCTTCGGTGGAACGTCGCGAGTTGTTGGTCAAGGCCGTGATAGCAGGCTACCACAAGGGATTTAAGCTCAGTAGATGGTTGACCCGGCATGAATGCATGAATTCCCCCATCTTGACCTCAATGCCATCACAACGTCGAAGATCACCAAGGAGATGGTCGTTGAAGCTGCTAAAGACCTGGACTCCGAAGAGGAAAACGACGACAACCTCCTCAGTGACGAGACAGTAGAAGAGGGAGAGGGAGATGGTGCCACCGAGGGTCGTATGGAGACCAGCCAGCCTGCCGATGCTTCTATTGGGGATGGAGAACCCCGAGTTGACTGATATAACTTGTCTCTTTTCTTGGACCCCCTGTACATACTCAATGTCCCGAGCCTCCAAGCTCGGTTATATAGTTGTAATCTTCTTGTTCTTGTTCATCTCTTTTTTGTTGTTTGTTCTTTTTTTCTTACTATGTACCCAAAGTGCTTCATTAATGAAATACAACAATTAAAAAATTTCTCGTGTGAAAAAAATACTCCCGATCTGAAGAGCTAGACTCGAATAGGAATAATCCAACGTTGTTGTACACCAGTGTGAGCAGACACTATAGGGTATATGCCTGACCTGTCTGCGCTTGGGCTACTTTTGCCTTACCCATGCCAAAGCGACTAGGGTTTTCAGTTGCCCATGCCAAAGTAACTAGGTCTTAGTGAGTCCATGCCGAAGAGGCGACTAGGTCTTAGGCCGCCTATGCTGAAGAGGTCTTAGTGAGCCCATGACTGGGTATTATATTGTGCCGAGGTCTCTTATCAGCTCGGCACCATAGCCCTAAGGCTTCTGAGAATGACTTGGGGGTCCTCTCTCCAATTCATCGTCCTTAAGATCTGCTTAGTGATCTTGTGGACTTAGTTTATTTTCAATTGCGATAGGGTTTCATAGATAGTATCTCCTTAGGTTGTCAACGTTCCAAGCTCGAAGTACATGTTTTCCTTCCATGGTCTCGAACTCATAGGTTCCTTCTCCGAACACTCATCTCACTCGGTATGGACCTTCCCAGTTTAGACCAAGCTTACCCATGCCAGGCTCAAGCATCATTATCTTATAGAGGACCAAGTCGCCAACTCAGAATAGTCACTTGTTGACCCGGGCTTATAATACCGAGCTACTCGCTGTTGGTAAGCCACGGTTTGAATGTGGGCTAGGTCGCACACTTCTTCAACCAGGTCTAAGTTAGTCTAGAGCTCATCATTGTTTACCTCTTCGCCGTATGCTTCGAGCCGCAACATTGGTACTTCAATCTCTGTCGGAATCACAGATTTCATCCCGTATGTGAGGTTGAAGGGTGTTTCTCCGGTCGCAGTCTTAATGGTAGTCCGATAGGCCCAAAGGACATTGGGCAAATCGCCCACTCAAAACCCTTTAGCTTGCACAAGGTGAGCTTTCAGTCCGCGGAGGATAGCCCTGTTCATCACTTCAGCCTATCCATTTTCTTGCAGGTGTGCTACAAAAGTGAAATTTTGCTAAATCCCCATCTCGGCACACCAGTTCTGGAATTTAATGTCCTCGAATTACTTCCCATTATCTGATATCAAAACTCTAGGCAGTCCGAAATGGCACACAATGCTTTTCCAAAAGAAATTTTGCATGTTCTGGGCTATGATGCTTACCAATGGTTCGGCCTCCACCCACTTCGTGAAGTAGTCGACTACCACGACCATGAACTTTCTCTTCCTGGTTACCGACAGAAATGGGCCAAGGATATCGATTCCCCACTGTGCAAAGGGCCATGGACTAGTCAAGCACTTCAAATCGATGGTAGACTGAGGGAGGATGTTGGCATGCCTCTGACATCTGTCACATTTCTTGACGAGCTTGAGTGCATTTGCCTTCATAGTGGGCCAACAGTAGCCCTACCTTAATGCCTTCTGGGCGAGCGCTTTGCCCCCCAAGTGTCCTCCGCATAACCTTTCATGTATATCACAAAGTACGAACTCAGCTTTTGAGGGTCGCAGGCAACATAGGTAGGGGAGCATGAAGGACCTCCTGTACAACCGTTCGTCTATAAGGACGTACCAAGCTGATTGACGCTCTATCCTCCAAGCTACATTGCATTCTGCCGGTAGGGTCCCATGGAGCAGATAATCAACAAGCGGGTCAATCCAACTCGATTCCGCTTGCAACACGGGAGCGACCTCTTCTACCCCTCAAGATTGCTAGGTCGAGGCAAGTCCTCAGTGTACATAGTTCGCATGGTGTTGTCGTTGGTACTTGCTAGTTGTAACAAGGCGTCAGCCTTAGCGTTCTCCGACCTCAGCATTTTCCTGATGAATCAAGAGCTAAAGCTTGGTAGGATCTCCCTGACTTTGGCTAAGCAGGCTGCCATAGTAGAGTCACGAGCTTCGTAGTCACCATTGACTTGTTTAACCACCAGCTGTGAGTTGTTGCACACGATGAGATGTTTTGTACCCATTTCCTTCGCTAAGTTTAGCTCGGAAAATAGTGCTTCATACTCTGCCTTGTTGTCCAACGCCTCGAATTCGAACCAGAGAGCACACTCCAGCTTCACCTCGCTCAGGTCGAACAGTATCAGTCTAGCACCGCTTCCTCTCTGGTTGGACGAGCTGTCTACATGGAGGATCCAGGGCTCCTCACCCCAGGTTGATACTGCTCTGACCGGGACTGGTGCTGCGCTGGTTGACACCTCTGACATGCTAGTAGGCTCAGCCGATTCAGGGGTCAGCGTGCTAAACATGCATTTGCTATGAAGTTCGCCAAGACTTGGGCTTTGATCGCTGGTCGTGGCTCAAACCGGATGTCGTACTCGCTCAACTCAAGAGACCACTTCGTCAACCTCCCTGACACCTCGAGCTTAAGTAAGATGTGCATTAGAAGTCTCTTAGTAAGGACGACGATGGTATGGGCTTGGAAGTATGGGCACAATTTCCGAGCTGCTACTACTAGCATGTACTCTAGCTTTTTGATGTCAGGATATCTGGTTTTCGCATCCTGTAAAACTTTACTTACATAGTAGACTATTCGTTGGACCCGGTCTACTTCTCTGATCAGTACCGATCTAACCACCTCATCACTCATGGAGAGGTACAACTTCAATTCATTTCCTTCCTCAGGTCAGGTTAATACCAGGGTGGTACTTAGGTACCTTTTTAGCTCATCAAATGGGAGCTGGCACTCTTCAGTCCATTCAAATTTTTTATTCTTTTTTATTGCCTTAAAAATAGGTAAGCACTGTCCTGTCGGTTTAGACATAAACCAATTTAGGGCAGCTGCCCAGCCAGTTAGCCGTTGGACTTTCTTGATTTTTTTGGGCGGTCACATATCTAAAATAGCCTTATTTTATTCGAATTAGCTTCGATGCCACGTCAGTTCACTATGTAACCGAGGAACTTGCCCGACGTGACCCCGAAGACACACTTGTTTGGGTTTAGCTTCATACTGTACTTCCTTAAAATTTGGAAAATAGCATTTAAATCATTGATTAAAAATCTAGATAATTGGGTCTTCACAACCATGTCGTCAACATAACACTCTACTTTATTGCCAATCAAAGGCTCAAAAGTTTTGTTTACTAGTCGCTGAAAAGTTGCTCCAGCGTTTTTCAAACCAAAGGGCATGACTTTATATCAATACAGCTCGAGTTCGGTTACAAAAGCAGTTTTATCTTGGTCAGCTATTTCCATCCTAATTTGGTTGTAACCAGAATAGGCATCCATGAAACTCAGCAACTCATGCCCTGAGGTTGCATCTACCAGGCAGTATATTCTAGGCAGGGGGAAGCAATTCTTTGGGCAGGCTTTGTTCAGGTCGGTGTAGTTGAGGCACATGTGCCACTTGCCGTTGGCTTTCATCACCAACATGGGCTTGGCGACCTAGCTCGGGTAATGTACCTCCCTGACAAAGTTTGCGGCGAGGAGCTTCCTGACCCCCTCATCGACTACCCCCCACCGCCCCAGTGTCACGGGGATTATCGTTGGGGCCTCGTGCGGCACTCGAAAGGGGCGAGTAGGCCTACGCAACAAAGTAAACACACACAAAAAGGCAACAAGATGGAACACGAATTAGCAAAAGGCTATTTGTATTGTAATAATCAGTGACAAGCACAAGCACACAGTACAGTGTCGAGGGGATCTCGTGCTTAACCTTTACACGCTTATGAGCTCACTCGACTACCTACCTCCCCTCAAAGAGTATGTTAAGCTTTTGGGGGAGTGACAATAAGAAACATCAAAAAGGTCAAAAATCATACTACAGTATTACAATAATGCCATTGGCAATCCCCCCATACAAAAGTACATGCATAGCCCACCCATGACACACTTGGACACTGGAGTGGTGGCTGTAGGCATGTTGGTTGGCACTTGATGGCGCGGTGAAGAGAACACTTGTTATAGTCTCTCCCACTCAATTCAGTCTTCATCCTCAAAGACTAACTTCTGCTTGAGGCTTGAACTTGTTGGTGAAGGAAGGTTCTTCGACTACTGCACGAGCAGGGTTTCTTCCAAGGCCCAGATAGGAGGTTGGGTAGATGGCTAGTGGATGTTCCGAATGGTGGAAAAACCTATGGCTAGTCCCTAAGTTAAGTCCCTGCCTGGCTGCTTCGAGGTAGGATTTTGGATGGTTCATGATGGTGGTAGGAAAATTAGTAGCCAAGGCTGGGTCAAAATGGTATTTTGGATTATTAGGGTGTTGGTTCCCATAAATTTGTCCCCAAGGGTGACTCACGGGGCTACTACGAGATTTAGTTTGAGGGATGATGTGAATGTGGTCCCTAAATGGTTTGGGTGGCACTCGCTCTCCCCGATGGTTGTGGTAGTAGACGTGGGCTAGGGTTGACACAGCCTTGGGTCTTCTATTGGGCCCACCAGTTGTGGGTGTGTGTGGCTTCTACTGCAAAGGTGGCTTCCACTGCTGTTGTTGTGGCGGCAGTGGCACTGACATTGGCGTTGGTGCAGATTTCTTCCTGGAGTTGCTACGATCACTTCTGGTTGCACTGGTGGTGGTTGTAGATCTCTCTGCCATCAATGGTTGAGGGTGGTGTTGGAGTTGCAAGGCAGGGACTTGCTTCTTCTTGGTGTTGGCGGTGGCGATCATGTTGACCATGCAAGGTGAATGCTTGTCCAAGATCATCAGGGTGTCGAGGTGAGGCGTCGGCGCCGCTTTTGCCTGTATCATGAAGTCCATTCCAAGGACAATATCAAAATCATCTATGTGGACGACGGAAAGGTCAATCTCTCCATCCCAGGTGTCAAGTTGTAGTCTTACTCGGCGGGCCATGCCTTCAATAGGTTTGGCACTTATGTTAACTGCTTTGAGCCAGCCAGGCTCTTTGGAAATGGCCAAGTTAAGTCTCTTGGCCTCTGCAATGGATATGAAGTTGTGAGTGCCCCTATGTCAACTAGGGCCCTGGTTGGCCTCCCGCCAATGGTTACATCAACATTCCTTAGTTCTCTCTTGACTGAGTAGGGCTGTTTGGAGGTAGCCCCTTTCTTCATCATGGCATTGAAAAGTTGGAGGGCATGCACTCTTGGCGCCTGGGTACTCTGTTCCCCATCACTCTGCTCATCATTACTTAGCTTGGCAATGAGGGCATTCAGCTTTGCTCGCTTTGGGAAATTCCTGGTGAAGTGTTCATCCCCACAAATGTAGCAAATGGGAGGACGGTTTGGTCTCCCTTGATATCTGTTGTTGTAGTAGTTTTGACTTCCTTGTGGTTGCTTCCCCTTATGGTGCTTGACTGGTTTGTGGTTGAAGGGTGGCTTCTCTTTTGGAGAACTGGGTTGTCTATCTCCCCCACTCGAATGTGTGGTATGCGGGCTAGCTGGTCTGCTTCCTTCATCATCCGACAATCTCTATTCACTAAGTTGTTCGGCCATGGCCATGGCGGAGGCAAGATCCTGAACATTGCGTCGTTGGAGCTCGAGCTCGGCCCAAGGATTTAGACCATCCATGAAGTTGAATAATAAGTCCTTGTCTGACATATCGGTGACTTCTAATGTGAGGGCTGAACTTTGACATAGTCATGGAGGGAGTCGCCGTGCTTGAGAGTCTTCATCTTGCGATGAGCGAGGTATTCCACATTCTCTGGGTAGAACTGTCTCTTCAACTCTCTTTTAAAGTCAGCCCAGGTACGGATAACTCACGTACCATGTTCTATATCAACACACCTTCTACGCCACCACAACATAGCGACATCAGTCAAATACATAGTAGCAGTGTGTACCTGAGTCATTTCATCAGTCACATTGGCGGCAGCAAGGTACTGTTCCATTTGCCACAGGAAGTTGTCGAGCTCTCGTGCATTGCGGGTACCCGAATAGGGGGTTGGCTCCCTAATCTTGATGTGGGAGGGAGTATGTGTAAAGGAAGTGATGGCTGGATTAGCGACGGCCCTCTTCAGGATTGCACATTCTGCTTTGAGCTCCTCTAATTGAGCTTGGGCGTCGGAGGAGGTACATGCGGCAGACTTCATTGAGGCCCACTCCGCTCTCATTTCATCTAGTTGGGCCTGGATGGCCATTGATGCGGAGGTGCTTCTTCTCCACGATGCCCACTCATTCTTCATCTCATCGAACTGGGCTTGAAAACTATCATGCCTGTCTTAGACCTGCGAGTTGGAGGAGCTTGCTTCTTGTTGGCGCACAGTGCTGCAAATTTGCTTGAGCATGCCATTATTATGTCTCGGACCTCGTCCACGACTCCACTCAAGCGACCTTCAATCTCGACCAGTGTGTTGTCCATGGCTTCCATGTTTTGATGCAGCTCGTCTATCGAGTCTCGCATCTCACCTACGGTGGCTTCGCAACGTAGCATGCGCAACTCAATGGTTGCATGCTTGTTGGAAGATTTCTCATGTTTATTGGGCTTCGGTTCCTTGTCCTTGCCGATGTCATCAGTGGGTACATCATCGGCCTCATGGGCTGCGGGGAGTCCATGCTCGATCTCCTCCACGATGTCCCTGTTGTGCTTCATGCTGTCACTCACATTGCCGGTCGAATGGCTTAAAAGGAGCTCCAGCTCTGATACCAACTGTCACGGGGATAATCGTTGGGGCCCCGTGCGGCACTCGAAAGGGGTGAGTAAGCCTACGCAACAAAGCAAACACACACAAAAAGGCAACAAGATGGAACACGAATTAGCAAAAGGCTATCTGTATTGCAATAATCAGTGGCAAGCACAAGCACACCGTATAGTGTCAAGGGGATCTCGTGCTTAACCTTTACACGCTTATGAGCTCACTCGACTACCTACCTCCCCTTCAATGAGTACATTAAGATTTTGGGGGAGTGACAATAAGAAACATCAAAAAGGTGGAAAATCATACTACAGTATTACAATAATGCCATTGGCAATTCCCCAATACAAAAGTACATGCATAGCCCACCCATGACACACTTGGACACTGGAGTGGCGGCTGTAGGCACGTTAGTTGGCACTTGATGGCGCGGCGAAGAGAACACTTGTTACACCAGGGCAAGGTTGCATATTCTTTGTCAAAATAGCCTGACTAAAGGGTCCATATTTAGTCTATGAGTTATTACACTAGGGTCGATTCCGAGCATTTATGCCGCGGACTAGGCAAAAACATCTAAATTTTTTAGTAAGAAACTTACTAGCGAAGGGATGGGAGATCCATCATATGAATGGCCGAACCCTATAGGAAGGTTGGGCGAAATTTCAAAAATTTCTTTTTCTCCCATCTGGGAATTGTATTTCTTAATTTAGAAAAGTGCATTTTCAAAGTTCGTTCTTGAATCAAAACCAGACCAGATCTAAAACCAAAAGGGAAGAGAGGGGTATACCTGATACAAAGTAACAGTAACTCCCAACATATGTGTTCACGCCCAAAGAGAAGTCCAAAACCCGCCTCCACTGAAGATGACACAGCATAGGGTGAGGCAGGATCAACAGGGTGGTTCTTCAGCAAGAACATGAATTCTCCAGTAAGAATCGAATAAGGGCTGATGAGCACAACTTCAGATTGTTTCTTCTAGCAAGAAACAATATCAAGAACCTTTCTTGATCAGCTCCACAAGTGGAAATCGAACTGGGTAGGGGCGGCAAGAACTGGGGAGAATTTTGCAAGTTATTGAGTGTGTCTGAACTGAGGAATTCACCCCCCTATTTATAGCCTTCTTTGGATTATCCTCCTAATCCAATTAGGAGAGAATTTCTTGATCCAAATCTATCCAACGAATGTGAAGATTCTAAACTAAAACAAGTCTCATAAATGTCCAGTTTAAGGGTATTACAAAGAAACACACCAATATAACATGAATCAATTATGCACTTTATTCATGACAATAAGTACATCAATCTGATTGGAGCTAAGGGCATACACTATCTAACAGCTCCCACTTGCACTTAGGTCCAATCAGGTATAAGCCGGAGTTCCAGACCATCCATGTGTTTCTCAAACACTTTATGTGTCAATGGCTTAGTTCGGGGTCCTCGATCTGTGTAGATGAGATTTGTTCTGCTTTAAAGGAGAGTAACGTACAAATCAATGAAGTCTATCGTTACTGTCCGATCCAGGCGGGGAGAGGATAAGGCTTGCCGTTACTGGCGTGATTCCGGGAGATTCGGAGTTCACTGAGAAGCTTCTAGAGTTAATTATGTGTCACTTCGGTACTCGGATGCCGAAGTGGCTTTGGTGCCGAGGTGCCCGAACTCCCGAACTGCTGACAAGGCTCCCCTTACTGAGTTGTCATCCTATTGACAGGTTGTGTTTATGTGTCCTTTACTTACTAGGTCAGGCCAAATCACCCCTCATCAGTTCCCATTGTGTGTTGGTTGGTTCTTCCATTTCCATAAAATTCAATAGAAACTGCCATTGCTGCTAAGTTCACTTAAATGACTTATTTAGGAGTTGATATTAATTTAAATGGGGCTATTTTTAGGAGTCATTGGTGCCTGTTTATCTTATGCCACTTTTGAGACGATCTATTCACAGAATCTAGAAAACCATGTATGTTGCTGCTAGATTCACTTGAAACGACTACCTATAAGAGAGCCTGCGTAGTCTCTATCATCTCATTGTTCTCCTTCGCTATATATTTTTGGTCCAGTAACCAATTATGTTCTGCAAATCCAGGTTTGCATTGGGCATTTATATAACAGATGGTAGGCAAGAGAAGGAAGAGTTGATTTCAGATATTCCTCTTTTAATGCCTAAGGTGAACACTCTGCCATATATGATACCTGCATTGCTTCATCTCCTTGGAATCTCATTTATGAAGATTGTAGTATTTTTGTTCTTTTATAAATCTGTTTCTAGAAGGTGCTCCAGAAAACTTTAGAATTTCCGAGGGCAACTCTTACTTCATAAGTTATTGTTTCTCTCCCTTAAGTTTTGCTAAAAAGGCAAAGCTATGTTGTACAAGAGATTGGTGATTATGCAGTTTGCTAAAGATGAAGGAAAATCGGTTTACTTCCAAAGGCCCAGAAAGCTTCTGCAATAGAATCCAATCATTCTGCCAGTGAAGTTTACTTGTTGGGTGCATGAGTCCTCTCCTATTCCATATAATTTTACATTGTTGACCTAGAAAATTGCCTATCATCGACATGGTCTTGGCATAACCAGCTATGTTAGTTAAATACACCCATGTTGGTTGGTTTTAGACATGGATATGAAGTTCAAATTTGGAGTGGTTGGATGAAAGATATGCTATCCAAATTAGGGCTGTCAATGGGTCAGTTCTACCCGATCGATTTAATCAGTTCTAATTTTATGAGTTTGTCCCGATTAATAATTGGATCAGTTCTAGTTCTTGCTTGTTCTGAATCAATTGTTTTGTTAATATTATATAAAGGTTTTCTATTTTTTATTGTAACTTTAATTATATTTTATGTCTAAAAGGGTAGATTTGATAGATGATATATACAATAATTTTGGTTAAAAACACTTGATTTATTAATATATATATATATATATATATATATATAATTTACTATTTTATAATCATTTTTATTAAGGTTAAATTATCAAAAAACAAGTTTTAAATTGTTATTTACATAAATAATTAATTATAGATGTCAGTATAATTGGGTTTAATGAGGTCAGACACAATTATTCTGAATAATAATTAGGACAATTCTGGGTGTATGATTTTGTCCCAGTGAATAATCAATCGATATAAGTACAAGCTATCATGAAGACCCAATCAATCGACAGCCTTAATCCAAATGGATGCTCAAATTTTTAGGGGAGGGGGGTGGGAAGTTGATCAATTTTCCCATGTTTTATTAATGGAAAGTATAAGACCCACCAAAAAATTGACCAATTTTCTCATTTTTTTTTAATGGAAAGTGTAAGGCCCACCAAAAAAGTGAACTTTCCCATTAGTAAATTTTTGGGAAAGGGTAAGTTTTCCCTTTCTCCTAGGTGAGTAAATCACCACCCATGGAGGAGAAAAATTGACCAAATTATGTAAGACTAAATGCCCCCATTAGTACATAAAAGTTGGGATCTTTTGGGAACATTTTTTTATGCAAAAAACATGGATAAATGTTTCACCTGGATAATATTTCCTCAAATAAATATATTTACCAGAATAAATAACTTCCCAGAAAACAACGCCTATTTATAAACAGCCCCTTGAATTGAACTCCAATCAGGGAACTAGCTAGTAATTGATAACAAGAACCAATTCAATACGGTTGGCCGAGGTTAGTGGGTTAAACTCACAAGTTACAACCCATGGACATTCTCAGGGGTATCAAACTAATATATATATATATATATATATATATATATATTAAAACAAAGTGGTCAAGAAATTTTCTCTTTTCCCAATAACTTAAATAATCTCTTCTCATAAAATTTATCCTAAACTACCTCCCCCACTTTCTCCATAATTATATGCAATTCCTATTTATCGTCTAAATTATCTCTAATTTCTATTTATCCTCTCCCCTACTTTTCATCTATATCTATCTAGAGAAAGTTTGGATTAAAAAATTTAAGAAATATTTAAATA
Organism: Nelumbo lutea; assembly: GCF_056320005.1. NCBI lineage: Eukaryota > Viridiplantae > Streptophyta > Magnoliopsida > Proteales > Nelumbonaceae > Nelumbo > Nelumbo lutea. The sequence goes on along the minus strand of NC_142687.1, from coordinate 66,753,536 downwards.
TTCTAACAAAATTATATAATAACTTTAAAATATATATAAAAAACACAAAAAATAATTTTATATTTTTACAAAATATATCATGAAATTATGTACTAACAATTTAAATTATGTTTTTCCAAATTATCAATTTAAACGCTTTTCAAATATTTAATAATATGTAATAGCTTTAAATAAATAAAATTCAAATAAAAAAAATTTAAATATTTTTTAGATTATTTAAATAATGAAATATTTATCATAAATATATTTTAAATAGTTAAAATAACGAAATTATCTAATAAATAATTTTATATTTTTACAATATATATCACGAAATTATGTACTAACAATTTAAATAATGTCTTTCCGGATCATCTATCTAATGTTTTTTGAACATTTAATAATATGTAATAGCTTTAAATAAATAAAATTCAAATAACAAAAATTTTTAAATAACAAAATTATGTAATAAATTAAAAAAAAAACTTTAAAGCATAAAAAATAAATATAACATAGAATTGAAATTAATAATAATTTAATATATTAAAAATTTAATAATGAAATTATGTAATAATAGTATAAATTATGATTTTGTGGATAATTGAATTCCACAAATAACTAATATTTTACATATTATTTAAGTATTTAAATAACTGGGTATTTTAAATAAAAAAATATTTAACATAAATAGATTTTAAATAGTTAAAATAAAGAAAGTATGTAATAATTTTAAAAACTTTCTGAAAATTAGAAAATAATTATAACATAATATTGAAATTAATAATAATTTAATATTTTTATGTAATATTGTAAACAACTAGTTTCACTAATATCAAGTAATAATTCAAGAAAATAAATTTCAAAAAAATTAATATTTATTAATAACAATTTTAAACTCTTAATCTGTATTTATTATATAGTAATATATACTAAAATTAGTACTTATTGTATTTTTGTAATTATTTATTAATTTTGTGATAAATGTATTTTCAATGACTATGTATAAATTTATTTTGTTTTGTTATTTAATACAAAACTTTCAATAATTATTAGAGATTAAACTAATATTAGTGAAATTTTTAAGTTTAATTTATTGTACTTATTGTATTTTTGTAATTATTGCATTTTTTTCATTATCAATATATTTTCAATAACTATTGGAGATTAAACTATTGTTATTTATCATAGATGAGACTATTAATTTAGCTAAAATTATGAGTGTTCATGAATTAGTTTGGTTCGGCCGTAGGTTATTTGGCCAACCAAATTGATCTAGTCAGGTTGGAGAGTTGGTAAGCTAAAACTGATTGACCTTTTTGTGAAAACCGACCCACTCAAGTTGTATCGGTTTGGGTCGATTTTTTTGTTTGGTCAGTCGGTTCAAAAGATTTAAACTTAAAATTTAATTTAATTTTAAAAATTATTATGCAATTATATAAAAAATAGATTTATGATATAAAACATTTTAGACTAAGAAATATGAAAAATTTTCCACTTTTCCATATTAAAATTTATATTTAAAATATAAAATATTAATATAAATCCATGGTTAGACCATTCGATTTTGGTTGGTTTACAAATGGCCAAAGTGAAATTGATCCAACTTGGTCGAATTGGGAAATTTTTTAACCAAAGCAGACCTAAAATACTAGATAACCAACCAACTCGGGTCGAGTTGATCAGGTTGGTCGGTTTCATCAGTTTGATGAATAAACCTAATTGAAATTAATTAATGTTATTTTTGTATTATAATGAATTATTAAAAGTAGTGTATAAAATATGAATAATTATTAATTATTTAAAATTTTAAAAATATAAAACAATTGTATACTCTTATGTGATTCTATTAGGGTCATTTACTAGAACACATCTTATAGCTTTATATATTTTCTTAAACATACCTTATATTTTTCATTTTATTACAACATCCATATATTTTACAACTTATTTACTTAATCAACATTTCATTAATGAGTGTTTTTTTTACCATTAGGCCTATGATTTTTTATTCCAAAAATACCCTTAACACTTTTTTGTATAAAAAATAAAATTAACCAAATATATCCAATAGAGTGGTTGCCCATGTCTTATAAAGGGAAAAATGGTATTTTATTTTTGTTTTCTTTTAATTAAATTTATTTAAATGAACATTAAGATCAATATTGTCATCTAATAGAAGATTGATTAAATTTATTTTAAATTATAAGTGGTGTTTTAGTAAAATTTTAACTACAGGGTAGATTTTGGTAAATCTATAAAACTATAAGCAATATCTTAGTAAATGACCTTTTTTATTATTTAGCTTTCACGTAATAAATCTGTGCCCCAATTAATTTGGGAATTAGTCGGAAGAAGAGGTTCTCAAAAAGACAAAAAGTTCTACTGGGTTTGAAAAGGAAATATACAAAGCTACCTTCTTAGAAAGGTGTGGGTGCTTCTACAACTGTCCATTCTTTTACTATTATTATCTTATCTTGGTGTAGGCTTTAGACCTTTAGTCTGATTAAAATACTTGCTCTTTTTCTTTCTGTAATCTTCTCTGTGAAATGACGCAGTTGCTACACGTTCAAGCAGTTGTCTAGATTCAACAACGTTCAATTTTTCATTTATAAAAGCTTGATGATCTATATATGATCTATCACAGACTGACAGCTTCCTCAGCTCGCATGGGGTTTGGACTCAGTCAGACAAAAGTTAATCTACATTTTCCGGGAACTTTCCTTGGTTCAATCCAAAGTAGCAACGACAAATAACATAAAAAGTGTTAAATGCCACATGGCAAACAAGGCGTTCAGCAATCCCCACCTCCCCACTTCCTTTTATCTGTTTGCCCTCCAGACCCCAACTAGCCCAAAGGACGAAAGATAAACAGATCATTAATTAGTGTAAATATAAAATCCAATCGTCAATCAAATCCTAATTGTTTCCGCGTTGCTCACTTTTTGTAATTCCATGCGACGGAACGTTTTCTTTAATCTTTTATGGGTGATGTATGTCAGCCACTGAAAGTTGAATAACCTTCCAAAGTTCAAACGAAATCCTTGGTTAGGCCACGTAGAAGGAGTAGTTAGACACTTAGACTTGGAAGGAACGAGGAAAGAAATGTGTTGATCCTTATTTTTGTCTGCACGCGGCATTTAGTTTTACTACTCTCATCTCTGTGCTAAATGACTAGTTGTCTTACAAATCGATCCATCAATAATTCCTTAGACACGGAGCTCTATATTATGATTGATATACCCAAATGTGGGTTTTCAGCCAAGTCCCAAGGTCTATAGGTAACACCATGGTTTTCAAAACCAGACTGGATCGGAAAATCTGGAAACCAGTTAGGTGATTGATTCCGTTTTATTTTAGAATTGTTATTTTGCTAAAAACTATTGATTTAATCAGCAAATTATTGATTTGGACGCGATCAAATTGTTTGAACCGTCCAATTTTTTGTCAAAATAGACCATCTGTTCAATTTGAACGATCAAACCGTTTGACCCAAAAACCAGACCCCTGACTAGTTCATTTTCCGGTTCGATTTAAAAAGCCTTCCGTAACACCATCTGAGAAAAATATTTTCATAAGAAAAATTGTATTAAATTCTTTAAAACAGTTTCATACAAACCTTTACCTAGGGGCAACTGAAAAGTAACAGAAAGCCCATTGGTCAAGCCCATACATCGGCCTATGCATCAACTCAAGTAACTCACTCACTGACCCCACCATTACTGAAGTCAATCGAAACCAACACTAAGCCAGATAGACCTCATCTCTAATAAATCCGTGTTTATCACAACCAACCATTGTATTCGTTGGTCCTGAAAACACAGTAAAAAGGGTGACAAAACACTTGGAAGCAAAGGAGAAATGATAAATAATCAGTTGTTGCGAGGTTTTGTAGGTTGACTGCTGTGTTCTAGTAATCAATTACTACATGCATGGAGAAATTTTTTAGTAGTCGACTATTATCTCGGAAGAACTCAAGAAAATATCAATAATAAGTTAGAGATAGCAGGGAAACATCAGAGATCAACACACAACACCAATTTTTAACATAAAAAACCTTTCCGATGTAAAAAGAAAAAACTATAGGACACTAACCCAGAAAAAATTTTCACTATAACAACAATAATGGGATTACAATATGCTCCTCTCCAGCAGTAATTAGAGGATAGTATCATCAAGAGATTGGCTAAGCTCAAATCCTCACCAAACAAGGTGGTTCACATCAAACTGAGAACAAACACTCTTGAGAAACATTCTTGGAAATGAATAATAACACAAACCTTGCTGATGAAGGAAGGTTTGGCCCGACCTCTTAATTACGCAACACGTGGCAAAGGCAACAGCTCGGCACAAACAGCGTGCCTAAGGTAAGAGCACTAAAGGAACCAGCGGTCCGAACTCCCTACTAGGAGCCCGAACTCACTACTAGGAACTTGAACTCTCCCTTAGGCCCCAAGCAAAACCCGAACTGGTCTGCCCTATGGCAGTTCGGAACACACCTCACCGAACTGGCTTGCCTTATAGTAGTTCGGGACTCACCTCACCAAACTGGCCTGCCTTATAACAGTTCGGGACACGCCTCACCGAACTAGCCTGCCTCATAACAGTTCGGGACACGCCTCACCGAACTGGCCTGCCTTAAAACAGTTCGGGACACACCTCACCGAATTGGCCTGCCCTATGGCAGTTCAGGACATACCTCCGAATTCAAGACCTCACCTCGCTCACCACTCCAGCACTTTGCCTCCAGGATGCCAAACTGAACAAACCGTACCATGCCTGACACCAAGGAAGTTCGTACCCAGGGGCGACGCACCTGACTAACTTGGGATCTAACGCTTGACGGCCGCACTTCAAATGGCCACCTGCCACCGCCACCTAACACCGCCATCTCTAGTTACAGAGACGGCTCCGACAAGGAGTACTGGCGGTTGTCCTAGCAGAAAGAATGACACCCGAACTGGTAGACACAGAGATAATCATACCCGACCTGACAAAGACCTCGGAGTGAGTGCACAAGGTAAGTGAACTTTGCGCCATCTGGTCTTTATCTTGACTTTGAGAGAATACTAACTTGAGCGTCGGAGTTATCTCACCGGGTTCCCCCCGAAGTTCCCTCATCTTCTCCGTTTCAGGCTCCCCGTTGCTCCAGTCAGAGACAAGATCGTTGACAGCTAAGACCGGTCGGATTGCGCTCCATCAATTGGCGCTGTCTGTGGAAACGCTTCTAAAAGCCTCCCTCTAAATCTCTCTTACCTCTCTTACCTACTCTTCCAAAAAACTCCAACACCCATGGCTTCCTCCAACAATGTCGGACGTGGCATAGAAATGACCACCATCGGAGAGCAACTCCAAGCTCCCGTGGTGTGCATTGGGCAGTTTACCATCCCTCTTTCAGTGGATGGGATCCCCAGTTTGAATGCGCCACAAGCGGTGGCACCCCTGAACCTTCCTTCGTTGAACACCCCTCTTCCACTCCCTATCGAAACAACCTTTTCTGAACCAACTGCTATCCCACTGGCGACCCGCCAGAACTAACTGGACGACCTAATGCAATGCATGCGGGCAATGCAAGCCCAAATGCAACAATTCCAGCAGCACCAACTCCAGCAACACCAGGTACTACACCACCTCTCCCAACACCATTATCAGCAACAGTTCCCTCAGCTGCCCCTAAACCAGTCATTGCTTCCCCACCCGGCACCCTGTTTTGAAGTCGATTAAGGCCTCCCCTCAAGATGGACACCCTCACCGAGGAGAAGCTTCCCAACTCCAGAACCCCCCTAATAGTTAGGCCTCATCCCCAAGCTGAAAGCAAAGAAAAATTACCCCCGCCTCGCTGCTCATAGGTGGGTTGGGAACCTCGCCACAAAGTCACCTCGGCACTCCAAGCCTGAGTTCCCACTCATGGAGAACCGGTTCAGTGCCCTAGCAGTAGACCAACATTTTGGGCCCATCAAGCTCGGCAGCACGGAGGCCAGCAGCGCCAGCACCAGGCCCGCTCAAAGAAGGCACCGGCTAGAGACTTCAAACTTCGAGCTCAGAGGCAAGGAAGAAATGAGCTCGGACGAGGTAAAAACTGTCCCAATTCTCTCAGTTCCTTCTGCCCTCGCATCAGAACTTTTGGCATCCCCCATGCCTAGAGACTTCAAACTTCCATCTCTGGACAAGTATGATGGGTTCTTTGACCCCAATGACCACGTCGACGCTTTCCAGTCACAAATGCACCTTGCTAGGGCTAGTGAGTCATGCATGTGCATGGCCTTCACCACCACCTTCAGGGGGGTGGCCTGCACCTAGTACCGGAACCTAGCTCCCGGGTCAATAAGAAGCTGGGCCCAGTTCATGCAGATCTTCACCGCACACTTTGTTACCAGCAAGCGGTGCCTTAGAACCGAGGAAAGTATCTTCGGGGTAATCCACAGGGAAAGGGAATCCATCTGGAGCTACATCAAGCAGTTCAACGAAGCATGCTTGCAGATACCACGATTAGACCCCGCGGTACAGCTCATAGTAACCACAAGAGGGGTAACGCACAAAGAGTTCAAATGGCACATGGTAGCCAGCCAGCCAGCAACAGTGGCTGATTTCCTCAAGCTCGCGGACAAGTTCATGAGAACAGAGGAAGAAATCAACCAAAAAACCGAAGGCGGGGTCGAGAAAAGAAAAAGAGAAGCTGAGCCCTCCAACCCAGGCGACAGAAGAAGCCAGGCCCGAGAGGCGAAGCCAAGCCAGTCGTCCCGAGCTCCCTTAGCAGTTCGGATGGATTACACGCCAATGAACACAAGGTGGACTGAGATCTTGATGACGATCAACGACACCCCTACATAAAGTGGCCACCTCGCCTAAAGAGTAATCCAAATGAGAGAAATAAAATCTATATTGTAGTTTTCATAAAGATCACGGTCATAGTACCGAACAATGTAACAATCTCCGAAATGAAATAGAGGGACTCATCCGTCGCGGATACTTGAGAAATTTTGTACATAATGACAATAATAATAAAGCAGGTAGGCAAGGGGAGCACGAAAAGGATGCCCCCGAGCCTAGCAGTAGACCGGCCAAAGCCTTACAGCGACCTCCTCCAGAGGAGAGGCCAGTTCGGGGAACCATCCACGTGATAGTGGGTGGTTCGGTGGTAGTAGGTTGCACTTCGGCAGTAGCATGGACGTCAGTTCACGAGGCGGCCCGGGAAGAGTAGAACCCTCCAAAGAGGTCAAGGATGGAAGAACCGATCTTTTTCACAGAAGACGATGAGCGAGGTGTTCACTATCCCCACGATGACGTGCTCATCATAAAACTAAGGATCAGCGACTTCGAAGTCCGGTGCGTCCATGTGGACTCAGGCAGTTCGGTGAAGAGGAAGTCAGGCCCCTAGGGAAAATAATAGTACCTGTGGAAGTCGGCACATGGCCTTGCGCGGTAAGACTCAACCACGATTTCCTGGTAGTCGCGACCCCCTCCCCATACAATGCCATAATAGGGCGGCCAATTATGCATATTCTGCGGGCAGTGGTCTCCACCAACTATCTGGCAATAAAGTTCCCCACGGACTTCGGTGTGGGGGTAGCACGGGGCGACCAGCTTGAGTCTCGCAAATGTTATGTTGCCGCCGTAAAGGGAAAAACCAAGGCGGCCGACGACCTTGAACTGGAGCAGCCTACGGAGTAGGGTGAGGAACGAGCTTCGCCCATTGAGAAAACGGTCGCGATCCCAACCTCGGTTATGGATCCGACATGAATGCTACAGATCGGTGCTTCCGTCAAGGAGCCTCTACGAACTGAACTGGTGAGTTTCTTACATCAAAATTTAGATATTTTTGCATGGTCCGCGGCAGATATGTCTGGTATTGACCCTAGCCTTATAACTCACAAACTTAACACTGACCTTGTAGTCAGACCCATTAGATAGAAGAAATGCAACTTAGCCCCAGAGCGCTGGAGGGCGGTCGACGAAGAAGTCGAAAAGCTCCTCGCAGCGGACTTCATAAGGGAAGTTCATTACCCGAGCTGGGTAGCCAACCCAGTGCTGGTGAAAAAAGCAAACCGCAAGTGGCGCATCTACGTCGACTACACTAACCTGAACCGAGCTTGCCCAAAAGACGGCTTCCCCCTACCCCGAATTGACCGCCTAGTGGATGCAACCTTGGGAAATCAGCTGCTAAGCTTTCTGGACGCCTACTCAGGCTACAACCAAATCAAGATGGACCAGTCCGACGAGGAGAAAGCCAGCTTCATAACCGAGTTCGGCCTGTACTGTTACAAGGTCATGCCCTTCAGCCGTAAAAACGCAATTCTCACAGGATTTAATAAAAGACTTAGATTCTATCTTCCAAATTCTACGTCAATATAAAATGAGATTGAACCCAAACAAGTGTGTCTTCGGTGTCACCTCGGGTAAGTTTCTAGGGTACGAGGTATTGAGGCCAATCCGGACAAAGTAAAGGCCATCCTAGATATGATACCACCCCGAAAAGTAAAAGAGGTTCCGAGGCTAAACGGCCGCATAGCCGCCCTCAGCCTCTTCATGTCCAAATCGGCAGACCGCTGTCTGCCATTCTTTAAGGCAATCAAAGGCAAAGGGTTCGAATGGACCCGAGATTGCCAGCTCGCGTTCGATGAGCTAAAGGCCTACCTCGCAATTGTGTCAACCTTAGCCAGACCCGAGGAGGGTGAGGTCTTAGAATTGTACCTCTCGGCGAGCGATGAGGTGATCAGTTCGGTACTAATAAAGGAAGTAGATCGGGTCCAGCAGCCCATCTATTATGTTAGTAAAATTTTGCAGGGAGCAGAAGCAAGATAACCGCAGATAGAAAAACTAGTGTACGCACTGGTGATTTCAGCTCGAAAACTCTGCCCGTATTTCTAGGCTCACACCGTCGTCGTCTTGACTGACAAACCTCTGAGACAATTCTTACTCAAGCCCGAGGTTTGCAGTCGGCTGACAAAGTGGGCCATCGATCTCAGCGAGTACGACCTCTAGTACAAACCGCGGACTGCCATTAAGGCCCAAGCCTTAGCAGATTTTATTGTCGAGTGTACATTCAGCCTCGAACCCCCTAAGCAAGTTGAGCCCGAGATCCCCAGTTCGGGTGTACCCAGAGCTCCCAAGCCAATAGAGTCTGAACCCCGTGAAGTAGCAGCCAGTGTGGCATCTCTCCTGGTTAGGCCGAGCGCGAACTGGGATGAGAAGCCCTGGATCCTTCACGTAGATGGCTCCTCGAACCAGCAAGGCAGCGGGGCTGGAATAGTCTTATGCGGCCCAGGTGGAACAAAATTGGAATACACACTACGCTTTGAGTTCATGGCATCCAACAACGAGGCAGAGTACGAGGCACTGATAGCCGGGCTGAACCTAGCGCAAAAGGTAAGAGCAAAGCGCATAGTCATCTGCAGTGATTCCCAGCTCGTGGTCAACTAGGTTACGAGCGAGTACAAAGCACGCGAGCTCTCCATGATCGCATACTTAGCAAAAGTAAGAGAGGCCCTGCTCAATTTCCAGTCACACTTCATCAAGCAAATCCCGAGGTCAGAGAACACCGAGGCCGACGCTCTATCCTAGTTAGCCAGCACGAGTCACAACACCATGAGAACCGTGTACATAGAAGACTTACCTCGGCCTAGCATTCTCGGTGGGGCAGAGGAGGTCGCTCCCGTCCTTGAAGCAGAGCCGAGCTGGATTGACCCACTCGCGAGCTTCTTGCTAGATGGAACCCTCCCTGCGGACCGCAATGCAGCCAAGAGGGGGCAGCGCCAGACAGCCAAATACGTCATAATAGATGAACGGTTGTACTGATGGTCCTACACGCTCCCCTACTTGCGTTGCCTGCGACCTGCCGAAGCCGAGCTCGTACTCCGCGACACTCATGAAGGTCTATGCGGCGAACACCTGGGGGGCAGAGCCCTCGTTCAAAAGGCACTTCAACAAGGATACTACTGGACAACGATGAAGGCAGAAGCTGTCGAGCTCGTCAGAAAATGCGACAAGTATCAAAAGCATGCCAATATCCACCATTAGCCTGCTTCCGACATCAAATACCTCACCAGCCCATGGCCCTTTGCACAATGGGGCATCGACCTCCTAGGACCATTCCCACCAGCAACAGGTGGGAGAAAGTTCCTAGTGGTGGTAGTAGATTACTTCACAAAGTGGATAGAAGCTGGCAACAGTTACAGCCCGAAACATACAGAACTTCTTTTGGAAGAACATAGTATGTCGCTTTGGGTTACCTTAGGTACTGATCTCCGACAATGGCAAGCAGTTCGAGGATATCAAGTTCCAAGAATGGTGCCAGAATATGGGAATTCGTCATAACTTCACATCGGTCGCACACCCGCAGGCAAACGGTCTGATAGAAGTAATGAACAAAGCCATCCTGTGCAGATTGAAAGCACGTCTAGACCGAGCTAAAGGGTTGTGGGCGAATGAGCTACCAAGTGTTTTATGGGCTCACTGGACTATAGAAAAAACCGCCATAGGAGAGACCCCCTTCAACCTCACCTACGGCACTGAAGCAGTAATCCCAATGGAAGTCGAAATACCTATACTGCAACTAGAAGCATATGACGATCAGACAAACGGAGACGAGCTACGTACCAACCTCGACCTATTGGATGAGGTAAGAGACCTCGCGCACATCCGGACAGCGGTCTACCAGCAGCAAGTAGCTCGGTACTACAATGCTAGAGTAAAGAAGTGAAGCTTCCGAGTTGACGACCTAGTTCTCCGTAATGTTATGGTGCCCGAACTCGGCATAGGCAAACTTGGACCAAATTGGGAAGGGCCCTACAGAGTAAAGCGAGCGCTCGAAGGGGCATACGAGCTTGAAACCTTGGAAGGCAAACAAGTACCCAAAGCATGGAACATCATTAACTTGAAGTGATACTACCTATAGATCGCCAAGCGAAGTAGACGGAATCGCTACCAAAGCCTAAGCTAAGATATCGAGCTAACAAAGGAACCCCGGCATAGGTAAAGAGATGGGCGAAGCGAAGTATTAAACACCAAAACAAGTTGCGTGAGTGCAATAACCCGGGCAAGAGACGGATTGGGCATATTATCAGTTCGGCAATTATGTCAATTCAGGAGAACAAGACTTAAACAAAAGAGAAGTCCATTCCACTGTAAAAAAAAAAAAATCACAAGCCCGGAGCTACTTCCTCATCAGTGGCACTTCAACGACACCCGAAGGTTCTGCCGCACCCTCGGAATCCGGCTCGCCATCAGAAGCGTTGGCCATCTCCTGAATTATACGCAAAGTGGATATTGCACTAATATCGAGCTCGGGGTATGTGTTCTGGATCATCCACCAGCTCAGTTTGAATCCCCTTCTGTAAGAATCCACCATCAGGTCATCAAAGCGCGGCAAGGCGATGTAGTCATCAACAGCCTTCTTCTTAGCATCTTCGATGCCATGGGAGAAGATCTGTGTTTTCTCCCTTATGTCCTCTTGAAGGTATTCGACCTGATGCTACAGATCTAGTCATAGGTCCGCCATATGCTTCACAACCACCCCCATGGCCTCGACATCCCTCTGAGACCTCGCCTGCCTGGCCATAGCAACACAAGCAGCCTCCTCGGCAGCATGAGTAGCCGCCCCAGCAGCTCAGGTAGTCGCCTCGGCGGCACAAAAAGCCTCTTTGGCAGCTTGCGCCTACCTCAAGCTCCTCTCCACCTGTGCCACTAAGGCGTGAATAGAAGAGTTCACCTACCAAAAGGAATAAGTAATCAAGAGAACGACAACAAAAAGGATAAAAACAAAGAGGACCGACAAGAAATTTTGACTCACCACCATAGCATGAGTTGCGGCACAACAGGTGATCTGGTTCAAGGGAAGATCGGTCCACGCCGCGATCTCCTCGGGGAAAGTGGCCTCCCTACTCTTCTGAAGAGCGTAGTTCAGCGACAACACACTCCTGAACTCCCCTTGAACTCCCGACCCCGAGGGCCCAGCTCGCGTCTGAGTGGACCCAGAGCAATCAGGAGCACTAGAGTAGGCGGGAGCACCCATGTGAGTTGTCTCGGCATAAGGGGCCCATGCCGCTTCCTGCATTGAAGGAGCCACCTCAGGCTCCCTGGGCGGATCCTCTGACGTGTATTCTGGAACTTGAGGCTCTGCATCCTGGCTCGGTATGAGTTCGCTTGGCGACCCGCTTCCTCCTCTTCATGCCTTGGAACAGGCGCCCGCCGCGAGTCTTCTCTGAGTCCATCACACCTGCAAAAAAGAGTTCAGCATCAGAAAAAATGAAAGAACAAAGCAAACAAGAAACATCTGAGCAAGGAACCTACCCGAACTTAGGCTGGCCGCAATAAGCTTGGCTTCCGTTAGGTACTGATGGCATTTTAGCCCTAGTCGTGCCCATTGTCGGAGGCCCTTCACCGTCTCTTTATCGAGAGTGACACCAGAATCAGTGGTGGCCTCCCCCCACCCGGTCTGGAAAGGCCACCCTTGTGCACTTCGCACCCCGAAGTAGTCCCGCTTCCACGCTGGGAACTTGTTGGGAAGTTCGTGCAAGAGCTTAAAACCTGGGCGAGGAGACAGGTAATACGTCCACCTATCCCCGGGAAGAGAACCCGCTTGTTTCTTGAGCATTAAAATGGAGGAGAATATCTCCAAGTCTAAAGGGAAGCTCTGTTCGCAAAAAAGGAAGATTGTCCCCACCAAGTTACGAATAGAGTTTGGATGAAGCTGGCCAACGGTAACACCAAAGTGGTTTATGGCCTCGACGAGAAGGGGGTGGAAAGGCAATCGCAGCCCCGCAACGAGCTGCTCTCGAAATATCACAATCTCATCAGGACCGTGTTCCCAAGGAAAGCTACCCGAAGGTATGAAATCGGCGTACCCCCCAGGCAAATTATAAGAGATAATAAGAGATTGGAGCCTCTCATGTGTCATGGTCGAAGGACCAAACCTATCTAGCATCCGACCTCGACGAGAGGTAGATGCCAAATTGCCCGAAGTGGCTCAGCCTACGGGTTCGAAGTCGTCCTCAACTTCCACCTCAGGATCACTAAGGCCATCGGGGGATGCGACTCGGTTCGTAGAACCTACATCAGACCTACTTGAAGAATCGTCTGAGCCATCTAAGCTAGACATCATGGAGAAAATGAGGATTCAGGAAAATACTCACCCGAAAAAAAGTTTTGAAGGCTCCGAAAACTGGAACAACCAAAAAACCTTGAAGCCAAAATAACAAGCCTAGACGCGAACTGAAAGGCCTGGACGCGAGCTCAAGAAGCAAAACGCAGAAGTGACAAATTGACTGGGGTCCCCTACTATTTATACCCATAGTAACCGAGAATCAACAGTGCAGATCAGAGCCAATCCAACGGCCTGCATTCGCGCTGACCGCACGTCCCCTGAGACCAAGACGTGATTGGCGCACGTCTTTTTGAAATTGACAAAACATCGATGCACGTCTTTCTGAAACTGATGATGCGTTGGTGCACGTCTTTCTGAAATTGAAGATGCACCATGCACGTCTTTCTGTAACTAACAACTGCTAGCGCACGTCTCCTCACCTTTCAAACAGCAACGGCGCACTTTTTTCAAAATCAAAAGACCCGCTGTCACATCTCCCAGTGGCGCGCTTTTTTGAAATTTGAAATAAACGTGCGCCACCATGTCTGTCAGCATTTGTAAGCAGGTTGGCGCGTCTCCCGCCTTTTGGACACTCGAGAAAACCAAAGGACACTGACAACGCACCTTGCGCTGTCAAGATCTAAAGTACGGGACAAATCCACCTACCACCTCGCGAAACTCCCCGCACTAGGGCAGGACCCTTAGTACGAGGAGTGGGGGGCAATTGATGAAGGAAGATTTGGCCCGACCTCGTAATTACGCAACACGTGGCAAAGGAAAAAGCTCGAAACAAACAGTGTGCCTAAGGTAAGAGCACTAAAGGAACCAGCGGTCTGAACTCCCTACTAGGAGCCCAAACTCTCCCTTAGGCCCCAAGCAAACCCGAACTGGCCTACCCTATGGTAGTTCGGAACACACCTAACCGAACTGGCCTACCTTAAAACAGTTCGGGACTCACCTCACCAAACTGGCCTGCCTTATAGCAATTCGGGACTTGCCTCATCGAACTGGCCTGCCTTATAACAGTTCGGGACACGCCTCACTGAACTGGCCTGCCTTAAAACAGTTTGGGACACACCTCACCGAACTGGCCTGCCCTATGGCAGTTCAGGACATACCTCTGAACTCAAGACTTCACCTCGCTCACCACTCCAGCACTTCGCCTCCAGGACGCCAAACTGAACAAATCGTACCATGCCTGACATCGAGGAAGTTCATACCCAAGGGCGGCGCACCTGACTGACTTGGGATCTGACGTTTGACAGTCGCACTTCAAATGGCCACCGGACACCGCCAACTCCAGTTATAGAGACGGCTCCAACAAGGAGCAGTGGCGGTTGTCCCAGCAGAAAGGATGACACCCAAACTGGCAGAAACAGAGATAATCATACCCAACCTGACAGAGGCCTCAGAGTGAGTGCGTGAAGTGGTTATAAAAGGCCCCCTACCCCCAACAACAAGGTATGTGAACTTTGCACCATCTGGTCTTTATCTTGCCTTTGAGAGAATACTAACTTGAGCTTTGAAGTTATCTCACCGGGTTCCCCCCAGAGTTCCCTCATCTTCTCCGTTCCAAGCTCCCCATTGCTCCAGTCAGAGACAAGATCGTTGATGGCTAAGACCGGCCGGATTGCACTCCATCACTTGCTGTGGACATGACCTTCACAGCAGTTTCTTCTTGATTGAACCCTTCCAAGAAAACCATAATTTCAAGAGCCCAAAAGTCACACAATAAATAAGTTAAGATGACAGAATGAAAGTCTTTTCTTAACCCTACTCTTCCTACTCTTGTCCCTTTTGTTTTCTTTCCTTTTTGTCCCTTCTTAAAGTGACTGGGCCCCACCTCATAAGGAGGGAACCCAACGATATACAACTCTAACCCAACACATTTGTAAAGATAACCATTATTCTATCAGCACTATAAATACAATAGTTGATCAACCCTCTTAAAGATGGGTGATTTTAAAAAATATATACCCTTACTATTTGACTATTGTCTAATGCTATCTTTATTGTTTCTAACAATTGACTAACTATACCCTTATCATTAGCATCCATTAATATTTCATCAAAATTTGTACACAAGTTACGTTTAATTTTTTTAAAACCCAATTTTACCTTTACCATCTTCTTCCTTTCAGCAACAAAAAATCGAGCTGGCTTGGTCCTTACCAATGGCAGCCATAGCCCCCTCCACTTCTGGCCCCTTTCTCACTACTACCCACTCGTTGGTTGTGCTCGAGACCTCGTATCCCCCTTCGTCCCAATCTTTCCGCCAAGATCTAACGGAATTTATCAGCCCAATCTTAAGCGTCCATGCGAAAATCAGCTCTTCACCTACAAAGCAAACC
This sequence comes from Nelumbo lutea, assembly GCF_056320005.1. Lineage (NCBI taxonomy): Eukaryota > Viridiplantae > Streptophyta > Magnoliopsida > Proteales > Nelumbonaceae > Nelumbo > Nelumbo lutea. The sequence goes on along the minus strand of NC_142687.1, from coordinate 66,738,128 downwards.
CAAAGCAAGTCCCACTTGATTTCGTTCTCTTTTAGCCAAATCAATGTGTTTAGAATCCCATCTCAAACCTCCATTAAACAACATGCTATTCACTCAAATCGATGTAGTATACTCAGCACTCGCTTTAGTGGGTTACATAAAGTTGTCGGTGTGGATATCTGAGACAAGTTGTCGTTGAAAGGGGATGAAGATGAGGCTGGAGCGACATGGGATAACCCAAAAAGTATAACATGGTCGTACAAAAGAGGGATGCCTTCGAGGCCCAATTGTAATTTGAATATTTACGTTTTTGCCTTATTTAATGAGAAAATGAAGCCAAGGCCAACATCTAAGAGAAACTATGGACTTTTTAAACCTGACGCAACGTTCGTGTATCAGCTTAAACTTAGGGCCTGTTCGTTTTCACTTAACCCTTATCTCTTGAGAGGAATCTTTTAACCTTAAGAGAAAAGTGGTTGTTCATTTCCTCTTATCTCTTATCTCTTAAAGTGCAATCATACAAATTTTTTATTTTCCAATGATACCCCCAATAAGACAAACAAAAACTCTAGTATATAGGGTCAAAAGAGATATTTGATAATTTTCAGAATTCAGAATTCAGAGTTTAGAACAACATTCTCTACATTTAGAGTTCAGAGGAAAGAAAAGTTCACCAATACCAATAAACCTCTTAATGTAATTATTGCACTTTCAGATGTTAGACTTCAAAGCAAACGAATAGACCCTGAGTAATATAATAATACTAGCACCAGAAGTAAAAAGAGATGGGGATGATTCCGACACTCCTTCGCAACCCATCAGTTCTTCCACTGGTTATTTATCTATATCATCTTCCTCTCTTGTAACTGTAAGTATTTAACACAAAACTCCCACTTTCTTTCCTTGTTTATAGTTTAGAGTTTGTGTGAGAAAACGGTCGATAGCCATGCCCTGCCTAAATATTCTTCACCAAAAAAGAACAAACATGACAATATTAAATCTCAGAAAGATCGACCGCATTGTAAGACCCAATGGTGGTTTTCCCTATTGATTTCTACGTGCTTGATATGGATAATGGTGATCAATCCACTCCTATTTTGTTAGGAAGACCATTCTTAAAGACATCCAAGACTAAGATAGATGTTCATAGTGACACACTCACCATGGAATTTGATGGTGAAATTGTTAAGTTTAATATTTATGATGCCATGAAATATCCTAATGATGATAATCCTGTTTACTCTATAAATATGATTGATTCTCTAGCACAAGAAGTTTTTGAATTTGATGGGAAAGATGGATTGGAAATTTCCATTAGTAAGCATCTTGAAAAAGAGGAGTTAACCCTGAGTGCTGATTTGCAGGAAACTATTGCAGCATTTAATGATTCTCCGGACTTACAATAGTAAGATAGCATTCCTTATATTATGTTACCAACTTCTAATGGGAGACATTTACCCTCTGTTTTGCAAGCCCCTATTCCATATTTGAAGCCTCTCCCTAGTCACCTCAAGTACGTGTTCCTTTGAGATGGAAGGACGTTACCAGTGATCATCTCCAATAGCCCTAGCGCACCGCAAGATGAAAAGCTTGTGCAGGTCCTTAAGGAGCATAAGACGGCTATTGGTTGGACAATTACAGATATTAAAGGAATCATCCCATCTACATGCATGCATCATATCTTACTTGAAGAGGGAGCATAACATTCCCGTCAACCACAAAGTAGGTTAAACCCACCCATGATGGATGTAGTGAAGGAGATCCTCAAACTTCTTGAAGTTGGAGTGATTTATCCTATTTCAGATAGCAAATGGGTTAGCCCAGTTCAAGTGGTTCCTAAAAAGACTAGAATAATTGTGGTGAAAAATCAGAATGATGAATTAGTTCCCATCCGAGTTCAAAATGGGTGACTGGTTTGTATAGACTATAGAAAACTAAATGTTGTAACCCGTAAGGATCACTTCCCTTTACCTTTTATTGATCAAATGCTTGAAAGGTTAGCTGGTCATTCTTACTATTGTTTTCTTGATGGCTATACAGGTTATTTTCAGATTGCAATTGCTCCAGAGGATCAAGAAAATACGACTTTTACATGCCCATTCTGGACTTTTGCATATCATCACATGCCCTTTGGCCTTTGCAACGCCCCAGCCACTTTCAAAGGTGTATGATTAGCATATTTTCATATTACATTGAGAATATCACATAAGTCTTTATGGATGATTTCACAGTTTAAGGAGACTCCTTTGGTAATTGCTTGCATAACCTTACACTTGTCCTTCAAAGATGCATAGAAACTAACCTTGTGCTAAATTCTGAAAAATGTCATTTTATGGTTGAACAAGGTATAGTCTTGGGTCATGTTGTTTCATCTAAGGAAATTGAGGTAGATAAAGCTAAAGTTGATATTATTCAATCTTTACCTTATCCCATTAGTGCGCGGGAAATTCGTTATTTTCTTGGACATGCAGGTTTTTACCGAAGATTCATCAAGGACTTCTCCAAAATAGCATTACCCCTATGCAAGTTGCTACAAAAGGAAGTGACTTTTGAATTCGATGAGGCGTGTAAAAAGGCATTTGATGAGCTGAAGGGACTGTTGACTTCTACCCCAGTTATCCAGCCTCCTGACTAGAACGTTCCTTTCGAGATAATGTGCAACACAAGTGACTATGCAATAGGCATTGTTTTGGGCAAAAGAATTGGAAAAGCGTCTCATGCTATTTATTATGCTTCGAGGACTTTGAATGATGCCCAATGAAATTACTCCACTACTGAAAAATAACTTTTAGTTGTTGTTTTTGCTTTAGAGAAATTCCGATCTTATTTGCTTGGAACTAAAGTCATTGTTTACTCTGATCATGCAGTTCTTCATTATTTGATGATGAAGAAAGAGGTGAAACCAAGATTAATAAGATGGATACTTCTCTTGAGTGAATTTGATTTGGAGATCAAAGACAAAAAGGGGGCAGAAAATTGTGTCACAGATCACTTGATTCGTCTAGTTCATATGGAGGAAGAACTTCCTCTGCAAGAAACATTCCCTAACGAGCAATTGTTCTTTGCAAATGTGACATTACCTTGGTATGCGAATATTGTGAATTATTTGGTTACTAATGTGTTGCCATCTGGTTTGTCTAAGGCTCAAAGAGATAAGACCAAGAGTGATGCCAAATACTATGTGTGGGACGACCCATACTTATGCAAGCATTGTGTAGATCAAGTGATAAGAAGGTGCATGCCTGAAAATGAAATTATTTCTATTCTAACCTTTTGTCATTCTTATGCTTGTGGATGTCACTTTAGAGCTAAGAGGGCAGCGAGAAAAGTGTTGGAATGTGGTTTCTATTGGTCGAGCTTATTCCGAGATTTATACTCTTTTTGTAAGTCATGCGATCATTGTCAAAACACAGGTAATATATCCCAAAGGAATGAGATGCCACAAACCCCGATAATATTTTATGAAATTTTTTATGTTTGGGCCATCGATTTCATGGGACCTTTCCCTGTATCGTTCGGTTATGTTTATATTTTGCTTGCTGTTGATTATGTCTTGAAATGGGAGGAAGCTAAGAACACCAGGATTGATGATTCTACAGTTGTTTCACATTTTATCAAGTCTAACATATTCTCAAGGTTTGGAATTCCAAAAGCTCTGATAAGTGATCGAGGCACTCACTTTTTCAATCGAACTGTGGAGGCCTTGCTGCGAAAATACCATGTAACCCACAAAGTTGTTAGACAGTTTTGAATGGCCTTAGCTTCAATCAAGATGATGTACTTTATGAGTTTATTGTAAATGAATAAAAGTGCATATTTGATTCATGTTCCCTTGGTATGTTTCTGTGTAATACCCTTAAGCTGGACACTTAATGAGACTCGTGTTAGTTTAGAATGTTCACAACCAGTGGGTCGGTCTGGAGAGACCTATCCTGACAAGGCTAACACTGTGGTGCCTAGGCACACAGTGTAGGATTAATTGAATCTATGAACTGGACCAGATTTCCAATATTGCCCTGGACCTTGGAGATTGATGGGAAAAACTAAAAAATTACACCCGACCCCTAAACTCGATTATGATATTGCATTAGGTGTCGGATTGGGTTGTCTTTGATATACCAATCAGTGAGATCCCTAGCGGGGGTCAAAACTTGGGTATGCTGGGACAGTCTGAGAATTCATCTAAGTGGGTGATCATAGTGACAGGATTAGCCCCTTTGTCAAACAAATGTAATGATCGGGGATGGTGCTCTCACTGATGGAAACCAAGACTTCTAGCAGCCGATTTCAATCGTTGAGATTTGTTTTTGAAAAATATATTTTATATGAGATATGAAAGTATATATTTTATGGTTTTGAAATGATTTGCAAAAGGTTTTAATTCCTGGGATCCATATAAGCAGAGAGTGCAACACTATTCCTTGCAGCCGAGGGAGAGGTCCTCTCTTGTCAGGCAGTGTATGATCATTATGGGCGAAGAGGTTAAGTGTAAGACCATTGAGAATAATACCTGATGGGATAATCTTGCATCTACCCACAATCCTTGGGTTTTACAAGGTGGTTTGGCCCAGGGACCACTTAGGGTAAATGTTGGGCCCATAGAAACCATGAGATGGTTTTCACGGGGTGTGCTGTCCATAACAGTGTATTTTGGCCAGGCCTTGTAACAAAGGCTGGGCTGAACCCATGTGGATGATGTGTAGATCAATGTTTGGGTCCCATGCCATACAAGGAAGCCCAACTGGGCAGCAGTTTGGAAGGCTAAATGAATACATAACCTTAAATGGGCATTAAGCCCATTTTGAACTGGGCTGATTTGATTAGTCACTTAAAGGGGCAAATTCTGAGATGGATCAGCTGATAGGATTGGGCCCAGAGATCTAAATAAGATTTAGATCTGGAAGCCTATTATTAGATTAGGAGATGGTTGATCAAATCTTCAGATAAGATAAGGGTTATCCCTTATCACTTAAAGGGACTTCTTATCCAAATATGATTTGGATTAGCAACTCCTAATGGGATTAGGAGCTGATCCATTTAAGATTATAAAAGGAGAAAGGGGCGGCAGCCTTTAGACATGCAACCAACACACTCTTGTCTTCAGAGCTGAGATCACAAGAAGAGAGAATTCTACACCCTGCGAATACTCTCTTGCTGCCTCCATCCTGCAGCCGCCGCCTACAGCAGTTTGATCTCCAGTTCTTGGGAGAAATCAAGATTCGATCTTGATACCAATTGAAGCTATATTCACAAGCCATCCAGTTGATTCTTGCGAAGGGTCAAGTTCTTTTGAAAGAACACTGTTGATTATGCTCCACCCTACACTACGTCATCTTTAGTGGGAGCAGATTTTGGATCCTTCCTTGGACGTGAACACCTCCATTGGGAGATATTGCTTCTCCGTATTAGGTATAATCCCTCCCTACTCCTTTCAGTTCAGATCTGGTTCAGTTTATGGTTCAAGAATGATCCTTGAAAATATGATTTTCTAAATAGGGAATTTGATTCCCAGTTGAAGGGAGAGAAAAATTTTTGAAATTCGCCCCTTATTCCGTAATCTTTCGGCGTCCATATGATGGATATCCTATCCCTTCAGTGGTATCAGAACCACGGTTCAAATCTTGAATCATTTTGTTTCAGATCTGAACCTGCACAAATGGGTAGAAGGCGTTCTACCCAATTTGCGCAGATATGGGTTTTGGGAAATTTGTTCCCAAAATTGATGGGCAAATAATCTGAAATTAATTTTATATAAATCTGATTATTGTTTAGAATAGTTCTTTATGATTTTCTTGATTTATGGGCTATTCGTACAAGAGGAGATCGAATTCTTGGTTTGCGTAGGGAAAACTGCAAGATTTCTAGTTTCTTGATTTATTTATTTCATTTGGTCTGTAAATAATTTTTTTTTATTTTACACTCAATGTATAGGCATTCGATCTGATGTAATTATTTATATAAATAGGATTTCTATTTATTTTTATTTTGGATCGAAGATGACGGCGCAGAAATGGAGATTTCGTAGAGGAGATTTCACAGATGGGACTTTCGCTATCTGTTGCAGTTTATGAAACTGCAAATTGTGATCTAACCTCTGTTTTGCATGATGGATTGTGCGAAAAGCCCTATTATACTGATTCTTGATTTTGTTTTATCAGTTCTTTATTTTCTTGAATTAAAGATCAAAACCCTAGACCCATTCGAACCAAGATTGGTTCAAACTGTTTGGACCAAATCTAGGATTTAATCAAGGCTGAAAGTCGGCCCTAATTTTCTCACTAATGGGCCTAAGGATTGATATTTAATTAAATGGTTAATTCGGCCCAACCTGTAAAGGCCTAGTTTTAAATAGTTAAAACTGCCAAAAGCCCACTTCAAAGTATAAAGCTATATGGGCCGAACTAGGCAACCCTACTTCAGCCCATATACCTAGATAATATTAATGGTTAATATTATGGTTTTAAAACAGGCTTCCAATGGGCCTTACAGATGATTAATTGATTGGATCAATTTATCCACACATGAGATGTATGGATGTGTGATGTGCTACGTACATGGGCCATAAGTGCTTGGCCCATGCTCAATCGACAGTGGCTCTTGAACACACCATGGCTGAATGCACATCATTGCCATGGTGTCCCTTTTGGTCATTGGATGACCTCCCTCAGTGGTGGGCCCCACACCTCATCAAGAGGTTACGTGCGGAACCCTTGCCGATTAAGGCCCACCGAAATCTGACTTTATGAAAGTCAGTAGGAGCCACTTTGGTTTAACCTAAATCAAACTAGGGCGTAATTAATTGTTCCCTCCAGCTAATATGAGTGCATGTGATAGGGAGATTCATATGATGAACTCTCTAAAGGCCTTCCATCATTAGCATGAGGATGGGTCCTTCAGTAATGAGGAAACGCACCAGAAAATGGGCTATCCATTTGTTGTTGGGCTTGTCTAAGTGTTTCATAAGATGATAGGGGTGTCATAGACCGATGTGGGAGGGGCTTCACCAGAAAATGGAAACTCTCTCACGGTACCTTGGCATTCACGAATATGATGGGTAAGCACTCACTGGATAGAAAGGTTTACCTGAAAATGGCTCTGAACCTTGTTTGACAGAGGCCAAAGGGAAAACTCATATGATGAGTGGATATGATCCTTCACAGAAAGGTGATGGGGTTATGCAGTTGAAACAGTTGGCTCCATTCACCCTATGTGATTTTCCACATTTCTAGAGGCAACCCGTTGTCTCCATCCCTGAGAAATGAGGGAAATCTCAGAGATGAATAAATGGAAATGGATCATAGATTAAAATCCATATCTATGAAATGAACATGAATCAAATTAGGTTGTGGACTGATGTTTGCTCTTTTATCAGAAAATGGCAAACAGATATTTTGCAAAGCTTCTTGACGACAACAAGCTTAAGGGCCCAAACTATGCCGACTGGTACAGGAACCTTATGTTGGTCTTAACCTCTGAAAAGTTGGATAAGGTAGCCAAGAATCATGCCTCGAATCGTTCGAAAGATAGGGCTTCTGAGGCCCGTAGAAGAGAATACTAGGAATGAGAGGAGAAAAACTCCCTTGTCCACTGCTATATTATTGCCTCCTTGGACAATCCAATTCAGAGGCAGTTCGATCAGATCGAACTTGCCAAGGATGTATTGGATAGTCTCAAAACAATGTACGAAGAGCAGAATTGTTCTACTCGGCAGAAGGTCTTGAAACAGTTCATTACCGCGCAGATGTCCAAGAGCCAACAAGTTCATGACCATTGTCTCCGGAAGATGGGTTATATCAACGAACTAGAGGCTCTTGGATCAGGGCTAGATTTGGTAACACAGGTCGATGCTATTCTCAACTCTCTGCCTCCATCCTTTAGTCCATTCATCATGAACTATGACATGAACAACCTGAATGTTAGCTTGCGGGAACTCAGCAATATGTTGCTGAGGGCCAAAGAATTGATATAAAGGATGAGCCCATTTCCATGCTTGTTGAAACTGGCAAATCGGGCAAAAAAAGGAAGGCAAAGAGAAAGCCCCAGAAGAAGGCTGCCAAACCCAAGAAGTAGAAGAAAGGCAAAGCATCGGATGCTTGTCACTTCTGCAAGAAGACCGACCACTAGAAAAAGGAACTGTCCTGCCTACCTGGAATCCAAGAAAGGTAATTTCAAAACTTGTGTTATAGAAACCAATTTATTGGTAGCTTCTGCGTCCTAGTGTATTGACTCTGAGGCATCAACTCATGCGTATAACTCCCTGCAGGGGTTCAAGGTAAGTAGAAGGCTGAGTGAAGGAGAAGTCACACTCTACTTGGGGACTACTACAACTGTTGCAGCCGCGGCCATAGGAACCGTGGAGTTAATTTTTAGAGAAGGTATAATTGTACTAAAAGATTGTCTTTATATACAAAATTTAAGGAGATATTTGATTTCTGTCTCAAAACTGTATGCAGATGGTTATTCTGTCTTCTTTAGTAATACTATTACTATTAAAATAAATAACAAATTCATCGTATACGAGGAACTGGAGAATGGTCTCTATGTTCTACATCCTTCTCTAGAAACTAACATAACCGAAACTACGTCGACTAAAATTCCCAAGAAAAGAGCCCGTGATACAGTTAATCCCACGTGTCTGTGGCATTACCGACTTGGCCACATTGGTGTTGAACGAATCACAAGGTTGGTAAAGGATGGTCCTTTAGATTTTCTAACTGTAGAAGATCTTCCCACCTGTGAGCCTTGCCTACAAGGCAAGATGATGAAACGGCCATTTAACGGTAAGCCTGAAAGATGTACAAGCACACTTGACCTAATACATACTGATGTATGTGGTCCCTTGAGTGTTAGGACATGAAATCAACACGTGTATTTCATCAACTTCACAGATGATATCTCACGATATGGTTATGTGTATCTAATGAGACACAAGTCTGAATCATTTGAAAAGTTCAAAGAATTTAGACAAGAGGTCGAGAAACAGTTAGGGAGAGAAATTAAAGTCCTTCGATCAGATCGAGGTGGCGAGTATCTCTCTGACGAAATCAGGGACTACTTAAAGGACAATGGGATAGTATCACAATTAGCTCCTCCTGCTACACCATAACTTAACGGTGTTTCAGAGAGGAATAGGACCATATTAGATATGGTCCGGTCGCTTCTCATACACTCAGAGTTACCCACATTCTTTTGGGGTTACACATTAGAGACTACAATTTACGTGCTAAATCGGGTTCCAACCAAATCGGTTCCGAACACTCCATATGAACTTTGGACGGAAAAGAAACCAAGTGTCAAACACTTGAAAATTTGGGGTTGTCCAGCACACGTTAAAAGAATGAGTGCGGACAAGTTAGAATCCAAGACCAGTCGTTGCCTATTTGTAGGGTTGAGACCTTCAAAGCTTGTCTGGTGGCGAAAGGGTACACTCAGAAAGAGGGCATCGATTATGAGGAAACCTTTTTCGCCTGTGGCCATGCTTAAATCCATTAGGATCCTGCTAGTTGTAGCAGCATACCATGATTATGAGATTTGGCAAATGGATGTCAAAACTGCATTCCTGAATGGAGATCCTACTGAAGATATCTATATGCAGCAGCCGCAAGGCTTTATTGCTGCATATCAGGAAAACATGGTATGTAAAATAGATCCATTTTTGGACTTAAGCAAGCTTCTAGAAGTTGGAACATCCGTTTTGACTCTACTGTCAAATCGTTTGACTTCGAGCAGAATCTGGATGAACCCTGTGTCTATAGGAAGTACAGTGGAGATAAGGTTACCTTCTTGGTTCTGTATGTAGATGACATTCTACTCATTGGGAATGATGTAGGAATGTTAACTACGGTGAAAGTATGGCTTTCATAACAATTCTCCATGAAAGATCTTGGAGAAGCCTCCTATATATTGGGTCTTCGACTCTATAGAGATAGATCGAAGCGGATAATAGGATTATCCCAATCTGCCTACATTGACAAAATAGTCAAAAGATAAAGCATGGAAAACTCCAAGAAAGAAAATGTTCATTTCAGACACGGAGTCACTCTCTCCAAGAAGATGTCTCCCAAGACTTCTGAGGAGATTGATGGCATGAAAGACGTTCCCTATGCCTCTGTCGTAGGGAGCATCATGTATGTCATGCTGTGCACTCGTCCTGACATTACTCAGGCAGTGAGTGTAGTAAGCAGATTTCAGGCCAACCCAAGGCAGGAGCACTGGACTGCTGTGAAAAATATACTTAAGTACCTTCGAAGGACAAAAGAGTTTTGTCTAGTATTCGATGGTAGCTCACTACAGATCTAAGGGTATACAGATGTCGATTTCCAGTCGGATCCAGATGATAAAAATTCTACATTTTGATATGTTTTCACAATAGGATCGTGTGCTGTTTGCTGGAAAAACAGCAAACAGGGGTCCACTACAGACTCCACGACCGAGGCCGAGTACATTGCCGCAAGTGAGGCTGCCAAAGAAGCCATGTGGATGAAGAAGTTCGTTCACGAGTTGGGAATAGTTCCGTCCAGCACACCACCCATCCCATTGTTGTGTGACAACAATGGAGCTATTGCTCAGGCTAAGGAGCCACGAGCCCACTCGAAGTTGAAGCACATCGAGAGGATGTACCACGTACTCCGGGAGATTGTTGGTAGAGGGGATGTCCTGATTCAGAAGGTAGCGTCAGCGGAAAATGTAGCAGACCCATTGACAAAGCCACTATCACAGAAAGTGTTTGAGAAACACGTGGAAAGCATGGGACTCCGGCTAGTACCTGATTGGACATAAGTGCAAGTGGGAGCTGTTAGATAGTTTTGCATGCCCTTAGCTTCAATCAAGATGATGTACTTTATGAGTTTATTGTAAATGAATAAAAGTGCATATTTGATTCTTGGTATGTTTTTGTGTAAAACCCTTAAACTGGACACTTAATGAGACTCGTGTTAGTTTAGAATGTTCACAGCCAGTGGGTCGGTCTGGGGAGACCTATCTTGACAAGGCTGACACTGTGGTGCCACCAAGTTGGTTGGGGTGGCCTGTCTCAACTGCCAGGGTGAGACCCTAGGCACATACAGTGTAGGATTAATTGAATCTATGAACTGGACCAGATTTCCAGTATTACCCTGGACCTTGGAGATTGATGGGCAAAAATGGAAAATTACACCCGACCCCTAGACTCGATTATGATACTGCATTAGGTGTTGGATTGAGCTATCTTTGATATATCAATCAATGAGATCCTTAGTGGGGGTCAAAACCTGGGTATGTTGGGACAGTCTGAGAATTCATCTTAGTGGGTGATCATAGTGACAGGATCAGCCCCTTTGTCAGACAAAGGTAATGATCGGGGATGTACTCTCACTGATTGATAGGGTCTGGGCCCAATCTTATCAGTTGATCCATCTCAAAATTCGCCCCTTTAAGTGACTAATCAAATCAGCCTAGTTTGAAATAGGCTTAAGGCCCATTTAAGGTTATGTATTTGTTTAGCCATCCAGTTGATTTTTGCAAAATGTCATGTTCTTTTGGAAGAACACTACTGATTCTGCTCCACCCTGCACTGCGTCATATTCAGTGGGAGTAGATTTTGGATCCTTCCTTGGGCATAAACACCTCCATTGGGAGATACTGATTCTCCATATCAGGTATAATCCCACCCTATTCCTTTCGGTTCAGATCTGGTTCAGTTTATGGTTCAAGAATGATCCTTGAAAATATGATTTTCTAAATAGGGAATTCGATTCCCAGTTGAAGGGTGAGAAAAATTTTTGAAATTCACCCCTTATTCCGCAATCTATGGGTCTCCATGTGATGGATATCTTATCCCTTCAAAAGTGTCAACTGCCTATCATCCACAAACTAGTGGACAAGAGGAAGTGTCAAATCGAGAGATCAAGTCCATCCTTGAAAAGACGATCAATCCAAGTAGAAAAGATTGGAGTTTGCGCTTGGATGATGTGTTGTGGGCATATAGGACTGCATACAATATGCCCATTGGTATGTCGCCTTATCGGTTGGTGTTTGGAAAACCATACCACCTTCCAGTTGAGCTAGAACACAAGGCTTATTGGGATAGCAAGAGTCTCAACATGAAGATGGATGAAAGTGGAGAATGCCAGAAGTTGCAACTACAAGAGTCAGAGGAAATCTGCAATGATGCTTATGAGAGTGCAAGGATTTACAAGGAAAAGGCGAAGGCTTTTCCTGACAAGATGATCTCTAAGAAAGAGTTTAAAGTTGGTCAGAAAGTCCTTTACCATTCACGGCTTCGTTTGTTTCCGGGTAAGTTGCATTCTCGTTGGATTGGACCTTTTGTTGTTACTAATGTTTTTCCTCATGGTGCAGTTGAAATTCAAAGTTTAACAACCTCCAAAGTGTTCAAGGTGAATGGCCATAGACTCAAGCATTTCTATGAAGGTTTCCAAGTAGAGAATGTGGAACAATTGGGCCTTGAAAATCCGATTTATGCTGATTAAAAAAGGGAAGTTCGTTTTTCTTTCTCTTCTTATTTTCACATTTATATTTTGGTTATTTTTGCCCTTTCATTGGGGACAATGTAAGTTTTAAGTGTGGGGGAGGGGATTTAGGTTGTGTTTTAAATATGTTCAAAAAAATAAGTTTTGCTATTTGTTTTTGGGTTCTCAACGATTTTTGGTTGTGTATGCCCACAGCAAGATTCAATTAAACTTGAAAAGTTCATAACATGATTAAATAAGTAATCTTCCAACTTAAAATCAATTAGTCTAATTATTTTCCTTGAGAATGGTAGTGACTAAATTTAGTAGACAAAAGCTTGTGAGATTTTGAGCCTTTAGACTGATACAACCATATCAGTCTCACTATTTTCTTTCATGTGAGATATTATTCCATGGATTTGTTTCTCTAGAACTTGCCTTGATTCTCTTCAATATCATATTGACACAAGCATGCATGAGCATGATTAAGGCCCTTTTTCTTATAAGCTACATAAGCCAAATAGCCTACCTTGTAATAAATTATTCCCTTTGTTGGACCCCTTTGGGCTTTATTGACCTTTGTCGTTCATTGTGAACCCACGTTACAAGCTTTAAACCCGAAAAAAAAATAAAAAAATAATAATACCCTTACCCAAGCCGTAGAGCTAGTGGAGCATTATTCATCATTATGATATGTATGGATGTGTAAGTCTTGAGTGTGGGGGTGTATGGATTCGTGGTATAGTTATGATTGGTGAAATGGAACATGTTTTCATTCTCAGTTCGTGAGTTCTAGTGATTGATGTTCAGCAAAAAAAGAAAACAAAAAAAGAAGAATTGAAGGAATGGAGGAAATTGCCTTTAATGTTATAAACTATCCATGTTCCTCCTAAAATTCCAAGAAAGGGGTCTGCTTTTATATACAAAGGGTGGAAATTGTTGCAAAGGATTGCTCCCTACTGCAAATAAAAAGTGTTCCTTTAAACAATCTCTTTTCCAACGCAAGAGTTTTACATGGTTTCAATGCATTAAAGCAAAATTGAAGAAGTTGCTGAATGGAGTGATTGGTTTTACAGGTCTTATACATTCAAGCTTTAGTTGATTCATTTTTGCTCCACTAATCTTGATGGCTTTTGAACTACATTTCCAAATATTTCCCACCTTGATCCTAAGCCCCGTTACAACCCTTGAAAAGTCCTTTTGATTCATGTTATGCATGTGATCCCAGTGGTGGAGAATGAGAAGATATGCAACCCTATGGTAGATCATTTCTATTGCAATGAATTTGAGCGAAACACATACCCTTCAAGCATATGAGAATCGAGTGTTTATTTCTGTGAGGGTCTACACATTTAGTTTATTCCATCTTCGAGTGAAAATGCTTACTAAGTAATTGAAAGTTGTTTAAGAGTGTTAGTTCATGATGTGTTATGAGTTTTGAAGAGCTTGGTTGTTCTCTGTTAATGGCATTGTAACCTTGGTGTTTTTGGGAAAGTGTACTTGAGTTTTGCCCGAGGACGAGCAAAAACTAAGTGTGGGGGGATTTGATGAGAATGCAAAACATCATATCTTTCCCCTTAATGTTTAGTATTTTATACTTATTTAGTGCCTAAATTGACTCATTATTCTTATATTTTGATTTATGCCACAAATGGAGTCGTTAAGTGAAAAACGAAGCTAATTGGGCAATTCTGGACAGTTTTGGCATCACTTTGTAATCTGGGAATAACTCTCTCATCCGAGCTCCGATTGAAATGATTCAAGATGCTTTGGAACGAAAAGGAAAATATATACAACTTTCATGTTTTGAATTTTGAGAGATACTAACAGCATCGAGGTCGAAATCAGGCATGAAGTAGCTGCACCTGCACTGTTGACGTGTTGGAAAGGTTTCTTAGCCCACAAGTTTTCATATGCGGGAATCACCACCCTCCTAGTTGCATTAGGACTTTATTTTATCTTATTTTTAATATTTTTTTTGATAAGTTAGAATAGGAAACTGTTATTTGGAGAGAAATTTTAGGAGATTTTGTAGGCTTCTCTTGGGGATTGGGAAGTATAGAGAAAAGAAAAGAAGAGAAGGAAAAAAAATAAGACAACCAGATCTGGGCGGACGCATCTCTCTTCTCATCTCTCTTCTCTAATTCTTCCTTGAGTTTTCACCATGACCCTGTGTGGCTAAACCTTGATACTTGGTCGAAGGAAACAGAAGCCTCAGAATCAGCAAAACTGTGAGATCTAATTTAATTTTTACTGTTTGATTTATGCTTTGAATATCGAATGTTCTTCTATGCTTATGTTCATGATTGTTTCGACTAATCGCTAGGAGGACTACTAGTTTATTATTCATTGCAATCTACTACTAGGTTAGATCTCAGGTCTGTAATTGTTTGATCCCTCTAATCTGAGAAGCAACTAGGATTTAATGATTTGTTGCGTCAGAAATTGTTAGATCTTAAGAAGAACGCTCAACTAAATTAAATTCAACCGCTTGTGCTTGTGTTGTTTAGCTTCATCGATCTCCAATTCTTAAGGCTACCACTGGATCAAATCTTTAATGCTTGTTTCGGGTTATTTAGTAGTAAGGGTTAACTATATCGCTTGTTTTCGAATTAACTGCAACTAAGGAGAGATAGGAAAATAGTTCCAACGGTGAATATTCAAGGTGTGAATTGATATATTTTTGCATCAATGATCAGTGGTGAAATTCTGATGGTGGATGTTAACTTAGACCAAGATTTTCTCTTTTGATTAATTTCAATATTTCAAATTCAGGTGTTCCTTATTTGTTTGATTTTTATTTGTTTTTGTTATACTCAACCCCCCCCCCCTCCTTGTTCATGAAGCACAAATTTGGGCTAGATACTCTCTGTGGGAACGATCCTTACTCGCACTACTACATGTGTTTTTAGGAGTATAGATTTTATTTTTGGGTGCCTGCGACAGCACACCACTACACCATAAGGGTAGTTTTAGAAATTTACCCTACTTTGTTTCAATTTATCTCCATTATTTGGTTTTCTTTGAAAAAGTACTTTCTACACCCCTCCTGCATGCTCCCTTTGCAACTTCATGAGCTATTATTTTATTTTAATTTCCATTTACATAACAGATATTGCATACATAAACAACTTCAAAGAATATTCCTTTCCCTATATAACTTTTTAACCCTATTACAATTATCAATATTGCTATTTATAATATTTACTATGGCGGCCATTGCATTGCAAAATATTATAATTGTTGGAAATATATGTTGCCTAGTGGTGGTGACCATCTCGTCGTACAACACGATTCTAGGCCAAATTATCCTGCACGCTCTCAAAGTCGTGTTGTCTACCTACTACCTGGTGATGAAATTCCCTGTGCATTGCAGAGTAAGAGTAGTGAGCGGAGATCAATTAGAGTCACGCAATTGCTATGTACAGATGCTGAAAGGAAAAGGGAAGCAAGATGCTGACATCAACTTAGAGCTGCCCTCGGAGAACAACGGGGAAAGAGCTTGCCCAGTGAAATCTACTATCTTGGTGCCGGTCTTAGATACCGCCCCCCAGAAAACATTGCAAATTGGATCACACCTCCAGGAACCTCTACGCTCTAAACTGGTAACTTTTTTATTTAATAATTTAAATGTTTTTGCTTGGTCAACTGCCGATATGCTAATATACTCGACATTGACCCTTTACTTAGACCAGTCCGACAGAGGAAAGTGAACTTCACCTAGGAGTGGTAGAGGATAGTAGATGAGGAGGTCGGGAAGCTCCTCGCAGCAGACTTCATTAAAGAGGTCAAATACCTGAGCTGCATTGCGAACCCAATTCTCATAAAGAAGGCCAATAACAAGTAGCGCATGTGTGTTGATTACACCGACCTCAACAAAGCCTACCCAAAGGACAGTTTCCCACTTCTTAGGATTGACCGCCTGATAGATGCGATCTCGGGGTTCAAGGTGTTGGGCTTCATGGACGCTTATTCTAGTTACAATCAAATTCAAATGGATCTAGCCAACTAGGAGAAGACTGTTTTTATAAGAGAGATGGGCTTGTATTGTTATAAGGTCATGCCCTTTGGCTTGAAAAATGTTAGGGCAACCTACCAACACCTTGTAAACAAAATATTTTTTGAACTTATTAGAAATAAAATGAAAGTTTATGTAGATGATATGGTTATTAAAACAAAGTTTTTCAAAACTCTAATTGCCAATCTAAATAGTGTTTTTAGTACATAGAAAAAATAACATGAAGCTCAACCCAAACAAGTGTTTCTTCAATGACACATCAAGCAAATTTCTTGGCTATAGTGAACCAACGAGGCTTCGAAGTCATCCCAGAGAAAATCCAGGCCGTTTTAGATATATGACCTCCAAGATCCATTAAGGAAGTCCAAAAGATAACATGTTGGATAGCCGCCTTGAGCCAGTTTATGTCTAAGTCAGTTAGGCAATGTCTTCCCTTCTTTAAAGCTATCAAAAAGGCTCAAGACTTCGAGTGGGATTGAGGAGTGTCAACTCACGTTCAACAAGCTTATAGTCTTCCACACCACCAAGGTGGTCAACTCGATGCTAACCTGAGAGGTGGACAGAGTGCAGCGGCCTGTTTATTACGTGAGTAAAGTCTTGCACACCACGAAGACCAAATATCTGAACATCAAATAGCTGGCATTCTCACTAATATTAACAACCCACAAGTTGTACCCTTACTTCCAGGCCCACACGATCATCATATTTACTAACAAACCTCTGGGGCAAGTGTTGTAGAAGCCCAAGGTGTTGGGAAGATTGACAAAGTGGGCAATCGAGCTCAGTGACTACGAAATCAAGTTTGAGTTGCGTCCAGCAATAAAACCCCAGGTCTTGGCTAACTCCGTTACTGAATGCATATTCAACACACTGACCCCTGAAGTTGGAGAGCCTGTCACCACTTCGGGGGCTTCAACTAGTGCAGCACCAATCTCAACTTGGGATGAAGAGCTTTGGATCCTCCACGTGGACAATTCATCTAACTAGAGAGGAACGAAGCTGAACTGATCCTCTATGGACCAAGTGAGGTTAAGTTGGAGTATGCCCTCCGATTTGCATTCCAAGCATAAAAAAATGAAGCAAAGTATGAGGCACTTATAGTAGAGCTATCACTAGCCAAGGAGGTCAGCACAAAGCACCTCGTCATATACATTGACTCGTAGTTGGTGGTCAATAAAGTGAACGTGAAATATGAGGCTCGGGAGCCCACCATATTAGCTTGCTTAGCCAAGGTTAGAGAGCTCCTCCCATGCTTTCGCTCTTGGTATATCCAATAAATTCTAAGGTTCAAAAAGGCCGAGGCCAATGTGCTCCCCAAGCTGTCCAACACGATGAACATTACTAGGCGAACAATCTACATCGATTATCTGTGCCATGGGACCCTACCTGTGGATCATAATGCGGCAGAGAGGGTAAAGTGGTAGTGCTCGTTATGTAATCATTGGCAAGCAGTTGTACCACAAGTCGTTCATGCTCCCCTACCTGCATTGCTTACATCCTACCAAGGCTGACCAAGTGCTACGAGAGATCTATAAGGTCTCTATGAAAGACACTTGGGGGCTAGGTCATTAGCTCAAAAATCCCTACGATAAGGGTACTATTGGTCAACAATGAAGGTGAACACAGTGCAGTTAGTATAGAAATGTAATAAGTGTCAGTGGCACGCTAATATACCACATCAGCCGACTATCAACCTGAGGCACCTAACCAACCTGTGGCCATTTGTATAATGGGGGATAGATATACTCAGTCCCTTCCCACCAATAATCAGGCAAAGAAGGTTCTTGGTGGTCGCAGTGGATTATTTCACCAAGTGGGTAGTAGTCGAGCCACTAGTATCCATCACAATTTATAATGTTCAGAACTTCTTCTAAAAGAACATCATGTGCCACTTCAACTCCTACGAATGTTGATATCAAACAACAGAAAGCAATTTGAAGACATCAAGTTCCAAAACTAGTGCACAAAAATGGGCATCCAACAAAACTTCACCGCACTAGCTCACCCCTAAGCGAACATCCAAGCCGAGGTGACCAACAGGGCAATCTTTAGAGGATTCAAAGCCTAACTCTCCCAAGCTAAGGGTTTGTGGGTGGACGAGCTGCCCAATGTCCTATGTGCCTATCGAATGACAATCAAAATGGAAACATGCAAGACTCCCTTCAACTTAATGTATGAGACCAAGGTTGTCATCCCTACTGAGATCGGCGTGCTGACCTTGTAGTCAGAAGCATATGAAAAGGAATTATAATGCCCAAGTTAAGAGTAGATCGGTATTATAATGCCCGAGTTAAGAGATGCCAATTCCGAGTTGGCAACTTGGTACTTTGGAAGGTTATGGTACTTGAGCCTGACTTGGGAAAATTGGGTCTGAACTAGGAAGGCCCCTACCGAGTATACAAGGTAATCAACAAAGGAACGTACAAGCTTGATACCTTGGAGGGAAGGCAAGTACCTCGTGTGTGGAACATCATGAACTTGAAGAAATACTACATATGAAGATATTCCATTTTTGACCTATGTACGCCAAAGTTCAAAATTATTCCAAGTATGGAATACATGACTGCCTCCTACAGTGACCTAGTCAAGTCAATCTACGCTATGAGCACTTCGGCTAAAAGACTAAAAGAGGTGCCAAATCACTTTCAGCTCTAACACACCCTTAAGTCGACCTTGAGAATACATCAGCACTAAGTGACCAATAGTCCAGCAATGTTCCGACTTGGCCAAATTTCCAAGAAAATACAATTCGACAAATGTTTTGACTTAGCCAAAATTCTAAAAGGCCAATAGCACTTCAGCCTACATGCCTCCCATTACCTCGGCTTACGTTTAATACTTAGTTGGTTTCCTAAATTGGAGAAAAGAAGGGAACAAAGGAGAACACGAGTTGCAAGAAAACCTCAGTTCATTACTCGAGTAAAAAAAGGTACATCGCTACTTTCAAAACAAGAAGAGAGAAGACAGAAAACCAAGATTGTAGGCTCAAGATACATAGCATTAATAGGGGTCAAAGAAAAAAGGCAAAATCTCTACGTCTCATCTCTGGCATCGCATTCTCTAGTTCCCTCCTTGGCCTCATCTTTGTCGTCCTCCCCCGTCTCATTTGAGGTGTCGAGCACAGCATCCATCCAATCACTTAACTTGTCCAAAACTGACCCGGTCAATATGAAGTTGAAGTTAGGATACAAAAATAGGAGGTAACGGTAGCACAGTCTGAATCCCTTCTTGAGGCCCGACACAACGACTTCGGCCTTCTCACGTTCATACTCTAGAGAACACCAAAACTCTTCGACGATGGCCTGCTTTGCTCACTGGATGTCCTCGGTGTACTTGGCCCGTCTTCCCTCAAGCTTCTGAGCTTGCTCCTCCACCTCGGTTTACAAATTGGCGATGTTGCTCTTGACCTTGTCCAGTTGGCACGTCAAGTTGGTCGATGCATTGAGGAATCGCTGACGATCTTCTTGAGCCTCCAGCTGAGCACCCTCCAATTGAGACCAAAGTGACTCAATTTCAGTTGTCATTTTTGCGGTGTTCTGCTCCAAAGAGAGGGTGTGGTCATACAGAGCCCGACCCATGCAATTCGCCTACAAGAAAGAACAATTACTAAAAGATATATACATAAGCGAGCTTACGAAGTATGGCAAGACTTACTGAGAGTGCATCCTGGATCATCATTGCTCCAAGGCCGGAATGCCCCATTGGTTGTAACACCTCGCACCTTTAGGAAGAAGGATACCGCTATTCACTTTGAAGGCAATGCAAGGTTCCCGTATCTGGTCTGCAATAGTGGAATTCTAGTTCGGGAGGTAGACAGAGCCACGTGAACTAGACCCTTTAGGGACAGAACCAATATATATATATATATATATATATATATATATATATATATATATATATATATATATATATATATATATATGTATGTATGTATGTATGTATGTATATGTGTGTGTGTGTGTGTCCCCCAATTGAGCGAACTAGTCTGGCATGGTAACGGGGTCGACAAACGCTGGATCGGCTTTCTCACCATCGATGTCCACCACATCGGTCTCCCTTGCCGATGGCCTCCTCTTCATTGCCTCTATTCTGTTTCTAATGCATGCATAGATTAGGCAGCCCTTCTCATCCTCCTAGGAGCCCTCCTCGTTGTAGCTAGAATGGACGTCGTGCTCGATGTATCTATCAAAGGAAAGGAGGAGATTGTCAGATCAAGAAAGCAAACTCAGACCATCCTAAACAAGCATTGGTTCATCCAAAGATTCATCAGCTAGGGATTTCCGAGCTACGAGAAATCTGACCTTGTCCTCTAGAACCTCGTTGAACTCAATCTCCGACACCCTCCTTGGTCCAATTCTCTAAGTGGTATCCATGGACCATCCATTCTCATGGGACAAGAAGAAGTACCTCGACTTCCAAATCGCTACCTTAAAGGGGAAGTCACCCAGGATTTTGTAACCAGGTTGGTAGCTCAAGTAAAAGTAGTATGGTTCTCAGGGCATCTTCTTTATTTAATAGAGCCCCATAAAAATATCGATGTTCAATTCAAAACCGAGGTGGTAGCAGGCAAAGCTACCAATTCAAAACCAGGTTGGTTAGCTTTGCCTCAAGAATGACCGACCTCGCCTAAGGAGAACTGACCTCGTCCATCTACTCTCAAGCTCTTCCACCTCACATTCCATAGCCCTTCAGAAAATTCCAATGCAATGCAAATGGGACCTGTCAAGGGGCCCCCTATTTATAACGAAGGGACAGGAGCAATCGACATATGAGATACACTACATCCAACAGACCACAAGGGAGCATGCCATTTCAATTTTTGAGAGCTGTGAGCTCCGAGAAGCTCATGGCCAACTCAAATAAATGGAGTCGACACCCATTTTTTAGAGGAATTGTGCCCTCGTTTTTAGATTCAAAAGTCAATTTACTCGCTTTGATAGTAATTCCATTCTCCATAGGAATGGCACTGAATCAAGAGATTCTAAATTTGGAAGGATTGGGAGAGGGGAGGTGTTAGACACCCCTCTCTTCAAGCTGCTATAGCAGCCCAATATAGGAGTTGTTTAGACTCAATTTCTAACAAAACACCACTGAAAATAGTTGCTTAGAGCTCCTAAAATCAAGCAAAATGCTCCCAGCTTCACATAGAATTTATTTGAGGTGATGTTTTCAGGTCTTAAGTACTGATTTCCCTATGACCCTCGCCTCTCTACCTTTTTTTTCTTAATCTGGAGGAAACTAGGAATGCAAGTTTCCCATGGTTTTGGCATTTTAAGCAACCCAAAAATAAACTAAGAACAAATATTACAAATTCATGTTCAAATGTTAAAATGAGACATACCTCTCGTGTACAACCTTGATAGGAGTTTTCCAACAGTTGAACTGAACAAAAGAGTAGTTATATGAACTCGAAAGGGGTTTGAAACTATTGAATGCTTGTAGGTTTCATGCAAATTTCAAGTCTAAAACACAATAGAATGAATTTGGAATTTTAGGTTCAAATGCTTAGGAATTTTCTCGCGAACAAGGCACCTATGGAAGTTGGGAATGCTTTTTGTATCTCTCCTTTGTTTTTTTCTCTCTTTCTTCATTCCCCTTCCCCCTTGAGCTCGAATTGGATCAATATTTATAGAGAAATGGAGGGGGGGACAGGTCTCAATTCGTTCAGTTATAGTGCTTGGAATTCAATTGAAGTTTTTTACATAAATAGGCAAAGATTCTTTAAAGAAACAAATGTCCAACAAAGCTTTCCTATTTGGTGAAACATTTTTTTTTTATTTGGAAGTGATTTTCATGGGTTTTGTTTATCCAATGGGAGCTTGGGGCGTTTCTGCCATGGCAGTCTCGTATTTGGGGCTATCAGTGGTAGAAAATGTAAATTTAATGAACTTTTAAAAGTGGTTTTGTCTTTTCTTAATTATAAGTGGGGATATCTTTGGGTTTTTAGGATTTTTGGGTCTATTAGACTCAATTTCACTAGTTCAAGTGTTTGAACAAGTAAAGAATTGGTCTGACAACAGCCATCACACTTTTGAGGTTTCAAATTAGGACAAACAAAGTGGTAATTCGATTTGGCACATCAAAATGGGTGAATCAAGTTGTAAAATTTGAAGTGCTAGGATTTTTTTGGTCTCTAAACACAATGGTGAGGTCTGATTGGCCAAATATGCTCAGGATGTTGGAGATCTATGGCTGATAAGTTCAAACCAATGAGATTTATTGAAATAGAATCTATGTTTGATGAATGGTCAAACAAGGGAATTTTGGGATGAAATTTGGTGAGTAGGCACTTTTGAACGTCCTAAACTTGAGGGAAGTGATGGATTTTTTGTTAGAGGTTTAGTTTGGGTCAATGGTTTATCAGTTAACGAGACGGTTTGAAATGGAATCACACTATTTTAATGGTAAAATGGAGGAATTTGGTCATAAAATTTGATGTTGAGATTTTTTGGGTCTCTAAACATAGTGGTGAGATCTGATCAGTCAAATGAAGTTGGGATGGTGGATGATAAGCTCTAATCGGTGAAATTTGTTAAAATAGGATCTAAGATTGATAGTGGGTCAAACGGGGGAGTTTTAGAATGAAATTTGGCAGATAGGCACGGATTAAGGTGAAGAGTCAAATGGATTGTTCTAATCTAAAAGAGAAATGGTTAATCTAGGTTTTCTAAATCAGGGCTATCATAATAGAATTTTGGCGCTTTCATGGTTGATCGTTGTAGACTTGCAGTGGGATTCACTAATTGATTGTATCCTAATGATCTTGAGGCAATGGATGCATTGGATCAGGGTCGTTAGAAAGGAAGTTGGCATGACAAATGGTGGATGTGTGACTAATTTATAGTTCCTAAGTCTGTAGGCCATATTTGATTAGATGTCGATATTAATATCAAGGTTTTCATTTGTCCTGTAGATTGTGTCAAAAGAGGAATTTTCGGCTTTATAAAGTCTCAATTTGATTTGGTTTTGATTCCATGTTTTGGGCTCTAAAAGGAGGGTACAAAGAGATAGGGTGAAGGGATCGAGCAAAATTTGGGTGCTGATAAGAGCGAATTCAAAATTTGAATTCATGCACTTGATTCAAAGTTCAAATTTACCGTGCGTGCTAGAGCACCCTTTAAATTGAATTAGGCAAATGGATTGAGCTGATAGCAAACCAACCAAACCAATCATTCCGAGTCAAATATCCACTACGAGCTACTCCCTTCACCGAACCAACCTCAACTCGGGAGTGGCGGCAATTGATGGGGGGATAATTTGGCCCTCCAGTGACATTGCAACACGTGGCACCACAAAATCGTCAAATGACATCTCAATGCCATGTAAGCATCAACCTTAAGAGTACTTCGGACATATCGCACCTATCTCGGCCTCCCTGACCCCACCTTGGCAGGACGAACTTTGGATAGCTTAGATGGTATCAAGTCGGCGTAAAAGGCGACCTGCTTCCACTGACCTAGCCGAGATCAAGTTGGCGACCTGTACAACATGGTAGGCGACTTCATGAGCGGGCTATCGTCTCCGACTCCTTCAGGCTCACATCGCTACATCAGTAGAACTGACTCTCATCCTGCCTGCTTCGAGGGCAACCGGATAAGGATTATCGCTTTACGTGGAGTCCATTTTTTAGCGCAAAACCACCTCCGAATCAGACGGACCAGTGATCTCGGATGCGCTACATAAAGTCTATGACAAGTTGCGTGTGTACAAAGGCATCTCATTCCTCAAGAAAGGTACGTGCAATTTAGCATTCACAACTCTCTTACTTTCTAGCTCTCTAAATACACCTTGCCAACTTAAGCATTGGAGTGCCTAGCCGGGGTAAAGCAACCCGGACACTCTGACTTCTCTCTTTGTAGCTCGACCAGGCAATCTCATCAGTTCAGCATCCGAGTTGTCTACCAATAGGGAGCACCAGATCACACATCATCAATTACTACAAATGATTAATAAAATTAAATTTATTAAAAAACATTTGTTCATATTAAATTAACAATAATATTTTCTATAACTTTGAATACTTTTAGTTAATTAATAACAAATTTTGATTATTAATTTATCAATTAATTAATAATAAATAAAATTATTCAATGTTTCTCAGATTTTCCCATGCATTGCACAGTTTCCTACTAGTGTGTATGTATGTATGTGTGTATATATATATATATATATATATATATATATATATATATATATATAGTTAATCAATGTATGAACACAGGTTGACTCCTCTCAAAACTCTTTACACACCTCTTCCCTAGATGGGATAGTTTTTAATTCCTACTAGTTTCTACTAAAATGGGCAAAGATAAAATTTTGTAATTCATTATAGGACCATGGTTTTTGAACCGCCTTTGACTCAGATGGTTGGACTATTCGGCCTAGGAACCATCTAGGTAACTGGTTCCATTTTACCCCAAACCCGGTCCTTAGCCAAAAACTGTTGAATTGGTCAACGACTCGTTGATCTGGGCAGTCAAACCACCGACCCATTCAATGGTTTTTTGCCATTTTTTATTTTAATTATTTTTTAATTTTTTGTCATAACGGGTCATCCATTCGAACCAGACGATCGAACCGTCAACCCGAAAACCGGTGGCTAGAACAATTCGAATTTCAGGTCATTTTTTAAAACATTGTATAGGATGATGTTTGAGAAACGTACCCTCCCATCATCTCAATTAAGCCTCTATATGCCAAGGGAACATCCTCAATTGATAAAATATTTCCATACATCTGGATCCCTAATCCCCTCATACTGATATATCCCCCTCTTCAAATCTATCACCTAATGAAATACTTAGGTTGTCTTTTATATCATTGCTATTTCTACCTGAAACATTTTGGGTTGATCAATAACAATTGGCATACAATAGGCATTACCTAAAAGTGCATATGTATGAGAGGCTATTTTTAGAAACATCAAATTGGTGTTTCTTGGTCTAGGGGTGAAGTCTAATTATTCTAAGTGAAATAACTCTCACATGTGATGTAACAACTCTCTCACCAATTTGTAGTGTTCAACTCAAAACACTTTAGGTAGAAACAACAATGGCACCAAGCACAACCTTAGTGTTTCAAACTCCCCTCCTTCATCTCTTTGAAATCATGTTTCATATTCTTTATGAAGGTTGATGAATTCTTCAAAAATCATAACCAACATATAGAATTCTCATATTTCAAAATGGGAAATTGAAAATGATAAATAGATTTAAATCATAATAAAGGGAAGAGTGCAAAATAAATGCATAGAATTAAGGGTAGATTCAAACGAAATCGAGCCAAATATCTAGTTATTCAAGCTCAGCTTGCTAAAAAACTATGAGGCCTATGCTTAAGCTCGAGATCGATTTGATCTAGAGATTTGAGTTTGAATTTGGCTCAACACAAAATCTTCTAAGTTCAAGCTTGACTCAGCTCGAGCTCAATTATAAGCAAAACATTCTATAAAAATTAATATATATATATATATATATATGAAAAAAAATATTTTTTTATTTTGCATATAAAAATTAATTATCGTTATATATAATATTTTTATATATTCATATCCACCCGTACATGGAATTGAATGACGAAATCAATAGATTTAAATCAAAATAAAAGGGAAGGGTGTAAAATATATGCAGCCTATATTGAAGAAAAAGTTTAAGTTTCTACTATTTACACACTACATTTGTAACTTAATTTCTACGTAGGAATTAGGATATGGATCCCATGACAGTACAAACCTCTCCCTCTCTCCCTCTAGGATGATCCTACTGATGAAGTTTTTTCATATGGACAAATTACTTGACCAGAGGTACTGAGAGCACATGGGGTCGTGTGCTAGCATTTTCAATTTGGATGGAGATGGCTGAAGTTGCCGTCTACTCCCCTCTTTCGGCCGGCATATTACTACTCGATACAGTTGGGTTGGAGTTTTCATGTAATAACCATATACAATACACCTAATCTTATCTTCTTGGACAAGATGCCACTGCATCTGCATCTCCATAATACCATCAAATCATATCATCATATGATCATATGCATCAAGGCTCACTGGTCGATGATCTTTCCTTTCTTTTTTTTTTTTTTTTTTTTGGTATTTTATATAGTTATATGTAGCACTTGTATGTTGGTTGTATCGTCTCCTGGTCCCACATACATCAAGCCCCACAAAGGTCAAAGACGTCATAAGCGGAGCTCTCGAGTCTCATCTCATCCAGTCATCCCCTAACCCCAACCCCTCCTGCTCCACTAATTAATATTGTGTTGCCCTGGCCCAAGAATCAACATCAGGAAAATGATATCAACCATACGATCTATCACCATCGCATTCACAACTGATGACCAATCAAGCATCGATGAGTGGCTTCAGGTGATCCACGCTTAAATATTAATAATAAATAAAAACCCTATTTCTTATTTGGCGTCAGATTGTCCTGTGCTGAGTTGCTGCAGGCGTCGGGCATCCGTTCCCATTCTCATTTCTATTCCTCTCTCAAGTCTCATGAATCCGTCCTACTCCTCTCATCTTTCATCATCATCAATCACTACTTTATTCAATGTCCCAATTCCCAAAATCATTCGAGTACGTGAGAGTTCAAAGCAAGGATTCCATATTTCCCCATTCCAGTCCTCTTGACCACAGCCACTAAGTTTTTAAGTGATTACGTACGTGTCCATCACAACATAATCACCACCGTCCGTCTTAGGGCATTCGCATCAACGGCTCATCAAGCGACGACTAGCCAATAAATCAACGGCTGATGATGGAATGAATACATAACAACAATCAATCGACCACTTCTACGTAGTTGATGTTGATGATGAGTTGAGTATGTATTTGATTATTGAATTGAAAGCAATTTAGTGGGTGGGGACATGAGCATGGGACCCAATGTCGTTGTCAATCGGATAAGCGCGCGATTCTCGTGGCGTACAAGTGGCCAGGCCACGTGTTACAACCATTAAGGTGGTGGGTCCCATTTGACTTGACCATTTCTCTGGAGTTTGGAGGAGTTGTTGGCTTGTTTCCTTTTCTTTTATCTCAAACTCTCAACTCTCAAGCCGGGCTTTTGTCGTTTTGCGAGGGAAGGAAGGATGAAGAATGAAAGGGAACAGCTTACAGCTGGACCTGGTGAGCCTCGGAAGCCGAGCCGTCCAGCTCCAGGCTCCAGCCTTCAGCCTTAATTTAGAGAAGCCCGCACATACAGCTCACGTTACCAGAATCACGTATGATTCAGAACTCAGAAATTTCCACAATATTTATTATAAATTAGTTAGTTAGTAGTAGTACTGAAGATGCAAGAAGAGAGAGAGGGCAGAGAGACAGTCTGCCTGCCAGAGACAGAGAGAGAGAGTGGGGATTGAAGAGGGGGAGAGAAATCCAAATCCACCATCCACGCCGGCGGGAGCCCAAATTACTTTTACTTGTGTTTTGGCAACTGGGCCACGAACCACGATGGAATCGCCCACCGGCCAACTGCCACCATATAAGCCGAGCCCGACCCAAATAGCGCCCCATTAAGACAATAATTGAATGGACACATGGGAGACAGTACAAAAATTCTATAGCCAATGAGAATGAAACACGATGACACCCCCCCCCGGGCTCCCCCATTTATTGAGAGTGAGCACTAAAGCAATCAGCACTGTGCAGTCGTCTTCCATTCCCAAATCCCAAACCAGTCAAGTCCCACTTGATGATCGATGAACTTGTAACTCATAAAGAAGATAGGGTCATTTTGGAAAATCAGAAATATAGAAATTGAGTATATATGAATGATTCCTGTTGCCCACGTCTCTTTGCTCTCTACTCTAAGTCCCCTACCCTTATCATCTTCTATCCTCCTCAATTGCAAGAGCTTAGCATTACTGCACATACCCAATAGCCCAATTCCAATAATTCACTTCACAAACACAACCCCACCTTTTGGGTTTTGGCCGTTTGGCCTCCTCCTTCCTTCTAAGAGGAAGAAGAAAAAAGGAATCCACATCTCTCTCTTTCTCTCTCTCTCTCTCTCTCTGTTCTCTTCCTCACTGATCACTTGATTATTTCCTTGTCTTTCTTCGTAATTATTCTTGAATGAGCAATGGCCTCTGATGAAACTATGACCATCCATTATTCATCTATGCACGAAGACGAGGATGATGTCGATTACTGCATCGATGAGGATGATCAGCAGGACGCCCATCATCTTCATCATCATCCCTCCACTTTATCCAGGCTTTCCATGTGTACTTCCAGCAGCCTCTACGATATTGACGATGAAGACGCTGCAACGTACATGTCGCGTTTGTCCATCGAAGACTCCGACGACGGAGACGACGCCGACGAGGAGTTATCCGATGACAAAGAGGGTAAGGGCGTCTCCGATGTGTCTTCCGACTCCGACAAGGACCCCACTTGCTTCTCTCTCCCGGGAACACCGCCCAGGAGGAGAATTCGAGGGGGGAGTCTGAGTCTAGCTGACATGGGTGTGAAGAAGTACTCCAGCGAGAACGAAGCTGAGAAGGACAGCCTCCACCGAAACACCATGAAGAAGAAGTCGAACTCTTCCAGAAGGAGAATAATCAAGGAAAGATGGCTGGAGAGAGCTTGGGAGGAGAAGAAGAAGTACAACAACCACAGCAAGGCGGTGGCGGATGAGGATGTGACGATGTTGATGATGATGATGGAGAACAGCAACAACAATCAAAGTGGTGATCAAAGCGAGTGTGTGGTGATAACCAGGCCAAAAGGAGGGAGAAGGTCACTGTGTATGGACTTGGAGGAAGTTAAGGCTTGCAGGGATCTTGGGTTTGAGTTGGAACACGAGCGGATGTTGGAATTTCCAGGTCGTATTTCGATTTCAGGATCCACCATGGATACTAGCAGCGGTAGCAATTCGCCAATCGCCAATTGGAGAATCTCCAGTCCCGGTCAGTTAATTTCAAAAACTATATATAACATTAATTTCTCATCATTCCACTACTTAATTAATAAACAAAACGAATCCTTTCTTTGTCTTTCTCTCTTCCTCTTCATCTTTTATTTAACCTGATTTACAACTTAAACAAAACAAATGGCTTTTCAGAAACCAAAAACAAAAAAAAAAGCTGGAGCATTCATGGGCTTTGGTGGGATTCTTTACAAAATTAAACTAGTCATGTAATGTAACAATTTCTGATATTTTCCATTTTGTTTTCCTTTATTAGTTATATTCTTGGAGTTCTAGGTTTCAGTCGTAATGAAGATATTCTGATCCATTGGCCCTGTGCCCTTAACTTGGAACAGAGAGAGAGAGAGAGAGAGAGGTGGGGGAACAAAAAGTGAGACCATACACATGCAGAGAGACTGGAACCTTTGGGGACAGGCATGTTCACTGGGGGCAATAACAGACCTCATCCCAAAGGGAGGACAGTGACGCTGAATGATGATGAATAATAGGGGATAGAGTTGTCATCTATATTTTCTTTTTTTTTTTCGTCACTGTTATTTCTGAATTCAACAAAGAAAAAAGTAAAAAAAAAAGGAAAAAATCTTGTCTAATTTGATGGCACGTGGGACATTCTTTGGGTAACCGACCTCCATGGATGGAATGAATGAGATAGCCAACCCTCATTTGATATTCCCTTCCACTCCCCGTCATCACCCATAGTGAGCTTCATCCGTAAGTAGTGGCCACTGATTTTTGAGAATTTCTTTTTCCTAAAAACAATTGTGGAGATAATTTACACCAGGCCCATGAAACTTATTTTGGGGGCCCGTGATTAAATTTCAAAGAAAAAGAAGGAAACCATCTCTCTACTGGTGCATTGCCATGGCATTGGTTAATGAGATCTCCATTCCAAGTTTGGATTTTTGGACCCACAACCAAAAGGCAAAAGTAGAGTGATTAGCATTGATCATCATAAATCATGAATCATGATCATCACCTGACTCAGACTAATGATCAGTGAGCTAAGCCCAACTTGGCTTGACTAAACACTTAAACAGGGATTCTGGTTCTATAGCAAGTTATTATTTTATTGAATTGTTTGTAATTTTCTGGTATTGACAGATGATTATTTTTGTTCTCTTTTTTCAGGAGATGACCCACGAGACGTTAAAGCTCGGCTCAAGGTATGGGCACAAGCAGTAGCACTAGCATCTGCTGCTTCTCGTGTCGTCAACTAACTGATAACGTTTGAGTTGAACTAGCGATTCCGATTCCATTCCTTTTTTTATCACCATCCGGATTATATCGGATAGACAGCCATAGACATATACTGATAGACATTATAGGGATTTCCAATTCCTTAATTGTTATTTCTCAGAAAACGCAATAGATTTAGAAATAAAATTTTGTCTCCCTAGTGTTAATTAAGAGTGTTTTTTGATGAGGAGCGTCTGTCCGTTTTTCCAAACATCACTTCCCTTCCCTGTAAATCCTGTAATGTAAAACTGTAAATATAGTCAATCACCCTCCATGGCTGACGAGTGACGACTGAGACTGAAAGATCGGGTTGGGTGGTTGTATGTTTGTATCACCATCGCCACTTGTGTGGTTTATCAGAGTCTCGTGTTAGAGTTACAGTCATAGAGAGCCAGCAGAGAGTGAGATTTCTTTTTCTTATTTAATTTATTTTTGTTTATAATTGATTGGTATTGTAAGTAAATTTTAATTTTCATGTTTTCAAAGGTGGGATTGATGTATCCATTGAAATGCGTAATTTGAGGTCCGATGAGCTTTATTGCACAAGATAAAGACAGCTTTCATGGCTGATGTTGACAAGCTTACACTGCTTAATTTGTATGTTTGTATCACCATCGCCACTTGTGTGGTTTATCAGAGTCTCGTGTTAGAGTTACAGTCATAGAGAGCCAGCAGAGAGTGAGATTTCAAAGGTGGGATTGATGTATCCATTGAAATGCGTAATTTGAGGTCCGATGAGCTTTATTGCACAAGATAAAGACAGCTTTCATGGCTGATGTTGACAAGCTTACACTGCTTAATTTGTAACAAATAATTCACATGTGAATGTGAATATGTGATCACAATTCACAATCATATAAAAGTATAAAAACTAAGATATATACATACCTACCGAAATTCTATTTTAATATAAATGGAAAAATCTATTCTTTACCAATCAAAGCATCCCATGAATTTTGATGATTGATCACCTCTTTATTTATATATTGTCTTAAATTATTCCTATTGTTTCTGATAATTGATATGGTTAAGTGTTAATGAAAAAAAAAATGACGAATTTACTCTCCATTATTACTCAAATTTTTAAAATAAAACCCAATTAATAAAAATTGTTAAGAAGATAGAAAGATATTACTGCTTTTTCTCCATTTTCCGTCTCTATCTCCACTTCCATCCTCCTTGTCATCTCCCTCACATAAATTGAGATAGCATCGAATTGCGAGGTTAGGTTAGACGCTAAAGCCCTCCATCCTCTCTCTCCCTCTTTCAAGTCTGAACTGTTCATGAATCGATTCCGACAGACTTCGTTTTCTGTTTTTTTTAGGTAAGATAACAGGATTAGTGGAAAGAGGATAGAGATGGTGGAGAGATGGTGGAATGCTAGAGATATTAAAATTAAATAAAGACTAAAAGACTCGTAAAGTTGTACAAGGCTATAAACCTCTTTAAAACCCTACTATCTTCCTTTCTTCGCTGGAATGCTGATTGCGTTCTATCATTAATTAGAGAGGGAAAACAGAAACGAAGAAGAGCTCGACTTTATTTTGGGCGAGATGACGTTCGCCGAATTCCCAACGTGCATGATAACTCATAACCATTCATATCTCCTCCATCAACATCATCACCGCAACAATTCATCCGTAATTGCAATCCAAACCCTTAACTGTCTATCTCTCGAGTCCGCCTTTGATCGTCTCAATCCTTCCTCCGCCTATTCTTCTCAATCCTTTGGTCAATTTTAGTAAATTGTCAAAGACGAAAGGTTGTAACCAGCTCTGAGTTTCCGCTAATGGTCCCCAACGTCCAGCCTGTAACCAGCTAAAATATTTGTTGAGGGTTGCAGGGTTTTATCGTCTCACTAATCTGCTTCCATAAAAGATCCAAATATCGGCACAAGCCGATACGGGCATATTGGCCTGTGTCGGTGCTTTTTTTTTATGTTTTACTTTTTTTTTCAAAATCGGTTCAAAAGAACCATTTTAAGGCCCGACCACCCTCTAAACCAATGGCTGACCCGATACAATCCCTATAGGGACATATCGGGAAGCCAACCCGATACAATACTTTAAACCTTGATTGAAACTATAGACCACTGGTTCAACTATAAAAAGGCATCTTATGGTAAAATCATCTTGCCCAAACCAAAAGGAGAATTTTTTACCATAAAAGGGTAAATTAGGGATTTTCAAAAAATATAAATCATGTGATATCACATATGAACAGTTTATTATGGAATGTTAACGATAAGGGAGGTTTTAGGCAATTATCGGAAAAAATAGGAGTGGTGCAAAACAATAGTTAAACAGTGAGTAGAGTGTCAATTAGCTAAACCATAAGGGTAGTTTAAGAAATTTGCCCTTTTTTAATAAACGTGGTATTGATCACCTCCTTTAATATATTAGTAGATTGGCTCTAAGTTTTTCGATATCATGTCCTTCCAATATAATTGTCCAAGATAGGGGTGAGCAAAAAAAACCGATCAACCATACCGATCGATTTCGGTTCAACTTCAATTATTGATTTTCCAAAAAACGGTACCACCAGTTCAGTTTAGAAACAGGCAACCAAACTGTCAGCACCCCTAGTCCAAGCCATATCCTAATTATATGGGATGATCCACATAAAATCCATCTCAACACTCCATTATTTAATCCTTTATTACTATTTCGAACCTGATCCTTCTATCCCCTTTGAACTTGCCAAAAATCAATTCTTACGAGTGTTGTAGATGATCTTAAATGCATGCAACCAAAACCGGTTTAGTTTAATATCTCTCATTTTATCAGCTATTGTTAGAGCCAATCCTTTTATTTTTTAACCCTATCCTTTATAGTTTTTACACTCATGTATCTCAATCATACACATTTCTACCACTCTTTTCTTTTGGACATGATTCCTGGCTGCCCAATACACATAATAGTCTATATGCACCCCTTTCATTTGCCTGTAATATAATTTTATAGGCAACATCCCACCTCATCTTCTCCCTTGTCATGAATTATTGACCTCCAATCCTTGGTGCACCATGATTTGCACTTCTATTATTATTTAATTTACATAACATATATCCTGTTTTACTCCTTATTTTAAATGTTTTTTAAGATATTTGTCCATAAACTTAATTTTGCATTTGACCTTTCATTTTATTGAATCGAAATCATTTCATTTTGAGTTGTCCTGGGCATTATAATTAACTTACTTATAAATAAATAAATATATAAATATGCACTATACGAATGCTAATATAAGGTAGAAATGAGTTCAGATCTTGAAAATCTTAAAATGCCATCTTTTCCTATTTTTATAAAATACCACTCCGGAAAATTCACTTGATATGATGAATCCAAGCTTTCAAATATTGAGACACCTATCAAATGACTAAATTCCTTACTGGCTTAGTACCACCCCAGCATTAAATCCAATGACTGCCAAAAGGTTCATATGTAGGCAAGATTATTATTTCGGGTTATACCATTAGCCACATATAATTGAAGGTGCCCTCTGTGTTTGCCTTTTAGTCATAATAATAAATTTCAAGCATCCATTCATTGTACTCCAACTATATGAATATACCAAGCACATATCAATGGAAATAAATCCATAATTTGAGAGGGGGGAAATGAAGATCTGGCATAAAATACCAGGTGCAGAGACGCCTCTTAGCATAGCTTTTGCAATTGCCAATGCCCTTTCAGACATGCTCTGCCATTATTATCCATACCAAGTTCCATTGAATGAAATAAATACCTTTGCAATTAGAAACCACATAGAAACCACAAAGGAAGGGCCTATTCGTAATCTCTCACTTGAACACCAGATTATGACAGGTCTTGTCACAAGGATACTCACAATCAATTGCCCTGACTCCTGCGCGATCAAAATACCAATCCCCAACAGATTGTGCAATCCCCTACATATTCATAATCAGGTCAAAATGAGATTGATTTGATGAAAGGCATTTCAAGATAATATACAGTATAGGATAGGACAGCAGGGGAGAAATTAATAGTTTCAACCAATTCAGTTACAAGTCACACTTAAAAAGAACAAGTACCATGGTTTCCTGGTTTGAACCTACATTGCTTGCCATGGTCATGCTGCAGCTATTATTACGTTTAGCCTTCATGTTTCTGAGGCTTCCATAGCTGCTTCTCTTCCGCTTTCTTTTATATGGATTATTCTCAAGTTATTTTACAAATATCTACTGTACAAATAAATGT
This sequence comes from Nelumbo lutea, assembly GCF_056320005.1. Lineage (NCBI taxonomy): Eukaryota > Viridiplantae > Streptophyta > Magnoliopsida > Proteales > Nelumbonaceae > Nelumbo > Nelumbo lutea. Next base: position 66,703,300 of record NC_142687.1, on the reverse strand, counting down.
AGGAGGGAAAGATTGAAATGAAGACCTAACTAGGTGTCTACAACTATTTCTTTAATTTCCATTTGATGTTCTGCATAACAAAGACAGTCAAACGCATAGGAGATACCTTGTTTCCAATAAGGGGAGAATCATCTGCAAACCATGTATCTTGTCTTTCAGTCTGGCAATGTGCAAAACATGAATTTATGAACAACCCATTTTTCCTGGACATTGAAAACCCCTTGATAGCATTGAGCATTTGATTCCTGAAGCCTGTTACAGAAAAATGAAATTTCAGTTAAATGATAAAGAAATAAAGAAAACATCTAGAAACAAACTTTGAAAAGAGAAAAATAACAAAACAAGCACCTTGCAAAAATTGGATCTGTGATGCAGTGCATTGTGCATGATTCAATTTACATCCACGCCAATAACCATGAGGATCAGCTGATGGTGGAGCTAAACTGGCCTGGAGCTGATAGAAGGTAAAAGGAAATCTAAATTGTTATTCAGTTAATCAATCATATGGCCTAAATATTATTTAAATAGGCCAGCAGAAGATAATTCATGGTTGAATAGTTGTTATCATATTGTCAATCAAGTTGAAAGTGAATTTTTAAGTCATGAAATTATACCTGCCATGCATCGTAGGCTGCATTCAGAAGAAAAAGTGGTGTCTGAATGTTGGCAATCAAGTTCTGAGGGAAGAAACACTGAAAAGGGGGACAAAATCCAGAAACAATGAGAAAATAAATGAGAGAGAAACTAACTACACCATTCCTGTAAGCAATCCAAAAAGAAATAAAAGAAATAAAAACTTAACCAATCCTGTAAAAAAACTTTAAAAATGAATATCTAGAATCATAATATATGACTCTTCTACTACACCATCCAATAATGTATTTTCCTTTCTTTGTTTGTAATATCCAGACCATGTTTTTCTGATACACAACAAGAAACGGGAAAGAATTACCGAAGTTGGATCCAGGTGGTTAAGACAAGTGCTTGGCAAGTTCTTCTGCACTCCCTGTTACAAGCATACAGGTTTCCATTAGCTGCACAACCATTGCATGGCAGGTTATCATGCCAAAGAGGTAAAACCTAGTAAAAATGATTTAGAAACACAAAGTTAAATTTCCTTTATATGCAATTCCATTGATTCAACTCAATCAGTACTTTAGCTTCTAAGTTTCTGGGTCCAAAAGGTTTAGGTTCTACTGTTTACTGATACACTCCAGAAAATTTTCCAAATTATCAAGTCTTCCCTTGAACAAGTATCTAGATGCTCAAATGAAATTCTCAAGTAAGGACAACTAATGCAAACCCATAAAGAGAAACTTCAAAAATAAGCATGATAAGAACCCTCAGTAGATCAGCATCTTTCATGTTCATAGTCTAAATTAAAGGGCATACTAGCTCCCCATAGAGCACAGATGACTCATTATCCATGCATCACCAGTAGAAAATATAAACATACACATGCAGGGGCAGAGAATGCAGTTAGTCACCATAAAAGACACACCACTTCAAAAACTTCACCTGGTTAGATGATAGCAAACATTCAATTTATGAAATCCTTTTAGTAGTCGGGAATATTACAGTAAAGGTCATAACAATGACTTGACAATGAAGAGAATAATGATGACTTTATAAAGCATGTAAGAAGGCAGTTTTCATCTTTGGAGTTTGATATTTTACCTTGGCAGTTACTGCATAATACTACTAGAACAAAAACCACTTCAAGAATTTAAATATTTATTCTTATACCTGCAAGCTGACCACTCCTCCGTACATATTTCTTAGAGTGCGGCCACCAGACACATCAACCCTATATTCCAAATCAAACACAACATTTGAAGAAGCAAGAAATTGGTCAATAAAAATCAAAGAGAACAATTGAAAAAGCAGAAAAAAAAATAAGGGAAAATCCTTGAACCTCTTCTAAGTTTACTAAAACGTCCTCTAAAGGAGATTGACCTCCCTTGACCCCTGTTGACTGACATGGCAGGATAAAAAAATACTCCACTTATATCACCATCATTTGGTGTCAGCATATGATTACACGTGACATTAAGTTCTGCTAAAATCCCAGTAGTGTATCTATTTAGCTTGGCTTCAAGTCAAATGGACCAGAATGCCCATTATGGATTAATTTAATATATGTAAATATTTTTTGATGAATTTTAATATATGTAAATATTGACTACAAAATATGCCTTCTCAGGTCAAAATAGAATTTTCTGCATGTACATCACCCATTTTTTAGTTTGGAAGATAATTACCAAATATCCCTCAATAAATTAATTAGCCACATATCATCCAATACCTATCTGTCCATTGAAATTTTGTAAAAGTAAACATCAAACTTTGGATTACATGCTAATTTTTAAACGGGCCCAAATTTTACAGGAGGCATATTTAGAGGATGAGCTTCAAAATTGATGGTTTTGGTCTGCTATAAAGCCATTAATTTGGCCACATCAAAACTCAGGTGACTTCCCACAGCTAGGGCTTTTTTTTTTTGCATTAGATTCACATAACCAAAACCCCATAAAGGCAACTTTGATATTTCTCAAATTCTATCAAATTTAACAGCAAAATGATTCAAAGGAGATTTTAAGATTTTTTTTTGGGTAATAAAGGGGATTTTAAGGATTAGGGTGAAACTTAACAGAGGTTTTTGTATTTGGTAAAACCTCAAAGGAGGTTCAAGGATTTTTCCCATAAAAAGAAAAAGAATGAGGTAGTAACTAGTCAAGAAAAGAGTTTTAGTATTTACACATCAAGGAATAGTCCAGCATCACTTAGGCACTTCACTTTTGTAGTTCTTGGAAATAGCTCCCGAAACTCATCGCAATGTAGTATAGATGCTAGACCTCCAGCAGAGCATCCAGAAAGAAGAGCCTGAAACACAACTGCCCACAATTACTACAAGAATTGAAACGATGGCATAGAATTTGTGCAATGTGGTAATAATAAAACCTGGTTGGCATATCGCATTCCCTTTGACATTAAATCTTCCATGGCAGCTAACCAGATGCGCTGTCCTCGGAAATAAAGTTTTGCAACCTATAGACAGAATCACCAAATTTTGTTACAATTACAAAATACACAAACACAAACACACATCCAGAGAGAGAGAAGAAGGATAGCACCATATCTTCAGCATTCTAGATAAGATAAAAGTCCTCCATGAGTCTGTCTATTGAGATACTAGTTGCTGTAGTTTGTTAGTCGTTATTAAGTTTCACAGTCCTACTTAGCACTGCTTGCAGAATAAAAATGAGAAAATAAAAGATGATCTAACATGCTCACCAACTTCTGAAAGGGAAATTTTTTTCCTGTGCTCTGCAAACCTAAGCAGAATTCCAACAACTGATCATCTTGTACCAAGGAGTTTGGTCATTGATAATCAGTGTCTTATGCCAGTCAGAAGTTGAAGATGTATCTCATCTACTGGCATGATGCCCAGTCTCTTACCGTATTTTGTGCAATTTGTTACAGTTGTTCATGGTAATGGTTGTGCCAGGAGACCTGGCTTCTCTGGTTGCAGCCTGGCCATCCAAGGCATTCAGTAGCAGCAAAAGGAAATAAAAGCAGCTAGTTCATGGGGCCTTGTGCTGGGCTATATGGTTGGAACATAATAGTAGAGCATTTAATCAAACTGAGACAGAACCTGAGTGGTTGATTGGGAGGATTAAGAAGTGCTTGTTCGAATGGGCAACTGTTCAGTAGGAGTTCAAAGGCATGAAAAGAGAGCAACACATAAATCAATGGAAGAGGATTCATTTTGTTGATTTTGTAAATAAGTGAATAGTGATCACACTATATTACTTTTATATAGCCGTATAGATCTATGTGATCACATCCTGTACTTAGTTTGAAGGAATCTGTCCCTCCTTCTGAGTAATATAATTCAATAATCTTTATCTTTCAAAAATAAATGCCCACCAACCTCATCTTGGCTGTCCCCGCTAAATGATGCACCGTCACAATAGCGAACTTTTACTCTATTCCAATTGAAAAAATCTACAAGCATTGAAGTTACAGAATATGAATTAGGGGACCATAAATGTCACAAGAAAAAGATAAGAATAAACAAGAGCATTTATCTTTTATGTAGATGGCAAGTGAGGAATGTCGTTTGAAAGAAAACCAGGATTTTCTTCAGCTTTGTTGCTCAATATTCCGGTAAATGGTATCTGCTTCTCCATATATGTTGATGAACCCCGGCGAGTTGTTTTCCTGTAAACACAGTTTCTAATAGTATTGCACCAGCCTCCACCCTGCCATTCAGGTTTTCAAGGTATTTAGTAGGGCATCTTTAAGATGCATTCACAAATAACATATTTTGAAGGTCTGAAATAAATAAACCATCATATAGATTACAGCAAAAGTTATTGACATGATTTTCAATTTTGTTGAAATTTTGGCATTTCTTTTCCATTTTGACTGCCACTGAAATGAAATACTAGTATGAATAATTTTTGAAGGTTTAGATAATGATATGACTGAAAATAGGATTTAGATGTAAAGAAGAGGAAAAGTAGGAAATAAAAGAGATAAAATAAGAAAAGTTATGAGACATTTTTTTCTGAACATAGAATGTTTTTCATCCAATTCATTTGGTATGTAAAAATTACAACAGTACTAAAAAATTGTGTTTCATTTTAGAGGATGTCAGAAACTTCAAGACAAATCTTCCATTTTTGAGGAGACTGAAACCTATCATCATCCTCATCATCTAAGCCTTATCCCAACTATACGGAATCAGCAGAAAGGTTGAAACCTATCTGGAAAAAAAATTAAAACCTTGCATGGTATGATATTGATGTGTACTGGTTACTAAATACTTCATGATCACTTAAAACATTATGTTTAGCCATGACAAAGCCACAAAGGTTCTAAATATCAAGATTGCATACTTTTTCTTTGAATGGTTCCAAACTTCCATGACATTCTGAATATACACTTCATCTCCACTAACATAAGTAGCTCCAACAAAATCTCAAAAGAGAAATTCATAGTCTGGAATTTTCTGATTAATTTCATTAAAAAAACTGACATAAAAGCAGATTAAATACCCTAACTAACCGCTAAGTTCTTAATTTCTTATCCTTATTGAGTAACCCATTTATATTTTTTATTTGTTATGACGAATGCTAGTAAACAACTTTACATAGCTCTTTGTTTTCCTCACCCTACAGATCAGGTGCAACCCATAAAAAGATATGACCGATCTTGTCTTGAAGTCTGTCTTTTCATGGCTCCCACCATGTCTGCACGGCAAATATTATTAGTGAAACTGATGACACTTGCAAGCAATGGAAAAAGAAGATTGGCAGAACATATTATAAAACACAAAAGGGAAATTAGTGAATGATGGCATTCTCAATTTCCTCATTTGTATTTTCATCTGCGCATCTTTTGCTAGAGCTGTTTTGGGTAAGATTTGTTCTGTTAAATAAATGACATTTGTGCAAATATTATTAATGAAATTGATGACACTTGCAAGCAATGAAAAAAGAAGATTAGCAGAATATACTATTGAACATAAAAAGGGAATTAGATTTATCAAAATGGTTTAGCCTTTTAACATGGAACAACAATATGACAACCATATTTTAATAGTCAGATATGTTTTGCTCCAAACTTTTCTCACTCACCTCCAATTGTATGAGCCAGCTTCTTGCTCCTGATCCATATCCACGATGCAAGTGGTACCCGGGTAGAGTTCCATCCAAGCAGACTGCCATCAAAAGATACAAAATCAGTTATGTCAGGGACTAGAAGTGTAGATTTCACGATAGATCAAATATCTTGTGGAAACAAAATCAATCTTAACATGAAAACAGCCAGAAAAGTCTACATAGTTCTTGACTTAGTAACATGGTTAACAAGTATAGAGCGGTTTGAGAATTACAGCACGCATAAGCTAGCTAGAGTACAAAATAACCCTACACTAATCATAAGCCACATCATCCTAGAAAATCAGATTTTCAAATAGAAGTTTCCAGGTGTAAGAGCATAGAATTGCAGACTTCCACAGACCCAGCTAAGTGCATTCGGTCCAATCCAGTCTAATAATCAATCCGGGAAATAATGTATTCAAAATTTCCAGAAGCCTCTCCACTAAACAAAGGCAAATTATGAATAATAGTTATTTGGATAAATTAAGAAACAGCTCTCTTCCCACATTTCCTCAGGAAGTCCTTCCACTGATATTCTCTCCTAGACCCTTTTCCTCAGAGAATCTCTTTCTCCTCTTCCTTCTCTCAGATCATCGGCAGTTCACAAAGAACTATAGGTGGCCTGCCTTGCCACGGGGTACATAGTACAGCCCCTCCAGGGTCCAGCCAATTGTCAGTTTCCTTGTTCCATCCATTCCAGACTTTCAGAGTATACCAAAGGTGGCAAATCCATGGTATTTACACCAGGAAACTAGAGACAGAGGTCCATGCCTAGGATGGGGTGCGGGGCAGTCCATTTTCCTCCATGAACCATTTCTCCCCACCTCGCTACCCCCACGAAAGAGGAGGGAAAAGGAGACAAACCGTTAGAGATGAAGAACATTAGGTAATAGGTAACTGTCTCAGAGATAAACCCCAACGATAATAAAAGAAAAAGAAAGAATATTTGATAGTTGTTGAAATTGTTTTAATCTAGTGTGATGAAAAATTTCTACAGCCTAAACTTGAAAAGTTTACAACAATATATAGGCTGTTGCCGTAGAAGAAGAGAAATTGGTTTAAATTAATAAAGCAATTGATGGAGAAATTACTCCAGATGAGAAAACAAAAGAACACAAAATCGGCATGAAGACTAACTTTAAAACAGATCTCATTATTTACTGAGAAATCATGCGGTTGCTTTAAATTGAAGACTGAAATAAGAATAAAGTACAGGAAGGGAACAATATAAGCGAACATAATAACACCAAATGCAGATCAAATGAAACATGAGAAAAATCAGGATTGATATAATCAAATATGACCTCCACTACAAGAAAGTATTGCAAACGCGGGACAATCTATGCATAAAACTAAATCATTGGGAAGACACTGCAGAATAAAACCTTAAGCCAATAAATAAGTCATAATGGAGAAAAATAAATGTATAGATGAAAAAAGCAGGAACAGAGAAGTCGAATGATTAATTACAACTGAAGGCACGACGACCAGCAGCACATAAACAAAACTAAAATGCCAAAGCAGAGGCAAAATCGTGTGCATGATTGTAACAGAATGAAGTGGAAAAACTAAAAACAGAAAAAGAAAAAGGGAGAAACATGGGAACCTATTAACACGGTTATGTCGTGAGTCGTGACCACCGAGAATAGTTTCATTACAAATTTCATACCAATAATCGCTTCCAGATTATTTACCTTCTAACAGAAATTATTCATACTGAAACTATGATGAGTAAAAAGCTAGCAACAGGAATAAAAGAAAAAGTATAAACGAAGGGGAAAAAAAGGAATGCTGACTGAAACATACCAGCTCCTTTTGCAGCAGCACCTTGAATGAGAGTGAGACCCACCATCAAAGGATTAGAAGATACCCCATAACCATAACCCTCCACATAAGAAACTTCTGTCACATTTAAATCCTCAAAACCGTATACCCATCTAACAGTTAAAAGAAGGACAACGAAACCGAAAATCCGAGAAGACCTCATGATTCCACTTCTCTCAGAAGCCCTCTCACTTCTCAGTTCCACTAAAAATTACATACATTTGGGAAAATACAACAGCCCAACTGAGTTTTAAGCAATGGAAAACGATAGAGACAACTGCCCAAGAGAATTAAGTTCCAAAAAATGAACTCTTATTAAAGATGTAGACAGTAATGAAAACCAACAGAGATTTCTCTCCTGGTTCCTTCTATTGAGCTAAAAATAGTAGGCCATGTAAAAGGGGAAGCGAGTGATTCTTTCAAGTACGGAATCAACCGACCGAGAGAGAACGGAAGGTAATAGAGATCTTCAAGAAAATATTGGCATTTGCTGAACGACGACGTTGTCGTGTTTTGAGATTTTTCCCTCTCTCTTCCTCTGTCTCGGTGTCTCCCTCTCTGTCTCAGAGGCTCGAACACACGTTTCGAACCGAGTGATGATTCGATGGGCGCACTCTCACTGTGTAAACCATGAACATTCCCGAGCACACCTCACCATCATTCGTTGGTTTAAAATTTTGTAACGTTTTGTGTATTACAACCAATAAGAAATAAACACGTAGGAGAATCCGATGAGAGCGTGCTCGTTAGATCACCACTCTTAAAAACTTTTTTTTACCTATAAAAGAAAAATAATTTGGTGCGATTTTGGTTTTGGAATCTGCTTTCCTTTTCTTTCCCTCTCTTTTCTGCGGGGATGAATCATGAATGATAAAATTTATCTATTACCAAAAAAAAAAGAATGATAAAATTGATAAACGAACGGAATCCTCGTGAGTCGTGTGGCTCACAGCTGTTTCACTTGTTATAATCATAAATGCTTCGAGATTACCATTTTTCATCTTTACTCCCCAAATTTTTTCCTTTTCGGCTGTGACATGGGCTTAGTAGGTGTTTGGCATCCAACATTGCACCGTTTTCTTGTAAAAATGGTCGAAGGCATATGGATTGTTTGGCACTGGTAGTGTCATATAGGCGTTTTCTGAAAAAAATATAGCACTGGTTTTGTTTAGTATCAGTGCTAGCAGTACCGTTTTCAATATGATCTATAGAGTCTGGTTTCAGTCAAGGCAAAGCCCGTTCCAACAGCCTTTACAGCCTTGCATTGGGAATATCTCCGTAGTTATGTGATTTATTAAATGGGAGATATTCCCAATGCAAGGTTGCAAGGGGCTGCTCGAAGGGTGCAAGCACCGACTTGCCCTGATAGAAGCCGAACTCTGATCTATACCATCAAACACCCAAGATGATGCCACATCATTGCACCATTGGCATTAATATGTCGTTTTCTCATAAAACATTAAATATGGCATTGCTCCAAACCACACTTTCTCGATTTTCAAGGCAAGGTTTAGAGCAACATTTTTTTCTAGAAAAATAGTACCAAACAAGAGAACTTTGGATCTCTTGTGCATGCCTACCCACAATACACTACCCTCTGTGAATTGGGAACATCTCCCCTTGCATAATACTATGCAGAGGATAAGATGTTCCCCATGTGTTGTTACGATAAATATGGGCAAAGTTCTCGTGGATAGGAGATCCGAACTCAAACAAGAGGGCATTGTTTGAAGCACTGCTGTCTCTGATGTAGCACCTATGTGACATTGTTTTCTCAAAAAATGGCATCAATGCCAAACACCCGCTTAAACAATCGAAAGATTATATAATGGTAGAAATCAATAGGTATCATAAAATTCTCCACAAGATTGTTGTGCAGTGTTTTTAACAATGACAAAACAAATTTGAAATTACTCATTTCTTTGCATCTATGTGTGAGTTAATATGCTTACTCAATAAATAAATAAATGTGTGAGCTCATATGATTTTCACCAATCTCAATTTCATCCATTCAAATATTCTTTTGGGAAAATTGTTTATTAATACCTTGTATTTTAGGCTTACTACCACCTTGGTCCCCAAACTTTAAAATGCAACATACAGTATCCAATCAATCAAGTACCTACAATTAAGTGGCATTTCAAAAGACACAAATGCCCTTTAAATGTCATCTAATTCTCTTTATCAACTATCTGGACTTTGATAAAAAATGAGCAGTCCTCAATCCTTGTCTCTTCTATTCAAGAGAGTTGGGGTCATGTCTTAGTGGGCATGGATTTGGGACTGTTTATTTTTTATCAACGTTTGGATGATTGATAAAGAAAATTAGATAACACTTGAAGGCATTTGTATCTTTTCAAATTTTACTTAATGGCTGATTAACGACAAATACTAGATTGACACATTTTAAAAGTTAAGGTACTAAATTATCATATCTTAAAGTTTGGAAACAAAAATGATGGGGAATTTTCCCTAATTTTTTTAATTATATAAAATACAGTTATGTAAAAAGAAATATCAATTAAATAATCGGCATCATGGATCTACTATCCGCAAAACTGTTTCATGGATATAGATATTAGAACATTTTGTGAGTAGCAGATCAGGAGTGCATCAAAATAGCACCTCAAGATGAATTGATTAATTTCAACCACCGAAACAATTTCCCATGATTTCATTCAATTTGGTCCATCCAAACAATGTATCCAATCACCCCAAATATTTTGATTTTGGACCATTAAAATGTCTCATATAGTACTCGTGAGTTCATCTCATCCATCTAATAAATGCATGAAAATCTCTAAAAATTTCTAGGCCTTATAAAAGTAATGTATTATGTTAAAATCTAAGATCTATATCATAAAAAAAAATGCCTCCAAAAACAAATGGTTCCATCTAATTTAACCCATTCAAATGATGTACAAAATCAATCCAAAGATTTAGGGCATTAAAGGGGACTCCTGAATTGGTATCACCACTCGAAATTGATGTACTGGTATTTATGCATCATTCATTCATTCGAATGATTTTTTTTTATAGATTTTTTTTTTATGATACACCATTTACATTACCTTTTTTTTTTAGTTTATGCATTAATTGAATGGTTGGTTGAGATCAGTTGAAATATGGGTACACACTTAGACACTCGTGATTAATTCATTACTTTCAATAGATCATTTTGATAACATAGTTTCTTGGATTTGTTTATTTAGATTTCCCAAATTAATTGATATCCTATTAGATCACTTGGATGGCTGAGATTAATTCATTGATCTTAACAGATAATTTTAATGAGTCTGGATCTGCTCCTCACAAAGCACATCTCATACAGATCTCACAGCATGTTCTGGCCACATATGGGGAGATGTTCCCAATACATGGTGGGATGTAGATCTGAAATCGATGTGAGGAGTGCTTTGTGAGGATCAGATCCTAAATCGATTCTAATGCTCTAAATCTTTGGATTGATTTGGTACATCAGTGGACCATAATTTGGTTCTGAACTTAGGCTCTGTTTAGAAGGACTGAAAATATAAATATGTATATGCAAAAACTTATATTTTGTATTTCTACACCTGTATTTGCATTGTATATCTTTGTATTTGTACTCTTCCCAAATTGAGGTTAATGCTCAATTGCTCAGTTTGAAAAGAGTATAAATACAAATATGTACATTTCAACTACATACAAAATATAAGGTTTTTCACTCTACCTATTTGTATTTGTAGTCCTTCCAGCCTGAGCCTTATTTGCACCATATATATTTGTATTTGTACTTAGGCTCAGTTTGGAAGGAGTACAAATACAAATATTTACAGTGCAAAACCTTGCATTTTGTATGTATTTGTACTTAAGTTCAATTTGGAAGGAGTACAAATACAACTATGTATAGTGCAAATACATACAAAAGAATACAAAATGCAAGGTTTTGCACTGTACATATTTATATGTGTACTCCTTCCGAAGGCTCAGTTTGGAAAGAGTACAAATGCAAATATATACAATACAAATACATACAAAGTAATACAAAACATGAGGTTTTGCACTCTACATATTTGCAAAACCTTATGTTTTGTATTATTTTGTATGTATTTATACTATACATATTTGCATTTGTACCCCTTCCAAACTGAGCTTAAAGGAAAAATATCACTTAATTGATTATTGGAAAACCACAGTGATAGACCATATTTTTTAATTTCATCTATTATTTCATTTCCATGGCCTAAATTAGTTGAAACCTTGCACATCACTTGGAATTTTAGCATGAGTTGATTGGTTTTTAAGTATATATATTTGATAATTTAATACTACTCATACTAAAATAGGACCACCATTGTACAATATGTCTATTATGAATGAGGGTAGACCTAGTCTTAAGCTATGTTTGGGAGTGCTCATTTGAAAAATGAGTTCTTATATATTGAATAAGTGCTTAAAAAGAAGTGTTTATTCTAATAAGCACTTATGAGTGTTTGAGGTAGTATAAATATTTTTAAAATGACATGGTGGGCCAAGATAGGCCAGAAAGGAAATAAACACTTATTGAATAAGCATTAAAAAATTAAGCTCAAAATTTTGGCTTCTCAAATAAATACAAATAAGTGATTATTGGTGTGATCCTAGCTCAAAATAAGTGCTTATTCGAATAAAGCAATAAGCCTTCGAATAAAGCAATTATGTGATCCTAGCTCAAAATTTTGATTTATTATTATATAAATAATTTACTATTTTACTATCATTTTTATGTCAATATAATCGGGTTTATTAGGTCAGACCTGATTATTAATTAGAAGAATTCTGGGTTTATAATTTTGTCCCGATTAACAATCGGGTTGGGAGTAGGACACCTGTCTCAAGTTCTCAACCCATTGACAGCCTAGGTCCGACCCGAATAATGGCATAGTCCGGACTCGGATCCTTTTTTTTATCACGAGTTAGTGATAAAAATATCATACTTTTTTTTTCCTTTTTTGATAGGAAAAATGTAGTTCATGCAGCTATATATTATTAGTATTTAATAAAGCCTAAAGGAATGTAAAAAAAAAAGGCTATAATTGGTGGTACCTTATTACAGCCTTTGGCATACTCCTTGACGATTCAAACGATTCAACAATTCAAGAGAGTGGGGTAGGCTATTCATTACAGTACAAAGCAATATCACTTTCCCCCCAAGGCCCCAGTACGAGAGATGAGCAGCATGATTTCCTTCAACCATTCATTATCTCCTCCTTGATACAACTCTTTTCACAATTAAAGCCTATTTCCATGGCGATGCTTCTTCCCCCTGACTGGTACAGAATTGGGTAGAAAAAGTGAACCCTTTCCACTTTCCCGTAAGAGATAATGCCGCAGTAATTCTCGTTTTCAGTTTCATATTCCCACCGACAAACTGATGCTATTAGGGTGTCAATGGACTGGTTTTGAATTGGACTTCATCTGCTACAAAATCAATTTTGATGGATTAGACAGACAAACAAGACATATTAGATTGGACCAATCTGGTTCATCCATAACAAATTTATATTAGATTGAGTTGGATTAAGCCAATATCTGGTCCATTGATATAACATAAGAATATATGTATCAATGGACCGGGTTTGGGTTGAAACCAATCTAAATCAAAATAATTTTGAACAGATTGGATGGTCCAGACATTGAATTGGACTGGTCCAAATATGTCCAAAACATTCATTGGATTAGATTGGACCTGGTCCATTTATAATGGACTCACATTGGATTGGACCAAATCCAATCCAATTAACACCCATAGATGCTAGTGAATTTCCTTGGGATAAATAATATACTTACTTTTCTACCATAATTATAATTAATAATTAACTGAAAATATAAAAAGAAAAAAGAAAAACAAACCCCATTTAGTTAGAGCACAGAACATGTTGTTGGGTTGGTTTTCCTAACTATAAATTAACTCTGAAGTACTTCCCACTTCTGTTGTGATTTTAAGTCACATTGCTTTGGTTGTAGAAGTTCTTTTGATTATTTTACATTCATCTCTTTATTTTGTTCTTCTTGAGAATTATATCTGAACTTTGATTGGATTTGTTGACATCTCTTTGTATCAATCTCTTGAATGAATGAAATATGCAAAAAAAAAAAAAAAAATTAACGCTGCCTTTGAAGTGACAGTCTGGACTGGAATTGTTTAGGAAATTGGAAGAGGGGCGGGCAATAGGAACTTTTACATCTGTGTAACCATGGTCACAGCAAGTTCTGCAACCTCTTAATAAAACACAACATTGTCATTATTATTAGGGTACCCGAATTTTACTTTGGGCCTAGTTTCATTTTGGTATATCTAAATCTTAAAACTTGACAATCTAGTACCTGAATTTTCAAAATATCTGAGTTAATTAAGTCCAAAATTGTTAACCTTTATTAAATGGCATGTGAAAAGATATAAATGCCCTTCAAGTGTTATCTAATTTTCTTTATCAACCATCCAAATGTCCTTTGGGTTGTTTATTATTATTTTAGTTCAATCTTAAATTTTGAGGAAAAAAATGATGACAAATAGTATTGTTTTATTTCCAAAGATAATTTTGATATTTTCAAAAGTTTTAAGTCACATATAACACAGATAACTAACGACATTACTGTTAATAATAGAAGTTTTGGGAGTTTAGGTACGACATCGACACGATTTAAAATTCAGATACCAAAGTAAAATTAAGCTTTAAGTATAAGGTACTCATATGTAACTTATCCTTTTTTTTTATTACTTTAAAATTTTAAAAGGAGTTCCACACCTTTAGAAAAGGGAGGAAATGCTCCTTTTCACAACACAAGATGAAAGGGTCACGTCTTGTATATTGGGGAGAATCTTAAATCTTCCATAGACATGGTTTTGTTATAATTTGGAAGGAGCATTCCCTCTTTTAAAAGAAACGAGAGCAACAGGGATCCCTAAAACCATAAAACCAAAACATAGGGCCATCTGCATGTTTATGTTTTATTGAAAAGCATGGACTCAACGCGCAAGATTTCATTGGGACCCTACATGCAATAGCTGCTCTGACTTAGGTATTTGGATTCCAAGAGGGACATTTTTTCTCTGGAATTCCCCAAAACAAGGCGCCCAGCTAACTTGCTAGTAGCCTCCTAACCTAAGTAGTTGTAGGGTCTCTTTCTCTCTCCGCAAGAGAGGTTTGGGATGGATTCCACCCTTCACAGGGGAGCAATCCCAATATAACAACCATACATGTAGCAAGGTAGGGGTGCAAAGGGAAACCTACCCTTCACAGGGGAGCAATCCCAATATAACAACCATACATGTAGCAAGGTAGGGGTGCAAAGGGAAACCTGATTCAAAACTCCTTGTCCCTGCTACTTTTTTATGATTAAAAAAAATTGTTGGAAACAAAATGTTCTCTCAGATATAACTGAAGGGGGACACACATATTAAGAATGAAGGAAATGAACTAAACCATTAACCAATTCAAACCCCAAATTAACAAAATATATAAGAAAATAAAAAATTAATAAAGAAAGAGGAGAACTTGGTGTGCGGGCCTCTACCCTTTTTCTTGATTTCATAATCTTGGTGTGCGGCTTTGTCCTCCCACCTCAGATTCATCAATTGGCAGGACTATCTGACTGTGATTTTGGTTCGAGACACTTCGCATCGGGCAACATCAACTCTCTTGTTGGAGGAATTAATGTGCTCTATCAATTGCTAAAGATTATTTCAGAAAATAAAATTGAGACATTTGTGAAATTACATAGCTAGGAAGAGAGAATAAAAAAACAGATGCTCCGATAATTTCACTAGTCAACAACACTTTGTCTATACTGAAATACTACCAGAAAAACACAATCTCTAAAAATGGAGTCTTCCCCCCCTCTGAGTGATAAACATCCAATAGAAAATCTGGCACAAAAGACAGTTTTAGAGGATGAGCAAGACAGCGCAAATGTAGCCAAATTATGGGCTGACTTGTTACAAGATCTAGGAACATATGTAATTGAACAGTTAGGAAGGAAGTTTAACAGATCCCTGCAAGAAGAGATGAGCACCATAATGCTCCAAGGAGGATTTGGATTAACCTCCAATAGGGAATCAACTAGTACTTTAGCATCACCTTCAAATGTGATTGAGTGTAAATCCAATTGCATGGCAAGATTAATGCCTTCAAGAAGGGTCAAAGCTTCAGTAGCTAAAGCTGAATGAGCAACAATTGGAATAGACCGAGAAACCACTAAGGCTCTTCTATCATCATGAACAATTAGGGCGCATTCTTTTTCTTTTGGATTTTGAGAGGAGGGAAAGTTGGTTAATGGGATTTTGATTCCCATTGACCAAGAAACCCATGTTCATTTTTCAGATTTATGTGAGGACCAATGAAAGTTTATTTTCTTGGGTATCACTTACCATCTCCTAAATGGGTAAATTAACTTTCCCATATAGGGGAAAGTTGCCAATACTTGAATGGGACAAAAATGTCCCTTTTAATGATGGAGTTTTATGGCTAAGATTGTCATTGCCTTATTTATATGGGAAATGAAATAACATGGGTATGCACTTATCCAAATAAGTCTTTCATGGGAAATACTTGCCCAAGTAAGTGCATTTACTCAGGTAAGTGACTTATCGAAAAATGAACGGGGCATTAGACTAATACCAGAATTGGTGTTTGAAGTGGCATCATCAAAGTTTAGCTTCAACCTTTCAGCACAAGGTCTTTCCCAGTGGATTTGATGTGAAGGAACCGATGGAAGTTAAGGACTGAATTTTGAGAGCTGATTACCATATAAACACTAGCTATGAAAAAGCGAACTCGCTTTGCTAATGATCATTTTAGGACTCCACTTATTTTGGTTAAAAATTAAATCATTTTGAGCCTTCCAAATGGACCACAAAATTGAAATACACCTCCACACTAAGTGATTGAATGAAGCATGAGTATCATTTAGGCCCTGTTTGATGATTAAGTACTTGTTACAAGAAATACTTGTACTTCTTAGAATTACTTATTTTAACAACCACTTAAGGTTGTTTGGTAACATACTTTTCAAATCACTTATTATGTTTTTAAGCGCTTATTAGGATGGGGGTGTTTGATAAGTTACTTTCCTCATAAATGCTTATATTGACACAAATGACAATTTTAACCCTCACTTCACTCATACATATATACAATGCTTTTCACATGTTATGCTATACATTTTAATTGAGAGTCCACGTGGATCCACATGTGAATCGCCATATGGACCCAATAATAGTAATAATAACAACAACAACAACAACAACAACAATAATAATAATAATAATAATAATAAATTAATAATAATCATAATAATAATAATAAAATACTAAATAATAAATAATAATTATACATAATCCTAATAAATAATAAATACTCCAGCCTCCCTCTCCATTTCATACTTCTTCCTTTTCTTCTTCAGAACCCCCCGAAATCCACTATTCATCATCTTCCTCATGACACAAAACCAACGACATCGGTGAATTCATTCCGATCTCCACCTCCAATCTCTCGTCTCTCTTTTTCTCCCACACCATCTCTCTTTCTTCTTTTTTTTTTCTTCTTCTTCTCCTTAGTCTTCACTATTTCCCTTTCCATGTTCATCATCATCGTTGGAACAACGGGTTCAAACCAGCAATAGTGGTGAATGGCAGAGTTGAACAGGACCGAAGACTAAGGAAGAAAAAACAAATATGCGATACCAGAGTTCGACCTTTGTGGCAAGGCTGAGGATTGAGGAAGAAAAAACAGGAACGATGAGATTTGTGAAATTATTAGGGACTAATTCAAGTGTAGATATGCGAAAACCTAGAAAAAACTAACCTCTTGTTGCCGGTTAGTTCAAATGTAGATCTGTGAAAAAACAAACAATTCAAGTGTAGATCTACAAAGAACAAGGAATTCAAGTTAGAAAAAAAATTATTAAATGAGAAAAAAACTTCAGAAAATAGAAGAAAGTGGCCAAACGACAGATCCACCAACCACTTTTCCTCACTTACAACTGGTGCACTGTTACCTGGGTTTGATGTTCGAATGAATGGAGGAGGAGGTATAACCCTTGTGAGGGTATTTTAGGCATTAAAATAATATTAGGGACTAGTTTGTCCCATTTTTTTAGAGAAGTACTTCTTCAAAAATTACTTAAAATACTTTTTTCTCACTTTTTTAACAAACACACAAAACCACTTAATGTATTGTCCCATCTCTTAAAAGAATTACTTCTTTTAAGTATTTTCAAACACTACCTTAATCAATTCCGATAAGCGAGCCAGTCTGAGAAAGTTGTATTTGAATAATCAGCAATACGGATCCCCAACTCAGGTCTGAACCATACCAATGTTGCAGTTGGACAGTAAATAAAAATGTGCTCAATAGTTTTATCCTCACAACAATAGAAAAGACAAGTGGGTTCAATATGTTTAAATTCTTTCTTCAGCCTTTGTTCTAGAGGGAAGCATATTGTGAATGGCTTGCCAAATAAATATTTGGAATTTGGGAACAATACCCTTCAGACTCTATAAGTCTCTCCAAGAGGAATTATCAACTACGAGATGTGTCTAGGAACAATTTGGCTGAGAAGATGCTAAAAGAATATTTCCTGAAGCAGTAGTATATCGGCCCTGTAGAGTGAATCCATATTAATTTGTCCTGCATAGCCGATGTTGAGATTGGAAGTTGAATTGCACTTATTTCTTGTGTTGTATGGACATCATATAAAGAGTTAATTACTCTTTGTTTCCAAGTCATGTTGTCATGATTAATCAGTTCAGCAACTTTAAGGGTGTGAGATTGAAGAGACGAGATCTAATTTTGAAGATCCAAGGGTAACCAAG
Organism: Nelumbo lutea; assembly: GCF_056320005.1. Lineage (NCBI taxonomy): Eukaryota > Viridiplantae > Streptophyta > Magnoliopsida > Proteales > Nelumbonaceae > Nelumbo > Nelumbo lutea. The sequence continues at coordinate 66,684,970 of NC_142687.1, read as the reverse complement.
GATCGTGTACCATATCAACACCCCACCTATTCCTATAAGCCAATAACAACCCTTTCTGAGGACCTCCTTACACTAAAGCATACCATTCCAAGTATAGGAACTAGCCCAAAGAGAACCCATAGAAGTAAGAAATCTCCAATCAAGTTTAAGAATCAGAGCTTGGTTCTTAAGAAAAGCATTGCGGATTCCCAAACCACCAAGGTCCTTAGAAGTTAGAAAGAGATCCCAAGATTTGAGGTACAACCCCGAATTTTCGGAATGAGTCCACCGAAAATTCCTACAAACACTGTTCAAGGCTGTAAGGTAAATTTGCATAATGTATTGAGGCATGGATTGAAGTGTTAATGTTTGCTTCTTCAAACCTAAAAGTTGTTTTCAGTTTATCCACCAAATATTGCCATTCTTGGACCTTCGAATGACCCAAAAAGAGGGGGCCTCCCAGATATCTCTCATTAGCACTCATAAATCTAACTCTAATACGGCGGGCTATGCTATTTCTGGGTTGGTGACGAGTGTTTGGGATGAAGTAAATTGTAGACTTTTGAAAATTCACTTATTGGCTGACCATTTGCAAAACAGATGTAGTATTTCTAAAATTCGAGAAACTTCTCTGTTGTTAGGTCATCAGCAAACATAAGATGTGAAAGCCGCACACCAAAATTTCCAAATTTGAAGCCATGGATCAACTCTGGCTGCATTCTTTTATCCAACAAGCAAGAAAGAATTTCAATGCAGAGAATGAATAGATAGGATGAAAGGGACACCCCTGTCTCAATCCTCTATAAGGATTGAAAGAAACACCTAGCTTTCCATTGCAAAGAATTGAGCAATTTGCAGTAGATAAACAGCAGTAAATTAAGTGGCAAAAATCATTAGAGAATCCACAGTGATGAAGCACTCTTCATTATTGAGTGTATTACTTCTTGAGAGATAACGGTGTTATCTGTAATATTCGTCCTCGATGTAAAAGCACTTTGCACCGGGGAAATCAGACTTGGGAGGATGGCCTTCAAACGATTGGTAAGCATTTTAGTGATAATTTTATACAATTCATTGCTCAAACCAATCGGTCGAAGGTCCTTAGGAGTTTCAAGGGAATCAATCTTAGGGATTAAAGAGAGAAAGGAATAATTAACCTAAGCTATGGATTCGGGATTTTTGAAGTCCTACTGAACCCAACATGTAATGACAGCCCCCATGAGAGACTACCCCTTTTGAAGAACAGTCACATGAATACCATCTGGGCAGGGAGCTTTCCAGGGACCAATATTGAATAAAACTGTTTTGACCTTAGCTTCAGTGGACGGGTTCATTAATAATAATTTGTCCTGTTCTCACATATGATAAGCCATATCAAGAAGTGAGCATTGAAAATTGATAGCCATGTGCATGTAGTGCCCACCTGTTCCCCAGAAGGCTTGGACCAACATTGAGCAATGCCTCTTTTCTTTTGGGATCCAACAATAAACCAGACTTAATTTTACATGAATATGGGCCCTGGGGCTGCAAATCAATGGAATTAGTCGAATCGAATCTGAATCTGATAATACCCACATATAAATTTGATTGATGAATCACATCAGTAGTATTATATATAATTAATAAAATAAGACTAAAAATAATTCTTTTGTTATTGTATTTCATGAATAAGATGAGCTGAAAAGAGGATTCTATCAAAGCTAAACCATTTTTCTTTTGGCAAAAAAGGAAAAGCTCATATTAATAATATTAACATATTAAAAGTCTGTAATTTGAGAGAGGAAGTTGAAACCTCCTCTCTCTTCCTTTCATGCATAGTGCATACTCTATATTAAGGTTTTTAAAACCTACCTGTACAACCCGGTTAGGGGTCGGTTTTCGGGTTGAATGATCCGATTGTTAAATCAAATGAATGGCCTGTTTTAATAAAAAAAATAAAAAAGTAAAAAAGTAAAATTGGCCAAACCATTAAATGGTTCGACAGCTCGGGTCAACGGTTTTGAGAGAGATAATGATTCTGGAATAAAATGGAACTAATCACCTGACCGGTTATTGGTTTTTCCAATCCGATCATCCGATCCGGTCCGGTCTTAAAAACCATTCTCTATATACTGTGCTATGAGCTATAGCTCGTAGGTTGGATCTTAAAACTGGTGGCAAATAATTCTGTGGGATCCACTATCCAGACCCACCCATCGATGGGTTCTAATCCCCACTTCCTGGATCCTATCTGGCCCATACCATGTATTCAATCTCGTATAAAATTCTTCTATTATTGCGTAAAAAGAGAAGAGGAATAGAAGGCTTGATCCATCACTATTCACTGGAATCCACTCAAACCAGTGTTGACAATAGCCCCATGATAGGGTCATTATCATGAATAATGTCTGTTAAATCAGAAAGCTGGACAAATTGTTTCATTCACAGATGCACTTTGTCATGGGCGAGCCTTGAGAAGATAGATCCAGCCCACATCCCATCATCCATCTCTAATGCTAATGGTTGGTACGTATCTGCTTTACTTAACATATTTCCTATTTCTGTTACTGAATTTGTGTCCTACGCATTTTCACAAGCAACCAAGACCTCTCCACCCGATAAAAAAAAGAGAAAAAAATTACATACACATTATTTTTTTTTATTGATAAAAAGTAAGCAATCCATCAGATCGAAGGAAGATAAGCCGTTCTTGCAATTTAATCATCAAAGATGATTTGGTTTTGTTCTATGAATCTATATTTTACTATTTATCGGAGGGGTGGGGATGTTTGGTATAGTCTGTGTTGTGTTGTTTTTGGATTGATTAATATAAATTTGTAAGTAATATGATAAATATGAATATCATTTTAAGTAGAAAAATGCATGTATGAGAAACATCTAATTTGACATTTTAAGTAGAAATAACAATTTGTATTAATCAATTCAAATTATTTTTAAAATAATTAATTAAAATAAAAAAACCTTTTACACAAATTTGTATTGATCAATCCAAAATACAATATAAATCGCTCAATTTTGTTTTATTATTTGGAATATTGAAAGGTTTGGAATATCAAATACATATAAAATATAAGATTTTACACTCTAGGTATATGCATTTATTCTCCTTCCAAACTAAGCCTAAGTATCCATCAACACATGCTCTCGGTTTAGTCTGCATCTCTCCAAATTCACATCCAAATCAATATATAAATACAATGTTTTAAAAAGCCAAAGGCACAATTAAGGAATAATGGCATTTTGTCATGAAGATGCAAAGCGTAAGCATCAAGGCATCATATAGCAAGGCACAATTAAGCAATCAGAAACTAATAATAGAAGTATTATATAATGGCACGATTAGACATATTATAAAAATATAAAGAAATCATTAACAAGAAAAATATAAATTAAGATACAAACATATTCTTTTTGTTTATCTTTTCATTTGGTGTTTATTTGTTTTATGATGACCCAAATTAATGACGAGTTGACGACCCTCCATATACGAATTTAGCTTAAAAATATGAAAACTAAAATTATATTTTCAGAAACGAAGAAAATGCTAATAACCAAATGAATTAATTAGTGCAAGTCAGGGATCTCTTATACCAATATGCCTTTAGACTAGACGACATGGTGGTAGGGTCTTTTCACAGGTTCAACCAATGTTTTAAAAATCAATCCGAATTCAGAATCACTTTGGACACCAGTTTCTGAGTCAGTGATCCGACTCTAGGATTTGAATGAATGGCCATTTTAATTAAGAAATAAAAATTATAATTAAAATAAAACGGCCAAAACCATTATTCGAGTTGAATGAATTGGTGATTCAACCACCCAGATCAATAAATCATTGACCAAATCAATAAAGTGTAAAATGAAACCAATTGCCTAAATAGTTCCTGGGCCAAACAGTCTGACCCTCTACTAGGTCTGGTTCAACTATGTCATTAGGATCTATATAGCTTCATAGAACATGTTTTGTTTTTATTGATAATGTTTTACAACAAATTAATTGTTTATAATTATTTTATGAATATATATAGAACCATTAAAAATGTGGAGCTATTGTGATGGAGGCCCATCTCACCATATGGGCGGCAGTCCATAGGATAAGGAAGCTTGCAAGATAAGGATAATTCAAGAATTCAAGATTATCCCATAATTGAAGAATTCAATATCCATCAAGAATTCAAAAATACATGGAAATCCCAGAAGAACGAAGAGTTAAACTGGTAGCCTTCCGCCTAAAAGGAGGCGCATCTGTTTGGTGGGAACACATGAGAGAGACTCGGATCAGAGAATGAAGGGGTCATGTTCGAACCTAGAGGCACATGAAGCAGTTAATCAGATGTAGTTTTTTACCCTCAGATTATGAATAGTATATGTTTGAATCATATCAACGATGTGCGCATGGTTCCCGAAGTGTTAATGAATATACATCTGAATTTTTAAGACTAGCTGAAAGAAATCAATTATCTAAAAGTGATAACCAGTAGACAACTCATTATCTTAGCGGTTTAATTCCAATTATCAGAGACAAAATTGGCGTCCAAATGGTTCTTAGTGTGCAGGAAGCAAAGAACCTAGCCTTGAAAGCTGAATTAATGTTCCAAGAAAATGCTCGTAGTGATAATTATCGCCGGTACAGCGGGAGTGACAACAGACAGACAATTGTCGACAGGAACAAATCAGCCCCGGTAGTACAACCTTCTCACCCGACAAATACAACTAATGCCGGTAAGGCCATCACGGGAGGAAATACTTGAGGTAACCCTTCCAACCCTCCTAAACCCAGTAATTCCTATGCAAAACCTGCTCCTTTAAATGCTTTAAATGTAATGGGGTTGGGCATAGATCCATTGACTGTCTCAGAAGGAAGGTAGTTAATATGATAGAGAGGAAAGAGGAAGAAGATGTTGAGGATGAAGTATATTGTGGAACTGATGGGGAAGATGAAGAAGGTCTATACGAACATGAAGAATATACATGTGTTGTGAGAAAATTAATGTTGTCCCAAAAAAATAAAGATACCTCACAAAGACACAGATTGTTCTGTACTAGATGTACTATCAAGGGTAAATTATTTGATTTAATTATTGATAGTGGCAGTCAAGAAAAGATCATCAGGGATCTGCATGGGGGTGGATTAGCAAGACACCTGGGAAGCGACAAAACAATTGAAGCAGTTAAAGGGCGATACTACTGGCCGAAATTAAGAAGGGATGTGTCTACTATTATGAGTAGATATTATATTTATCAAACAACTAAGGGACAAACCCAAAATATTGGTCTCTACATACCTCTACCCGTTCCTATTGCTATTTGGGAAGACTTGTCCATGGATTTTGTGCTAGGCTTGTCAAAAACCCAAAGAAATATGGACTCCGTCTTCGTAGTGGTTGGCAGGTTCTCTAAGATGGCTCACTTCCTTCCATGCAAGAAAACAATAGATACATCAACGACAGCCAAATTATTTTTCAGGGAGGTTGTCCGTTTACATGGGGTACTCAAGACTATTACCTCAGATCGAGATACAAGGTTCTTAAGTCACTTTTGGATGACCCTATGGAGGTTATTTGACTCAATTTCAGCAGCACAGTCCATCCGCAGACAAACAGAGGTGGTGAACCGGACCCTTGGTAATTTAATTTGTAGTATCTGTCGGGAGAGATCAAAACATTGGGATTTCGCCATAGCACAGGCCGAGTTCGCATATAATAATGCAGTCCACAGCTCTATAGTTAAGTCTCCATTCTCCATTGTCTACATGAAGGTTCCTAATCATGCACTGGACTTAGTGAAGCTATCCAGAATGGCAGACCAGATCCAATCCGTCCAAGAAGTCGTGAAGCAGAAACTGGAACAAACCAACGCCAAGTACAAGTTGGCAGCAGACAAGCATCGTCGGCACCAAGTGTTTGACGTCGGTGATGAAGTTATGGTATTCTTGAGGAAGGAAAGGATTCTCGTGGGAAAGTACAACAAGTTGTAGCCTCAGAAGTACGGTCCATACAAGATCATAAAGAAGATCAATGACAATGCCTATGTTGTGGACCTAGTAGATCATATGGGTATCTCCAAGACATTCAATGTTGTTAACCTTCATCGCTACCTACCGGAGGTGACACTTGCATATCCTAATCACGACTCGGGGTCGAGTTTCTTCCAAGTGGGGGAGAATGATGGAGGCCCATCTCACCACATGGGCGGCAGTCCATAGGATAAGGAAGGTTGCAGGATAAGGATAATTCAATAATTCAAGATAATCCCATAATTGAAGAATTCAAGATCCATCAAGAATTCAAGAATCCAAGATAATCCAAGAGTTCAAGATAATCTAAGATTCATACCAAGATTAGGATAACCCATGCATGGATAAGATCTAGGGAGATCGGACGGTGAAGATCAAGCCCAAGAGTGTTCGATCCGATCAAGACAAAGATCAAGATCAAGAAGAGTTCGATCCTAGCAGATTAGAGATCTATCACAATTGTTCTTTCCTAGTTATTCTACAATTTCTAGATGTATTATAAATATTGTTATTTTCCAAGCTAACGAACACTTCAGTTTTTCGTCACCTTTTCTCTCTCCTCTAGAGATTTACGTTTAATTTCACTAGAAACTGGTGTTCGCCCGGTACTTGCATAACCAGCTCGGTTTTCATTGCTTCCACGCTACGTCAGGCTTTGACTTTTTTATCATTTCTTAAACTAAAATTAAAGAATCTATGAATATTATATAAGAAAGCAAAATCTTTGCTGCCTAAATTAAAGAAGCAGCTCATATCGATCACATGGACTACTTAAAATAAAAGAGACATGGTTCATTGGTCAACTAGGGATATTGTTATTATAATAAATAACTAGTAAGCCTTCATGTGAGCACTTGGGTCCCCATAAGGCCATAAATTCTCACATAATAATGCACCCAGGTTGTCATCATTCTTTTCGTTTTATATTTAAAGCACCAACACCTAATGGGGCTACCCCTGTAGGTGATGTAGTTTTATGAAAAATGGGGAAAGCGTGTTACGTTTATTTGGCCTTAGTAGGGGTTCACCATATGTGGACTAAATTAGTTAATTCTGGTCATCAGTTTTTAGATAGATGGTTGGAATGTCTGATTTAAATGAATAATTTGTTTTAATAAAAAATAAAAAATAGTTAAAAATCATTGAATGGGTAGACAATTTGACCATCCAGGTCAATAAATTGTTGACCAATTTAACAGTTTTTTGCTAGAAACCAGGCTTTGGATAAACAGAACCGATAACTTGAACAAATCCCGGGCCAAACAGTCTGTCCATTCGGGAAAATACCTTCCCCTTCGCATAGCAATTTTAACCCTTATTTTTTTTTGTTTATTTGTTTGATTTTTTTTGAGAATGTTGGAATAATTATTTAAAGCTACCTTCATTCAAGGTTTTAATTAAAAGGCGAAAGTTTGGAATCAAAGTGATTAAGCTCAGAGAAGCAAGGCATAGGCCATTAGAGGTGTTTTAACGTGAAAGCCTCAAAGTTTCATAATTAACTAGCATGAATATTGCATGCATAAATATGTGGTCCTTTTCAATTGTCATAAGTCAGCCATATATTGAAAGTTCTTATCACCATCAAACCTTACCAAGTTTAATTCTGGAGATCCACTTAATATAGTTTTCACAACTTTTGATCTTTTTGGGGGTAAATTGCTGAAATCTCCCCTCTTACAAGTAGATTCTCTATAGTATAATCTTCTAAAAAAAGTCATAAAAATGTCCAAAACACTCATTCAGTTATTATCAAGACAGCAAATGGGCTGTGGCAGGTTTTTACAATTAAGACCCAAAGACCCTTCCATTCCTAATTCATCCTACTTTTCACCTCAGTTTCATCCCTAAATCTCTTATATTATGTTTTTTTTGGTATTCAGTGCCATGTGTCATTGATAACTTTTCTCTTAACCCCTTTGTCCCCAAAATGCTGATTGTAGGGTTCAATTTCACTTCATGCTGAAGTAAACTAGCTAATACACCAACGATACTATATCAATTGGATTATCTTTGTTACTTTATTATTATTATTATTATTATTATTATTATTATTATTATTATTATTATTATTATTATTATTATTTTTAAATAAAAAGGTTTGTTTCAATTAATAAAAGTAGGGAAAATGAACAAGATGGAGTCATGGGACAACCAAGTGATAGAACTATTTCAACCAATCTTCATGACAAGATCACTGGGGAAGAACTTGATCAAGTAGTTATGAATAAGACAAAAATAATTAAGGAGCAAACCTATACCATGTCAACAGCTATAAATACTTAGTTCAGGATGAACCAAAAGCTATAGAAAAAAAAAAAAAATTCAATATCAAATTCCAATTATATGTAAGTACCAAAAAAAAATTCGAATTATATGGCAGTTGCCGACACGGTTGAATTGATTACCGCATCTGCCGACAGGCATATTCAATTATATGACTCCATTCATACAATTACAATTCACACTCCAAGGCCTCGTTTGGTTTATTGGGTTTAAAATTGAAATTGGAATGGATTATTTTGTTTTCAATTGTTTGATTGAGCGGAATCAGAATTTCATTTTCATTTTTGTTGGACATTCTCTCATTGAAAAAAATGATCATTCCCTACCCCTCCTTTTAGAATTAAATTCAATTCATCTAATTCTAATTTTAATTCTCATTCTTATTCATGTTTGAACCAATCAAATTATTAGAATAAATCATTCTAATTCTAATTCTGAAACCGAAAGATTTTTATTCCAATTCCGATTCAAACGGACCCTAATTTATTTCTTTAATCTTCAGTCAGGCTCCACCATTTACTGAATAATAATTTTTTTTTTGACAGTCTGCGTTCGGCAGACGACAGCCTCTGCCCTGCTCCAGCCACAGCCCAGAGCCCACAGCCTACAGCCCACTGGCCACCGGCTCTCTAAACGTAACACGTTAGTTCATAATCTCACGAAATGGCATCAATGGATCTCACTTACAAAGAATAGAAATGACCCCACATCTGTTCTTTACAGAATACAAACAACAAGTACGTGTAAAAAAGATCACCAACCCTTGTAACCCAATCTGGTAACATTAGGGATCACTGACATTTTTCTTTTTCTGATCCTATTTTTTTAGCTTGTCTTATACATTTTCATGTCAAATTTAACTGGGCAGACCCCCGTACTAAGTACGGGGTTAGTATCGTGACAAATTTGGTTTTCATTCATGTATTCTGATAAATTTGGTTTGATACCCTTTTTTTATGCTATATAAGTTTAGGTAATTATTTTATTGAATTTGAGAGAGTAAATAATGTTTTTATTTCTAAATAATAACTTTATTATATTTTATCAATACTAATACTAATAATAATAATAATAATAATAAATAATTATCTTATATTATATTTTAAGCAATTTTTTTACTTTATTATATTTTTAATTAATTTTCATATTTTTCAATGGATACACCCTTTCTCTACAGATCACAAACAATCGACTTTGAAACTTTGTTGGCCTCTTAGGCCCAATAACCAATTCTCCATTTAGCCCATTTTGAGACAGATGGATTAGCCATCCCACCAGTGCTAATGGGCCCATCCACTACTTTGCCATTCAAGATCCAAACTCCACATGTCCATTAGTGTTCTCTTGTACCTCTCAATCTCGATTTAACTGCGTTCCTTTTCACCATTTCAAACACATCTCAATATTACTACTCACCACCTATTCTATATATTCTAGATAGCCTAGTTTTATTTTTTATTTTATTTTTTTACCTTTAATACTATTTGACTCATAATCTCCTTCCTCAGAACCATTATTCAACTTCCAGTCTTCCTTTGTATCAGAGGGAGACCAATTTATCTCTGGGAATCATAATATACAGCATGGAATAGTGATTTCTTCATAAGCATCAGAGATAAGAGCAAGTTAACCAAAAGCTTAACTTTGCATGAATGGAATTGAGCAGCTACACCTATACAAATCATTTTATTTAAAATTCATTATTGGTATATCTAATTTAAGTTTTTTATTTGATTTAAAATATGCAAGCCAAGTTTATTTTGTGGAGTATAATGAATGGTCTTCGTTAACAAAAGTTTAGGCAGGAGTTGTATGACATTCCCAAGTCCAGCCCAACCAATATTTTTGGGTTATATATAATTTTTATTATTTAAATGGGACTTAAATAATTTTTTGCTTTTATTAACTATTATTAGATAAATGTTTTTTAACTTTTACTAATTTTTATAGTTTAAAATTACTATAGTAGATTATATTGAATTTTTTACTAATTAATCAAAAATAAATTTAAAACATCTAATGAATTGTATTAGTAAGGTATGGGTATATTTTATCTAATTAGGGGGAAACTTACCCTTAATACTTGTTTAACCTTTTTTTCCTTTTATCAATGTTTTATATTTTAATCCAATTATTTATTATTTAATCATTTTAACAACTATTGCATTTTCTTTTTTAATTATTTACAGTTTTTCCTTTTATCAGTTTTTTAATTTTTAAATATTTTATTAATTATTCAATAATTTTCTTATTGAATTAGTCATTTTTAATTACTTAGTCAATTTCTTATTTAATTAAATCAAATTATTCAATATTTTTCTTGTTAATCTAATTTTTAATTAGTAATTACTTAATCATTTTATTATTTGATTATCCATTCTATAATGAATAATTGGTTTTAATTGTTTAATCATATTATTTTCTAATTTAATAATGCAATGAATTATTTAGTCATTATCATTAATAATTGAATAATTTGCGTAGGAGGGTTTTAGTCTAATTATTTGATACACACACACACACACAATAGGTTTAAATTAATAAAATGATAAATTGAAGTTAAAAATTACAATTGGATTGGATAGATGGAAAATATTACAAATAATTCTCAATTAAAATAAAAATTAAAAGTTACAAAGTACAAAAGATATTGGATTCAATACTTTTTCAAGTTCCACCTCTACCATCTACATCTCATGAACTATCAATTGAGATGTCATGTCCTCCTTTGTCTTGTAATCTATCTTCTACATCTATTCAATCCTTTATGCAGATGCACAACTCCAAAGATTGAACATTCAAGTTACTCCTCTTCTCATCCAAAACCCAATTACCTATAAAATAACAAAACAATGATGCAATTGTTAATATTGGAGGGATTAATATATCACATGCCATGATTGAAAGAATTGGATAATTTTTTTCCATTTTCTCTCCAATAGGCTAAAATATCAACATGTACACTTCCCTTGAGTTGAGGTAGTCAGACATTTGATTGTTGTAAATAAACTTGTTCACTAAGTGATGAACTTGATGAAGAGGTGGCAGTTGATTGTTGCATTTCTCTAGCTATTATTAACCAAATATTATTTCACCACCACTTTCAGGTTATGTGGTTGTTGAACTTCTTTTGTTTCCTATTAAACTTTGAGAAGAGAATCATACATTTGAAATAATAAATTTTTAACTTCACCTTTTTTTTTGTCAACTTTGTTTGCTTCCTCTGATGCTTATGGTTAACTTGCTCAAATATGAGTTATCATATTCGTATCAACCATTCATGTAAGGTTGAGCTTTTGGTTAACTTGCTCTTATCTCTTATGCTTATGAAACAATTACTATTCCATACCATATATTATGATTTCCAGAGTTAAATTGGTCCTCCTCTGCATTTAAGCATTAATTTGATCTTCCTTTCAGAGTTTGAAAGGAAGATCCGTATGGACTCTCATGGTCATAAACCTCTCAATGATTGGCTTCAAGTGTGGTGGAATATGAATTGTTTTTTTCCCAAGGATTATTGTTTCTATGGTTTATTTGATGGGCCAGGAATAAGCTACTTTTTGAACACAACCCTTTCGACCCATTTATAGTTTTATCAAAACGCAAGCTTTCTGTAACACCATTCTGAGTAAAGAAATTAATGCTTCCAGTAATACAGGTACTAGTGTTCCTGTTGCTCTTCCTCAGCCTAGATGGATTCCACCTGATACAAATGTTGTGAAAATTAATGTTGATGAAGCTCTGGCTGACAACTTAATAGGTATAAGCCTAGTAGCTCGTGACCATAGGAGGAGGAATCATCTGTTTTCCCATGCCATCCCTCCACATTAGTTCTCATCTGTTAAAATCGAAGCATGAGCACTATTCTATGGCATTATAGTTGTAGCGGAATTTTCCTTGAACCCAGTTGTTATTGAAGGTGATGCTTCACAGATTTCTAAGCTTCTGTTGGTGGATTCTTTATAGCTACCATGGCGTTATGACACTATCATTTCCAACTGCAAAAGAAAGTTAGCCAACCTTCCTTTCATCTCAATTGCTCATACTCGTCATACTACTAACAGAATAGCACACCAACTATTGCATCAAGCTGTTTTATAATCCCATCCTTATACCAGGTCAGAATGCCCTGGATTTTATTGCTCATGTATGCATTTCTAATTTGTCTTCGAGATGAATGAATGAATTGTGCATTTGCATTTCCAAAAAAAAAATGAAATTGTCTATCAATTTTACTTGCAAAACGAAAAGGAATTACTTTGATTTTAGGGTGGAATTTACTATAACAAGCAACAAACCTCCAATCCATCATTACCAACAAACTATAAAAAATATAAGAAGAAAGATTTCCACCTAAATAGGAAACCTAAAGTTGCATAAGTTGCAAAGGAAATATAAAGTAGTAATATTGAGATGTGATGGAGATGCTGAAAAGGAATGCAGTTAAATCAAGACCCAGAGATAAAAGAGAACACTAATGGAATTTGGGAACTCAAATGGCAATGTAGTTGATGGGCCCATTAGCACTGGTGGGATGGTTAACCCATTTGTCTCAAAATGGGCTAAATGGAGATCTTGGTTAGTAGGCCTAAGAGGTCAACAAAGTCTCAAAGCCCATCGTTTCCTATCGAACTTTGAGAATCATACATTTTGTACATTTGAAATAATATATTTTTAACTTCCGATTTGGATTATCATATTTGTATGATGAAGATCAAGTAAAACATCTAAACCTAATTTTTTAATTCTAGGGTCAAAATTGTAGTTAAAAATTATAAAAGAAAAATATTTCCCCAATACTTTTTAATTTTATTTTCATAATTTCAACAATTTATTGAAATTGTGGAATATTTGTATATTTTGAAAAAATGCAACTAATTATAAATAATTGATTAACTAATACACATGAAGTAGGATAATAAGCTCCTGAAAATAAACTAGTTGCATCATAAAAAAGTTTGTAAAAAAATATTTTATACAAATTGTCATTTCTCGATCTTCATTCGTTATGTAACCATTTGGCATTTTTTTTTTCATCATAAAAACTTGTTAAAACCTTTTTATATGATATACAACTTGATAACATAGAATATGTTGAATTCCACCTATGTTGTATATCTAATACAAATCTTTTTTTTTTTTTCATATTGGTGAGATAAATTTTTAAATTCTTGTTTTCTAACCCTTGAAGTTCTAATATACATAATATAATTTTAACTTTATTAATATGGGGTGAAATAAATTCTAATGCATCCTGTACACATGAATTTAATATGTGATTTGCACACCTAATATGAAAGAATTTCCCATTAGAAATTAGTTTTAATTGATTTTTAACATATTTATTGTAGAATCATTATTACTAGCATTATCAAAAGTAATCGAAAAAAAATATTTTCAATTTTATATTCATATAAAGTATTTAAAATACTAGTATGTGGTCATTTTAATCTAGTAAAACTTAAAATTCTTTTTTGCAAATTCTAATCTTGATCAATAACATGTGCAGTGACACATTTTAACTAATGTTATATTTGGATGTCTATATATCAAATGTAAGAAACATTTTAAAATCTAGAGTAGAAAGAGGTGAAACTAAATTTTGTTTATATACCTAAAAATTTTTAAAGCATCATTTCTAGTTGTACTTCTAGAAACTTTCCTAAATTGAGGATTAATAGAAAATTGCAAAAAAATTTCTAACATAGGGTATTCAGAAATAATAAAGTGTTGCTCAGCAAGTATGTATTTGGCTAACTCTTGTCTCATTTTCTCTTGGAAATATTTGAAATTACTAAATAACCCACTAAAAATCTGCATTCGGTCTGAGTCACTATCTCCCTGTTTCAAGTGAAATGCAATGTCTGGACAAATGGCTGGTGCCACCACTACTTTGGCAATTGAAATCATGTCTGCATTTTTTGTAGACTGCTCTTCTTCCCTTTCTAGGGATTTTATCAATCTCAAACATAGTCATACATTGTTGGTCCTTCTCTTACCGGTGTGGGGCTTGGTAGTACAAGTAATAGCACCAATTGGGGAAGCCATATTTGGAGCAACATTAGTGTTGTTGGCACCAAGGTTCAAAATATCAATACAGGTCAATACGCCAGTTGGGGCATATGGACATGTATTGACTTTGTCTTTTATTATTTAGTAACTTTTTCAAACTAGTTCAAAGAGGTCGGCTTAAGGCCTATCTACCCCCTAAACCAGGTCAGACCCTGAAACAGCCACTATAGGGGCATATCCAGAGGTCACCAATACAATAGGTATCGATATTTTGAACATGGCTGACACTAATATTTTTGATACTATCATATGAAGATAAAGCCTCATCGAGAAAAGGAAAATAATTCTAGGAAAAGTAGGCAATTGTAATGTAAATAAAAATTTGGAAAAAAATATACTATTGCTTACTCCGTTCAATCATCGATATCCTTGATTTCAATAGTGAAGCCTTAGAGAAGCCTCCAAGGCTCTGTAGTATTTGATTTGCAGACTTGAGACACTTGAAGGCTGAACCAAGCTCATCCTTGTTGAAACTTGAAAATTGGAATAAAAAAAAAAATTGAGAAAGTTAAAAGAATTAAGAATATAAGAGTATGTAGATTGTAGACAACAATAGAGTATAAGAGTATGACAGTTGTTGTGGTGAGAATGAGGGAGGGGCATCTATAGGAATGCAAACGAGACGGGTTTGGGGCGGGGATTGCATTCCCCACCTCCGTCCCCGATCCCCGTCGGGGAAATGAGTCCCCCCTCCATCCCCGACCCCAACGGGGATGAGTTCCCCATTGGAGACCCGAATCCCTGATGAGATATGTATGCACACATCCTGGATCATACTGTGAAAGACTGAGAGTCTGAGACAAAGAGATTGAGACTGAGAGAGAGAGCATTGTTGTGAGAGTTGAGGTCGGCAACGAGAGAGAGAGAGAGTCACGTGGCGGTCAGCGACTCGGCAATGATAGATGAAGGTTGAAGCGACGACGGTCGGCGAGTGGCGACAACGACTCTTCTTTGAGTAGCTCTTCTCTGTCACTCGAGTATCTTTGTCCTTTGTCCTTTGTCCGATGTCCGACGAGCGAGTGGTGACAGCAACGATGGTCGGCAAATCGGCGACCGGCGACAAAGACGAAGGAAGAGTGGAAGACGAAGGCACGAAGCTAGGGACCTAAGGTTTAGAGACAAAGTTCTCTCTTCTCTCTGTCGAAGCATTTTGTGTTTTATTGTCGAGGATTTTAGTATTTTATTGTTTTTTAAACTTTAACCTTTTAAAAAAATGTAGTAATTATATATATATATATATATATATTTAATCGAGGACGGGGATTGCATTCCCTATCCTCGTCCCCAAACCCGATCGAGAATTCAAGGGTAGCCCCATCCCGACCCCGACCCCGACCCCGCCAAGATACCTCCCCCCCAATCCCTTACCCCATCTGGTCAAGAAACTTGGATATCCATCGGGGATAGGAAAATTTGCCACCCCTACTCAAGGGGCATTTAAATCATTTTTTGCCCACACAATCCAAAAGAGATACCCCTACTGGCAAATTATAGTTGTTAGGGAATATTTTAGTCAATATACCCCCAAAAAAACAAATATAGTAGTCGTTGGGACCCACCCCCCACCCCCGGAACAGCTATATTCTCTCACAGGCCATATGTGTTTCGTGTCGTATTGTGTCATGTTTATTGACTGAGCCAGGCCAGGCCATGCTTTGGGGGCCTAGTCCCCTCCACAACCTAAGCCTGGCATGGTCCAGATTCCCATCTGGCTCTATGCCGTACCAAGCATGGCTCCTTTCATGTTAGGCCGTGCCGGCCCAGCCCACATAGCTCTACTTATGGGTGTGTTCCAACACATCAAATTTCAATGTGCCACGCTCACTTTGGTGATTCAAGAAATGTTTAATTTGAAGATTCAAGAAACCTCTCCTCTTATGATTCCCATAGCTATAATCATTGCAAGATGCTTATTTTCCCCAAAAAACAGCTTCTCTAATGTGGCAAGTTGGTGAAATGAATCACTTCACTTTTGAACATATGGTGCCAAACACCAAATTCATTTCTAATCCAGTCTTTTACACCTTTTACGTTCAGTTTGGAAGGAATACAAATACAAACATGTTAGTGTAAATCCTTGTATTTTGCATGTGTACTTATTTACACTTTTTTTAAACTGGGCCTTACCACTCATCCATTTAAATATTGGCGTTTTTGCCACAGTCACTTTTTGGTCATATTGTTTGTTTCTTAAATGCCCAACATCATTTTCCAAACAACATAACTGGTATAATATAATTATTTTATAAATTTTTCATTTTAGTCGAAGTGGTATTCACCTGTCATATAAGACTCCATAAATGGGTAACATCCTCATCAATCTCTGCTTTGTTATGAAATATTAAACCAAGATAATAGAAAAAGTCATATTAGATTATGTCTTGCCAAATGGGTGGGTTGGGTAAGGGTTGAATGCCAATCCATCAATCTTGATCCACCAACCTAACCCTGACCCACCATTACCCACCCATATTGATCCACTTGACCCATTCATATGACCCTTGCTATAAACAAATTGGATCGACCCATGTACCTGAAAATAACATTTTTTATGAAACACCTCTCAGTGATGCCACATGGCATAAACGGGTCGTGTTAGCCAATATACCCGAAAAATAGCAATTTTTTTAGAGAAACAACTCTCCTGAGATTGCCACGTGGTATAAACGGATCGGGTTGACCCATATACCCAAAATAACAGAAAATACAGAAATTAATCAAACAATTGCGAAAAATTCACAAAAAATGCAGAAAATAGCAAACAATTCAAGAAAATTGCAGAAAATGCATGGAAACACCAGAAAAAATGCGGAAATTAATCAGAAATTTGCAGAAATTTAAAAAAAAAAAACCAGAAAATAGCAAAAAATGCAGAAAATAGCAGGAAATTGCAGAAAATAGTATATATTGAAGAAAATAGCAGCAAAAATAGCAGAAATTGGCAGAAAATACTAGAAAATGCAGAAAAAATAGTAGAAAATTGAAGAAAATGGCAGAAAATAGTAGAAATGCAGAAGATAGCAGATAATACCAGAGAATTGCAGAAAATTGAAGAAAATAACAGAAATTGCAGAAAATACCAGAAAATTGCAGATAAATAGTAGAAAATTGAAACAAATACCAACAAATTGTAGAAAGATACAGAAAAAAATAGCAGAAATTACCAAAAAAGAGCATAAAATAGCAGAAAAGAAATGCATATATAATGTTTTAAGAACCTCCCAATAGTATCAAAATTTAGCATGGTAAAGATGGTTGCATCATTGTTGATAAACTAGGTAAGCAAGGAGATAATTAATGTTTGAAAGGAAAACCGTATAAGATAAACTAAGTAAGCAAGCAGAAAATCGCAAACATTATGCAGAAAAATACCAGAAAAATAGCACAAAATACAAGAAAATAGCAGAAATTACAGAAATTGCAGAAAATAAGAGAAAATGATAGAAAATAGCAAAAAAATACCAGAAAATTGCAAAAAATGCATAAGATTACAGAAAATTATAGAAAATACCAGAAATTTGCATCAGATCCTCTTCAAGAGTACAAAACTACCTTTTATAAGTTTTCAAACTAGAGCTTAAAATTCCATCTAGGCTTAACTGGATCATGAATCATGATAAAGCTTAATCCCATCTCACTTAAGATACTCAGGGTCTAGATCAGGCTAGCTTGTCATTCATGTCAATTATTATTATATTTCCACAAGGTCAAGTTCATTTGAAGTTTTATGGCCTCCATGAGGACGGTTGTTTTAGCTTCTTGATCAATAACCAATGGTTGAAAATTTATCTAAGTAGACTTTTTTTTTTTTTTTTTGCTTATGAAATTGACTATAATAAGATGCATAATGTAAGCGTTTAGAATTTCATAACTGATTGATGTTGAAGATAAGTTGGTAAAGGTTTATTACAAACAAATTATGGCATTATTGTCGCTTTCAGATTGTAATGGATTTAGTGAGGCATAGTCCATCTGAACCACATTTTGTTTTGTAGATGATCTATATTTCAATGCTTCAATTCCCTCATGATACACACTTAGTAACAAATTTCATTTCCATTCTCTCTATTCCTTTGCAACTATAGAATTGTTGAAAACTGTTGGAGTGCAAGCTATATTATGGCCATAGAGATCTGAACAGGTAGATTTTGCAGCAAATATTGTAAACAAAACTCATGTGCCAGTAATCTCATTCTCTGCCACAAGCCCTTTCCTTTCCTCCACCCAAACTCCTTATTTTGTTAGAATAGCCCCAAGTGACTACTCTCAAGTTCAACCCATCTTAGCAATTATCCAAAACTTTGAATGGAGAGAAGTGGTACCCATTTATGAAGAGATAGATTATGGAAGGGGGATTGTACCATTTCTGACTCATGCCCTACAAGATATCAATGTAAAGGTCCTATACCGATCTGTGATTTCTCCTTTGGCCTCAGATGCCTTACAGTCATTGAGGTCTTGGTTTATGTTAAGTGCTTTCTAATTTTCTAGAAGGAATTGTAGGAAAGCCCTTACTATTTTCAATTTCTTGTTTATATGATGAGTAATTTAACCATACTACAAATAAAATTGTAGTTCTTTTTTTCACATAATTCTCGACTCCGTGTCATTTTAAATCAAATGTTTTTTTTTTTCTTGAAACAACGATATCTCATAAGGCTTAAACACATTAGAAGATCCTGGGAAGGAAAAGTGTGTTGCCTTTGCTGGAAGAAACTAATTAAAGAGTACTTTCTGAAAAATAAGGTGTAGGATAGTTGGTTAATTTTCGTTAGAAACTCATTTTTTAGTTGGGATCTAAGGATCCCTAATAGATCAAGGAAGGATAGTATAACACAAAAAAGAAAGGAAGAAGAATCCAATTTCAATGTACAATGCTGCACAGACCATCAGTTGTATAACAAACAAAAAATGCTTAGAACTTATACAAAACTTATCTAATCACCTAACTGACCAACCAATCAATATATACCCAAGATATATGTAATTAATTAACTTAGAACTAATTAGAATTGGACAGATTTCCAACCTGCAAGTCAGTGAATGAGCTCTTAAATCTTTTAAATGTAGTGGGTTCATGTTCCTACTGTAAGTTGTGATTGTGATGAATTTCACTAAACAGACATACCTACAATCAACAACTACCTGATTGGAAGAGTGGAGGATAAAGCGAACTGATACAGAGTAATGGATGCGTCACAAATAGCTATCCCAGGAACTGGGGCAGTCCGTACAAAGGTACGACTAATATAAATGGGTTGCAACTCGGGGAGTTAATGAAGAAGCTCTTCTCAAAGGCCTACCCATGGATCTCCGCAGAGACATCAAGCGCCACCTCTGCTTGGACCTTGTTCGACGAGTCAGAAATAATAGCAAGGAGAACAGTGGCGTTGAAGCTTGTAAAACCAGAGATTTTCTCGTTGATTCTTTCTATTTTATTCATTCAGAAAAAAAAAAATATACATGGTTATACCCATCTAAGCTTAGGGCAACTAGAACTCCTAAGTTTATAGGGACTCAAACATATCTTTCCTATCTGAACTATACATGATAAGGAAAGGATAAGAAGATATTATACAAAGAAGATATACACTGAACGGAGTCCTAAATCAGCGCATAATCCTAACACCCCCCCTCAAGTTGGAGCATGCAGATTGTGAATGCCCAACTTGCGGAGAAAGTACTCAAATTCTCTGCGACCCAGTGCCTTTGTGAAAATGTCAGCCAATTGAACGGTAGTCGAAACATAAGCAAGACGAGTGAAACCATTTTGAATCTCATCACGCACAAAATGGCAATCAAATTCAATATGTTTCGTATGCTCATGAAACACTAGGTTTGCTACAATATGCAAGGCTGCCTAACTATCACAATATAATCACATTGGATTTGAATGCGTAACGCCAAGCCAATAACAATCATTTCAGCCATTTTAATTCACACGTGGCAGTGGCCATAGAACGATACTCTGCTTCTACTGAAGAACAAGCCGCAGTGTGTTATTTCTTAGTTTTCCAGGAAATAGGCGATTTCCCAAGCAGAATAAACCATCCAGACAGAGAACTTCGGGACAAAGGACAGCTCGCCCAGTTTGAATCACACCATGCATATAACTGTAAGTCACAGTCTGAACGCAAGAGAATTGCTTGACCAGGATTTCCTTTCAAGTAGCGCACCACCCGTAATGCAACCTCCCAATGTCTTTCTTGCGGTTGCTGCATAAATTGTGACAGAACATGCACACAATAAAACAACTCTGGATGAGTTGCTGAGAGATAAATAAGCTTGCCCACCAAGCGCCTGTATCGCTCAAGATCAGATAAGAGAGGCCCATCTGTCAAGGCGAGATTGTGATTCTGCTCCAGAGGAAAATGAGCAGGTTTTGCACCAAGTAATCCAACTTCAGAGATAATATCCAAAGCATACTTACTTGAGACAGAAAAATTCCTATTGAGTTTCGGGCAACTTCAATGCCTAAAAAATACTTCAATGGTCCCAAGTCTTTCATATGAAAACAATCACTCAAATATTTCTTGAAGACTTGAATTGCCATACGATCATTACCTGACACGACAATGTCGTCCACAAAAACGATGACAAGCACATGCACCCTATCTCTACGAAAGGTGAAGAGGGAGTAATCTGAACATGATTGCTAAAATCCATATGTCTTCAAGGCTGTGGCTAATTTAGCAAACCAACATCCCGGCGCTTGTTTCAGACCATACAGAGATTTTCGCAACTGACACACCATACCTGGTTTATCTGACTAAAAACCAGGAGGCATTTGCATGTAGACTTCCTCATGAAGATCACCGTGCAAGAATGCGTTATGTACATCCATTTGATGAAGCTCCCAATTTCTAGTTGTTGTGACTGAAAGGAAGGTATGGACAGTAAACATTTTTGCAACTGGGGCAAAAGTTTTATTATAATCAATTCCCTCAACCTGTTTGTTCCTGAAAATCACAAAATGGGCTTTGCATCTTTCCACTGTCTCATCAGCATTATACTTGATTCGATACACCCATTTGCATCCTATGGCTCATTTTCCTGATGGCAAAGGCTCCACAATCCATGTCTGATTATTTTCAAGTGCCTGTATTTCTTTCTGCATCGCATCCCTCCATTTTTCATCTTTTACGGCCTCAGCAAAAGAAGTAGGTTCAACTCCTGTAGTAATAGTTGCCAAGAAAGCACGATGTCGAGAAGAAAAATTGTTACAGTTCACATAGTTATCTATGGGATAAGGACTATCTGCAGATCGTGATTGGCCGGGTGAACTTGCAAAGAGACGCGGAGAGGGACTCAATCACTGTGTGGTGTGAAGCACATAATCTCTCAATCTTGTGGACTATTGTTTCTGTCGATGCCCACGCCCCAAATGAAATTCAGAGTGCTATTGTTGCTCAATATCACCACCCCCCTTACGTCAGGACTGTTTTCGCTTGCATTTTCTGTGGTGGCGTCACGAGAATGCATGGGTTCACCAGCATTTGCATTCGGGTCTACGCAAGTTCCTTCTTCTACACGGATTCCTTCTTCAGCGAGTTCACGTCGCTGGTCAATCTCCATCTCGCCATTTGCTTGTCCAGGTAAATAAGTGGATGGCACCTCATCTGTCCTACCTATTCCATAATTAAATTGGCCTTGTGCTTTGTTTGGTTGTGCATCCTCTTTGCGTGCATACGGAAATTCATGCTCTAAAAAAGTGACATCTCTTGATGCAAAGAACATGTCAGACCCTAAATCATACAAGCTCCATCATTTCTTTCCAAAAGGATACCCACCAAAAACACACCGTCTACTTCGATTGACAAATTTATCCCCTCCATGTCCATGATTGTGTGCATATGCTAAACAACCAAAAACACGCACATTTTCATAAGAAGGAGGTCGCCCAAATAGCACTTCATAGGGAGTCTTTCCCTTCATCAGAATGGATGGTGTCTGATTAATCAAATAACATCGGTCAAGACACATTCCCCCTAAAAATCAACAGGCAAGCTAGCTTGAAAGCGCAAGGCTCGGGCAACATTGAGTCAGTGGCAGTGCTTGCGTTCAACCCTCCCATTTTGTTGAGAGGTCCCGATACAAGTGGTTTGATGAATAATACCATGTTCAAAAAAATAACTAGCCAAGCAGACAAACTCAGTCCCATTATTAGTACGGACGACCTTTACAGGTTTGTTAAATTGCCTTAGAACCATAGCAAAAAAATTTTGAAAAACTCATCCCACTTCCGTCTTATCAACCAGAAGATAAATTCAAACGCCTCTAGAAAAGTCATCTACTATGGTCAAGAAATAATGAGCACCACAAGAAGCTGCAGTTCTATAAGAACCCCACAAATCAAATGAATTAACTCAAAAATATCGGATGCTTTATTATTACTAGAAACAAACTCTTCTCGACATTGTTTAGCTCGGAAGTATACATCACAATCCTTAATACTGTCATCATTATTATTCTTAGTACTAATAAAAGGCAACAACTTAACAATTCTATAAGAATGATGCCTTAACCTTTGATGCCAAATATCACATGTCCTGCTCTCTGTAGTCTTCATTGCTCTTGCTGATGCAATGCTCCGGAAATAATAGAGTCCCTCTCGCTGCTCACCCGCTCCAATTAGCATCCTCATAGTGTTGTCTTGTATCACACAGAATTTATTAGTGAACTGGACAATACAATTCGATTCCATAATCAATTGCGATATAGAAAGTAAATTGCAATTCAAACTAGGCACATATAAAACACTAGTCAGTTTCAGATGATCGTCCAGTGCAATTGTACCTTCTTTCTCTGCTATTGTCGCTTTCCCATCTGGTAGCCTAACAGAGAATGGAATGACATTCTTTATGTCTCTCATCGACACGAGGCTTCCTATCATATGATGAGAGGCCTCTGTGTCTATTATCCACTATGACAATTTTTGCTTATCACTTAGTCGTTGACTCCCCTCTTTTTGTGTGTTCAAAAGGTTGAATAATATGTTCCACTACTCATTACTCAGTCCATTTAATCCAGTCTTGGTTGCATCAATTGATTCTCCTTGAGACACGTTGCCTTGCGTAGAGACTTTGGCTGTATTGGCCTTGACTTGGCCGCCACGAACTTTTCCTCCTGCCCCTACTCCTTGTTTCTATCCACCATGCCCTCGGCCTGTTCCACGAGCATTATTTTTTGGCCGATCACCCCACCATTCAGGGTAGCCGATCAATTGACCGCCGCCCTGCTCTTATTCTCTAATTTCAGCCATGCCGACTATTGTATCTGAAAGCCCGCAATCAGTGGCAAAATCGCCACAAAAGACAATGGACCGATCTCCGGATCTCCCTGCCACAAAACGTTGACTCGCCAGGGAAGAAATCAAAACATTCTGATCGAGAATGAACCCCTGAGTTCTCTGTTAATCGCACAAGAAGAACCGTTCAGTTTCAGCCGAAAGGAATTTCTGTAGAAGGAGAAGAGGACTGAAGAACTCTGCGAAAAATGGAGTGCCGAACTGAATCTAGAGTGCAAAGTTTGCCTTTTGCCGGCGCCGAACAACGTCACTACCGCCACTGATGTCCAGAGGTCTTGGAACGCAGACCTCTCGCTCCTGTTGGCACCTCCGGTGAAGGGCAAGATGTTCAAGGGACTATCTATCTGCTACGTGGTGGTGATCATCACCTTCTCTAGTGTCGGGATCGTCACCTTCTTCAGTGTCAGCATCTCCGGCTACTGGGCGTTCGGCAATCAAGCAAAGGGAACCGTTCTCAGAAACTTCTTGGACAACAGCAAGCCTTTGGTGCCCAAGTGGTTCCTTCTGATGACCAATATCTTCACTCTCCTGCGACTTTCAGCTGTTGGTGTGGCGAGAATCGAATAAGAACCAAGACTGAGAGCAAGCGCAATTGACTCGATCAACTAGCAATCATCATGGCTCTGATACCATGTATAACCAGAGATTTTCCAATTGATTCTTTCTATCTTATTCATTCAGAAATAAAAAATATACATGGTTATACCCATCGAAACTCCTAAGCTTATGGCAACTAAAACTCCTAAGTTTATAGGGACTCAAACATATCTTTCCTATCTGAACTAAACATGATAAGAAGATATTATACAAAGAAGATATACACTGAACGTAGTCCTAATTCAGTGCATAATCCTAACAAAGCTAAGAGGATAAACTTGCTTCAATGGCGGAACTGACGTAAAGTTGAGAGAACTGAGATTGCCCTTGATTTGAACAAGTGTTTCAATGGCGGATCTCTGCAGAAACCCTAACAGCTTTCGACCATGCCCTCGAGTTGAGAGAACTGGCTTGCAGCTGTAGAGTTGCAGGTAACAGTGTTCTCCTTTTGACCCTCTCCTTGACCCAACTAGAGACCGGATCTGCTCCTCACACCTTGCGCCTCACACGCACATCCTACTATGCATTGGGAACATCTCCCATAATTATTAATGCATGGTGGATGTGTTAGGCGCCCATTTGTGAGGAGCAGATCCCGTCACAAACTGACCCTGATCCATCACGATCCATTGGGTATTCTTGACCCAACAGTAAGAGTGTTCTCCTCTCGACCCTCTCCTTGACCCGTCACGATTCATTTGATTACCTTTGACCCAACCCACCCTAACCCTTCTTTTCTTGACCCTAATAGGTCAC
This sequence comes from Nelumbo lutea, assembly GCF_056320005.1. Classification (NCBI taxonomy): domain Eukaryota; kingdom Viridiplantae; phylum Streptophyta; class Magnoliopsida; order Proteales; family Nelumbonaceae; genus Nelumbo; species Nelumbo lutea. The sequence continues at coordinate 66,659,957 of NC_142687.1, read as the reverse complement.
TTGACCCATATGACCCACTCCTGGAATTGATGGGTATGGGTGGTTTTTGAAGCCACCACTGACCCTTATTTTTACACCATAACATTTCCCTATTTTAAAACCTCTTATTTCTAACATAGATGAAACAAGTTAAAAATGTAATATAAAATAAATCCCATTATATTAATGAAAATACTTTGGTTATGTTTATGAATTTCCCTTATATGTATAATCGTAACTAGTATTTGCAATTGCTTGTATGGTCTTTGAAAATAATTCAATTTATGAATTTATAAATTAAATTAATTTTACCGATCATATGCATCTCTCCCACCACTTAGATTCTATTTGGAGTGGTGGGTTTATGGGTTTATAAGACATCTGTAGCATTAGCCCCACACCCACCACCACAGACATAAGATGCAAACACCAAAAGGAAGAGTACTTGACCCATAAAAAAATGGATTTTTATAATAAACTCTATCTTAACAATTAAATTTGTGTCCTATTTTTGTTATTTCTCTCGCCATTAAAGTGCCTTTTTTTTTATTTTTAAAAGCCCAAAAGAAAGCATCTCTCATACACAACAGGGCCGTAGGTCATTTGATGTCCCGACACCTGAGCTACCACATGTGAGATTCTTCGCCTCTTCGGTCGTCTAGATCATTCGTTTGACAATTCCATGTTTATTTGTGGAAATGGGACCATATACTTGGTTGTACTTCACCTTTTTTAACTTAACTAGAAATGACCCCGTACCAAGTACGAGATTATTAATCTGAATTATTTTAATTTTTTAAATTATTTATATTAAACTTTTTATTTGATTTAAGAGGCAACTACAATATCATTTAATTTAAAATTTATTATTTAATTATAAAAAATAATATAAATTTTATATCATTGTAAAATTTTATATCCCATATAAGAGGCAACTACAATCTATTCTGACCTACTTCATTTGAAAACCATTATTGATTTATGTTGTTTTTAATATGATTTAAGAGATTAGAGGTGTCAATAGATCGGTTTCGGATTGGACCCCATCCAATCAAAAGGTATATTATAGACGGACCGGATGGTCTAAACAATTGTATGGATCCGGACCAGTCCAAATTTAAGTGGTCCATATATAATGCGGACCGAATTTGGACAAAACCGCTGAATGGATGGTCCGTTCATTCATTTAAAGTTTTCTCCAAATTTTTCTTCAAAGACCTAGCTAGCGGCGCTGTACGCCTCCACCGCTCCCTTCGGCAATTGAACAAAGAAGAAGGTTTCTCTCCGGCGGTGGTATTCCTCGTACTCCGACAGTACTTCCGGCGGTGGTTTTTCTAAGGCGGTGGTATCTCTCCAATTGTTTTCTCTCGTCTCTCTCTAGCGAATAGCCCATTAAAGGGTATTTCTCTAGCGACCGGCGATGTTTTGAATTTCTATCTCCCTGGAGCGTCCACCCACTCTCTCTACAAGCTCTGCTGCGGAATCGCTTTCTCCCACATCTCACTATTTGTTTCAGCTGGGGCAAAGCTTTTCTTCATCACCAATGGAAAGAAATGAGACGCAGCGGCAGCCGGCGATTGACAAACATTGGTTCCAATAGCTCCAATGTTGCTTGCATTGTTTTTTTCTTCACCTCTAATGGAAACGGAGTAGATCTGTCTTTCCGACATTGCAAAACAAGGCCAGAGATTTTTTTTTTTTACCACTGCAACGACAACCAATGACTAATATTGGGTTCATGTTGCCTGTCTCGTCTTTCTGCCATTACAGAACACAAATGATATTTTGTTTGTTTTTTCACAGTTGCAGCGACAGCCGGCAACGGAGGTTCAAGATTCGGTGCGAACCCGAATCTATGTTCTCCCAAACCGTCTCACTAGGCACCATTTCTCAATCCGTTCTCTAGTGTTTCCACCAATGTAGAGCACCATTTGCATTATTATTATTATTTTTTTTTGCAATTTATACAATTTCATGTATTTTTATTTGTAATTTTTGTTTTTTCTATATTTTTTGTTGTTTTTTATAATTCCCATTATTTTTTATGAAATTTCTTATAATTTCTATTATTATTATTTTTTTTTTGTAATTTTTTGCAACTTCTATAATTTTTTTTTTGCAATTTTTAATTTCTGTTTCCCATTTTTTATAATTTATGTTTTTTCTGTTTTTTCTGTGTTTTTATACATTTTTATTTTCTTATTTGAAAATTACTTTTCTTGAATTTTGTCATTTTTTATTCTTCCACAAGTTTTGTGTTGAAATGTAATCATTTTATTTTTTTCAATTTAGGTATTTCTTTCAATTTCTACTTTTTAAAACAACGCTTTCATTATTTTTTTGAAATTTTGGTGTTTTTATTATTACTTGCATTTTCAATAATTTTTTTAATATTTGTATTTTTGTTTGGATAAACTATGGGTATCTTTTGCAGCCATATTTCTGCATTTTTATATTTTGTGAATTAGTTATATATTTTTGTAGATTCTTATAATTTCTGGGGTTTTCATGTAATTTTTTAAATTTCATTCAATTTGGACTGGATTGGACCCAATTCGGTCCATTTACATTTCAATTGGACCAGTTTGAACTTGGTCTGTATTTTAGATTGGATCAGATTGGAACAAATTCGGTCCAATTTGAATGTTCTTGTTTTTATCCACTTTCCTTTTTTAAGATCTCTCTCGTTTTTTTTTTTTTTTTTTTTGTATTTTCTATTATTTGTTAGTAGTGTTTATTGGATCAGATTTGGTCCAACCCAATCTGTCCAATCTGTTTAAATTGATTTTAATTTAGATCAGTTCCAACCCTAACTTGGTCCATTGACACCTATTCTTTTCTTCTATCAATGGACCAGATATTGATTCATTTCGATTCAGTCCACTATAAATCCATTGCCAACCGACCAGGTCCAATCCAATCCAATCCAATAAATACTTTGGACCATTATGTTTGGACTAGTCCAGTTCAATATGTTGTATTGGTTCATCCCATCCATCCAAAATGATTTTGATTTGGACCATTAAGCACCTTTATGAAAGTACTTTTATAAAAGCACTCTTGCGAAATATTTTTACAAAAGTACTTTTATCAAAATATATTTATGAAAGCATTTTTACAAATATGTTTTTATGAAAGAACTTTTGTTAAAGTACTTTTATTCATTCACTTTGGATTGGATTGGACCCAATCTCATCCGTTTGCATTTTAATTGGATGGAATTGGAATGTAGCAAGTGTTGTAGTTTTCTAATGTTATTTTGATGTTTGAATCAATTTGGACCGAATTGAACCCAATCCGGTCCATTTGCATTTTATTTGGACTACACTGGACTTAGTTTGTATGGATTTGGACTGGATTTTGTCCGGTCCATTTGTAAATGGACCAATATTGGATTGGACTGGATTGAACCAAATCCAGTCCAATTGACAACCCTATAAGAGATTAAATGTAACCCACTTTAAGTGGCATTTACTATTTATTTGATAAATTTATTTTTAAAAGCTAAATTAGGTTATGCTTCCAAAAGATAGTTAAATCTAGCTTGCAATTAATAAATTATTTCATCTAAAATAATGAAAATCACACCATTCGTATTAATGGTTTAGTCATTTTTATGATTTTCATTTATTTTTATTTTTATCCATTTAATATTTTGAATATTTTTAAGTTAAATTATTTGTTTAATCGTTACTTTTGAAATGGTTGTGCTTGAATAAAATTCAGCTACTACTATAACATTTGAAGTGGCCACTTTTTACCGATTAGGATGCTACGTGTGTGAATTTTAAGAAAGTGGAGTTATTACTTTTTGTGCGAGTTTATAGGCTTTTTTAAGAGTGAGAGTTTAACTTCTTCTAAGATTCTATCTATTGAAATTTTACAATGCCACGTGTATGAAGGGTGGGGTTTGTTATATATATACATACATACATACATACATATATATATAGATAGATATAGATAGATAGAATATTTTTTTATTATTTTTAAATGAAATTTTGATTAACTTTAAATAAATAAAAATAATTACAAATGCTAACATTTTTATTAATTTCACTAATAATTAACAATTATATAGGAATGACGACAGGGTGGGTTCAGGGTGGGGCACACCATCCTTGTCCCTGCCCCATAGTCAAAACACTCTACCCCATCCCCGCCCCGTCCCCAGTGTTAGGCGGCTTCAAGACAAGGCAACCACTCCTTGATGTCGGGTGAGTTCAAGGGCAAGGTACCCCACCCCTCATCAAGGATGGGGAATCCTCGAATTTTCCTGCCCTGTCCCTAGTATTGGGCGGGTTCAAGTAGAATTGTAAATTAGGTCATGCTGGGCCAAGCCTTGGGCCAAGCCAAATTGCAGACCAGGCCAAGCTATGAGAGGTTCATTTAAAAAAAATGAAAAAGATGTTTAAATTTTTATTTCATATGATTTTTTATGTATACAATTGTTTATATATACAATTAGACTATTCATGGGCCAAGTAGCCTGATGGCCCGGCTTGGCCTGACCAGTTATTTTTAGGCATGGACAAAATTTTAGGCTCATGGGCTCAAGCTCGAGCTTTCTCAAATATGCCCGACCCAATACTATTACATATATAAAAAAGTACTTATATATAATAAATATAATGTATATGCTTCTTAAATTATTAATAAATATCAATTTACTATTAGGAAATACAAATTAGTTTATTAATTTATTAAATTATTACCAAATTAATATAATATTAGTTTACAAAAGTATATTGAAAATAAGACACTTTGTGTACAGATCGGGGCTTTGGGCTCGAGCTCAAGCTCAATCTTCAGGCTTTATATAAGGGCTGGACTCGAGCTCAAGATCTAGGCCCGATGGCCGGGCTGGGCTTGGGCTTGCACATTTTCTATTGATAAAGAGACCCATGTTAATTACAAAACTATGACTTTTTACAAATTAAAATTTTTATTTAATTCCAATCTATTATAAAAAATATACAACATTTCTATATATTAATATAAAATTATTATTTAAATATTATATAATAATATTTACTATATACGCATATAACTTCCAAGTTTAGTTTATTAATGATTGTTTAGCTTGGTCTCTATCCCCTAAAGCCATCATTGGACTCCCAAAGTTTGAAACCCAATTAGACTTTATATTCGATTATCCCTAATAATGTGTGGGCATGGTGCATATCTCAACTAGACCTAACTCAAAAGAAAATAGTTGCTTGATCTTGCAAATTTATAAATCTAATCGGGTTATGTTAAATTATAAGTGACTCATTACTTTTTATTATTAATTATTAAAATATTGTAATTATTAAATTACTGTATTTATTTAAACTATAGTAATTTCTATAAATTGTCATATTTTCAAAAATATTGCTAATTTCTTGGCTAAAACTAATTAAATGTAATTTTCTAGTAATTAAATATAACTTTTTGGAAATTATATGTAATTTTCTACTATATAGCTTAAATTATAATTATTGTTAATTACAATTTAAAAATAATTATTGTTAATTATATTACTATTAACAAATAAAATACATTATTTTTTCATTATTATTCAATATTTTTTGCAAGAAAATATAACTATTTCAGTTTTTTAAATATTTTTAGTAATTTAATTAAGCTTTAGGTTCTTCAGAATTTTTGGATTTTTAATTAATTTTTGGTTTTTTCATTATTATTCAGTAATTTTTGCATATAAGTATTTCTTTTAATAATTTTTAGCATTTTCATCATTTATTTTTGCATATTAGTCACTACAAAATTAATTTGCATTTGCTTTTAGTAAAAATAAATTAAATAACTAAATAAATACCAAAGTTAATAAAAAATCTAAATAATTTCCAATATTTTCAATAATTTCTAGTTGGGAAATTTTTTAATAATTTTTGGTATTTTTTAATAATAAAATAATATTAATTGTGATAATTTTCAATATCTTTTAATTATTTTTAGCATTTTCATTATGTTTAGGTTTTTCAAAATTTTTCAGATTTTTAATTAATTGTTGGTATTTTAAAACTATCTATTAATACTTTTTATTAGTATTTATTAAGGTCTCAACTCATAAGTTATCTAATAATATTATTAAAACTATCAATTAATATTTTTATATTTAAATTTCTTATTTTTATTAGCGTTTATTAATAATTTTTTGATTGTTAATAGTTACTAAGTTTTGTTAATATTTATTTTTAGTGAAAGTTTAGTAGATTTTTAAATTAATAATTTTTTTATTGTTTTACCCCATAACCATTATTTTGCCAAAAACCGTTGATTTGGTCAGCAAACCGCTGACCCAGGCGATCAAACTGTTTGAACTATCTAATAGTTTTGACCATTTTTTTTGTCAAAATGGGTCATCTGTTTGGTTCAGAGAATCGGACCTCTGATCGGTTCATTGTTTGGTTTGGTTTTAAAAACCTTGATTTATATTATTACTCTCTCTCTCTCTCTCTCTCTCTCTCTCTCTTAAATATAATAATAGCATACAGTAAAATAAGAAGCCTTGAAAAATCCAAAGGTCTCTCTCTAATAGTGTGCAACTTTATTAATCTAATCAAGATAAGCAATGATTACTCTTTTATTTTTTAAAACAAAAGAAAATAAGAAAAAAATGAAAAAAAAATAGACAAATAGCTTCTCTTAAAGGAGAGGCATGCTAACATAGACCATTCAATTTTAATAAATAAATATATATATATATATATATATATATATATATATATATATATATATACATATATATAATGTTATAGATTTTATAATTACACTAAATTCTAGTAATTTACATAACTAAAAGTAACCACTTTGAGAGTTTTTTAGGAGTGGATGAGCCCACTTCTAGGATGTTGTTTAATTAAATTTTTAGGATGCCATGTGTTTAATTAAATTTTATGGATAAACATGTATTAAGTTAATAAATAACTATCTATTGAAAATGTTTAGAAGTGAAACTATCCACTTTTTGAATCCTATTTCTTGAATTAATAGGATATCATGTGTCTTAAAGGGGAGAACTCTAGCCTGATGACCTTCCTTTAATATATACACTAGTGAATGACCTCGTACTAAGTACAGGGAAGTTAATTTTATGTGTGTGTATATATTGAAAATTAGTTTTTTGAATAGACTAAGTTTTTAATTTTGAAATTATTTGATAATTTCAGTTATATGAATTCATAGTCTTCATTAGACAATTAATAATTTTATAAACAATAATGAACTTCTAATAAAGGTAAAAGTCTAATGAAAGTCGTATAAACAATAATAAAATCAAAGTAGTAATAACCTTTTAAGTGATTTAACAATGGTAATAACCTTTTAATCCATTCGTAGCAGATTTGACATAATGTTAAAATTTTTGCACTTTTCAAATTTTGGTTTTCCAATATCCTAATAAAAACTGATGTAGTTATATATATAATTATATTAATAATTTATATAAAAAAATTATAACTAATATAATTAGCATGTAACAACTTACCTCAAAATCTAATCCTAGACAATTTTTTTTCTTAGAGGACTTTCAATTGTATTTGTTGATCCAGTAACTAAAGATTCACTAGTGCTATGTTTCATGTCAACTCCGTTGTTAACTATGAAAACTTTGGACAGTGTGAGGTCTGCATATTGATATTGCAAATCATATGAAGAAATTTTAATTTAAAATTTAATAGTCGATCCAATCACTCTATCAAAAATTGCACTAAAAAATTCATCCCATTTCTTTTGTAATCAATTACAACTTTAATAAAATTCTTATAATACGATAACATCGAATTCAAAAATAATGTAAAAATACTCTCTTAAATGAAACATCTATCAAATGTGATATTGGATATTTAATTAAAAATTCTGCTTCTTTATTAAATAGCACAAAGGTAGCAAAGCTTGTGCCATCTTTCACCTCCACCTTCATCCTGAATCTAAAAATTAAAATAATTGATTTCAAATTATAAATTATATCATTATAGTTAAAAAAATAAATATTTACATTACTTTAGGATAAAGAACATCAATATTACACATATTGCAATGTGATGTAGAATCTTATAATTTTTTTGCACACTTAGTGCATACAATATAATATCATCCACATTCGCGTATTACCTTGTGTCTAGATAATTTGCAAGTATAAATAATAACTTATGACAATAAAAATATTTTATTAATAAATAAGAAAATAAATATTTATAATTTTTAGTTCATTATTGTTATTCAATATTGGTGCAAACCTTAGAGATGTGTTATTTGTCTTTAATTCAAATAATTTAGAAAATTTCCTCCTATTTTTTTAAATTTTCTCTTCCAACGGTAAAAAATAATTCTCTACTATATATATTTCTCCAATTGTTGATGATGAATTTAGTCCAATACTATCAAATAGTTCAGAAAGTTTTCAAATAAATTAGATAATTTAAACAATAATAGTAATAGAAATATTTTGTAATATATACAATTCATATCTTGCCAAGATTATTTACACATTCATTTTGCAAATTTAAGTATAACTTGGTTGCATTTGTTGATGAGATATATAATACCTATACACATATTTAACATTCAATACTATAATATAATATAATAAAATGGAGAAAATTTAAAAGACAATGGTTAAACTTAATTTGATATTTCTTTATTATAGTTGAAATGACAATCAGAATATTTGCACTTGATTTATTTTCAATTTAATCTTTCTCAATTAAATTCCTTATCTCACCTCATAAAGAGACCTTAATACATTTTCCTTTGTAATAATTTAATTCAATATTTATAATTATGTTAACAATAGATAAAGAGTTGAAGATTACCTATTTTTTTCCAAAACAATACTCTTATGCTTCACTGTTTCTCCATTTTGTTTACAAATACATTCCTCACCAGATATGGCATTAACTTTTTCAGTTACATTTACAATATCAACAAATATAAAGTATATATATATGCAAAAAATATTAAAACTTACTGACCAGTAACATATGTATTATTTTCATTTATGGTGATGTTATCAAAATCAATAAGTTCAAACATGTGTTTTGGAATTTTTGCAATTTAATTCAGTATCAATTCAACTGAAGTAACCCATTTAAAATATATGGAAAATACATGTTTTACATCTCTATGGACCCTTACATTAAACAACATTAAATGAAAAAATATAAAGCTCCATTGCACAATAATTTTTCAAATTTATAATAGAAACCCTTCCATATAATAGCATGTATTTGTTCTCCAAACAAAAAAATTAAACAAATAAAATTTTATTAATAAATTTAAATTTCATGAAAATATAGCATATGATAATATGTATACTTACATTTTCATCAACTAATAGTATATACAAACTCCATGGATTATCGTTATTTTTAAAATCCTATACCTTCTATAAGCATGACACTCATACTTTAATCTTCTAAGAATCCAAATATGATTGTATTTTATTGAGATATTAATAATACCTTGAAGACATATCTTCATTCACCTATTCATTATTTTGAAAAATATATTAGACAAAATGTATATAAAATTTTAAGAAAGAACTCTTGATAACCAATATACTTGAATATAAACTATTAGAGACTTCATGGTAGACAATGTTTTGTGTATATCATTCTAATTCATTTTCCTTTTTTCAATCAAAATGTTTAAACCATCTTTTGATATTTCACTAGAGGTTACTGCATATAATTGTTCATAAATAAAAATAGGTCGTGACAAGTAAATTCCAACATAATTTAAAGTTTGTCATTGACTTTTACTTATTGTCATTGCAAAACAGACTTTCACAAGAAATTACCTGTCTAAATAGATAAGACCAATTTGAATATGTTGGAGACATCACTATCCTTGGAATAAAAACCTTTTTACTCATATTATTTCCTGTAATTATTTCAATTTTTGTTACTCTTATTTCTAACTAAGTAACAATCTACCTCGTTCCATTGCATAACCCATCACTTTGATTTTAATTTCAAAGGAGAATTATTGAAACTCCAACTTTTAATTTGAGTTCATGATTTGGAAATCCAGAAAAGCTTTAATGTATTTAACGAAGGAAAGGGAAATCCATCATATGAATGGTCAAACCATGTTGGATGGTAGGGTGAAATTTCAAAATTACATTTTTTAAGGATCGTTCTTGCACCAAAATTGGATCAGATCTGAAACCAAAAGAAAGGGAGATTGTGCTCATCCAGATTGTGCTCAAAGTCAAACTGTTTGACGATAGGGTCAAATCAGATGTTCCAACTTCTTGAAACTTGCTTAAATCCATAAATGGATCAATTAAGTTTAGACACCATGTGTTTCTGACCAACAACAATAAAACTTTGTGGTTGTTGCATATAGATATCTTCAGTAAGATCTCCCTTCAGGAATGTAGTTTTGACATCCATATGCCAAATCTCATAGTCATAGTGTGTTGCTACAGCTAACAAGATCCATATGGATTTAAGCATGGCCACTAGCGAAAAGGTTTCCTCATAATCAATTCCATTTTTCTGAGTGTACCTTTGCTACAAGACGAGTTTTATAGGTCTCAACCTTCCCATTAGAAGAGGGCACATTTCCTCTTTCTCTTGTAGATCCATTTGCAACCAATTGCTTTCACCCCAGGGAGTGGGTTTACGAGAGTCCAGACTCCGTTGATTTCCATTGAGTCCATCTCGACTCTCAAAGCATCTACCCACTTCAAGGAATCTATGTCTAACATAACTTTCGCATAAGTCATGGAATCTTACTCACTACTCATCTAAGTTGGGTATTATCTGGAACCTGTGAGACATCTCCCATTACTCCTGAGCTCTCCTCATCAAGAACAACTTCCTAACGGTAATTGTTCAGAATGTAATCTTCTTCCAAAAAATAGGCATTTCGACTACAAAATACTTTTTGTTCTTTTGAGTCATAGAAGAGGTATCCTATAGATCATTTGCGGTAGCCTACAAATAGGCAACGACTGGTCTTGGATTCCAATTTGTCAATACTTGTTCTTTTAACATGTGCCAGACAACCCCAAAACTTCAAGTGTCTTACACTTGGTTTCTTACCGGTCCATAGCTCAATGAAGTTTTAGGAACGGATTTGATTGGAACACGGTTCAACATGCATATAGCAATCTCTAATGTATATCTCCAAAAGGATATAGGTAGTTCTGAGTAGACAAGAAGTGATCGGACCATATCTAATAGAGATATGGATGGCCGAACCATGCTGGATGGTAGGGAAAATTTTCAAAACTACATTTTTCAAGGATTATTCTTGCATCGAAACCAAACCAGGTCTGAAACCAAAAGAAAGGGAGAAAATACCTAATATGGATTCTACTAGGGCTATTCACGGGTCGGGTTGGGTCGGTTTACTGGGGTTTTCCCAATTGACCTTACCTAGTCGGGTTACCTGAGGTGGAAACTGAAACCGACCCACTGATAGGCAAAACCGACATGGTCGGTTTCGGTCGGTTTCGGTTTTTCTCCTACACAAAAAGGACAGAAAAGCCTAGAACTATAAGGAAATTTATTTGAGAAGATGAGAGAGTTGGGAGAACCAAGTTCAAAAATCAAATGATGTCTTCAATTGAGGACTTGAGGGGGGCGGACCAAGTTAGAGAATAGAAGAGAAGACAAAAGTTATCAATAAAATAGAAAGTCAAATTGTTTTATAGAAACAGGCTGAAATATTTATATTTCAAGAAACTTTCTAAATTCTAATCTAGGTAAAAAATGACACCTAATTCTAATTGCAATTGCCTAATGAGGAATTGAGGGGGGCGGACCAAGTTAGAGAATAGAAGAGAAGACAAAAGTTATCAATAAAATAGAAAGTCAAACCATTTTATAGAAAGAATGCTGAAATATTTATATTTTAATAAACTTTCTAAATTCTAATCTAGGTAAAAAAGGACACCTAATTCTAATTGTAATTGCCTAATAGGTTTCCTATTTGGTGTAAAAGACTATAGAAACTAGGATGGATACAATTTAGTTAAGTAGAAACTAGAAGACTAGTTAAGTAGGAACTACCGAATTAGAAGACTAATTGGTTCAGTTCGGTTTGGGTCGGTTTCAGATTTCTTGTGTGAAAACTGAAACCGACCCGATATATCGGTTTATGAATTTGCCCAACCCGAAACCGACCGGTGATGATGAAAACCCAGCCAACTCATGTTGGGTCGGTTCGGGTTGGTCGGTTTGGTCGGGTTGGGCCTTCTTATAAATAGCCATAGATTCTACACATGTAGTTCTCAAAGTGAGTGTTCACGCCCAAAGAGGGTACCAAAACCAGCTTCCACTAAAGATGGCATAGCTTAGGCTGAAGTTGGTTCAGTAACACACTCTTCTATAAGAACTGTAATCCAATAGCAAGGATCGAGCAAGGGAGGTGAGCATGAAATTATTCCGAATTTTCTTACAAAATCGTAAGTGAGAACTAATCTTTATCAGTCCAAGAACTGGAGAACGAACTAGGTTTGTATGGCGGCAAGAGCAGAAGGAGGGAGAAAGTTGAGAGTAGTGTAATCTGGGGCAGTTCGCCCTCCTCTATTTATAAGCCTTAAAGATCAGCTCTCTTAATCAAATTAGGAGCTTCCTAATCCAAATCTTTATTTGGATTTGAATTCTTTGTGGATAAGACTTACCTCTTATCCTAAAGGCTGATCCAAACCCATATTCGCCCATGTCACATGACTGCTTAAGTTGTCCTGTGAATTCTTAATTAATCCAAGTGGCTCACGTCCACTTTTGTTTGCTGGCCAATTTGGCTCTCTTTGTATGGCGTGGGACCCCAACAATGACTTCACATAAGCCTATATGGCCAACTCTCTTAGAATCAAATCATTAGCTAGTTGGATATCCCGGCCTCAACCAAATCATGCTATTAATTCTCCGCCAAGTCTCAAAGGAGGTAGTCATTATAATGTGAAAATTTTGATGTCGTTGCAGCCCCGTTTGAGAAAAGTCAATAATTCCAATTTTGAGCCATCATCGATGATTGAGGATCTGACCTTTGTAGAGACAGAAGAATGTGTCATTAAAAGCCTACCCAAGGAGGACACCTCTGTGATCGATTCAAATGGTCTATCAGGAGCTGAGAATATTTTATCTACTATTTCAAATGCCGCCTTTGATATTGGGGCTCCTTTGCTAGTTTATATGTAATTTTCAAAGTAGGGAGACAATGTTCTCTACCCTATTTCCACATTCATTGAGAGCATCTTTGCGTCATTGTATATAGTCCCTATCCCTTTTTCTTTTTGTGCCATTCAAGGACACACACTAAACTACGTTTAGCCTGATCCCTTTCATAGGGGTATATAGAGTAGCTCATCTCACAAGTCTGACCTCTTCCTTTAATAAATTACCAGTTTTTCCCATCATTTTCTATCATTTGTTTTTCCTTTAATCACTTATTCATGATGGAACTATAAACCTCATTGGGTCCCATTACTCTTAGAAGAAGATGAAGATTCCCCTTTCTAAGAAAGTTTCATAATTGAAGCCTAAAAAATTGAGGATTTGCAATGAATATTAAAAGTCATGTCTTCGTAAAATGCTAGTTGACAGTCATTGACTTGCATCTGGAAACGCTCGATAAAGGGGATAGTCCAATGAATAAAAACACCGATGCCCACCCTTACCCACCTCATTGAACATTTCAAATAACCTTGAGCATAAATCCCAATATTTTTTTCTAGCAACACCCAAGTATCCTTAAATTGGGGCAGTTTTGACAATTTAAATATGTATCCTCTACCAATTTCCCCAAAACTAGCACAGAGTAAGGATATCATTATGACCTAGTGTTTCGCCAATTGATAGAGGAAAGGACTAGAGGCCACCTCTAACTGTCTCAATCCTCAAGTGACCTTATTATCTCTCAAAATCCGTTAGTTAGCCCGATTGAGCCATGCATAAATACCTTTTCTTTGGTGAACTAGTTAATTTCCTATTGTACCTTTTGTAAGGCCAAAAAAATAAAAAAAAAAGAAAAGAAATAAAAAAGTGAAAAAAAATAGAAGAATGAACAATGAAGAAGAAACTAGGACAGCTTAGTATGGAAGATTGACCAACAGATATTGAAAAATGGGAAAGCTTGAAGGGAATGGTAGTCAAAGGAGATCAAACTAGTAAATCTGGGACAGATAAAAAGTGGGGGAGAATGATAGAGAAATATTTGCAGAAGGTAAAAAAAACTAGGGCAAATATATGTTTCAATCATTTTAGAATCAGTTGGCTTGTGTATTTGTCTGTCGATTCTTTAACATGTAAAGTCCACCATGACCCATGAAGAAACATAGTTCATATTGGAAGATTTGAAGGTTATGTAAGAAAAAAGAGAGAAAAAGGAAGAAAAAAGAAGAAGAGAAAATAAACAAAAATGAGGATGAAGAGAAATAGCAGCCCTGCATAAAGGTCAAGCATATAATTTTCAGTCATAAATATGTTTTCGAGCCTTTCACCCTTCATTTCAAATCCTATGTCCTAGACCACGTTTTGTCCCATTCATCAAGTCCTCATCGATCCTTTAAAAATTGGTAATTTAGCATAGGATAGATCTGATTGGCTGACGATGAGGGATTTTATTCTAAAACTTCTTCAATTAAGCATCTCTCATCACAAATCCTCCTGTTAATCAAGAATTAGGGTAGTTTCCCATAAAACCCAGGTGTATAGTGCATCAGTTATATGTATTTATAATTTCTTAAGAGTTACAACTGTAGTGATAAAAGTACAATAGAAGTGAAATTCTTTTAAAATTTAAAGTAGACTTTGATACATGAGTCTGGATAACACGATCTTGGACTAACTTGTCAACTTGCCTAACAGGAAGTAATAATTGAAGTTACACTTTCAACCTTACCATTAGAGATGGATTAAATACACAATTATGGGGATTTTAGTAGTCACTAAAGCTAACATTAAAGTTATAATAAAATGATGGGAAGAGAACTGTTTGTGTGATTTGATGCATTTGTGTTGCTTATTGGCCATCATGTCATTGGATTTATTTGAATGTTAGGGGGTGCCTTTTGGGAGGGCGGCCCTACTTTTTACTGTGAACTAGCCTGTATTGGGGTCACGAAACTCAATGCATTGTTTGTGGAATGGAATGGAAAGGGATTTTTCTCCAGTTTATTACGAAATGAGCTCAAAATCTTTGTGTATCGGAATTTCATTTGAGAGATGATGCTTATTAAGACACGTGGAAAGTTATTTGTGCTTTCCCCTCACTATCCTACAAATAGCCAATTATAAGACACGTGGAAAGTTATTTGTGCTCCATATCATTCCATGGTTCATGTAGACCCAAGCCCAGTATCCAGAGGCAAAAGTGCAGCCTAAGGGGTTTCTTCTAATTCCAATAGCCTAGTCTAAATGATATATAAATGCAAATGTTTTTTTTTGTCTTGACCTTCTCTTTCCAAAACTAGTTGAGTGCCACTCAATATATCAAATCTGGCTCACAAGTCGTATGGTCCAACTGTCCAGGTCAACAACCTAAATTGCTGGAAGGAAAAACAAAAGTTAAAGCAAAAAATATTACTTGTATTCAAGTAAATGGTTTTGAGAATGGGTCGTGGTTCGAATGGTTGGACTGTTCTGCCAATCCGAGTTTTGTCAATTGCCAGACTCACTTCCACACATCAATTTTGCTTTCTTGTAAGCACTACATTAGAAAAAAAAAAGAAAAAATAAAAATCAAGACTCCGTATAATCTATAATCTATATATATATATATATATATATATATATATATATATATATATATATATATATATATATATATATTTAAAATTGGTTTGTTCACATCACCAAGCCTATCCTTGCTTAAAACCCCCTTCCTAATTTTCTATTTTTTTGAATTTTTTATTTTTGAACTCCACATAATTACTCATTAAACCAATAAGGAAATAACATATGCAAACTATTTCTAACAACCATAAAGAAAGAGGGATTTGCTTTTCTAATGTTTATCCAAGTGGCACTACTTTCCCCCACTTCCTCCTAAATTGTCTTTAATTCCTATTTATCTCCTAAATTATCTCTAACTCCTATTTATATCTTAAATTATCTCTACTTTAGTAGAGAGACTATCTCCTAAACTATCTCTAATTCCTATTTAACCTCTCCCCCACTTTTTATCTATATCTATCTAAAGAAAGTTTTAATTAAAAAAGTCAGAACAATTTAAATGTTATACAAAATTATACAGTAAATTTAAAATATTTATTCAAAACACAAAAAAGTTAATAGATTTAATAAAATACATATTATTGATAATTTCAATATTTTTTACAAAATTCATCATGAAATTAAGTAGTAACAATATAAATTATAATTTTACGAATTATTCAATTTAAATGTTATACAAATAATAAAAAGTTAACATTAAAAAGTAAAACATTATCTAAATATTTCAATAACTAAAAATCTTAAATAAAAACATTTTAGCTAAATAAAAATCAATAAATATTAACATTAACAAAACTTAGCAAACATTAAAAATGTGTTTCAATTCCACTTAAAAATCAAACTTAATAAACGCTAATAAAAATAAGAAATTTAAATATAAAAATATTAATTGATAGTTTTGATAACATTATTAGATAACTTATTAGTTGAGACCATTATTGTGCATAATGAACTCATTAAAAATGATAAAAATTAATAAAATTTTAAAATGCAGAACCTATTTTATTAACAGTACTTTATTGCAAAAATTACTAAATAATAATGAAAAATACCAGCAATTAACTAAAAATCCGAAAAATTCTGAAAAAAAATAAGCATAATTGAAATACTAAAAATATTGAAAAATTAACAATATTTTATATTCATAAGGGTATTTATTGAAAATAATTAAAGTACAATCAATAGTATTTTATTATGAAAATGTACCAAAAATTATTAAAAAATACCCAAGCTAGAAATTTTTGAAAAATATTGAAACTTAGATGAATTTTTTTATTAACTATGGTATTTAATTTATTTTTACTGAAAGCAAATGCAAATTAATTTTGTGGTGACTAATATGCAAAAAATAATTGCTGAAAATAGTGAAAATTATTGAAAAATACTCATATGAAAAAATTATGAAAAAACACCAAAAATTAAATAAAAATCTAAAAATTTTGAAAAACCTAAAGCTTAATCAAAATACTAAAAATAATTCAAAAATTAAATTAAATGTATTTTATTGCAAAAAAAAATATTGAGTAATAATGAAAAAAATAATGTATTTTAATTATTAATTGTAATATATTGAACAATAATTACTTTTAAAATGAAATCAACAATAATTATAATTTAAGCTGTAAATAGTAGAAAATTACATTTAATTAGTTTTAGCCAAGAAATTAGCAATATTTCTGAAAATATGATAATATACAGTAATTTAATAATTACAATATTTTAATAATTAATAATAAAAGGTAACAAATCATTTATAACTTAACCTAAGACTATTGAATCTATAAATTTGAAGTTTCAAGCAACTATTTTCTTTTGAGTTAGGTCTAAAAATAACTTAACCTAACCCAATTAGATCTAAAAATAATGAACAATAATTATTTCTAAATATTAATTAACAGTAATTATGATTTAAGCTATAAATAGTAGAAAATTACATTTAATTAGTTTTGACCAAGAAATTAGCAATATTTCTGAAAATATGATAATTTCTAGAAATTACTGTATTTTAAATAAATATAGTAATTTAATAATTACAATATTTTAATAATTAATAATAAAAAGTAAGAAATCATTTATAACTTAACCTAACCCAATTAGATCTATAAATTTGCAGGTCAAGCAACTATTTTCTTTGGAGTTAGGGCTAGCTGAGATATGCACCATGCCCACACATTATGATGGATAGTTAGACTCGAAGTCTAATTGGGTATCAAAGTTTTGGAGTCCAATGATGGCTTTAGCGGATAGTGCCCAAGCTAATTAACAACCCCTAATAAACTCAACTTGGAAGTTATATGCATATATGATAAATATTATTATATAATATTTAAATAACAAATTTTATATATTTTTATAATAGACTAGAAATAAATAAAAATTTTAATTTGTAAAATATCATAGTTTTATAATTAACACGAGCCCCATTATCAACAGAAAATGTGTAAGCCCGAGGTTGAGCCCAGCCTGACCATCAGGCCTAGATCTTGAGCCTGAGCCCAGCCCTTATATAAAGCTCGAAGCTCGAGCCTAAGCCCGAAGCCCGTACACAAAATGTCTTATTTTCAGCATATTTTTATAAACTAATATTATATTAGTTTAGTAATAATTTAATAAATTAATAAAGTAATTTATATTTCCTAATAGTAAATAGATATTTATTAATAATTTAAGAAGCATATATATATATATATATATATATATATATATATATATATATATTATAACAGAAGTACTTTTTTATATGTGTAATAGTATCAGCCTGGGTTTATTTCAGAAAGCTTGAGGTCGAGCCCACGGGCCTAAAATTTTGTCCAAGCCTAAAAAATAACGGGTCATGCCATCAGGTTACCCGACCCATGAATAGGTCTAATTTGTATATATAAAAAAATTGTATATATAAAAAATCATATGAAATAAAAATTTAAACATCTTTCTCAACCTTTTTTAAAAAATGGACCTTTCATAGCTTGGCCCCTTGGCCTAGCCCAAGGCCATGGATCAGCTCAACCCATGGCACGGCATGGGCCCATGCAAGCTTGGGTTGTGGGTTGTGTCGAACCGACCCCCAAATTATCCTAGGGGAGGGAGGCACAGCCCGAGACGCCCTGTGGGTCAGCAAGACAAGTGTGGGCCGCATGTGGGTCGTGTCATGCCGGCCCAACACGACCCGATTTACACCTCTACCTAAACCCACCCAATAATGGGGACAGGGCGGGGAAATTCGAAAATTCCCCATCCTTGATGAGGAGTGGGGTGCCTTGCCCCTGAACTCGCCAACATTGAGAAGTGGTAACCTTGTCCTGAACCCGCCTAACACTAGGGATGGGGTGAGGATGGGTAGAGTGTTTAACTATGGAGTAGGGACAGGGATGGGGTAACCCGCCATGAACTCACCCCATTGTCATTCCTATATAATTTGTTAATTATTAGTGAAATTAATGAAATGTTAGTTTTTGTAATTATTTTTTATTTATTCAAAGTTAATCAATTTCATTTAAAAATAATAATTATTATTAAAATTACTACAAATTATTAATAAAACTAAATTTATTAAAAAAAATTATTCATATTAAATTAACAATAATTATTTTCTGTATATCAACATTAAATGAAAAATACAATTATAAAAAATTTAGATATTAACAATAACTTTAAATACTTTTAGTTAATTAACAACAAATTTTGATTATTAATTAATAATAAATAAAATTATTAAAATTTTCAGATTTTCTCATGCATCGCACGAGTCCCCGCTAGTACAATTTTATAAAGGTATATGCGGGAGCTATTAACAAATAATTTTTGGACACCCTTTTGGGTATTGATTTTGATTGGGTGAGGCGACTTTGGCTTGACAGTTTGTAAGTTGTAATTAGGGTGGGTTGGTTGGTTGCATGTAAAATGAAGGAAAAAAAAAAAAAGATATTCAATAGGATAAATGAATCGTTTTTAAGTTTGTTGGTATTTGGTTGAACTTGGGATTTGGGAAACAAACCTTCGTTTATGGAAAACCGTTTTCGTGCAACTAGGGGTGGCAACGAACCGAGCTTTTCACAAGCAGCTCGAGCTCGGCAACTAGAGATCAGCTCATATGGCTTGTGAGCCAGCTCGACTATATATATATATATATATATATATATTTAATATAATAAAATTATAAAAAATAATATATATAAAAAATATTATAATTCTTAATTTTTTAAGTATCAAATAAAAAAATATTTCTACATAAATTTTTATTTTTATAAAATATTTTTTCTCAAAATCGAACTCGATCCGAGTCGAGATCGAACTTATGAATTTTTTACTCGAACTGAGCTCGAGCTCAAGGTTCTGGCTCAAACCGAGCTCGAGCTCAAGGTTCTGGCTCGAACTGAGCTCAAACTCAGGGTTCTGGCTCGAACTGAGCTCGAGTTCAAGATTCTGGCTCGAACCGAGCTCAAACTCAAACCTTGTAGAACAGTCTCTAGCCAAGCTCGAACCTGGTAGTATTCGACTCAACTCGGCTCGAATCCACCCCTGCATGCAACTAATAATTAGCATTATATATTGTTTGCCTTCATTTTTTATTTCAACGAATTGAACAATAATAACATAAGAGGGTGGGTATTTTAAATTTTTAATGGGCCGGGCTTGATTTTTAACGGTACTCCCAACCCAAAATAGATACAAGGCCTGGGCGGGCTTTGTAGTGCTGAGAGTGAGACATATCTTGTCTTGTGGGCCTCCAATCCCATTTCAGTCCCCGCCCGTTCAAAAATGTGCAAAACGAGCTTGCATCCTGTGAACCATGGGCTTTACGGGAAGCGTGGACCTTCCCGTTAAAGGCATATACATCATTTCATCCATATATCTATATACATCCTAAAAGCATATCTATATATATATCCTAAAAGCAAAAGGATATACGAGTGTAGATAGAGTGCGCGTGTGAAGATTTTAACGAAAAAGTTTCTTTCCAATCTATTACTTTTAGGGGGACCCACACATGTAAAAACTCATTAATTAATCTCATCGACCAATGTTATTTTTTCTTTGTAGCTTTAAATTTAATTTTTTAAATGTTTATAAAAGTGAGTTTTCTTGGTCCTGCGAGTGGCACGTATAAAAAATCCATCTAATAATCTCATCGACCAATGTTTTTTTTGTTCCAATTTTCTAAATGTTTTGCTTTAAAGTTCTAAATTTAATTTTTTAAGTGTTTATAGAAGTGAGTTCTCTCGGTCCCGAGAGCAACATGTGTAAAAATCCACCAAATAATCTCATCGACCAACGATTTTTTGCTCCAGTTTTTAAAATGTTTGTAAGGATGATTTAACTTACAAAAGTTGATTTGAGGGGGAAACCTGTAAAAACCCATCACCTCATCCCATCGATCAATGTTCTTTTGCTTTAGCATATGAGGGCAATTTTTGGGCTCTAATATCACTAAAAAAGTAATATTTCTAAAAAAATTTAAAATATAGGGTAACATTTGAAAAATTATATCAATAAAGGGCAGAATTACTGTTCATCTTCTTCATCTTGTAGTCTATTCACTAGTGTTGTCACTCGCCGCCGCCCGCCGTCATCTGCCACCGCTTCCGGCAATGCCTTCGCTTATCTAACCCACCTCCGCCTCTTAAATCCCCTGAAATCTCTCTTCCAAATCTTAGAATTTTTCGTTATTTTTTCTATACTTAATTCTTTTTTCAAATTGCTCAAAAATATTCTTTCCAATAGTAGTAATAACCTGATTCAGCGAGAGAAAAGGGGATTTTAATGCATGATTTATTGCATGTATTACAATTTTATAGAATTTAGGTAGATGTAGGGATAAACATCCAAAAGTTATTAATCGAGGGGTCATTTTATAATATTTTAGGGGTCATATAGATAAAAGTCCAACCCAAACAGGGATAAAATTAAAGACTAATAATGAAGGATTAAAAATTAATTTTTTCAAAAATTCCATTTCCCACAATAAGCTGGCAAATATTTCCAAAATGTTGTGAGTAGCGTTCATTTTGTATTTATCTATTTATATAATTTTTCCCATCATTAGTGAGGTGACCAAAATTAATTAAACGTTTTTTTGGGTACTTTCATATAAGCAAATCCAATGGTATTGTTATACCGTTGTAAGTTATATGGTCCAATGGCCAAAACTGTTGCATGAAAGCCATTCAATATTATTGATGAGGGGTAATTTGGTCATCCAAATGACATCATCACACATGGTATTTATGAACAGTTAGATGACATCTCAACATCGAGTAAGCAGATTACCTTGGTATGGCGGCTAGCAGTACCTCGGCATTGCCG
Organism: Nelumbo lutea; assembly: GCF_056320005.1. Lineage (NCBI taxonomy): Eukaryota > Viridiplantae > Streptophyta > Magnoliopsida > Proteales > Nelumbonaceae > Nelumbo > Nelumbo lutea. Next base: position 66,637,980 of record NC_142687.1, on the reverse strand, counting down.
GTCTAAGGGACCTTAATGTGAGAAGTGACATCCTCGAGGACTTGCCGAGCTAACTAAGGTACAAGTAGTGACCTGTGAAACGTACTTGCCAACCTATTCCTTAAACCTGTTATCGAGATCGACTTCTCTGGGTAATGGCACTCAATTGTTAATGATAATAATAATAATAATAATAATAATAATAATAATAATAATAATAATAATAATAATTGATGAGAAATAATTTGGTCCTCCAAATGACATCATGACATGTGGTATTTCTGAACAATTAGATGACATCTCAACAACAAGTAAGTATATTACCTCGGTAGGGTGGCTAGTAGCACCTTGTCTAGGGCCAACCTATAGTACCTCGGCCTTGCCGGTCTAAGGGACCTTAATGTGAGGAGCGACCTCCTCAAGAACCAGCCAAGCTAACTAAGGAATAGGTAGCGACCTGTGAGACGTGATCGCCAACCTATTCCTTAAACCTGTTATCGAGATCAACTTCTCTAGGTAATGGCGCTCAACCGTTAAGCCTGCCTACTTGCATTGTTTGCATCAGAGTTGATCGAACGAACCTTAGCCCTCTGCATGGATCGCATAATTGACCGAGAGATCCTCTCTGAACTTAGCGGGAGCGATTCCCTGGGAATCTCAAACACCGTTACAAGGGGCCTTCGGTTCCTTATACCTGTATAAAGGCATCAATCCCCTTAAAAAAGGTATGCACGATTTATCTCTCGCATACTTTGGTTGTCTATCATTCTAGCTCTCTCTAAAACCTCCAATTCGATGGCTTAAGCATCGAAGTGTCCACCCCGGGTAAAGCAACCCAGGCACTCTAATATTGTCTCCCTATAGGTTGCCTAGAAAACTATACAGCTCACCATTATTCAGCTCGACATCCAAGTCACCTTCTAACGAGGAATAGTCTAGCTCGATATCGAAGTCATCTGTCAGCAGGGAGCTGCTAGATCATGCACTATCAATTGTCACCATCAGTGGGAACCACAACAAAACCTAAGTTCTCACTTTACTTCATCACGACAATCTCATTGCTTCCAAAAGCAACCAGCCGACCAACAACAACAACAACCAAGTCACATGGGGGGCAAGACCAGCCTTTAGCACACCCAGAGATCCCCTCAGTGACCATCGGGCAGTTCATAGTGCCCTTGACCCTACTAGGTGTATCGGTTATATCAAACCCAGCTTTTCCCCTACACCAGGTGAACACGCCTCTCCCTCCAGTCGAGCCTTCAGTGGTTCTTGTTGGGATTGAAGTGCGCTAGTTCAATGAATTGGTGCAGTATGTTCGTGGAATGAACTTGCAGATGAGGACATGGGAGGAGCGATTTGCCACCTTTGTGGGGATATAGTAGCAATAGCCACAATAGCAGCCACAACCACAACAACAGCAACAGAACCAAAATGCGAGGCCAAACCAAAACCAGGTTCCTGACCAAAATCTAAACCAAGTCCCGAGGGAAGAACTAAGCCGAGCCATAATAGTTATTGGGACCAAACCCACCAACTTAATCGAAGGGTCCCGAAGGAGACACCGTAGACATACACGTCGTGCTACAGGAAAGAATCACCTTGCCCCAACCATAAGTGAGGTGGAGAAGAAAGGCAAGAAGGAGGCCAGCCAGATTGGTACCTCTCCAACACAACCAATATCTCATACCTCTCCGCTGGATTCCAAGATCCTCGCAGCCTTGCGGCCCAAAGAGTCAAAGACTTCAAGGCTCCTAGTCTAGAATCCCATGACGGAACAACTATTCCCGTTGACCACCTCAACAATTTCCAATCCCTTATGCAATTACACGGGGCAAATGACAAGAGCCCGTGCATGGTCTTCCCGATGACTTTCTGAGGCACAACTCAGATGTGGTACTCGGGATTGGTCGCAGGCTCCATAAAAAGCTGGAACTAGTTCGCCGACCTATTCACCACACACTTCACGACAACGAAGAGGTGCCCAAAATTGGCGACTTGTTTACTAAATGTCGTCCAAAGGCTAGATGAAAAGCTTTAGGATTACATCAAGAGATTCAACCTGGAATAACTACAGACTCCTAACCTTGACCCAGCCATCCAACTCACCACAATGGTCAACGGCGTCGGGCATCCGGACTTGCGCTGGGAAGTTGAGTTGACCCCTCTAGCCTCTATGGAGGAGTTCCTTAACCAAGCAGCCAAGTTTACGAAGGACGAAGAGGTGCTCGAATCCAGGTTAGAGCTAAGCAGCAAGCAGAAAAGGACAAAAGATGAAACAGGGAGTAGTAAGCAATGCCAAAAAAACAAATCACCAAGGCGCAGTAGATCTCCCCAAAACCGGCGCAGCAGGTCGCCACTGAGAAGCAAGTTTCCACACAAAAGCAATCGACCTTCTAGACGGCATTCTCGCACTCCCCTACACAAAATAGAAACTGCATAGCGCTAAATGCAAAAATGGGAGAGATATTGATGCAAATAAAAATGACTGAATATGTTAGATGGCCACCCCAGATGAGAGGAGACCCTACTAATAGAAACCCTAGAAAGTATTGCCGCTTTCATCGAGACACGGATCATGATAAAAAGAACTGTCGTAACCTCAAGGATGAGATTGAGGAATTGAACCGTCAAGGTTATTTGAAACAATTCATTAAGAGGGAAGACATAGGCCGACCTGTCGAATAGCCCAGAGGTGTACCATAGTCGAGATCAAGATAGGGACTAACTTCCCTAAGACCCACTACCAACAGAACAACCCATCTGTGGTGTCATTAATATGATCATATGGGGGGTCGATAGTAGAAGGGTACAACACCTTGACAAGTAGAAATTCAGTTCGAGAGCTTGAGCATGATGACAATAGAAATCTGTTGAATTAAAAAATATGAAAGAATAGTAGTTTCTTGAAGAGAGAAGGAGAAGAAGAGAAAAAGAGAAGTTGAAAAGAAAAGAGAGTAATGATCTAGCCACCCCCTTCACTTGTTATTTATATTAAAAATAATAGAACAATACAAAGACAACTATGCCCTTAATAGGGCAGCAAAACATAAAATAGCATATATAACACTCAAAAACATAATAAAATTTGGACTCACATAACTACTATGGTCCCCACCTCCTATCTAACAACTAACATAAAACATCTAATTAGAAAAACATCATAAAATTGATTAATCTTCAAAACTTCCCCTTAAGTTGAGAGTAAATGTCACACATTTCCAACTTGCGTAGATCATGTTTAAGCTTGTTCTTTGCCACCCCTTTAGTGAGAATATCAGCCAACTGCAATTCTAAAGAGACATAAGACAAATAAACTTTTCCAGTTGTTACCCTTTCTCTTATAAAGTTTTTATCAACTTCAATGTGTTTTGTCCTATCATGCCAAATTGGATTGTGAGCAATATTGATTGCAACCTGATTGCCACAGTATAACATCATAGGTTCCTCTGCTTTCACCCCAATCTCACTCAAAAGAGATCTAACCCAAAGAAGTTCTGAGAGAAACCATGGATGCATACTCAGCCTCTACACTTGACCTTGCCACAACCGCTTGCTTCTTACTCTTTTAGGAGATCAAGTTTCCACCTACAAAGGTGCACACTCATGATGTAGACCTCCTGTCATCTAAGCATATTGCCTAGTTTACATTTGCATAGGTTTCTAGCTTCAGATTCTCATGATTTGAGAAAAGAATACCTTTGCTAGGGTGCTTTTTCAGATATGCAAGTATTATCTCAATAGATTCCCAGTGTTGAACCCGAACTACATGCATGTACTGACTCACAACACTAACAGCATAATAAATATCTAGTCGTGTCATACACAAATACAATAGTCAGCCCACCATTCTTTGAAATCTCCCCATATCCTTTACCATCTCACCGTCCACACCATTAATTCTATGACTTGGATCAATAGGAGTGTCTGTTGGTTTAGTCCCCAGCTTCCCAGTTTCCCGTAGTTGGTCAAGTACATACTTTCTCTCTGAAATGAAGATCTCATGCTTGAATCTTGCAACTTCAATCCCCAAGAACTATTTGATCTCACCAAGGTTTTTTATCTCAAATTCTTGCTGCAATGATTTTTTGAGATCATCAATCTCCTCCATATCATTTCATGTCACCACTATATCATCCACATACACAATTAGAATTGACAGTAGAGCATCTCTCCTCTTCATAAACAGGGTGTGATCAGATTGTATTTGTTTGTATCCAAAATGGATGAGTGCCCCCTGAACCTATCAAACCAAACCCTTGGTGATTGTTTCAGTCCATACAAAGATTTTCTGAGTTTGCACACCTTTTCTTTACCAACATTTTCATAAAAGCCTACTGGAATGTCCATATATACCTCTTGTAAATCACCATTGAGGAAGGCAAGGAAGCGAACTGAACTCATCTTAGCTACTGGTGCAAATGTTTCCAGATAATCAACACCATAGGTCTAAGTATACCCTTTTGCTACCAACCTTGCCTTGTACCTCTCTATCTTGACATTGGCCTTATACTTCACTATGAATACCCATTGACGGGTTGTTGAAGCCCTTAAAATTAATTCTAGTCCCACCTTACAACAAAATTATAGTAACAGTGGTACCAGGTCGAATCCCACAGGGAGCTAGTAATTAATTTCTCAGTCAAATGCGCAATTTAAAGAGTGGGAAATTTGAATAATTAAAATTCTAAAATAACAAAAGAGAAAATAACAACTAACAAGGAATATTCAGTCTTACCAACTCTAATCCAAGGGTTCGAATTGAGTCAATTGGTCATTGATTATAGGTAAAAATCAACAGTCTTGCAATTCAAGCATTTAACCTTCGGATTTATTAGGATAGCCATAACAAAACCTCGTGTTTTCCTAATTTAGTTGACCAAATCCAGCATTCGATCAACACTTATCATTGACCAACTGGGCATGATAGCGTTCCATATCAATTAATGATAGCAATAACCTCCGTGAAAATAGTTAAACCAAAATAAAAATAATTGAGATAGTTGCAATTATCCAATCTTGTTCCGTTGATTCCCTTTAGGTTAAAACATGCCAAAACATTGGTCAAAGGCTGTCACGAACAAATGACCCAAAAAAATATTAACCTAATTGCTACTTGTACCACTATTCGTGACAATTACGGATCATCGAATCATGGATAGCAGTAGGAAGATCAATATTAATTAATTTGTCAGACTAATCAACATTAACTTCCATAAGAACATGCATAAGAATCAACGAATACTTGAATTAAAAGCAAAAAATTAAATTAAACACATAGCCTCACGATGACACAATCGAATCAACAATCCCCCTTGAATTAGAAAAGAAAAGCTCAGCCGCTCATCGTTGTCGTCTCCTTCTTGCTTTGCTTCCAATATGGATGGACAGTTTGCTTGCTTGATTGCTTGATTTCTTGATTGATGCCTAAAGTTGGTCCCCCCCCCCCCCTTTATATAGCTTTAGGAGGAGGGATTCTCTCCAACTCCTCTTAGGAGATTATCCTCAAAAATAGAAAGTCCTAATCAGTTTTCATCTAATCCTATCCTATCTCTTATCTAGTAATCTCAATCCTCTTATCCTTCTAGAATTACATTTGAAATTTAAATCTGATGGGACTCTTTATTCTTGAATTCGAGTTGGGATAGGGCTGTTCATAGGTCGGGTTGGGTCAGTTTACTGTGGTTATTCCAACCGACCGGACTTGGTCGGGTTACCTGACATAGAAACCGAAACCGACCCGAATCATCGATTTAAGAATTTGCACAACCCGAAACTGACCCGTGTTAATGAAAACCCGGTTGACTCGGGTTGGTTGGTTTGGTCAGGTTGGGTCTTCTTATGAACAGCCCTAAGTTGGGCTTCTTCAATAAATTGGGCTGCTATAAGGCTCTTCTGTGAATTGGGCTTCAGCTGTGGGTTGGGCTTCTCTACGAATTTTCTCCGACTTTAGGCCCGATTTTGACCTTGATTCACATCGAATCTGTCAAAACATAGAACATGAAAGTTGTGGAGTTCTCCCTTATCTTTCCGATGAATCTTGAATCATCCCAATCGGAGTCCGGATGGGAGAGTTATGATAAGATTACTGAACAGTGCCGAAATCATGCAAAATCGTCCGATTAGCATTGTTTTCCTCCTGTCGCTTTCTTGCTTGCCCTGAATCGAAATACATGAGTAATGAGTCCAATTAAATGCTAATTTAATGTAAAAAAATGAATATTTGGAGATAAAAATATGATATTTTTTATTCCCATCACCCATCTACATCTGATTGTCTCCCGGTCTGGAGGGAAATCAACTATTTTCCAAGTTTGGTTTTTGACCAAAGCATCCATCTCATCTTGCAAAGCTATTTTTCACTCAGATTTGGAGAGAGCCTCAATAACATTCCTGAGTATAGACACAGAATCTAGTGAAGAAAGAAAAGCACGGTAGGAGAGTAATAAGGCATTGTAAAAAAGATGGTGTGAAATGCAATGGGTTGTATATTTTCTCTTCCCCTTACGAAGTGAAATGGGAAGATCAAGGTCAGTGGGATCAACTGCAACAATGGTATTAGGGACAAGAACATTATCATCAGAAAACATAACAGGCTTGGGCTTTAAAGGAATACCTGAAACTGTATCTGCCGAATTTTGAGTTTTAGAATGACTGATAGAGAATGGTGTGGATTGAGGATGTGTAGAGTCAACCATCATCTACCGGCACTGATATTTCTGTGAGGTTGCCCATAGTGGCTTAGGTGATGGAACTAGAGGTGCAGGTGCTGGCTGAACTGATAGAGGCACCAAAGAAATAGGAAGAGGAACAAATTGTGAGTTCTTCTCCCCCAAAACTCTCCCCCTAAGGACAACCACTCGAGAAGAATAAGGTGGATTCAAAAAAGGTAACATCCATAGTGACAAATCTACACCTCGACATTGGGTTATAACTGCAATACCCCTTTTAGTTCTAAGCATACCCAAGAAAAACACATTTCTTGGCCTTAAAATTCAATTACTTGCGATAAGGGCCAAGAATGTGAACAAAGTAAACACAACAAAAAACCCTTAAAAGTATATGAAATATCTCCCCATCTAGAAAAAGAAGACTAAATGGCACCTTAAACCCTAAAGTCCATGAAGGAACATAGTTAATCAAATGCATGGCTATAAGAACTACATCTCCCCAAAACTACACAAGAATTGAAGCACACACCATAAGACTCCTTGCCACTTTCACAATGTGTCTGTTTTTCTTCTCAGCAACTCCATTCTATTGCGGTGTATATGCACAACTACTCTGATGAACTACACCATGTTCTAAGAGATATATGGTCAGTTCCTTCTCAAAATACTTTCTAAATTATCTGATAAAAAGCCTTAGTTCTCACTCCAAATTGTGTGATAACCATCTGGTGGAAGTGTCATACTAAGTTAGGAACCTCATCACATGATTTCGTCAAATATATCCAAGAATATCATGTATAATCATCCACAAACAAGAGAAAGTAACGGAATCATCACATGGAAGGGATATGATATGGCCCCATACATCAGTGTGAACAATATTAAAAGCAGAAGTACTTCTTTTATTACTTAGTTTAAAAGACTGCCTATAATGCTTTTCTAACTAACAACTGTCACACTCCAAAGTAGATAATTGAACAGACTCAAACAAATTTAGGAAAAGACATTTCAAAGAACTAAAAGAATGATGTCCCAAGCGATTATGCCAAAGCATAATTTGGTTCACTAACTTTGATCCACTACTACTGCTACTACTAATATGATGGCCCTGATGTCTCGGAATCTCACCAAGAAGGTAGACTCCATTCACCTCATGACCATTCCCAATAATATTATTTGACTCAAGATCCTACAAAACACATTTACCAGAAAGAAAGTTCATGGAACAATTCAAAATTTTTGTCAAAGAACTAACAGATAGTAGGTTGGTATGAAGTTTAGGGACATGTAAAACAAAAGATAGAGTTATATCATTGGTCACTCTAACTGTCCCCTTCCTAGCAATGGGCATATGTGAACTGAAAAGGATAGGGGCATTATTCAGGTGCTCAAATGCTCCTAAGTCTATAATCTAGGGAGGTCCCGCCTTACCTGAAGTGGATGCAAGATTTACAATTGCATATGAACTACCTGTATGTACAAAGTGGTGTAGTTGGTTCCTGCATTCTGCTGTCCATCTAGAAGGCTAGAGCTAGATGAATATTTCTTACTCAAAAGCTGTCCAAACCTCTCCAATTATGTTCTCACTACTACTATTGTAATGGATTTCCAATCAATTTGGGAAGAAGGGGCCAATGAGTCTTCTGTAGTAGCTACATTTGCATTTTCCTTCTTGTTCCTTATTCGAACAGGCATAAGATTTGGATGAAACTTCCAACAAGTATTCCTAGTATGCTTAAGCTTCTTGCAATAATCACACACCAAGTCATTTTTTATCTTCCATTCTAGTCTCACTACTCCCCCTGTCTCCATTCGGCTTAGGTTTTGTTGTACCAACCATAGCTGACTAGTCATTCCCAAGCTGTCTCAGCATTACATTCCTCCTACTCTCCTCTCTAGAGACAAATGCATATGCATAAGTGAGTATCACACCCTCCCTAGAAAGAATATGCTGCCTAGCAATGTCAAATTCAGGGTTCAACCCTACCAAGAACTCAAAAACCCTATTTCTCTCTTCTAGTCTATGATAAGTTGTTGCATCATTTACACTTTCCCAAACCACAATTTCTAAGTGATTTATTTCCTGCCATAGGGTTTTTAGCTTGGAGAAATAAATAGAAAGAGGTTTTTCTCCCTATGTCATACTTATCACCTGATTTCTTAACTGATAGACTCTAGCTTCATTTTGCTTATGAGAGTAAGTTTCAGTCACTCCATCCCAAATCTCCTTAGCAGTATTAGCCCATAGGAAATTTTTTGCAATATGAGGTAACATAGAATTACATAGGTAGGACATTACCATGTAATTCTCTTGCACTGATTGGGAAGAGTTTGTATCAGGTTTCTTCTCCTCCCTAGTGAGATACCCTAATTTTCCACGGGCATCAATAGCTACCATAGCTGATTGTGCCCACTCCAAATAATTTGTACCATCAAGTTTTACTGTAGTAATGATCTCAAACCCAAAAATATCACTACTACCTCCAACTCCCAGTCCCACAGTATTGGTACATTTCATCTCGGTATTCCAACTCTCCATCTTACTTCAAATAGTTCAACAGTAAGAAGAAATAGATTAGAGACCTTGAAAAAATAATTTAATATCACACACACAGAAACCAACCCTTCTGGAAGAAGAAAACCCTACCTAAAGAGAAATCTCTCTCCTCTCCACGCCTCCCAACAGAAAAAAGAGTGAATCGATCACTCTAGGAGGCTCAAAAAATTCCAGAAACCAAACCGCCCTCTTCAGAAAATCAAAAGAAAACTAACATACCTGGGCACCCAAGATTAAATAAAAAACAAAGAGTCCAACTTTTTTGGGACTCTTCCCCGTAGTCCAGTTCTTGATTTTGATGCCGAATAGAAGATCACCTTTCTGATGACTAGACCCCACCAAAAAATCCAAGAACTGGGCAATATATAGTAGATCGATCAACCATTTACTACTTCAAGCAATCGAGTGATCTAGGGCTACATGAGAATGCTTCAAGAAACCATAGTCGATGCTCTAATACCAAGTAGAAATCTGTTGAATTAAAAAATATGAAAGAAAATTAGTTTATTGAAGAGGGAATGAAGAGAGAAGGAGAAGAAGAAAAGAATAGAAGTTAAAAAGAAAAGAGAGTAATGATCTGGCCGCCCCCTTCACTTATTATTTATACTAAAAATAATAGAACAGTACAAATACAACTATGCCCTTATAGGGCGACAAAACATAAAACAACATATGTAATACTCAAAAACATAATAAAATTTGGACTCACATAACTATTATGGTCCCCACCTCCTATCTAACAACTAACGTAAAACATATTCTCAAAAAAACATCATAAAACTGACTAATCTTCAACAACAAGAACCTGCCAAAATGCCCCTATGTGTAGGAGGTAATTTACTTCATAGAGGACGATGCTCATGGGATCCAGTACCTGCATGATGATGCCCTCATGGTTAAATTGATGATAAATGACTTCGAAGTAAAATAGACTCTTGTCAACTCTGAAAGCTTGGCCGACATTATCTTCCTAAATGCATTTGAGCGGATGGAGCTCAGCAAGAAAGACCTATAGCCAGTTGACGTTCCCTTGGTTAGCTTCAACAGAGAGGTAGTTCGACCTCTAGGCAAGGTGAGGGTTCCAGTGATGGCGGGCTCAACGCCAAACTCGATACTATTCGATCACAATTTCGTAGTGGTTGTGACCCCCTCACCCTACAACGCCATTCTAGGCCGACCACATGCCCTAGTGGTGTTAACCTACCATTTAACAATGAAATTTCCAACATCTTGTGGAGTAAAAGTCGTGTGAGGCGATTAACTCGAGTCTTGCAAATGCTACGTGGCCGCGCTTAAGGGCAAAGGAAAACATGTTGTTGACATTGACATAGAGTCGCCCCCAAAAAATATTGATGAGCGAGCTCATCCCATGGAAGACACTATCCTAGTGCCGGTCTCAGATACCGAGCTTGAGAAGACAATGCAAATTAGGGTTCACCTTGATAAACCGTTGCACTCTGACCTAGTAAGTTTCTTAATTGAAAATTTAAATGTGTTCGCTTGGTTGGCAACAAAAATATCCGGCATAGACCCTTCTATCATAACTCAGAAATTAAATGTTGACCCCTTAGTTAGACCAGTCCGATAGAGGAAAAGGAACCTTGCCCAAGAAAGATGGAAGATAGTAGATGAGGCCGTAGAGAAGCTCCTTGCAGTACACTTCGTTAGAGATGTCCAATATCCGAGCTTGATTGCAAATCTAGTGCTCATTAAGAAGGCTAATGGCAAGTGGCGCATGTGTGTCGACTATACTGACCTCAATAGAGCCTTCCTAAATGATAGCTTCCCACTCCCTAGAATTGACCACCTGGTAGACACAACCTCGGGGTTCGAGTTGTTCAGTATCATGGACGCATACTCTAGCTACAACAAATGTTGGGATTGTACTATTATAAAGTTATGCCCTTTGTTTTAAAAAATGTTGGGATGACCTTCCAACGCCTTGTAAATAAAATTTTCTCTGATTTGATTATAAATAAAATTGAAGCTTATGTTGATGATATGATTGTAAAAACTCAATTTTCAAACTCTTTAATTGACGACCTAAACTGTGTTTTTAACGTTCTAAGGAAATATAACATAAAAATCAACCCAAACAAGTGTGTCTTCAGGGCCACGTCGGGAAAATTCCTCATGTACGTAGTGAGCCGACGTGGCATCGAAGCCAACTCGAACAAAGATTAATACGACGAATAGCCACCCTAAACCAATTCATGTCTAAGTCAGATGGGCGGTGCCTCCTATTCTTTAAGCCAAAAAGAAGAACCAAAATTCGAGTGGACTAAATAGTGTTAGCTTGCGTTTGACGAGCTCAAGAGATACCTCAGTTTGCCACCTATGTTAACTAGGCTGGAACCTGGAGATGAGCTCAAACTTTACCTCTTTACAAGTGATGAGGTAGTCAGTTCGGTCCTTATTTGAGAAGTACATGTTTATTATGTAAGTAAAATTTTGTACATTGCTGAGATTAAGTACCCAACATTGAGAAGTTGGTCTTTTCGCTGATGTTAGCTACCCATAAACTACGACCTTACTTTTAGGCCCACACAATCATGGTCTTAACTAATCGACATTTTAGGCAAATTCTTCAAAAGCTTGAGGTCTCGGGTAGACTAACAAAATGGGCAATCGAGCTTAATGAGTATGATATCTGGTTGGAGCTGCGACCAACAATCAAAGTGCAGGTCCTAGCTGACTTTGTCGCCGAGTGTATGTTAAGCATGCCAACCCTTGAAGTTTCCAAACCCGTGACCACCTCGAAGGCATCAACTAACATGACACATGTCCCGACCTAGGACAAGGAACCCTAGATCCTCCATGTGGATGACTCGTCCGACCAGCAAAGAAGCAAGGCTGGATTGATCCTCCATGGATGTAGTGAGGTAAAGCTGGAGTACGCCCTCTGGTTCGTGCTTCTAGCTTTGAACAATGAATATGAGGCGTTGATAGTTGGGCTTTCACTGCAAAGGAGGTCAGTGCAAAGCATCTCGTATTGTGTAGCGACTCACAGTTTCTCATCAACCAAGCGAATGGGTAGTATGAGGCCCGGGAGCCCGTCATGTTGGCCTACCTGGATAAGGTTAGAGAGCTCCTTCCCAGCTTCCACTCTTAGTACATCCAACAGATCCTAAGGTCCAAGAAGGCCGAGGACGATGCACTCTTGAGCAAGCTGGTGCAACAGATTCCATGAAGAGAACGGTCTACATGGAAGACATGCCATGCCCTATTATAGAAAGGGTGGCAGCGGAGGTCGCTCCTATTTTGGTAGTAGAGCCAAGATGGATGGATCCACTCATTGACTATCTACATCACGAAACCCTACCATTAAAGCGTAACGCAACTCATAGGGTAGAGTTGTAATCAACTCACCATGTAATCATTGGCGAGCAGTTATACCGTAGGTCATTCACACTCACCTACCTGCGCTGCTTGCGTCAATCCGAAGCCAATCGGTTGCTATGGGAAATCCATGAAGGCCTCTATGGGGGACACCTAGGGGGCAGGAGCTCGCCCAAAAAGTGTTGCGACAAGGTTATTATTGGATCACTTTGAAAGCGGACACACTAGAGTTGGTTCAAAAGTGTGGTAAGTGTCAGTGGCATGCCAACATTCTACACCAACCCACTGCCAACCTGAGGTACCTTACTAGCCCATGGCCCTTTGCACAATGGGAATAGATATCATCGATCTCTTTCCACCTGCGACCAGGCAGAGGAGGTTCTTGGTCGTTGAGGTTGATTACTTCATGAAGTGGGTGGGGGCTGAGCCACTGATATCCATCACAACTCGTAATGTGCAGAACTTCTTCTAGAAGAGGGTCGTCTATAGATTTGGACTCCCTAAGGTATTGATCTCGGACAACGAGAAACAATTCGAGGACATCAAGTTCCAGAATTGGTGCGCCAAGATAGGTATACAATAGAACTTCACCTCGGTGGCCCATCCCCTAACAAACAACTAGGTTGAAGTGACGAACAAGGCAATACTCCACGGGCTAAAAACTCAACTATCTGAGCTAAAGGTTTGTAGGTGGATGAGCTGCCCAGTCTCCTATGGACCTATCGAACTACTATCAAGACGGTGATCAGGGAAACACCTTTCAATCTAACATATGGGACTGGGGCTGTAATTCCAACTGAGATCGAGGTGTTGACCTTGCGTTCCGAGACGTATAATGAGGAGGCTAACGAGGATGAGTTATAGACTAACCTTGACCTAGTAGAAGTGGTTAGTGACTTGGTACTAACATACAAGCAACGAATAGATTGTTTTTATAACGCCCGAGTTAAGAGATGCCAATTTAGAGTTAGTGACCTGGTACTTAGAAAGATTATGGTACCTGATCCTAGCATACAAAAGCTAGGTCCGAACTAGGAAGGCTCCTATAGATTTCTCAAAGTGATCAGTGAAGGCGCGTACGAGCTCGAGACACTGGAAGGGAGGCAGGTGCCCCATGCGTGGAATATGGATAACCCAAGGAGGTATTACCTATAAAGAAGATCGGAAGTATCAAACTATGTCCACCAAAATTATAAAATTTCACTAAGTATGAAAATAAGACCACCCGCTTTAACAACCTAGTCTAGACAACCTACGAGCATGTCGGCCAAAATGAACTCAAAGGGAAAGAAAAATCGCTTTTATCTCTAAGGCCCCCTACGTCGACCTCGAGACACGTCGGTAAGTTGATACCTCAATGACATTTTGACTTAGCCAAAATTACGAGTCTAGTTGCCAACCTGTGAGCATGTTGGCCAAAATGAACTCAAGGGGAAGCCAAATCGCTTTTATCCCCAAGGCTCCCTATGCGGACCTCAAGACACGTCAACAAGTTGATACCTCGACAACATTTGGACTTAGCTGAAATTAAGATTACAATCGTTTTGGCACTGAGACAATTCATGCACCACATCATCTCGACAGTATTGGACCTGTCGCCTCGACAGTATTGGACATTTTGAAATAGTCTATTTTCTAGCAGGTGAAAATATAAGATAAGGAGGAAAGACACAATATATACTGAAATATTATTTCATTAAAGATTGATGAGTGCATTGCAAAAAAACAGAACAAAAATGAAAAATCATCAGGAGCACACAAGCTCCAAGAAACATCAGAATCTAAAATGTCATCAGGAGCATGCAAGCTCCAAGAAACAGCAAACTCCAAGAAAAGCATGAACGAAAATATCTTGACCGGCTATTACTCTTCCTCGTTGTCTTGTATCTCATCATTGACATCGCTCACCTCATCGTCGACCTCTTCTTCTTCCTCATCTGGAGTCAAAGGCTCTTGATCGACCTGCACGACCAACTCGTCTAGCACTGACCTAACAGATAGATTGCCAAAGTTGAAGTTTACGTGTAGGGACTTAAGATAGTATTGGCATAGTTTGAATCCCCTCTTCGTTAAGGGAAGGTCATCTCAATCTTCTCGTGGGCATACTCAGGCAACTTACGGAAATGTTTGACAATTGCGACCTCAGCACGTCGAATATCCTCAGTATACTTGGCCCGCCGCTCCTCCAATTGATGATCCTTTGTCTGCACTTCATCAATCAAGGTGGCGATGGTTCCCCCTAGCCTCCTCTAGCTGACACTACATACCGACACTAAGGTTAATAAAGCGTTGGTGGTCCTCCTTAGAACTAGGTGAGCATCTTCGACACTGAAAAGCCTTTATGTTCGCCTACATCTCACGCCTCTCTTGTCAGGACAAGGCGACCTAATTCAGCAATACTTGGCCCATCGTATTTGCCTGTGAGAAAAGAGAAAACTAGTCAAAGCAAATCTCAGAAGAAAGGAAAAGTAAACATCAAAGAATGTAGATGAAACCTGAAGCATGCACTGAGCCATCCTAGTGTCGACCTTAAAAGGGTCCATCCCACTATAGAATTGCATGCCCTCTGGAAGAAGAATACCTCTCCCCATGCATAGAGCTACTAAAGGGTCGGTAAGGCGGTCGGCAATGGAAATATCAATATTGAGGACAAAGTGAGGTATGTCAGAAGGGTAGGGGCCAGCAGTGCTTTCCTCTTGGCCGACCTGAAGTGGGGAAGCGATTGGGTCTATGGCGGCATGTTCAGGCTTTATGGACATTGGATCACCACCCCTTTCGAGTTTGATGACTTCGGGCACACGTGCTACAGACTTCACCTCAGCACTGGTCGACATCCCCTCCGTTGACATGCGATTGTCCACCCTCCTCTTCTTCCTTGAAGATCTCTTCGCCACTGCTAGGAGAAAAGTGGTACTCGCCATCTTTGAAAAAAAAAAAGACAAAAGAATGATTAGTCGATCTAAAAATCAACTTCAGAAATAAATACAAAGGATGATTCGGCCAACCTACCTATGAGACTCAAGCTGGCTTGGATGAGCATAGGTTCGGCTAGGAACTAGTCTACTAGTAACCACTGATGCACAAGGCGTTGAACTTTAAGACTCAACTCTTCGTCAAACTCTAGTTCAGGAACCATTCTCGCATCATGTCACTACACGGTATCCATGGGCTAGCCGAACTCCAGAGAAAGAAAGAAATACCTACCCTTCCAATCCTTAATTTTTGAAGGAAAGCCTTCTAGAATCTTATAATTGTGATGAAAAGGCAAATAAAAGCAGAAGGGCACATTGGGGACCTTCTTTATACTACATAACCCCGAGAAGATATCTATGTCTAAAGGAAAATCTAGATGATGACTCAAAGAAATCGGTCCCACAAGGGTCCGGATAGCATTGGGATGGAACTGCCCCAAGGAAATACCATAAAATGAAAATACCTCGGCAATGAAAGGGTGCAAAGGAAAATGGAGGCTGGCGATCAACACCTCCTCAAAGACGTAAACCTCACCTCAGTCATGGCTCCATGGGAATTGATTTGGGCCGTGTTGGATGCAATTGAACTCCATGGGAATTTGGAATGTCAAAATTAAACTAACAATCTCTTCCCCACTCAGCTCCTCTAGCTCCTGCTAAGATGTCGAGGTCCCAAGATGAGAACCTCGCCAATCTTGTGTGAGGTCCCCTCCTCGGCTCGAGCAAAGTATAATGACCCTCCTTCAGAACCGCTTGAAGACATGACTAGAGAATGGAAAAGGAACTCACCAGCTTTCAAGAAATAGAAACCGGCGATAGGAAAAGCTTCACTCAGCGACCTAATAGCAGTCCCCTGGCAGAGTTCCACTCCAATCGATCACCCCTCTCCCTTGGTGAAAATCTCATAATAGTACGAGTGGGGACCCCCTATTTATAGCTTTCTAGCAAGGGAAATCGATGGATAAGACACCTTATTGGCAAATCAATTGTCGAAGAAACTGCACTACGTGCGGGCTAATTTGAATTTAAATTTCGCCATAGTCTCGTCGTCTTTGAGCCAAGTTTGGTGAGTGAGCTGCACGATTTGTGGATCGGCCGAACAAATTACTAGACAGAGAAAAACGACTCTGAGCTACTCCCTTCGCCGAGCTAGCATCGACTTAGGAGTGGTGGGCAATTGATGAGGGGTAATTTGGTCCTCCAAATGACATCACAACATGTGGCATTTTTGAATAGCTAGATGACATCTCAGAACTAAGTAAGAAGATCACCTCAGCAGGGTGGCTAGCAACACCTCATCCAAGGCAGACCTATAGTACCTCTGCCTTGCCGATCTAAGGGACCTCAATGTGAGGAGCGACCTCCTTGAGGACCTGTCGAGCTAACTTGGGTACACACAACAAACTATGAGATGTGCTCGCTAACCTATTCCTTAAACATGTTATCGAGACCAACTTCTCCAGGGTAATGACACTCAACCATTAAGCCTGCTTACCCGCATTGTCCGCATCAGAGTTGATCAAACGGACCTTAGCCCTCTGTGCATATCGCATAATTGGTCGAGATGTCCTCTCTGAATTTAGTGGGAGCGGTTCCCCAGGAATCTCGGACCCTTTACAAGGGACCTTCGGTTCCTTATACCTATATAAAGGCATCATTCCCCTCAGAAAAGGTATGTGCAATTCAGCTCTCGTATACTTTGGTTATCTAGCATTCTATCTTTCTCTAAAACCTCCAAATCATTGACTTAAGCATCAGAGTATCCACCTCGGGTAAAGCAAACTACACACTGTAGTATTGTCTCCCTGTAGGTTGCCTAGAAAACTGTACAGCTTGCCATTTTTCATCTTGGCATATGAGTCACCTTCCAGCAAGGAATAGTCCAGCTCGACATCTGAATCATCTGCGAGCAGGGAGTTGCTAGATCGCGCACTAACAACAACAACAACAACTTGGACCAAGTAAACTACATAAATTGTGACACTAGATCAACCATGATAAATTATTATATTGCATTACATTAAAGCTTAATTAAGTATCTTAATATAATTTAATCCTTATATTAAATTAAGTTAAATATATTAATTAATTAATTAATTTCACTTAACTTTAACATAAGTGGTGGTTAAAAAAAACTTTTAACATAAGTTAGTTCAGAAAATGCAATCTTTTTTGGCTGCATGCCGATAACCTATTCTTCAACATTATTAATTTAACAACTTTATTATTTTTGTTTTATACTTTTTTTCATTATTTTCTGTACTTTTAGTGTTATATTAACATCATAACATATTTTTATGATTATTATTGTTTTTTTAATGTAAGCAAAAGAACATGATTTTTTATTTTATATTTGTTAAAATATTTTTAATTTATATTTTTTATTATTATTTCTACTATCACTAATCACTTAATTCTTATATTTTTATTATTTTCTATTTCTTACCTTTGTTAAAATATCTTTAATTTAATCAAGTGGGCTTAGATCAATTAATTAATTTATAGTACACATTGATCAAAATGGAGAGAGAGAGAGGTTATGTGGACCTGGGGGGGAGGGGGAGAGAGAGGGGGGTTATGTGGACACGATGAATCGCTGGAGCGTGGTGTCATGAGACAGAAACAGAGGGGTTGCGTAGGACTCGTTGTTGTAATTAGGGGGAGAGACCAAGAGAGAGTGACTTGTGTGGGACTTGTGGTGTCAAGGGGGGAAGGGATAGGGGTTTGTGGCACTCGGTGTCATAATTGGTGGGGGGAGGGGGGGGGGGGGGGATATACCAAGACAGTTGGGGGTTGTACGAAACTTGATAGAAGAAGAAGAAATGATATGATTTCAATTATAATATTTGCAATGCAAAATCTATATTGCATTTTCATAGAATGTTTATAGATTGTCTAATTATAACTTCAAAAATGTTTTTAGATATTCAATTAGGGAAGTTAAGCAAATTAATTTAGTATTTAATTACCTATCTTAGTTAATTTATTTGATTTAATTATGATAAATTAAATAGATTATTAATTTAATTAATCTAATTACATACTTAAACTACATTAATTACTCAAAATAAAAAAATATATAGTTACAACTAATAACTCTAAGGTATTTAATAAATTATTTTAAAAATACATTAAGTAAAATTAATTTAACATACATTTTAGAAGTGTATACCCTTGTAGGGGAGGGAAGGGGAGGAGGGGGGAAGTAGGTATTTAGTTAATAGCTTTTCAAGGAAAAAAAATATAGATAGATAGACAAATAGACAGATATAGTTTGAATCATCTATTTTTAGTTGATTTTTTGTAGGATACTTCCATGGTGGCTCTATATATCCATAAAGTAATTAGGTAATATGTTTTTTGAAATGGTTTTATTCTCTCATAATATTAAATCATATAAATATTATTTTTTGCATTAATTTGATTTATATATTTTCTTTTAAAAATCTTGCATGATGTTAGCTTCAAATTTTGTTTTTTTTTTTTATTTTTCTTTTTTTAATTTGCTATTTTGGTAAATTGTCTATTCACCAGCCCCTGCAAAGCAGGGGCATGGCACTAGTATAACCTAAAAGTAAAAAGCTATATGGCCAATTGTACAATTGTCAAATGGAACCTTTTTTTATATAACCTAAATGAAATCTTATAATCTTTCTCTTTTCATGCTTTTAACGATTCCCGTTATAAATTTAATTATTTACAATGATGCCATTGAATAAAACAAACTAAAGAAATATAATGTGTCCTTTCTCCTTTTCCTCTTTCATACTTGATATTAAACAAGTAATTATTTATAATGATGCCACTAAACTTCTACCTTTTTCATATTTGTTAAAAATTGTCTTTATCTCTCATTTTATTTACAATCGAGTTGTGTTGGGCCGTGCTTCCCTCCTTTGAGATACTTCAAGGGGTCGGCCCGCGGGCAAGTCTTAGGCTAGGTTGGGCTACAAATTGGGATAATCCATGCTTTTTAAAAATTTTGAGAAAATAATGAAAAGTTAACATAAATAAAAAATAGATAGAAAATTAAAAAAGATCTTACAATTTTATTTTATATGAATTTTGATGTATACAATTGTTTATATATGCAATAATAAAATGAAATAATATAATAAAATTATATATTATATAACTATTGTATATAATATATGGCCCAAGCTCATGTGGGCTCATGTCATATCGTGGGCCAAGTCTTAGGCCAAGCCGGGCTAAGCCATGTTTTTTTTTAATTTTTGAAAAAATAATGAAAAATTTAACATATTAAAATTAAAAATAAAACTATATATTATATAATTATTGTATATAATATACGAACTGAGCCTATGTGGGCCCGTTCCATACCATGGGCCAAGTCTTAGGCTAGACCAAACCATGAATGGGGCTAAGCCATGTTTTTTAAAAGTTTTGAAAAACAATAATAAAAATTTTAACATAAATTAAAATAAATAGACAAATATAATAAAAAAAGATCTTAAAATTTTATTTTATATGAATTTTGATGTATACAATTGTTCATATATGCAATAATAAAATTAAATAATATAATAAAATTGAAAATAAAATTATATATTATAAAATTATTGTATATAATATATGGCCTGATCCTGTGCATATATTATCGATTAATATATTATATAAGCAAAAATAATTATATAATATATTAATATATAATTTTATTTTCAATTATGTACATCAAAATTCATTAAAATAAAATTTTAAGATATTTTTTAATTTATTTGTCTATTCATTTTAATTTATGTTAAAAATTTCATTAATTTTTTTCAAAATTAAAAAAAAACATGGCTTAGCCCAATTTGTGGCCCAGCCTAGCCTAATACTTGACCTGTGAACCAACCTAGCCCGTGGCACAACACAAGCCCACACGAGCTCAGGCCATATATTATATACAATAATTATATAATATATTAATATATATATATAATTTTATTTTCAATTTTATTATATTATTTCATTTTATTATTGCATATATAAACAATTGTAGACATCAAATTTCATATAAAATAAATTTGTAAGATATTTTTTAAACTTTTTCTCTAATTATTTCTATTTATGTTAATTTTTTCATTATTTTTTCAAAATTTTTAAAAAACATGGCTTAGCCTAATTTGTAATATTATACACAATAATTATATAATACCTAAGCCCGTATGGATTCGTGCTGTGTCATAGGCTAGGCTCATCTGTGGGCAAAGTCTTTGGCCAGGCCGGGCCACAAATCGGGCTAAGCTTGTTCGTGGGCTTGGTAGCCCAGTAGTTAAGTATGACCCATTAATAGCACTAAATTTATTAATTAAATAATTTGAGATATCCTTTACCAATATTATGTTGATAAAACATAAAATTTTATTTATTTATTTACTTATTTTACTAAATTATTTAATTAATTAATAATTTAATAATCTAACAAATTATTATTGCTAGCAAAGTAAGACATAGAATCGTGTATATATTTATATATATTTACTCTCTCTCACTTGATTGTCTATTTATCTCATTTATTTTATAAATTTGTTTATTTCTTAAATAAAATTAATTATTATTTAACTATTTACAATTATTCCACTATATAAAACAAAAATACAATGACAAAAGTCATCTCTCCCTCTTTCATTTTATTGCCCAATAGCCATGATTATTTATTTATTTTATTAAATTAAATATATTATTATCCATAAATTTTTATTTATTTTAAATAGATTGTGTTTTCTAATAAATTTTTAATTAAAAATTTACCTTTAACAAATTTTCTTTCTTATATAACAATTTACCTTTGACAAGCATCATGTTTTGCCCATGCAACGCAAGGGTCCCTCACTCCCTCTACTTGTTTGGGCCCGTTTGGCGTGTCTTTTTGGGAAGATCTTTTAATAGCTCTCACATGCATCATGTTTTTGCCCATGCAACACAAGGGTCCCTCACTCCCTCTACTAGTTTGGGCCCGTTTGGCATGTCTTTTTGGGAAGATCTTCTAGTAGCTCTGACATGCAAAAGATGCATGAACTTTTGCATGAAGATCTGAGCAGCCCGAAGTAGGGGTGCAAGTCGAGCGGGTTGGGTCGGGTTTATGGTCAACCCAGGCCCGATAGATTGAAAATCCGTCCTACTAACTTATAAACAGCCGAAAGATCGCGCGGAAAGACGCGCCAAACGGGCTGGGCTTTGCCAGTAACATTCATTTGGCTGGTTGAACCGGCCACTAAGAGAGGAAAAAGCCAAAATCCCCCTTATCGAAGCTTCCAAGAGGACCAAGACGTAAATTTGAATTTTCCCTCCCCTCTCACATTTGATTCACCACCCACAGTCCCACCCTCTCTCATCCGAACACTATCCCATTACCAAATCACCGGCGACCGACATCAACCAACGTCCGAAGGCAAGAAATCAAAGGATAATCGACGGTAAATTCCTCCTCTTCTTCTTCTTCTTCTTCTTTTTATTTTTATGTTATGTCCGTGACCAGGTTGGGCTTTGTGTTTTATGTGCTTTGTTTGGTTTCATCTGGACGGATTATCTCACCCTCAAAATTAGTGGAGAATTTGAATTGTATCTTCTTCAATTTCTCCTTACGATTTCATGAGATTGCATCTTCTTTTTATTCCCATCGGTCTTTAAGCCAGCTTTAGCTCGATATATCATGCTGCTAGTTTTGAGTTTCAACATTGTTGTAAATTTCATGGCATGTTGGATTGTTGGTGCTTGCTAATAAATTTGTATATCTCCCTCTTTTGCAAAGCCAATCGTTCCATCTCTCTATCCCTTTCACTTGTCACCTTTCAGGCTCCTGAGTTCTGAAATCCAGTTTTAGAAGTAGAGCAAGAATTCGAAAGATTTTCTCGTCTCCATGGAGAAGAGGCTTCGTTCGTCTCTCCAAAGTTCCGCGGAAGAATTCCTCTTGTCTGCAACCAAAATCGGTTTCAAGTCTGTCAAACCCTCCTTGAAGGCCCTAATTTGGAACATCACCTCATCTTCAGAGCTCAGTTCCTCTCTCCCTTTCGCTCTGCATCAGTCTGTCATTCGATCTATTGAATCCTTCAAGCAATTGCTTCAATCGAATGGTGGTGACTGCACTATCTCTCCACGTTCTCCCCCAACTAAGCGACTCCGAAGATCGTCCAGACAAAGGAAGAACACAAAGGAATCGACTGATGAGGACTCTAGTACCAAAATCATTTCTGCAAAGCAACTTCTTCTCCAGAGTCTTCAAGCCTACGCTTACATTGCTCATCTCTGCATATCTCATCCGAAGAAGCCCTTTTCTCCTTCGGATCTCTTACCTTCTGTTCAGGCGTTACATGATAACTTAGTCTTATTTGAACCGGATCAAATCCTACTTTGTGAGATTGCTAACTTGTGCGAAAAATGGTGGAAGGAGCAGTTGCCGGGCAGAGAAACACTAATTTCCCAATCCCTTCCGTTTCTGCTGTCGATGTCACTGACTATTCGGAAAAAATCATACTTGCATAGGGTTTATGCCCTCCGGGAGGCGTTCTCTTTATTTGATTTTGAGGATGAGAGCATTGAGGATCTGAAGCTCCTGCTGGTTCGTTGTATCATTACACCTTTGTACTTGAAGACGGAGGAGGGAAGGCGTTTTGTGGCATTTTTGTTTGGATTGTCCAATCAGCTTGTTAAAGAAGCCTTGGCTATAATTCGGTCTCAGATTCCTTTCGGAAGGAAATCCATGTTGGAGGCATATGCAGATATTGCTTTCAGGGCCTGGAAAGCCTCAGAAGGATCTTCACGTGATGAAATTGAAAGTTGTTTTCTTCAGGGTTTGATCGAAGGTGCCATTCATGCAAGTTCTGGACCATTTGCTGCCTCTATAAGAAGGGTTTTAGGAGGGTTTATTAATCAGCGGACTACTGCTGGTGTCGAGAAGCTTCTTTTCTGCCTTGCTGAGCCTGTACTGTTCCGGTCTCTTCAGGTATTTGTCTTTGGTTTCTATGGAGTACCTGTATTAATTTGTTGTTCCTTATTTGGTAAAGAGCTAACGATCTCCTGCAGCAACATAACATTACATTGCCTTTTGAAGCTGGTTACAAGTTGCTCATGATATGGGACTATCTTCTCTGTGTTTTGGAAGTGTGTGTGTGTGTCCTTTCTTAATGGTTTGTACTTTGTCAATGCTTCCCAATCAAACACCATTTTATCCAATAACATGGAAGAGGTTGTTCATGGGATGTTTATAATATAAGGGCCTGTCCGTTTGCTCTCTAAAGTCTGACAATCTGAAAGTGCAATAATTACATTAAGAGGTATATTGGTATTGGTGAACTTTTCTTTCCTCTGAACTTTGAATGTAGAGAATGTTGTTTTGAATTCTGAAAATTATCAAATATCCATTTTGACCCCATATATGAGAGTTTTTGTTTGTCTTTTTCGGAGTATTATTGGAAAACAAAAAGTTGTATGATTGCACTTTAAGAGATAAGGGACAAGAGGAAACAAACAACCATTTTTCTCTTAAAGTTAAAAGATTCCTCTTAAGAGATACGAGTTAGGAGGAAACGTATAGGCCCTAAATTTTCTTACAACAAGAGAGATTTAGCTGCATAGTCATATATGCAGATCAGAATGAAATACAAACATATAGTTTCAAATGATATTGTAACGCACATAGGAAGCTATAAAGAGATGCTGTTAGTTGAGTTCAAATTGGTGATAAGATGAATTTAATAGACCTATGATGCATGGAGCCACGGACTTTCAAAATGACATCAGGATCTGTTTCTTACAACATTGTTCCTTTTCTTGGGAAAAGGTAGCAGTTCACTTTTAACAAAGCTCATGCTTCATAGTTCTATCAAACTCATCTTATCACCAATTTGAACTCAGCTTACACCATTTCTTTATAGCTTCCCATGTGCTTTACAATATTGTTTGCAATTATATGTTTATATTTAGTCTTGATCTGCATCTATGACTATGCAGCTATATCTTTTTTGTTGTAAGAAAACCTATATTATAAACATCCCATGAACAGCCTTCTTCATGTTAGTGGGTAAATTGGTGTTTGCTGGGAGCCCAGAACTGATCAAAGTGATGTACAAACTATGGTGGAGTTAACTAATTGTGTTGGGTGAGATTGAAGATGCTAGCTGTTCCTCATTTTCTCCCCTACTTATATTTTCAATTAGATATAAGTTAGTCTTTTAATATGAATGCCATAATGCATTAACTAAGTAATTTAAATTACTAAATTAATAAGGTTGTGTAATATATGATCATCTTAGTCAGTAATGGTAGAGAATGCTAGTTATTGAACACGAACCAGTTTGGTTCGTCGAAATATATTTGGAAATTAGGGACTTAGCTTTATCATGACAAGGCCTGCTCAGATGACGATTATATGAAGATATTAGTTATATAAAACATGATTCAATTTGGTTACTTGAGATATATTTCGATATTAGCGGTTTAATTCTTTTAGAAAAATTAATTATAAGAAGGCCTAATGAGATGATGGTTCTATCTTTTGTTGTTGCTTGACAGGTTGCAAATTCAAATGTTCGTCAAAATGCATTACATTTGTTCCTTGACATGTTCCCCCTTGAAGATCCAGATGCTACAAAAGAGGTTAAGAATGCTTTACTTGATAAACAATTCTTCTTATTGGAACGGTTACTCATAGATGACTGCCCTGCTGTGAGAGTTGTTGCTGTAGAAGGTTCATGTCGTATTCTTCATTTGTTTTGGGAAGTTATTCCTTCTTCAACTATAACAAAGATTATGACAAAAGTTGTAGATGATATGTCACATGATATATGCAGCGAGGTTAGAATCTCTACATTGAGTGGCATAATATATTTGATTGGAAATCCCCAAACTCATGAAATTCTTAAAGTGCTTCTTCCTAGATTGGGACATCTATTCCATGATTCTGTTCTTTCTGTACGAGAATCTTTTACTGATCTCCTCCTTGCTGTAAAAAGTATTCGGGCTTTCCCATTTAATAAGGTACATGATGCTCTCCTAGATCTGGACTTTGTACTGGGTAGTCCTTATGTGTAAAGATTCTCCCCTCAAATTTCTGGTCTTTGTATATAATTTCACAAATTGTTGAAGTTTCGTATGTAAATTTATCATGATGGTTTTCATTCTTGAAGTAGTTGATTCATTTTCTTGTTCCTAGGTTGTGGACCTAGATATAATACTCTCTGCCCTTGCCAATGATCAACCACCTGTTGCTCAGAAAATCACAAGGCTCCTTATGCCATCATACTTTCCTGCAAAAGTAACATCACAAGAGGCATGTAATCGTTGTCTCACACTTATCAAAAGGTATCCTATGGCTGGGGCAAGGCTCTGTGAATTTGCTTTATCAGAAGGGTCATCTGTTAAGTCTCTCTTGGAGCTTGCCAGAGTCTTTATCAATTTGGCCCTGTCACCTGATGATCTAAATGCTGATCAAATTGAGGGTTTACTCGTTGGTGCTTCCAACCTTTGCATCATTCTTGTTACCGAGTCATCTTGTAAAGCTGCTTTACAGGAATTGTTTTCAGGTGGAAAGCTGAAGTCCTTGATTACTTCTGCTGCATCTGGGCGTGCTCGAACATCTGTGTTCAGCATTGCTGCTGTTGTATCTCCAGATGATGTAGCTATCCTTTCTGAAGAATGCATGGGCCTTATCATGAATTGCAGTGGTTTATCTCAAAATGTGGAAAGGCAGGCAGAGATAAGTTCTGTCCATAAGCTGTTGCTATCCTGTGGTAGATTTGATGACATGTTTGCATCCTTAACCAGCCTCTTGCAAAATATTGCCTCTGGATTTTGTATTAGATTTGGAAAAGAAGTCCCCGCTAAGAGTGTACAATCTACCAGACAGACAAAAACTAAGTTATCTGTGAAAACCTCAGCGAAAAATGCCAGCAGAAAAAAATCTTCTAGTTCAGATACTTCCAGTTTTGAGGAATATTGCCTTATTGCTGCAGGAGCAGCATGGCAGATAAAAGACTTGCTCATGTCTGTATATACACGAAATCCCATGCTAAAGTCCAAGATATTGGAACTGGCATTTTCAGCTTTGATGATCATCTCTGAGGTCATTATTGAACAATGCATGTGTTATGATTTCCTGGAAACATCACCAGTTCTTGCATACACAGCTCTTGCCATGAACATGACTTTTCAAAAAATTGGGTTAACTAATAAAACCAGTCCTGATGAAAAGAAGAACAACGGGTTGGATACTACATCGTTGGAGGTATTGCTCTTCTTAACTTCATTTTCTTTCTGTTAATGCATTAATTTTTCTAGCAGTTTTTATTTAGTGCCAATTGCCTAATTAAAGTTTTATTTTAATTAATATCAAAGAAACAACATCTGGATGTTAAAACCAATCAGTGTCTCTTTTGACGGAGTTGGTAATTCTTTCTTGCTTTCCTTCTTCTGGTATTGACTTTTGACTTTAGTCTGTGTTTTGAAGCACAGCTTGATTCTGACCAAAGCATTATCTTACGTTTCCAGAATTTATTCTAACTGCTATTTTCTTTTTCAGCTAACAAAGTTAGACCAGTCAGTGAATCATCTGCTTAATTGTGCAGAGAAGCTAATTGATGCAAGGCTCATTGGAGAAAGTAGCTCACTGCCTTTAAATTCTAAGCAAGGTGATGAGCATATATAATGCTAAACCAAGAATGGCCTTTAGACATCATAAAATGTGGATTTTCTTTACACTGTTGCACTTTGGAATTTTAATTTTCATATTTCAGCCTGAGTTATTGCTTCTGTTTTTTGTTACTAATAATTTTTAACTTTTTGGATGTCAATTATGGATTGCATTTGAAGAGTACATAGCTTACTGGCATCACCGGAAATTAAATATTTATCATGCAGTTCATGAGTCCATATGTTAGTATTGATTAGCAGATTACTTTTATCCAAGTTCGTCTATCTGAAAATTTTGAGGTCATAGGGTTCAACTCCTGTAAGTACCCACACTTGATACTTACACCTGGCTGTATCTAAAACGGTTATATAATTATCTATTTAATGAAAGTTATGATTTTATAAATTCCTACATATTTTTTAGAGAATTATGGCCACTTTACCAATAAGGAGTTGGGCTATGTTGGGAATTGAATCTTTTTCCAAATTTTTTATTTTATCTAGGGAGTTGTTTTTTATTTGTTTTTGGTTTCTAAATTTGTTTTAGGGGGATTAATCTATTTAGTACGATATTCTAGAGTATTCTAGAAGATGCCTTGATGAATTAGATGCTTAGTATAGAATCATTAAAAGTTTGTGTTTTTATTGAATATCTAATTGCATTAGAAGTCTTATTTGGTCAAGAATACCGGCTTGTAAACCCTAGCTCTATTAAGGTGATGTAATCCTTATTTTGAATAGATTGAATGAGCGAAAATGAATTTGAAGTTTGAATATTATGAGGTGCATCCTCTCTTTTCTTCTAAAGGTGTGATATTTATTTATTTATTTTTCTCTTTCTCTTCCTCTATCTGTTCTTCTGTTACTTTGTTATGTTTCTCTACTGCAGTCTCAATTTTTATATTCTTCAAGTTATATTTCTATAACCTCTCCTTCCTTTCTTATATCATACACCCAAACACACAATGAGAAGATTTTGTTAGTTGGATTGTCTTGTTAGCTAGCCAAAACAACCCAGGAAACTTCCATGGGTCAACTTATATTGGGTCCAATGGGGTGTCCTTTTAGGTGCCAAACTAAGTTGCCACATGTGTGATTCCTGGGTCATTTTGACTTCACTAAACGATTTGACAAGCAAGTTTGATTAGTTTTTCCTGATTCATTATTTGTATCTCTCAACCCGATATCAATTGGGTGCATGCATACCCTCAATCTCAGTATTATTTTCAGCAGCAATTAGAAAAAGAAAATGATTATTGCATTAAAGTTCAATTGAGTACTTAAGCACCCTGTATAATTAGAAACAAACGTGTATTGCAGTAAAGTTCAATTGGGACTTGGGAGTGCTGAACCACCCTGTATGTGAAGGACATTTCCACTACCCAACTGGATGTTTTCCTGTGTTCAGAAGTATATACTTATCTTTCTTCATTCTTCCTTTAACTTACACGCAGGATCCAGTTTACCCAAACAAAGGAAGATATCAAATATGTTGAAAATGGTTACCACAGTTCTCAAGTCTATTGTTGATGCCATGGCCATACATATTGGTTCTCACAATCAAGAAAGGTGCTTGCAGTTCACTTCAGCATTTGTTCAACATGTCATCTCAACTCTAAGGAAGCATTCCCATGATAAACTACAATTCAAAGAAGACGAGTTGAAAGAAGTGTTCTTTTGCCTCAGGAGTTCCTTCACCTATGCAATAAAGTTGCTAAATATAGTTCTCACAAATTGCAATGACTCTTCACCACCACCACTGGAGGTCTCTGGTCTTGCCAATGACTTGCTTGATTTGATTGCCTCAACTGAATCATGCTTGGGTTCGGGCCATGCCACACGTCTTGTTGCTACAGTGAAGTCATGGATACCTGATATAATCCTAGCACTAGGATCTGACCACATTATGACAAAGACTCCACAAGAAGGAGGTTGTTCCAGTGCATCTGATCACATTAAGCATCGTTTCCCATCATGGCTCACAATTTTGGGTAAGGTTGAGCTCTGTGAAATAATTGACTTTAACCAAGATGAGGAGACTGAAAAGGTTCATGAACCAGAGGATTTTGTGGTTTTCAAGGAACTAATGGAAAAGGTAGCTCTACTTTTGAGAGAAAATCCAAAAGTACTGGATGCAGTCGGGGTTATATTCTTGACTGGTTCAGCAGTTGGGCTTGAAAGGAAGGATTTTGGGTTGGTTCTGGGATTGGTGCATTTTGTTTGTATTAAATTGGCCAGAATTGACCATGGAGAGTGGGAAGAACTGGGGCTCATGTTGGCTTGTCTGCAAGTGCTTTATCCTCAAATAGATGCTCACATTAGGAATCCAAGAATAAACGAGGATGAGAGGCAACAATTAGAGAGTGCAATGAGGTTACTTGAACCTGTTTGGAGGAATTATATTTATGAAGATGATGATGGGTGCATGGCGGAAGATTAGATGCTAACTTCATGGGGCCCAGGCCTGTTTGTTGATCAGTAAGTTCTCGTAGTATAAAATATAGAAGGAAATCCCTGTTTATTTCTATCTATTTTTGAAGAGGTCCCCATATAAAAGAGATTTACAAGATATTCACTTATTCAGTATACGTCCATCTACAAACATTTACAACTTCGTCACTCCAATTGTTGCAGAAACGAGAAAGTTGAGCTGACTTGGATCCACTAGATTAATCAATCTCAAGTTCATTATCATTTAGCTGGCGTTGCTTAATAGCGTTTCTCCCACGGTAACCGCTCCACTTACCAATGGTGGCCTTCTCTTTGGTCCATGCCTTTTCTTTTTATTTGTAGTCACCTTAATTAGCTGCCTTATAATACCAAAAATGTGTTTGAATAATAGGGCTGAAAGTGACGTTTCAAAATTGCAAAAAAGACGGCAAACTAATTTGACCCTTTCTTTCACAATTTCATTCTTTGCATCCACCTCTCAGATGTCGGAATTTGTTCAAAGATCACGGAAAAATACAAAGAGGGGCCGGCTCTCACAAGAAGCTGCACACACACTGATTTGTGAAACAAGCAGGTTACACTTCTGAAAACACAACACCAAGGAATATTTATTGTACAGCCACTTCAAAATCCCAAGGCAACCTGCATAAAGAAGACAAATGGGTCTGTGAATAATCAATCACAAGCATTACGGAACCATGCATAGATCGGTCGCCAGGATTTGAATCCAAAGAGTTTGCACAACTTTCAAAGATAAATCTAGTTGTTTTGGTGCTCAGTTCAAAGAGCTAGAGATTTGAAATGTTGTCCATTTTGAGCATTGGCTGTTGGTCGTCGGCTTTTGATAGGTCGTAGTCAGCAGCTATGTGTATAACTGCTCTTCTTAGGGTGAGAACAAATCACAGAATTTCATTCAATTTCAACTGTCCATTCAAGCTGGTTGGGTATTGTTTAAATACAAGAAATTCTTAATTGCCTACTAATAAGATAGCCCCTAATTAAGGGATTAGCTTTCTAATTAGTTGGTCGATCCCTAAGCCATAGCAAAATAACAAACTAACAATAATAACAAACTATTTGACCGATCCCTATGCCATAGCAAAATAACAAACTAATACAATAATAACTAACTAATTTGGTTGAGATATTCTCCAACCAATTATTGACTCATTTTAAAGCAAAAAAAAAAAAAAAGAAGAGCATGTCCAACATCACTCCATGTACTTTGGATTCTTCTTGGGCACCCTAGTAGGCCTTCTTAACTCATCATTACCCCCCCCCCCCCCATCATTAAGTGGAACCTTGTCCTCAAGGTTCAAAGTGGGAAACTGGTCCAATATCTCCTGTGTGTTTTCCCAGATAGCTTCTTCGATGGGTAATTTCTTCCATTGGACCAGGCTTTTCTCAATGAAGAGCTTGTTTTTATTCACCCACCTTGTGTCTATAATAGCTTTTAGTTCAGCAATGATTTCCCCATCATTTGTTATAGGTGGCAAAGTTGTGCTTGTAGCGGCGTGATCACCAACATATTTCTTTAATGAAGACACGAAAAACGGGATGAATTTGGGAACCTTCTGGTAACTTAAGCTTATAGGCAATTTTTCCCACCTTCTCTTCTATTGTATATGGACCATAGAATTTGTTGGCCAACTTTTGACAAGTTCTTTGGAACACAATTTGTTGGTAATATGGTTGCAATTTAAGGAAGATAGAATCACCAACTTGGAATTCAATATCACGTCTCTTTGAATCAACTACCTGTTTCATTCTATTCACAGTCACGTGTAAGTTGGTCTTGAGTTGTTGGAAGATAGCATCCCTTGTGAGAAGTGTTTGATCAACTTCGTTTACTGCTGAAGAACCAACTTTATAGGGGGGAATGTTGGGTGGCAATCTTCCATAAAGTGCTTGGAAGGGTGTCATTCCAGTGGATATATGGTAGGTGGTATTATACCAATATTCTGTCCAAAGAAGAAAGGTAGCCCACTTGTGTGGCTGTTGAGATGTGAAACATCTAAGATATTGTTCGAGACAACGGTTTAATACTTCAGATTGTCCGTTGGTTTGTGGGTGGTAGGAGGAGCTCATGTTGAGTTGGGTTCCTGACAGTTTGAAGAATTCCTTCCAAAAGTTGCTTATGAAGATGGGGTCACGGTCACTGATGATCGACTTTGGCATTCCATGCAGCTTGATCACTCCTTCAATGAATTTTGCAGTTATTATCTTGGCAGTGAAGGAATGCGCTAAAGGCAAGAAATGCGCATACTTTGACAAACAATCGATGAAAACTAGAATTGTATTGAATCCATTAGAAGTCGGCAAGCCCTCTATGAAGTCCATTGTGATATCCTCTCAAACTTGGCATGGAATGGGTAGGTTTGAAGGAGACCAACTGGTGATTGTGTGGTTGCTTTATTTCTTTGGCAAATGTCACATCAAGCCACATACTCCTTAATAATTTTATGCATTGATGGCCAATAAAATTGCTGAGCCAGTCGCTTGAATGTTCGCAAGGTACCTGAATGCCCACCCAAGGGTGAGTCATAGAATTCATATAAGAATTGAGAAATGAGGTTCGATTTTGGAGGGATTACAACTTTGCCTTTGTAGCACACTACTCCATTTCCCCATTTATAAGGTTCACCAGGATTTTCATTTGCACGCTTGCCAATTTTGATCATGTAAGGATGATCAATGGCCTCGCTTTTGATAGCTTCCCACAAAGAGGTATGAGGCACGAAGAAGGTGTCAAGACAAGGACTTCCTTCAATTCTGGACAATGCATCTGTGGCTGAATTTTCACAACCCGGCTTATAGACAATTTCATAATCATATCCCAATAGCTTAGCCACCCATTTTTGTTGCTCCGGAGTGGCTATTTGTTGTTCCAAGAGATATTTGAGACTTTTTTGGTCTGTATGGATATAGAACTTGCGACCAAGAAGGTAAGGATGCCAAGTTCTAATCACTTCAAGAATGACGGACATCTCTTTTACATAAATGGACCATGCTCGTTTGGAAACCCCAAGGGCTCGACTCATGAAAGCAATTGGCATGTTTTGCTGCATTAGGACCGCCCCAATTCCTCCACTTGAAGCATCTGCTTCAATTACGAATGGCTGGTCAAAATTGGGCATAGTAAGCATAGGTGTTGTAGTCATGGCCAGTTTCAAATTGTTAAATGCTACCTCTGCCTTTGGTGTCCATTCGAATTTTTCCTTTTTTAAGAGATTTGTCAATGGCCGAGCAATGACTCCGTAGTTGCAAACGAACTTCCTATAATAACCTGTGAGGCCTAGAAAACCACGCAGCTCGGAAACATTAGTAGGAGTTGGCCACTTCAACATGGCTTGGATTTTTTCCTGGTCCACCTTAATGCCATGTGGAGTGACATTGTGACCCAAATACTCAATTTCTTGTTGGCCAAATGCACACTTGCGAAGCTTAATTAAGAATTTGTGATGCCTTAATATCTCAAAAACCGTTTTAACATGTTCAAGATGCATGGTCCAATTGGGGCTATAGATTAATATGTCATCAAAAAGGACTAAAATGAATTTTCGTAGGTATGGGCAAAAAATAGAATTCATGAGAGCTTGAAAGGTCGATGGAGCATTACATAAGCCGAAAGGCATAACTAAATATTCATAATAGCCATTATGAGTACGAATTGGAATTTTATGAATGTCAAATGGATGCACCCATACCTGGTGATAACTGGACCATAGATCAAGTTTAGTGAAGAAGGCCACCCCATGTAGTTCATCTAACATGTCATCAACGGTGGGGATGGGAAATCGATCCTTTATGGTCACCGCATTGAGAGCCCTATAGTCAGTACAAAAGCGCCAGGAACTATCTTTCTTTTTAAATAGTAAAACATGAGATGAAAATGGATTGGTACTAGGTCTGATTAGCCCCAATCTTAACATGTCATGAACTTGTTTTTCAATTTTGGCTTTCTGAAAATAGGCATACCTGTAAGGTCGAACATTAATGGGTTCGGTACCTTCCTTGAGGGTGATGTGATGCTCAATCTCTCTTGCTGGTGGTAGTTGTTTTGGCTCTTGAAAAATATCCTCAAACGTATCCAACAACTGCTGCATGTCCTCTTGGATCTCAGGTGCATGCGTGTCGGATGATGGTTGAAGATAGACTGTGAACATGGAACATCCTTGGCGGGACTGTTTCGAGATGGTTTTAAATGTCATGGCTCGAATTGGTGGGGCATCCATCCCATGTAATTGGTGGTAGTTTCCCTTCCATTGGAACTCCATGGACATCTTTTTCCAGTAACAAACCACCATGCTCAAGAGCTCCAGCCATTGGACTCCTAGAACCACGTCCAAACCCATTAGTGGCAATGCATAAAGAGTTAAGGTGAAGGGTATACCCTGTAAGAGAATTTTCACATTCTCAAATCTGCCCTGACATGTTAAAGCCTTCCCATTAGCTACCTTCACCGAAAATAGCTTAGTGGGAACCACTGGCAACTGTAAAAGCCCCGCCACCTTATCATTGATAAAATTATGACTGGATCCACTATCTATGATACCAATGATAGGTCCTAGTCAGCAGCTACGTGTATAACTGCTCTTCTTAGGGTGAGAGCAAACCACTGAATTTCATTCAACTTCAACTGCCCATCCAAGCTGGTTGGGTAGTGTTTAAATACAAGAAATTCTTAACTGCCTACCAATAAGATAGCCCCTAATTAAGGGATTAGCCTTCTAACTAGCTGGCCGATCCCTAAGCCATAGCAAAATAACAAACTATTTGACCGATCCCTATGCCATAGCAAAATAACAAACTAACACAATAACAATTAACTAATTTGGCCGAGATATTCTCCAACCAGTATTGACTCTAAAGCAAAAAAAAAGACAAAAACAAGAGCACGTTCAACATCACTCCATCTACCTCGAATTCTTCCTGGGCACCCTAGCAGACCTTCTTAACTCATCATCTTCAGAACAATGGGTGCTCGGATCAATAAGAGCTCGGTTTAGTGTGTCGTCGCCAGTGGCTTTCACATTCAATGGGGTTGCCGGCCGCCGAGAAGCGTGCTTTGGTCTAGGGCTTGGCGAAAGAGTGAATGTGAGGGAGAATCCAAAATTTGGGATACATAATACCCTGTTAGCATTAGAGAACCCTGTCTATAGCTCCGGGAATCAGTTGTTTTCTGCCTCTACAATCGTTCTCCCCAACTACACCATTAAGAGGAGAGCTCTGCCGCTACAGCTCCCCTATTCTCGTTGACAGAGAAGGGAGCTGCAGTGGCCTGATGATGAGCCGAGATCTTGTATTGAAGAGACAGAAAGCTTTCCAATCGTTGCATCATGGCTGGTTTTCGTCTGACGGTTGACGTTCTCTATTTTTTACTAAAATTTATGAAAACTAGGTTCCGATCATTGGGATAATCAAGATTCAAAGTAATTTGGTCTGGTTTTGTTTTCTTCTATAAAATAGTGGTGAAATTTGGTTAACGGTCATTGCTTTGCTTGACTATAATGGAAACAACGTCGGTGGAGGGGGTTATCATCGTCATTGGGTTTGCTATTGAAAGGAAGAAGAAGAAAAGAGAGGAAAAGGGATGAAGGATAAAATTGAGTTTTAAAAAAATTATAGTCACAAGTATAGTTTTTGATGGAATATTAATGAATGCTAACGATAAAGGTCGAGTTGGTATAGTCTGAAACAATAAGGATACTTTAAGACATATTCAAACAATAAGGATAAAATTAATCAATTAGCTAAATCTTGAGATAGTTTAAGAAATTTGCCCTATAAAAAATTCAATAAAACTTTTTGGAGTTCAAAACTCCGCTTTTGAAGGAGTCTAGGAACCAAAGATTTGTCAAAGCCCAAGCCAAAGCCCAAAAGACAATATATGCAATACAAGCACGTAGCAATTGAAAAGCAATAACTAGTGTTGGGGTAATAATTTGGTGCTTGACAGAGTAGTTGTCAAATATACCCTCCATTTGGGGGTTCTGTATGTTGGTTCAACCTCACAATGTTCCTCTCTAAGTGCAGTGATGACATCTTGATTGTCAAGGCCGGAGTTCTCCATGTCTGTTACACAGCTATTTAGGCTCTGTTTGGCATGCTTTCAAAACTCTTCTAATGTTTTCTTTCTAATGATACTAGCTAGGGGGGCCGTTGCTTCGCAGCGGCTAATGACAAAGATATATTGTTCCCGGATGACTTGCTACAAAAAAATTTTAGAATTAGAATTATGTACAATTAGCAAAACGGAAAATTAAGTAAAATAAGATTTTTTCGATTTTATTTTACATGTCCTTATAAATAAAATCAAACTTGTGCAAAATTGAATTTCTTTTCAAAATTAATCTAACAAGAAAATAATTTTTTTCCTTTAGAAAAACAAAATAAAATTTAAAAATCAACAAATATTTGACTTATCCAAGAACAATATTAAATATCAGAGTCATAATTACTTAATTTTTTTAGTAAAGAAGGCCATTAAATTATAAAACTAAAATTACTTAACTTGTAAGTTAATTTTATCTATTAATTATTATAAAGGTAAAAGCTAAAACATTTCTCTCTCCCTCACATTTTTTTTTTATATTAGGTGCATCATTAATAACTTCCCTTTGACCCCTTTTTCTTGGTTGTCATGTCCTTCCTCTCTATTTCCAATGCCATTGTAGTGGTGGGAATTTTCTTCATCTTTTCCATGCTTTCAGCTCTCTCTGTTGTCTTTGCTAGCAAATTTGTTCCAGAAACAAAGGGAAAGTCTCTAGAGGAGATAGAATTATTATTTCAGAATGAAGGAGAAAGCAAAATAGGTGAAATGGAACTAGGAGATGTAGAGCATTTAGTGTAAAAAGAATGAGCATTCAAGTTTAGGTTGATGAAGATAATGTCCAACCAGTTATGAAAGCATACAGCTAGCTCACAAAAAAGATGCTGGTTTCATCTATGTTTCATAGTTTCTGCATCTCCAATGAAATTCCTACCACATTTTCATTGTGCAGGGCTTGCATCAGAAGTTTTGCTGATACACCATACGAGAAACATGACATAAAGAGATCCAAAAATCATCTATGATCCAAATTGCATTGTATTGTTGTAATTTAGTCATAAGCATGCATGAATTTATTCAAATTGTGGTGTACAATTCTTCCACTAGGGTTGATATGCCCCAATATTTATAAGGAATTGAAACTAGAATGCATTATTCTTTTTTGGTGCATAGGAATAAAGTTACATGGTTTTCTTTATGCTATTGCAACTATTGAGACAGATTTGCACAAAAGGAAATTATCGAATATTGAAACAATCTAAGCTGCATGAGAACCTCATGTTTTCATGTTTAAGCTCCCCCCACCCCCCTTTTTACCTAAATCCAACAGAAACATGGTAGCTATATTCCAGTTTGTTACTTGAATCTTGTGAATCTGGCTTACTTTTGGTGGAAGAGAAATGATTGCTTGGATCTAGAATAATGCCCAAAGGTAATAAAGCAACAGATTGTACGCTCCAGCATCAACAAGTAAGGGTCTGTTTGGTTCGAGGGAATAGGAGTCTGGAATCAGAATCGGAATGGTTCATTCCCATTCTGGATGTTTGATTAAACGGAATGGGAATTCCATTTCCATTCTAGGCAGAATGGGCATTCTCCCATCTCGACCCCACCCCAAGGAATGCCATTCCCATTCTGGGGGTGCCATTCCCATGTCGTGTTTCATGCTACCAAAATGTCATACACACCTGCAATCACCTTTTGGTTCGTAGTCGGAATTGGAATCGAAATGGTCCATTCCCATAGTCTGTTTGGTTCAGACAGAAATGGGATTCCCAAGGGAAGGGCAAGGAATGGCCATTCCTTTAAATGAGGGAATGTCATTCAAGCAGGAATGAGAAAAGGACTCCGATTCCGCCCAACCAAACAGTAGGAATCGAAATAGCCCATTCCGATTTCAATTCCAAACCCCTATTCTTGGAAACCAAACGGGGCCTAAATGTTGAAGACATTTGTAGTTGCAAAGAGCTGGTGGTATTGGACCCTGTACAGCCAACGATTCCTCTCCCCACTTGGAGTTAATACTTACCACGTGGTACTTACTATGAGACAAGATGGATCCCACTTAATAGACACCTCTTAATAGAATTTCTTTATGCATTTTCTGCAAATGGTGTTTCTGCATTTTTTTTTTTTTTGCAAAATTTCTACATTTTTCTTTTGCAATTTCTGCAAATTTTGAGTATTTTCATGCATTTTTCTGAATTTTCTGCAAATTTTGGTATTTTCATGCATTTTCTGCTTTTTTATTTTTGTTAAGGGCAAAATTGGAAATCATGGCTGATTCCAATTCCAGCCTCTTAATGAACTAAACAGCATAAATCAGAATTCAATTCAGATTCCGGTCTGAACCAAACAACCAAGTGAAATAGGCCGTTCTGATTCCGATTCCGATCGCGAACCAAACGGGCCCTAAAAATTTAAAACTTGGACATTCAAAAATCTAAAAGTAACAATAAATAAGAAAATAAAAATTAAACAATAACAGCTACGTTTTTGGCAGGAAAACCGATTGTAGCTACAAGCGTGGGTTCCTTAAACCATTTCTCAGTTCCAATGGCCATCCGCTCATCCACCATGCCCCTTTCTCCAGTCTTTGCTTATCACACCAAGGGGCTCTTCCCCTGTTCTTCTATCCCTCTTAAACAAAGCATGAAACCAAGGAAATCAAAATTTTAAGCTCCAAGATTTTTATAACAGAGAGAAAATATCACCCAACCAAATCATAGAAATTCAAACCCAGTAATGAGGAATATTTGAGAAGTTGTGTGAGAAGAAGAGGAGATGATCAAGACTTTAGCTATGAAATAAAGCATGGAAATGAGTGACAATCCCCCATGATCAAATTTTCTTTTACTGATAGAGAAGAAGAAGAGAGAAGAGGTTAGGAATCTTGGTTCAACCTGGAGGTAGTTGTGGATGTGAGATAATCAGGAAAGCTGGAAGAGAGAGTGAATGTTCTTTGAGCAGGTTTGATAGGTAGAGTAGTCTGGAGAGA
The DNA here is from genome assembly GCF_056320005.1 of Nelumbo lutea. Classification (NCBI taxonomy): domain Eukaryota; kingdom Viridiplantae; phylum Streptophyta; class Magnoliopsida; order Proteales; family Nelumbonaceae; genus Nelumbo; species Nelumbo lutea. Next base: position 66,599,330 of record NC_142687.1, on the reverse strand, counting down.
AGTTGAGATAAAGGAGTTTGAGAGTTGGGCGACCTTAGAATGGGGGAGAGAAAAGGTCCTGGGAGCAAGGAAACTGCAAGCAAAACTAGTACTAATAATGTTTCATAGTAGAAAAATTGTAGAGCAAGGACAAAAATGTGTGGTGTGGATAGATATTGTGGGGATTCCATTACAGGCATGGTTTTGCTATTTGCAGGCGAACTGTTCATTGAAGGAACAAATGGTATGTACTGCAGTATAGAGAAGGAAAAAGGGGTGAAGGTGGATGCGTACGAGAAAAGTAGGGAAGAAGGAGGGGGAGGGAAGAGGAAGGAGAAAGGCTGGGCGGGAAAATAGGGGAGGAGCCAGAGAAGGAGCTCAGATTTCCTAGAAACTTTTCCTACCCATTCTCTACCCCCTGTGAATTGGATCCACACATCTCTTAATTCATAATAGAGATGTGAGGCTCCAATTCACGGCGGGTAGAGAGTGGGTAAGAAAAGTGAGTAGAAAATCCCAAGAAGTCGAAGAGACGTCGGGGAGAGAAAGAAGAAGATGAGCTGGCAGAATCTTTGAAAAAGAAAACACACGTGGAAGGAGGGGATGAGGTGGCAAATTGATGAAGTGGGCATATGGAGGTCGATGGGCATGGGCCAATAGGGGAGATGGATTCAAAGAGGAAGGGACAACAACACGAGGAGAAGGGAGAAGGTAAGAGGTAAAGTCGTTAGCCGGTAAGAAGAAGGTAGAATAAAAAAGAGACCACCGCTTCAATAAGTTGGCGGTAAAATTTGAAAAGGTGTCGAAAGCTAAAAAAGACATAGGTTACTAGCAAGGTTTTAAAAACTGAACCAGAAATAGAACCGTTCTAGTTACCGGCTTTCGGGTCAACGGTTTGACTGTTCGGGTTGAATGGTTTGGATGGTTTGCATATTAGGGCAAATATTTTATATGAATTATGAGATTTGAGAAATGAGAGAAGAGATGCTGTTGGCCGAGAAAGAAAAAAAAGAAGAAAAGAAAGGAAAAAGGAAAAAAGAAAAGAAGAGAAAGGAAGGAAGGAAGAAGGAGGAGGAGGGTGGTTCGACACTCACCAGCAACGATAATGGCGACGGCGAGGAGGCAGCAACAAACACAGATCTGAGTTCTCAGATCTTCTTCTTCTTCTTCTTCTTCTTCTTCCTCAGATCTAAGACAACTGAGACATCAACTCAGATCTGAGTTCGTATGTTTTCTGATTAAGAAGAGAGTTCCTGGGTCAGAACCGTTGTCTAGGTCAAATGAGTTGACGGTTCGACTATCCAGGCCAACAGTTTTCTAACGAAGTCAGTGGTTATTGACCCAGGAATGGGCTAGGGGTAAAGCGGAACCGGTTGCTTGGACGGTTTTTGGGCCGAACGATCTGACCATCTGGGTCAATGACGGTTCAAAAACATTGATTACCAGGGTTAAACTTGATGAAAGCACTTATTCGAAGAAAAACAACATCAGCAGTTTGACCACTTGTAAAGATTACAAGAGGAAAAAGATAGATGGATCTAGGTAGTGACCAAGTATGAGAAAGGAAAAAAAATCAAACTTTTGGGAGGTTCATAGTCTTTTGGAAAGTTCAACAAAATTACCAACCTTCATCACAAATGTAACCTCATCGCAGATGAAATTTCATTGCAATATGTACCATCATTTATATATATTTATTTTTTCCAAGTAAATAAATCACCTTCTTTTTGAGTCAAATCATCTTTTCACAATCAATGTGTGAGGATTGTAAGACCTGGTTTTGCATCCATGACCGACAATCTTTCTTTTCCTTCTTGTCTTTCTCACCCATAGTCAATTGAGATTCCTTTCTTATTTCCCTCCTATAATCAAAGATGACTATAGAAATGAGTTATGGCGGTGACAACAACTCATTCACAAATCCATTGTCATCTTATTTTCTCCATCCATTGGATAATCCCAGCACAATACTGGTATTGTTTTTGTTAAACAGAGAAAACGATCCAACTTGGAGACGTGCAATGATCAATGCTCTTAGCGCCAAGAATAAGATTGGATTTGTGGATGGTACGATAAGCAAGTCGGACCTCACCAGATCAACGGAATTGAGAGCTTGGTCCAAATGCAACTGCATGATGGTCTCATGGTTGTTCAATGCCCTGGCATGAGAACTACACCAAAGTGTTGCCTACATTGAAACCGCACGAGAAATCTGGTTGGACCTGGAGCAGAGATTTTCTTAGGAAAATGATCTATGGATTTTTTATTTGAAGCACGAATTGGTTGTTCTATGTCGAGAAAATCTCTCAGTTGCATCATACTACACCAAAATGAAAGGGATTTGAGATGAACTCTCTGTTTATACCCCAATCTCAGTCTATGCCTATTGCAGAGCAAAGGATCTCATTGCAAAAAAGGAAAAAGAAAAAGTTTATCAATTCTTGATCGGCCTCGGAGATCATTTCAATATTATACGATCAAATATTCTGAGCATGGAGCCATTACCACCAGTCACCAAGGTCTATGCATTGATTGCCCAAGAAGAGCCATTACCACCATTACCACCATTCTTTTCTTCTGGTTCAAAGAATCCATTCACAAGACAGAAAGAACGGTCCAAGATTCGCTGTGACCATTGCAAGAAATAGGGTCACAGCAAGGATCGGTGTTATGAACTAGTTGGGTACCCTCCAAGATGGGAAAAAGGCAAATCACATGCAAATAGAGCAAATAACGACCAAAATACCAAACACTCTGTGAATCATACATCCTATGTTCCCGCTCTTGGGGCTGGTAGTGGCACTTCCCTTGTTCTTGGCCTATCTCTTGAACAATACCGTCAATTCATCACCTTCCTAAGTGCAGGTAGGCCGGCAACCTCTGCCTCCAATTTTACTGTTAAGTCTTTGGATCATTGCTCAATCTTGAACGTCGAATACTGGCTACTTAACAGCAGTGCCTGAATCACATGAGTCCCACTACAAATATTTTTTATCAAAGCCAATCCAAAATGATTGAAAGGGCAATTCATCTACCTGATGGCACAAAATTAGTCACTGGATCATGGCTCTGTGAACATAACACTTGAGATTCAGTTGAAAGATGTTTTGTTCATTACTGGTTTCAATTGCAAGTTATTATCAATCAGCAAAATTACTTCTCATGTGATTGGATTTGGCAATTTTTTTTCAACCTTCTGTGTATTACCGGACCTGATCTCCAAGAAAATGATTAGATTTGGCAAGATGCATGACGATCTTTACCACTTTGTATTGGTCACACAATCAGTAGCCTTACACTCCTCAAGTTTAAATACTGATGCTTCTTCTAGTCTCTAGCACTCAAGATTGGGGCATGTGTCTTATGAACGTTTGGCCTTGATTCCTGGCCCTTCTTTTCTTTAAACTCACCACCATTCATTATATTAACAAGGTTTTCATTATCACTCTCTACTTCAACAGAAGAGATTCCCTTACTAAAACATTAGACCAGCAAGAAGGGCCAGGAACACCACTTGAGTATAAGTCTTACACTCTTATGGCCATTAGAAACTATTGAAAGCAAAAAAAAAAAAAAAGAGGAAGAAAGAAAGCTTCCCAACACCTTTCTTATTATACCTTCCACCACCAAAGCCCGGGTTGCCTCTACTGGGGTCATCGACATTCAACTTGAACTGTCATATGGCCTATGGGTGATCTTATAAATTCATAGAACCAGACAATGAGGGTGCCCATATCTCTAGATTCCTTCCTTGAATTGTCATGTCTCCTTACTCCTATATACAGAGGATCTGTAGAGCCAATGTATGAGTCTCGCCTAAATATCACCCGGCTTCTAAAATGAATAAGATTACATTCCTTTAAACATAAGAATCAGGGCCTACCTTTAACAGGTTCCATTTTAAGAGATTAAACTAGGCATAGGTAAATAAAGTGGTTACTTTTTCAGGAAAAAAAAATGGTTACATTCTTTTATCACATGATTTACTGACTATTTTTTTATCCATCAGTCGTCAAGATGGCCGCATGTCAACCCTTCATTTAGGAGGTGCGAGATCAAACCCACAGACTCACCAATGAAAAAAGATGCTTCATACAAAACTATACACACCACCTTTGACTTATTTCGACTTTTGACATGGCCTGCTACCGCTCTGTTTTCCTCAGTTCTCTCAGGCCATAGTAAAAGGGAATGGGGATACACGATTGCATCCCAAAATTATTATATAAATCAATTGATAAAAATTGAAGATCGACATATCATGACATCGTGCTGCTTGTCAAGATCTCACCTGTATCATCACCAAATTGATACTGCCTATAGATTTCAAGCAACAGTTCTCTACAAGGTACAACAGCCCCCAGCTTGATGCAAGCCAAGAATGCACCTGAGAGCTTCCTATGAAGACTGTAGGCCTCATCGGGTGGTGGGGTCAGTCTGTGCTTAAGCATCGTAGCCCCGAGGTTGGTAATGCTCTTGGTGATTGTGGTGGAGCGGAAGTCATACCCACCTGGCTTTGAGAACGGCAACCCCACAACAAAGGCAGCCTGAACATGTGCCTCTAGCATTACTTCAGACTCCATCCCCGTAAGGAATCCAAGCCTCCGTGACATTTCTATTACCGCATCTCTGTCACAGTCTGCACATGCAAGCACCTGACCAAATGGATGGAATAACCCTTTAACGCGTACAGCTAAAGCATGACCAGAAAAAAGAGTACAGTATGGATAAAACAGAAAAGAAAACACATTTTTAATATTTTTATCTTTTTATTTTTATTGTTTAATTATGATATCAAGGGTTGACACATTTGACCTGAAAGGTTGAATTGTTGACCCACAACCATATAGGAAAATAATTTCATTTTGGGGTTAGTTTTAAATTATATTTTTCATTAAAATCATCAATAAGAACAATTATTGTTTATCCCACTTATTTTTCTTTAATATGATTAATATAAAGCATTTGCGAAATTTTGTTTTTTTCTTCATATTTTTCTGTTTTTACATTTTTTTTTATTATTTAATTCTGTCATCAAGAGTTGACTCATTTGACCCAAAAGGTTGAATTGTTGATCCACCACCAAATAGGAAAACAATTTCATTTTTTGGCTTAGTTTTTATTTAAAATTATTAATACAAAATATTAAAAATGTGTTCAATTTTTCTACTTTTTTTTGCAACTTTTATATTTATTTCTATTTTAAAAATTTTATTATTTAACTATGGCATCATGGGTTAATCCATTTTTCTTCTTTTTTTTTTGTCCAAATATTGAGGAAAACATGAAGAGAATTTTTATACAATGGAAATTTGTTTAGCGGAGGATGTAATAAACAAGTTCAAAAGATCAAAAAGGCGTCCTATTTGAGTGCAAAGATACTGTACCATTCTTAAATAGTCATCAACGAAACTCTTTGGGTAGTCTCGGGCAGCCCCGAAGTCAATGAGATTGATCACCTTTGTATCTTCATCATATAAAAAATTGCTCCAATTAGGATCGGTCTGCATTGGATCAGGACAACATAGCAAAGCATTACAACACAAAAAAGTGGAAAACATGAACAACCAATATATTTCTTTCTAAATTAGCTTAATAAATAATAAAATGCATCTGCAGCAGGCACACACACACAGACTACAAAGAAACAACTAATTGGTTTAGTTGTATCCAAACAAATGGCCTTCCTGAAGGCCAAAAATTAAGAACCCTAATTTTTAGCTCTATGTATACTCCTATCAACCAAATATTGGCTATGATCCCAACCTGCAGTAATGTAGGAGAGCGAATAGAGAGACAAATGAGAGAACACAAAAGAGACAAAAGTTTGTAAGAGAATCTTAGTGGGTCTGGCGGTAGGATGAGTTAAAAGAGTAAAAAGACAGAAATACCCCTGTGCCAGATATGGCACATTTACAACACTCCCCCTCAAGTTGGACTATAGATGTCAATCATTCCCAGCTTGTTACATAATTTGTTATGGCACAAAACACTCACACCCTTAGCAAATACATCAGCAGTTGCTCCTTGGAGCCAACATAAGGAGTACACTTCCTCCATAGAAGATAAATCCTTGCACCCAAGAACATGTATAGGCTCATATGGGGAGTGGAGTCCAGCACGAACTCATGGACCCCATGGAGAGCAGGACCTTATAAGCAAGGTTCGAAGTATCGATACGTATCGACCCGTATCGGCCGATACATATTGTGCCGGTGGCTTCCCGATACGGCCCTACAGGGGGTGTATCGAGGTCTGACCGGTTCAGGGGGTGAAGGAGCCTTAAACCGTTCCCCTGAACTGGTCTAAAAAAGCCTACAAAACACTACCGTATCGCCCGATACATCCCTACCGAAGTATCGATATTTAGAACCTTGCTTATAAGCTTTAGCATCCTCTTCACACTTCCAGTCTGGTAGTGATCCAGCTCCTTCTACATAGAGGTTAAATCAGAATAATAGGCAGATAAACTCCTGTCTCCCTGCTTCAGCCTGCAATTGATAGACCCTAGCATGGTGTCTCTGTTCTGCATAGGTAGCTCTGGCTTGCTAATCTCTTTTTCTATATAAGCCCACATAAAATTTTTCCTTAGGGATGGCTGAATGGATGGCAGAAGCCATGACACAATCATATAATTTTCCTAGAACAATCTAGCATGTGTCAGTCCCTTCTTAGGTTCAACAATATCACCATCCAAGTACCCAAGCTTCTCCCTTCCCCCTATGAACAGTTTTGCTCCTTTGGACCACTCCAAATAGTTCAGACCATCAAGGGGGTGATGGAAATGAGGAAATCAATGCTCTTTGTACAGATACTAAACATAGAGGTGGTGGAAGAAATTTAACCTGCAGTGACGTAGGAGAGAGAGAGAGAGAACAGAGAACAGAGAACAGAGGAGAGAAGTTTGGAAGAGAATCTTACTGGGTCTGGCAGCACCCACTCTAGTTTATATTAATGTGACTGAAACAGGAGTAAAAAATGACCTGCAGTTATTTGCGCCTCCCAAGATGTTAATATCTATACCACCACCTACTTGGTCACCTAGACATGGACCTCCAAAACACCTAGGTGATCCTTTAAATGCACTGATCAAGTATAAGTCTATAAGATTTAAACTAAAAATTGAATTACTCATCATGGACATTGTACTCATTTGAAGCGTTAATACAGGTAAAGGGTCATAGAATCTGTCTGTCTTGCATTTTATGCCATCACAATAAACAATCTCAAGACACAAATAGCATTTTGTCAGACTGGATGAAAAGGTGAGATGAGTTTGTGGCAGACAGGTAAGGGGGTCATAGAATCTTCAGATCTGGTAGTAGGATTTTTAGGTAAAGGAAGATTATTTGGGTGACTAATGATAAAAAATAGATAAGGAGAAGCAATTAGACACTTTTTGCATTTTTTTTTTTTTTTGGCTTTCACGTTGGCTTGATATATCTGTATGCAGCCCCTCATTATGCTTCAACCCTCTTTTCTCATCAATAAAATAAATTACTTTCTTGAGGGAGAGAAAGAGGAACTCTAGCTGTTACATACAACAGAAAGACACTTGGAATAAGAAATTAGTAGAGAGAGGGGGGACAGTAATTTTCTTTCCATTCAATAATTTCAATTACAATGATTTATTTATGGATTCAACACAAGGACTTTGATATCCCTTTTTCACATTTCAATTCCAACTTTGGTGTTACCTAACATTTGGCAATCTCTCGCATTAAGTGGCCACTCTAAAACTCAAACCCGTTTTCTTATGCTTGTCAGCCCAAGAGTTTACTATTGCATCAAGCAGGGCCCAATTCCAAATTGAAAATTATCTATCAGAAAAAATATGGAAATTGAACAAAATTGACTCCTAATTGCATTAGAGTTAAGGTAAGCCCCAATCTGGTGCACCCCTCCCAAGACCCCAGGATAGCTGTGACCAACAAAAGGAGTTAATAGGGATCAATATTAGTACTAGGGATTGATTCCCTAAAGGAAAGTTCTAAAAGAAAAAAAAAAGTACAGACAGGCCCAATGCAGATTTCTGATTTCCACTGCAGAGCTATAAACATTCAAAATGTCAAAAACCCCCACTCTACACACCAATGCCCGCCTGTGAATTGGCATCAATTCCGAGCTGGCACCCACCCCAACTGTACTTTGGGCCTAAAAATTCTGACCCTGGGCTGAACCGTCATTCTCCCAAAAAAATGGGTGGCTAGCAAGGCTTGGCCAATTACTGCGGTGCTTTGAACATTACTTTGTTCATATCATTATTTTATAACTACGTAATAAATTCATTGATGGTTACTGATCAAAATAGGGTAATCCAATATATAACCTATATGGACACTCAAATATGAATTCCATAAAATAATTATAAAACCCATCACTAATCCTATTGAAATTAAATAATAAACTCTAAGATAGACCTAGAAACAGAAATTTACTAGTCCTATTACAGACTTACACATTATTACTAAAATGACCACAAATTTCTCAGTACACAACAAATTGTCATTGAATTGGTAATTGAAAACTTTATCTAAGGACACCAAAATCTCAGACTAGTTTTGGCCCCTTTTAACTTGGTTATCACCTCCTCTAAAGAATAATTAAGCCAGTGGACCACACGTATGAAGACCCAATTTTTGAGGAAGCTCCAAACCAAAGACTTCCTTTTTCTTCTCCTAGGTTTTCATCAGGTTTTAATTTTCCCTTGTTCTTTCATTTGTTTATTTAGTGTTCTTTTTGGTGGGTTAACTTCGTCCAGGTCTACCTCTCAGCCTCTTTCATTTTGTTCTATTTTGCCATCCCTTAATGGATTGGCTTGTTCTACATTCATTCTGTTTGCCTTTTCTTCAATAAAAATGTTTTCTTTGTAATAAATAAAAAATAAAAATTATTAATAAAGAATACATCCATACTAGTGATGAGAGATCATCGAAAGATCAAGAACCCCAAAACAAAGAAATAAGCAATACAATTCAAAAAAATACAACTAGTTAAGTTCTTGACTCTATCTTTAGTAAAGACCAAACCATTTTCAAGATCTTTGGAGACTTTCAAATTCTGATAAGATAACAATCCACTCCATGATTCTTTTACTGCAAAATAATACTATTTGATCTATTCTTTTCTCTTTTCCTTTAAAAATCCTTCTACTTTTTCTTTCCTGACTTCCCAACAGATGGCAAAGGGAACACTGCTCCAAGCAATGTTCACCTTGATATTTCCTCACATTGTAGGCCACTGAACATTCTCTACCAAAGTTCTAGGATCCAAGAAGTCAGATTTGAAAAAACAAAGAATATCCCCAAATGTCTTTCGTAAAGCAACAACTGAAAAATAAGTGCAAAACATTCTCTTGAACAACTTTGTATAAATAACTTTTTCCTGCCATGTGGACTCCCCTCCTTTGAATATGATCCAAAATTATAATTCTGTCCAAGACTACAAGCCAAGCAAATGCTTCAATCCTAGGTGGAATAGGGTTTCCCCAAACTCCAGCTATCTCCAATTTCTCCACTTGATTTCTTGCAAGAGCATACAAGAATAAACAGCGAAGATGCCATTTTTAGATTCCTCTCACCATCTTAAGTCCCTCCAATTTGAGCTTCAACCGACTGCAACTTCGATAAATAGCTCACACATTCCTCCATAAACTTTATGCACCATAAGACCCTATCTTGGGTTATTTCAAAACTTCCTTTAATAGAAACATTCTTCCTACTTGATCTGTACAACCACAAGCAAAGATCACACACTTTACCAATCCCCACCCCATCATCTTCTCTCATCCAATCTTCTCAGAATTGGTGGATCTTAACCAATGGACCATGTGAATTTTGATCCCAAAACTCTACAATCAACCAATCCATTCTTCTAAATAAAATCCCTAAAATTTCTCACAGCCCCAGACACTCTATTCCCTTTCCCCCAGATGTGATTGTCCAATAAAAGAACAGTAAAATATTTCAGATTATAGGAGAAAAAGATGGAGAAGAAGGGAGAAAGAAGGAGGAGTTCGATCATATCCTCTCACCCCTAACTAATTCTTTTATTAATCTTCATTAACTAGATTAATTACAAGTCTGCCCTTAAGTGGGCAACCAGCCAAGCAAGAACTTTAAAAGAACTTATAAAAGAGGTTATCAAGCCCATAAAGATAGGCCCATTAACATACAAAATAAATAATATACTACTTAAACATAAAAACAGATACTAGGGCCCATTCGGCCTAGCCTCTCTACACTCCCCCTCGATCTAGGCATAGATGTCAATCATTCCCAGCTTGCTTAAATAGTGTGTTAGCTTCCCTTTTGGAATACCTTTGGTCAAAACATCAACCAACTGCTCTTCTGAAGAGATAAATGACAAGGAAACTTCTCTTGAAGCAACTCTCCCGTATAAAATGTCTTTCAACCTCTATGTGCTTAGTTTTGTCATGTTGAACAAGATCATGTGCAATGTTGATCGCTGCATGGTTGTCACAATAGAGCATCATTGGATTTTCATAGTCAATACCCAACTCTTCCAAAAGTGATATCAGCCACAGTAATTCTGACACTCCATGTGCCATTGCCTTGTACTCTACTTCAACTGGGGATTTAGCTACTACAGACTATCATAACAACTTCCCTAGCAGTCTCTAAAACACTTCCCTATCAGACAATAGTTCACTATCAATAAAATACTTGCGTTGAGAAATGAAGATACCATCCCTAGACCTAGCAACTTAAATTCCCAAGAAATATCTGAGATCCCTCAAATCCTTGATCTCAAATTCAAAGTTAAGAAATCTTTTGAGCTTAATCACTTCCTAGGTGTCATTACTCATAACTGTGTTGAGACACAAATAAAGGGAATACAAGTGTACAAGAAAAGGCCACGTCAGCCTTTAAGTATTGTAATTGATAGCCAACCACTAGAACAAACTAAATAACAAACTAGACAAGTGGAGAGGTTGATATAACAGAATTGTAACAGAAGTGTATAAATAAGGAAAGGAAGCCAGAAGAGGAATTATTAATTTTGGGAATACAATCGCTCTCTCTTTCTCTCTCTCTCTCTCTCTCTCTCTCTCATTCAAGAGGCAGGCTTCCTCAAAAAAGTCCCTGAGTTAGGCAGTTCGTAACAAGTTGGTATCGGAGCCAAGATGCCAAGCACAAGGTCGTCCGTGATGGAGAACAAGGTCGACAACATGGAAGGAGAAATGCAAAGATTATCGGCTGACGTCAAAGAAATCAAAGAAAGCTTCGCATCCTTGCTTGAACGACTGGAACAGACACCACTAGCGCCGAATCGGGAAAGGCAGGAAGAATGCAATGACACCAGTCATCGAAGCGGATCAAGAACAACAAGAATCGAGTTTCCCGTCTTCGCAGGGGGAGATCCCACATCCTGGCTTCTGCGAACAGAAAGATACTTCGATTACCACGATACGCAGGGACCTGATCGTGTTCCATTAGTCTCCGCACACCTGGAAGGAGAGGCGATCGTCTAGTACCAGTGGTACCGGCGACGGCACCCAAGAGCCACATGGGTGGACTTCACCGATGCCTTAACCATGAGATTTGGAGTCTCGGCCTTTGAAAACTATGATGAAAGCCTCGCTAAGCTATGACAGACTGGCTCCATCCAAGATTATCAGATGGCGCTCGAAAGGTTAGTTGTGTGCGTGCAAGGGTGGCCAGAAAACGCACTTGTCGGAAGTTTTGTTGGTGGACTCAGGGAAGAATTATGGCTGAAGGTGAAAGCCATGCAGCCCACCACCATTCTTGACGCAGCAGCCTTAGCTCGACTCCATGAAGACACACTGAATCGGGCAAGAAGGATTAATCGACCTTTGGGAGCTGCAGTCAAACCAGGTATACCGAATCCAGAACCAGGTATCTTGGGTAAACCGAAGTCTAGACCAGGAGTAGGAATCACAGGCAAAGACGCCAACTCTAGTTCAAGCCCCAGCTCAGCCAAGAGGTTAACTTGGGCTAAGATGCAAGCCCGACGAGAAAAGGGCCTTTGTTATGCATGTGGAGACAAATTCGGACTGAGCCATTGCTGTAAGATCCCGCAAGTTTTCTTCCTTCAACCCGAAACTGAAAATGTCAAGCAATCAACAGACATTGAAGAGCCAGTGGACAACCAAGAATGGGGGCAATGGACAAAGGAATACCCGGAAGTATCCCTGCAAGCCTTGACCGGCCTTGCTTCCTCTCAAACTATGAGAGTAATCGCCACCCTAAGAAAATAGGTAGCAAACCCAACCCACATCATTTTAATGTAGATAGACTCCCACGGGAATGGCCCAATTCTAGCCCAAGGAAGTAACTCCAGTAGATCCGAAGAAGCCCACATACAACTCCAGCAGCTACTTCAAAAGTTTTCAGTGATCTTCCAAGAGCCTAAGGAACTACCACCGAAACGTGCCCATGATCATTGCATTCCATTGCTGCCCGGAACGGCACCCACAAATGTAAGGCTCTATCGTTACCCCTATTTTTAGAAACTAGAGATTGAGAAACAAGTGCAAGATATGCTTGATAGAAAAATTATACAACCCAACCAAAGCCCATTCTCCACGCTGGTATTACTTGTGAAAAAGAAGGATGGGACATGGCGGTTTTGTATAGACTATAGGGCCCTGAACAACATTACTGTGAAGGATCGATTTCCCATACCGGTAATCGATGAACTACTAGATGAACTCGACAGGGCCACCATATTCTCTAAACTAGACCTAAGATCGGGATATCATCAAATTCGGGTCCATGAGGGTGACATCCACAAGACTACTTTCCGTACACACGAGAGGCATTATGAGTTTTTGGTCATGCCATTTGGGTTGACCAATGTGCCAGCTACATTCCAAGCACTTATGAATGACATATTTCGACCCCATTTGTGCAAATTTATACTCGTTTTTTTTTATGATATACTGGTATATAGCGCTACATGGGACGAACACCTAGTACATCTACAAATCACCTTGGAACTACTAAGGACTCGTAAACTCTTTGCAAAGGAGTCAAAGTGTGCATTTGGACAGACGCAAGTACACTACTTAGGGCGTGTAGTCGAAAATGACATTGTAGCAGCAAACCCAGAAAAGATCTCAAGCATGATAAATTGGCCCCGACCTCAAAATGTTAAGGAGTTATGGGGCTTCTTGGGTTTAACAGGGTACTACCGGTGATTCATCAAAAGCTATGGATTGATTGCTGCCCCCTTGACAAGTTTACTTAAGAAGAATGGTTTCTACTGGACTAGGGAGGCCCAACAAGCCTTCGAGACGCTCAAAACAACTGTCTTGTCCCCACCGACGCTCGCACTTTCAGACTTCTCAAAGGACTTCATCATTGAATGTGATGCGTCAAGCCAAAGAGTAGGTGCGGTCCTCATGGAAGGAGAAAGGACACTAGTGTTTTTTAGCAAAGCAATGACAGCACAGAAATGGGGCAAGTCAGTATACGAACGCGAACTGATAGCAAAGGTGGCGGCCCTACCTTCTAGGGAGGAGGTTCATCATACGAACTGACCACCATAGCCTGAAATTTCTGTTGGAACAGTCCATACTATCCCCGGAACAGCAGCGATGGATAGCCAAATTACTCGGCTACGATTATGTCATTAAATACAAGGCAGGGCACACTAACAAGGTGGCAGATGCACTGTCACGCCAACCACAACTATTTCCATTACTTCTCACGGGCCCAACATGTTCCATCATGAGTCAGTTAAGGGAAGAAGCTGAAAGACACCCACAACTGAACAAGCTGCGTTCACAGGTCCAAGAGGACACTACTAGCCACCCAGGGTACACAGTGGAGAATAACTTGCTGTTGTATAAACGCCGAATGGTGATACCACAGGATTCAGCCCATATTTAGAAGCTTTTGGAAGTGTTCCACTCGTCACCAGCAAGAGGACACTCAGGAATTTTGCGCACTTACAAGAGACTAGCCTCCCAATTCCACTGGAAAGGCATGCGGAATTCGGTCCAAAAATTCATAGCCGAATGCATCATTTGCTAGAAAAATAAGGTTGATACCCAGTCTCCAGCAGGACTGCTACAACCACTCCCAATTCCTACACAAGTGTGGGCGGATATATCCATGGAGTTCATAACGGGGCTTCCCCTTTCCTATGGCAAGTCCGTCATTCTCGTAGTGGTTGATAGATTCACCAAATACTGCCATTTTCTCTCTCTTTCCCACCCCTTTACAGCTTCAATGGTGGCTGAGATTTTTACTAAGGAGGTGGCATGACTGCATGGTACCCCTAACTCTATTGTCTCAGACCACAACCCAATTTTTATGAGTCATTTCTGGGCAGAACTTTTTCAACTACAGAGAGTGAAACTCTTCAAATCTACCAGCTACCATCCTCAAATAGATGGGCAAACTGAGGTGGTCAACCGGAGTTTGGAAACCTATCTAAGGTGCTATGCAGGGGATAGGCCACGTCAGTGGCTCAAGTGGCTTCATTGGGCGGAATGGTGGTACAATACCACGTACCACAGTGCAGTAGGAATGACTCCCTTCCGAGCTCTATATGGATGGGACCCACCTCCCCTACTCCCATATGAGAAAGGGTCTACAGCAGTAGTAGTAGTGGAAAACCAACTCCTCCAACGAGATAGGGTGTTACAAGATCTCAAATCCCACCTCCATCGAGCCCAACAATGGATGGCAGACTCTTACAACATAAAGCATAGGGCACCAGATTCAGGAGCAAGTCTTCCTTAAACTACAACCATACAAGCAAGTTTTAGTAGCAGGCCACAGGTGGAACAAACTGAGCCCAAGGTACTTTGGCCCATTTCAAATTGTGGAACGCATTGGGCCTGTGGCATACAAGCTTGACCTTCCAGCAACATCAAAATTGCACCATGTATTCCATGTATCTCTATTAAAGAAAGGGCCAAAAACAGGAGCAATAATAACAACCACCCTCCCATCATTCTCGAAAGATGGCCAAGTTCAAACTAAGCCCACCCAGATAACAGATTTCAGGTGGATACGCAAAGGGAATCACATCGAACCAGAGGCATTGGTGGTATGGTCAGGTCTCCCACTTGAGGATGCAACTTGGGAACCTTACTTGGACTTACAGAATAGATTTTCACATCTTGCACTGAGGGCAAGGTCGCTTTCAAGGGAGGAGGGACTGTTGAGACACAAATAAAGGGAATACAAGTGTACAAGAAAATGCCACGTCAGCCTTTAAGTAATGTAACTGACAGCCAACCACTAGAACAAACTAAATAACAAACTGGACAAGTGGAGAGGCTAATATAACAGAATTGTAACAGAAGTGTATAAATAAGGAAAGGAAGCCAAAAGAGAAATTATTGATTTTGGGAATACAATCTCTCTCTCTCTCTCTCTCTTCAGGAGGCAGGCTTCCTCGAAAAAAATCCCTGAGTTAGGGCAGTTCCTAACAAACTGCAATGTCATCAACATAAACAATCAGAAAAGTCACCAAATAGTTACTTCTTTTCAGAAACAAAGTATGGTTAGATTGAGTTTGTGTGTAACCACAAGAGGCAAGGGCAACTCTGAATCTCTCAAACCATGCTCAAGGAGACTGTTTGATAGCATAAATGGACTTCTGTAGTTTACGCACCTTCCCTTGCATTTCCTTTCCATATACCCCTGGAGGCAAAGACATATAGACCTTTTCATGTAGGTTTCCATTCAAGAAGGCATTTTTCACATCAAACTGGTGGAGAGGCCAATCAAAAGGAGCTGAAGTCATCTTAGCCACAGGAACAAAAGTCTCAAGGTAATCAATACCACACATCTGAATGTAGCCTTTAGTAACCAACCTAGCCTTAAATCTCTCAATAGTGCCATTGGAATGATACTTAATAGTGAACACCCATTTACAACCCATTGGTTCCTTTCCTTCAAGCAAATCCACAATATCCTAGGTATGGTTCTTATGCAAAGAATCTAGTTCAGTCATCATAGCCCTCCATTCAGGTTTGAATAGGGCTTCTGCTACAGACTTGAGAATCACATGGGTAGAAACATAGGCAAGAAAAGAGTAGTAGGTAGGGGATAGAAGGCTATAGGATAAGTGTTTGGAGATACAATGTATTGTACACTTCCGCTTGCCTTTGTGAAGGGCAATAGGAAGGTCAAGGTTTGGGAAGGTAGTAGAATGGTCAGATGAAGGCTGACTTGTTACCTCATAAGTGGTGGAAGGTGACAGAGGCTCTGTTGAAGGAGTGGAAACAACTTGCCCATGCCGGAATCTTTGTCTTTGGTAGCACCTTTGGACAATGGGATGTGAGGGAAAACTAGGAGGATGATCTAGAGGAGCAGGAACATGAGAGGTAGACCCAATGGAAGGAGAAGCAATAGAGAAAGATGGAACAATAAAAGACTCAAAGGGAACTGGAAGAGGAACAACTGGGGACATAGCAAATGGCTCCTCAGAATGCTTCCCCTCAAGAGAAACACCAAAGAAAGGAATAAACTCAACAAATGTGACATCCCTAGAGACAAAACGGGTGCCATGAACTAGATCAAAACAACAATACCCCTTTTGTATGGAGGCATATCCTAAGAAGACACACTTATGTGCCCTAGGCTCAAATTTATGTCTCTGATGATTATGAACATGTACATAGCAGGTGCACCCAAAAACTTGGAGAGGAAGAGAAAAGAGATCATCATCTAGAAAGAGAAGGCTAAATGGGGTTTTGAAACCCAGAACCCAAAAGGCATACGGTTAATTAAATATGTGGCAGTAAAATAGCATCTCCCCAAATTTTGATAGGAACGTGTGATGCAAACAGGAGGCATCTAACAACCTCAACTACATGGCGGTTCTTCCTTTCCGCCGCTCCATTCTGTTGTGGAGTGTAGGAACAAGAACTCTAATGAATAACCCCAAAAGGTCTCAAAGTATGATGAAAGGTTCTTCTCAAAATATTCCTTAGCATTATCAAAGTAGAATATTTTGATCCGGGTGTTAAATTGAGTAAGAATAAGTTCATGAAACTTTTACACAGTGGTTGAAACTTCATCCTAGGATTTCATGAGGTAAATGCAAGTATAACAAGAATAATCATTAATAAAGAGGATAAAATGCTTGTAACCCCCCATAGTAGGCAGATGATATGGCCCCCACACATCATAGTGCACAATATGAAAAGGAGAAATAGATCTTTTATTGCTTACTGAATAAGAATGTCTACAATGCTTTGCAAGTTCACATGACTCACAATGAAGACTCGATAAAGTCATTCCCTTAAACATATCAGGAAACAAATGACTCAAAGCAAAAAAAAGGTAAATGACATAACATGACTCTATCAAAAGACTGATAATACAGACTCCAAGGATACTCCATTAAGTGGTCCAAGACTCCTATCAGGTGTGTCCAACAAGTATATTCCATTTACCTCATGGCCACTCCCAATCGTCCTCTGAGATGTTAGGTCCTGAAAAACACAATGGGTAGGAAAAAAGGTTATGCTACAGTTCATGGATTTAGTCAAGCTACTAACAGATAAAAGGTTGGTATTAAGTTTGGGGAAATAAAGAACAGAGGATAAGACAAGGGTACTAGAGGCCTTGAAATCCCTTTTACCAGAGATGGGAGCAAGAGACCCATTAGCAAGGAATGTCTTCTCTCTACCAGAGAGGAGTTTATATGAACAAAAGAGGTTTATAAACTGGTCATATGGTCTGATGCACCAGAATCAATAACCCAAGGGATTTTATGATTACTTGAAATAGTAGCATGATTTGCATAAGCACGTGTACCTGAGTGAGCAAATAAGGATGATGAGGTGTTACCGGAAGGGTTGGATGCTAAGATAGTGGTTTCCAAGTGATTCAGTAACCTCCCATACTTTTCAAACTCTGCCTTTACTATTGCTAGCTACTCCATAGCAAATTTTTCTTCACTTTCTCTATTCCCTCCTTCAGGCATTATGGTAACATTAGCATTCTTAGGCTTTCCAGTCTGACCATTCTTCTTAAAATTACTGTTATTGTTGTTATCCTAAAACCTGTCCAGGAGAAGACCTGGATGAAGTTTCCAACAAGTGTCCTTAATATGCCTTGGTTTCTTGTTGTATTCACACATCACTTCCTTCTTCTTAGTCAGACCCTTTGGCTTTATTTTAGCATGTGCAAAGTATTCTGTAGGTGGACCCTGTAACTGTACCTACCGCCTGTTCTCCTCACTGCTTATCATAGCACATGCCTAAGCAAGAATGACCTCATCCTTGGCCAGAATATTTTGCCTAGTAATGTCAAACTCCACTTTGAGTCTTGTAAGAAACTCAAACACCCTGTTTCGTTCCACAAATTTTCTGAATGTCTCTACATCCTTGGTGCTCTCCCATACCATTGTTTCCATAACATCAATCTCATGCCATAGTGACTTCAACATTGAGTAGTAAATAGCTACACTCTTCTCTCCCTGTTTCAAATTTTTCACATCATTCTTTAGCTTGTAGGCCCTTGCAACATTCAATTTCTGAGAACATAGTTTTCAAATCTCCTTAAAAGTCATCCAGAGATAATGTTGACTTATGTGAGGCTACATAGAACATAGTTTTCAAGGCACCAAGGCGAACCTAGGCGACAGGGGAGCGCTTAGTTGCCTGGTCGCCTAGGCGTCGCTTAATGTCTAAAAGAAAAATAAAAATAAAATAAAAAAGGGGATAAACCCCTATTTTTGCCATTGAAATGGAATACAAAAGGGCAAAGCCCCTGTTTTTGTTCCAAAATAAGAAAAAGAAGAAGGGGTAGAGCCCCTGTTTTTTGTTCTAGAAGAAGAAGGAGGAGGAGGAGGAGGAAAGAAGAAGGAGCGGAGCCCCTATTTTTGTTCCAAACTTCCAAAACAAGAAAAAGAAGAAGGGGGCAGAGCCCCTATTTTTTGTTAAGAAGAATGAAAAGCATACCTTCTATGATCAATTTCCCTTTCTTCTTCAAAGACATACAGCTTGGAACTTGATGAGGATATCTCTTGAACTCGTCTTTGAATATCATATCTATATCTCTCAAAACTCATCTTTGGATATTTTATCTATCATAAACCTTAAAAAGATAAGAGATTAATAAAAAAATTATTATAATATGAAAGAAATAAAAATAATGATTCAGTGCATCATGTCTTTATAAAATATAAAAAAAAATATTAAATATGAAAAAATTACAACATGTTAAAGATACATCATATGGCATTTGGGCGAGGTGAGACCCAAAAAGCGCCCACACACCTAGGCAATGCCTAGGCGCCCGCCTTGGGGTCGCCTTGACAACTATGGCATAGAATTGACTAACCATTCAATCATTGTGTAGTTCTCCTGCATCCACTTCTCATATGTAGGATCAATTTCTATTGCTTTCTCCTTACTGCCCGTGAGAAACCCTAGTTTACCTCCACTACAGACATAAATATTTATATATTGTGCCCAGGCCAAATAATTCGTTCCATCCAATTTGATTGTAGTCACTCCTATCAAAAGGGAATCTACTGGACTAACCCCCGACACCGGGATCTGCTTTATCTCACTTCCAAATTGCTCCATTGACCAAACAAAAATAAAAAAAAAAACAAGGTTTTTAATCTTTATAAACCTAACTAAGGTCAGTTCAACACCTAAAGGTCCCAAAACTAGGGTTTCACTACACCCGGTTCCTGGGAAGAAAGAGAGAAGTAGTTGCTCTTACTAGAGCTTCCCAAACCTCTTCCAACTGCAATCGCCCACCTCTGGAGATCAAAAGGAGCCATCCAAGCCTTGAGTGCCACACCCAAACAGTCTCTTTAACCTGTAACTAGAAACTCTCTAGTCGGCTAGGATTTTGGGAAAAAATCAGCAGCCCGATTCTAACTCTCCAAACCCTCTACCAACTAGGAAAAAATGTTCTCTAAAGAAGAAGGGGGAAGGAGTTTGATCATCTCCTCTCACCCCTCACTAATTCTTTTATTAATATTCATTAACTAGATTAATTGCAAGTCTGCCCTTAAGTGGGCGGCCAGCTAAGCAAGAACTTTAAAAGAACTTATGAAAGAGGTTAACAGGCCCATTAACATACAGAATAAATAACATACTACTTAAAACATAAAAACAAATACTAGGGCCCATTTGGCCCAGTCTCTCTACACCCCCTTCATTTCGTTAACTCTTGCACATACATTAAAATCCCCACCTAAAAACCAAGACCCAGTGCTGCATCATGAGCCCCCTCCAACTCCTCCCAAACCTCAGTCCTACCTCCACCATTTGGCCCATAAACATTTGAAACCAATACCATCCCTTTAGTTTCCCAATGATCCAACACCATTGACACCAAGTAAAGACCCTTGAAATAACCAACCTTTGTCTACACCTCTAAATCCTACAAAATTAATAATCCTCCCAATAATCCCTCCGATTCACACCCAACCCATCCATCATTACTTGATTCCTATAAATCTACAATGACAAAAGAATCCAAAACCTCCAACTTTATTTCTTGCAGCAATAACAAACCCACCCTATTATCCCCCACCAAGTTCCTAACTACCTCCCTTCTTCTGAAATCTCTCAATCCCCTCACATTTCAAGAGATAATTATCAACATTTTTGCTTGTTTCTTTCTTTTTCTTTTTCTCTTTTTCTTCTTTTTTTTACCTAAATGGAACTATCAGCATCATCAGTTACTGGCATCTTGAATCTTCCTTCTAATTCCTCAAACATTTGCCTACAAAAATGTCACCTGCACATTTAATCCCAACGCCTTACTGGCTTCTACTTTGGTATCAATAACCTTGTCCAAATCAATAGTTTTATTAACAGAGTGAGTTTAGTTGACACCAATCTCCTCTTCACTTACTTCACTTGAATCATCCTCATCCTTAGACTCAATATCCACCACCGCCTTGTCTTTTTTTTTTCTATTAGAGGCCTGGGACGATACCTTCTTTTCTTATTATAAACCTTGGGCCTGAATGTTTGTTGCGATTTTCTTTTACTCCCATCATCCCCTTTCTTCCTCATTCCTTTCATCTTCCCCACTGCTGTTCCTGTTCTTCTCAACGCCTCTTCCTCCTTATTTTCCTAAATCAAGTACTCCCCTTTGATTATTTCCATTTCCTTTGAACCTCACTTCTTCACTGACACCACACTCCACACCTTCATCAAACCCTTCTCAGTTTTGCTCATGTATTAATTCAAAATCATTTCTAAAAACTTCACTAGGTAATCTAACATGGAGAAAAATGAGAAGATAAATACAGGAAACTCACTTGAATAAGGATCAAGTAAAAACAAATGAATAATGAAAGCTTGCCTGCATGAAACGAAAAACGAACAATTCCATCAATGTCAACTCAAGCAGCTTTTTCCCTACATAATCACGAGTTTCCTTGGGCAAAACTACTACCTTATCAATAGGGACTCCTGCATTAAGCAAAGAAAAGGGAATTAGTGAGACATTCAACTAAACAGGATGCATAAGGATTTCTCACACAATAAAGTAATAACAACAACAACAACATGCTTATTATAATAAATTGAAAAACTAATTAAAAGGCAAAGTATAGAAGATGTCTACGATGAGCATTGTAACCTAATTGAGAAGAAGAAAAAACAGATACTCAACAAAAACAAGTGCAAACTAAAAGAATAGCCACACCCTACCAATCCACAGCCATAAAAACATGATACACTATACAAAAATCATCCACTAAATACTCCACAAAAAACACCAAAAGTACAAGAATGTGACACTCCCTAGGCACTCCAAACAGATACAGTCCCTTATAGGAGTCAACCAGATGCAATAGCAAAAGGACAAAATCCAGAACCCCATATATCACCTAACCATGCAAAAATAGACCCATTCCAAAAATCTACCAAATTTGCCCCTTCAGTTCTTACCTCCCTCTTGTGAAGTTGTGCTTGTTAACACTCTCTTGCCAATTTTCTTCCTTCAACTTGCTGATCAAAAAAATAAAAAAAAACTTCCTCCACCTCTTTCTCAAAATTCTTTTGGCCTCTATTCCTATTAGAGGCATGTCTAGCATACCAGATACCTATACATGTCTAGCATACCAGTATTTGGTGCTAGACAGCATTAATACTTCCAAATGCATTTTATTGCATTAAAACTTCTAAAATATGTAAAATGGGGCTGTTTTTCTTAGGTGGAGAAGAGTTTGTGAGGAAGGCATTTAGGGAAGTGGAGGAGGAAGAGGCTAAGAAAGAAGAGAGGAAGAGTAATGAAGTAAAATCCTTCATTCAGGAGAGAGCTGAGGAAACAAAGAAAAAAAAAAAGAGAAATAAGAGGAAATATGACAATTTGTATCTGGATTGTGAGAGGTTTAAGAAAGGAAAAAAAATAAGGGAGGTGGTCAAGAACTTTGTTAGGAACTACGAAACTGAGCCATTGATGTTACAAGGATCAAAGCTGGATTGGAGAATTATCAATGAAATTGGGGATTCAAGGAATAGAGATTGGATGGAATCGGAATTTGAGAGATTATCAGGGGCCTTTTGATGTTATGGGTCACCGGGATATTGAGCAAGGTTGGTTTTTCCAAAGGAGTTGCTTAATTTCAGTGGTACTGGAGCATGTAGGTTCAAAGACAAGAGTGATGGCTTCATCCAGGATAATCAAAACAAAATTCTTTGGAGCTGCATTCCCTTTGCTGTTTGTTGGGAGTTGTAGAAGGAAAGAAATAGAAGAATTTTTTAAAAGGTGAAGAGCAAGGGAAAAATAGTGGCGATCATCAGCTCAAGGCTTGTAGATTGGGTTTTTTCCTCCAAACCTTTTGGCTGCAAATGGGAAGATTTTGGTTCAAATTTTGGGTCTTTTCTGTCGGTTTTTTGGGTGGTGACTCCTTGTCACCCTAGACAATTATACCTTTTTTCATTAATAAATTTTCTTTTGTATTTATCTACAAAAAAAATATGTAAAATGGTATATTTTAACAAATTATACCACAAAAAAGATTTATACATGTTAAGAAATGTAATTAAATTTGATAAGTCTTGAAATATGACATTTAGGTTCAAAACTTAGATATAGACACATGAAATAAACATATTACATTGGATATTCGTATCCACATCCATGTCCAGAATCTTGGAAGAGGCATATCCCCATTTCCTGCATTTGTATCCATGTCCATATCTAGGAATCATAGGGCTCAATTCAATAGCATCCCATTGGAGCATATCCCTACCATCCTTAGATGTCCTTCAAGATCAATCCGGTTTCTTTCTTAGTGATAAACCTTTTCTCTTTTTCAATAAAGTAAGAAACCTCATTGGTCTATGCTTGCCTCACCTTGCACCTCATCCTCCCCATCTGTCATTGGGAAGTTCCCGTAAGTTATTTTCTTGACTCCCAAGATCATAATATGATCCTAGAGGGAAAAAAATCATCAACCTTCCCTCATCCATGCCCTTGCCATTCATACCCTTGTCACCTAAGGTTCAAAGTATCGATACGCCTCTGTGTATCGGCAGAGGCGTATCGGTACTTAGATACAAGCGAAAATGGTTTTTTTTTAGTTTTTTTTTTCAAAATTTGGTTCTTGGGAAGATATTTTAACATGGGGTCCCGAAACACCTGTAAACAGGCGTTTCAGACCCCAAAAGATATGATACGATACGCCCAATCGATACTTTGAACCTTGTTGTCACCTACCTAGACCCACCCAACTTTCCTACCCCAAGTCAGAATACCTTCCTGCATAGACCTTGGAACCACAGGCAGTTCCAGTGCTAAAGCTCCCAAATCCTGGAAAATAAATTCATTTGCACATTTTGAACACTGACCAAATTAATGCCATCATACTGAGATCCACCACCTGTAGAAACAATGTGCCCTCAAGAACAGCCTTGAGCCATCAATAACTAACAGAATAGTGAAATTAAGTGAGTAAAATTGCAAATCGACCTTTTCAGATGAATTCCCAATATCAGCCTCGCCATTGCTAATCAATGAAACAAAACCAAAACTCTGCCACTTAGATTAGCCACTGGAGAAAGAATTATTAATACATGCTACAAGATCAACACTAAGGCAATGAGGCGAAATGAGACAACTAATGTAATTAATGTCTCTATGCATCCAATTAGTTCAATTTTTCAATTGCTATCAGGTATCCTTCTGTTTTGAGAATGACGGTTTGCAGTATACTCTGTGATCAGCACCAACCCAAAGGCAACCTGATATGGGCAAACCAGTTGTCCATCTTATTGAAAAAACAAAGCCTGAAGAAGCAGCAAAAGAAGAGCTGGTTGTGAGATATCTCTCGGAGTCCTTTATTTTCTTTTATGTTCATTTAAAATCGTGCATGTTCTTACTAAGCATATTTGGTCATCCAGATATTATTTAAACCTCAGGTAATTTGTCATGTAAATATTAAGGGTATTTGCTTCAAGTTAGTCTTGTCAAAACATCACCTTGGGGGTGCATGGGCAAAAAGATATTTTCTTCAGTTGCCTTATTTGGGAGCTTCTATATTCAGAAATTGGTAACTGCCTATTCATAAGGTCATCACTAAGCAACAACTTACCTAGGCATGTCAAATGACAAAAATGAGTGCATGTTCTTTTTATTGAGAGCATTGAGAAATTGGTAACTGCCTATTCATAAGGCCACCACTTTCTTCTATCTCTTTTTTTTTAATACTAGTAAGTGTATACATGCTTTGCACGTCACAATTTTTGAGGATGATGATAATAGTAAATAATATATTTCCAAAATTTTCTACAACTTTTTTATATTTCTGTCTATAAAAATTATTCTTATCTATACACTTATTTTTGTTTATTATGATGAATATTCGATATTAGAGATGTGTCTAAATGTTTTCTACAATTTTTTTTGTATTTTTTATACTTTTGTGTGTTTTCATACTTTCTTAATTTTTATTACTATTTAATTATGACATCAAGGGTTTACACATTTGACCCAAAAGGTTGAATTTTTTACTCGAATATAAGGTTAATACCCTAAATATAAGGTTTAATTGAGGGAATTGAATGAGGAAAAATGTAGTAGTTCAAATTACATTTTGTGCACCCACAATTAGGCCAAATAGCAAAATAGGGATATTCTAGTAAAGAATAGGATTCAATGAATGTTAATGGGAGCTAATATCTTAGACATAAGACTTAATTAGAGGGATTTGAATGAGGGGAAAAGTAGTTGTACAAATTACATTTCTGTCCTTATAATGAGAGATCAAATTCAAAAATTGGGGTATTTTGGTCAAACAAAAGTTTCGCACTTTTAATTGTAGTATAGATGTAAAGGGAAATATATATAAAAAATAAATGGAAAGCAAGACACCCTCAATCATAATTTACATGGATCCACTCTGAAAAATATAAAACAAAAAGTAAAGTTCAATGAGTTCAATACAAAAGAAACTAAAAATGAAACTGAAAAGTTGGTATAAAAGATGATCTGCTTCCAATGATTACAGAAATGCTGATATTTGAGGCCTTCCAACTTCTTGACATTACTTGACCACAAAATCAAAGTTCTCTCAACCTTCCCCATGACACAATCCTTAGTGGCCTTTTTGCTGTGAAAAAATCTGCTATTGCGTTCTCTCTGCACCAACCAACAAATGACAGAGGGAACCAATATCCATAAAGTAATGAACTTAACCTACCCATTGTTTCTTGAACAGTTTCAAGAAATGAATAAACATCTTAAGACAAACAGCAGTGAATCAGTAAGGGCCTGTTTGGTTCGTGGGAATAGGGGTCTGGAATCGGAATCATAATGGGCCATTCTGGTTTCAACTGTTTGGTTGGTGGAATTGGAACGGCAGTCCCCCATTTGAGGGAATGGCCATTCCCTCCCCCTCCCTTGGTAATGAAATCCCATTCCAGCTGATTTCAGTTCCCATTCTGATTCCCGTCTGAACCAAACAGACTATAGGAATAGACCACTCCGGTTCCAACTGTGAACCAAAGGGACCCTAAGTGATGAACTGGTTCTGGTTCATGATCACATAAGCAGTGAAAGGTATTCTTGATTCTTTTTCCATGGGACAGATTCTCTGTCCCTTTTGAGTTTTGATAGCAGAAGACCAATGGTGAGAATTAAGGACATAAGCACTTGCAGATCCATTTCCATGGGACAGGCTTCCTGCTCTCCACTATTAAGGAGTCATAATAAGATTTCACTGAAGACAAGGAGACCACACAATATGATCCCCTAAGACATCTTAAAACTTATCTTAGCATCCTTCATCCTTGTTATATGATAGACTGAAGAGACACTAGGGAAGGTATCATACAAATACCCTGTACCACACAAAATATCCTTCCAAAATTTTGTGCTCAACATTACCAACCTTGAGAGAAGATTTTCAAGGTTTTGCTTAAAACAAGAGGGACAAATTTAAGAGTTTGAACTTTGAACCTTGAGGAGTGAGGAGGAAAAGGAGAAAGTTTTAATTCAGAGAATTAGCCCTTCAATCAAGAGTTATTTGCTCATTTCCCTTTTTCTTCTGTTGACTTGAGGAAACAGAGAACTGGTTTGAGGTTCTTGAGCCCATATTTGCTAGTAGCTAAGGTCAGAGTTTTGTCCATTCCCCTCAGGGAACAAGGGATGGTTAGCATTATTTGTTCACTTTCCCTTGTCTCTAGCATCTTAATAACTATTGCCCATTTTTTCTTATGTTGTTGTGTCTTTCTCAGTTTTCTTGTGTTCAGCACAACAGGGCTTTTTCCTTTCCATTTCAATATATTACTCTTTGTCACTCTATATTCTCTCTCACATTCAGCAGAACAGAACAGGAAAGTTTCTCCTTAGACATTTCAGCAGATTCAGCCTTCTCACTTGATCAGCTTCCTATTTCAATACAACTATGCTACTTAGTTTGTTGGTTAGTAAAGTTAAACTATGGAAACCATCTAACTCATTAAAAAAACGAAAAAAAAAACTTGGGAAACAATATAAAAATGTATAGGTCATTTTTAGGTCAAAATTCATCACATACATGGCAACTAGGTGACAAGTTGCTTCTACTTCTAGTCTTCTAGTCACCTAATCTTGCCTCTAGCATCTTAATAACTATTGCTCAGATGTTTTTTTCTCCTGTTTTAGTAGTTTAAATTAGAAGTAACAGAAAGTTACTATTTTTTTTCTTTTCTCTATGGTTTAAGGACAGTAGCTATGAAACTCCATTACAGCATCGATGGCAATCAGTTCCTGCAAAAATTTAATGAAATTCATAACAATAAAAGGTTTACTTATTAGAAGTCACCCCAATTAGTTGGGATTAAGGCTGACTTGAATTGAATAAGTAGAGGTCTTGAAGAATTTGGATATACCATGAATGACAAGATAATAACTTTACATGTAAATCAAGTAATTCCTTAACAACCATACCAGAGACAAGTTCCGTTGTTAAGACTCTTTTACTTAAAAGATCATCAATGACCATAGGAACATAGAAGCCTTTGATGTTGGATAGCAGTTCGCAGAATCGGTTTTGATTTGTCGCCTCCAACTTGTAGTCACATTCTCGAGATAGTTCCTCCTTTGCCACCTATAATTCCAGAAAGAGCATTATTATAGATCTACAACGTAATTATATAATTTTCCATTTAGCTGGGAAGGAATGAAGGATCAAAAAGAGACACTAGGTGTATTAGAAATTTAGCATGTTATCAGGATTAGGGAAAATGACAAAGACATAGATGCAAAATGGTCTGTTTCCAGTTTTATGGGAAAAAAGTATAATGTGCTACAATCACCATAAAACAGTACGGACAAAGCTGATGGAACATATAGAAAGAAAAGAATCATTAAGCATTTCTTGCATTTTGAAGGCTCTTACGTGAAACACAAAAGAAACTACAGCTAACCAGTATTTACCTTCATAGCTCTATCTAGATAAAGCCCTTTTGGAATAAGATTTGTATAGTCCAAAAGCAACCTCACATTCTCAATATCACTTTCAATGCTATCAGCAACACCCGGGTATTGTATTTTCATTGCAACCTGCAAACCATCCCTTGTGACAGCACGGTGGACCTGATCATTGTTGTATAATAGCAAAAACCAGAAAAGATAAGGAACAAACAAATGCTACTTAGTACTACAGAATGACCTTAAAACATAACACGATTTAAAAGAGTTCTAAAACTTTCACCAATCAATATATTTTGCAGTTAATACAAGTGAAAAGGAAACATATAGTGTGAATTTAGTATTAAGTGCCTTACAAAGACATTTCAATAGTAAAGATTTCAATTGAAAATCCTCTTTGAGATCCTGATGCAGAAGCAATGCTTTCAGACTGACCAAGGATTAAACTTAACATGCAGATGAAGAAATCAAATGATAGTTAACTTTTTGGGGAACAAAAGATCATATTTTCTCATGCTTGATACCATTCATTTTTAACTACCAAGAGTCAAACATATTAACAGCCGAACAGAGGAGAAGAGAGGTAGGAGAAGAGAAGAGGAAGAGAGGAGAGAAGAGAAGAGAGAGATTTGGAGTCTGCTACAGTGCTGGCGGTGCCAGCTTATATTAATATATATAGGGCGACATAATTAGAAGGGAAAGGACCCTTATGTCCCTACTTAAGTTACAGCATAAAAAACAAAAGAAAAAACTGCTTTAATTTGTCCAAACGGACCCTAACTCAGCATAATACAAACATAATAAATAAAGTTAACATTCCAACACTCCCCCTCAAGTTGGGACATGGATGTCAATCATGCCCAACTTGTCACACAAATTATTATGCCGCACGTGTTGAAGGCCCTTGGTGAAGACGTCTACAAGTTGTTCCTCTGAACTAACATAAGGAATGCACACTTCTCCACTCACAAGTTTTTCTCTAATAAAATGCTTGTCCACTTCAATATGTTTTGTTCTATCATGGAGGATTGGGTTAGCAGCAATGTTGATAGCAGCCTTGTTGTCACAGTAAAGTGACATAGGTTTGTTAACTGCAAAACCCAACTCTCCTAACAAATTTTTTATCCACATCATTTCAGAAACTCCATGAGACATGGCTCTGTATTCTGCCTCAGCACTGGATCTAGCCACCACACTTTGCTTCTTATTTCTCCAGGTGACTAGGTTTCCTCCCACAAAGGTACAATACCCACTGGTAGATTTTCTGTCATCGATTGCCCCTGCCTAATCAGCATCTGTATACACCTCCACTTTCAAATGCCCATGGTTTTGGAAAAGCAAACCAGCTCCTGGGAACTTCTTGAGGTATCTAAGGACTCCTCCTGCAGCTTCAAAGTGAGTTATCTTAGGATTATGTATGAACTGACAAAGAACACCCAACTCCATGAGACATGGCTCTGTATTCTACCTCAGCACTGGATCTAGCCACCACACTTTGCTTCTTATTTCTCCAGGTGACTAGGTTTCCTCCCACAAAGGTAACAATACCCACTGGTAGATTTTCTGTCATCGATTGCCCCTACCTAATCAGCATCTGTATACACCTCCACTTTCAAATGCCCATGGTTTTGGAAAAGCAAACCAGCTCCTGGGAACTTCTTGAGGTATCTAAGGACTCCTCCTGCAGCTTCAAAGTGAGTTATCTTAGGATTATGTATGAACTGACAAAGAACACCCACTACATAGGCAATATCAGGTCTGGTCATAGACAAATATAAGAGTCTCCCTACAAGTCTCTGGAACTTCTTTACATCTTTCAAACACTCCCCCTAACTGTCTCCTATCTAATGGTTGGGTTCAATGGGTGAATCAATTGGTTTCACTCTCAACTTGCCTGTATCCTCTAATAGATCTAGTACATATTTTCTTTAGGAAATAAAAATGCCCATTTTTGAGCGGGCAACTTCATTCCAAGAAAATAATGTAAGGGGCCTAGATCTTTCACCTCAAATTGAGTGGCTAGGAATTTCTTCAGCTTCTATATTTCAGTCCTACAGTCTCCTGTGATTACTATGTTATCAACATAGACAATTAAAGCTGCAATTTTCCCTTCACCTTTTTTCACAAATAAAGTATGATCTAACTGGCATTGTTCGAATCCCATCTGTTGCACTGCTAAATGAAACCTACTAAACCAAGCCCAAGGTGATTGCTTCAACCCATATAAAGATTTTTTTAACTTGCACACCTTCTGCTCACTACCTTTGGCACAGAAACCTGGAGGTTGAGTCATGTAAACCTCTTCCTCTAGGTCACCATTCAAGAATGCATTCTTGATATCCAACTGATGAAGCTCCCAATCAAGGTTAGCTGCTAGTGAAAGGAGGATTCTGATTGAATTCATCTTGGCTACTGGAGCAAAGGTCTCTGCATAGTCTATTCCATACACTTGTGTAAACCCTTTGGCCACCAATCTAGCTTTGTATCTTTCTATTAAACCATCAGCTCTATGCTTTATTGTGAATACCCACTTGCAACCCATTGGTTCCTTCCCTTCAGGAAGATCCACTAACTCTCAGGTGCCATTTTTGTGTAAGGCATTAATTTCTTCCTTCATTGCATCTATCCATTTAGGTTTGGATAAAGCTTCTGCCACATTCTTAGGAACAGAGACACTATCAATAGAGGAAAGGAATGCACGGTATGAAGGTGAAATATGATCATAGGACACAAAGTGAGAGATAGGATGATTAGTAGTACAAGACCTAACACCCTTTCTCTTAGCAATAGGAACATCAAGATCATTAACAACAAGAAGACCAATGTTAAGAGATTCAGGTATATCAATGGGAACAAGTGTACCTGGTTGATGAGAAGGATCTACCTCTAGAGAGTCCGATGATATTGGTTGCATAGTTTCAGGTTCCACGGCTCTTGAACTCTGCTGGCTCTTATGGCGGCGAAGAAAGACCCGAAATGGAGAAGGGTCGGGAAGAGGAGATAGTTGAACCTAAGTGTGTTTCTCCTCAACCCTACTCTCCCCCTGAGGAGAAACCAAGAAGGGTTGACTCTCAAAGAATGATACATCCATGGAGACAGTACTTGCGTGAAGCAGGATCATAGCAGCAGTAACCCTTTTGAGATAACGGATAACCAAGAAAAACACAAAGAGTGGCACAGGGATCGAGTTTACCGCGAGTAGGAGACAAGTCATGAACGAAGCAACGACACCCAAAGACATGCATTGGAATGGGGAACAACGGAGTTGTAGGAAACAAGAGTTGATGTGGGGCCTTATACTCTAGTAACCGAGATGGCATACAGTTGATGATATATGAAGCGTACATAACAACATCCATCCAAAAATGTTTCGTAACATTCATATGAAGTAATAAACCAGGAGCTACCTAAAGTAGATGACGATTTTTCCTTTCAGCAACACCATTTTGTTGAGTGTCCTGGCACAAGAGCTTTGATGAAGAGATCCACACGAAGCAAAGAACTCCGTGAGATCACTATGGAAGTACAATTTTGCATTGTCCGACTGGAAAATGTGAATTTCAATTTGAAATTGAGTGAAAACCATTCTTTTAAAGTTTTTCACAATCTTTGGCACTTCATCTCTAGATTGCATAGGATGCACCCAAGTATATCTAGAGTAGTCATCGATCAAAGTAATGAAATATTTATATCCAGTCTCAGTAGGAAATTCAGATCTTTTATTTCTTAAAGGAAAGGAATTTCTACAATGTTTGCTCAATTGGCATGTATGACACTGCAATTTACTAATTAACAAAGATTTAAACAACTCAAGAAACATAAGTTTTAAAGACTCAAACGAAAGGTGACCAAGACGATTATGCCACAAGTAGGCATGACTCTCACTAGAAGAACTTAAAGACTCTGTAGCCACAAGACCAAATTTATTCTCCAACACATAGAAGCTATCCACCATGCTTCCTCTACCAATCGTCTTCCCCGAGGTCAAATCCTGAAATACACACGAAGAAGGAAAGAATGTCACTGGACAATTCAAGGAATGAGTAATGCTGCTAATGGAAAGTAAATTGATAGGTAATTTAGGAACATGCAATACATTAGAGAGGTTAAGACCAAGAGGAAGGGAGATGGTTCCTTGACCGGATATGGTGGAATAAGACCCATCAGCCAGTCTCACTTTATCTCTCCCAAAGAGGAGGTTATATGCCTGAGATAAATTTGACTTACCGGTCATGTGGTTTAAGGCTCCAGAGTCAATTATCCAAGGGGAATCAGATGTATGAGATGACACATGGAAGGTAGTGGCAATGTTACCTGATGTAGGCGCAAAGGAGGTAGGAGTAGGGCCAAAATCCATTTGGCGAGGTGTCCTACCATATAATTCCAAGTGGTCACAAAAGGAGTTGATGATCTCTTCCTTGGGGTCAGAACCAAAGTGTCGCTCTTGGGGTACCATGGGACTAGTCTCTTGAGATGCCATATTTGCTGAGTTATATTTCTTATGACTCTGCTGGGTTGGCTTCTTACTCGGATCAGACTTCTTACTCAATTCCTGAGCCCGTTTCGGCTTTCCATGAAGACCCCAACATGTGTCTCTAGTGTGCCTGGAATTTTAATAGTGAGTGCACCAAAGTTTGTCTTTGTCATCCACTCTCTTCTGTGAATCTCCCTTGTTAAAAGAACCTCTAACATTTGTACTTGTACCCCCTCTAACATTCGTATGTAGGATTCAGCCCCAAAAGAAGGTAAATACCTGTTGTTGGGAAACAAGTGATTTGTAGGCCTTTGCATCCTCATCGTACTTCCAATTCGCATTCTGATAATGATTCTGTTCCTTCCAAATTGATGTCAAGTCTGAATAGTACACCGAGAGACTCCTCTCCCCTTGGTTGCAAGTAGAGGATTCTGCTTGTAATTGATATATCTTTGCATAGTGTCTCTGTTCTGAATAGGTAGATTTTGCTTGTTCCCATATTTCACAAGCTGTTTCAGCCCACATAAGGTCTTCCTTACTTGTGGCAGCATTGAAACCAAGAGCCATGATATCATCATGCTATTTTCTTGGTTCCATCTGTCATGTTCAGCACTACCAATCTTTGGTTCCTTGATTTTACCATTAATATACCCAATTTTTCCTCTAGCAGTAATATAAAGTTTAATTCCCCTAGACCATTCAAGATAGTTCAGTCCATCAAAGGGTATTACAGCCATGGGGAAATTCATATCCATCCCCCCACTCATTCCATTTTGACCTCCTGAAATTCCTAAAGTTGCAGAATTCTCAGAGGACATGATTCAAACACCTTTCAGACCTTACACATACCTTATGATCCCTCCTATCACCAAACAAACAGTCCTAGAAACACCAAGGATGAAGCCCACATGCACACACTGCAATCTGGACACAATCTGACCACAAACCAGCCTAGATTGTCCAAAAAAGGCAAGATTTTAGGGTGATCTCAGAGCTGATCTAACCTAGCAGTCACACTCCACCAACTTCCAGACACCCCAAACACATTGACTGCTAGGAGGGGTCATAAACCAGTATGGTTACACCACAAGGGTTAAAAGATCAGGTCATCCACGACCTACAGATCTGAATTCTCAGACATGGGATCACATGATCCATAAAAAAAAAGAGGCTCAAACCTCACAGCTTCTCAGAAAACATTCAGCAGTCTGGAGTCATATAGTTTCTTCTTAGTACACGACCAAGGAAAAGGAAAAAAACACTAAAAAAATCTATACCAGTCGTAGGTCTGCACTTTTTTATCTCAATTGAAGAAGACAGCAGGTTGACGCTTGTTCAATCTGCTCACAGGCCTAGCAGAATCGCTCTGATACCATATTAACAGCCGAACAGAGGAGAGGTAGGAGAAGAGAAGAGGAAGAGAGGAGAGAAGAGAAGAGAGAGATTTGGTGTCTGCTACAGTGCTGGCGGCGCCAGCTTATATTAATATATATAGGGTGACCATAATTAGAAGGGAAAGGACCCTTGTGCCCCTACTTAAGTTACAGCAAAAAAACAAAAGAAAAAACTGCTTTAATTTGTCCAAACGGACCCTAACTCAGCAGAATACACATAATAAATAAAGTTAACATTCCAACAAAACATGACAAGAATAATGAGCTCAAAAATAACTTCCAACTAGTCCTTCCAACAAAATATCATAATTCATAGAACTCAAACAATAATTAGGAAAAAACGGAAAGTGATTTACAACATTGGAGTGATCCGTGAATTGAGACATCATTTTTTTGGGGAGTTCATTATGACAATTGACTAAATCCTCCCCTGCCATTAATATCTGTTAGCATTCCATTACAATCCATTCACATGTGACACCATGCGCATATAGAATTTTTTAAATCTTAATATTACCTTTTTGTGGTCAATTTTGCCCTCCATTATTCTTCAAATTTCAAAACAAAACTCGACAGATCAAAATTTTCAACAATGCCTCTACCTATACATTGTCTTTGATAGCTACTGCACCTTCCATCCCATGGATACCAATTGTTTGTTCCAGTGAAACCATCACAGATCCAAGCGGCAAAACCAAATCTCTGGCTCTCTGGCTCAAAACCAACAGAGGAGTTCTTGAACAGAGACATACGTAGTTGTTGAGAATCCAAGAACATAATCAACAATCAACCCTTGAGCCTTTGAAACTAATTTATGCCCATAAACACATTCCAGAACCCCTAGGTTTTCTGTTTAGTGTTTTCTCTCTCAATATGATCGGAGGATCCTTGGTTTGATTACTTTGTAAAATAATCTCAGAGTCGATTGTCCTTTTATGGATTGAGGTTGTGGCAAGCATACATGGGAGGTTGGGTACTAGTTGGGATGCAAGCATATCTTATTGGGCTACTTTGGCATCACCTAGGAAGGCTATTCATGGCATCCTCCATTAGATTCTCAATTTTATCAAGCATTATGCCCATTCTGGGATTTAATTTGTTTTTTGGAGGATGTTCGGAACAGTTGCTCTCCTCTAAAAGATCATTTTCCTTGTTTATACTTGGTGTCCTTGTTCAAAAATGAATTTGTCTCAAAATTCATTGCCCATCCTATACTTCTGATGGCTCATAATTGGGACTTTAGTTTTCATAGAGGTTTAAGGGATGATGAATTGGTTTCATTGACTAGGTTGCTTAGCTCCTTGATTATGTGTGGACCCCTCTGAATTGGACAAACGCATTTGGACCACCCATCCCAAAAGGTATTTTTTCTTGTGCGTCTTGATTAAGTCTATTTGTGCTCCTTCCCATTGCTTTTCCTTTCAGGGAGGCCTAGCATAGATCCATTCCACCTAAAGTTGGAGCTTTTTGTTAGAAAGTGGTGCACGGGAAGATTAATACCTTGGATATACTACAAAAAAGAAGACCCCCTCTATGTGTATATCCAAACCGGTGCTCTCTGTGTTAATCCATAGTGAGAGTAGTTACCACCTTCTAATCTCCTATCCTTTTGTTGTTGATATTTGGGACTGTTTTTTCTCTCTGTTTGGGTGTAGGTGGAATCAACCAACAAAAGAAAATATGCCATTTGATCCTTCCACTTTTGCTTGACCTAAGAAAAGGGAGGTGTGTGAGGGCTGCTGTAATTTGGACCATCTGGGAAGAAAGGAATGCAAGAATCTTCATAAAGGAGAGAAGCAAAGAAACAGTGAGAGATTGTGTAATGGACAAGGTGATACATTGGATTAGAACCTTGGATTCATTTGCCCAGTTCTCCTTTGGTGATATTTGGACAAATTGGGAAGTGATATCTAAAAGTTCTTCCAAGAAAGAAAAAGTGGATGTGATTTGTCAGGCTCCTCCTGAAGGTTTTGTCAAGTTAAACTTTGATGGAAGAAGTCAAGGCAATCCAAGACCCTCTAGAATAAGAGGAGTATTGAGAAACATAGAAGGAAATGTTGTTTTGTTTTCGGGTCCAGTAAGAGTGGGTAAGTCAGCTAGAGCTGAATTACTGCCTATACAGGAAGTACTTAAAATTATAAACGCATTGAATCTGTGAAATGTGGTGATTGAAGGGGATTCCAAATTGGTGGTGCAATGGTTGAAGGAACCAAAATCCATAATTTGACATAGAAGATCTCACACTTCTTTAACATAGATACATCCAAACAAACAAAGGAGAAAGTAACTAACACCAAAATACAGAAAGAGCAAAAGCAGTCAGTTTTTCACATCATCTGTGACAGATAAGAAAGCTATTGTAGCCCAAATTATTTTGCATAGTTTCTAACTTTCTATTACTCAGATGTCAAATAAACAAATAAAACTAGTATTGAACATCACCTGGCCTATACTTGCAGCAGCCATTGGCTCATAATCAAAACTCCTGAGCTTTGATGACCATTCACGACCTAATTCAGTATCCAACACTTGATTCAGCTGACTTCTGGGCATTACATCTGCACCTTGACGAACAATATCCAAAGCAGCCAAAATCTACAGGTGTATAAAAGACATCTAGAGTACATCAGGAGCTAAATAGCAATAATATTTTTTTAAGGCCCACATTAACGTTTGTAAAGGTCAAGACCTCAATGGAATTAAATTGATTATCAAGATGACAACCATCTGTCAAATTTCAAGTCACAAACAACTATCGAATTGTTATATATATATATATATATATATATATATATATTTATATAGATAGATAGATAGATAGATAGATAGAGAGAGAGAGAGAGAGAGAGAGAGACCAGAACAGAACATGTTAGGAACCATTCACATTGTGTCATGCTAACAACCTCAACTAGGGAAAAGATTAGTTCTGGTCCCACTGGATGGAGAAAAAAATAGTTTGTTCCGATACATGTAAAAAAATGATCTATCAGAGAATCGAAGCTCCAAAAAAGCATGGTATCACTCAGCGATGCAAACTTATCTGGCATAGCATATGTTGTAACATGTTATGTACTAGCATAGGGGTATTTCTGCCATTTCCTCCTCTATTTGTTAGAAGCTGTCGCCCTAAGTATAAATACTAACTTAGGTTCCGTCAGCCACAGATCTTTTGAATAAGAACTTCTCTTCTCCTTCTCTTCTCCTTCTCTTCTTCTTCTCTCTTCTCTCTTCCTTCTCTCTTTTCTTCTATTTGATTTTTTCTTCTGCTGAACTACATGGTATCAGAGCGCTGATCTGGGCCTAATCTTATCAGATCGAGTTCTCCATCTGAAACTCTGTTTTTCGATTGGAAGAGGAAGAGAAAACTCATTCAGACTTACCTAGCCTTTTAGTCTTCCTATTTTTTCTTCTCTCTTGGTCGTTGCACCAAGAAGAGGCTTTGTGGTAATTGTGGTGACAGCCGAATGCAGAGCAGTATTTCTAGGGTTTGCACCTAGTTTTTTATGGACTGTGGGTCGTGGAATCACTACTGTACTCCAGGTATGTACTGTTACATTCACATTTAAGTGTGTCACTACTGTGAATGTCACAGTTTGGGGTTGTAGGAGCTGGTTGTCTCCTTTCCTATAAGCTGAAGTGCTTTTCAGCTAGGGTTTACTGACCTACGGTCCAGCTGAAACTGTTTTTGGAGCCCTTCTTAAATTACGGGTGGTGGAGGTACTGCTGTCCTCCTTGGTTAGTGTGCTGCTCTCTGTTTGGGTGGTTGGTTTGCCTACTCTTTGTACCAATAACAGTGCTGTAGAAGTACAGAACTTCTTTCAGTTTATTCTTGGAAAATCAGCAGTAAAACATTGGCAAAATGGCTACTGAGGATTCAGCAACCTCTGGTATTACTTCCCCTCAAGGAAACCTTAGCAGGGGGATGAACAG
This sequence comes from Nelumbo lutea, assembly GCF_056320005.1. NCBI lineage: Eukaryota > Viridiplantae > Streptophyta > Magnoliopsida > Proteales > Nelumbonaceae > Nelumbo > Nelumbo lutea. The sequence continues at coordinate 66,561,705 of NC_142687.1, read as the reverse complement.
CATGAATTTCTCTATGACTATTACCCCCTTTGATGGTCTAAATTATCTGGATTGGTCCAAAGGCAGTAAATTTTATATCACAGCTAGGGGGAAAGCTGGCTACATAAGTGGAAAGATTAAAGAACCAAAATCTAGTACGGTTGAACATGATAGATAGGACCAAGAAAACAGTATGGTTATGTCATGCTTTTAGGTTCCATGCTGCCTCATGTAAAGAAAAACTCCATATGGGCTGATACAGCTTGTGAGATGTGGGAATAAGCCAAGGCAACCTACTCTGAATAGAGACATTTTGCCAAGATTTATCAGCTCCAAGCAGAATCATCTACTTGTAAGCAAGGAGACCATAGCCTATCTACATACCATTCAGCCCTTACCTCTGTATGAAAGGAGCTGGACCATTATCAAACTATTGAGTGGAAGGATGATGAGGATGCTAAAGCATACAAAAAACTTGTCTCCCAACAACAAGTGTTTGCTTTCTTGTTGGGGCTGAATCCTATTTATGAACCTCTTTGGGTATAGATCTTAGGAAGTAGAGAACTTCCTTCAGTTCAAGAGGTATATGCCTTAGTTCAATCTGAAGAAAGCAAAAAAAATCTAATGAATGTTTTTGAGGGGGAGCAACCAGTTGCTCTGGTTGCAAGAGGGGGTAACATTGGAATACAAAAGGGAGAATCAAAGAAAAATGGTGACAAGGACAAACTGTGGTGTACTCACTACCAAAAGCCTAGACACTCGAGAAACCTGTTAGGAGCAAGTGGGGAAGCCCAAGGCGGCAACCAAGAATCAAGACACATCAAAGAAGCATCCTCAGAAGAAATTTACCTCTACAAATCTGGCTGCACAAGATTACCAATCAAATAATCTGACTATTGGTACTTCCCAAGAGCATCCTGGTGGTTCTAACCCTAAGGAAGACATAATTAACTCTTCCAAAGATCATTTGGAACTGTGTAGTAGGACTCTTGGACAGATGGATAGATTGGCTCCTACCCCTTCTACTTCATTTGCTTCTACATCAGGTAAAGGTGCTTTTGCATTTCATGTGACTGATAAGTCAAATTTATTTCAAACCTATGACTGAAATAAACCATATGATTGGTAAGTCAAATTTCATGCGACTTGGATCATTGACTCAAGGGCATCAAACCATATGACTAGTAAATCAAATTTATTTCAGGACTATACTCTTTTATCTGGAAGGGACAAAGTGAGATGTGTTGATGGGTCTCTATCCACTATTGCTAGTCAAGGATCTGTATCCCTTCCTGATGGCCTTGTTTTGCCCCATGTCCTTCATGTTCCCAAACTTCCTATTAATTTGTTGTCCATAAGTAGTATCACTCAATCCTTAAACCGTTGTGTAACCTTTTTTTCCTCGTCCTTGTGGTTTTTAGGATTTAACCTCAGGGAGGACGATTGGTAAAGGAGATATGGTTGATGGCCTCTACATTTTGGAGAACAAAGCTAGTCCTACGGCATCAGCTCCTATGAGTCTTATGAGTCAGCCAGTGAGTCAGTCTACTAAGAGTCAAGTTTGGTTGTGGCATAATCGCCTTGGCCATTTGTCCTTTGAGTCTTTAAAAATTATGTTTCCTGAACTTTTTAAATTTGTGTTTGTCACTAGATTGCGATGTGAAACATGTCAATTGAGCAAGCATTGTGAAACAACTTTTCCATCAAATAATAAAAGATATGTTTTTCCTTTCCATGTTTTTTTTGAAGTTTGGGGCCCTATGAACGTACATACGAAGGGTGGGTATAAGTATTTAATTAGCTTCATTAATGATTACTCTAGATACACTTGGATATATCCTATGCATTCCAAATAAGTACCCAGAATTGTGAAAAAAAATCACCGCATGGTCTTTACTCAATTTCATGTTGAAGTTCAAATTTTCCAATCGGATAATGCAAAGGAATACTTTCATCATGACTTAGCTGATTTTTTTTTTTTTCATTTCACGGATCTCTTCATAGAAGCAAAACACCACAACAGAATGGTGTTGCCAAAAGGAAGAACTGACATCGTCTTGAAGTTTCTCGTAGTATGATGCTACACATGAATGTTCCGAAACGGTTTTGGGTTAATTTTGTGATGGTTGCGGCCTTTGTTATCAATCATATGCCACCACATCTCTTGCAATACAAGGCCCCATATCAACTTCTCTTTCCTCAATCTCCTTTATTTTCTACCTCTATATGTGTTTGGTTGTAAGTGCTCTGTTCATGACCTATCTCCAAACCGGGGTAAGTTGGACCTCAAGTCTATTCCATGTGTTGTTTTGGGTTATCCATCTTCCCAGAAGGGCTACAAATGCTTTAATCCTATCACACATAAGTACTTTGTATCAATGGATGTGTCCTTTTTTGAATTTGAACCCTTCTTCCAAGCCTCTCTTCAGGGGGAGAATAGTGTGGAGGAGAGGCAAGTTCCACAGGTTTCTCTCCCTTCTATTCCTGACTCCTTTCCTTTTTGTGTTTTTGTGAGGCGCCATAAGGGACAGCTGAATTCAAAGGATGTGGAGCAGTTAGAGACTATACATCTAGCATCATCTGACTCCTTGAAGGCAAATCCAGGTACCCTTGTTCCCCTTGACATTATTGAACCTATTGCTATTAATGATTCTACCAAAGATCTTGATGTCCCAATTGCTCATAGAAAGGGTGTTAGATCATGTACTACTAAGCATCTTATTACCCACTTCTTGTCCCATTCCCAAAAGTGTTGCAAAAGCCTTATCTATACCTGAATGGGCAGATGTAATCAAGGAAGAAATTTTTGCTTTACACAAAAATCAACACCTAAGAGTTGGTGGATCTTCCTAAAGGCAAGGAGCTAGTGGAGTGCAAGTGGGTATTGACCATAAAGCACAAAGCATATGAGTCAATTGGGAGGTATAAGGCTAGGTTAGTTGCAAAAGGATATACACAGGTGTATGGGGTTGATTATGTAGAAGCATTTGCCCCAGTTGCTAAAATAAACACTATTCGAATTATGCTATCCTTGGTTGTTAACATTGTTTGGGAATTTCACCAACTAGACATTAAAAATGCTTTCTTAAATGGGGATCTAGAAGAAGAAGTATACATGATTCAGCCTCCTAAGTTTGTAGCACAGGGGTGTGAAGGGAAAGTTTGCAAACTAAAAAAATCTTTATATGGTTTAAAACAATCCCCAAGGGCCTGGTTCAGTAGATTTCACTTGGTTCTTCAACAAATTGGGTTCAAGCAATGCCAGTCTGACCATACCTTATTGTCAAAAGGAACCAAAAGAATGTTGTGGCCTTGATTGTGTATGTTGATGACATTGTGATTACGGGGAATTGGGACTCTAAGATTTAGAGAGTTAAAGAATCCATTGATGTGCAATTTGAGGTGAAGATCTAGGACAGCTACGTTATTTCCTCGGTATTGAAGTTGCCTGCTCTCAAAAAGGATCTTCAACTCTCAAAGGAAATATATCCTAGATCTCTTACAAGACACAAGAAAAGGTAGGAGCAAAGCCTGTAGATTCCCCTATTGATGAAAACCATTGTCTTGGCGATTGTACTAGAGAACCAGTACCAGGTGTCAAGAAGTTCCAAAGTTTGGTAGGAAGACCTCTCTACCTATCAATGATTCGGCCAGATATAGCTTACGTTGTTGGTGTCCTTAGTCAGTCTATGCATGCACCAACAACCTCCCATTCAAAGGCAGCTGAGAGAGTGCTCAAATATTTAAAGAAATATCCAAGAACTAGGTTATTATTCAAGAAATATGGTCATATGAAAGTGGAGGTCTACGCAGATGCAAATTGTGCCGGAGCAGTTGATGATAGAAAATCAACTAGTGGATATTGTACCTTTGTTGGTGGAAATTTGGTCACTTGGAGAAGCAAAAAACAAAGTGTAGTGGCTAGATCTAGTGTTGAGGCCAAGTATAGGGCCATGACACATGGAGTTGCTTAAGTGCTTTGGGTAAAGAATTTGATTGGAGAGTTGGGCTTCTCTGTTGATAGTCCAATGTCTCTCTACAGTGACAACAAGGCTGCCATTAATATTGCGGCCAACCCAGTTCTTCATGACAGGACCAAGCATATTGAAGTTGACAAGCATTTCATAAAGAGAAAAACTTGAAAAGGGGGAAGTTTGTACCCCTTACATTAGTTCCAAGGAACGATTAGTTGATGTCCTTACAAAGGGTCATCACTATTTGCAGCATAATGAGTTATGTGAGAAGTTGGGAATGATTGACATATACACTCCAACTTGAGGAGGAGTGTTGTAACATGTTATCTACTAGCATAGGGGTATTTCTAGAATTTCCTCCTCTATTTGTTATAAGTTGTTGCCCTAAGTATAAATACTAGCTTAGGTGCCACCAGCCACATATCTTTTGAAATAAGAACTTCTCCTTCTCTTCTCCTTCTCTTCTTCTTCTCTCTTCCTTCTCTCTTTTCTTATATTTTATTTTTTCTTCTGCCGGACTACAGATTAAAAGGTTTACTCTGATCAGATCAAAGCCCAACGTTTGGCTGATGGACATTTTATGTTTTTATAAGTTGTTTTGGTGAAAGTTACCATTTCAAAACAATACACTCTTCCCTGTCTCCTTTTCCTGTGAAGGAAATTTGGTGCCCCCACCCCACCAAAAGTCAATGCCTTTTGTGGGAAGTGTTTCACGGTTGTATAAACACTTGTGATATGATCCAAAGGAAAAGACCAAACTGGAGAATGTCCCCTAGCTGGTGTTTTTTATGTAAGTTAAATGGTGAGACTGCTCTTCATCTCTTAATCCCCTGACCTTTTGTTGTCTGTATTTGGGAATGGTTTTCTTCTCTCTTTAGATGCAAGTAGTCCCCTTCTGTTAGCTTGGAAGGGTTGTTTAGCATGTATGCTTTTAGTTACACAAAGAGGAGTAGGACCTTGGAGAGATGCACGAAAGCAGTGGTGATATAGTTAGTTTGGGAAGAAAGAAATCAAAGGATCTTTTAAGGCAAAGAAAGAAGTAAGAAAAAACTGATTGAGGTAATTACCCTAGGAGTGATGCACTGGGCTAGAGCCTGTAACCTCTTCTCTGATTTCAAGGTTGAAATCTACTCAGGTCTTGGGGTGCAATAGCTTATTCTTCCTCTAGAAGACAAAAAGCCTCTGCCGTTTGGTCACCACCAGTTTGCAGTTGGAAGAAGCTGAATTTTGATGGTAGTTGTGTGGGTAATCCAGACTATCAGGCATCGGTGGGGTAATAAGGGATGAGGAAGGGAACATACTCTCTTTGTATTCAGGTTCAGTTGGGCAAGGTGACGTACTCAGATCAAAATTCTTGGCAGCAGTTTTTGGGGTGGAGAAAGCAAAAGAGTTGGGTATTGAATGATTGATTATAGAAGGTGACTCGAAAACAATTGTGAGCTGGCTGAAAAAGGGTGAAGGAATAACTTGGAATTTAAGGAATGACTTCAGACAGTTCAAGTAGCTATCAAAGGAAATGATAATTCAAGTCAATTGGGTTAGAAGATCTACAAACAATTTGGCAGATGGTCTAGCTAAGCAAAGGGTTCAGAGACAGTCTATGTATTGGGCTCATTTGTAATATTCTGGGATACTTTTATCCCTTTGGGTCTGTTGTATCTCTTCACAACTTCTTGTTGTACCTCTTTTATCTAATTTTAGTGAAATTTTCTTTGTTGCTGATTGAAAAAAGTATTTGTATACAAATATTTGATAGCGCTACAATTGTAAAACTAAAGTTACCTATGAAGAAGGATGTCTATTTCTTCTATAGTTTTTTGTTTATTTTATTATAAATATCAGTTAATTGTCATCATTTACTTCACTTATATTTTATAATTACTTAAACACTATAAAACAATTGTTGAATGATTTATGATTTTTTTTCTTCAAATCTTCTATAGTCCTCAAACACTTCTTTATTAGTTGGTATGTGCATAAAAACTGTTTTTAAAGCCTCTTACAGAATTTCTGTTCAACCCCATGTATTTCATGAGCTTACTCACAAGAATGAGTATTTAAAGAAGGCAAATTAACTATGTGCCACCATTTGCCTCCACTAAGATGTTTATACCTATACCACCTGCCTAGTTGATTGGTAGACAATCCTCCAAAATAGCTAGGTAATCATCTAGTAACATGTTGACTAAACTAGACTAAAGAATTATCTCCCATTTGAAGTTCCATACTATGTTTGCAATCAGAAGGCATTCGAACTACAGGGGAAAAACATTAATGCTTACCGCTTTTAGTGTATACATGGATTTGCAGTAAGAAACAATAGTTACATACAGAAACCCTTTTTTTCTGGGGGGGGGGGGGGGGGGGGGTTGGATATACAGATAAATGACTAGAATGTACAGATAGAGCATTGCTATACCGGAGCAGGTACAAGGGACTCATCCTGAATACTCAACATCTGCCCCAATTTGAGTGCCGCACCACGCATTCTACATAGTGCAAGAGCCAAACGTTCAGCATTCTGCTCAGATAAAAATGGTGAAAAATATTCTCTGTCTTGTGAATTTGTTCCAAAGGCAAGTCTCTTAGCAGACTCTTTGATGGTTCCCCATGCAAGTCCAGCTCCCAGACCAGCAAACCTGAAGTACCGACAATAAATAAATCAAGCATGATGCAATAGAACTGTTAACAATGAAATTGGGAAAGTGAAAGAACTGTTAAATTGCACAAATGACATACTCCCCAACTTGCTGGAGTAGAAAGGCATCTCCATGGCTATAGCATCAAGAATTTCTTTAAATGTATATTAGCGTGGCTGAACGGAAGAACCGACACTTACTTGAAATGGCTCGGTCTATTATGCTTGATATGAATGTTCCAGAGCGTTTTTGAAATGATGTTGCCCATACATCATGTTTTCTCATCAATCGGATGCTCATGTCTATCCTTGGAAGTCGGTCCCTTTTCTCAGTCTTGTTCCCTACTCTTTCTCCATTCCCTCTTACTCCCAAAGTTTTTGGTTGTGTTTGTTTTGTTCAGAATTTAGGGCTTGGAATGGTAAGCTAAATGTGTGTACTACAAAATGCATCTTTCTTGCCTACTCCATAACCCAAAAAAGGTATAAGTGTTACAACCCTAACTCTCGTCGGTCCTTTATGTGTTCTGATGTTACTTTCTTTTAGTTTGTTCCATTCTTTTCTAGTTATGATGTCCCTCCTCCTACTCCTATGTTTCCTCTTCCAGCTCCAGTTGAGGACCCCCTTCCTACAGTTCATGTTGTGTCTCAGTCGTTGTCTTCTCGAGTGTAGGTTAATACTAAAAGCCCACCAATAATACAAGTGTATATTCACAGAAGACCACCGGCCCCTCCTCCAGTTCAGTCCTCGTCAGTGGATCCAGCAGTTGTACCTCCTCCTTCTAACTTTGATCTTCCTACTGCATTGTGAAAAGGTAAACGTAGTTGTACATCTCATCCTATTTCCCATTATATTTTGGTTGCTCACTTTTCTTCTTCTCATCGACAGTTTATATCTTTGTTATCATCTATTTCAATTCCTAAGAATGTCCAAGAAGCCATTGTCTCTCCAAGGTGGCGGCGAGCAATGGAAGAGAAGTTGTTTGCACTGACACACAATCACATGTGGGAGCTTACCACTCTCCCTCCTGGTAAGCATGTTTTTGGATGTAAGTGGGTATACACAGTGAAATATCTTCCAAATAGCAATGTGGAACGATTAAAAGCCAGGTTAGTGGCCAAAGGCTATTCTCAACTGTATGGTGTTAACTATATGGAAACATTCTCTCCTGTGGCTAAAATTGGTTCAATTCGGGTGTTGATTTCTTTTAGCAGCAATGTATGATTGGCCCCTCTTTCAGCTTGACATCAAAAATGCTTTCTTACATGGTGATCTTGTTAAGGAAGTATATATGGAGCAACCATCAGGGTTTGTTGCTCAGGGTTTGGCTTGGCATATTCAGTGAAGTAGTGAGGGACTTCAGCATGAAACAGTGCCATGTAGACCATTCTGTGTTCAGTTATGAATCATAAGCTAGGAAGATTTTGTTAGTGGTGTATGTGGATGGCATTGTCATAACTAGTAGTGATAGCAATGGGATTGACAAGTTGAAGAACTTTCTACGTGATCATTTTCAAACAAAAGATTTGGGTAAACTGAAATATTTTTTGGGAATAGAAGTTGCAGGGTCAAGACATGGTATTAACTTGTGCCAAAGAAAATATGTCCTTGATTTACTTGAAAAATAGGGTTGTTGGGTGACAAACCAGCTGAAACACCCATGTAACCAAATGTCAAGTTGAGTATTGATGCAAGTGAAGAGTTTCATGATCCTGGAAAGTATAAGGGATTGGTGGATAAATTGAACTACCTGACTATTACTCAGCCAAATATATCATTTGTAGTAAGTATGGTGAATCAATTTATGCAACAACCTCGATTTCCACATTGGGAGAGATGTGATTCAAACCAATAAAATTAGCAAAATATTTGAGATTAAAGAAAAAGAAAGTAAGGAAGAAGAAGAAGACAGCAAGAAGAAGGAAAGAAAAAGAAAGGAAGAGTTCGAAAATCTCCCCTTTCCCCCACTAATCTTTTAATAAACATACTTAAGTTACATAATTTACAAGATTGCCCTTAAGTAGGCATCCACATCAACACTATACTTAGAAAACATAAACTAGAGCTAAAAGCTCATAAAAAAAAGGTCGAATAAAAAAACATAACAAGAAAGAACTAATAAGAAAGACACTAATGGGCTAGGGCCCATTCAGCCCAGTCTCTTTACACTCCCCCTCAAGCGGAGCATAGATATCCATCATGCCCAGCTTGCTTATATAGTGAACCAGCTTTCCTTTAGGAACACCTTTTGTCAAAACATCAGCCAATTATTCTTCAGAAGCAACAAATGGTAGATAAACTTCTCCCGAGGCAACTCTCTCGTATTAAATTCCTGTCAACTTCAATGTGCTTAGTTCTGTCACGTTGAACAGGATTATGTGCAATGTTGATAGCAGCCTGGTTGTCACAATATAACATCATCGGCTTCTCACAGTCTATATCCAATTCATATAAAAGTGATCTCAACCACAAAAGTTCAAAAACTCCATGTGCCATTGCCCTGTACTCCGCTTCAGCTGAGGATCTTGCCACTACAAACTGCTTCTTACTCCTCCATGATACAATGTTTCCCTACTACCATAGCAAAGTAACATGAAGTGGACCTCCTATCATCAATACATCTAGCCTAGTTAGCATCAATATATGCTTCCAGCTTCATGTGTCCAGGCTTAGCAAACAAGATACATTTCCTTGGAATCTCTTTTAAATAGTACATAACTCTCTCAGCAACTGCTAAATGTGTATATCTGAGAGAATGCATAAACTGACTTATTACATTAATTACATAGGAAATATCTAGCCGGGTCATGCAAAGGTATAATAACTTCCTTACCAGTCTCTAGAACACTCCCTTATCAGGCAACAGTTCACCTTCAGTAGATGACAACTTATGATTTAGGTCTATAGGAGTAGAAGCAGGTTGAACCCCCAGTTTGCCAGTCCTTGCAAGGAGATCAAGAACATACTTCCGCTGAGAAAAGAATATACCATCCTTAGATTTGGCAACTTCAATTCCCAAGAAATATATGAGTTCTCCCAAGTCTTTAATTTCAAACTCAGTGTTAAGAAAGATTTTAAGATGAACAACTTCTTGACTATCATTACCAGTAACACAATATCATCAACATAGACAATCAGAAGGGTCACTAAGGAATCTCTTCTCTTAACAAACAAAGTATGATCCGACTGAGTCTGTGTGTACCCAAAAGCAACAAGAGCAACCCGAAATCTGTCAAACCAGGCTCTAGGAGATTGCTTAAGGCCATACAGAAACTTCTTCAATTTACATACCTTTCCTTGCATCTCCTTCCCATACACCCCTGGAGGAAAAGACATATAGACCTTTTCATGTAAGTCCCCATTCAAAAAAGCATTCTTTACATCAAACTAATGAAGAGGCCAATCAAAAACAATAGCTAAAGATAGAAAAACTCGAACTGAAGTCATCTTGGCTATTGGGGCAAAAGTTTCTAAGTAATCAATACCATGCATCTGAATATATCCTTTAGCAACCAAACAGGCCTTATATCTCTCAATAGTACCATCAGAATGATACTTAATAGTGAACACCCACTTACAGCCAATCGGTTCCTTTCCCTCAGGTAAATCCACAATTTCCCATATATTTTTCTTATGCAAAGCATCTAGTTCAGTCATCATAGCATCCCTCTATTTTGGTTTGGACAAGGCATCTGGGATAGATTTGGGAGTCACATGTGTGGAAACAGAGGCAATGAAGGAATAGTAGGAAGGGGAAAGAAGGATTAGGATAGGTGTATGGAAATGCAATGAATTGTACATTTCCGTTTGCCTTTGCGAAGGGCAATAGGGAGATCAAGGTTAGGGAAGGTATCCAAAGTGGTAGAAGATGGCTGACCTGTTACCTCATTAGTGATGGGAGGAGCAAGAGGCACATATGAAGGCGTGGAAACAACTTGCATGTCGTGGAGTCTTTGTCTCTGGTACCACCTCTGGATAATAGGATGGGAAGGAAAAGTAGGGGGATGAGCAGGAGGAGGAGGGAGAGCAAGGATAGATGACTCGACTAAAGGAGACTCTATAGAAGATTCAATGAGAATTAGAAGAGGAATAGATGGTGACAATGCAAACAACTCCTCTGAATGCTCCCCCTCAAGAGAAGTACCAAAGAAAGGAACAGGCTCTGCAAATGTAACATCTCTAGAAACAAAACGAGTGCTACGAACCGAATCAAAACAACAGTACCCCTTTTGTGTTGAAGCATATCCCAAAAGGACACACTTGTGTGCTTTAGGCTCAAACTTATGTCTTTGATGACTGCGAACATGAACATAGCAAGTGCACCCAAACACCCTAAGAGGAAGAGAGAAGAGATCCTCATTTGGGAAAAGCAAGCTAAAGGGAGTTTTAAACCCTAGAACCCGAGAAGGCATTCAGTTTATCAAGTATGTAGCTGTAAGGACAGCATCACCCCAAAACTTAATAGGAACATGGGAAGCAAAAAAGAGGCTCCTCGCAACCTCAACCGCATGTCTATTCTTCCTTTACGCCACTCCATTTTGTTGAGGAGTGTAGGAACAAGAAATCTGATGAGTAACTCCGAAGGTATCAAAATATGAGGAAAGACTCTTCTCAAAATATTCCTTTGCATTAACTGGAATATTTTGATCCGAGTGTTAAATTGAGTAAATATAAGTTCATGAATTTTTTGTACAATATTTAGTACTTCATCCCGGGATTTCATTAGGTAAATCCAGGTGTAACAAGAGAAATCATCAATGAAAAAAAGGAAATATTTGTAACCCCCCAAAGCAAGTAAATGGTATGGACCCCACACATCAGAGTGCACAATATAGAAAGGAAACACAGATCTTTTATTACTCACTGAAAAATATTGTCTACAATGTTTTGCAAGTTCACATGACTCATAATGAAGACTCGATAGGGATATTCCCTTAAGCATTTCTAGAAACAAATGACTCAAAGCTAAAAAAGACAAATGACCAAATCTGAAATGACATATCCAGACTCCAAAGCTACACCACTAGGTAACCCAAGATTTTGATCAGAGACATCCAGCAAGTATATCCCATTCGCCTCATGGCCACTCCCAATTGTCCTCTGAGACTTCAAGTCTTGAAAAACATAATAAATAGGAAAGAATGTTATGTTGCAGTTTATTGATTTTGTTAAACTACTAACAGATAAAAGGTTAGTGCTAAGTTTGGGAACATGAAGGACAGAGAAATCTTCCCCTTGCCAGAGATGGGAGCAAATGACACATCAGCAAGAGAAATCTTCTCTCTACCCATGAGGAGCTGGTATGAACAAAAAAGGTTGGGTATGCTAATCATATGGTCTGATGCACTAGAATCTATGATCCAAGGAATTCTACAACTACTTGAGGTTGTAGCATGATTTACAGAAGTACGAATACCTGAATGGGCAAAAGCAGATGTAGAGAGGGTGCCTAAGGAGGAAGATGCAATAGTAGACTCCAAGTGGTTTATCAACTTCCCATATCTCTCAAATCCTGCCCTCACTGCTGCCAACTGTTCCACGCAGATTTTTCTTCACATTCAGATACTGTAGCAACATTTGCATTCTCGGGCTTTCTAGACTGACAACCCTTCTTAAAGTTGTTGTTGTTCTGAAACCTCTTAGGAAGAAGATCTGGATGAAACTTCCAACAAGAATCCTTAGTATGTTTCGGCTTCTTGCAATATTCACATATCACCTCCTTTTCTTCATTTAGCCCCTTTGGTTTTATTCCAACATGTGCAAAATGTTCTGGAGGAGGTGGGATCTGTAGTTGTACCTGTTACCTGCTCTCTTCACTGCTCACCATAGAGTATGCCTAAGCAAGTGACACTTCATCCTTGGCCAGGATATTCTGCCTTGTAATATCAAATTCAAGATCGAGTCCTATAAGGACCTCAAGAACCTTGTTTCTTTCCACAAATTTCCTGAAAGTTTCTGCATCTTTGGTGCTTTCCTATACAAATGCTTCCATAACATCTATCTCCTACCATAATGACTTCAACATCGAATAATAGACAACCACACTCTTTTCCCCCTGTTTTAAATTTTTCACATCATTCTTCAATTTGTAGGTCCTTGCAACATTTAATTTCTGAGAGTATGTCTCTGTCACACTATCCCAAATCTCCTTGGCTGAAATCATCAACAAATAGTGTTGACTTATGTGGGGCTGCATAGAGTTTACCAACCACCCAATAACTGTGTAGTTATCCTGCATTCATTTCTCATATGTAGGATCAGTCTCACCCGGCATCACCTTACCACCCATTAGAAACCCTAGTTTACCTCTACAATAGACATGGATCTTAGTAGATTGTGCCCAAGCAAGGTAATTTGTTCCGTCAAGTTTAATTGTAGTCACTCTTGTCAAAATGGAATCTACGGGACCAACCCCCAACATTGGGATTTTCTTCGCCTCACTTCCAGATTGCTCCATCAATCAAACGAAAATCAAAAAACAATGTTTTCAACCTTTATAGACCTAACTAAGGTCAGTCAAGCACTCAAAAGTCCTAAAACTAGGGTTTCACCATACTTGGCCTCCGAGGAGAAAGAGAAAAGAGGTAGCCGCTCAAACCAGAGCTATCCAAACCACTTCCAACTGTAGCTGCCCACTTTTGGAGATAAAAAGGAACCCTCCAAGCCTTGAATGCCACACCCAAAAAGCCTCTTCAACCCGTAACTGGAAATTCTCTAGTCGGCTAGGGTTTTGGGAAAAAATTTGCAGTCCCACTTTCTTGGCAATCTTCGGCCATATTTTGACTCTCCAAAATAATCAGCAATTTATCTCTCCATACACCTTTCTATTAGAAAAAAAAAAAAAAGGTACGGGAAAAAAAAGAAAAAAAAAAGGAAAAAATTGGAAGGGAGACCCGCTCTGATACCGAGATGTGATTCAAACCATTAAAATTAGCAGAACATTTCAGATTAAAGCAAAAGAAAGTAAGGAAGAAGAAGAAGACAGCAAGTAGTAGAAAGAAGATTGGAGAAGAAAGGAGAAAGAAAGGAAGAGTTTGATAATATCCTCTTTCCCCCACTAATCTTTTAATAAACTTACTTAAGTTACATAATTTACAAGGTTTCCCTTAAGTAGGCATCCACATCAGCACTATACTTAGAAAACATAAACTAGAGCTAAAGGCCCATAAAGAAAAGGCCCAATAAGAAAACATAACAAGAAAGACACTAATGGGCTAGGGCCCATTCAGCCCAGTCTCTCTATAGGGAGGTAGTCCTAAGAATTGTTAGGTATTTGAAGGGAGCTCCAAGTCGTGGACTATTATACAAGAGTAGAGGAACTCTTGAGATAGAGGGGTACACAGATGCTGACTGGGTTGGATCTGTGTTTGATAGAAGGTCCACTACAGGGTATTGTACCTCCCTTGGGAGCAATCTAGTGACTTAAAAGAGCAGGAAACAAACTGTGGTAGCAAGAAGCAATGTTGAAGCTAAATACAAGACCATGGCTCATACTACATGTGAACTAGTGTGGCTGAAAAATCTTTTCCAGAAGATGAGGTTCTCAATTGACAGACCTATGACATTGTACTATGATAACCAAGCTACACTCCACATTTCTTCTAATCCAATCTTTTCGCGAGAGAACAAATCATATTGAAATTGATTGCCACTTTGTAAGAGAAAAGGTGATCAGTGGAGTGATGAATCCAGCTCAGTTGAGTTCAAGAAACCAATGGGCAAATCTGTTTACAAAAGGGTTGAGGTTGGGGAAGAGTGGATTACATATATAACAAGCTAGGACTACATGATATATATTCTCCAACTTGAGGGGGAGTGTTAAAATCGATAATACAAAGGTAGTTTGTGAAGGGATGAGAGATCCATCGTATGGACGCCCAAATCTTGCGGAATAAAGGGGCGAATTTCAAAAATTTTTCTCTCCCTTTCAACTGGGAATCTCATTCCCTATTTAGAAAATCATATTTTCAAGGAACAATCTTGAACCATAAACTGAACCAGATCTGGACCAAAAGGAGTAGGAGAGGATTATACCTGATACGGAGAAATAATATCTCCCAACGAAAGTGTTCACGCCCAAGGAAAGATCCAAAGACTGCTCCCACTGAAGATGGCGCAGTGTAGGATGGAGCAGAATCAGCAGTGTTCTTCTCCAAGAACTCTGTCCTTCGCAAGAAACAGCAGGATGGCACGTGAGCACAGCTTCCTATCAATTCTTTCTCAAAGAACTGATGACAAGATCGATTCTTGACTTCTCCCACAACTGGAGATCGAACTGGATGTCTGGCGGCTGTAGGAAGGAGGCGGCAAGAAAGATCTTTGCAGGGATTGCAGAAATCTTTCTTCTGTAATTTCAGCTCTGAAGAGGATCTGATTATGTCTTTCTTCTAAAGGTTGTCGCCCCCTCCTTCTTTTGTAAACCCAAAGGATCAGCTCCTAATCCAATCAGGAGTTGCTAACCCAAATCATATTTGGATCAGATATTACCTTAGGTGATAAGGATAAACCCTTATCTTATCTGCAGATTAGATCAGCCTTCTCCTAATCTCATTAGGAGGTTTCTAGATCTGAATCATATTCAAATCTGGACTCTCTGAGTAGATAGGGTTAAGACCCTATCCTATCTGTTGATCCATCTCAGAATTCGCCCATATTTAACTTATTAAATACGTCCAGTTCGAAATGGGCTTTAGGCCCATTAAGCTTATGTGCTCTCTTAGCCTTCCTAACTGTTGCCCAGATGGGCTTCCTTGTATGGTGTGGGACCCAAGCATTGATCTACACATCGGCCACATGGGTTCGATCCAGCCTTTGTTACAAGGCCTGGCCGAATACACTGCTATGGACAGTGCACCCCCTGAAACCCATCAAATGGGCTCTATGGGCCCAACACTTACCCTAAGTGGTCCCTGGGCCAAGCCACCTTGTAACACCCAGGGACTGTGGGCAGATGCAAGATTAGCCCATCAGGTATTATCCTCAATGGTCTTACACTTGTTTGGGACATGGAAGACTGAGAAAGAGAAAAAAACACACCTGACCAATCACATGATCAGAGGCTATAGAGTCAATAATCCAGTGTGAGAGTATGGATGCCAAGCAAGTTATACCTGAATGTGCAAGAGTAATTGTGTTATGTTGAGAGGATGTTTCTCATACTCCTCACGTGGGACATTGAAGCACCTGTAGATGTAGAGGGTGTCTGATTATCCTGCTGGTTCTCACTAACTATACGACCACCACCACTAGTCACTGCATGATTGGCCCAAGTGTTGGGTGGACCATGTAGAGGGTGTCTAACCCACAATATGTGTACCTTCTAGGACCAGTACTCCGTCCTCTATCGCGACCTCCCCCTGAATCTCGACCTCCACTGTGACCACCAGTATGATTGAACATAGGACCACTTCGGGTCCCTGGAAATCCATGACCACCTCTATTTCCACAACCTCCCCCTCTTGCCACCACAAAGCTTAACCTGTCTGCAAGAGTGGAATGCTCTGTAGGTTCAATAGAAATCCTCCAGAGTCGGGCAAACACCTCTTCAAGAGAGGGGAGAGCAGATCCGCCTAATATTTGTGCTCGAACAGGTTCATATTCAGATTTTAAACTTATTAAAAACCTTGTCACATCAAGTTGTTCTCGTTGTTGCTGCTTAGTTTTGACATCTGAAGTCAAAGGGTGATATATATTAGGCTCATTAGGGAGATTTCTCATACTTGCATAGTACTCTTCTAGACTTTGATTTCCCTGCTTAAGGTTAAAGTACTCATGATAAAGTTGGTACACTCGTAGTGTTATCTTGGCCAGAATAAAGTTTATTAGCATGGCCCTAGATCTCCTTAGTTGTATCCAAGAACATAAAATTCACACTAATTTTAGACTCCATGCTATTTCACAACCGGATCATAATTTGTGCATTCTCTTGTTCCCACTCACTAAACCCTGGAGATTTAGAAGAGGGTTTCTCCTCCCCTCATATGTTTCACCTTCTTCTTCGCTCTCAAGAACACTTCCATTGATTTAGCCCATGGCACATGGTTCTCACCATTTAATTTGATAGAGGTCATTTGAACATTCAGATAATTGGTGGAAATCATAACACTAGTTTTATTATCACTACCCTCTCCAGATGTTGCCTTTATAACAAAATCACCACACACAAAAAAAAAGGTTGAACTACAAGAGACGAAAGTCTAGCACTACACCGCACACCACACACCACACAATGAAACATTGTTGTTATGACACTGCTGCTGTCATAGGTTCAGCACCAGAAAACCCTATTGTTACCACACATATTCAGACATAAATAGAGAGAAAAACAGTCCATATGCATACTTATCAATCAGCATTGACACATGGATGAAATCCAGTCCAAGAGGGTGAAAACACTCTACACTATCAGCTGACTAGAGGGTTCTTTTCACACCTGTCCACAACCAGTCCTCTCTGAGTCATCGATTAGAGGGTTTCTAGCAAACCACCACAATGACCACCACCACAGCAACTGGAGGCATAGTTACCTCCAAGAAGGAAAAACTACTACTCCTTTTTGGTCCCTTACCGATCCCCCAATTAGTTTGGGAGTTATTTCAAAAAGAAGTTCTGAAATGGCGATCCAAGGAGGAAGGAAAGAAGGAAAAAAAACTGAGTTCTAGACTAATTTTCTAGTGCTCTGATACCACTTGAATGATTCGATTACCACTAGTTCAGTCCTAGGTGTGAAAAGAGTTGGGTTTGGAACCACCTTTAAGGGGAGGTAACACCTCGTGCCTCCTCTTAGGGTGCTTCATGCTTGTACTATTTCTATCTCTATTTAATAAAATACCATTCATTCATCAAAAAAAAAAAAAAGAAGCAAGGAGAAGAAAAACAGGTTTGGTTTGAGAAGAGGAAAAGTCAATCACCTCTCAGCCGACCCACCTTATATTTATACTCTTTGCAATAGACTACAAAAGACAAATCTATTCCTCATTAAGTATGGGACACACAACTTAAACCCAGACAAAATAGACAACTCGTCCTTAATTAAATAGATAAATGACCAAACTACCCTTGTACTATCGATTCTAACAGCAAGGAAGCCTTGATTGAAACAATAATATTGAGTGGCACACTGGGCAAAAAGCATGAAGTTGTTCTCAGATTTCAAGGTTGAAGGTTTCTTAGAGAGCTTGGGGTGTTATTGCTGCCTCTTCATGCCTCTTCATCTACAAGACAGAAATCTGTTGAGACATGGTCTCCCCCATTAAATTGCTGGAAGAAGCTGAACTTTGATGGGAGTTGTGTGGGTAGTTCGGGTCCCTCAGGCATAAGGGGGGCATTAGAGATGTTGATGAAAATATCATTTCTGTATTCTCTGGTCCTGTGGGACAGGGTGATGTGGCAAGGTCAGAGTTTATGGCTGCAGAAGGGAGAGGAAGTGACATGGCAGTTGAGAAATGAACTCAGAAGATTTAAGTGGTTCCCAAAAGGACATGTCAATTTGTGTGAAATGGGTGAAGAGAACTGCCAACAGCTTGGCAGATTAGCTAAGCAAGGGGTACAAAGAACACATCTGTTTTGGGCTTAGCTGTAACTTTGGTTTAGGTCAGCTTTCTAAAGCTGGGTTTCTTTCACAACTTATTGTTGTTACCGATTTTTTTTTTTTTAATCAATGAAATCTTTTGTGTTGCTGAGCAAAAAAATAAATAAATAAAAATCATGGCTGCTATTGTTGGGATGCAGAAAGCTAAGGAAATGGGAATCACAAGGCTGGTTGTGGAAGGGGATTCAAAGATCTGTTAGAAGGCCCGCTGATGGTTTGGCGAATGGACTAGCTAAGCAAGGAGTAAATAGAAATCATTTGTATTGGGCTCAATTATAACAAGATGATGGGATCTTATTGTTGTAAAGGGTTTCAGTTCTAACATCTCTTGTAATATTTTTCTCTTTAAGTTTTAATAAATTTTCTGCGTTTCTGATAAAAAAAGAATTAGTAGAGAAGAGAAATAGAAGAAAGACAAGAAATATTGCACCTTTAGAAGATAAAGGAGAGTGAAAGATCATACGTTCACTTGCAGGTAACTTCAAAGCAAGCCTTTATTCCATTCATACAACTCTAAAATATCAATCACAATGACTATTATAAGTTGGATATAAGTTTTAATAAATTTTCTGCGTTTCTGATAAAAAAAGAATTAGTAGAGAAGAGAAATAGAAGAAAGACAAGAAATATTGCACCTTTAGAAGATAAAGGAGAGTGAAAGATCATACGTTCACTTGCAGGTAACTTCAAAGCAAGCCTTTATTCCATTCATACAACTCTAAAATATCAATCACAATGACTATTATAAGTTGGATATAAGCTCCAAACTCAAGTAGGAAATTGCTCCAAAACTATTTCTAATTATCTGAAAACTAAGACAAACCCACACTATAGTAAGGGTTCCAACTCCTAAAACAACTCTAACCATCATTGGTTATACTGAATCCAAAAAAAAAAAAATGAAAAACAACTCCAAAGACCAAGAAAATAGGAAGATGCAAATCCTGCCAAAAGACTTACACCCTAGAACTCAAATGATAACAACTTGCTCAAATCACATCCAAGTTACAAGATCTTGGACTCATTGGCTAGATAACTCAATAACCTATGAAATGGAACAAAAGGCATGCAAAAAGACAAGTTTTGGTCCTTAAAATAGACTGAACAATGGTGTAGTTGCATTTTTTTCATGTTTTAAATAATATAAAATCTCTATAATTAAGACTCTATAAACTAAATTAACCTTTTAAAATGACTAACCCTATTCTTAATGTACTAATAAACTAGAAATAAGTTTGAAAAAAAAATAAATCTAAATTTCCTCGAAGCTATGAAGTTGTTATTGGTTAAAATATAAGGTAATTTGGTTTCTTTTTCTATGGTTTTTTCCTTGCTTTCATGGTTTATTATTTGCTGTCATGCTCTAATACTAAACTGATATAGGACAGGCAGGTTTTGTGGCAGTTAAGCAGGTTGAAAATATAAAGTAATTTCTCAAGGAGATTAATTGTAGCTTTAGCATGGTTTATCTGAAGCTATCTAATATGTGTGATTTGACCTGTAAACATTTATTTTTATTTTTATATTTTGGTACTTGTAAAGTTTTTTCTTTTATTCAGATCGAGCGATCTGAATAAAAATATAAAATATATTTTTATATCTCATATATATACTTTGCAAACATTTTAGAAACCATAATATATATACTTTTATATCTCATATAAAATATACTTTGCAAAACAAATCTCAACGATTGAAATCGGCTACCGGCAGTCTTGGTTTCCATCAGTGAGAGTGCATCCCCGATCATTACCTTTGTCTGACAAAGGGGCTGATCCTGTCACTATGATCACCCACTCAGATGAATTCTCAGATTGTCCCAACATACCTAGGTTTTGACCCCCGCTAAGGATCTCACTGATTGGTACATCAAAGACAGCCCAATCCGACACCTAGTGCAGTATCATAATCGAGTCTAGGGGTCGGGTGTAACTTTCCAGTTTTGCCCATCAATCTCCAAGGTCCAGGGCAATACTGGAAATCTGGTCCAGTTCAAATATTCAATTAATCCTACACAGTATGTGCCTAGGGTCTCACTTTGGCAGTTGAGACATGCCACCCCAACCGATTTGGTGGCACAACTGTGTCAGCCTTATCAGGATAGGTCTCCCCAAACCGACCCACTGACTGTGAACATTCTAAACTAACACGAGTCTCATTAAGTGTCCAGTTTAAGGGTATTACACAGAAACATACCAAGGGAACATGAATCAAATATGCACTTTTATTCATTTACAATAAACCCATAAAGTACATCATTCTGATTGAAGCTAAGGGCATACAAAACTGTCCAACAGTTTGGTCATTTGTCTATTGTGTTAAGGATGAGTTGTCTATTTTGTCTGGGTTGAAGTTGTGTCCCATACTTAATGAGGGGCAGATTTGTCCTTTGTATTCTAATGCAAAGAGTATAAGGCCTCGTTTGGCATGTCTTTTCACATGGGTTGTCGGCTTTTTAGAAGTCCCAACAACCCGCATTTTCGTCTTTTCCCGTTTGGTTGGGAAAAGATCTAGCCACAAAAAGACGTCGTGCCGAAAAGATGTACAAGGCCCATTTTGGGCGACTTTCGGGAAGCTCCAAATGGAGATTTTCAGTTTTTTTCAAATCATCTTCGCGCGAAAAGACACGCCTTAACCAAACGGTCTCCTAACTGTCAAGATCTTATTGCAAAAGCTCACTACGTCTTTTGACTGTCAAAGCTCCCATAAGATCTTTCAAAAAAGACTTGCCAAACAGCCCCTAAATATAAGGTGGGTTGGTTGAGAGGTGATTGACTTTTCCTCTTCTCAGATTGAACCCTTTCTTCTTCTCCTCTCTTCTTTCTCTTCTTTTTTTTATCAATAACTTTGAACGAATTTCATTAATTAAGATGCTTTAGGATACAACAAGAAGTTGCAAAAGAAATCAGCTTAGTAAGCTGACCCCAGGCAGAATTACAAATGTGCCCAAAACATATATGTTCTTTGAACCCCTTGCTTTGCTAAGCCTCTGCTTTCTCTTCTTCTTCTTCTTTTCTTCTTACTTATCTCATACCTAAGACTGAACTAGTGTTAATTGAATCATTCTCTTGCTTTTTCTCATTTTTCAAATATTCTTGCATTTCTCTCCTCCCAAAAAGTACACAGTAGTGTTGCTCTAGTACACCTCCACAGGATCCTACCCCTCCTTTTAGTGCAACTAATGCTAGTAGGGCTAAACAAACCATCCAGCATTATCAGGAAAAGACCACCTACAACCAAAAAGGGCAGCAAACCAATTCCAAATAAAGTTAACAAAAGGGCAAGAGATAAGAAGATGAAATGCAGCCTTGCCATTAAACTTACACAGGGCACACCAATTAGGGGACAAACAACCATGAATTATGCTCTCATTGAACTACCCTATTCAATTGGCCCTGAAAACAAACCACAAACGTTCCCATCCTCATCCCAAATCACTCCTCCAATTCTGAAAGGTGTTGGATTTCCCAAACTACTACCATCAAAATTGAGTTTCATCCACCCACCAATTGGGGGGACCACACTTCAAGGATTTTTTTTGTTTCCTATAGGATGATTGAGCAATTCACCATCAATTTCTGAAGAATTCTTCAAGTGAAAAATCAGAAATTAGTTTCAAAGTCTTCACCTAATATGCTACTCTTACTATAACATTCTCGATAACTACCTCCTTATTCCTTTCCTTATCCTCGAAGATTCTCAAGTTCCTCTCCTCCAAATTTTCCACACTACCGTTGTCCTTGCACACTTCCACAAGATTCTACTTCTTCGCTTTGTACCCCCCACCCCCCCCCCAAAAAAAAAGGGCTAAAGAGCAATTCAAACTAACAAGAGGGATCCACATGCAACCAAAAAGAGAGCAAAACCATTCCCAAATACAGCAAGCAAAGGAACAAGAGGTTAAGAGGTGATAAGCAATCTCACCATTCAACTTACACAAAATACTCCAGTTGGGAGACAAATACCAATTTGGTCTTTCTTTTGCAACAAATCATATGTGCTGATGTACCCTTAATAAGCTTCCCAACAGAAAGCACCAACTTTTGTGGAGATAGGGACAGTCCAAACTTCTTTCAGAGGAAAAGAATAAGAAGAGGAAGTGATCACAAGGGAAGAGAAGAAGGATTTACATGTAAACGAACCTAAAGAACTCAGAGACCATACCCGACTATCACCCACTAAATCATCAAAGACTACGTTATCTAAAATATTTAACGGGCAAGACTTCAGACTCTCTAATATTTCTCCCTAGCCCCAAATGCCATCCCAAGGAGCAGAAATTGCAAAAGATTTTGCAGTGGAGCATTTAATGATTGAAGGTGACTCCAAATTGGTTATTGGATGGCTAAAAGAACCAGAGTTGGCAGCCTGGCCCTACAGGGAGGCATTGAAAAGATTTAAGTGGCTAATGTCAAATATCTCAGTCACAGTTCAATGGGAAAGAAGATCGGCAAATGGGCTGGCAGATGTCCTAGCCAAACAAGAAGCACATAGGAATCACTTTCCATGGTGCAGCTTGATTAGCTCTTTACAGCATACTAGCATCCATCTCATCCATTCCTTGAGAGCCCATGAATACTTGAAATCGGTTTTTTTTATCAGCTACTTGAAATCACTTTGTGTGCCACAGCCTTCCATTCTCCAAGGGAAAATGCCACAACCACTTACCTAAAAAAGCAAAGTTTTTCTTACTAATGTTCCCTAGACCCAAACCACCCTCTTCTTATCTTTTGATCACCTTCTCCCATCTCACCAAATGATCATTTTTTGTCCCTCGGCTCCCAAAGGAAATCTCTCACCAATTTCTCTACTTTCTTCACAACCGCCTGAGGCATCCTGATGACAAACATGAAGTAAATAGAGAGATTTGCCAGAGTGGATTAATTCCTTTAAAAACCAGCTAATCTTTTCTCTATCCTCTCGAAGACCAAGTTCCAAAAACTCGCAAACCTCAAGTTAGTGCCAAGAGGCAAACCTAAATATTTTAAAAGGCACTCCCCTCTCTCACTCCCCAAAATCTCAGTCAAAAATCCTAAATCCTTTTCCTCAAGATTTAAACCAACCACCGAATTCTTGCTCCGATTAATTATAAGATTAGACATTCTTGCAAAGAGACTCACCACCAATTTCAATTTTTCAATCACTTCTCTGCCCCCCCCCCCCCTCCCATCACAAAATAAAAAAATAAAACAATATGTCATCCACAAATTGAAGATGGGTTACCAACACTATCTCTGCCCACCACCCAACATGCAACTAACTAGCCCTAGAGATCAATCTACTAAGAACCTCCCCCACTACTCAGCTCAGAATTCTTTCTTTCATAATATTGTCTTCTCCTAATTTTTTTTGATGCCTATGGCAATGAAAAGATAGTTTTGATTGTAAAAAAAATGAGAAAATATAGCTCAACTATTTCAGCCTAAAAATTTGTGCACCCATTTTACATTGAAACAAATAGAACCTTAAAGGACTGAAGAGAAGCCCATTGAAATTAATCAAGTGACCAACAAACCCAAATAGAGGCAGTCTTATGATAGAAACAAATAATCCAACAAGTACATGGTCCTCTTACACCTCTTGCAACCAATTGTTAAGATGATCTACTGACTAATGAAAGAACCTTATCAAGAAATTGAAACCATATATGGGTTTCAATCTTAGGAGTGCACATACTTCAAACTTTAACAATGAATATGGCACTAAAGATAACGGAATGGCGAAACAGGATTAGTGTAGCTGCCCCTATATAGTCGGGACATGGCCTGGATGGTGATGGTAACAACTACTACACACTGGTGATGCATCAACGGACATGGACACCCCCCCCCCAGCAAGTAGCAATAGCGTGTGGAATGATCGATCAAAGGATTTTCCATCAGGCTCTTCGGTCCAGTCAATTTTATCCCTCCTATACAGGAAATAAGAAAAGAGTCCAGATTATGTTATTAGGTCCTTCGCTTGTTAAACTCCCGATTAATAATCAAAGCAAACACATAATTTTTCTTTGCTCGTTCTGTTTCTGCCTACTTAAAAATAAGCGAAAAAATACGTCGCCATTGATGTGTTAATGTTTAGAGACATAAAGGCCACTCTTTCTTCCAGCTTCCAACTCATTAATTTACCATTCATATCTTTTAGTTTAATGGCTTTGATTGCATGTTTCTATAGTTAGCATTAGTCTGCACATGTTGTGTTTAGCCACTTGTCTGCATATTTTGACGGAAACTATAACAGAACAAAGAAGGGGGAAGGGAGTAAAATATATAAGTAGTAATTATTTGTAAATTAGACGAATGCATAGAATTAGAACTCACCCAAGTGCTCTGCTGAAAGGGGTTGAAGGAACTCTCCTCTCCCGAGGCTTCCTCTTCATTGATGAAACTCCCACTTCAACTCTTTCGGCTATACCACTCCTTACTGGGGATTGTTCGGTATGGCGTTCTTTAGCTTCTGAATTATTTCCGCTCAAGTTCTCGAATTCAGGAACACGGTCAGTGTTAGTATCTGCAGAAGAAGAAACTGGTTGGAACTTTTTCCCTGCAATATCTTTGATTGGTATCTCGAGATTCCTAACTTCTCCGCTATCGTTCGAACTAAATTTGGAAGAATTCTCAACCTCCTGGTCCAAAACGATGATTCGTTCATCCTTGGTTGGGTTGGAATCTCCGAACTCAGAAGGGTTCGTGAAGTAAACAACGGTTTCCTTCGAGCTGGGAATAGAGAACTCCTTAATCTTTCCTTTGGTCAGCCCAGTTAAATCTGTAACCGAGAGAACGAATTTATTCGCGGATGAAGAGACTAGGGCTTCAAAGTCTCCATTTTTGGCGCTCTCGAGGGCTTGGGAGCGTTTGGCAATTTCTGTTGCAATGAGAGAGACACCATTGAGAAGTCGTCGGAGGTCCTGGAGCGACGCCATGGAAAGAACAATATAGGGAGAAGGAAACGAACTTGTCCGTTAACGAAGGATACTTATGGTGCATGCGCGTGATATTTGAGCCCAAGGATAAAGTAGCGACCAGAGCAGCCTTCAGCGAATCAGAGGCGGCAGGGTATACGTGGCGTCGGGATCAGTTGGTTATTTCCCAATAAAACGTGGCGGTTATTATTTACACGCTCGAAATGAAATAAAGAGGAAGAAAAGAGCCAAGCCATCAACGTAACCGGTAACTGCATCGAAGAATTTTGTATGTACAAGCATGGTATCTCTCTGCATTGGTAGGTACTAATGTTTTATGTGACGAGTATGCATATAAATAAATTAATAAATGATACTACATCAAAAAAAGTGTAGTAGTCTAATGCATGATACCGATGTATTATGTCTAATCTAATCGCTCAAAGTCTCTACATATCTCGTTCTCTGCTCATGAAGTCTATCTTCACCACTATATCTTTTGCTTTCTGTTCACTCGTTCGAGTGAAGGGGTCTACTTTTATCTCTATATCTTTCGGTTGTCTGTTCGCTAATTCGAGTGAAGGAGTTTCTCTTCACCTTTATCTCTTTTCTTCCGGTCACCCTTGCCTCTCACTTTACAGTGTTCTATCGGTATTCTTTAGAGTTTGTATTCTTTGATAAAATATCTTTGTTTTTCTCATAGTTAGGGATAATCATATAATTTATTTTTTTGAGTTATTAAAAAATGTTGAATCCTTCTCAGTTGGTAGGTTCTCTGATTCGTCGGAGTAGAGACCTAGAGCAAATCCCATTGCCACCAGGGGTTGGGGGGGGGGGGTTAAGGGAAAGGGGATGGGCTACCCCGTGTTGTGTAGCCCCATGAAGCAAAAAAAAAAAAAAGAATGTTGAATCCTTTCATTTATTTCTTTGAAATCATTCACAACTTTATGAGTGTTTTGACAAAACTATTGGGAAGAATAGTGAATAAATTGCTTTGGAAAGGGGGAGGATTGGTTAGTGCTCATAGTTTAGGCAGCTTAACATGATGGTGGTGCACAAATTTAAGATGGTGAAAAGAATGTTTTGATGGGAGCGCTATTGACATTAGGATACATTAAAAGTGATGATAGAATAACCATCAATGTTGCCAATGTTGATTGGGAGTGGAAATTAGTAGTGGTTACTGAACAACCACTAAGGGATTGGAGGAGAATTGCAAACGGTGTGATAAAAGGATTAATGTTGAAATCCACCACAATATTAGCCGCTTTCGAGAAATGTAATGCTCTCTTGGGAGTGGTAGGTTAGGAGTTTGTGGTTGATGCATCATGTTTTCAAATAGAGTCTGATAATATTACTGTATTTAGATGGAGCCCTTTGTCTAACTCCAAAATTTTGCATGTGCAATACAGATTTGTGTTTCAAATCTTGACCTTTCCTCTTGTGAATTTGATAGATCGTGAGGAAACTTGCTCGAACTGTGAGATTAGTGAATATGCTTGGTAAGAGATTATCAAATTTAGATCATGTGAAAACATTTCCGATCTATCAAAGTTTTAACTAGGCCAACGAAGGTTTTTAAGAACGTACTTCAACATTATCAAGAGAGCATGCAAATGTCTTTGAAATTGCAAAAATTGATAATTTGTTGCCACAATGAAATGTTGATGTTGTTGCTTCTAATCATAACTTGAAATGATTGTCAAATTCTTTACAATAAGCATAAAGAAAGTTTACTAAAAGATGGAATTTTGCAGCAATTGAACAAAATCTCTTGAAACATTTAAAAGATAATCAATCAAAATTGCAATTTGATTTTATCAAGGTCTAGGGGATGCAATTACATAAAGAGATCTTAATACTTCAATAATTGGTCAAAGGTTTATATTGCCATCATCTTTTACAAGTTGGCCACCATATATGATTCAATGGTAGATAGGCAAGACCCCTTGACCTTTTCATTACATTCATTTATAATTCAAACTAGCCAAAAAAAACAAGAAAAATAACTAAAAATAATACCATGACAATAAGCAAAAGATAGGCCTGATTTGGTTGCTAGGGTCTTTCATATTAAGTTGAGGCAAATGCTTTAAGATCTGAAGAATGATAAACTTTTTAGAATTCTCATTCTAAGTACTTATATATTATCATTTTAAGTTTTGTTGATATATTATTTATTATAAACCACATTATAAACTATTGCTTTCTTAAAACATAGGTGTTGATGTAGTTGAGTTTCAAAAGCGATGCCTTCCTATTCCCACATACGTATTACATAAACAAAAAGAAGACAAGCCAAATTCAATTAATGATATTGATAATATTATAACTACTGAGATACTTAATAAAGAAATAGATATATTGTTACATGAAATATTTATTTGATGTATGATATATGGACCACGTTGCAAATACAATCCAAATAATGCATGCATGGTTTATGAAAAGGTGTTCAAATGTTTATCCAAAAGTCTTTTGCAAAAAGACAATAATAAATAACAATGGATTTGTTGTTTATCGACATAGAGATAATGGAAAAATGGTTATGTTGAATGGAGTTGAAATTGTTAACCGATGTGTCTATATAACCCTGATTTGCTAATAAGATATGATACATATGTAAATGTTGAATGATGTGCACAAAGGTGATCAATACCTATACGAGTACATTCATAGCTAATGATATGTAGCAGTACAAGCATGTAGGTGAAATTAATCATTATTGTGAAAGTATATATCATCAATTAAATTATGTTGAAGATATTTGAATTTGAAAATCAAGAGCATTTCTATCAATTCAGCTATTGTAATTTCATTTATCAAATCAATAATTACTGATTTTGATAACATTGACTCGATTCTTAATCATTCTGATGTCAAACATACCATGTTAACAAAATCGTTTGAAACAAACCAAAACCATGAAGATATAAGAAGCTTAACATACGTAGAATTTCCATTAATGAGGGTATGGAACAAAGACACAAATGAGTGGAAAAGGAGAAAAAGATGTCAATTGAAGGATTATATTATGCACAACCAAATTCATGTGATGTATTATTTGATTTTAATGACTTATTAAATAAGATAAGTCATGTGCTTTAAGGATTTAAGAATTGTGAATGACATTCTATATCCAACATATAAGGAAACATATTCAACGCTTGGTTTACTTGAGGATGATAATAAATAACATAATACATTATTTAAATAATCTCAACGGGCATTAGAATCACAACTTATAAATTTATTTTGTAAAATTTTAACATTTAGTAATGTCACAAAAGCTATTGAGCTTTGAAAATAATATTGGGAAGATCTTACAAATGAGGTTGAAAAATATTTTGAACTAGAATGTAAGATCTTTGAATGAATACCCACCTCATTCCAATGTTAGTAAGGCAAAATTTTCAACTACTACAAAATAGGATGATACATGAAAAAATGAATTATGTTAGTGCAATCGAATTTCAAAATTTTGTTATGCCATGCGGACATAAATGATTATTAGAAATTCATTTTTGATAAAATTATGAATGTGTATTATAATAATAAGGGTGATTTAATCTTTGTTTATAAAAGCAATGGAATAGGAAAAACATTCTTGTGGAAAACAATCATTGCAAATTTTAGATGATAACAAAATTGTTCTATTAGTTGATTCTTCAAAAATTGTTGATTTGTTATTACATGGAGGAAGAATAATTCGTTCAAGATTGAAGATTCTTTTAAATTTACTTGAGTCATGTTGTCTGATCAACCAACATGCATAATTAATTAAAATAATTCAAAAAAATTGACTTAATTTTTTGGAATAAAACTCCTATGACAAATATGTTTGGCTTTAAATCAGTTGATAACACATTTAGAGATGTAATAAAGACAATATCAACTACTGTAGAAAATACTATCTTTCACTTAAAAATTAATGTGCACGTTTTATCCCCAAACATCACAACTGAAAAGCGAAATGAAGTACAAGAATCTACATAATGGATTTTTAATGTTTGGGACAGAAAAGTATCATTTGTATCATTTTTGCAAAATAAGGAATCAAGGCTATGGGACAGAAAAGTATCATTTTCTGATAATTATCTAAAAACCTCCATTGTCGTTAATTTTCCGTCACACTCCATTCACATGTGACATCACGTGAGTGGTATTATTTTAAAATTCCTAAAATACCCTTTTTGTTCACCACCACTTTTGGGAATTGTAGCGGTGGCGGTGATTTTGGCATCGTCGTCACAAGCGACGGCAGCCACTATAACTTCCGAACGATAAAAGTTTGATGAAAAGGAGGTTGTCAGCTGGAATATTTGAGTAGCCAATCATGTATCGTTTGAATTTTTTCCTTCCAAGCATCTTGAGATTTTATTGTTGTAGGATTTTAGCTCAAATTTTAACACAAAAATCCACATGGTAGCCTGTAAGGCAAGCCCTTTCTTTGAGACAACAACACGAGCAGTGGTCTCTAGAGGATGGAAGAAACTTGATGATCTCCAAGATGCATTCATCAGACAAGGTTTGTTAGATGGTTAGATCCAAACCACGAAGAGGTTTCCAGATCAAAACCCCAAAAGGGTTCTTCTAGTCGATCAAAAACTAAGCTCAAACGATTCGGTAGAAGAACCAGGTTGTCAGATGATTACAACAAGGATGAAGATGATTATGATGATGGTGATGAGGAATTCAAGCAAGATGGAATTGACTATGTAGATGATGAGGAAGAGTCACATGTTAGTAAGAGGAGTAAGGGGAGAAAACGTACAACACAGAAGAAATTTATTTGTAAGGATCGAAAACTCTCATCAAAACCCACAAGTAAACCTTAAAAATCTATACGTCTCCTCTTTTTTCCTAGATTTTGCGGAGATAATTCCCTTCCTCCTCTCTGCTTAGTTTACACTTCCTTGACTATGGACTCCTAAACTCAAAACCCTATTCCTCTTTGAATCTTTAGTATTTCTTTTTGTAGAATTGAATGGTATTCTTCAAATCTTCAATTGCAAGAAACCAAAATTCATCCAACAAAATCCTTTGTCTTTCTATTCCTCTTGGACGCACTCTAGGTTAAGGACCTAAAACTTTTTTTTTTCACAAGCCTTTTTCCAATCAAAGCTCAAAGAAGTCCTTTAAAACATCCCTGTAGCTTTTTTTCCCTTCTTCAATGTATTATCTTTTATCATTTGTATTATTTCTCTCCTTTTTTATTGTTGTTCTTCAATACACCTTTTTCGGACCCATGAGCAACACAAGCCGCCCTTGTATGCACCAATAGAACCATTGCAATGCCTAATCGCCAGACCTTTATTGCCAATTTTTTAGTGGCCATGGATGTCGTTACCCCACAAATTGCTTCGTAGGGTTTGTTAGACCCAATTCCACCACCTCTAACGCCTTTGGTCCTTTTGGTATCTGATACTCAGATCTGAGGTTCGTTACAAAAAACCATGAGATTTTCAATTTGAAATAAGATGCATGAGGCGGATGTCTTAAACACGATTTTAGGTTTGGAAGTTGCATTTGGAAAAAAAAAATTGGAAATTAGGGGTTTTTCATCAGTTGGGTTTTTTATTTTGACATTTTGATGAATGGTGAAGGAAAAAATCGATATTTCATTTTTTTTTTTTTTCTGTTAGTGTTTACTGGCGTGTCAATTCTTAGAAAACTTAAGGGTACTTTAAGACAATATGTAAATAGTAAGGGTACAGTTTGTCAATTTCATGAACAGTAAGGATAGATTAAGATATTTACCCTAATAATAATAAATATTAAAGAGAACTTTTAAGGAGCAACTTTCACAAAATACTTTCAGAAAGTACTTTCAAAGAGAGGTTTGGTGAAAATAGTTCTAAGAAGTATTTTCAATGAGTGGTTTTACAAAATACTTCTACAAAGTACTTTTAAGGAGCAATTTTCACAAAATACCTCTAGAAAGTAATTTTAAAGAGTAGTTTTCACAAAATACTTTTAGAAAGTACTTTCAATGAAAAGTTTTCACAAAATATATCCAAGAACTTCTTTCAAGGAGCAGTTTCCATAAAATACTTTTAGAAAGTACTTTCAAGGAATAATTCTACAAAATACTTATAGAAAGCACTTTCAAGGAGTAGTTTCCACAAAATATTTCTAGAAAATACTTTGAAGGAGTAGTTTTCACAAAATATTTCAAGACTGATGCGCAAAATTGGAAAGTTATACACAACTCCTGGACTTGACTATGATACTACACCAGGTGTCGGATCGGGTTGTCTTTGATATGCCAATCAGTGAGATCCTTTAGGGTCAAAACCTGGGTATCTGTGGGAAATCTGTGAATTCACTCGAGTGGGTGATCATAATGATAGAATCAGCTCATTTGTCGGACAAAGTGAATGATCAGGGCTACATTCTCTCTGATGGAAACCAAAACTGGTAGCAAAATGTTTTAATTCCTAGGACCCATTCCAGTAGAGAGTGCAACATTGCACCTTGCAGTCAGGTGAGAGGTCCTTCCCTGGTGGGCAGTGTTTGATCATTATGGCTGAGAAATTAAGTGTAAGAGACCATTAAGGGTTGTTTACCTAATGGGCTATATCTCACTTGAGTCCATTATCCATGGGCCTTCATAAGATGACTGGACTCAATGATCATTTAACTGTAAATATTGGGCTCGTTAAGAGCCTATACTGATGGACTCAGGGGTTCACTATACTTGATAGTGAATTTGGCTAAGCCTTTTCTTAGAGGTTGGGCCTAACCCATGTGGGCTTATGTGAGGTCATTGTTGGGGTCCCATGCTATACAAATTGAACCTAAATGAGCCATCAACTATCTTAGGACATGAGCCACTTGCTTAATGTGCCTAAATCCCATGATTAATGAGATTAATCAAGTGGTCACATGACTACTTAAGTTGTCATGTGACTTGGGCGAATATGGATTTGGATATGGGTCTTGAACACCCATTCTCCTAAGAGGATAACTCTTATCCACTAATAGAGTCCAAATCCAAATAAAGATTTGGATTAGGAATCTACTAATTCTATTAGGAGTGGTGCTCCTTAAGGCTTAAAGAAAAGAGAGATCGAACTGCTCGAGTTATCAATCTGCTTTCAGCTCTCTCTTTGCTCTTGTCACCCTAGAAACCTTAATTCAATCTCCCCTTCTTGTGACTGATCTTGATCAGTTTGATATCTGATTTTGCAAGAAAATATTAGTGAAAAACCGTGGTCACCTCCCTAGTTCGATTCAAAGAGTTGGATTGCAGTTTTGCTGAAAACTACCTTGCTGAATCGGTTGCATTCCAAGTTGCGCCATTTTTAGTGGATGTTGGTTTTGGGATTTGGTTTGGACATGAACTACCACTTTGGGATCTACATTTGTAGAATCCTCATCAGGTATACTTCTCCCTCCTTTTGGTTTAGATCTAGTCTAGTTTCGATACAAAAACGATCCTTGAAAAATGCAATTTTTTCTAAAACAAGGAATACGATTCCCAGAAGGTTGAAATAAAGTTTTTGAAATTTCACCTAGCCATGTTGCATTGTTCAGCCATCCATCTAATGGATTTCACCTTCCTTCAATATGTGTCTGTGTGTGCCCAATTTTTCTACATTTGTTATTTGTTTATATTTTAAAGTTTTTATTTAATTATGATATCATGGATTAACCCACTTGACTTAGATGGTTGAATTGCTTACTCACCACCATGATGGAAAAATAGTTCCATTTTTGGGTAAATTAAAAAAAACATGTATTTATATCGTTAAAAGCATTGGATGTAGATCTAACTGATAAATTTTATATTTTTTATTTTGTAAAAATAATATCTTAAATATAGGATTCAATAAAGGAATGGGAGTTAATAATACAACTTAACGAGAGGGAATTGAATGAGAAGAAATTTAGTAGTTCAAATTACAAACGCCCTCACAATTAGAGAGAAATTAAATTAAAAATTAAGGGTATTCTAGTATAGAATGTCCACACCATTATTCACACTTTTAAAAGTAGTATAAAAGCATTAAATGAAGATGTAAAATAACAATTTTGACTTATATTGTTTTCCAAATTAAACTTTAGAGAGGGAGCATTTATGGTCCAATGAAAATTCCAAAAGTTCAGAAAATGACTCCGATCGAATGATCGGAATCAACTCTAGCTTCGGGTCTTAAGATGAATAAGTAAATGGTGTCAGGCTTCGAGTCTTAGGATAAAGGGGTAAATAGTGCCAGATTCAAGTGATCTTGGTGTCATTGGATTTGGATTTTTGAGATATACGTATCTATGATTTTGGATTTTTAATTTTACATGAGATGAGGTAAAGGATGAAAATGACTCCCATCAGATGATCGGAATTGGCAATGGCTTCAGGTCTTAACATGAAAAGGTAAACGTGTTGGATTTCAGTGATTTGTGTGTTGTTGGATTTTGATTTTTAGGCTCTATGTAAATATGGTGTCAGATTTCTGATTTGACATGAACTGAGGTTGAGGATCAAAATGATCTCAACCGAACGATCGGAATTGATTTTGGCTTTGGGTCTAAGGATGAAAGGGTAAACGGTGTCAGATTCGGGTGATCTTGGTGTTATTGGATTTGGATTTATAGGATCTACGTACCTGTGATTTTGGATTTCTGATTTGACATGAAATGAGGTTTAGAATCAAAATGACTCTGATCGGACGATCGGAATCAGTTACAACTTTGGGTCTTAGGAAGAGGGGAAAACGGTGTTGGGTTCAATTGATCTTGGTGTCATTGGATTTGAATATTTTTTGCTATATGTACTTATGGTCTTAGATTTCTAAGGCCCCAACTTTTGTAAAATTTAAAAAATGCCCCAAATTAAGAGGTTAACTAAAGCATGTTTGGAGCTCAAAGTATTGCAGAAAGACACAAGGGCGTAAGAATGGGGTGTCTAATTTATGTTTTTTATTTAGTTTTAAATTTTGTATTCATAAAAAAATATTAAAAATTGCAATTTGAGGCAAAAAAGGAGTTTTGGCAAAAATAACGGGATATGGAACATTCGGATGCACATATATCAAAAAGTTATCCAAAATAAAAAAAATACCATAACCAGACATCTAAATGCAAAGTTAGGCCTCCCAAAGTTTGCATACATGGTTAGTAAGCAACCCACGGCCCAATGACCGGGTCGAATGGGTCAACGGTCCAACCGTCTGGGTTTGACAGTTTTTTATCAAGTCAATGGTTTTTAACTTCTCCCTAGGTTTTACTCAAACTGGACCCAAAATCTTTATTGGGTGACACTTTGAGTAGTTCAACCAGTCAATCAACGGCAAGTTGAAAACACTAGCCAGCACTACTCAAACAAGCCATGAGGAGAAGGGTTAACAACTTATCCTTACCTTTCTTCTACTCTTACTAATTTCATTTTCTATGAGTGCATGTGCATTTCCTTGTATTCTCTCTATCAATCTATTCTCATTTTCCATGACAAACTTGCAAGGATTTTATTAAGTTTTGTCCTTTCTAGCATAACATATCTAGTACTCACTACTCGATTAAAATTCAAAACTATGATCTCTCTTGTCTCCCCAACTCCTTTGAATTTAAAATCCTATATGGATATACATTCTTCCATATGTGTTTTATGGGGGAATTAAGTGCTTCTTCCTAGTCTTCATATGCTAAAGTGACCAACCTCAATTAATCACATCAATTATAGAGAAGAAAGTAGCGCTAGTTATATTTGTTAATCGGTTATTTGTAAGACAAAATTGAAAGCCATCTATATTCATTCCATTACCAGAAAGATTGCTTTTAGGGGCGGGAGGGCGAACACATTTGATAAAAAATGCCTCTATAAGAAATCAATTATGATATAGTTCAGCAGAACTTATGTAGAGGCACTTTATAGATACCACTGTATTATACTTCATGCCACTAAGGGTGTTTTGGTATTAACCACAATATACGACACTTATTTTTTTCTTTCATTCTTATATGAGAATGCCCAAAATGTAAGTGACAATCAAATGATACTCACAGTTCAGCTTCTCCTTCTCCAGTATCGAAGCAGTGAGACAATCATCGATTTGGCTGGTTCTTTTGAGATTTGAGTGGATAAGAAGAACTAATCACCTCAAAAACGACAATAACGAATAGGTTAGGGCTTGGATATTTTAGTTTTTTTATTTTATTTCTGATTTAGTTCGTTTGAGGTTTGTTTTTAAAAGCAGATTGATTCTAATCTCTTTCTCATCCTCCTTCGAATAACCATTTTCACCTCCTCCCACTCTATTCCAAAGGATTTAGTGGATAGTAAGTTGTAATGAAAAATGAGGCCAAAGCAATATCTGTAGCAGATTTGAAGAAAGACACTAGATTAAAACTGAAAGAATGGACACTGGTGCTAGTTTGGGATTCCAAATCTTGGACCCACAGATTTAATATCTCTTTCTACGCACAGCTCTGAGAAGCTCCATGAGGAGTTCTTTCAATTCTCCTTCATTACTTCACATCTCTGAACTATCTACAATTTATTATTGCTTGCTATTTCTAATGATATCATATATGAATTTCTATTTGTCAAATTCTTATTCCATATTTTGGAACATTGATTTTATTGATTTAAATATTTTTTGTGGAACATGATTTACTGCTTTTGCACCAAAATCTAATTCATGATTATCGATGTTATTTGTATCATAGATGAATGATTCATTAGAGTTGATTTTAAGCTGACAATAATCAAGAAAATCTAATACTAACAAAATTTTGTACCAAAATCCAATAGGAGGTTCAGGAAAAAGATAAGGAGAGTAGGAAAGTCAAGAATCAAGATATAGGTGTTAGTATCACAAAACTTTGAGAGGGAAGGGGTGGACTTGGCAACTGAGATTAGCAATGTTGTAGAGATGCAACAGAGCAATGATACTCTAGGAGGTTAATAGTAGGGGACGCTCAGTGGTGGAAGTTAATAGTAGGGGCAAGGAGGTTAATGACACAAGAAGGATAATAGGGCATTTCAAAAAGCAGTAGAGGCAGAGGCCATGGCAAGAGAGGGAAGAAATAGCATCCTGTGAGGTGGGACTTTACTAGAGGTGGAGTTGTCTATTTGGATCTTGATTTTGTCCTTTGGTCAATATGTGAGTAGGAGAGGTCTTTTAGTGTGGTTGCTTCTTTAAAGTTTGCACCTGTGTGATTTGATGTAGTTCTATCCTGCTATTGGGGCCTGAATTGCCCAGAAAACCATCCATCAAAATTAAGATTGATGAATCTAAACGGAGAAGCAATCCTGGTTTGTACTTGTCAAAAAAAAAAAAAAACAATCCTGCTCTTTAAGGAAGCATTTGCCCATCCTCTCACAACAACATTAATACTAAAATCTCTAAGCTCCTTTCTCATATAACTTAATTGTCTACCCTGATTATAATAAACTGAACTGGGTTTGTAGGAGAGCGGAATTTAGAGACTCTGGCACTAGTCACCTCCCAAATTGACCAGATTGCTTCTCTCAGGAACTTTCACATGATTTAACCCCTTCTCCTCCTAGGGGAAAAGGAAAACCATGAGGCACAAAGAGGGTCAGAACCTTCTCTAAGGGAATCCTTCTCCAAATAAAGCCAAAAACATTGTTAACAGATTCCCTTGTCATATAAACATGAAATTAATAGGTGATGAATGGTCTAACCATGGATGTTGCAAAAGGGATACATGTACAAAGGATTAATGATTTTGTATTATCTTCACTTTACTCCACCTCACAAATTTTTAATTGTTTTCTGATTTTATTTTCCAAAACCCCCACCTATGACATAGTGCCATCCCCTTGTATTGTGTTAGATTCTCCCAACTGTACAAATAGATAAAAATTTGTGAGGTGGGGGAATTTGAAAATTCACCTATTACTACTATTCATTTTCTTTCGAATATGTATTCTTTATGCTATAACTAAAACTAAAATAGGACTGATAAACTGGATAAAAACTAAACCTCATACAAGAAAACAAACATCAATTGTATTTCACAAAATGGTCTCCATTGCTAATTTTCCTTTTGGAAGGCACATTACTAAAGCAAGCTGATCTCAATGATCAAGAAGCTTGATGTATCTTTTTCTTCTAGAATGAGTATTTATAAGATAGGTTTTGATATAAATTAAATTTTCACTTGTCCTTTCCCTATTGATTATTGAAGCCTGATTAACTGGTTTTCCTTTACTTAAGTGATTTTTATGCAAATGGCCAAATGGGAGAGAGAGAGAGAGAGAGAGAGAGAGAGAGAAATCATGTTGCACAGCTGGGTGAGGGTGCATTTCTAAGGCATCAATTGGGTTGGGATAGGATTAATGCTCAAGTTGGATTATGGAGGTTTTGTTGCCTAGGATTGGCCTGGGTTTGCCATTAAACCAGCCCAAGTACAAATCCCCATTCTTCTGTATCAGCCACAAATAAGTCAAAGGTGCTAAGCCATCCAATCCTGATTCTAAAATCCTAATTGAGCATTCAAATACTACCATTTTCACCTATATCAGTCTCAATCTCCAAACAAGATTGAAAGCATGCAAAGAAAAATTCACGTACCTAATAATACAACATTAATGATGCATGGAAACAGTGGAAAATTGAGGGAGGGGATGAAAAGAAAACCCAAAATTCCAAATTACCAAATTACTCCCTCCATGCAAAGAAAAATTACCACACCTACAAATTGCTTGAGAAACGCCTCCATGTTTGTTTCCATGTAGAAGGGCCATGAAACAAAGACTTTATAGACTAAAAAATTTATTTTCTCTTTTATAGTGAAACTATTGTGGCCTTAGTGTATGTTGCTCTTCTCCATTTTTTTTTTTTTGTTTCATTGTCTTCATCCCAGAGATTGGGAAGGCATAGAGAGCATAAGTATATCAAGTGATTCCCCTAATTCCCCAAAATAATTCCACCCTGTCCACCCCCTGCTTTGCCAATGAATGAAGGAATGGCTATGAACCCAACTAAACTAATTATACATTTTTTTTATCTCCTTAATAACATTACTAAATAGCCACAGAACCATGTCCCCATTTTGCAGCCAGCCCACAACCACTTTGGAATCCCCTTAAATTATCAGATGTGTGGAATTTAGATCCTTTAATGGGTTCAACCCTTTCTAACTGACCAGGGTTACTCCTGTTTCATCCATCAGACCTCAGATTTATAAATTATGTTGTAAAGTCCAGCTAGCCTTGACTGCAACCTTATATGTGGAGGATTAAGCCCTCATTTCCAGCCTTTATTGATTCCATCAATGGTAAAGTCTTATAATACTAGTCCCATCACTACCATTACAAAGAAGGCAAGCAACACACACACACACACACACACACACACACACTAAGAAAATAGTCTATAGGAGGAAGGCACCAAATGCTAAAGTCTGGTTTAGAAAAGTCAAGTTTGACTTCCTCAAGCAACTTAGTCAAAGCAAGAATCTGAAGAATTTTTGCAAAGATAAGGAGATTGGTCTTTCAAAGGAACATTACCCCACCAGAGATATTCCGA
Organism: Nelumbo lutea; assembly: GCF_056320005.1. Classification (NCBI taxonomy): domain Eukaryota; kingdom Viridiplantae; phylum Streptophyta; class Magnoliopsida; order Proteales; family Nelumbonaceae; genus Nelumbo; species Nelumbo lutea. The sequence goes on along the minus strand of NC_142687.1, from coordinate 66,523,129 downwards.
AAACAAAAAGTTGTTCCCAGCATAAAAATCATGCGGTATCGGTATGAATCGTAAGAAACAAGAGAGGAAACTTGGAATTGCTTCAGATAGGAAGCTAATGTTGCTTTTACATTTACCCCAACATCCCAGCCACTAGCATGCAAAACATGAATACTCCATACCCACCCCATGACACTTGTCTTAGTCCAATGGAAGCCTCCAAAGCCACTTTCCTAATAAGGCCATGTATTTTGATCTCAAATTGCCTACTCCCATCCCTCCTAGTTTCTTGCTTCTACGCACTATCCTCCAACTAAGTGGTCCTTCTTCCCTAAAGCTTGATTTTTTGGTGTATGGGTTTACTATCATAGTCATAGGTCTCTATCTTGGTTTTGTGTGGTCTTCGTATCATCGCATGTCTTGTTTCCCCACTGCATTTCTATCCTCTTTCGTTGTAACTACTGACTGCAGCCCAGGGTCTGGGGAAGGGGACCAGGACAAGAAAAATGCTAGAGTTCTTGAAATCTATTAGTCTCTCCTATAATTGCCTCTTGTAGTAGAGTTTTTTAATATAAGCTTTTCCCTTCTACCACTTCAGAGATTTTTTAATTATTAAAAGACAAAGCAATAAGCTTTTCAGTTCTACCACTTCAGAGACATTTTAATGCCAAAAAAATAGACTTCGTCCTCACATTGAGATACAAAATAAAGCCAATGTGAATGTAAGTTTTACATTGGACAACTTATCTATAATGTATAGTGTACTTAAAACATATTAAAACTTAAAATGGGCAATAGATTCAGTCCCAGGTCCGTTTTGCCTTAGTATTGGTTGGTGCAGCTGCCTCCCTGTTTGTGGACCTAGTTCTTAAGTGAACCGTGTGTCTACACTTTTAATTTCTAACAGTCTTAGCTAAGTTTGTCACTTTTTGCCTTGTTTATCTTTGGTGGAATAATGATTGCTTCCTACCAAATTTCTTTGCCACCTGTGAAAGGGTAATTGATGATAAGTTCAAGTATCAGCACAAAGGCAACAAATATGGAAGTTTTCAGACTTTAATATGGTGCTAATCTATTTGAGACTCTAGTATGTTTTTCCCAATTCCCACCTTGTGGCAAGCCCTTTGCTTGTTGATAATTGAGTAATCAGTATTAGGGGACATACCACTTTTGTTGGTTCATATGATATGACATCTTTGGGAGGTGGGAAGTTCAATGTCAATCCAAGGAATGTAGTAACCTTTTCTCTGGGGTGTGCATAAATCTAGATGCTTGGATCAGGCAATTATGTAGATAGGTCTAACTCACAAAGATGAAGTCATAAAACAAAAGAGAATGTTCTGCTGATTGTAGTATAGATGAAGATAGTTCGCTATTTAAATACAACTCTCTATAATCTATATAGAGTCAGCCATTTCTTTGTGCTTCTGGAGCTCTTTCACCAGTCTTTTTAGTCCAGCTCTATATGTATTTGCATTTTGTTCTTTACCTGACCCCACTTATTTCTTTGCCATGTGGAGGAATCCTATAGCTGATCCAGACTAAGTCATCATATGGGACTCCACTAATTTCACCGTGCGTGGAATTTCAAGGTCATATCATCTCTATACTCAATTGTAATGGTCTTTACCCAATCACTGATAAGTAATATCCATTATCTATTTTTACCTAAGTTATAGATGTCAAGAGGGACTAGGGCTACTTCTGACCTAGTTCTATTCAGCTCAGCTTCAAGAGATGCAACTGTCATAGATGCCATTCCTTCTTGCTACCGAATAGAGGCAAGTGCTTATTTTTTTTTTTGTTCAAGCTCCAACTTAAGTGACATGCCAACAACCTTCAAACAATTTACTTTTGTTGTCTCTTTCTTGATACTAAGCCTCACATCTTCAAGTTCCTTCTTGGTTGAAGCAATTGCCAATTGTTAATGGGTTTTCCTATTTAGATCTTCTTGCTCTTTTTTTGGCTTCCCCTCTTCCTCAATGTCTTCCTTGTTACACTTAGATTCCATGTAAGCTGCTAATTCAGCTTTTAAATTCAGCAGCAAGGTTGATGATATATCTAGTTTTGGTTTGAAATTATTTGTAGATAAAAGTTGCTGATTTAGAGTATGTAGCTCATCTTCTACCTGCTTCAATTCCTCCTCCCAAGCAAGAGCATATTGCTCTCTGGCCAAAGCTGCTCCAATTCTGTGCTCCTCTACTTCCAAATGTGCAGCATGGGCATATTCCAAAGATTCCTTTGTTGCAATTAGTTCTAGAGTCAGATCCTCCATTGTCTTCTCAACTTCCTTGGATGCAGAAACAGCTTCCTCTGCTTTCTTTACAACTATATCTTTTTCAGTAATTAATGACACAAACTCCCTCTTTAGTGCTTCCAATTCATATTTCACAGGTTTTAGCTCATTTATTGCATCTACATACCTGGCTTTTCCCACCTCAAGCTATGCCTTTGATACAATACTTGCCTCATTTGCAATCCCTTGTTCCATCTCTGCCACCCTGAGCCTGAGCTTGGCAAGCTCAGAGTCCTGTTTTGCCTGCTCTTCTTCAGATTGTGCTCTCTGCAAGTTCAGATTCAATTCCTCTATGAGTCTCTTGGTACTATCCAACTCCTTCAATACATGAGTCTTCACTTCTTCAGCAGCATCTGCATGTTTTTTATACTCAGAAATCTCTTCTTTTGCCTTATCGAGTTCTTTTTCTACAAGCCTGTGCCTCTATGATCCCAAAAAAGTAACTTAAATTTCTTTATATTCAAAACTGGGAAATGTTAAGGAAACACAAAGGATATCAAATTCCTTGTTCTCTTTCAAATAAGAAGTGAAACACATCAAAGAAAATGTGATAATAAGTTAACAGCAACAAAAACAAACATAGAGAAGCCTCATACCTCCAAAGTCTGTATTCTATGGGTGTTCCAATCAATAATTCCTCCAAATTTAGAAACAACTTCTTTAACAGACTCAAATGGTACAATATCAACAAGGCCTCTATGTACATCAACTTGTTTTACATGTTGAGAAACATCAGTGGACTCTGGTGTTTTATGGGCAACACTTATATCCTCTATCTGGGGTAGAATAGGCTCTTCTAGTTGCTGAACATGATCATCATATTTAGAGCTCCTTATTTCAATGGAGCCATTAGATGGTGTTAGTACAACATTAACTTGAACAACATCAATGCTATCAGAGGAAACATTATCAAGATGCTTTGTTGTATCAGTTGCATGTGCTTCTAAGACATCAGATGAATGAGGTAATAGATTAACTTCTGAGGACCCTGGTTGCATTTCTTCACGTTTAGGCTGTAGACTTTCTAGGTTCTCTATTGTATGAAGTCCATTCTGGTCTGGTGCTGGGCCATCAAAAGCATCTTATACAACTACAACTTTAGGATATTCCATAATAGCATTTTTTTGGTCAATTGCTACTTTTTCATTTGCAGTTGTTGTAGTTGCCACTTAATCAACAGGACCATTTTCTTGGCTAGATGATGAAAAAGGTAAAGAGGATTTAGGACAAGACTTTTTATCAGCATTTTCTGTTTCCTCCATTCCAAGCAAGTTCTCAGAGTCTCAAGTGGATACCTAGAATTCAAATAGTAATTATAGGGCATTGCCTTAGTTTCTTGAAAGAAACTAACAAGGAAAGGTAATTAAACACTTCTAGTTGATTTTTTTAAAGGATTTCACAATTAGAAAATCAGAAAATCATCATCATCATCCATGCCTTATCCTAACTATGTGGAGTCGACTAAGCTGGCTTTAAACAAAGTGAAAAAAGGAATGCACATGGTAGTAACTAGTAAGGAATGAATCCCTTTCAAAGCAGGCTTGAAAGGGAATGGCTCAATTGTCATTTGTTTCCATTAATTGGGATTATGGATAAGTTGGATTGAGTATTTAATTTAATTCCATTTGTTAGTTTTTACTCAATTAATGTCTGAACAATTCCAATCAACTTAAATATATGTTTCTAAATAATTCTTCATATTACTATTTTTTTAAGATTATATAGATTGAATTCCAAATTTTGTTCATTTAGTTGATCCATTGGTTTGACCAACAACCCAATAAACCTCTAACATGCCATATTACAAAAAAAAAGAATTGACTTGGAAAACATCCATTGGCCCAGACTGAACCATTGACTTGTCTGAATCATTCATTAACCAAATTTCATATATTGCTTTTTTCTTTGAATTTTTTTATTATCCTGATATCAATGTTCAATTGGATGGTTGAACTAGTGACCCATCCACCCAGTTCTTTTATCCGAACTGAATTTCACATCTATATTTTATGTCAGCCACTTGAATTCTTCTTCTCATTATTAAAAACCTGAAATCCTTTTTATTCCTTTTGCAACCACTCCACTACAAACTTTGAAGAAAAATCCTTCTTCCTTATGCTTGACCCATTCCCCACCTTCCAAGATAAGAATGGTTGCAGAGTAGAATTTCATTATGCCTTTCCACACACTCAACCCATAAGAAGAGCTCACTTATTTACTTACATACACTCAAGTCGCAAGATCTTTAAATAAAATTATACATAAATAAATTCATACATACTTATTTACTAACAAATACGTACATACATTGAGGAAAAAGTTTTGCTTAATAGAGTCAATCAGGAAACTCCATTACATGATTTAGCCTAGAGAAATGATTTCTTGTACAAACCATTCACTGGATTGGTGATCCCATGGATCAGCTACCTACCAATCCCATTATCCTTGTCATCCGGCTCCAAACCTTATATTGACATTTGCCCCAAGTAATATTGATAAATCTTATATTACTATTTTTAAAAGCTGCCTAGATATAAGGACTTATTTTAGACATGGTTAGAGTTTATGGCCCCATCAACATTGTCGTGCATAAGATTACTAGGTTGTTTAGAATTCCTGTCTAAATGACTTGACCAACAAAGCTTTTCCTACATGGGTCTGTGTGTAGAGAGAGAGAGAGAGCAAAAGATTTTTGGTCTATGGCTCTACTACAATAATTTTACCTTACATTACAATCATTTTTCACACTAAAAATTTGTTTCAAATTTTATAGCCCCATGATTGGAACATTTTCATTGAACCATTGATTGACAAAATTTTCAAAGAACCAACAAATGCAAATGTTGTTCAGTTTTTGAGTTGCATAAGTGAGGATTTAGCAAATGCTGCTAATGTAATTCTCCACCATGTTCTATTACATATGCAAGTATAAGGAGAGTAAGTATATATTGTGTTATGTGATTTTTCTTGTCTATCTAATTATACTTATGTATGTCTTTTAAGTTCCGTTGTGCAAATTTGTGTTCTCTTGTAAGCATTTGCCTTTCAACTTTCCACTCTCACAAGTTTAGATTGGTTACTATTACCAATGACCTATTTCATTTGCATTTCTTTGTTTACTTGCTTGGTGAGTAACACAAGTTAATTAAAGGAAATTAGTGATAGAGAGGATCAAAACCTGCTAGTTAAGAACTAGTGTTCCTTGGTAAACCTATGCACTATAATTCCTCAATCTTTCAATTCTAAGTTCGTTACCAATGATCTATTTCATTTTCATTGTTTTTCCTATTTATTTATTTGTTTGGTAAGTAACAAACATTTAATCTCAAATTGGGAAAGTGCAAATACAAATATGTATAATGCAAACTGTTGTATATGGCATTTCTAAACGTAGTATTTGCATTGTACATATTTGTATTTGTACTCATCCCAAACTGAGTCTTAATTGAGAAAGGAAATAAGAAAGAAACAAATGTAATTTTTGTTTTAGTAGATAAAATAATTATATACATAAATATTTCAGTACTAAATGAGACTAAAATTGATGAACTGAATGACTTATTGCTTTGTCTCTTTAATAAAATATTCAAAAGTGTAGTGATCTGTGCCCAATTTCAATTCCAGCAATTAAGGACCCCGTAACCTCTGAAAAACTTATTCACCAAAAGAAACATCAATAAACTTTTCAACAGAGATGCTTTCTCTTGAATGAAATCTTAACAGAAAGCCTTGACAATGATATTTCATCCTTCTCAATCTCCTCAAAATAATCAAATCAAGCCTTCAATGGTTATAGACTATGAAACCAAGGAAGAATGGGATAAGGAGCGGTCTTTAGAAATCAATATGGTGAAATATTGTTGATATACTTTGATCCTAACCATATTGACAATAGGAACTCAATTTCAATAGAGATGCTTTCTGTACTCCAAGAGTAAAGATTGGCACTATTTGTAGACCATGAGAGACTAGAGATTGATGAAGACTACTAAGTGATAATTGGATTATTGAGGGATGAAACTGCTAGTTTAGACATACTTTCACCTATCAGATTCAGCATGAACACTTCATTTAGATGAATGTAAAAATCTGGAAACTCCCTGAAAGGTATATCTACTTTTCAAAGACCATCCAATTAAGTTTCATGGATGCTCCCTTGTAAATCAAGCATGCCAGGTGCAAAGATGCTTTGCTGCTCATGAAGTTATGATGCTCTATGTGTTGTTAGGGTCCTAGCCTTTTTCATATTTGAAAACTGAGAATGATTTTCTCTCTACCTCAATTTACTTTTGATTTTAGGTCTTATTGGGAGTAGTTGGCGAGCATAGTATGGACAAGAGTTGGATTTATCGATCAAGGTATCTGTGTAAAAAGATTTTGTAGCCAATTATTATCTCTAATATGGCCTACTTGGAAATATTTAATTGTCTTGATTTATTTTATTATATAGGACAAGTATGGCCTACTTGGAAGGATTAGTGCAATTCCTTAATTTTGCATTTGTCAATGCAAATCATGAGGGGAAAATTTTGTGTCCATGTGTTAACTACAATAATTTCATGTTGAGAACTCGGGAAGAAGTTTATGATCATATTGTATGTGATTGATTTAAAAAGGATTATTCCAATTGGGTGTTCCATGGTGAATCTACAACTTCTATGCCTATTAGTGAAAATGTTACAAATGATGAATCAGGTCAACATGCTATGTTACATGATTCATTTGGTTATTCAAGTTCAGATGATGAGTTGAATGATGTGGCACAAGCATCTAGACAAGGGCCTAATGTTGAGGCTCAAAATTTTTTTAAACTGGCAGAAGTGTTGACAAAGAATTATATCTTTGGTGTAACAAGTTCACCATGCTCTCATTTACTATGTTACTGATATTATTGAAGGAGGCATTTCTTGGGGGTGAAACACTGCCAAAGTCATTTTATGAAACCAAAAAGATCATCAAGGAATTAGGTCTCCATTACGAAAACATCGATGTTTGTCCTAATGATTGCATATTATACTAAGAAGAGATAGTTGTGTAGGAGTTATGTATTATGTGTGGTATTTCTAGGTGGAACACAACATCATCTACAAAAGGGAAAAAGTCCCAGCTAAGATATTGTGTTATTTTTCCTTGATACCAAGGCTTTAAAGGTTATTCATTTCAACAAAAACGGCTTTTTTTATGAGTTAGCATGTTAAAGAACACCCTAAAGTTGGAAAGTTGAGGCATCCCGTAGATTCACTAGCTTGGAAAACTTTCGATTTTCTACATCCCACTTTTTCTTTTGAGAGTCGTAATGTTAGACTTGGATTAGCAGCAAATTGCTTGAATCAATTCAAAAAAATGAATCTTACCTACAACACATGGCCTGTTATTCTAATGGCATACAATTTACCACCATGGATGTATATGAAACAGCCTTATTTCATGTTGTCATTGTTTATTCCTTGTCTTTCTACACCTATCAACAACATTGATGTCTATTTACAACCTCCAACAAAGGACTTGAAGAAATTATGGAAAATGATGTATACACTTACGATGCTTCAAGAAAATATATATTTCAAATGTATGCAACTTTATTATGAACTATTAGTGACTTTCCTGTATATGTTGATTTGTTTGGATGGAACATTAAAGGTTACTTGGTCTAAATACTTGAATCTTAGTAAAAAATCTATTGCATGGGCCATTGTCAATTTTAGAGATATGATCATAAATTCAGAAGTGATAGAAAATCGTTTGATGGTGAACAAAAACATAGAAATGCAAGAGATTAATGTCACATTTGGGAAAAATAGTTTTAACCAAACTCTTCCATTTAATTGAAAAAAAAACGAGTTTGTTTTATAATAGCTAAATTGGAAGGACAATTTATTGCACAATAATTTTGATGTCATGCACATTGAGAAAAACATATGCAATAATGTAATTGAGACATTATTGAATATTGAAAGAAAAAGTATAGGTAATCTAAAGTTTTGTCTTGATTTGCAATAAATGACTATAAGGTGAACACTTCACCCAGTGTAAGTTGGGCCGAACAAAATGTGTTTGCCTTCAGTATGTTTTACAATGAATACGAAGGAGAAAAAAGTTTTCTTTGAAGTCTTAAAGCAAGTAAAAGTTCTAGATGATTATGCATCTAGCATCTCAAGACATGTACATTTTAAATGAGCAAAAAAGTTTTAAGATTCAAGAGCCATGACTGTCATATTATGATGCAACAATTGCTTCCATTGGCCATACGAAGAGCATTACCCAATAATGTGGCATCAACTTTAATCAAAATAAGCTCTTTTTTTAGGGAATTATGGTAATTTTGCAATGGAAAAATGATCATCTATTTTCCAACAAATAAACGTCTCTTTGGAAAATGTGAACCATTTGCTCTTAACCAAAACTCAAATATACAAGTACACCGATATGTTCTCTTCAATTGTGATGAATTCATCCCCTTTCAAGAATAAGATTCAATATTTTACTATTCTTATTTTTATTATTAAATTAATTATTATGTAGCGAGCATATAAACAATCTTAGAAGATTGTTATTACAACATATCGAAAACTTTCTCAAATGGTTTGACAATCAGGTAAGTAGTTGCTATTACAACATGTTATATTTGCATGTTTATTTTCGTTGATCAATCTTATATGTCTGAATTAATTCTAATTTATTTAGTAGGTTATGGAGATGTAATAAAGAAGGCCTTAGTTGGTCTCAGATGATTTTAGATGGTTGCTCTTGATCCTAATGATATTGCTAAAAGGTATGATGGATTTATGATAAATAAGACTAAATTCCATAACAAAGATAGGGATAATAGAAAAAAAACTCAAAATAGTAGAGTTGTTGTGATTGCAAAGACAATAAGCTATGCAAGTGTCAATAATAAAACCTGTTATTGAAGATGTGGATTATTGTGGTGCATTGATAGATGTCATTGAATTAAAATACCATGAAAACCACAAGATTTGCTTGTTCAAGTGTGATTAGGTTGATGTTGTATAACCATGGTAGAGTAATTTAAAATGACGAATTTGGATTCACACTAGTCAACTTTCCACGGTTCTGTCATAGTGGTTAACACCCATATGTTGAACTATTTGCTTTTGCATCTCAAGTAGAACAAATGTTTTATGTGAAAGATCCCATCAATATTGATTGGCATGTTGTTGTGAAGAACATGTATAAATGGTAGAACAGCTATTGTTGAGGAAAAAAAGAAAAAATGAAAATGATCAATTCAAATAATGAGTTTTGAAATTATTACTTCATTTTGTATATGACAAAGAATTATAAAGATTTTTTTTTTCAATTATCTTTTTCCCCTTCTCAATTATGAAGAATATAAAGTTTGTTTTCTTTTTAACAAAACTGATTTTTTTTTTATAAAGAGATCAACAATTGACTATTTGCATTTTTTTTATATTTATATGTGCATGATCTCATTTTAAAAGTCATGAGAAAAAGTAGTATTACCAACAACCACAACAATCATAACCAATTAACACTCAACCTCGTTATGGGCAATCAAATTTGAAATTCAAAATCAGCCCTATCATCAGGTGAAACTTCTAATATACTTGTGATTTACATAGAATTAAAAATATAAATTTATATAGTTATTATTGAAGTGTTTTTTCCTCTAATAAACTTAGATGATATGTGCAAAAGAACTCGAGGCGCTATATAATGTCTTAACACATGGGCCATGTCAGAAAACCAATAAATTTGTATTAATATAAATTGTTTTCTTGATACACTTGCAACAATAGGGAATATGGCCCCCATTTTTTTTTTTGATAATTGGAAGGCAATGCCACAAGAATTTAAAAATGACATGTGGGAAGAAACTACGATAACAAATAAAATTCTTAATTTATATAATATATATTTTATTTTATTTCATTATATGAATGCATGATTTCTTTGTATGATGTAGAGAACATTTAAACTTGATGCAAACGATAAAAGTTGGGTCCTAAAGTCCATTGAGAAAAAATGAAAGGATTGAAAATGTAGATTGAAAAGAAAATATTATTTTAAGTTGTGAAAATACGTAATTCTCTAAATGTGATAATCGGGTCCTTCCTAGTCAATGAAATGAACTTAATGAATTTTAGAAATATGAGAAATGACAGGTATTAGTTACTTGTTATTCTTTTGTTTAGTTTATTCATTTAAAAATTAATGTTTTTTGTGTTTTTATCAATTACAATTTTGCTATTTAATGAATAGGCTCAAAGCAATAGAACTAAGAAATCGTTCATGACAAAAAATTGTTCACGCTACTACAACAAAAAGGTTTGCAAGAATATTAGAGGAAGGAGTAAATCATATCATTAATATAGACAATCTTAATGATTTTTTTTTTGCGATTTGATATTATCTTGATTGTTTTTTTTTCTTGAGAATAAAAAGCAAAAATGTCAGATGAAAATGAGCCAACTCGAGCGGAGTTGTTTATATTGACTCATACAAAAAAATGATGAAATAACTATTGGTGAAGCTTCAACACAAATAATTGTTTGTTTTTCTTTCTTACTCTTTACTTTTTTTTATTTTTCTTCATTTATACTAATGAAGTGAATACTTACCATGTCATAGTTATACCTTAATAAGCATGCAATTCAACAAATAGAGAGCTCAAAAAATGAAAATATAAGAAATTATGTTTTTTCTCAAATTATGAGAAAACATAATGGTCACGTGCGCATGTCTGGATTGGGCATTTTTCCTTTGGACATATGGGGTATAACACCTATCAAAGTAGAGTCTTTAAAAATGGCATCCACTGTAAAAAAGAAAACTGATGAAGAAATGCAACACATGCGGAAGGTGAAAAGTTTACAATCTACTGTAACACGATTGAAAGATGTTTTGAGTAAATTCATATCTACCTTATCACAAGGCCATAACCATTGTGATCAAGTAGTTGATGAAACATTTAATCATTTAGATGTCACATAGGTAATATCATGTTTGATAGTTGCATTTAGTCCTATTAGAATTTATTGAAAAAATCTTTTTGATGTCAACATTTGATATTTATGCTTATAGGATCCTAAGAATGATAATGTACATAAAGTATTTAGCAGTCAAAATAAGGTTTCCTCTTCAGCAGGCCATATAGCTTTAAAACCCCAGGTATAATGATCATTAACTAACTCATTAATTGTATAAAGTCTCTTGAAAACTTATTTAGTTATAAGTTATATAACATCATTGATAACATTATTAATTGATAGGTATCTTCAAGTCATCATTCATCCGTCTCAAGTTGCTTTGGCAACAATGCACAAAAGAATGAATTATTGAAGGAGGGGTAGCAAATGGGTGGGTTGGGTTAGGTTGAGTAACAGTTGAATATCAACTCACCCATATTGACCCACCAACCCACCATGACCCATAATCAATCATAGTTAAAGGGCCATAACCAACCCTGATCCACCCATATTGACCCACTTGACCCATTCATATTGACTTTTAACCACCATCACCCATACTAACCCACTTACCCTCACTTATAAATACAAAAAAGGGGTCGAGACGACTCATATACTCAAAATAATAAATTTTTAGAGAATAATCTCTCTCAAAACTACCACATGACAAAAATGAGTCAGGTAAACCTGTATACTTGAAAGTGCAAAAATTGTAGATAAATGCAGAAAATTGTAAAAAATAAAAAACACCAAAAATTATGAAAAATACAAAAAAATATAGAAAATTCATAACTTTTGCAGAAAAATCAGAAAATATGCGAAAAAATACCAGAAAAATATAGGAAATAGATGAAAAACACAAAAAAATGCAAAACATTATGCAAAAAAACACCAAAATTGTGGAAAAGACAGAAAATTACCAAAAATTCAGAAAATATAGAAAAAACAAAAATTGCAAAAATACAAAAATTGCAGAAAATAACAGGAAAATTGAATAAATACAAAAAAATGCATAACTTTTATAAAAGTGCTTTCGCAAAAGTACTTTTATGAAAGTACTTCTATAAAAGTGCTTTCTTAAAAGTACTTTTATAAAAGTACTTGTATGCTTTCATAAAAATACTTTAATAAAAGTGATTTAATGTAAAAGTACTTTCGTAAAAGTAGTTTTATGCTTTCATAAGTATTTTCGTAAGAGTACTTTAGTAAAAGTGCTTTAATGTAAAAGTAGTTTTATGCTTTCATAAGTGTTTTCGTAAGAGTACTTTAGTAAAAGTGCTTTAATGTAAAAGTAGTTTTATGCTTTCATAAGTGTTTTCGTAAGAGTACTTTAATAAAAGTGCTTTCATGTAAAAGTGCTTTTATAAAAGTCATTTATAAAATTGCTTTTGTAAAAGTGTTTTTGTATAAAATTGTATGCGAACACGAAAATTAATAAAATCCATTTTATTTCACTTTTATTGTCAAAATCAAATGTGGCATAGTGGTTTGGAAGTATAATGAAATGTTGGCACACTAGGAGACTTGAGTTTGAATCACTACAACTTCTAAGTTTTGTGATTTGGTGAATATAAATAGAGTTGACTTTGACTCAATCCATCTTAACCCTAATGGATACCCTCGACCCAACCCACCCTAACCCTTTTCCACTGACCTTAAAGGGTTGCTCGACCCATATTAACCCACCAATAGATTGGGTGGGTCAAACGGGTTGGGGTCAAGATTGGTAGCCCTACATTGAAGTTGTGGAATAAGTGAATATAAAATAACTATAAAAAAGGGAAGAATACTTATAATTATAGGCTCAAGTAATTTAAAAAAACTAATTTGATTTTTTACTTTAAATTTATTTTTTGGGTATTGTTTTACTAACAATAGGATTTCATAATAAGATGTAACAAAAGTTTTCTTAAGAAATTTGAAAAAACAAGTATTTGTGGATAACGCAACTATTGTTATCAAAGATATATCGAAAAAAGTGGGTAATGTAGAATTAGGGGAAGAATTTTGGATGGTATATATATGGAGGTACTAATATTGTGTGAAAAGCCTTTGATAAGACGACATGCACGTCTTAAAACAATTAGTACAGCTGTTTGAGCAACCATTGCTTGGCCACATTTTTGGTAATATAACATTTAGTGATTTTTACTTTGACATTTATAACTAAATTTAATTATATGGTTAGATTTTTTTTCTCTTCTAAAAAGTTGTAAATACTAATTTAATTTGACTCCTTTTTGTATTATTTTTTTCTTATAGATTGTTGAATAAAAGGAATGCAAATGATGGTGAGTATAAAATGCTTATAAATTGCTTCATTCTCGATTTTATAAACTTAAAAGAAAAGTTTTGACTAATGTGGTGTTGTCTTATAATATAAGCTCATTTTCTTTTCATCAATTATGAGAAAAGTGAAAGCATTCAATGTCAACTTAATGAATTATTGTTTTCAAAGAGAAAAAAGTTGTAGAAGTCAAATATACTGGATAAATCATTTCTTATTTATGATCTTAATAACTCAGATATAGTATCAGTTTCTGAAACACAATTCTCCTGGTGTGTTACACCGTTCACTATTGAAAAATATATTATTAGAGGCATAGGTCAGAGACATTTGATAAAAAGTACCTCAATAGATGTCCAAATATTGCTGCACTTTGTGGATGCCTCTAGTGTTTTATTTTTATGCCTCAATTAATTTAAGGGTGTTTTTTGATATTATTAAATATAATTTACCAAATGACAAGGGTCACCCATTTTTCCCATCATTTTCATGCCCAAGTGCAATAGAGCTTTAATTCGTCTACTCATTCTATTTTTGCGCAAAACAAAGAACTCCAACTTTGTCTTCTCATTCTATTTCTATGCAAAACAAAGAGCTTCAACTTTCCCTTATTGTTTTAATTCTGTGCAAAACAGAGTATATTCATCTTCGTATTCTCGTTCTACTTCTATGCAAAACAGAGTAGTTTGTTTCTAATTATATTTCTTCCTGTACGGTATAGGAGTAAAGAACCATGGATTTGACTAACATTTTTGAGATTTCATCAAAAGAAGACAATAGCTCTAATGGACAAGAAGAACAACAACTATTTTATTGATATAGTTAGGGCTTTATGATTTTAGCATTATTTCTATTGAATAGTAGATGAGTCAATCTAATTTACTTCAATTTTGGTTTTTTTCTAATTTGTTAAATAATAAATGAACCAATCATTCTAATCTTCTCCTCCAAATGTCCTTATCTATTCCAAATGATTTTAGCGGATGACATTAAGTGTTATGATCTGCAATTACTGATCTTTATCCAATATACCATATGATCTGGAATAGGGAATTTGCAAGGAACAACTATATGATCTAACTATGTAGGCTCTCAAGGAAAGGATTCTTGGCTCAAGGCTACCAATGAGGATCTTTGCAAGGAACTTTATTTATCTTCTCAATACCCTGTAGCATAATTCCTTCTTTATATAGTTGTTAAGTTTTATTTTATTTTTTTGGTTGTCTCAACATATCTCCATTTTGCTCTAGTCATAATGGATCTATTTATTTTTGTCAAAATGAACTATAATATGGTATTTACATGTCAAGATGGTATGGCTGAAACTATAACTTGTATGCCACTTATCTTGGATCAACATGTCCAAAAAAATGCATCATTTCAACCTAACCTAGCTATTCCAACCATATGGCTCCATTGTAAATCAGATTAGCAAGTTAAGTTTCTTGTTTCTGTTGGTGCTTATATACTTTTATTTATTATTTTATTTTTAATATCTATACTTTTTGACTTTAATTTGAGATTTACATATTAACTCATTTATATGCCAATTTCAACAAATGACAATTCTAAGGAGATTGATGAAGTAGCAGAAGAGTGGGAGCATGCAATTCTGCAATTACTTATTGTTATTATCTTCATTTTCTTGTGTGAGAAAGCGCAAACTACAGAGTATATAAAAATAATTAAGGCATTTATTAGGAGGTAAAGGCTATGGATAAGGAAATTAAATTATAAGAGTGGCACTTGATGCTTATCAAATTGGAAGATCTGAAAAATAAAAACTTTATCCTATAGGATTTCAAACTAAACTATCTTAAATCTTTCTGGCTTGGAATCCAGTGATTCCACTACTATTTTTTTAGATAAGATAATAACCTTCCTAAACAAATCCTTGTTTCTAGACCACAAACACAAGCAAAATTTAGGAATTCATCAAAACCCAATCTATTTTCAAACTAGGTATTAGTTGTATGACTTCAATAGAGGATTCCCATTAAAACATAAAAAAGATAAAAACCTAACAAAAGAAACCTTTGAAAATGTAAAAGGCCCTCAGCGCAATCTCCTGGCTTCCCTTTCAAACTCGAGCAAGGTGAGGATATCACCCTCCTTGATAGGTCCCTTCATGTTCCTCCTGATAAGCCTGTTTTGGTCATCCAAAAACTTGACCATTCATGTTCCTCATGATAGGTCCCTTCATGTTCTGGTCATCTAGAAACTTCTTCCGAGAAAAGAAGTTGAAGACCGCTCCCTCGCTCAAAGCTAATGTACAACGAAAGAAGAATGACTACACTACAATTTTTTATATTATATGAATTGTTTGTCTTGTTGTTTTGTGTGATTTCTATGTCTCATGTCTATCCATTCTCTCAATTCAAGAATTCACATCCATAACACAAGAGTGTGATACGTTATGAGTTATTTTTCCTCATGTATCATGTCATGCTACATCCAAGGGAATTTTCAAATTACAATCAAATTTTTATTTAAGTAGCATTTATTATTTTTTACCTTTACAAGGATTTGAAATAACATGCCTACATTTATTACCTGAATTGATAAATTGTATTAATTAATATAAGAATCATTCACTTCCTACTCTAAGAAAAGAAAAGAGTTTCCAATACTTCTAAAATAAGAATTAATACAAATTCTCATATGCATTCCTATGAAACAAATTCAAAGAAAAAGAGAAATCCATCTATAAAAACAATTCACTTCCTACTCTAAGAAAAGAAAAAAAACAAAGTTCATCTTGACATTCCATCTATTACAATATTCTCCCATTCTTATGAAGTTGAAAACAATTCGCTTCCTACTCTAAGAAAAGAAAAAGAACAAATTCTCATATGCATTTGTATTAATTAATATAAAATGCCTACATTTTTATAGATGGATTTCTCTTTCTCTTTGAATTTGTATTAAATAATATAAAACAATATACAAAAAAATGGTTATCTTTCAATATATATGTGAATGAATTATTGTAAATATCAAATTAAATGTTTTTATATAGATTTACATAAGCTTTACATATGACAAATAGTTTTTAAAATAAAAATAATTGATCTTTAGAGCCCGACACAAGTGCCTCTAAATAAAAGTAACCAATACTTTTAGTGGCAATTACAAGTGCTACTAAAAAGCATAACTATAATTCTTAAAATTACTTTTAGAGGCAAATTATATGCCTCAAATTTAATTAAAATGCACATTTAGTGGCATTTATACATGCTTCTATATAATGCTTTTCAGCGGTAATCGCCTAAGTGCCTCTATAACATTTAGATGCTAGACATTTAAAAGCAATCACCAGAGTGCCTCTAATTCTTTTCAGATGCATTTTTTTAGGGGCATTTTTTGTTGACTCTGAAGGGATATGATATCCATCACATGGACGCCCAAATCTTGCGGAATGAACAAGGTGAATTTCAAAAAATTCTCCCATCTTTGTAAGGAATCGAATTCCCTATTTTAAGAAAAACCTATTTTTCAATTATCAATCTTGAACCATTAACCAAACCAAATCAGAACCAAAAGGAGTAGAATGGAGGATGTGCCTGATATGGAGAATTAGTATCTCCCAATGGAGGTGTTTACACCCAAAGAATGATCCAAAATCTGCTCTCACTGAATATGGCGCAATACAAGATGGAGTAGAATCAACAATGTTCTTCCAAAAGAACTTGACTCTTCGCAAAAATCAACAGGATGGCTTGTGAATACAGCTCCAATCAATCTTTTCCCCAAAAGATTGGTATCAAGATCAAATCTTGATTGCTCCTGTAGAGAGCAAGAGATCGAACTACTGGAGGTGGCGACTATAGGAAGGAGGCGGCAAGAGAGTATTCGTAGGGTGCAGAATTCTCTCTTCTTGTGATTTCAGCTCTGAAAAAAAGAGTTTCTTTGATTGCATATCAAGGTGTCCCCTCTACCAACAATCTCCCATAGAAAGTGGTACTTCCTCTCGATGTGCTTCGACTTCGAGTGGGTTCGTGGCTCCTTAGCCTGAGCAATGGCTCCATTGTTGTCACACAACAATGGGATGGGTGATGTGTTGAACGGAACTACTCCCAACTCGTGAACGAACATCTTCATCCACACGACTTCTTTGGCAGCCTCACTTGCGGCAATGTTCTCGGCCTTGATCGTGGAGTCTAAAGTGGACCCCTGTTTGCTGCTTTTCTAGCAAACAGCACACGATCCTATCGTGAAAACATATCCAGATGTAGACTTTCTATCATCTGGATCCGATTGGAAATCGGCATCTGTATACCCTTGGATCTGTAGTGAGCTACCATCAAATACTAGACAAAACTCTTTTGTCATTCAAAGGTACTTAAGTATGTTTTTCACAGCAATGAGTTACCATCAAATACTACACTCACTGCCTGAGCAATGTCAGGACAAGTGCACAGCATAGCATACATGATGCTCCCTATGGCAGAGGCATAAGGAACATCTTTCATGCCATCAATCTCCTTAGAGGTCTTGGGAGACATTTTCTTGGAGTGAGTGACTCCGTGCCTGAAAGGAACATTTCCTTTCTTGGAGTTCTCCATGTTGTATCTTTTGACTATTTTGTCAATGTAAGCAGATTGGGATAATTCTATTATCCGCTTCGATCTATTTCAATAGAGTCGAAGACCCAGTATATAGGAGCTTTCTCCAAGATCTTTCATGGAGAATTGCTGTGAAAGCCATACTTTCGACGTAGTTAACATTCCTACATCATTCCCAATGAGTAGAATGTCATCTACATACAGAACCAAAAACGTAAAATTGTCACCACTGGTCTTCCTGTAAACACAGGGTTCATCCAGATTCTGTTCGAAGTCAAATGATTTGACAGTAGAGTCAAAATGGATGTTCCAACTTCTACAAGTTTGCTTAAGTCCATAAATGGATTTATTAAGTATTTATACCATGTTTTCCTGACCTACAGCAATGAAGCCTTGCGGTTACTGCATATAGATATGTTCAATAAGATCTCCATTCAGGAATGCAATCTTGACATCCATCTGCCAAATCTCATAATCATGGTATGCTGCTATAGCTAGCAAGGTCCTAATAGATTTAAGCATGGCCACTAGCGAAAATGTTTCATCATAATCGATGCCTTATTTCTGAGTGTACCCTTTTGCTATCAAACGGGCTTTGAAGGTCTCAACCCTACCATCGGGGCCCTTCTTCTTCTTGTAAATCCATTTGCAACCGTTTGCTTTTACCTAGGATGGTGGATCTACTAGAGTCCAGACTCCATTGGTCTCCATTGAGTCCATCTCTACTCTTATGGCCTCCAACCACTTTTGGGAATCTATGTCCAACATAACTTCCACGTAAGTCACGGGATCCTCCTCACTAGTCAAGGTTTTCACCAGGTAACTATTCTAATCATAACCATAACAGACTGTGGCTTGGATACCCGAGTGGATCTTCTAGGTTGGTCACTACCTGGAACTTGTGGGGCATCTCCCATTGCTCCTGAGCTCTCTTCATCAAGAACAACTTCCTGACGATGGGTGTCCAGGATGTAATCGGTTTCCAAGAATTGTGCATTTCGACAGCAGAACACTTTCTGCTCACTTGGGTCATAGAATAGGTAACCTACAGAGCCTTTTGGTAACCTACAAATAGGCAACGACTGGTCTTGGATTCCAACTTGTCTGCACTCGTTCTTTTAACGTGTGTTGGACAACCCCAAATCTTTAAGTGTCTAACACTTGGTTTCTTTCTGGTCCAAAGTTCATATGGAGTATTCGGAACCGACTTGGTTGGAACCCGATTCAGCACGTAAATCACAGTCTCTAATGCGTAACCCCAAGAGGATGTGGGTAACTCTAAGTGTATGAGAAGCGATCGGACCATATCCAATAAGGTCATATTCCTCTTCTCTGAAACACCGTTAAGTTGTGGTGTAGCAGGAGGAGCTAATTGTGATACTATCCCATTTTCCTTTAAGTAATCTCTGAATTCGTCAGAGAGATATTCGCCACCTCGATCTAATCGTAAGGCTTTAATTTCTCTCCCTAATTGTTTCTCGACCTCTTGTCTGAATTCTTTGAACTTTTCAAATGATTCAAACTTATGTCTCATTAGGTACACGTAACCATATCATGAAAAATCATCTGTGAAGGTGATGAAATACACGTGTTGATTCTGTGTCATAACACTCAGGGGACAACATACATCAGTATGTATGTGGT
This sequence comes from Nelumbo lutea, assembly GCF_056320005.1. Lineage (NCBI taxonomy): Eukaryota > Viridiplantae > Streptophyta > Magnoliopsida > Proteales > Nelumbonaceae > Nelumbo > Nelumbo lutea. Next base: position 66,503,407 of record NC_142687.1, on the reverse strand, counting down.
CAAGTGTGTCTGTACATCTTTTAGGCTTACCGTTAAATGGTCATTTTGTCATCTTGCCTTGTAAGCAAGGCTCACAGGTGGAAAGATCTTCTGCAGTTAGAAAATCCAAAGAATCATCCTTTACCAACCTTGTGATTTGGTCAACACCAATGTGGCCAAGTCGGTAATGCCACAGACACGTGGGATTAACTGTATCACGGGCTCTCTTCTTGGGGATTTCGGCCGACGTAGTTTCGGTTATGTTAGTTTTACAGAAGGGTGTAGAACATAGAGACCGTTCTCTAGTTTCCCGTATGCGATGAATCTGTTGTTTCTTTTAATAGTAATCGTATTAATAAAGAAGACAGAATAACCATCTGCACACAGTTTCGAGACAGAAATCAAATTTATTCTTAAATTTTGTACATAAAGACAATTTTTTAGTACAATTGTTCATTTTCTAAAAAATAACTCCACGGTTTCTATGGCCGCGGCTGCAACAATTGCATTAGTCCCCAAGTAGAGTGTGACTTCTCATTCACTCAGTCTTCTATTTACTTTGAACCCATACAGTGAGTTACACGCATGAGCTGAAGCCCACAGTCAATACACCAGGATGCAGAATCTACCAACAGATTGGTTTCTATAATACAAGTTTCGAAATTATCTTTTTCTTGGATTCCAGATAGGTAGGGCAATTCCTTTTCCAGTGGCCAGTTTTCTTGCAGAAGTGACATGCATCCAATGCTTTGTCTCTCTTCTGCTTCTTACCCTTAGTTACTAATTTGACTTTTTTTTTTGCTTTTTGTTGTATTATTTTTTTCTTGCAGATTGTAGGAAAAAGAGAATGAAGATGGTGTCAAGATGAAATACTTTTTTTTTTCTTTTCTTAGAGTAAAAAGTGAATTGTTTTTTGTATTTTTTATTCTATATGTTTTTGTAGATGGATTGCTCTTTTCTCTTGGAATTTGTATCAATTAATATGAAACAATATTTAAAAGCAATGGCCATCTTTTAATAGATATTTGAATGAATTGCTTTAAATAGCAAATTAAATGTTTGTATATAGATTTACATAAGCTTTAGAGGCAGCCATAAGTGTCTCTAAATAAAACCAATTACTTAAGTGGCAATTTTAAGTGTTGCTATAAAGATTAAAAAGTATTCTTAAAATTATTTTTAGATGTAATTATATTTGCCCCAAATTTAATTAAAATGCCCCTAAAAATGTATATTTAGTGGCATTAATATATGCTTATATAAAATGCTTTTAGCATCAATGCTTTAGAGGCAAGATTATGTGCCTCAATATCTCATCTTTAGAGGCACTTATAAGATATGCCTCTAATTATATGACAAGTGCTTCTATAACTTTAGAGGCAATCACCTAAGTGCCTCTAATTCTTTCCTACAGGCATTTTTTCTATGTTTAGAGACATTTTTTTTATTGGCTTTGTAAGTAATTTTTCTAGTAGTGTTCTTTCATTGTGTCTATTAATGTGCAACATTTTATCAAATTATAGTTACATATAAGCCCTCCAAAGACCTAAAGATATAGGTTTAAAACTGTCCAATGAAAATTCCAGAAGCCAAAACCCTTATTCGCACGAGAGAGAGAGAGGGAATTCAATTAGCCAACTGAATACAAAACGGATGACCTACTTTATATTGCTAGGCACTTATTAAATTAAGAATTTCAATTGCGTACAATTGGAATCACTTGGAGAAAACTTCAATACAAGATGTGCTATGTTGTTTGGACTAAGGAGTGACCATATAGACAATCTACATAGCCCTTATGGACACTTTAGATTTCTCGCATCATTCCTTTGCATGAAAAATGGGTGGGATCATTTAGAGAATAATACTCATTAAACTAATTATGGTACCTTCTTTTGTAAGTGATTCATATCCCAATAGTCAAGTTGAAGGAATAATGTCCAAGTCAACTTCCTTGAGGGATGCCATCAATTCCTCATAATACAAATAAATGTATTTATTGTTTACTTTCCATAGGACCTTGCAAGGAATTGGATAACACCTACTAGAAACCAAATTAATTTTGAATGACCAATACAATAACTCACTTGATTAAAATGACAAAAAGAAAAAAGAAAACTCAAATGATACAATAACTCATCTATACACCTGTTTAAGATGATACAAAAAACCAAATTCAAATGACATAATAACTTAAATGTTACAAAAAAAACTAATTGTCAATAAACTCTCAATATAACTGTCACAAAAAAATCAACCATTTAATTGTTTTTAACAAAAAACCAATTGCACCCAAAATATAATAATTAAACAACTTTTGAAGTTCCACATTATCATGTTCTTAGGGTCAGTTCAGTTCACAATTGGAACTAGAATCAAAATCCTTCAAAATCGAAATTGGAATGATTTATTACCATAGTTTGTTTGGTTTAAACATGAATTGAAATAAGTTGAAATGGGGATTTCATTCCCAAGAGAGGGGGAGGGAATAACCATTCCCTTAAATTAATTACCCCTAGCAACTATATCAAAATTTTTTAATGCTCCTAGTGACAAAAACCGAAATAAATTTGGTTCGGTTCAGTTCAATTTGAAACTCCATTTCGGTTTGGTTTTGTTGGGGAATATGATCAAACCAAATAATCAACTAGGTTCTCAGTTCTAATCGAACTGACTGATTGTACACCCCTACATATACCTAATTGTTATAAAATCTCCTATATCCATCTTCATCAAAGTGCCCTATATCCATTCAATAAAAAATTCAAAGTTTAATGGATTTACATGGAAATAAATTCAAGAAAAAGGAAATATATCAAACTCTAGTAATTAATCTCTAAAAAGTTATGATCTATGAAGTCCAAATGTTGAATTCTCACGTTGTGAGTGATTCCATTAACATATTTAGAACTCTTGCACCAATCAATTTATATCAAATATTAGAACCCAAATTTAAGGTTAATGCCAATAATTTAGATTTTTAATGTTTCATATCACAATCAACAACTTCATATCATGATTAACATCAATCAAAGTCAGCTCCCAATGAAAATCAATGTTGTTGCCCATTTAAATTAGGCTTTTTCGAGATTATAGTTCAAATTTACCATGCTGAAGCCACCTGGCGCTTTATTCCTCCCAAACCTAAAGCCCACATAAGTCATGAATAATTATGGAATAATTGACTAATTCTACAAACATGAATAAGATCATGAATAACTATGGTATTGGTTTATTGGCATCCTCAATTATTAATACCATTTATCAAAGAAAAATGACTTATGGAAAGGATATTCTTAGTGACTTAAGCTTCTAACCTCATACAATGCACATACCAAAATAGTAGCAATCTTAAATATAGGCAAAAATAGGATGCAAAGATCGTTAACAAGGGACTGCTTGTCTAGATGGTACCATTTGTAATATGTAAATTTTGTGAACATTTTTGTATTTTTCTTTTCTTGTTCTATTTATTTCTCATAGCGTTTTTGTCAGTAGGTCGTGCCTTTTATGAGAGAGAGTGGGTTGACACCAAGCAATGGGCCCTTCATGCTTCTCATAATTTTGATAAAATGAGGGGGTTGCACTTCTACCAAGCATTGATGTTCTATGTATGCCATATGACAAATAATGCATGAATATAAATTTATGTTAGAAATTGGATGTTGTAGAGTCACAACATATGTCCACCTTCCATGGTATAGCTCTCTTGTATAGAATATTCAAAAATTCTATTAGTTGATTAAGATAATACATTACATAAAATAACATATATAAAAGCAAATATTCCACCTAAGAATAATCCTCAATTCTTGCATTTGGCACTAGGGTGGTGGTAGTTGCAACACTAGTTTGTTCCTCCCTATCTAAGATGTAGCTCCATCCCTTAGAACTAGTGCTCTACATCTCTGAAAAGGAGATCCACCCCTTTGGGATAACAATCTACCCCTCTTAGATGTCTCTCTAGTCCTAACCTTTGTTTCTCTTTGTGCCCCTTCTAATGCTTGTGTTGAACTTCTTCTATATAACCCTTGGCCAACACTCACACCACCACCATCAGCACCCCTGAAAATTGCATAATGGTTAACTGTGATGCAGCCTTTTGTGCGAGGTCGGGCACAACTACTATAGCTTTCTCCAGGATAGAGTGTAGAAAGCTATGAACTCTTTCAGCCTTGGACACGGAATTGAGAGTTATCAGGCTCGGAGTGTTAGATGTTAAGGATTTTGCTACGGTGGAAGCATCATCGAATCAAACTCCAAGTTGGCGATAGAACTAATAAAAAACCCTAAGGCAGCAAAGTTCCATCGTTTTTTAACACAATAGCAGATGCCTTGGGTTTCATTCCTAAACATCAGCCTGTTAATTTCTCCTTCATCCCACATTGGGCCAACAACTTGCCCACAATGTAGCCAGCCCAGTGGGCAAAATCCGAGGGCAGTTGGTGTTACAACACCTTAAAGTTTGATAGTTGCAATCACCTCTCCTATAAATTGTATGACATAGTTGCAAGTTGACCCCCTTTGTTTGAATTCTTTAAAAGAGGAATGAAAGTGTCCAAAATATCCATTTACTTATTTTTTATCAAAATGTTTGTTTTCCAGATTTTGTCTAGCCCAAACACTTTTAATCTCTTTTTAGTTGATTTATTGTTCAAATTTTCCTGTCATCAATTACTCAAAGGTAAAGCTGTAACATTAAATTAATTCTTTTTGTGTTGTTTATAAATTTGTATTATTATTTTTTTTTTGTAGAAACACGCTTTATTAGTAATTACATGGACATCTTGGATATTTTTGTGCATCTTATTAATGGATTGTAATAGGAGGGATCAATTTACAACCTAGTCATTATAAAGCTCAAGGGAGGTCATTGAAATTACTTAACTTTGGGGGAAGTTTCAATAATGGTAAAAAACTTAAGGGAAGATTTCAATAGTTTACCCTAGATTTTGTTCTTCCCATAATATCTTTAGTTTTTTTTTATTTCAGCTTGTTCTTTCATTGAATTTTTCAAGGGTAAATTTCTTAAACTATCCTTATGGTTTAGCTAATTGACTAAATAAACCCCTATTATTTGACTATTGTCTAATGCTACCCCTATTGTTTCTAACAATTGACTAGCTCTATCCTTATTGTTAGCATTCGTTAGCATTCCGTCAAAACTTGTACACACATGATGTATAAATTTTTTAAAACCCAATTTTACCCTTTTGTCCCTCTCCCTTCTCTTTCCTTCTTCTCCTTCCTTCTCTTTCTCTTCCTTGTTTCATCACCTCCATCTCCGCTCCCCCTAAAATCCATCAAATACATTAATCTCACTGAGACAACCCTGATGTAGAAATCCATCCTATAACAGAACCCTCTGAAGAGATTTGACCTTCAATATAAGAAACTATAAGCCAGAGAAGAGAAAAAACAAGGGCCCTATCAATTGGTGGAATTTGTTTATGGAGACCTAGATTTAAATTAAAAGAAGTTGTTTTGGGTTCTATACTAGGGTAGTGCTTTGGAGACGAAGGAGAAGAGGGTTTAGATCTATCTCTTCGTAGAAGATTCAGTGGTCTGGAGATCTATATTTAAATTAAAGAAATTGTTATGGGTTCTATACAAGGTAGTGATTTGGGGATGAAGGAGAATAGTGTGATCGTCAGCATTGGCTCCGGTTCTAAGTCTTCTTCCTCCATTAATGCCATAAATAGTGGCCGTGACACCTCCATTAGTAAGTCCCACCTTAACCAGTGAAAGAACAGATATGGATTGTGGAAGTTTCCAATGATTTGCTCCTTGTCAATGATTTTGGCCAACGACACCATCTACTTCAAGTGTTGTCTAGTCCTTGAATGATAGAGGATCTTGAGCTAGATAGTAGAGGATCTTGAGTTGGGGCTTAAACATGATTTTCTCCTTTGATTTCAAGGGTTTTTATGACTCTTGAACATGTAATTCTATGCTAAGGAAGATGAAGATGATGACAGAAAGCATCCCCATTTTATGATCTTGCAGCGTTCACAATGTTGTCCTTGTCGACAAGTTTACTAGGATCCCCAAGGTCCAACAACTGTTGCAGGACTTTTTAACGAGAAAGAGCTCTACAAGAGTATCAACCCTGATGAGGTCATTGCTTAATGTCTACGCAACTACCCTTTTGCGCTCCATGTCTGGAGAAATGCAGCTTCAACTACAAATTCGATGTTGATCGATATTCCAGTTGGGAGGTTTCAATTCTTTCCCATTCAGCGAGTTATTAGCGTGGGCAATCCCTTATTGTCCCAGTAGTGGCCTCAATGTGCTCCGCTACCACCAGATCGATCAGTGAGATCCATTAAGGGTCAAAACTTGGGTATCTTGGAACATCTTGATAATTCACTTAAGTGGGTGATTATATTGATAGGATCGACCTCTTTGTCGGACAAAGTGAATGATTGGGCTTACACTCTCTTTGATGAAAACCTAAACTGTTAGCAGTGGATTTCAATTGTATTTGAAATTTAGCTTTGTAAAATATATTTATATGATATACATATATTAATGTTTTATGAAAAATATTTGCAAAATGTTTTAATTACCGAAATTCATCTAAGTAGAGAGTGTGACACTACACCTTGCAGCCAAGAGGGAGTCATTCCTTGTTGGGTAGTGTTTGATCACTATGGGTTGAGAGGTTAAGTATAAAAAACCATTAAGGACCGATTACCTGGTGGGATATATCTTACTTAAGTCCATTATCCATGGATTTTCATAGGATGACTGAATTTAATGATCATTTATGTGTAAATATTGGGCCCATGGTGGTATGCTTAGGGGTTCACTACATTCAACAGTAAATTTGGCTAAGCTTTTTCATAGAGGTTGGGTTAAACCCGTGTGGACTTATGTGAGGTCATTGTGGGGTCTTACGCCATACAAATCAGACATAAATTAGCCATACAATATCTTGGTTCATGAACCTTTGAAGGAAATGGGCCTAAGGCCATAATTAATATGATTAAATAAGCTGTCACAAGACAGTTTAAGTTGTCACGAGACATAGGGTGAATTTGGGTTTGGATCAGAGTATGGAAAACCTAATCTTATAAGAAGATTAATTTGTCACGTGACAATATAAGTTGTCATGTGACATGGGGTGAATTTGGGTTTGGATCTTGGTATGAAGAACGTAATCTTATAAGAAGATAAAGTATACCTCTAATTAAAGTCCATATTTTATTTATATTTAGATTATCTCGTAATTAGATTATGAGATAATTCCATAAGAGATTATAAAATAGGAGGGGGTAGACCAGTCTAAGATAATTTCTTATTTTTGTAGTTTGTAGTTATCTCTGCACCATTTTGTCTCCAAGTTTTTTCCTAACTCGACATCAGCTATCAAGGAGTATTAGATATCAGTTTTCTTCTATTTTTTTTCAAGAAAAATTCACAAGAATTTCAGGCTTATATTCCATAGTTCGATCCAAGCAGTTGGCTTGCAGTTTTGATGAAAATTGTATTGCTGAATTAGCTTCACTCATACATTGCACCAGCTTCAGTGGAGACTGGTTTTATGATTGTTTTTGGGTGTGAGTTTCTACTTTGAGATTTGCGTTTGTGGTATTTGTATTAGTTATAAATCTCCCTACTTGTTTGGTTTCAAATTTGATTCAATTTAGTACAAAGTTGATCATAAAAAGTATAGTTTTTCAAAACACAAAGAATTCAATTCCCAAAAAGATTTGAAAAATTTTAAAAATTTGTCAAACTATTTAGCATGGTTTAGCTATCCATACGATGGATTATAATCCTTCCAAAATCTCTTATGCTAAATCCCATCAAGTCAAAACCAACAAACATCGACAGAATTTGATTTGCCTTGTGTTTATAATTACGGAGAAAGGGTTGAAGAAAGCCAAGTTAAGCCCGTGTTTTATCCGTGTGCCACCAAAAACCAAGCTTCTCTAATGGAGAACAATCCAACTCGTTTGGGGGCACAGAAGAGTACGTACCGCCCGAGGTCATGAGAGGGGAACGGATTTGTCATCCATTGGTGGGCACTCGAGAAAACCCCATTTCGGGGGGAAGAACCGAAAGGAAACGTTTCGTAACATATTGATGGAATCCATAACGAAGGTCAATAAAGTAATTTGACTTAAGGATAAAATGGATATTTCAATCATTCCATCAATATTTAATGACAATATTAATTTAATGGAACAATAGGCGTATAATTAGTCGGTTAGCCAAACCACAAGGATAATTTAAAAAATTTACCAATTTTTTAATAATCCCCAATACCTCTTTCTACACAATGCATCAAACAGGTCCCCACAACTGTGGATATATGTTATTTAGTATTTACAGGTACAGAATCCGTCCCGGCCCGGTCCGTCACCATTTCTTCAACCCTATCGGCCTGTTGTTGTCAAACGGCTCGTAGTGCGCGTTGGAGTGGCTCTCCCTGCACCTGGACGAAAAAGAAAGCGGGAAAACCCTTCTCTTTCGTCTAGCTTCTTGGCAAGGCAAGGAGTAACCATAGTTAGCCAACCCTTCTCTTCATCATCTGTCTAATCCATCCATGGCTTGCTGATTCCAACAACAGAAGTTCAAACTCTTTAAGAAGAACATTTAGCGTTCTGAATATCCTTTGTACCGTCAACCATTTTGTCAACTGCCGTTTTTACAGGAAAGGAATATATCCTTTAAGGAGAACGAGAGTATAAACTGCACTGATACACCTCGATGGGTATAAAGGTGCTTTTTCTTCTCCTATCACCCACCCCTCTTAAGTTCATAATTGTCCGCTTATCTGCATTCGTTTTTTCCCCTCGTTTTATCACTTCGTGCTTCAATGTTTGCTTTAGATTCAATCAACCTAGAACTCCATGTCTCTTTTGTTCACTGTATTCGATGCTAGGGTTTAACGAAGCTTCTTGCGGACAATGCTCCCAAGTGCATGAAAGAGCAGAAGTTCGAGAGCTATTTTGGCCGTAAGATCGCCGTTGATGCCAGTATGAGCATCTATCAGTTCCTCGTCCGTAACTTCCAACCCAAATTGCAAAATATTTTCAATTGTCTTTTAAAGCATTACTAAAGTCGTCTTACCACTCCCCAATTCCAAGGGGGAAAAGAAAAAATTCAAGTGCTTTCTAAAAGTAAAAATATGCTGATAATCCAGATTGTCGTTGGGAGGAGTGGGACCGAAATGCTCACAAATGAGGCTGGCGAAGTAACGAGGTAGGAATTAGAGTTTCCTTTTAAGTGAACGTCAATTGCAGGAAGGAAAAAAAGGTTGAATTAATTTAACTCCTGTTCTCTAATATTATATTTCGTCTCTCATTGACTTCAGCTTTTAAAACTTGGTACATTATGTTTTCCTTTGTTATGCATTATAGTCATTTGCAAGGAATGTTTACTCGGACTATTAGGCTTCTTGAAGCTGGAATGAAGCCTGTGTAAGTTGTCACTGTTTCCTTTTCCTCAGTATTTCCATATAATAGTAATAGACAGTTCCAGTCACTCATATCATGTAGCAATGCAACAGTTAGCTGAATTTCTTAGCTTTTGTATTAGTTATGTCTTTGATGGGGCACCACCTGATTTGAAGAAGCAGGAGCTGACAAAGCGGTATGTTTTCCATTTCAATGGCACTTTGTTACTTATTTGATTTGATTATACGGATAGTTAGGATTCATGGTTTATCTTGGGCTATTGTTACTTAATAGTGAATACTCTAGTTGCAGTTACACACCTGTAGGAAGAAACTGGCAAGCAAATCAAAGTTAGACAGAGGAAAGGATGAAGATCAAATCTAAAATCAGTTTTCCTGGTTCTCTAGGGTTCAGTTGCACATAAGAACAACTTCTTTACTAGTACAAATAATACTTGACTCCCTTATAGTGATTGGAAGTCAACTCTTTGTATCAAACTAATAGAAAGTAAAAGCACTTTTTTTTTTGAATTTTGCTTTGATAAGCAACAGTAAAGATTCATGAAAAAACCCCAGATTGCTCATGACAAAGAGTCATAGACAGAACAACAGAAATAGAGTAATACAAGATAAAGGGAAACAAGTGCAATCTGTTACAGAGTGCTCCGAAGCCTTGGACAACCCCATTATAGAAGACAGCTTTTAAGGAGTTACCCTACCCAATAGGGCCAATTAAACTTAGGAGAATTTGTCCATTGTGGTCCATAGGGGTGGACTCGAGCCGAATGTCTAGCTATTTGAGCCTGGCTTTTCAATAAACCATTAGGCTCGAGCTCGATTAGAGCTAGATACTTGAGTTAAAAGCTCATAAGTTTGAGCTCAGCTCAGCTCGAACTCGATAGTGAGCCAAACATTTTATAAAAATAAAAATATGCATATAAAAATTTATTTTTTATTTGACATATAAAAAATCAAGAATTATAAAAATTAGTTATTATTATATATATAAAAAATAAAAATATTATACATATAATATTTTTATATTTATTAATTTTTGTAAGTATAATATATGTATATATGTGTAAAAGCTTGATTAGGCTCGTGAGACTCATGAGTCGAGCTTTATTGGGCTCGAGCTCGGCTCAGTTAGCAAATGAGCCTATATATCAGGCTCGAGCTTGACTCGAAGCTCGATTTAGAATGAACTGACCTGAGATCGAATAGCTCGTGAAAAGCTTGGCTCATGTCCACCCCTAGTGATCCCTAACTACTTTGGTACTCCCCCAATTGACTCACCCGGATTCCCAAGGCTGCATCCATCAAAGTTGAATTAGATTTTGCCCAATGCTGGTGCAATTCTCCCCACAGTCCTTTCTGGTTTTACCGTTTTGTAGCTTGATAGTCAGCAACAACTTTCCACCCTCCTAGCAAATCATGTAGGGTTATTCCTTTGAACTCATCACAGCAAGCCCAATGAGAAACTCTTATCATAGTGTACTCAATTAATCTTATATACTTCATGCCCAAAGGCTCTAGCATTTCTTTCATTTACAGCCCCCATAGAACGGCACCCCATATGCATTGCCATAAAAATTTTCGCCTTGTAAATTGTAGTGCATATCAACCTGCTTATGCTGCATAGATCTTTGACTTCTGTTGGTGCCACCCAAACACATCCTCTCAAAGAGAGAAAAATGTTCCCACACCTGAGAGGCATAAGCACAATGCAGAAGAAGATGGTTGGTGCTTTCCTAACTCTTCAAACAAAGAACACAGATATGGAGCGAGAGATACCATTTTTCCACTTCCTTTGGAGCCTATCCAGGGTATTAGTGACTTTATTGACAGTTTCCCAACAGAAAAAAAAACCTTTGGAGGGTTAGGACCACCCCTAACTTCTTTAAGTGGGAACAGGTTTTTTTCAACTGGTTGGTAGTGTGTTTGAAAAAGGGATGCACAGGTAAAAATTTCATTGACATTTGGTGCCCACACTCTCATCCAACCCAGAAATACATAGTTTCACCTCTTGAAGTATATTCAGCAAGGATGTTGTCTCACTCATTTCTTGGACCTTCAAAGCTCTCCTCAAACCCAAGTTCCAAAATAACCCATTCCCATCAAAAGATACCAACTCAGCAATATGTTTATTTTTAGAGTTTGACAGGTTTTAACTTCTAGGAAAGGTCTGGAGGAAGGCAAAATTTGCACACCAAGTGTCTTCTTAGAGCTTGACTATGGAGCTAGAAAGGGTCTGATATCTTATGTGTTGCAAAACTGTTTTCCAAGGGCTCTTCAAAGTAGAGCTTTTAGCGAGATTCGAGTCCCACTGATGTAGGACCAGCTCAGTTCTAGTCCGTAGAGAATGTTGAATATCTTCTTTGATCAGAATTTTATGGTTGTTGATGGCTGTAATGGCTTCTTGGAGGAATAAGAGAGGAAATAATAAAATATGGAGGAAAAGAAGAAAGAAAATACCTGGAATCACTGGAGACTCCAATAGAGCTGAGATGTTAGTGGTGGTACAAGGTATTCAGATTGCAGAACAATTAGGAGTTCAGCACTTGGTAGTTGAAGGGGACTCTGAGATTGTTGTGGGATGGCTGACAGAACCAGATTCAGCTATGTGGCGACAGAGATATGTTAAGGAAAGTCAACTGGATCACAAGAAACATGACTGTTACCTTTCTTTGGTGGGAAGATCAGCAGATTCCTTAGTGGATGGGTTAGCTAAGCAAGGGGCTTCAAGGGAACATTTATTTTGGGCTCTTTGTAATTTTAGTTCTGGTTATTTCTGGTCAATTCTGTTTTAGTTTGATGTAATACTTGTTAGAAGAGGTAACAAATCGTGCCTCCTCTTGGGTCTCCTGTATTGCCTCATATTTCTGATTTAATAAATTATATTCATTCATCAGAAAAAAAAACCTGGAATCACTCACATGGGGCCTGGAATCACTCTAGGGCATGGGAATCACTCACCAGTTCACCATAGTTAGCATAAACTGAATAAAACTCAATAAACTTCATTGCCTTTGTGTAAAATGTTCATACATATTTATAGACTTTAAGCTCATAATAATCTTAGGAGTCAAACTGTTAGACTCAATAATCCTCGTAGGACTCAAACTAAACCTTCATATTCTATTTCAATTCAAAGAAGGCTCAATAACTCTAATCCTACTTATGCAATGACTCTGAAATTTTAAATATAAATAAACTATAACTAGACAAATTAAACCCTATCATTGGACCCCACAGGAAATTGCAAAATGACAAAAAATACCCCTACTGTCCAAAAATACATAAAATTTCATAAAATTCCAATTTTGACTCTTCAGCTCCTGCAGCCCACCCATTAGGGTGCAATGCATAGATTCTTTTAATTACCAAATGCCACAATGTATCTTCTTCATTAGCAATAATCAAAAAGAAAAACATCCTCTTCCTTAGAGAATCTCGACAAGCATTTACCCAATGAAGCCAAATTCTTCTCCTTCACCCTCCCAATACCTAAACTACCCCCTCTTTAGGCTTACACACCTTCCCCCCAATTCATGAGATGGTCTTTCTTATCACTTTCTGGGTCCCAAAGTCCCTAATTATTTTTTCTATTCCCTGCACAATTCTTGATGGAGCTTTAAAAACTGACGAGTAATAGATGGGGAGGTTGGACATGGTGGATTTAATTAAGGTCAACCTTCCACCTTTTGAAATGTAATTCTTTTACCAATTGTCCATTTTTCTGGAAAATCTTTCAACTACCCCCTCCCAAAAGGAAACATCTCAAGGGTTACTCTCATGTGGTAGGTCTTTATCAGCAATTGCTTGATCTCACACCCCAAAATTGCAGCACACTTCCAATACCTAACTGCTTGTTTCTTTTAATTTGAACCACCAAAACATCACCCAATAATTTACTAAACGAAAATAACCATAAAGTTCACATGATTTTATTTAAAACCAACAATTTCTTGAAATTTTCTTGAAGTTTCCCTGAAGTTTCTCCATTTCCCCCATGGGATGAAATAGAAACCTCCTGGAATAAAAATATTCCAAATACTTTAATTTGATCTGTGAATAATCAAATATTTCTCAGAGATTTCAGAGTTTTTTTGATATATCTGTGAAAGCTTCATTTTATTGTGTAAAAGATCCAACTTAGACAAAATACTGCAGAAATTTAATTAGATTTTCCAGAAGCAATTTGAAACAATCATAAGGTGTAAAAATTGTTTGAACTTTCTTTTGGCATAAAGTTAAGACAAAGTATTTTGGATTTAATGATTCTAGACTTTTGAATCAACAACTCCGACTGGATTTTTTTTTTCAGAATATATAAAAATTCTTAAAAGCTTAGTTAAATAATTAATTAGTAATAATTTGATTATTACTTAGGGTAATAATAATTAATATTTCCTGTCTTATACCCATAGTTGTCATGGCGTCTAGGCAACACTCGGTCTCCTAGTTGCCTAGTCAGGGTGCCTAGGTGACAAGAATTTTGTAATGTAAAGAACTAACTTTTGGCTAGTTCCCCCTACATTTAATAGAGCAGCTTCATATCAATTAGCAACTAAAGTGTTAGGAACTACCTAACTCAGGGACTCTTTCAAGGGAGCCTGCCTCCTGAGAGAGAGAGAGAGAGAGAGAGAGAGAGAGAGAGAGAGAGAGAGAGAGAGAGAGAGAGAGAGAGAGAGATTGTATTCCTAAATCGATAATCCCCTCCTAACTTCCTTTCCTTATTTATATGCTGCTGTTATAACAGAAGCTTCATATCAATTAGCAACTAAAGTGTTAGGAACTACCTAACTCAGGGACTCTTTCGAGGGAGCATGCCTCCTGAGAGAGAGAGAGAGAGAGAGAGAGAGAGAGAGAGAGAGAGAGAGAGAGATTGTATTCCTAAATCGATAATCCCCTCCTAACTTCCTTTCCTTATTTATATGCTGCTGTTACAATTCTGTTATACCAGCCTCTCCACTTGTCCAGTTCACTTGTCTAGTTTGTTATTTAGTTTGTTCTAGTGGTTGGCTGTTAGTTACATTCTTTAAAGGCTGGCGTGGCCTTTTCTTGTACACTTGTATTCCCTTTATTTGTGTCTCAACAGTCCCTTTTCTACTGATGCTACTGTTGTAGACCCTTTCTCATATGGGAGTAGGGGAGGTGGGTCTCGTCCATATAGAGCCCGAAAGGGAGTCATTCCTGCTGCACTATGATATGTGGTATTGTACCACCATTCTGCCCAATGAAGCCACTTGAGCCACTGACGTGGCCTATCCCCTGCATAGCACCTTAGATAGGTTTCCAAACTCCAGTTGACTACTTCAGTTTGCCCATCTGTTTGAGGGTGGTAGCTGGTAGATTTGAAGAGTTTCACTCCCTGTAGTCGAAAAAGTTCTGCCTAGAAACGACTCATAAAAATAGGGTCGTGGTCTGAGACAATAGAGTTAGGGGTACCATGCAGTCATGCCACCTCCTTAGTAAAGGGTGGGACAGAGGGAGAAAATGGCAACATTTGGTGAATCTATCAACTACTACGAGAATGACGGACTTGCCATAGGAAAGGGGGAGCCTCGTTATAAAGTTCATGGGTATATCTGCCCTCACTTGTGTAGGAATTGGGAGTGGTTGTAGCAGTCCTGCTGGAGACTGGGTATCCGCCTTATTTTTCTGGCAAATGGCGCATTTGGCTATGAATTTTTGGACCGAATTTCGCATGCCTTTCCAGTGGAATGAAATTGAGGGTGCTGCCACCGTTTATCAGAACCGACACATGGTGCCCTTGTACCAGTTCGGTTACTCTCATAGTTTGAGAAGAAGCAAGACTGATCAAGGCTTGCAGGAATACTTCCGGGTATTCCTTTGCCTATTGCCCCCATTCTTGGTTGTCCATTGGCTCTTCAATGTCTGTTGATTGCTCGACATATTCGGTTTCAGGTTGAAGGAAGAAAACTTTAGGGATCTTACAGCGATGGCCCGGCTCGAATTTGTCTCCACATGCATAACAAAGGCTTTTTTTCCATCGGGCTTGCATCTTAGCCCAAGTTAACCTCTTGGCTGAGCCGGGGCCTGAACCAGAGTTGGCGTCCTTGCCTGTGATTCCTACTCCTGATTTGGGCTCCGGTTTACCCAAGATACCTGGTTCTGGGTCCGGTATACCTGGTTTGATCGCATCTCCCAGAGGTCGATTAATCCTTCTTGCCCGATTCAGTTTGTTTTCATGTAGTCGAGCTAATTCTACTGCTTCAAGAACGGTGGTGGGCTGCATGGATTTTACCTCCAGCCGCAATTCTTCCCCGAGTCCACCAACAAAACTGCCGACAAGCGCGTTTTCTGGCCAGCCTTGCACGCGCACAGCTAATCTTTCGAACGTCATTTGATAATCTTGGACAGAGTTGGTCTGTCGTAGCTTAGCGAGGCTTTCATCATAGTTCTCAAAAGCCGAGACTCCAAATCGCATGGTTAAGGCGTCGGTGGAGTTTGCCCATGTGGCTCTTGGGTGCCATCGCCGGTACCACTAGTACCAGACGATCGCCTCTCCTTCCAGGTGTGTAGAAGCTAATGGAACACAATCAGGTCCTTGTGTATTATGGTAATCGAAATATCTTTCTGTTCGCAGAACCCAAGATGTGGGATCTCCCCCTACGAAGATGGGAAACTCGATTCTTGCTGTTCTTGATCCGCTTCGATGACTGGTTTCACTGCGCTCTTCTTGATTCGGCGCAAGGTGGTGCCTGTGCCAGTTGTTCAAGCAAGGATGCAAAGCTTTCTTTGATTTCTTTGACGTTAGCCGATATTCTTTGCATTTCTCCTTCCATGTTGTCGACTCTGTTCTCCATTGCGGATGACCTTGTGCTTGGCATCTTGGCTCTGATACCAACTTGTTAGGAACTGCCTAACTCAGGTACTCTTTCGAGGGAGCCTGCCTCCTGAGAGAGAGAGAGAGAGAGAGAGAGAGAGAGAGAGAGAGAGAGAGAGAGAGAGAGAGAGAGAGGTTGGTTGTTAGTTATTAGTTTGTTCTAGTGGTTGGCTGTTAGTTACATTCTTTAAAGGCTGGTGTGGCCTTTTCTTGTACACTTGTATTCCCTTTATTTGTGTTTCAACATAAAGAAGGTTATTAACTTTATATGATAAAATTCAAGATAGAAAGTAAAGAGAGAGAGAGAGTAGAAGAAAAAGAAACCTCTCTATACTTCAATAGTAAAACATTAAAACAAAGTATAAATGATATATAGTATATAATAGGATGTATTAACACACATATTTATAAGACCCAACAATATAAATGATATTATAATAAGGTGCCTGTCATGTTTGGGAATTGGGAGTGCTTAAAAATAAGTGCTTATTTGGGCCGGAACCACACTACTAAGCCCTTTTTGATGTTTGAGAATTAAACCTGAATTAAGTGCTTATTTTAAAAATAAGGGCTTATTTTTTAAGCCAAAATTTCCAGCTTTTTTAAGTGCTTATACAATAAGCACTTATTCAATTTTTTTTCTTCCAAAATTATCCCTAGTTGAATTTTAAAATACCACTTATAAAATTATCCCTAGTTGAATTTTATAAAAGTGCTTTCATTAAAGCACTTTTATAAAAGTACTTCCGTAAAAGTACTGTTTTAAAAGTGCTTTCGTAAAAAGTTATTTCATAAAAGTACTTTCGTAAAAGTACTTTTATAAAAGTGCTTTCATGTAAAGTTACTTTTCATAAGTGTTTTTATACACGTAATTTCATAATGGTATGTTTTGAAAATTTGAAAGAAAGTGAAGGACAAAATAGTCATAAATGCTTATTTAAGTGCTTATTGGAGAAAAGACTACCAAACACCCAATATGAAATAAGTGTTTATTTTTTTAAATAAGCACTTGAAAAAGTTGGGTGCCAAATGCAAATAAGTGCTTATTCGAATAAGCACTTGTTTTCAAGCATTCAAATAAGCACTTATTTTTAACATAAGCACTCCCAAACATGGCCTAAGTCAAGGTGTTTGGGCAAGGCACCCAGCCAAGGGCATCTAGCACCTAGGCGATGCCTTGACAACTGTGCTTCTACCTTGGCTGCATAATTCAAGATAGAGATGATTTTAAAGAACCTCAAAGGGAAAGAGTCGGGATAAGAGATTTACTTGTTTTTTATGGACACTTACTTTTAATGATAAAAATGGATGTTCTCATTGATGCCTATTTAAGATTTTTAACCTCCTATCAATTTGTTTTATGTAGACAGTCCTTTTGTTGTTTTTTTAGGTCCTGCCTGCATTGCCATATCTCTTAGAGTTTCATGGATAAAAGGTTTTCTTAATAATTTTTTTTTTTAATTTTTTTGTTTTATAGATTTTGCAGATTTGAAATGACCAATGAAGCCAAAACTTTAAACCATGCTTGAAGTTACATGACTCTTTAAAGGAATAAGTTTTGAGCAAGTAATGTACCCCTTAAGATACAGAAATCACATAAATCGACTAAGATTTAAAAGCAAAGGCTGCACTTGATCAAATGTATGGTTGTTATTCCTGTATCATTTTCTTTAATATATTTGTATTTTGAACTTATGCCACAGTTACTCTAGAAGGGCAGATGCCACTGAGGGGCTGCACTTGATCAAATGTATGGTTGTTATTCCGGTATCATTTTCTCTAATATTTTTGTATTTTGAACTTATGCCACAGTTACTCTAGAAGGGCAGATGCCACCGAGGATTTAGCAACGGCAATAGAGGTAATTACACATTTCTTGTAGCCAGTTTTTTGGTTTATTTATAAATAAAGTTAAATTTTATCATGTTATAGAAACATCTAAACCTCAAACACAATTTTCTTCGATAATACCTTTTCCCTCGGATAAAGACTTAGCTATGCAGTCTAAACTACTAAGGGGGATCAAAGTTAAAACTTCAAAACTTGATAATAACTTATAGTTGCAATGACCTTTATTTGTGGCTCTATTAAATGAAAAATCTTTGATTCTGTTAGCTTTGTCTTAAAAATGCTCTCTTTTGTCCATTTTTTTTTGTATACTCCAACATATAGGAGATGATAATAATTTAAAAAGAAATCTGCATTGACTTTTGAATGATATAAACAATAGGTTTGAAACTAATGGTGCCTAGGGGTGTAAACAAGTTGAGTTGGGATGAGCTGTGCTGAGCCTTGCCCAGCTCTGCTCAAGCTTGTGAACTAATACTTGAGCTCAGGTTTGACTATTTTAGGTAATGTTTTGATACTGGGACCATTGCAGCCCAAATTTAGAGCTCATGTTTTGAGGCTTTAAAAATTAGACATTAAAAGGAAATAGAATTAACAAAAGTTATAACAATGATATCTATTCTATGCAATATTTTTATTATACATCATATATATATATTATACTATCTAAGTTAGCCAAGATTTAGCTGAGCCAAAACCGCCCAAACTTGGCTCCATTTGCTTAGACGAATGAGCTCAAAATCAGGCTTAGGCTTGGTTTGTGCAAGTTGCCATATTCTGAGATGTGATTCAAAACTAATAAAATCAGTAGAATATTTCAGAATAAAGTAAAAGAAATCAGAGAAGAAGAATGAGACATCCATAAGAAGGGAGAAAGAAAGGAGGAGTTCGAATGCCTCATCTTTTCCCTACTCTTATCTTTTATAAAACATACTTAAGTTACATAAATTACAAGGAGGCCCTTAAGTAAGCGTCCACATCAGCACTAAACTTAGAAAAACATAAAAAGAATTAAAGGCCCATAAAGAAAAGGCCCAATAAGAAAACTTAACATGAAAGAATTAATAAGAAAGACACTAATGGGCTAGGGCCCATTCGGCTCAGTCTCTCTACACTCCCCCTCAAGCTGAGCATAGATATCCATCATGCCCAGCTTGCTTATATAATAAATCAGCTTTTCTTTAGGAACACCTTTTGTCAAAACATCAGCCAACTGTTCTTCAGAAGCAATAAATGGTAGACAGACTTCTCCTATGGCAACTCTCTCTCATATAAAATGCTTGTCAACCTCAATGTGTTTAGTTCTGTCATGTTGAACAGGATTGTGTGCAATGTTGATAGCATCCTGGTTGTCATAATATAACATCATTGGCTTATCACAGTCTATACCCAATTCATCTAAAAGTGATATCAACCGCAGAAGTTCAGAAACTCTCTGTGTCATTGCTCTGTATTCCATTTTAGCTAAAGATCTTGCCACTACAGACTGCTTCTTTCTCCTCCACGATACAATGTTCCCTGCTACAATAGCGCAGTGACCTGAAGTAGACCTATCATCAATACATCCGACCTAGTCAACATCAGTGTATGCTTCTAGATTCATGTGTCCATGCTTAGCAAACATGATACCTTTCCCTGGAGTCCCTTTTAGATGGCACAGAACTCTCTCAACAACTGTTAAATGTCTATCTCTGGGAGAATGCATAAACTGGCTGATTACACTAACTCCATAGGAGACTCTTGAGATGAACGACTTCCCGAGTGTCATTTCATGTAACCACAATATCATCAACATAGACAATTAGGAGGGTCACTAAAGAATCTCTCCTCTTAACAAACAAAGTATGGTCCGACTGAATTTGTGTGTATCCAAAAGCAACAAGAGCAGCCCGAAATCTGTCAAACTAGGCTCTAGGAGACTGACTGCTTAAGGCCATAAAGAGATTTCTTCAGTTTACAAACATTTCCTTGCATCTCTTTCCCATTCACCCTTGGAGGTAAAGACATATAGACTTCTTCATTTAGGTCTCCATTCAAAAAGGCATTCTTCACATCAAACTGATGAAGTGGCCAGTCAAAAGCAGGAGCTAAAGTTTCTAAATAGTCAATACCATACATCTGATTATACCCTTTAGCAACCAAACGACCTTATATCTCTCAACATTACCATCAGAATGATGCTTAACAGTAAACACCCACTTACAACCAACCGGTTCCTTTCCCTTAGGCAAATCCACAATTTTCCAAGTATTGTTCTTATGCAAAGCATATAGTTCAGTCATCATAGCATCTCTCCATTCTGGTTTGGATAAGGCATCTGGGACAGACCGGGGAGTTACATGTGTGGAAACAAAGGCAATGAAGGAATAGTAGGAAGGGGAAAGGAGGCTGTAGGACAGGTGTTTCGAAATACAATGAGCTGTGCATTTCCATTTGCCTTTGTGAAGGGCAATAGGGAGATTAGGGTTAGGGAAAGTATCTGAAGTGGTAGAAGAGGGCTGACCTGTTATCTCAGTAGTGATGGGAGGAACAAGAGGCACATCTGAAGGCGTGGAAACAATTTGCTTGTGTCTACGTCTTTGTCTCTGGTACCACCTCTGGATAATAGGATGGGAAAGAAAAGAAGGGGGATGATTATGAGGAGGGGGAGTAGGGATAGATGACTCAATTGGAGTAGACTCTATGGAAGATTCAATGGGAATTAGAAGAGGAATAGATGGTGACAATGCAAACAACTCCTCTGAATGCTCCCCCTCAAGAGAAGTACCAAAGAAAGGAACATGCTCTGCAAATGTAACATCTCTAGAAACAAAACGAGTGCTCGAACCGAATCAAAACAGCAGTACCCCTTTTGTGTTGAGGCATATCCCAAAAGGACACACTTGTTTGCTTTAGGCTCAAACTTATGTCTTTGATGACTGCGAACATGCACATAGCAAGTGCACCCAAACACCCTAAGAGGAAGAGAGAAGAGATCATCGTTTGGGAAAAGCAAGCTAAAGGGAGTTTTAAACCCTAGAACCCAAGAAGGCATTCAATTTATCAAGTATGTAGTTGTAAGGACAGCATCACCCCAAAACTTAATAGGAACATGGGAAGCAAAAAAGAGGCTCCTCGCAACCTCAACCACATGTCTGTTCTTCCTTTCCGCCACTCCATTTTGTTGAGGAGTGTAGGAACAGGAACTCTGATGAGTAACTCCGAAGGTTTCAAAATATGAGGAAAGACTCTTCTCAAAATATTCCCTTGCATTATCAAATTGGAATATTTTGATCCGAGTGTTGAATTGGGTAAATATAAGTTCATGAAATTTTTGTACAATATTTGGTACTTCATCCCGGGATTTCATAAAGTAAATCCATGTGTAACAAGAAAAATCATCAATGAAAAGAATGAAATATTTGTAACCCCCCATAGCAAGTAAATGGTATGGACCCCACACATCAGAGTGCACAATATAGAAAGGAAAAACAGATCTTTTATTACTCACTGAAAAAGATTGTCTACAATGTTTTGCAAGTTCACATGATTCACAATGAAGACTCGATAGGGATATTCCCTTAAACATTTTTGGAAACAAATTACTCAAAGCTGAAAAAGACAAATGACCAAATCTGAAATGACATGTCATGACTCTATTAACTGACTGATAAAATAGACTCCAAAACAACTCCACTAGGTAACCCAGGACTTTGATCAGAGACATCCAACAAGTATATCCCATTCGCCTCATGGCCACTCCCAATTGTCCTCTGAGACTTCAGGTCCTGAAAAACACAATAAGTAGGAAAGAAGGTTATGTTGCAGTTATTGATTTTGTTAAACTACTAACAGATAAAATGTTAGTGCTAAGTTTGAGAACATGAAGGATAGGAGATAATACAAGTGAGTCAAAGGCTTTAATATTCCCCTTGCCAGAGATGGGAGCAAAAGACACATCGGCAAGAGAAATCTTCTCTCTACCCATGAGGAGCTGGTATGAACAAAAAAGGTTGGGTATGTTAATCATATGGTCTGATGTACTAGAATCTATGATCCAAGGAATTCTATGATTACCTGAGGCTGCGACATGATTTGCAGAAGTACGAATACCTGAATGGGCAAAAACAGATGTAGAGGGGGTGCCTGAGGAGGAAGATGCAATAAAAGACTCCAAGTGGTTTATCAACTTCTCATATCTCTCAAATCCTGCCTTCACTGCTGTCAGCTGTTCCACACAGATTTTTCTTCACATTCAGATACTGTAGCAACATTTGCATTCTTGGGCTTTCTAGACTGACCACCCTTCTTAAAGTTGTTGTTCTGAAACCTCTTAGGAAGAAGATCTGGATGAAACTTCTAACAAGAATCCTTAGCATGTTTCGACTTTTTGCAATATTCACATATCACACCTCCTTTTTTTCGTTTAGGCCCTTTGGTTTTATTCCAGCATGTGCAAAATGTTATGGAGGAGGTGGGGTTTGTAGTTGTACCTGTCACCTGCTCTTTTCACTGCTCAGCATAGAGTATGCCTAAGCAAGTGACACTTCATCCTTGGCTAGGATATTCTGCCTTGTAATATCAAATTCAAGATTGAGTCTTGTAAGGACCCTAAGAACCTTGTTTCTTTCAACAAATTTTCTGAAAGTTTCTGCATCTTTGGTGCTTTCCTATACAAATGCTTCCATAACATCTATCTCTTGCCATAATGACTTCAACATCGAATAATAGACAATCACACTCTTCTCCCCCTGTCTTAAATTCTTCACACCACTCTTTAGTTTGTAGGCCCTTGCAACATTTAATTTCTGAGAATATGTCTCTGTCACAATATCCCAAATCTCCTTGGCTGTAGTCATCCACAGATAGTGTTGACCTATATGGGGCTGCATAGAATTTACCAACCTCCCAATAACCATTTAGTTATCCTCCATCCATTTCTCATATGTAGGGTTAGACTCATTCGGCATCGCCTTACTACCCATTAGAAACCCTAGTTTACCTTTACTACAGACATGGATCTTAATGGATTGTGCCCACGCAAGGTAATTTGTTCCATCAAGTTTAATTGTAGTCACTCTTGTAAAAAAGGAATCTACGGGACCGACCCCCATCATCGGGATTTGCTTCA
The DNA here is from genome assembly GCF_056320005.1 of Nelumbo lutea. Classification (NCBI taxonomy): domain Eukaryota; kingdom Viridiplantae; phylum Streptophyta; class Magnoliopsida; order Proteales; family Nelumbonaceae; genus Nelumbo; species Nelumbo lutea. Next base: position 66,480,211 of record NC_142687.1, on the reverse strand, counting down.
CCTCACTTCCAGATTGCTCCGTCAATCAAACGAAAATTAAGAAATTGATGTTTTTAACCTTTATAAACCTAACTAAGGTCAGTCGAGCACTCAAAAGCCCCAAAACTAGGGTTTTACTGTACCTGGCCTCTGGGGAGAAAGAGAGAAGAGGTAGCCGCTCAAACCAGAGCTATCCAAACGACTTCCAATTGCAGTCGCCCACTTTTGGAGATAAAAAGGAACCCTCCAAGCCTTGAGCGCCACATCCAAATAGCCTCTTCAACTCGTAATTGGAAATTTTCTAGTTGGTTAGGGTTTTGGGAAAAAAAATTGTAGTCCCACTTTCTTGGCAATTTTCGGCCAGATTCTAACTCTCCAAACCCTCTACCAACTAATTGAACAAGATCTCGGAATAATCAGCAATTTATCTCTCCATACACCTTTCAATTAGAAAAAAGATGTATGGGAAAAAAAAGAAAAAAAAGGAAAGGGAAGAGAGAACCAAGGTGTGATTCAAAACTAATAAAATCAGTAGAATATTTCTGAATAAAGTAAAAGAAATCAGAGAAGAAGAAGGAGACATCCAGAAGAAGGAAGAAAGAAAGGAGGAGTTCGAATGTCTCATCTTTTCCCTACTCTTATCTTTTATAAAACATACTTAAGTTACATAAATTACAAGGAGGCCCTTAAGTAGGCATCCACATCAGCAGTAAACTTAGAAAAACATAAAATGAACTAAAGGCCCAATAAGAAAATTTAACATGAAAGAATTAATAAGAAAGACACTAATGGGCTAGGGCCCATTTGGCCCAGTCTCTCTACATTCTGCTTGTAGACTTGTGATGTGGAGTTAGGAACGATTACATGATCAAAATTTTATTAGAATTTCCATCCACTTGGAAAAGAAAATCTATTTGTTGGGAGAAATAACTTCTCATGGAAATTGATTGGGAAGGTGCTTTATTATTTCTCAACAAGGGATTGAGAAGAGATTGAACTATTTTTCTTCAGGATCATGGTTCCATGTCTGTCTGTCCTCCATGTTTGATGGTGGAAAGTTCAAATAGACTGATATTCTAAATCAAAAACCAACTTCCCTTTCATCAATCATGTTAGTTAGGGGTTAGATACCACTCAACATTTGTATGAGTATAACATATAATGTTGCTTCTATTTCTCTCTCTCTCTCTCTCTCCTGGGACTTTGTAGGTTAAGTTTCTCAATACTCATATAGTCGTATCTTTCCAAATTTATTTGCATGTACAACATGTACAGATTTCTTTAGTAATAGATCTGTTAAAATTCAACATGTTGCATTTTATGTATTTCAGCTGTGTTAATGCTATGAAGTACTTGCACTCGTAAACAATGCTATAAAGTATATCAGTATATGCTAGGGCTGCCTGTGCAATGCCCTGTTTCTTATGGGGTCTGTATCGCACCCGACATGGGTGTTCAGTATGTAGAAGTATCCGTGTTGTATAAATTTTCCATGTTTTTTTAATGTTTTTACTTTTTTTGTTTAATAATGCAGACTGGAGACAAGGAGGATATTGAGAAGTTCAGTAAGCGGACAGTGAAGGTTTCCCTTTTCATCTGTAGTACATTACAACAATTTATTATTCCAGAAAACTGGATGCTTGGAATATACAACATATTTGAGTCAGCTGTTGAAGTTACTTTTACTCAAATGCAATGTGATTGGAATGTGACAACTTCTAGGATTTTCATTGGACTTTAAAGTTTGGTTTTTCACTTGAAGTTCTTGTGTTTGACAAGTTTGCAATCTGAACTTCTAAAGACATATGGAACCTTTGAGTTATTTAGCTTTTTATACAGAAATCTGCTCTTGTGGCTTGTGTTACTTCCTAATTTGTTTTCTTGTGTCCTTTTTAGTCTCTGATCGGGCTTTGCAGACTTGCCCATGTTGGCTGAAATATCCTGACGGGGGTAAAATAAATAAGATTTTAAATGCTCACAATTTTTTGCTTAATTTGATTACCCTGGATTGTTTTTTTATCTGGATATGGGTTTCTGGAGGTTGCTACATTGTTAAGATTGGGATTCTAAATGCAAAATGGGATGTTCATGTGCAGAGTTCCTTTATTTGAGTTTGTATGTTCCCTTTAGTCCAACTGAGTAAGTTTGTGCAAACCTTTCATTGTTGTCTTTTTTAATCGTTAGCTATTATTTTATTGCATTGTAGAAGGAGAATATGCTGATATCCTACTCTCCAGAGAGTTATGTAGGTAACTCAGGACCTCAGCAGCCATAGGCTGACAAAACATTAGTTGATAAACCAGCAAATAATTTACAAATGATGAATTTTTATGGGACTTCTCTGGGCAACCTGAATCCCTCTGGAGTTGGGGGAGCATTCAGAGACAGGGAAGGCAGGTCGATTTGCACTATACTCTGTCCCAATAGTTGTGGGTGATCCATAACTCAGGACCTCAACAGCCATAGGCTGACAAAATCTTAGTTGATCAACTAGCAAATAAATTACAAATGACGAATTTTTGTGGGAGTTCTCTGGGCAACCTGGACCCCTCTGGAGTTGAGGGAGCATTCAGAGACAGGGAGGGCAGGCTGATTGCACTATACTCTGTCCCAGTAGTTGTGGGTGATCCATTAAGAGCTGAGGTTATGGCCTTATTTCAAGGTCTGAGGCTGACGAAGCAATGGGGCTTCACAATTTTGAGGTGGAGGGAGACTCTAAATTGTTAATAGGATGGCTGCAGACAAATCTTGGGGATTTGGACTTTTAGACAGCAAATGAGGGAGAATTTTTGCTTAGCAAGGGAAGCTGGCGTACTTTTCAAATGGATAAGGAGGTCAGCCAATGGTTTGGCTGATACTTTGGAAAAGCAGGGGACCCTTAAGGAGATTATCTTTTGGGCTGTGTTGTAAACCTTGAAATAAAGTATGGGGTCAACACTCATGCTTTGAGTGGTTGACATTGTATGTTTTAACTGTTGTTTTAATGAAGGCTAACTGTTTCGAATGAAAAAAATTACAAATGATACTCTTGAACCCAGCTTCCTCCAATCCGTTACACTCTTGTTGACACCTTATCTAGCTAGGCTATCTTTGAAGCTATTATCAAACCCAGATATCCTACTAGTTCAGATTGGTAGATAATGACAAAGCTTCTCTGGTTTGACGTATTAAAACACCAAGGTCCTTCAATCTTCAATAGAAACTGATTAATCATGACTTGACAGTGTCCAACAATTGGTCATTTCCACTCCCTTTCTCTTGCAAATCCAAGTCCATAAAGAGCTAAGAGTTTTTTTTTTTTTCAATTTTTTTATCAGCATCACAAAATTTGATTCATTAGATTAAAAAGAACATATACAACAAGGAGTTGTGGGCAGAAACAAGAAGCCCATGAAGAACTATCCTACTATTTACAAAACAGCCGAGAGCATGGGTTGTCTTGAATTCCTTGTTTTGCTAAACCATCAGCCATACTGTTTGTGGATCTCCTAATCCACTTTATTTGGATCATTATGTCTTCAGATATCTGCTCGAAGTGCCTGAACTCATTCCTTAGCTTCCATATTACTCCTTCCTCCCTCTTCAGCCATCCCACAACTATTTTTGAATCACCTTCAATAATCAGCCTATCAGACCCCATTTCTTTAGTTTTCTCTACTCCATACACTGCTGCCATCAGTTCTGATCTCATCAAATCTCCATGCTGAACAGGACCTGAATTCATGGCTAGAATGTTTCCATCTTCTTCCCTTATGACCCCACCAATATCCGAAAGGCCAGGGTTTCCCATACAACTACTATCAAAGTTCTGTTTCTTCCACCAAGCACATTGAGGAGACCAGACCTCATGTACTATTTGTTTTCTAGAGAAAGAGCCAGCAATTATTCCCCATGAGCTGAAGAAATCTTCTACCTTAAAGTCAGCATAAAGCTTTAAGGTTTTCACCCATTGTGCCACCCAATGTTATAAAAGAGCAAGACGCAAGGTGAGGCACACGCCTTTTTAAGCAAGGCACAAAAAATAAAAAAGCTAAAAAAATGTCAAATAAAAAAAAAAAAACCAAAAATTCAAAAAATAAAAAAATTATTAAATGTAATATTAATAAAAATATAAACTTAAATTTTAAAATAAATGTTTTAAAAAACCTATTGTCTAATATTAGAATACATAAAGATAACATGTAAAGCATATTCAAATGAGAATTTAAAAATAAAATCAAGTATATAAAACATTTTCAAGCATATAAAACCCACAATCTCTCTCTTTTTTTTTTTTTCTCAATTGCATTACTTCAAATAGCTAATGTGATGTAAAACATATTACATTCCTGATTCTACAAGCCGCCTTTGTACCACTGCGACGCCCCTCGAGGCAAGCCCAAACAAGTCAACTTTAGGTCTTAAATTCTTAGTTCTCACATAAAAGATAATGACTTTATAGTTTTTATTGGTTTTTAAGAAGATATTTTATTAAGATGAATGAATGAACAACATTACCAATTAGGGGGTTCTCGAAGCCCAAACTAGTCATCCTTTAAGGTTATAACCTCATTTAAAGCTTCCTTACTCCTTTCCATGTCTTCAAAGATTCTTTGGTTCCTTTCTTTCCAAATTGTCCAGGCCACTATTGCTCTAGTGCATCTCCCCATTATCCCTCTTCTTTTGGAGCACTTGAAAATGTGAGAGCTAAAAATACTTCCAGACTATCAGGGGGAAGCCATCTACAGTCAAAAAGAGATTCAAACCACTCCCAAATAGAGTTAGCAAAAGGATAGGAAATTAAAAGATGAAAGGCAGTCTCACCATATAACATACATAAGAAGCACCAACTTGGGGACCAGCACCAAGTTGGTCTTTTCCTCTTAAGAAAATCAAAGGTGTTATTGGTGTCATGAAACACTTCCCAACGTGAGATTTTGGGAGGATGATTGGAGTGGGGTTGGGAAATTTTGTGAGATATGCCCAATGTTATACAGACTGACAGAACATCAGGTCTCTATAGCTCAATGCTATGAAGTAAGCAGTGTTTTAAAAGTGCAAGGCGCAAGGGCCAATTTGCGCTTGAGGCGGCAACGCATGCGCCTTTTTAAGAAAGGCGCAAAACTACAAAAAAAGCTAAAAAATAAAAAAAGTCAGGAAATTAAAAAAAATGCCAAAAAATTTTAAAAAATGCAAAAATTCAAAAGATATTAAACATAATGCTAATAAAATATATAAACATAAATTTTACAACAAATGTTTTAAAGAACCAATTATCTAAAATTAAAATACATAAACATAACATGTAAAGTGTATTCAAATGAAAATTTAAAAATAAAAGCAAACATATAAAGCATTTTCAAGCATGTAAAACCCACAATCTCTTTTTTTCCTTAATTGCATTGCTTCAAGTATCTAATGCAATGTAAAATATATTGCATTCTTGATTCTCTGAGTCGCCTTTGTACTGCACCCCTCGAGGCAAGCCTGAACAAGTCTATGTTAGGGTTTGAACCAGCCGTTAGACTCAAAAAAATGCAAAAAGTGCAAAATTTTAAAAAGGCGCACGACTGGGCTGAGGCACTAGGCGCATCAGTCGTGTGCCTTTTGAAAGGGGTGTGCCTAGGACCTGGGTGAGGCGCATACCCCAAAATGTGCCTCGCCTGTGCGCCTGAGGTGTGCCTTTTAAATCACTGGAAGTAAAGTGGCGACAAGGTGGTTTGGAGTCCTAAGTTTAGAAGACCCTTAAGATACCAAGAGTTGGAGGAATGTGTTCTACTGCTGGAAAGGCTGGAGCAGATTTGGGTGTCCATCGATTGTGCAGATGGCCTATGGTGGAAGGAGGGTAGGGATGGAAGATTCACAGTGAAGTCTTTCTATCTGAAACTCATTGAAGATAGTATAACAAATGATCAGGTGCATGGAATTTGGGGCAACCCAATTCCTCCAAGAATTGAAGCCTTTGCGTGGCTGGATGCAATGGAAATCATCCTCACAATAGATCATCTGAAAAGTAGGGGGTTTTGTTTGGCAAACTACTGCTACATGTTTAAATCAGATGAGGAAACTGTACAACCCTTATTCTACTGATGCCACCTAGCAAACTGCATCTGGAGTTTCTTCTGTTTTCTTTTTGGGATGCCTATATTCCATCCATCTACTTCAACAGAGATTTTCTCTTCATGGCCGAAGTTTAGAGGAAGTTTGAGAGCTAAGATTGTCTGGAGCTGTATCCTCTTTGCAGTTTGTTGGTTGTTGTGGGGGGAAAGAAATAGGAGGCTGTTTGAAGGAAAAGAAAGGACTGAAGAGGTTGTGGCTTTAGTGGGCAAACTTGTCACAAGCTGGGTCATCACTTTACCAGAATTTGAATATATCAGATTTTCAGATTTTGCTGATAACTTCTGAGAAGTGTTAGAAATTCAAAATTGTAATGTTGTATTTTGCTCGGGGTGTCACCTAGACACCTGATCTAATTGTACCTTGTTTCTGTTTTAATAACATTTTATTCTTACTCTTAAAAAAAACACTAACTTTAGGAGGGATGGGCTGATACCAGATCTCCTTAACAGGGAAAGAAGGAGAGGGGGAGGTGGCTACAAGAGAATTCAGAAAGGACTTGCAAGAAAAAACCCCTGAATACTTAAGGGCCCACACTCTTGAATCTGAACCACCACCCCCAAAAGTCCACTGAATTCAGTAGAGACATTGAATCTGGTGAAAACCCTTGCTAATAGAATGAGGAAGGTACTTCCTGAGATCATTTCAGGGGTGCAGGGGGCTTTCTTGCCCAGTCGGCTATTATTAGGTGTTCTTATTGCTAATGAACTGGTAGACTCGAAGTTAAGGAGTGGCAGCAATGGGGTGGTATGCAAAATTGATTTAGAAAAGGCATACGATCATGTAAACTGGAAGTTTCTCGACTTGGTGCTGCAGAAAATGAACTTTGTCCAGAAATGGGGGAATTGGGTCAGAGTATGCATATCTACTGCTAAGTTATCTATACTTGTGAATGGGCCGTCTTCTGGTTTGTTTAGAAGTTCGAGGGGTCTTCGACAGGGAGACCCCCTCTCTCCCTTGCTGTTTATCTGTGTGGTGGAGGCTTTAGCTAGATTAACTAAAAGAGCTGCGGCTGAAGGCTGTGTGGAAGGTTTTAGAGTGGCAGAGGAAGGAACTGTGGTCCCTTTACTACAGTATGCAGATGATACTTTATTCTTTGTTCAGGCAGAAAGGAGCAGTTAAGTAATCTTCGGATGATTCTGATATGGTTCAAGGTGATCCCTGGATTATTGGTAAATTTCCAGAAAAGTGAAAATTTTCCAGTTGGGGAGGTCAACAACATCCAGGATCTTGTTGCGGAGCTTGGGTGTAAAGTGGGAAAACTCCCTTTCAGGTTCCTGGGTCTTCCGGTTGGAGCAAAATGTCACTCCAAGTCTATTTGGGACCTGGTGATTGAAAGGACAGAGATGAAGTTGGGGGTTTGGAAGTCCAGGTATTTGTCTAAGGGAGCTAAGATCACTCTGTTGAAAAGTGTCCTAGCAAACTTCTGGGACTTCCTTTCAACCTTTGGAACGAACAGATCCTAAGGAAAATTGTCAGTGCTCTGGGTGGAGTTATGTTGGAGGCTTGTTTGACAGTGTATGCCCTTAGCTCCAATCAGAATGATATACATTTTGACATTTAATGTAAATGAATAAAGTACATATTTGATTCATGTTATTATGGTGTGTTTCTGTGTAATACCCTTAAACTGGACACATATGAGACTCGTGTTAGTTTAGAATCTTCACAGCTGTTGGATAGATCTGGGGAGATTTTTCTTGCCAAGGCTGACACTGATGTGCCGCCAAGTTGGTTGGGGTGGCTTGTCTCAGCTGCCAGGGTGAGACCTGAGGTACATGCAGTGTGGGTTTTCTTGAAACCCTGAACTGGGCCAGAATTCCAGTATTGCCCTGTATTTTCGTTCTTCCTGATTGTATCCTCCACAGACCTGAATGTTTCCTTTGGAAGTTCTTCCCCTCCTAGGAAAAATAGATCCAGAGTTTTGCTGACTTTCACTCCCATATTCACTGCTTTCTTGATGTCCCAAGTCTTTTCTACTATATGGGTCTCATCAATCATCAGTTCAGACTCAGTTTCCTCCCCTGATTCCACTTCCATCCCCTCCTCTCTATTCTCCTCTAATGGGATATATTTTTTCCTTTTATATGTTTTAACCTCCCCTCAATTTTACCATCTTCACCTGATTCTGCTTCCATCCACATGTTTAAGACTATTGCAGTAACCATTTTGGGGATATTGCTTCTGCATTTCAGGATTTTGATTGGTTAGTGAGAAGAATTACTCTACATTCCATGAAAAGCAACAGCTATTCATATGATCGTGTAGGCATGGTGGCTACTGCAAATTTGATATTTTTCTCTTATAATGATAGAGAGCAATACAAATTTTTTGATTGTTAACTGTTAAATTTTATTAGTTCTAGAAAAAAGAATGTAAGTATACCAAAGATCCCTGGTAGCCCTTGCTACCAACCCAAATATACCCTTATGCTAAGATTATAGTTGGCAAGGTCTCCATTTAGTTACCCCCTTCTCCCCCAATGCATGTTGGTCCTGTGTGCCCTTCCTTGGTTAGCATGTCTGAACAATACAAACTTTACAAAGGATCTGAATAGATTTGAGAAAAATGAAATGGTTACTTGTGCAGATGAGAGCTTCTGGTGTTTGTTTTCTGCAGGTAACAAAGCAGCACAATGAGGACTGCAAGAAACTCCTAAGACTCATGGGTGTACCCGTAATTGAGGTGATGTACTTAATTAACTCATTGCCCCTTTTTATTGGTAACTGTTAGCTTTTTTCTTAGATAAAAATGAAGAATGGTTTATGTAAATCATGCCAAGCATCCCAAATTTTTACTCTAGTATCTACCACCTAACCCTTCTCTTTTTGTCTATTTACAATTTAACGTTCATTCTCCAATAATCTCTAAAATAGATGAGACAAATTTTACTACTTTTGGGTTAGCATCAGCCAAATTGATTGCTTATGTATGAACCCAAGAGAAGTTACTTTCTATTTCTCTTGCCATAGCTCTTATCTCCCTCACAGTGCACCTATATTGTTGTGATCCTTGACTGTCGTTCTTTAACTGACCCACTACCATTCTATCTTCTCCTACTTTCAGTGATCTTCCCAGCCAGAGTACTTGTAACACTACTAGTATCTCAGCTCTTGTATTGTAGAGTTCCCATAGCCTATGGGTCCTGAGTAAATTGCTAAGTTAGATCCCTGGAAACTTTTGAAAGCCCCTCCTATTCCTTAGTGTCCTTGATTGCTCATGCTGCAACCATCAAAATATAATTTGGTTTGATTAGGATTTAGGAGGCATCATTGCAGTGCAAAGAGATTGTGGATTTGGATGTCATGCTATTGGCGAGGAGGCTTCCCATTAGCAATTTCTAAGGATGTCATCCTGAGAAAATGGATAAAGAATGTAGCACTTTCATTGAGATGCTTTCAATGATTGCTTGTTTTTTAGAATGTGTATTGCCATTAAGAATTTTGCTACTCCTATCTTTCCATGTTGTCCCAAGAACTATTGTGCTTAGCCATCAATCATCACCACATTACCTAATTGCCCTTGTTGGGTTTGTCAGTGGTGCTTGTATGCAAAAATGTTCCTTCTTGTTGATGAGTTTTCTTTTTTTAATTCATTTTTGTTTTTAATTATATATGTTGAGCATTCATGTTTGCTCCTTAACATAATGCTTCATTTCTTTTTGTGTTCTCTAGGCACCATCGGAAGCAGAGGCTGAGTGTGCTGCACTTTGCAAAAATGGGAAGGCATGCATTCTATATGATTATCACAATTTTGGATTAATTATGGTATTTAATATAGTAGGAGTTTATGTTAGATCTTTTGATGTTTTAGGTCTATGCTGTGGCTTCTGAAGATATGGATTCCCTAACTTTTGGAGCTCCCAGGTTTCTTCGTCATTTAATGGATCCAAGCTCAAGAAAAACACCTGTGATGGAATTTGAGGTTTCAAAGGTGCATACAACATAGAAAATAATCACTGATTGGTTAAAATTTAAATTGATTGCCTCTTGTTCTGCTTTTGTTTCAGATTTTGGAGGAGCTAAACCTCTCTATGGATCAATTTATTGATTTGTGCATTCTTTGTGGGTGTGATTATTGTGACAGTATTCGAGGTATGGTGCGATTCTTATGCTTATAAGTTGGTAAAATGATGCTAATTTTCTGTTTATCACCTCATGGTTCTGTTTGTGGTTATCAAGGGTGCATGTATGGTTATTACTCTGACAGTAATTGAGTTTATGCATATGATGCATATACTAAAAAAAGGAAAGAACCAATAGGAAATAAATCAGTTTTCCAATTCCTACACTAATTTACTGATCATAAAAATTCCTACACTAATTTCAGGATTTTCGGTTGGTATTGGTATTGTTTGTTTTTTTTTTGTATTTATTTTCTAGTTGCTTGTGTCTTTAAGAATAGGGTTTTAAGTTTTCCATAAATTTACTGTTATTCGAAATTACTATTTATGGTAACTTTTGGACTTACTGTTCATAGCAATTCTCATAATTACTATGCTTAGTAAACTCGTGATTTACTATTTTTAGTAAATTCTGGTGTCTTTACATTAAACCAGTTTTACTAGGATTAGGCAAGTATTATTAGAGTTGTTTAGGTCCTTCAGGAGTTAGTGTCTTTGTTTAAGTGTCCCTATAGGTCACCAGTGGGTTTGTCTTAGTTCTGAAGCAAGTAGAGGTTGATTTGGGTCAGTTTCGTAATCAAATGGGTTGTTTGGCAACATGGTTTGTTTTGTTTTTGAAAACAATAACAACTGCCACATAAGCAAAATTATATTATTTTTACTGGTATGGCAGTTGTTTGTTTTCAAAAACAAAAGCAACCATGTTGTCAAACACCACCTAAATTGTAGTCTAAGTCGAGTGTATAGATAGAGTCATTATAATTTTGGTTGTTGCTAGGAAATTCTCTTTTTTTCCCTCTCTCTCTCTAGCACTTCTTTCAATTGATCTATCTCTTTGCTATTTAGTATTTACCATAACAACAATAGTTCTTCTCTTTCTTATAATTTCTTGCTTATTCTTAGACAGCAAGCTGTCTACTTGTTCTTTCATCTATTTTCTTCATCCTTAATCTACCAAAGCCCCCCTTACCCCTTAACCCACAAAGCCCACCGCCAGATCTGGAATTTGTAGGATCTCTACTCCTCTTACCTCAGTATATCAGTTGGCGAAGGGATGCTAGTTTTCAGGTTTTCACCTCTATGGTTCTGTTTATGGTTATCACGAGTTCATGTATCATTACTGTGACAATAATTGATGTGTGATGGACTTTTTATGTGTGATCAATCAGTGAAAAAAATTCATTGAAAATGAAATTAAATTTCACTATTAAGGAAAGAGGGAACAACAATTGGAGTGCTTCAACGACTTTTTTTTTTTTTTTTTTTTTATATTGACAATATTATCAGGTAGTGGTAGTTGGTGACATCCTTATCCACAAGAGCGAACATCACTACTATCCCTTGGTTGCGCCCAGCCCTTAAATCCATGAAAATAAATTGAGGTAAAAACTGGATAGACACCTACTCTTTTTCTAGGGGGTTGTGAGACTACTCCCTGCACTTGTTTACTTGTTTTGCAACAAAGGCCTCCTGTACTTTTGGGTTTCAGTACTTAGCCCCCTGCCATTACCATTCTCTGTTATATACATGGACCCATGTGACTGTCATGTAGAGGTTTATACATTTTTAAAACCCCAAACTGCCTTGATTTTATTTTTTAAGACTCTTTTGCCATTTTAACTTAATTTTTCTAAAACATTAATGTTTACATGCTTCTCTCAACAAAGGCTGGTACTCGGGGGGTGTTTTTTCGGATTTTGAGAGAGGGGGGAAAGTTGGTCTATGGGATTTTGGTTCCCATTGACCAATAATCCCATGTTCTTTTTTCAGATTTATGTGGGGACCAGGGAAAGTTTATTTTCCTAGGTATCACTTATCCGGGTAAGTGATACCCATCTCCTAGGTGGGTAAATAACTTTCCCACCTAGGGGGGAAGTTGCCAACACTTGAATGGGACAAAAATGCCCTATTTAATAATAGATTTTTATGGCTAAAATGGTCATTGTCTTATTTACATGAGAAATAAAAAAACATGGGTAAATGCACTTACCCAGGTAAGTGTTTCCCAGGAAAAACTTACCCAAGTAATTGCATTTACCCAGGTAAGTAACTTACCAAAAAGCGAACGGGGCCTTGGTGGTAACTCATGCCTTTCATGGAAGTTCTGATGAACAAGCAGTTCATCTTTAATCTCTTGAATGAGCATTTGATCATTAAACTTTGTTCTTTACAGTGGGTAGTTTTGTAATTTTCTTTATTGTTACTTTTGGCCAATGCGCAATTTGATGATTGCAGTTTCATTGTTAATCCCATTAACTGATCAGGGGCAAAGTGTGGGATTCTAGAAGTATCGGGGGGGGGGGCTCTTTGTTGCAAAACAAAGTTTGGGGGGCAAAATCTCACAACCCTTTAAGTACAGGGTGGGTGTTTGTTATTTACACTAAATTTTAATAGGTGCAATTCCAAATTATAAGGGGCAAAGTGTGGGATTCTAGAAGTATCGGGGGGGGGCTCTTTGTTGCAAAACAAAGTTTGGGGGGCTAAATCTCACAACCCTTTAAGTACAGGGTGGGTGTTTGTTATTTACACTAAATTTTAATAGGTGCAATTCCAAATTATATTTTGAGAGATGCTAGTTTAGAAAATATGAGAACTTTAGGATTAGGTGGTTCATTCAAAGATGCTATTAGGCGACATGCTAGCCCTATTTTCAGGACCTATAAGGTCATGATGGCTCAATTTGAGCTGAACTTTTCGCAGTTAGTCATGGGCCAAGACTGGCTATCTAGCTATATTAATTTCATGGTGGAAGGAGACTTGATTGTAATTGTGTGGCAGCTCACAAGAGATTGGATAGATTCTTGGAAATATAGGAGTATTATGAGAAAAATCAATGAACTGGTAGAAGAGCTGCGTTTTGTTTATAAGTGGGTTTTTTTTTTTGTAAAACGGTAAAGTTTGATTGTTTATAAGTGGATTTTGAGATCTGCCAATTTCTTGGCTTATGTGTTGGCTAAATAGGGAGTAACAAGAAGCCGGTTGTGCTGGGTTAGTACCCTAGGAAAGGGTCGTTTAAATTGTATGAAGGGCTAAGGCTAATGGAAAAAGAGCAGTATTAGGCATACATTTATGGTAATGAATTCTTTGTAAACATTCTAATAAACCATTTTAATGGTTACTGATCTAGAAAATGGAAAGAGGAAAAAAAATCAATGTTTTTAACGATATAAAGGTAGTTATTGTCAACATCTATGGTATATTGTTGGTCACCTTAGATATAAATGATGTCAACTATTGACTCAGATTGTGGGCCAAGCTTCGAAGACAAAGTTCATCAATAATGCTGGAGAATTCTCTATGAAGCATCATTTCAAATTAAGGGCTTCAAACAAGAGAAAATTCAAGCAATCTCAAAGTTTTAGGTGCACATTTCAGTTTGAAAGCTTTGGGAAGGGGCTTTGGAGTTTGAGAGCTGAGATTGCTCGTGAAGTATTTCAGAAGAGTAATCAATGTGGAAGATTCATTGAACTTCTTAATCTAAGAGAACGCTGCGATGAAAGGAAAAAGGAGAAGACAAGTCCTAATCAGCAAGCTGGGAAGTTTATTTCTTTTGGTGATTTCGTTGGCACAGACATTGGAATCTGGATGAGGTCCAAGTGGTTGTTTGTTCAGAAGGTTCAGAAGGTGAGAAGGAAGGAAGGGAGGTGGTTTCTAGGGAAGTAGCGAAGGAGTTAGTGAGGTGGGAAAGGGAGGACAAGGAAGCAATGTTAGGTAGGTCTGGCTGTGGAGAGGACAACGCTAAGAGTGACTATTGAACATGGCGATGAGGTTGCGTGAGAGGCTTTGGACAAGAATGAAAAAACTAACTTATCTCTAGACTGCGAGTATTACCAAAAGTTTGAAATTTCAGTTGGTAGGATTGGAGTACATCTAGGGTGGAGAAGAGTTGTGAACAAGGAAGGTGCTGTAGGACCTATTGAAGGAGCAAAAAAAGCCAGAGAGACAAGCAAGTGTCGCCTTGTCCATGTGTCTAAGGTTTTCTCGAGGCTAAAAGACGATTTGATTGGGGCAGGTACTTCCAACAATTATAAGAGAGTGTACAAAAGGAAGAGGTTAAGTCGGGGGGGGGGGCTTCAAGTTGTCGTAGGGGAGATAAAGTCGACCCTGACAAAAGAAGGGCCAGAGGTTAGACCGGGGTCAGGGGATAAGAAGGAGGGGGGAGGTCAAGTTGATGAGAGTAGCCTTACTTTGTCTCAACAAGTTGATAAGGATGGGGAGAAAGTGGAGATTAAGACCATGGTGGACATTGAGGTTAGAGTTGGCAGGAGTTTAAGGCTATTCTTTTGGGGAGGTGAAGAGTTCACTAGAAGAGCTTTAGAAAAATTTGAAATGAGTACAAGGGAAGAGAAATTGAAGAAGATGTTGTGGTGAAAAGAAGAAAAAGTTTGGGATGAGGAAGATGGCGGGTAGTAGGACGAGTCATTTGATCCTGAAGACTAACCAATGTATGAGGCAGGGGGTTCTCAATCTTTCTTTTTGTTAGTTTTGTGTCTTTGAAAGCATTGCTGTATGAGGGGGGGGGGTTCTCAGTATTTCTTTTTGTTAGTGCTGTAATCTACTTTTTATTTTATCAATAATTTTTTTTTCTTTTATTCTTCAAAAAAACTCCCATGTGTTGGTGATGAGTATCATAATGGCCCTTCATCCTTGACTGGGCCTAGATAGATTGGCCTTGAGAATTTTCTGGATCTCATCTTGGGCTGTTAGTGTGGCTTCTATTTCAGCAGCTTTAGTGGTTCCCAACTCATAGGGGAGTATAGGGGGTGGATCATGTCCATACAATGCTTTGAATGGAGTCATGCTGGCGGTTGACTGATTGGTCGTGTTGCACCAATGCTCAGCCCATGGGAGCCGGTGAGCCCACTACTTGGGCTGTTCCCCTGCAAGGCAATGCAAATAAGCTTCCGGACATTTGAGAACCTCTGTCTACCCATCAGTTTGCGGGTGATAATGAAAGGGATGGTTGAATCCATCGTATGGACGCCAAATCAGTTGCGGAATGGGTGGGTGAATTTCAAAAATTTTCTACCTACCTTTCAACTGGGAATCACATTCCCTAATTTTAGAATCAAGATTCAATGATCCTACTTGAACCAGAACCGAACCAGATCTGAACCAAAAGTGAAGGGAGTAATTATACCTGATCCAGAGAAGTAATATCTCCCAAAGTTGGTGTTCACGCCCAAAGAAGGCACCAAGATCTACTCCTGCTGAAGATGACACGACAACTGTGGAACAAAACCAGCAGTGTGCGTCGTACACACTGAATCTTTCACAAGAATCCACTGGATGACAATGGGCACCAAACCGAATCAGCCTTTCAACAAAGACTGATATCAAGAACCTTTCTTGATCTGAGAAAACGAACTGCAATAGATAGTGGCGGCTACAACAGGAGGGAGTTGGAGAAGAAGATGGCGGACTGCTTTTTCTTCTCTAGGGTTACTAAGATCCTATCTCACAAAACTACAGGGTGTGTTATGAGTTAATCCCCTAGGGTTCGAATTCTTGTAAGTCGAATAGGGTTTCCTCTAGTTGCTCAATGATTAAGAAAAGATCTCCTGATCATATCAGGAGTTGCCCTTATCCAAATCTGTATTTGGATTAGGGCTCTTCTTAATCCTATCTGCAGATTAGATAAGCTTTTGGGCTCATCCTAATCTAAGATTCGCCCCTCGTTAATGACTGGTCAAATCAACCCAGTTCGAAATGGGCTTTAGGCCCAATAAGGTTATGTGCTCAAATGTCTTCCAAACTACTGTCCAGTTGGGCTTCTTTGTATGGCGTGGGACCCAAGCATTGATCTACACACCAGCCATATGGGTTCGGCCCAGCCTCTGTTACAAGGCCTAGCCGAATTCACTGGAGAGCCTAGTGAACCCCCTGAGCCCATCATATGGACCCTATGGGCCCAACACTAAGTGGTCCCTGGGCCAAGCCATCTTATAAAAACCCAAGGACTGTGGGCATGTGCAAGATTAGCCCATCAGGTGTTATCCCAAATGGTCTTACACTTAACCTCTCAGCCCATAATGATCAAGCACTGCCCGACAAGAGAGGACCTCTCCCTCGGCTGCAATGAACAATGTTGCACTCTCTACTTATATGGATCCCGGGAATTAACCATTTGCAAATATTTTGAAACCATACTTAAATATATATCATATATATAAATTTTGCAAAACAAAATTCCAATGATTGAAATCAACTGCCAGCAGTTTGGTTTTCATTTGAGAGAGTGCATGTCCGATCATTACCTTTGTCCGACAAAGGGGCTGATTCCGTCACTATGATCACCCACTTAGATGAATTCTCAGATTGTCCCAACATACCCAGGTTTTGAGCCCCGCTAAGGATCTCACTGATTGGCATATCAAAGATAGCCCAATCTGACACCTAGTGCAGTATTATAATTGGGTTTAGGGGTCAGGTGTAACTTTCCAGTTTTGCCCATCAATCTCCAAGGTCCAGAGCAATGTTGGAAATCTTGTCCGGTTCAAGGGTTCAAGTAATCCTACACTGCCTGTGCCTTGGGTCTCACCCTGGCGGCTGAGACAAGCCACCCCAACAGTTGGCAACAAACCAATGTCAGCCTTTGTAGGATAAATCTCCCTAGACTTATCCAACGACTGTGAACATTTAAAACCAACACAAGTCTCATTAAGTGTCCAGTTTCAGGGTCTTACACACAAAAGTATACCACACAACATGAATCAAACATGTACTTCATTTATTTACATTAAATGTCAAAAGTAAATCAAAACTGATTGAAGCTAAGGGCATACAAAAACCATCCAACAGATAATTGGTGGATGGAACAACTTAGTACCATGCACCCGGAAATATTCCCTCCAAAAGTGGTTGTGGAAGGATGGGTCTCAATTAGAAACAATGGACTTGGGGGTCCCATGCAGCTTGGCCATGTCCTTTACAAATACTTCAACCACCATGGCAGCAGTGTATGGGTGAGGCAGAGTTGAAAAGTGTTCATACTTCATTATCCGGTCAACCACCACCAGAATCACTAATTTGCCAGCTGAACGAGGTAGACATGTAATGAAGTCCATGGAGATTTCTTCCCATACCAAATCTGGAATTCTGAGCGGTTGCAAAATCCTAACAGGCGATTGGGCTTGGTATTTCTACTGTTGGCATACCTCACATTCAGCAATATGCTGTTGGACATCCCAACACATACCTGGCCAGTAATAAACTAATAATGGCTTCCTAAGCGCTTAAGAGTGCGCAAAACTCTTGAGTGTCCCCCAGACTGGAATCATGAAAAAGCTTCATCAGATCGGGGATATGGGCTGAATTGGAGGAAATCACGAAACACCCCTTGAATAACAAGTTTGGCCCAATAGCAGTGTACGCACTTATCTTGGCCGTTTTTTCTTGAACCTGGTTTCTAATCAACTGGAGTATGGGATCTTGCCTTGACTCTTTGCCGGATGGCTTCAAACAAAGGGTAGGTTGGTTCTGAGCAAGTGAGTTGGGCCAGTTCTTTCAACCGGGAGAGAGCATTGGCCAATTGGATAGTGATGCTTGGTTTGTACTCAATTTGATAATCAAAGCCCATTAACTTGCTGAGCCACTTCCGCTGCTTCGGAGTGTGAACCCATTGCTCTACGAGGTATTTGAGGCTCCTTTGGTCAGTTTTGATGACAAATTGCCAGGTTAGCAAATAGGCCCTCCACTTTTGGACGACTAACGCAATGGTCACCAGCTCCTTCACATATGTAGATTGGGTTTGGTGAGTAGAAGATAAGGCTTCACTGAAATAGGCCAAGGGCCTTCCTTGCCATATTAGTACTGCCCCCACACCCATACCAGAGGCGTCAAATTCAAGTTCAAAAGGTTGGGAGAAGTTTGGGAGGGTCAAAACAGGTGGTGTAGTGATCGTAGCCTTGAGTGCACCAAAAGCCTTCTAAGCTTCCTCATCCCACATGAATGAATCTTTCTTTAAGAGGTTGGTAAGGGGTGTGGCTATGAGCCTGTAACCTTGAGTGTACCGCCTATAGTAGCTCGTGAGTCCTGGAAAGCCTCTCAAGGCCATCACCGAAGTGGGCCTTGGCCAATCTTGGATGACCACCACTTTCTCTTGGTCAGTTGTGACCCTCCCCTCATGTACTTTGTGCCCCAAATAGTGGATTTTGCTCTGGCCAAAAGAGCACTTAGAGAGCTTTGCATACAGATGGTTTCCTCGCGGAACCGATAATACCTGTTGCAAGTGCTCTAGGTGGGTGTGGGCTTGCCAATCTGGGCTATAGATGTGGATGTCATCGAAAAATGCCAGCACAAACCGTCTCAAGTATGGTCTAAACAGGTTATTCATGATAAATTGGAAGGTGGAGGGGGCATTCATAAGCCTAAGTGGCATGACCAAGAATTCACAGTGGCCATCATGGGTTTGAAAAGCAGTTTTGGGTATGTCCTCTGGGTACAACCATATCTGATGATACCCTGAATTTAAGTCCTGTTTGGAATACACTCTTGCAGACCCCAACTCGTCCAAGAGTTCAGCAATAATGGGGATGGGATACTCGTTCATCCTTCTTTTTGACTAATAGGACGGGAGAGGAGAAGGGATTGGTGCTGGTTTGAATGTAGCCCTTGTGCAGGGGTTCAGTAACAGCCTTCTCAATTTCCATTTTTTGAAAGTAGGCGTATCTATAGTGTTAGGCATTAGTTGTGAGGGGAATTTGGTGGTCTTGGGCTTGGGTAGGGGGTAGTGCGGTGCACTCTCCAAAAATGTCCTTGAATTGGGTCAGCAAATCTTAGAGAGCCTGTTGGTGGGTGAAGTGGGCGAAGGCTTCATTGAGGTTATCAAGAGTGGGGGAAGTGGGTTATAAGCCCAAGTACATAAATAGGGGTTGGCATGAGGATTTAGAGGCCTAAGCTAGGGTGTTTAGGGGTGCCGGCTGCAGACCTGTAAGTGGCAAGGTACCTCATTGTTGGTGAAATCCATGGTCATATTATTCCAATCACATAGCACCAGACCAAGGCTACATAGCCATTGCACACCTAAGCAAGGTTAAAAAAGTCGACACGTATCGGCCGATACGTATCGTATTGGGAGCACCTTGATATGCCCCTATAGAGGGTGTATCGGGGTTTTGACCGGTTTAGGGGGTGGAGGAACCTTAAACCGCCCCCTGAACCGGATTTGAAATAAAAGTTAAAAAAAGTACCAATATTGCCCATTACGCCCCTACCGGCGTATCAAGCGTGTCAATATTTAGAACTTGACCCTAAGATGACATCAAGACCATAGAATTCCAAGGGGTGAAAGTCTACCTAGAATTTCTGTCAGGGGTTCCTTCTTGCAGATACTATCACATGCTATTTCATGTCCATTGGCCACATGAACTGAAAAAGAGAAAGTGGGTTGGAGTATCATACCAAGTTTATTGGCCAAGAGGCAGGTGATGAAGTTTAATGTTGACCTACTCTCAATGAGAATAGCTGTGGGCATTCCAAAGGGTGCAAGTCTACCTAGAATTTTTGTCCTTGGATGGAGAGGCATCGTTCTTGTAGATACTGGCACATGTTATTTTTTGTCCATTGGCCACATGAACTAAAAAAGAGGAAGTGGGTTGGAGTATCATACCAAGTTCTTTGGCCATGAGGCAGGTGATGAAGTTCAATGTTGACCCACTCTCAATGAGAATAGCTATGGGCCTTCCTAGCAAATTGCCTATGACTCGCATGGCTTGCATAGAACCTGGGCCTATCAGAGCATGAAGGGAGATATCAACTTCTTGGTTAGGGCCCACCGGATTGACTTCCCCATCTGTGGGTATGAAGGGGTCCACATCAGGGGTTTCATCATCTAGTTGCAAGTGGTATTGGGCCTTGCACTTGTGGCCCAACCCAAACTTGTCATTGCAATTGTAGCATAGACCTTTTCCGCATCAGGCTTCGACCCATGAAAGGCTCTTAAAAGGTACAATGGGACAAGGTAAGCGGGCCTTGTGGGCTCAAACACAGGCTTAGGGACCACCAGTTCAGCCTTAGGAGGGTTTTTCAAGATCGAGCTGAGGGAGTAGTCAATCCTCCTCATTTGGTCTAACCGTTCTTGTAGTTTGGCCATGTCCACCGCTGCCATGACTGTCACCAGTTGTAATGCCTTAACCTCCAAGCGTATATCATCTCTTAATCCCCTAATGAAATGGCCCACCATTACTGTTTCTAGCCACCCGAAAACAGGAGAAGATAGACATTCAAATTCTAGCTGATACTCCATCACTGTTCCAGTTTTTTCAGCCTGGTAAGTTGCTCGTTATAGTTCACAAATGCAGTAGGGTTTCAATGAAATCTGACCCACCTGCAGTTGGGAGTGTTAGACAGTTATGCCCTTAGCTTCAATCAGATTGATGTACTTATTGACATTTTTTGTAAATGAATGAAGTACATAATTAATTCATGTTATTATGGTGTGTTTTTGTGTAATACCCTTAAATTAGACACTAATGAGACTCGTGTTAGTTTAGAATCTTCATAGTCGTTGGATAGACCTGGGGAGGTTTATCCTGCCGAGGCTGACACTAAAGTGCTGCCAAGAAGGTTGGGGTGGCTTGTTTCAACTGCTAGGGTGAGACCTGAAGTGCATGTAGTGTGGGTTTAATTGAAACTCTGAACCGAACCATTTTCCACTTATGCCCTGGGCCTTGGAGACAGATGGACAAAACTGGAAAGTTACACCTAACCCCTAGACTCGATTATGGTATTACACTAGGTGTTGGATTGGACTGTCTTTAATATGCCAATTTGTGAGATCCTTAGCAGGGGTCAAAACCTGGGTATGTTGGGGCAGTCTGAGAATTCACCTGAGTGTGTGATCATAGTGACAGAATCAGCCCCTTTGTCAGACAAAGTGAATGGTTGGGGAATGCACTCTCTCTGATGGAAACCTAAACTACCCTTAGTTGATTTCAAACTTGTTGAGATTTGTTTATGCAAAATATATTTATATAGAGATATACATATATATTATGGTTTCACAAAATGTTTGCAAAAGGTTTTAATTCTCGGGATCCATGTGAGTAGAGAGTTCAACATTGTACCTTGTAGCCGAGGGAGAGGTCCTTTCTTGTCGGGCAATATTTGATAATTATGGGTTGAGAGGTTAAGTGTAAGACCATTTAGGTTTTTTACTTGATGGGCTAATTTCACATAAGTCCATAGACCTTGGGCCTTCATAAGGTGGCTGGACTCAGGGACCATTTAGTGTAATGTTGGGCCTGGTAAGAGCCCATACTGATGGGCTCAGGGGTTCACTGTCTTCAACAGTGAATTCGGCCAGGCCTTGTAACGAAGGCTAGGATGAACCCAATGGCTTTTGTGGAGATCAATGCTAGGGTCCCACGCCATTCAAAGAGAGCCAAACTAGCCAACATTTAAAAGGGAAAGTGAGACATTTGACTTAATGGGCCTAAAGCCCATTTTGAACTGGGTTTAAGTGATTTAATTAAATGGGGCGAATTAGGTTTATAATCTGATTAGGATCAACAAGCGGATAAGATATGTCTTATCCACTTAGGAGTCCAGATCCAAATATCAGATTTGGATTAAGAAACTTCTTCTTAATTGGATTAGGAAGTTGATCCAAAGAAGGTTATAAATAAGTGGGCGAATTCCTCAGTTTAAGCAAATTCAGCATTCTGTAGTTTTCTCCCTTAGCTCTTGCCGCCCCTACCCAGTTCGATCTCCATTCTTGGAATTGATCAAGGTTGGATCTTGATATTATTTCTTGCTAGAAGAAACATTATGAAGTCGTGCTCACACCCTACGTGATTCTTGTTGAAGAATTGGGGTTCTTGCTGAAGAACCTCCTTGCTGATCCTACCTCACCATAAGCTGTGTCATCTTTAGTGCAGGTCGGTTTTGGTGACTTCTTTGGGCGTGAACACCTACATTGGGAGTTGCTTACGTTGATTTCGTATCAGGTATACCCATTTCCCTCCTTTGGTTTCAGATCTGGTCCGGTTTGATTCAAGAATGAACCTTGAAAAATGCAGTTTTTCTAAATTAGGGACCCAGATGGGAGAAAGAAATTTTTGAAATTTCGCCCAGCCACCCTGCATGGTTCGACCATCCATATGATGGATCTCCCATCCCTTCAGGGAGTGGCGATACCATTGAAACTAGAGGATCACATCACCGTTTAAATGGATGGAAGTGAGTGACACTCGCTGGTGTGAAGGGATTTTGCGGTATTCAAAATACTAATTGGCCTTGAAGATCCATGGGGATGGGATCTCCGCCTAAATATTTTGGAAAATCCATTTGGGTTACCTTGCCTGGAAGTGGTGCGCCGCCCCTCCCCTCGTGGTAGTTCCAGTCTTCCATCTCACCATCTCAATGACTGGACTCCCTCTCTGTTGTTGGGAGGCCATGGCGGACATGGGGGTCCTGAAGTTCCTTCAGCTCAGTGACCACCTGGTGCAAATCCAATTCAATCTGATTGACCCTCTCGTTGTCTACAGTAGATCATGTCGGTGGCATTGGAAGCGGTAGCCTGCCTCTGATACCAACTGGTAGGAACCGCCTACCACGGTAGCCTCTTCGAGGGAGACTTGCCTCCTGAGAGCAAAGAACATGGAGGAAGAAGAAAGGTTTCTATTCATGTTTTTATTACAAAATTGGGAGCCTTTTATACTGGCTCAGGTGGATCGATGTGAGAATCAGATATTCCCATGTGCAGAGGTAACTAACTCTGGGATTAGATCTGCTGCCGTGGCTGCTGGTCCCCTCTGTCTTCTAACGAACTGTTGCGAAATGGGTGGCTTCGTGCCTGGATTGTTGTGGGCTCTTGGGCTTGGGCATGGTAGGCTGAAGTGGCTGCTACACAAGTTCTCTGCCAAAGTGTTGGTTGGTCTTGAAATCCATCTAAATGAGACCTTCACTTTGGAAGCTAGGGCCTTTGCCTTGAGCATGATGCAAAAGTGCCAAGGTTCTTGTTTGCCATCTTTAGACCATGGACTATCCAAAGAGCAAAGGAATTGGATATCAGGAGGCTGATCAATGAAGGTGATTCAAAGTTGGTAGTGGGCTGGCTGCAAAAGGAGGAGATTGGTTGGTGGAACCATGTTAATGATAGAAGAAAAGAGGTGCTAATTCCTTTGCTGATGCTTTTGGCAAAAAAAGGGGTGGGAAGAGAGAAACCTTTCTGGGCTGTATTGTAATTAGTTTAATCAGTTGTCATCTCGGAGAGAGTTAAGAGAGTTTACCTCACCTTTGTGTTCTCTTGTATCTTTTATTTATTTTTAATGAAAATTTACTGTTATTGATTAAATAAAAGAATTCCCACCCCACCTTCACCAGCTATGATCCAATGGAAACCATCAATATGGGGCCCTGAAGTATGGCCTTCATATCTGCACAAACTCAATAGCTAAATCCAATAGGACATAAATTAAGCTAATGCATTCTCTTTGAGTCTTTCTTCTAAAAAAAAAAAAAAAAAAAACTCTTTTGAGTCTCTTGTTACATCCCTGGAAGATCTTCCCATTATAAAAAAGTTCTTATGTTTTATCAAAAAAATTCTAGGTCTGCTATGTGTAGGTGGAGTTTTAGGGACCACTTTGGTGACATTGTACTTAGTTTTTTGGAGACGGAAGACCTAGTTTTTCGGGAAAGGGCTTCGGACTTGTCAGATTTTGCTCCTGGGCAATTGCTGGCAGTTGTGGCATAGGCTGCAATGGACACCAAAAATATAATACTTTTGATGGACGCTGTCTCGGAAATCAAGGTCTGTTATGTGTAGGTGGAGTTTTAGGGACCTCTTTGGTGACACTGTACTTGGTTTTATGAGCACTGCAGGCAAAAAAAGCATCAGTGAAGGTACCACTTCTTGCATATTGCATTAGTCCGAGACTTAAAGCTGGCAAATGCCTTGGCTTGGAAAGGGTTGCTCATGAAGGGGGATAAACAAGTGGTGGTTGGCTGCATCTTAACAAGAGTTGAAGGCCCATTGATCCAATGTTTTAAAAACCAATCTGGAGACAACTGTTTTTCCATCTGTGTTGCAGGCCAGCGATTCAACTGTTTTGGTCAAATGGGCCCAAAAATTTACCCGAGGGAAAATTTCTGTGGGCCCTACAGTTCCCAGCAAAAAAACGTGGGGAGCTTGGTCAACTTCTCCATTGACCAACTTCCCCCTCCGTTTTACAGTGTAAAAGAACAGGCCTTCAAGCTTCTTAACCAATATGGTTCTCAGTGTTGTTTCTGATAAAAATATGTCCAATTATACAAATGCAAACATGGATACATGCTTTCTGACATGTAGATGGTCAAATTTACTTTGTAATGTTGTCTGCAGATTACTTACACTATTTTAGTTTATCAACATTTTACTTGTTTTACCATGTATTGTACCCAAAAAAATCTGTGTAATTGCAGATTATTGACAAAAAATGGAACAGAGGTTGCATGACAAAATGCATAAAAAAGAAATAAACTTCGATAGGGATAATAATTGTAGATTATGCATTTTTCACATCCTACTAGCAAGTTTTAATAATCTAGTTATCTGATTACTTGTTAGAATTTTCAATTGTTTGGTTGTGTTACAACATTTCCATCATAAAGACATGAGCTATCTCTCTGGTACTTCAATTTCCTTCTACCATATACAAATGGTTCATCTGAAGTTATTGCAATTTACTTTGTTTATGAAATATCACATTTTTGTTAAACCTGTACATCAACCAGGTATCGGGGGACAGACTGCTTTGAAGCTCATTCGTCAACATGGTTCTATAGAGAATATAATAGAGAACATTAACAAAGAGAGGTGCTTCTCATCCTTCAATTTAAAATTTATTTGTTTAAAATATTCTACATGTATTTCTTATGGTTTAGTTTGAAATATTCTAATCTTTGAGATTTATTGTTTGGTGTATGTACGGATGCTCAAGTTTTGAGAACTATGATGGATGCGCTTTTGATGGTTGGGTGTTACAAAGGGGTCGTTTTGTAATTGGTTTCTTGTCATCTTTTCATTTTCTTGTATAGCACATGTACTTTTTCAGAAGGGGCCATTTCTCCATGCAATGGTTAAATATTAAATATTGAGCTAAGTTATTTTCTTTGGTTAAGAAAGATAAGTAACTTCTCTTTGCTGACAAAAATTTATTAGGTTGACAAGCATTTAAACACAGGAACCTAGAATCGCTCTATAGTTTATAGGAATATCTCACCACAAACACAAGCATAGGTTTTACTAAAAACATCATACTCCCTTTCTGTTATTAAAAACTGAAGAAAACAGACCTTGAGAGTTCGGCAATGAGGATTTTGAGAGTGAGAGTTTCGAACCTTACTCCCTCTCAGCACCCTAACACTATTTTATTAAGATAAATTTGAATAATTACAAGGAGGCCCTTAGTTGGGCAAGAAATTACAAAGAACATAACATGAAAGGATGGGCCCAGAATAAGGCCCATTATAGAAAAGAACATAAACAGTAAGAAAGAATAAACAGCCTATGGGCCATTTGGCCCATCTTCTATACACTCACCCTCAAGTTGAGCATAAATGTCAATCATGCCAAGCTTGTTAGTATCATGCTGAAGTTTTGCCTTGGGAATGCCTTTGGTGAAAAAATCTGCCAATTGTCCTTCAGATGTGATGAAAGGAAGACATACTTCACCCGAAGAGACCCTTTCTCTAATGAAGTGTCGATCAACTTCAATATGCTTAGTTCTATCATGTTGTACTCGATTGTGAGCAATGTTGATGGCAGCCTGATTATCACAGTACAACATCATTGGCTTGCATTCTTAACCCCAAGTTCCTTCATCAATGATTTTAGCCATAATAGTTCAGAAACTCCATGTGCCATGGCCCTGTATTCTGCTTCAACTGAAGACCGAACAACAACCGATTGTTTCTTGCTTCTCCAAGAAACAACATTACCAACCACCAAGCTGCAATACCCAGAAGTAGATCTTCTGTCATCAATGTTTCCGGCCCTGTCAGCATCGGTGTAGGCTTCAAGTTTCATATGACCATGCTTGGCAAACAGAATTCCCTTTCATGGGGAGCCCTTCAAATAACATAGGATTCGCTCTGCTGCTGCCATATGAGTGTCTTGGGGAGCATGCATGAATTGGCTAATGCAACTGATCGCATATGCAATATCTGATCGAGTCATGCATAGGTACAGAAGTTTCCCGAGAAGTCTTTGGAAGATTCCTTTGTCTTTTTAATAATGTCCCATCTGAGGTAGAGAGTTTATGACTCGTATCAATAGTAGCAATTGGTCTAGCATCAATCTTTCCAGTTTCAGAGAGCAAGTCAAGAACTTACTTCCTTTGGAAGATAAGAATCCCATCCTTGGATCGAGCAACTTCTATGCCAATGAAGTATCTCAGTTCCCCCAAATCTTTAATCTCAAACTCTGTATGGAGGAAAGATTTTAGATCATGAATTCCTGAAACATCATTACCAGTTACTATAATATCATCGACATATACAATGAGGTATACTGCCAGAGGTCCACTTCTCTTCACAAAAAGAGTATGATCAGACTGTGTCTGCACATAATCAAAGTTAACAAGTGTTGTTCTAAATCTCTCAAGCCATGCTCTAGGGGACTGTTTTAGTCCATAAAGGGATTTCTTCAGCCTGCATACCTTTCCTTTCATATCGGTTTCGTACATCCCTGGAGGAAGAGACATATAAACCTCCTCATGTAATTCACCATTCAGAAATGCATTATTCACATCCAATTGATAAAGGGGCCAGTCAAAGTGAACAGCTAAAGATAGAAGAACCCTCATAGATGTTATCTTGACAACAGGTGCAAAGGTCTCCAGGTAATCAATCTCATATGTTTGTGTAT
This sequence comes from Nelumbo lutea, assembly GCF_056320005.1. Classification (NCBI taxonomy): domain Eukaryota; kingdom Viridiplantae; phylum Streptophyta; class Magnoliopsida; order Proteales; family Nelumbonaceae; genus Nelumbo; species Nelumbo lutea. Next base: position 66,453,164 of record NC_142687.1, on the reverse strand, counting down.
TGCCTTTTGCAACCAGCCTGGCCTTGTACCTTTCAATGGTGCCATCAGCTCAATATTTGATAGTAGAGACCCACTTGCAACCGATTGGATCCTTTCCTTCAGGCAAATCAACCACTTCCCATGTGTCATTCTTGTGTAGGACATCAATTTCAGACCTCATAGCATCTCTCCATTCTGGAATATTAAGAGCTTCTGACACAGACTTGGGAATAGGGTTAGAAGCAACAGAAGATAGATAGGCAAAGTATGAAGGTGAAAGCAACCTGTACGAAAGGTGCTTGGAAATGCAGTGAGTGCACTTCCGTTTTCCTTTCTTAACAGCAATGGGAATACCAAGGTCAGGGAAGGACGACTCCAAGGGTGTTGAAACTATACCTGTTGTCTCATCTGTGACTGGAAGTGTATGAGGCTCATGTGTTGTAGGAGAAACGACTTGCTCTTTTTTGGATCTTTTCCTTTGATACACCTTGGGATTGAGGATAGGACGAGGAGGTAAAGGTGGAAGAACACTGGGACAGGGAGAATGGAACGACTGATCCGTCCTTGATTCATTTGAAGGAGAAGCAGACTCATCAAAAGACTCAACCGGGACAGGAAGAGGAAGAGCAAACACCTGTGACAAATCCTCCTCCTGTGGGCAATGTCCATCCGGAGAGGAACCATAAAAGGGAGAAAGCTCATCAAAGGTGACATCCATTGAGACATACCGAGTGCCAGTCTTTGGATCAAAACAACAGTAACCCTTCTGTGTGGGGGAATAACCAAGGAAGATACACTTGTGGGCTTTGGGTTCAAATTTATGCCTTTGGACACTTGGAACATGTACATAACAGGTGCTGCCAAAGACACGAAGAGGAATAGGAAAAAGATCCTTGTCCGGATGAAGGAGATTGAAGGGAGACTTAAACCCTAAAACTTTGGATGGCATACGGTTTATAAGGTAGGTGGCTGTGAGAACATCACCCCAAAACCTTGTAGGAACATGTGAGGCAAATAAGATACTTCTTGCAACTTCAACAATATGCCTATTTTTCCTCTCAGCAACTCCATTCCATTCTGGGGTCCTAACACATGATCTTTGATGAATAACCCCCATGTCAGAGAGATAGCAAGATATGTTCTTCTCAAAATATTCTTTTGCATTGTCAGATCTGAAAATTTTAATCCTGGTATCAAATTGGGTTAGAACAAATTCATGGAATTGTCTTACAAGTCTTGAAACTTCATCACGGGATTTCATCAGGAATATCCAAGTGAACCGATAAAAGTCATCAATAAACAATATAAAATACTTGTAGCCACCCATGGAGGGTAAGTGGTAAGGCCCCCACACATCAGATTGCACAATATTAAAAGGAAAAGAAGATCTTTTATTGCTCAAAGGATAATTGTTTCTACAATGCTTTTATAACTCACAAGACTCATAATGAAGACTGGACAAACTAATTCCCTTAAATAGTTCAGGGAATAGATGACTCAAGGCAGAAAAAGAAAGATGACCCAAACGACGATAACACAACATAATTCGATCAGTGCATTGTCCCGGAGTATCAAACAGGTATATTCCGTTCGCCTCATGGCCACTCCCAATCACCTTCTGAGACTCCAGATCTTGAAAAACACAGTAGGAAGGAAAGAAGGTTACACAACAGTTTATTGACTTGGTTAAACTACTTACAGACAACAAATTTGTATTTAGTCTAGGTACATGAAGTGCAGAAGGTAGGAACAAGGAATCTGTAGCCTTGATGGTTCCGTTCCCAGAAATAGGGGCAAGTGAACCATCAACTAAAGTGATTTTTTCACGTCCAGGAAGCAAGTCATATGAAACAAACAAGGTAGAAAGGTTGGTCATATGATCAGAAGCACCTGAGTCAATAATCCAAGGGATCTTAAGATTACCTGAAGTGGTTGCATGATTGGCAGAAGCGCTTATACCTGAATGAGCAAATGCAGAAGAAGCTGAATTTCCTGAAGGGTTGGAAGAAGTCATATCTTCTAGATGACTGATCATCTTCCCAAACTTTTCATATTCTGCTTTCATGGCTGCCAACTGTGCACAAGCAGACATTTGCACTTCCTGCCCTTTTACTATCATGTTTTTTCTGAAACCGAAATGGAACGAGATCATGATGTAATTTCCAGCACTAGTCTTTGGTGTGCTTCGGCAGTACTCACATACAACTTCTTTCTTTCCTGAGCCACTAGATGTCCCAACAACACCTTTGGGTTTAACCCCTATATTTGCAAAGTGATCACTAATACCAGCCCCTTGAACCTGAACAACCCTTCTGCTCTCTTCGCTGCTCACCAAAGCATAAGCTTGTGACAATGAGACACTCTCCTTGGAAAGAATATTCTGTTTTGTGATATCATATTATGGGTTTAGTCCGGTTAAGAACTCAAACACCCTGTTCCTTTCAACCAGTTTTCTGTAAGTCTCTGCATCATTGGTGGTGTCCCAAGTTACAACTTCTATTAGGGCAATTTCTTGCCACAGAGACTTCAGGGTTGAGAAGTATACAACTAATGGTTTCTCCCCTTGCCTTAAATTCTTCACATCACTTCTCAATTTATAGGGTCTAGCCACATTAAGTTTTTGGGAATAGGTTTCTGCAACACTGTCCAAAATTTCCTTTGCTCAATTCATCCATAGGTAGTGTTGGCTAATTTGTGGCTGCATTGAGTTCACAAGCCACCCAATGACTGTAATTTTTCTTGCATTCACTTCTCGTAGGATGGATCATCTTCTGGGGGAGCCTTCTTGCTCCCAGAAATAAACCCCCACCTTTCTCTACTACTTATATAAATCTTTACCGATTGTGACCATGCCAGATAATTAGTTCCATCTAGTTTAACTTTGGTCACAGTCAATAAAGAATCACCTGGAGTCCCCTGAACCAGTCCATATTCAGCACCATTCTTGTTTTCAAATTTTGAGGAATCCATCATGTAAACCCTTCAAATATGATTTCAGATGACTTCTACAAGTGTACTGAATGAGGATGAGCAAGAACTGAGTTCAACCAACCTCAAGACAGCAATACACAAGGCCAAACTACACTCAAAAGTTGTAAGAACCAAGATTGAAGTAGAACCTTGGTTCGACCTTCAAGAAGTAATCAGAAAACTTCTAAGCACTGTGCACTCAATTGAAGTTCTTTTTCTTATCAGGGACTTCAAGGTAATCAACAAAAAGTAGCCAAGAAGAGTAATTACCAGTTCGTATTGATGAAGAGACCTTTTTACAAACACAGTGTGGGCAATAGAGAAGACCCCACTGTCAAAGGTGAAAAAAGTCTCAAGAACAGTTCGTACAGGCCCCCAAAACACAGCCAAAAAGAAGCAACAATTTGCAGCACTGAATCCAAGGATGTTTCGGCAGTTTTGACAGTCCAAAAAAGGAGTGAAAACAACCCAGAAATCTCTGGGTTAAACCAGATTAAAAGACAACCGAATAGCTATAAGAAACAACCCAGAAATTTCAGACACTAAAGTAGTCCAAGCACAGAGAAATAACCCAAAAATCTGAGCACAACTTACAATATTTAAGCTTCAAATCAGAAACCAAGCTGTTTCCCTTTTTTCTTTGATTCTTCCTGGCCCCTGAACCACATCTCCAAGAGATTTGAGTCTTGGGCACCTTCCAATGACTTCCAAGAATCAGGCAACACGAGCTGAAGCTTCCAACCCTAGAATACTGAAGTTCAGCACTGCTCTGATACCATGAAGAAAACTGAAGAAAACAGACCTTGAGAGTTCGGCAATGAAGGTTTTGAGAGTGAGAGTTTCGAACCTTATTCCCTCTCAGCACCCTAACACTATTTTATTAAGATAAATTTGAATAATTACAAGGAGGCCCTTAGTTGGGCAAGAAATTACAAAGAACATAACATGAAAGGATGGGCCCAGAATAAGGCCCATTACAGAAAAGAACATAAACAGTAAGAAAGATTAAACAGCCTATGGGCCATTCGACCCATCTTCTCTACAAAAACATAGCTCTAGGCTTTAAGGTTGGCCAGACCATGGACTTATGACCGATGTTTTAATACTCAGACTGGACACAAAACTGGAATGCTTGCCGGGTCATGGGTCAAAAGGTTTGACTGCAAGTTGCATAAAAACCATATTTAATAGATTTTGAAATTTATGGTGTAAGCATAAGTGGTGGCTAGATGGATATGATATTGCTTTGTGATATAAATGACCAGGGTTTAAGTCTTATTACTTGCCTTTTATTCCTTATATATGTGTGTGTGTATTTAATCAATAATATACATTAATGATACATAAATTAGCACACAAAACATGATAGATAAATGGTTGCATGCTAACACATGTAATTAGGAGGTCTTTAGTTCAAGTCTTTCTATTTGCATTTTAAAGTTCATAATGACTTAGTGACGACCTGGGCAGGTTGTAGAAAACCGGCTAGGTTGTTGAAACTCAGCTGGTTTTCAATGGTTTCCTCTGGTTTTTCAGAAAAATGAAAACCGGAATCCCTTCTGGTTCCTGGGTTGAATGGTCCGACCATTTGGTCTGGTCCTAGTCTTTCAACGTAGGTTAGGACTAGGAAAACTCACAATTGCAATTCTACCATTAGTTTCCTTTGGCCAAAAGGACACCATAACTACTGTTCTACTTATCCAATAGCTATTAAAATTTAAACATTATTAAGACTGTAGTGACATGACTCTTTAGGCCAGACTCTACTTGCTACAAATAAAATTACCAATATACCGTGGGGTCAATTCAGCCTAAATTTCCATGAATCACACTTTTGCCATATCAACACCCACAAATTGGATAGTTCTTGGTGTGGATGGCTAAATGATTCGCTTATTGGTTAAAGAATCAGGTGGAAACTAAAGAATTTGCTAGTTGTTTAGGGATTGAGTTGCAGATGAAGGATAGTAAGGGCACTATGCTAAAAAGGTAACTGAGGTTTTGGTTGAAATTTAGGAATTACGGGTTTGATTAAAGGTTAAGAACTAGTTCTCAGGATGTCTGCAGAAAATTTGTGTGAGTTAAAAAAACTCTTGGGTTTTGAAGACATATCCAAACATGAGAAAAGTATTATGTAAATACATGTTAATTATAAACTACTTAACTGAAGGGCAGCTCAGTGCATGAGGCTCCCGCCAATGCGGGATCTGGGGAGGGGTAGATGTACGCTGCTTTACCCCTGCACATACAGAGAGGTTGTTTCCAATATTTGAACCATGGTCACCCAGGTCGCAATGGAGGAACCCAATCGTTGTGCTGAGGCCCACCCTCAATTATAATCTACTTAACTACAAAAACTAAATTTTGTAAATGGTTTAATGGAAAATTGCATTTTAGCTTCAAAAGAAATGACAAGCTTTGAACAGCATCCTGATGCACAGGGATTAAGAACCTAATCTCTAGCTCTGCATACACTTACGATGATCCAAATGGATTGCACACACGTATCAATTATAAAACGGGACACGATTACTTTATTTTCCCCAACTTAGATGTTTATATCTGCATCCCTGGTTGGCCACATAAGTGGTAAGCTTAAAAAATGCCTAGGTGGCTGCCTAGTTGATGTGTGGGTGATGCTTTGCAAAGGAAAAATAAAAAATAAAAAATTACCTCTAGATATTTTTGTTTTGTATTTTTCCTCACTTTTCCATGTCTTTCATTCTTTGCTAACGCCAGTCGCTTTTGCCTGAATATGTAGGTATCAAATACCTGAGAATTGGCCTTATCTAGAGGCTCGGCGTCTTTTTAAAGAACCTTTAGTATCTGCTGATGGTGAGCAATTAGAACTTAAATGGACTCCTCCGGATGAAGAGGTGAGTGCTAGGGTTTTTTCTATTGATTTTAATGATTTTCAACATTTTGTATTCTTAGAAGATTATCATTTTTTACCATCTTTAGGGGCTCATAAACTTTCTGGTGAATGAAAATGGGTTCAATAATGATCGAGTCACGAAGGTAAGCTCTTCATTGGTTACAAGTTTCTTAACTATATTTTCTGTCAGGTCCTATTGTAGATCAAAAACAAATGATCCATCATTTACATTTGTTTATATTTTGAATAGGCAATAGAGAAAATAAAAGCTGCCAAGAACAAGTCATCCCAGGGCCGGTAAGTATTCTTGATTGAGTGAAAATTATGCATGGAAATTAGAAACAAAAAAATTATTGCACAGAAATTCTCCTTTTTGAGCCCATTCCTAGTTGTTATTGTTTTCTTTTGCAGATTAGAATCCTTCTTTAAGCCAGTTGTGAGCACATCTGTACCCCTCAAGCGGAAGGTATTGTTTATATCTATATATCTTTATCCATCCATCAGTACTAATTTGAATTTTGAACAAGTTTTGAACCTGTAATGCGTCATACTTTTAACATTTTTTATCAGTAACAGTGAATTTCATTAATAGAAAAATGAATCAAGTACGTACAATTTGAGAATACAGTCATATAGAGATAAACTGTCATGTCTCTCCCCCACGAATTCTTTCTTTTTGCTTACAACTATGTCCTAAAAAAGTTGATCTCTCTTCACCCCTTGTTTGGCTAAAGCAATGGCCAAGGAGTTAGCACTTCTTCTGATCCAATGCAGCCTCACTTCCATGTTTTTTTGTCAGGCATCTGAATTTCTTTTTTCATTCTTGTAATTCCACAACTTTGCCTCTTTACTTTGTAACCAACCCACAACCACCTTGGAGTCTCTTTTAGTGATTAGTTTCCTAATGTTCAAATTTCTTGCCTTTTGTACTCCCTCGAGCATTGTCATAACTTCAGCCCTTAAAGAATCCCCTACACCAATTGAGCCTGCATATAATGTAACCAATTTGTCCTCATCATCCATACACACCCCTTCAATTTCTAAAATTTCGGGATTTCCCAAGCTGCTTAAATCAAAATTAAGGGCCCATTTGGTGCGTCTTTCCGTGTGGTCTTTCGGCTGTTTACAATCCGGGCAGACTGATTTTCGGTCTATTTCTGTTTGGCTCGCGGAAGATCTAGCTGCCAAAAGCTGGAGCACTGAAAAGGCGTGAAAAGCCCATTTTGGGCAGATTTTGGGAAGTTCCAAATGAAGCTTTTTGTGTCTTTCGCATTTTATTCTCGTGCGGAAAGACACGGAAAGACACATGGAAGTACGTGTTTCGGGCTGCTCAGGTCTTCATGCAAAAGCTCAATATGTCTTTTGACTGTCAGAGCTACTAGAAGATCTTCTCAAAAAGATGTGCCAAACGGGCCCTAAGTTTAATGAACCCTCTTTCGGTGGAGACGATTGGGGACAGATGACATTCTTATTTGTAGATGAATCAACCACCTCCTTTCAATATATTTTGCATGCTTTCCTCAAATGCATTACTTCAAGTAGCTAATGTGATGTAAAACATATTGCATTCTCGATTCTATGAGCGGCCTTTCTACCATGCTCCTCAAGGCAAGCCTAAACAAGTCTATGTTAGGGTCTTAAGTTCTTAATACTCACACAAAAAATAAAATTATATAATTTTATTTGCCTTTTAAGAAGATATTTTATTAGGATGAAAGAATGAACAACATTAACAAATAGGGTGTCTAGGGGTGGAGCCCCCGACCCAGCCACTAGGTTAAAAAAAACAAAAAAAAGCGTAAAAATTTTAAAAGGCGCACACCTAGGCGCACCAGGTGTGCCTTTTGAAAATGCTGTGCCTAGGACCTAAGCGAGGCACAAACCCTAAAATGTGCCTCGCCTGTGAGGCACACCTTTTAAATCACGAACTCCTCCAGATTGTGGATCTTGCACTGATTGGATGTGGTCATTCCCCTCACTGGTAAATTTTTGCCTTCTTTGTTGGAGGGTGTTGTGTGTTCTGTGAGGGTGCTTGTTTCGGTTTTTTTTTCCTTGTGTTTTTTGTGGTGTTGCTTTTTAGAGTCTCTTCCCTCATTCACTTTGTGTGAATTTGGTTCTGTTATACATTATTTATCTTTCAATTAAAGGGGTGGAAGAGCAAAGAATTGGTACTAGAGTTGGCCAATGAACCAAAACTGAGACCTGTTCAATCATGCAATCCTTTCTACAGCATATCGTTGGTGTGGGGCATGATATAGGTGAAAAACCAAGGAAAAATCATTTCAGGATAATGTATCTATATCTATTCCATTATAGAATACCTATCTTTCAAATACAGGGTAGTAAGAGCAATATAACAAAATTAGAGTTGGAGAATTAATTAAGAATGGTATCTGTTCAACCATGCAGTCCTTCTTATATCACATCAATTATGTGGACTGCTAAAATAAATGAAAAACTAAGAAAAAGTATTTATAGGTGAATCATGGACAAACTAGATGTTTCACGTGGTTTGCTATCTGGTTTTTTTAACTTAATCAGCTCCATGGTTGGACTAAGGCAGTATAGGATCTCGTCCTGTGTTAAAACATTGGAAAGAATCTGCAGTTGAAATCTTATTCAGGTCTTTTGGGAAAAAGATGTAGTTGATTTTTGGTACATTGACAGGAAAACAAATGCATGCTTGGAACTCCTAGACCAATACTCAAGCCTAAGATGTTCTCTCTCCAAGTTCATGCCCACTTGAGCCCCAAAGTCATTCGCGGCATGAACCTGCTGACTCTGGATCTGGTTTCTAAGCAACCGGGGCCATTCTCCAGATGTGTCTGCTTCAGCTTCTTATGCTGAGAACCTTGGTGAACCTTCTTCTTAAACCAATATCTGTTTCCATCTCAATACATGTATTGATATAAAAGGTGCTTTGCTTTTTTTTTTTTGGTGGACATACATGAAAACTGTTCCTTTGATCTCATCAGGTGTATGATCACTTTACAATTTTTTGAGACCACAGAATCTTGTTTGTATCATAGAATACAAATGGAAAGGGCATTCAGGAAAACATGCTTATTAAAGCTTACTCAATCTGAAATTAGATTCTAATGGTGCAGGTATCTTTATAAAGCATAGGCATGAGAAAGAAGGAAACTTCCTCTTTAACATGTTAATTTCCAGAAGTGTTTGTTGTTGAGAACACTAACCTTTGTTCATCTTCATATCTATATGGTTGAATTATATTTTATCATGCTGCTCATGGCACTCAAACTAGTCCTAAAACTTTTACAAGCACTGATCTTAGCACCAATTTGTCAATGTGGCATTTATTAGGAAACCCTGGAAAAGAAGTAGTAGATACTGAAATGCAGGTCTTGATTTGGTTCGTCTACCCAAAGGTGCATTGGTTGATGGTAGTAAGCATGTGTAGTGTAGGTTTTGTCTATTTTTTGAGGATAAATCCCTATTATATAGGATTGTTTGCTGTGTAGTGTGGCTAGTGCCTAACTCTACGGGCCTGAACGCTATGAGGCCATACTTGAACATGTTTCCCTTGTAGGTTTTATGACAATACATTCGTTTCTATTAAAAAAAACTGCAGTAAAGATTGTTGTAGCTGTATTGGTCAACTAATTAGGGATATTTTGGTATGTTTGCTTTGTTTTATTTTTAATTATGTATTTACAGGTCTGTCCAAGTTTAAGTTACTGTTGCAGCATTTAGTTAGGGGCAGTATTGTCTTTGTATGTAGATTAGGTAAGTATATAAATAGATCTGGCCAACTGGAGGAGATCAATTCTACTCTCTCCTTTTCTCTCATTTGTTTCTCTCCCTCTTCTCTTCTTTCACTCTCTTTTCTATCTCTAGAAGCAGTCAAGCCCTGTTGGCAAAATGTATGTCAAGGATGAGGGTGGGTTGGGCAGGAGATGTGGGTAAAAGAAATAAGGGACTTTTAGGATAATGGTTATGGATATCACCTCTTGAGGAGAAACATGGCGTAGTGTGTTGGTTAGAGTTCATGGGCTGAAGGACAATGGTTGGGATCATGGGATGTTGGCTTATTTTGTAGGGTGACTTGGGGCTGCTCCTTGGAAGGCAATGCATGACATTCTCTCTATCTTCAGTTAGTGTATAAGGTATGATCTTTGCTCTGGCAACAAAACTAAGTTTTGGAAGGTCCCCTTCCCTGTACTCTTTGTCCTCTTTCATATTGAAGCCTATTTCTAGCTGTTTCTAGGGGTGGAAACAAGGCGGGTTTAGGGAGGGTTTTGTAAATTCTAGACCCTCCCCACATCCCCAAGCATCACAATTCATATCCTCCCCAAACCTGCAGTGGGTTGGATTTTCAAAATCCAAACCCTCCCCACACATAAAAAATGCAAAAACACTCCCCGACCCTACCCTCCCCACATTTGAGGGTGGGGTGGTTGGGTCTAAAACCGACATCTAATTTTCTGTTATTTCCTGTTATATGTAAGTAATAAAGTAGCAAAGTAACATTAACAAATATCAAAATTTCCAATTATTTGATTGAAACATAAGTTATTGGTTATCCTTAACATAACATTCAAAGCAATATTAATTTATACAAAGTTTGAGTGCCTCACAACAGTAATTTAATTTTAAGCATTAGGGATATTTTAGTAATTGCAATGTGCGGGTTGAGGAGGGTTGGGTTTAGCCTAATACTGTAACCTACCCTACCCTACCCGTATGGGTTGTAAAATAAAAAAACATGTCCCCACCCCAAAACCCATTCTTCAACCAAAAAAACCCGCCCCATCAGGGATGGTAGGGATGGGTACCTGCCGGGTAGGGTGGAAATTGTCATCCCCATTCATAGCTCCTTCCTTCTCTGCTTCCAGGTTTGTTTGTGATTTTGGCTTCAAAATAGGCATTTATGATTCAGAATTCCCTTTGGTTATTGATCTGTTGAATTCTTTAAGAGATTTTCCTTGACCCCCTTAAAACTGATCGGTGTATATGGACACCCAATCCTTTGGGTACGCTATCTTGTGCCTCAGGTTTTGTCTCATTTCTCCACCTTGCAGCTGTTTCCAATGTAAGAGATTTTGAATAAACTTGGTCCCCCCAAAGTGGGATATTTTTGCTAGGCTTTTCATGGGAGGGAAGATAATACTTGTGATTTGCTTCAAAAGAGAAGACCAAATTGGTCCTTATCTCCAAATGGAAGACTGACTGCAATGAGTAAAAAGAAGTGCTGAGTCTTTGCTGATGTATTAGCTAAAAGGGGGCGGTAAGATCAATGTTTTTGGGCTTTGTTGTAATTTTGAGTAATTTCTGTGGGAGATTAAGAGAGCATATCTCTCCCCTTTGCTCTTTTGTAGTTTTTTGGACTGTGTTGGAAGTGAGGATATCATTAGATAGCTTCTCATTTTTCACAATTGAGGATATCATCCAAAAGTGGGGAGCAGTTGTTGCAACTTCTACCACTAAAAACAAGATTTACAAATCATGGACACCTCAGAGAAGGGATTTGTAAGGCAAAACTTTGATTGTAGCAGTGTTAGGAACCCTGGGCCTTCAGGGTAGGTGGAGTCTATAGAGATGAAGGGGGGGTCATGTAACGACTTTGTTTTTGTGACCAATTGGAAGTGACGCATTAAGGGCCGAGTTGTTGGTGGTGTTGCAGGGTGTACAGAAGGCAAATGAAATGCAGCTCAACAAGTTAATTATAGAGGGGGATTCTAAGGTGGTAATTGCTTGGATACTGAACAAGGAGAGGGTCCTTTGGACATACATAAACGAGATCAAGAAGTTTAAGTTCACCATTAGAAGCATTAGTTAAGTTTCAATGGGTTCCAAATCAGAAAATAATATAGGTGATGCTTTGGCCAAATGAGGGGTTAATAGGGATCAATTGTTTTGGGCTCAGTTGTAAGGGAATGCTTTAGAGAAGGCTAGAGTTGTCTATCTTTATCTCAATGCGGCATGCCTTGATATTATTATGTTGTATAAAGCAGTGAGACAAATTTCAATGCCACCTCTTACCTTGTTAGTGGATTTACATATTATCTATAGGGCACTAGTGAGAGATGGTTAATCTTTCTTTTCCGGTGTTTTAAGCACAACGGGCTTTTTTGTACTCGAGGTGCAAGGTGCAAATTAAAAAAAAAATAAAAAATGCAAAATAATTCAAAAATATTAAAAATTCAAAATAAATCAAGAAAATATTAAAAAATAGTATTAATTAAAACTGTAAAATTTAATTTTAAACTAATGTTTTAAAAATCTTATTATTTCAAATTAAAATTCATAAACATAACATATAAAACATATTCAAAGTGGAAATGCAAAAAATAAAACCAAACATAACATATAAAACATATTCAAGCACTCAGCAATTCAAGCATTGTCAAATTTCCAATCTCTTTATTTCTTTCCCAAACACATTATTTCAAATAGCTAATGTGATATTAAACATCTTTCATTCCTAATTCTACAAGCCACGTTAGAGTCTTAAATTCTTAATCTGTAAGAAGATAATGGTTTTATAATTTTAATTATAGTTCCTTGTTGTTAGAGTCCGCTGAGTAGGGGTAGTTCTGTCTTTTTCTCATATCTTGAGTCGTGCTTTGTCAGTTTAGTTTTGTTTTAAGTTACATGTCCCATACTTAAGTAGGGGCATATTATGGGGCATATTGGACATTGTAATCTGAATAGATAAGTGTATATATTTGTGGTCGGCTGGGAGAGATTTTTCTTCTCAGTTTGATGGTTTTCTCTTCTTTTCTTTCTTTCCCTTTTCTCTGAACTGGAATTGACTGAACCATCTAAACACTTCTAAAAATTGTTTTGTGCTAAGAAGAATGAAGAAACAACATTAGAAAACAGGGGGTTCCCAAAGCTTAGGTGAGCGAGTGAGGCACATGCCTGAGCACCATGCCTAGTCACAATGCTTCAAAGATCACAAAATTTAACTGAGGCACATGCCTAAGCTAAGGTGCAAGCTGCACCAGGTGCACTAGGTGTATGCCTTTCCAAAGGGACTGCACTTGGGCCTAGGCAAGGTGCAAAACTTGAAATGCGCCTAGATTGTGTGCCTAGGCACACCTCTTAAATCACTGTTCTCGGCTAGTTAATGCTCTCTTAGAAGATGGTGTATCTCAGTGTCTCCCTCACCTTTTTGAAGTACATTACAAGAATCATGCCCAAGTCTTTTTTGTTTTTGAAGCTGAATAGCCATTGGCTTTTTATGAGAATGGTTGTGTGGTCTTTTTCAGGACTTAGATTTTAAGTTTCGGTCTCCGACCTTATGCTGATAAAATGAATGTTATTCTCACTGCTTCAAATTTAATATTCCACAAGTGCAACAAATACATGGAGGTTGATTGCCACTTTATTGGTTATGTTATTCTTTAAAGTGCTATCAGTCTTCCTCAGTTTCTTTTGCCCAAATCATTGATGTATTTACCTGGGCTTGCCATGACTACATAGTTGACAAACTGATGTTTTTACCAACTTACCACATCATTTTGATGGGTAGTATGAAAGCTGAAAGGGGCAATTAGACAGTTATCCTGTAATAATATTATTACTACAATTGCATTGTATTATATTCATTTATTTTGTTTTTGGCCCAAGGGCATTTCTGTGAGTTTAGCCGACCTCATATAGTTGGGACCAAGATTTAAAATATCTATACGTACATTACACAAAAATTGCATATCATGCATTTTGAACATTGGATACTCTTATTAAAAATAAAAAATCAGATTGATATTTACAGATAGGCTTGTTAGGATAAATATCCCCCAACTCTAGTATTTCGTGTTTTTGTGACCTTTGGTTCCAATTCAATATGCATGACACCGTGCGATATGTATCGATACTATGTACCTTAGCTGGGACAAGGCTTTGATGATATGATGATGATATGATGATGATACCAATATTGCACGAGCACTTCCAGGGTAGACTTTATAACAATAAAGTTTGTTATAAAAAAGATGTTAAGAAAGCTGTTGATATTTGTTTAGAGTATGGAAAGAGTAAGTCAGTAATTAGGGCTGGCCATTTCATATTCCTTGCCTTTTCCTTTACATTTTCCTGTTTGTATTTTGCTTCAACATCCCAGGGATGTATTTTTGTGTTTATTGCAACTTTTTTTGTGCTTTATGTTATTCTCTTGTTATATCATGCCAGGAAACACCACAAACAGTGACAAAGGAAAATACAAACAAGAAATCGAAGGCAGGTGGTGGCAAAAAGAAGTAGTTTTATTGTGTATTTGAAACATTAAGGTTAGTGTTTTGTAACGATGGTTTTGTTTCGTTGGCTACTATAGTTAAAATGTTCCCGTTGATTCCATGTCGGCAGTCCAACCTCTTTTGTTCCAGTTAAATGTCTAATTTCAAATTTTCACATATTTGTATGGTGTATAGTGAAAGCGTTGCACTTAATTTTCATTTCTGTTATTAGAAATGCCTAGTTTTTTATTTTTCGTAGAGTGAGAAAGTTAGGTTATATTTGTTTAATATATTTTGATAAGTTTTATATATATATATATATATATATATATATATATATATATATATTTGTTTGTTTATTTGGTAATGTTTGTCTAGATAACCATGCTCTAACGTGAAAGGTGAATTTGCTTTTTCCGTTTTTGAAGAACTAATTTTTGGCTTATATTAGTTTGTTGCAAGGTTCAAAATATCGATAGGGGTGTATCAGGTTATATTGCTACTTTCTTTTTAATTTTTTCAAAATCGGTTCAAGGGAGTTGGTTTAAACCTCCACCCCCTGAATCGATTAGAACCTTGATACACCCCTATATCGGGGAGTTCTAGAAACAATATGTTGTTAGATAGTGTATGCCCTTAGTTCCAATCAGATTGATGTATTTATTGTTATTTATTGTAAATGAATAAAGTATATAGTTAATTCGTGTTATTATTGTGTGTTTCTATGTAATACCCTTAAATTAAACATTAATTAGACTCGTGTTAGTTTAGAATCTTCATACCCATTGGATAGATTTAGGGAGATTTATCTTGTCAAGGCTGACATTGATGTATCGTTAAGTTGGTTGGGGTGATTTGTCTCAATTACTAGGGTGAGACCTGGGGTACATGCAGTGTATGTTTTTTTAAAACTCTGAATTAGACCAAATTCTAATATTGTTCTGGACCTTGGAGACATTGGCGAAAGTGAAATGTTACACATGACCCCTAAACTCAATTATGGTACTACACTAGGTGTCGGATTGGACTATCTTTGATATACCAATCAGTGAAATCTTTAGCGAGGGTCAAAACGTGTGTATGTTGGGACAGTCCGAGAATTCACCTGAATGGATAATCATAATGATAGTACCAACCCTTTTGTTAGACAAAGTGAATGATTGGAGAATGCACTCTAATGGAAATCTAAATTATCGGTAGTGGATTTTAAATGTGTTTGAAATTTGGTTTTGCAAAATATATTTATATAGAGATATACTTATATATTATATTTTCACAAATTATTTGCAAAATGTTATAATTCTCGGGATCCATGTGAATAGAGTATAGCACTATACCTTGCAGTTAAGGGAGATGTCTACAGTCCTTGGGCCTGGGCATAAGGATTGAGAGGTTTAGTGTAAGGCCATTGAGGGTTATACATGATGGTCTAATGTTGCATTTGACTACAGTCCTTGAACCTTCGTAAGATAATTGGACCTAAGGACCATTTAATGTAAATGTGACTAATGTGTAGATCAATGATAGGGTCTCACGCCATACAAAGAGAGCTAAACTAGCTAGCATTAAAATGAAATGAGCTTAAAAATTTAATGTGTTTAAAGCCTATTTCGAACTAGGTTAATTGGATTAATTAAATATGAATGAATTTGGGTATGGATCAACAGATAAGGATAAAATGATAACTCTTATCCACTTTAAAGTATTGATATGTATCGGTCCATATGTATAGTATCGAGAACACCCTGATGCGCCCCTACAGAGGGTGTATTGGGGTTTTAACCTCGATGTGCCCCTATTGACGTATTGGTTGTAGACATTTTGAACCTTGATTGAGCCCGAAAGACATAAGGTATTACCATTTTTATCTCGCTACAGTCTACACACACACACCTCACCCCCCCCCCCCCCCCCCCCCCCAACTGATTCCTAGATTTCCAATCCAGCAACCATCAAATTTAAATTTAAGTCTTCCGGCTGTTAGCGGAGACCACTTGGTCTTTGTTGTCTTGTGGTTTGAAAGTCGATTATAGCGTATCATTACTTTAGCCTATGTTTGTTTGAGATATAAAAATTGCTCCACTCAAAATGAGTTTTACATTGATGTAAACTTCAACATTGATAAAAAAAAGATGAGCATTTACATCGATAATCCCGTTTTTCATTTGCATCGATTTTTAACTTCTAAACCAACCGGTTTAGAGATGTAAGCATTTGAACTCGTCACATCATTGCCCAGTGAGGCAGTCGTGTCATTATAAGCTCACAAAACCCCTCAGCCTCCTTTTACCGTTTTTTTTTTTTAATCTTTTTTGCATCCTCATACCACACCCCATAGCTCTGCTCTTATCACACTGTCATTCGGGTGTCCACAAACCGTTGTCAACGTTGAATAGGTCAATTGTCTAATCATTTGGGTCATTAGTTCTTTGACCCAATCAATAGATTTTACTATTTTTTTCAAAACCGGACTGGATTGAATGGTCGGATCGGAAAAACTGGATTGACCGATTCCATTTTTTTCTAACCTTTTTTTTCTTCAAAACCGTTAATTTTGGTCAGCAAACTACTGAATCGGCTGGTTGACCGTTCGAACGGTTGAACCGTTTGATCCAATAATTGGACCCTTGATCGGTTTGGTCACCAGTTCGTTTTTAAAAATCATGGATTTTACCAAAATAGCAAGCTGAGCCTGAAATCAAACCAGAAGCATGGCCGGGTTTTGGGCGGAACGATTCAACTGCCAGGTTCAATGATGTTTTGAAAATCAAGTTATTGACTTTCAATTCTTGATATCAGAGATGAACCTTAAATGGTTCATTCCAAACCATCGATATGTATTTGCATTGCACCGTTTGTATCGTATTGGAATCAAAGGTCACTCATCACTGTCACCGGAAATATTGTGTCGTGTTCATCCTAATAAACCCAATTTCAAATAACAAACTGAAAAAAGTGTAGTAGGTTGTTGATACCAAGGTTCAAAGTATCGATACTGGCTGATACGCCGGTAGGGCATATTGGCCTATATTGTTGTTTTTTTTTTTAATTTTACTTTTCCTTTTGAAATTGGTTCAGAGGGGCCAGTTTAATGTCCAACTACCTTCTGAACCAGTGGCTGACCTGATACAGTCCTTGTAGGGGCGTATCAGGAAGCCACTGCCACGATATGTATCAGCTGACATGGGCTAATGGATATTAACCATTACGTATCAATACTTTGAACCTTGTTTCAGGGTCGCCCATATATTGGTGAGTTGGAGCATTTTATTAAGTGGTGTAAGCATTAAAACCCGGTCTAGTTATAAACTTATAATGCCGTCTTATCAGGTAAGATCCGAAAAAATTGGGTCAGTTCTATTCTAAGGTGTTTCGATTGGGACCCGACCCGTTGACGCCCATCTGTGTGGTTTCTTTCTGAAGTTGAAAATGTTGAAGCTTGGTTGTAAACTTGTAACTGGTAACGGTTAATCCACCATCCTCGCAGCTGGCTGGAAGAAATAGAATATACCAGTACGACTGTGAATGGATCATCCGTCATTCAATTCAATTTCAACGTGATGGCTGAGGCTGGCTCGCCGGTTTCTGACATATGGAATTCAAGTGTCAATGGTTTGATCTTTGAATAACGTTCTTTCACTTCTCAGTTCTCATTGCTTTAGCGCAAAGCATTCCGAGTTTAGCGATCAAAGTCAGTCGGTCAATCGGTGAGCAGCCATCTTTATTGTTTGTTGAGTTGCTTGTTTCCTTCATGACTGGTGTGTTGGTGGGTCAATGAAAAGGAAAGCTATCAAGATTCGAGGTGCTGCCATTACTCACCACAGTTGACAGCAAGCCCTTCGGACATTGTAAACAGAAAATGAGAAAAAAAAGAGCAGCAGCAGCAGGAATACCGTCTCAGTTTGAAAGGAGCATAAATACAAACATTTAGAGTTCTCCCAAGTCCCACATCGGTAGTATGGGATGCCGTTGTGGGGTGTATATGTGTCTGAGTTTCCTCCCTCTAACAATTAGTTTTTAGGGGTGAGTTTTCTTAAGTCACGTAACAAATGGTATCAGAGCCTATACTATACCTTCCGGTTGCAATCATGCGGCACAGGTGATGACGTCGGTATTACAGTATTGGGTTAGGACTAGGGGGACTAATGCAAAGGCAGCCTGTATGAGTGTATACGTGTCTGGATTCCCTCCCTCTTAACAGCTAGTTTTTAGGGACAAATTCTCCTAAATCACGTAACAATTGATGCCCATTTTGTCTACAAAAAGGCCTATTAACACTAGTTTGGCAAAAATGCTTTTTCTTTTTTGACAAGTGGAAGAAGATATGATTCGAACTTTTTTAATCTACTTGTTGCACCTAAAATTGCTTCCCATTAGATTGTAATTCCTAAACCCTAAATTCATAAAGGGAGATACTGCTGCATGCGTGGACCATGGAGAGATATGTGTTTATTATTCCATCCTGCGTGCCTTATTCCATTCCACTCCACATGCCATTCAAAAAAAAGCATCAACCATAAATAAACCTCATCTTTGCAAATTCCCCACTTAATCACTTATAACAGAACATGGATTTCGACGTAAAGAAAGGAAAAAAAAATGCTTAGAATGATTCCCGGGAAAAATGCAGACGAATTTTATTTTTATCCACCCAAGGACCCAGCTAAACTGTGGAAAGTGGAAACCCAGGTGAAGAAACAACTTTGTTCAGTGAGTCCCACTCGACTCGAATGTTCCAAATTAAGAAAAGTCGATTACAGTTTATGGAGGTGGCAAACACGCATGTGGTCATTGAACAAACACCTTTAGTTTTCAAGCTTCAACACAGAATCCAACTCCGTGGATGCCTTGGGGATCTTTAAGAAAGATTAAATATATCGATGATCGCAGAAAACGACTAGTAACAGAAAGGTAATATCACTTTAAATAATTTCGAAATGGGAATACATGATCCTACAATCCTACAACAAAGGCAATTACAATATGCTCAACACCTCAGATTATCCAAGTGTCACTCCCCAACATTCTTCATTTGGGTCTTCTGCTTCCTATAAATAGCTCTCCTCACAAACAATGGGATTGTGCATCCAGATCTGGTTTTACGTTTACGTTTGGAGGTCTTGTGAAGGTATGTTCTTTATTTCAAGCTCCATGTTTTATTTTATTTTTTATTTCATTTAATGGTTTTTTTTTTTTTTTTTGTTTTGTTTTGCTTTTGATGTGTTGGAAGTTTGAATTGTTCTTATAATTAATGAGATTTTCCGATTCGTTTCACTAATAATTTTCATCTGAGAATTGGATAATGGAAGGAATTTCATATCTGTCTATGTAGTTATTGGAAGCATTTCCTTTGTATTTCTTTATGGGTTTACATGGTCTTATTCTTGTGCCTCTTCTTTCTTCCTAATTTTCTTCTTTCAAATGTTTCTCCAATGATCTCATCATAAAGCTTGTCTCTCTTTAATTTCTTTACTACTGTATGTAATACACCCCCGATTTTCAAAGTGAGAATATTAACATCGGAAATCTACTAGGAGATCTTCTGTGTGTGTTCTTTTAAACGTTCTATTTATTCAGAAATTGGAAGCCTAAGCAGCAGAACTTAGAGTTTGAAGCCACAATTTTACAGGTTTTCTTCTCGAAAATGGATGCTTCCGGCAGGGCAAGTGGAGCCAAGTATGAGTGCTTGCTGTTTGGTAGGTTCCCTGTATCCTAGCAGATGATCTTAGAAACACAAATGCAGACTTTGATTATTGTTTGAAGATTCATTCTGTACTAGGGTTTTCCTTTGAATCATATTCGAGCAACTCTTCGTTGAATTAGAAGTTTATATAAATTTGTTTTGTAATTCATGGTTGTTTCCATGATTGGTTTACAGATATGGATGATACCTTGTATCCCTTGAGTAGTGGTCTCAACTTAAAATGCCGGAAGAACATTGAAGGTAAAACTTACAATGATAATGATGATGGTAATCAGGTAATGAGGATATCAAGTGCCGCCATTGCTGATTTTGAGTAATTTCAATTGCAGAGTATATGTTGCAACACTTGAAAATTGAAGAATCTGAAGTGCCTAGAATGTGTTGGGAACTGTACCAGGAGTATGGAACAACAATGGCTGGTCTCAAGGTAGCACAAAACGTGGCTTCAAGCATAGTGTCGATGCAATAGGTTCCTTTCCTCTTTATTGTAATGGTGATATTTCTATCTTGATAAATTTTTGGCTCTTGCAGGCCCTCGGCTATGAATTTGACAATGATGAATTTCATGCTTGTGTTCATGGAAGATTGCCATATGAGACCCTAAAGCCTGATCCAGTTTTGAGGAACCTTCTACATTCCATTCCACAACGTAAAATTGTATGTTGTGTGTAATATAAAAAGAAACAAGATGTGTTTATCATCAAATTTAGAGATTGGGAATAGATACAAGGTTTGAGTGTATTGATATCTATTGGTTTTTGCAGATCTTTACCAATGCAGACAAAGCTCATGCAACTCAGGTTCTTAAAAGGTTGGGTGTGGAAGATTGTTTTGATGGCATTATATGCTTCGAAACTCTTAATCCACCTTTAGAACCTGATAATTGCTCGGATGATGCAGATGAACATGCATTCTCCACAGAAAGTGAATCCGATACTGAAGTTGTTGGTCATATCAATAGCAATGGTTCAGGTTCTAAGTCACGCATTCTCTGTAAACCTTCTCTGGAAGCCATGGAAGCTGCCATTCGGATTGCAAAAATTGATCCAAAGAAAACCGTAAGTACATCATAAAATAATCTTCAGTTGAAAAATATTGGCACTTATTTTTTTGGTAGGTAAAAAATATTGAGATTGGCTTTCTTTATCAATGTGGAACTGATGGTAGGAAATATGCCTTAATTATATTGGCAGATTTTCTTTGATGATAGTGCCCGAAATATTGCGAGTGGAAAGGCGGCAGGACTGCATACAGTTATTGTAAGATAGTAATCATGAATTATTGATTTATATGTATCAAAGAACAAAATTTTATCTCAATCTTCAGAAAACTAATATGATCTTTTGCAAAACAAGGATGGAATCATGAAAACCAGTATTCAAATTATCAGAGAAAAGGGGCCTCTTAAACAATAATGACACCTTGAGATCCCAACCTGGTTCAAATTGTGGTAATGCTTGGCCTGGGCATTATCCATGCTGATGAACCAAGCCATTTTAAAATTTAAATAGGGGTTGAAATCAATTGGAAAATTTTCTAACCCAATGCAAACCCAAACTTTCTTTTAAGCTGTGGTACTACACACAGACACAGGTGTATGTTACAATTTACAAATCGAGACTCTCTATCCTGAATTTGTTAATAAAGAAACATTTAGGCCTTTTGATTTAATATATATAAATATTCTGATGTATAAGAGCCTTTAATACAGGTTGGTAGATTAGTATTGGTTTCAGGAGCAGACCTTGCTTTGAACAGCATCCACAACATCAGAGAAGCATTGCCTGAGATATGGGAAGGTGAAGGAGACCAGCTGGAGCAAGTCCTTCAACCTACTGCTGTTGAAACTGTTGTCCTTGCTTAAATTACTCACTTAATCCTAGTCTCTATATGTGTACTAATACCTCATATGCAAATATATCCTAATTTCACAAGGAATGGAGAATATTCCTAGTCTGAAGTGAAACCTCTGTCAGTTACTTAGTTTCCAAAGCTTTCCTTTTTATCAAATCCTGATAATTATAATTAAAAACATTGGGGGACCTCTGGATTGCCCATGTAGATGACCAATCCCATTCTGCGACATGGATTTATGTGATCAATCCAGAGCACCCATCAGATTGGGGGGTCTCTACATTGCTCATGTATGTGCTCTCAATCCACAGACGCTATAACTCTCCACCTGTTAGATTGTTACCAAAGAGATTTTAGCTATTGTTGAATGAATGCATAGCAACTAGCAAGGAGAGGTTTCAATGAATCCGTGCAGACATGACAACCTTGCCATTTCAAACGAAACGAACTCCAAATTCCTCATTAGCTATTCCATTTCAGGAAGCTTTTGCCTTGTGCTATTTCTGATTAAACAAACACACTAAAACCCAGCAACTTCCGCTCTGAGCCTGAGGTTAGAAATTTGGTATTCAATGATTTTCAGAGGTCAAATGGACTATGGACGTATTTTATTACCATAGAATGCTTTCTAGTGCAGCACTCCCCTGACTCATGAAACATTTTGATCCCAAGCTGTACGAACGTTTTGTTCCTATACCAGAGAATAAAGAATAACTTAAATCAAGGATATCCAGTACATAAAAGAAAGAAAAGAGCTCTCCACTTGAGAAATGAGAATGTTTCGTGGGGAGAAATACTCACTATATATGATCAATCAATACACATGAGCCCTTAGCCTCTGTGCTGCATCCCAGAACCCGCTACACCCCATTCAAGATAAGTCCTATATACTCTTCTAGAGAATTAATTAGCAAGGTAATTGACTGATCTTAGGATCCAGAACAAATTACTACCCTATAGTCCCCTTATACAGTCATACAGCCAATCACCACCTTATAGTCGTACCCTTCTACAGTAGTCCTATTCCAACCCAAAGTAAATACAAGTTTCAGCCCTACAAGAGGGAAAGGATCTTGGTTCTCATAAGTTATCTTCTACTGGCCCCAAGTACCTGACTACAGCATTACACTCTCCATCTCTAAGGCCTTTAGGAGACCATTCACTAGTTACTCCGAATGCACGTTTCCTAAAAAAGCACCTCCGGTCGAAAAATAACGGAAGAGAATAATCCAGTCCACAATTCTAGGCTGTTTGATTTGGTAGAACCGTAGAATAATCCAGTCCACAACTCATAAGTTATCCTCTGGGTCCGATTCCCAGGTCAAACAGTCTGACCATCCCATCTAAACGGATGACCCACTCTGACAAAAAAAAAAAAAAAACATAAAAGGCCAAAAACCATTATCTGGATTGATGGTTCGACCACTCAGGTTAGCAGTTCAATGACTAAATTAACGATTTTTAGCTAAAAACCGGTTTTCGGGTGAAACAGAACCAGTCGGGTAACCAGTTTTTCTGGTCCGATCCGGTTTTCAAAACACTGGTACAAAATAAGAGGAAAAAAAGTGGAGGGACTTTTAAGAACTTCCCCTCAACTTATTTTTCTCTTATTTTCTAAGCGAAACAAAGTTTCATTGTCTCAAAAAGATTGATTCAAGCTGGTATGAATTAATTACTTCAATAGAGATACATAAGCATTGTAGTTCTGTGGAGTGCTTCAAATATAACTGGATTTGTATATGGTATCTGGCAATCTGCATATTATGCACCTTCACCCAAGATTTTGATAATATAGTGCTCATATGTTGAACATTAATGGACACTTGAACAAATCAAATAAATCCAAAATAGGTTGAACACAAAATTCTACTCTGAGGTCATAGATGAAGAGTGAACCAACTACAAATCAACCATCAACAGGCAGCTCTCCACAGTTGACAATCCTACAGGGAAACCGTGGAACATCTGATCTGCTTGTTTCTTGGGATTCAAGCTTCCGCACAACTTCCATACCCTCAACAACATGTCCAAACACCACATGCCGTTTGTCCAACCATGGAGTCTACAAAATGCAAATCAATATTATTAATCCCAATTAATAAAAATTTCCATTATATGAACCATACATATCATCCATTACTAAGGCTATGAACAAGTTTTTCATGTATGGGACCTGGACCAATAGACCATTTCTTGGGTGCCTACCCAAAACTAGATCCGGCTTTAGAATCATACTTATGCACATTTTCTGAATTTAACATATTCACTAAGTAGCAAGTCCAGAAAAGGTTTGACTTAGCAGCACAAAAGATCTAGATGAGACTTGTCAAATAGAATTTCCAACTTTCTTGCATAGGTAACTAGTAGCTGTCTATCAATCTTTTACAACTAGAGAACAAGGACATAAATTCAACTGTATCTTGACCATCCTATCACAAGGTACTTTCATATGTACTTAGGGTGTTGCAATCATCAGAGATTAACATGATCCCACCCTAAGGCAAACTACAGTTTTTTGAGCAGGCTCCCCTGCAAATAATTGGTTACCTAGTGTTGAAATAGGTTTCATCTCTGAACAATTCAACATGAAGAGCAGAGTTTTGTCTAATGTTAATATAACAGATAAGAAAAGAAAAACTTACTAATGTTTAATTATTAACCAAAAAAGGGATGTTGCAATATTTTTTAGCACCCAAGAAAGGGGAAAAGAGGTTTGCAGCTACCTTTACTGTACAAATGAAGAATTGGCTCCCATTTGTATCAGGACCAGCATTAGCCATGCTTAATACTCCAGGTCCAATGTGGATTACTGCAAAAAGGTATGTAAAAACAAGGAAATCAGAAACTTCATCCCATACTAATCATACAGATGATTTAGAGTACTTTCCAGCAAAAGGTGCCATTAAATAGAAAGGAAATATAACAACATTGTGGAAGACATATTTTATAATGCATTGGACTAAGACCTCCGTAAATCAACCCAGAAAATTGACTACTTCTCAAGGTCTAGGTGTTCCTAGCAAGCTGAGTGATAGTGCAAGGTTAGGACTTACAGGTGAAGTTTTCATCTTCAAAGTTAGAACCATATATACTCATTCCTCCAGTTCCCTGTAACCATTCAAAACCACAACATTATTCTTAGGAGGCAAAATCCCTTTTTCTATGATTGGTATTATCATCTTAGGTTTTCACAACAAACAGTAAAGCTTCCATCCATTTCCAGTATGGGAAGAAGAAGAAAAACTAACATTTCCTGCAGTAAAGTCCCCTCCCTGGATCATGAAATCTTTAATAATGCGGTGGAAAGAGCATCCTTTATAGCCATATCCTTTCTCCCCTGCAAGAAAAAAATGCTGAAAGTAAATCCACTAGAATATCCACTACCTGAACACAAAGCAAAAATATTTATTCTGAAAAAAGGGACAAGGCTTGCCTGTGCACAAGGCACGGAAGTTTTCAACAGTTTTTGGAACAACCTCCCCAAAGAGTCCCATTACAATCCTGCCCACTGGCTCACCACCAATTTCTACATCAAAGAAGCATTTCGTTGTTACTTTCGCTTGCAGCTCTAGACCCTAAAACAGTGGAAAAAAACAAAAGGTAGCATTATTTGTATGATAAAGAATAATGTATGTGTACTTTATCTTTTGAATTTGGCTGATAGTAATGTCTTACTTACTGGTTGTTGCTTTGCACAATAGTAAAATGACAATGTAGATTTGAGTCCAAAAGTGGATGAACCCCCCAAAAAAAAAATGTTGGAAGTTAGGTCCACATTGAGTGCACCCCTCCCAAGACCATAGCATGGGCTACCATTTAGCAATGGCCCTTAGTCGGTATGCCCAATTTATCAAAAACAGGATGTGCTCAAATCACCACTCAGAATAAAAGTCATCAAGATTGATTGCATTGCGATAAAAGAGAAAAATAGTTACATGCCTTGTAGTACTTCAGATGGGCAGAATATGCCATATATTGTTTGGTAATATAATGTGCCCGAAAAAACACTTGAGATATACTATCCAACTCTAAAATAAATTCCCATGGGAAATAAAAAAACCTAAAATGCACAAAGAGTGCAACATTCTAACCAAGAAAAAATGCAACATTATAGCTGTAAAATAGAAAAATAATGCAAAAGCTAAAAAGAGAGTAACAGTTTTTTCCACCATCAATTGTTATTCTTCTTAACTTCCATGTTTTTAGACCATTGGAACATTTTTGAGGCAGTTACCCACATATGTTATGTTTGTGTTGAACAATAACATATAAGATCCATTTGAAGACAGGATTTTAATGATAGATGTGGGTTGTTTCCTTGGTATTGAACGATTCTTAGAATTAGACATTTATGCCATCATCATGAAACAATTGCCGTGCACCTTTAAAGATTGCCTAGAAGCTAAAGGTCAATTAACAATTAGCCGATGTCTAAAGATTGGAATTGCCATATAAAGCCTAGTATGGAGTTTGCGACTTAGTTTCTCTGATACTGACCAATAAGTGGGTGTCAAATCCATCTAAACATATTTTGATTTCAATAAGACAACTGCCAAATGGATCAAACATTAAGGAAAGCAAGACTTAATTGGATTTTGGAGGTTAATAATTTCCACCTTGAGGTAAGAAATGATAACTGGATACTTTGAAGTTGATGTGCATTTTTGGGAAACGATTGCCAAAATCAAATCATTCTGTATTCAGTTTTACTTATCCAATATTTTGAGAAAACAGAGAATCAATATCATCTTGAGAAGCCACTTTTGTATAGACGACACATATCTTGCTTTTTGCCTTAATTACAACAGACTGAAGATAAACAACACAAATCCTAAAATGAGACGCCACTAACTACTGATCTTATCTGTTCTCTTGCCTAGAGAAATAGTTTGTATTCCAACTAAGGGCCAAAAAGAGAGCACTTACTTTTGCCGCGGAGTTTGTGCACACCATTCTCTGATATCCAACTGAAGGTACCTTGGAACTCTGTTTAATTGGAAGGGGTGATGCATACAGAGAATGCGATGACAATCCTCTTACAGGACAGCTTACTATTGGGTGTTTAGAGCACTTGGGCAGAGAAGTTGGAAGCAGAGAAATCATTTGTAGCTTACACACTTTGGAAATTTCACGGCTAAAGCCTCCCTGCGATAAAGTATTCCCAATTATGCACTAGAGATAGAGAATACAAGCTATAAGATTACAATCATGCACTGGCAGTTTTTTTATTTTTATTTTTTTTCTGGAAAAAGGTAAGCAGGAATTAAGGAAGACCTAAACCTGTTGTGCTAAAAAAATTACAAGCTGGAATGATTGTAATACACCGATACCGAGGATGCTTCAAAAAGAAGAAGAAGAAGAAGCAGCGAGAGGGGCAAACCTTAGGGTGCAAGACAGGACGAGACGCCATTTCCAAGGAGAGTGCGGAGGCCATAGTGGAACTGGAAGGTGGATTGCAGACTACGGAAAAAAGGATAAAGGGTAGGAGTAGGACCCCAATAGGGAATTAGGTAGAACTGGAAGTGGGCTTACTCTTATCTAACTAACATGCGCTGTATGCGCATGGACATTTTCCCTCGATTTTAGCGACCGGTCCTCAAAAACTGACCCGCCGGCCCAACCAAGCAACCAACTCCTAGTCTTAGGGTTAGTGGGTTAGCCATTTTCTTCTTTTCTTTCCCTTCGTTTGTTAATCAAACCAACCGATCAAATGCTTTTAAGTTTTAACAAACACACATGCTGGATTAGTTACGCGTGTGTGCGTGGGCGTTTTTTCCTCTTATTCTTTTGTACGCATAGAAAATGATAAAAGGTGATTTCGATTTATGTGTATGTATACCGTTTGAGAAAGTTACTTTTTAAAGCTTTCCCCAATGCTTAGGTGTTTTTCATTGTTATGCTCATGTGGTGGCTAATGGCATCAATTGTCATAAACAGTTGTAATTATTATTTTTCTCGGTTTTACAAGCAAATAAAAGTATAAACGTTGAATAAATCTCCGTTTGGATAAAAGTTGTCTTCCATACTTGATTCTTGACAAGAACGGGTTCTTTTGCAAGATCCTAGATCCTCAAAATAAATAATATCATATATATATAATCGGGATCAGATTGGGGTGGGGAAGGGACCTCATTTCCCATCCTTGATCCCAACCCTATTAATTCCAGTCCCTGTCCCCGCTCAGCCAAAACAATCCTAATAAAGGGTGATTTGGCACAACCTAGTAAGAAGAGGTTATGTAGACGCGATCTGCTCGAGGGGTGACAACTCAACCAAACGAACCCAGTTTACAACATTCGGAGCTCGGGTATTTAGTCACCTTGGCCCAAAAACCACCTTGGCGTAGAGACACCTCGACACCCAATCCAGTTCAGGACTAAAGAACTGAAGTACCAGTTCAAAGCTAAAAAACCGAAACACCATGTAATCGACTCCAAAGGCCTCCCCAACGGACCCCAAATTTCTTGGGATCACGATGAGACTCATCCTAGCTCCGCCTAAATTGGCAGAAAACGATAAACCTTATCAACTAATACACTGCTCTCCTTAAAAAATGGAATAGATCTTATCCGCACAGTGCATAGATCCCGAAGCTCTTTCGTAAGGCCCACGACTACTCCACTATATAAGGACATCAAACCCCAAGGCAAAGGTACGTGTGATTATTAACTCACTAGCATTCAAGCATTCAAGTATTCAGCTCGCATCCATAGTATAAAACTGACTCAAGCATTGGAGTGACCTCGTCAGGTTAGCCACCCCGGGTTCTCTGATCTATTATTTTGTAGCTTGGTCCAACTCGCCGCGCAACTGGAGTTCGAATTATCTTCCAAATAGGAGTATCTAGATCGCACACCATCAATTGGCATCGTTTGTGGGAATTTGATCGAAAGGTGATCCCAATTTTAGTTGCAGTTTTAGCTTCGATTTATCCCAATGGATTCTTTCGGCAACACCGGAAAAAGCATTGATATGAACGTCATCGGGGGGCAAGATCAGCAATCAACCTTCCCCCAAGGTCCTATGGTATGCATTGGCTAGTTTACTATTCCTCTTACAACTTTAGGAGTCCCATTACTATCCGTACCGCAGGGCACTACGCAAGTGAGCGTCCTGCTTGCCCTAGTGGGCGTAACTTTCTCCGAGCCATCTGTGGTTCCTCATGGAATCAAGCACTCCCAATTCTATGACCTCGTTCAGTGCGTCCAGACAATATAGATCCAGATGCAGCAAGTCCAGCAGTTCCAACAATATCAACAGTACTATCTGTACCAGTAGTATCAACAGTAGTTCCCATCACTATAGCTGAACCAACAGCCAATTCCACCCTGGCACCCAGGGTTGTGTCAAGGCTAGAAGCTGAATCGGCCTGAAACTAGCTAGAACGTCAACCAATCCCCTCATCGGGGTGAGGGGACCTCGTAGGTGCTGGTTCCTCCCAAGGGTCAGGTTTCACCCCATGGGAGGAGAGATGGTCAGCACACTCCTCTAGTCTCGTAAGGAAATTTTAGAAAAAGGCTTAACAAGGCCAATCCAGCTTGACGACACTCCCAGCAGAAAAATAATGGCTCACGAGGAGATAACAACCAGCCCAGAGTTCGAGGTGCGAACTTGAGGTAGGATCTCTCTGTCCCTCGTGATAGCCGGTGTGAACTCCACAACCAAGAGAACCCGACAAGAAGGAACCAGGATCCACCTCGCGATAATGTCCGTAGTGATGCCGAGATACCAGATCAGACCGAAATTAGCAACACCAACGTTGAGCCGGTGAAGAAGAAGCAGTGACGACATCGCAAGACACGTTGCTCCTCGGCAATAAACAGTCTTCCAGTGAAGTCAAGCGAGCAAGTAGAGCAAGCTAAAGAAAAGGAAGAAGTGAGCTCGGTGGCGACGAAAACTGCTCCTCCATTGCTTTGTCGGTTATCTCCTCTGTCTCCTGAGCTCCTAGCAACTCCGATGTTGAAAGACTTCAAGGTTTTCCCATTAGATAAGTATGATGGATCGTTTGACCCCCACGATCATGTGGATTCCTTTTAGTCTCAGATGCACCTAGCTGGGGTTGACAAATCTTGCATGTGTATGGCATTCTCCACTACGTTTAGGGGGGTAGTCTGAACTTGGTATCAGAACCTCACGCCAGGATCCCTCGAAAGCTGGTCCCAATTTGCCAACATGTTTACTACGCATTTCATTATCGGCAAGAAGTGCCCAAAATCGCAAGAAAGCCTTCTGAATGTGGTTCAGAGAGAAGGAGAATCAATCAGAAGCTACATAAAATGTTTCAACAATACTTGCTTATAGATACTGGACCTCGATCCAGCGGTGTGACTCATTGCAGTAAAGAAAGGAATCACCTATAAGGAGTTCAAGTGGCACGTGGTAGCTAACAAACCGAAAGATATGACCGAGTTCCTTAAGTTGGCAGATTAGTTCATCGGTACCAAGGAGGAGATCAAACAAAAGATTGACAATCCACCACCGGAAAAGAGGAAGAGAGAGAATGAAGGGACGAGCAATGGTGGGTAGAAAAGAAAGAAGAGCAAGTCCCCGAGCAGGGGAAGAAGCAAGTCAAGAAGTCGCTCCCCTTTGCGCGGGCACAAGCCATGTTGGCGCTCTAGGACCTCGCTCGTGGAGAGAACAAGCTACACGCCTTTGAGTGCTAAGCGAGGAGAGATCTTAATGGCTATTAAGGATTCCTCCTTCATCAAATGGCCTTCCACGTTAAGGGGAGACCCGACAACAAGAAACCCGAATGTCTACTGCCATTTCCCCCGAGATCATGGACACAACACGGAGAATTTCAGGAATCTCCACGGCGAGATCAAGGAACTCATCCGCCATGGGTACTTGAAGAATTACATATTGCGAGAGGAAAGGGGGCAAGCAGACCGAAAGGTAGATCGACAGGGGGACCAAAGAAGGAATAGCCCCAAGGCTATCAAGCAAAATGAGCAACCACCTTGATAGCTGTCAGAGAAAAGACCAATCCGCGGGGTGATCAATATGATCACTGGTGGGTCCATCATTGTCGGATGTACATCGGCTGCTAGGAAGACCTCGGTTCGCAAATTGGAGGAC
This sequence comes from Nelumbo lutea, assembly GCF_056320005.1. NCBI lineage: Eukaryota > Viridiplantae > Streptophyta > Magnoliopsida > Proteales > Nelumbonaceae > Nelumbo > Nelumbo lutea. Next base: position 66,422,503 of record NC_142687.1, on the reverse strand, counting down.
GAAGGCAAAAACCCGCCAAAGCGACATCGACTCAAAGAACCGATCTACTTCACAGAGGACGATGCACGCGGGATCCAGTACCCTTATGATGATGCTTTAGTAGTAAAGTTATGGATCAATGACTTTGAGGTGAAACACATGTTAGTAGACTTAAGCATCTCACTAGACATACTCTTCAAGGAGATCTTTGACAAATTACAACTATAGTAGAGCGACCTAAAACCGGTAGGTACGCCTTTGATAGGGTTTAGTGGCGAGGAGGTCAGACCTCTTGGTCGAATTACAGTACCTGTGGAAGCTGGCACGTGGCCAAACATTGTGCAATTTGAGCACACGTTCTTGGTAGTCATAACTCCCTCCCCCTACAACACGATAGTAGGTCGGCCTATCACACATGTTTTACGTGCAATAATTTCCACTTACTACTTAGCAATGAAATTCCCAACTGATTACTGGGTGGGAGTCGTCGAGGTGACCAGTTGGAATCCCTCAAGTGCTATATGGCTACCTTAAAAGGAAAAGCAAAACTGGTAGAGGACGTCGAGCTTGAGCAACCAATGGAGTATACCGATGAACGAGCTTCCTTGAAAGAAGAAACGATCCACATACCAGTCTCTACCATCAAACCAACCAAAATTCTTTAGACCGGTGCCTTGATCAGTGAACCACTTCAAACTCAGCTAGTAAGTTTCTTACTTGAAAATTTAGATATTTTTGCTTGGTTTGCGGTAGAGATGCTCGTGATTGATCCAAAAATTATAACTCACAAACTTAATACTGACCCTTTATTCAGGCCAGTAAGATAAAAAAATGCAACCTTGCCCTAGAACGTTGGAGGGTAGTTGATGAAGAAGTCGGGAAGCTCCTCGTGGTAGACTTCATTAGGGAAGTCCATTACCCAAGCTGGGTGGCCAACCCAATTCTGGTGAAAAAGGCCAATGGCAAGTGGCGCATGTGCGTCGACTACACCGACCAGAATAGAACCTGCCCTAAAGACTACTTCCCATTGTCCAAAATCGACCGCCTAGTGGATGCAACCTCAGGGCATGAGTTGCTGAGCTTTCTGGATGCCTATTTTGGTTACAACCAGATTAGGATGGATCCCGCTGATGAAGACAAACCGCTTTCATAACTGAGCTCGGGTTATATTGTTACAATGTCATGCCCTTCAGATTGAAAAATGCTGGGGCAACATTCTAGTGCCTTGTAAACAAAGTTTTTGAGCCATTGATCGGCAATAAAGTAGAATGTTATGTTGATGACATGGTCGTGAAGACCCAATTTTCAAATTCTTTATTGGATGATTTAAAAGATGCTTTTCAAATTTTACGAAGATATAACATGAAATTAAATCTGGATAAATGCATCTTTGGAGTCACTTTGGATAAATTCTTAGGCTATATAGTCAACCGATGTGGCATCGAGGCCAGCATAGACAAAATAAAGGTGATCCTAGATATGAGACCACCCCGAAAAATAAAAAAAAGTCTAGAGGTTGACTGGCTGGATAGCCGCCCTGAGCTGCTTCATGTCTAAATTGGCAGACCGGTGCCTACCCTTTTTTAAAGCTATAGAAAAGAGCAAGAACTTCGAATGGACTGAAGAGTGCGAACTTGCTTTTGACAACCTGAAAAGGTACTTAAGTTCCACCCCAGTTTTAACTCAACTCGAAGAAGGGGATGTGTTAAAGCTATACCTCTTTGCGAGTGATGAAGTGGTTAGTTCAGTACTAATCAAAGAAGTGGATCGGGTTCAATGACTCATCTACTATGTTAGTAAAGTTTTGAATGATGCAGAGACTAGATATCCGGAGATCGAGAAACTAGCATATGCGTTGGTCATAGCAGCCCAGAAACTTTGCCCATACTTCTAGTCCCACATTATCGTTGTTCTCACCAACAAACCCTTGAGGCAGATTCTACTCAAGCTTGAGGTATCTAGAAGATTAACGAAGTAGTCCATCGAGCTGAGAGAATATGATATCCAGTATGAGCCACGACTAGCAATCAAAGCCCAGGTCTTGGCAGACTTCGTAGTAGAGTGCACGTTCAGCGCAACAACCCCCGAGTTGACCGAGCTCTTTCACACGACGGGAGCATCAACTAGTACGACACTAGCCCTAGTCAGAGTGGAACCGACTTGGGACGAGGACCCTTGGATCCTCCACGTCGATGGCTCATCCAACTAGTAGGGAAGTGGTGCAGGACTGATATTGTATGGCCCAAGTGAGGTGAAGCTGGAGTATGTTCTTCGGTTCAGATTCGAGACATCGAACAACGAAGCATAATATGAAACGTTGATCGCTGGTCTAACGTTAGCAAGGGAAATGAAAGCAAAGCTCCTCATCGTATGCAACAACTCACAACTAGTGGTCAACCAAGTCACTGACAAGTACAAAGCCCGTGACCCAACTATGGCAACTTACTTGGCCAAAGTCAGAGAGATCCTGCATAGCTTCATCTCTTGCTTTGTCAGGCAAATTCTGAGTTCCAAGAATGCTGAGGCCGTTGCTTTGTCATGTCTAGTGAGCACAAGCACAAACACTATGCGAACTGTGTACATAGAGGACTTACCTCAACCTAGCATTCTCGGGGGGGGGGGGGGAGAAGAGGTCACTCTCGTGTCACAAGTGGAATCGAGCTGGATCAACCCACTTGTTGGTTATCTGCTGCACAGGACCCTACCTGCAGAACACAATGTGCCTCGGAGGGTAGAGCGTTAATTAGCCAAGTATATTCTCATAGACGGATAGTTGTATAGAAGATCTTTCACACTCCCTTATCTATGTTGCCTACGACCCTCAGAAGCTAAGTTCGTACTTCATGACACCCATGAAGGCTTGTGTGGTGGACACTTGGGGGGCAGAGCCCTTGCACAAAAAGTGTTAAGGCTAGGCTATTATTGGCCCACAATGAAGGCAGATGCATTTGAGGTCGTCAAAAAGTGTGACAAGTGTTAGAGGCATGCCAACATCCACCACCAACCTACTGCTGGTTTGAAATACCTTACCAACTCGTGGCCCTTCACGCAATGGAGAATCGACATCCTTGGTCCTTTCCTGCTAGCAACAGGGCAGAGGAGGTTCTTGGTTGTAGCAGTAGATTCTTTTACAAAGTGGGTGGAAGTCAAACCCCTGATAACGATCACAACCCATAACATACTGAATTTCTTCTGGAAAAGCATAGTATGCCGCTTCGGACTACCCCAGGTGCTGATATTCGATAATGGGAAGCAGTTCGAAGATGTTAAGTTTCAAAACTGGTGTGTTGAGATAGGGATTCAACAAAACTTTACCTTAGTGGCACACCCCTAAGCGAACAGACAAGCAGAAGTAACTAATAGGGTGATACTTCACGGATTGAAAGCTCACTTATCAAGAGATTGTGGGTAGACGCACTTCCTAGTGTCCTTTGGGCCTACCAAACTACTATCAAGGCTGTGACGGGTGAGACCCCCTTCAACCTTATGTATGGCACAGAGGCAATGATCCCGATAGAGATCGAGGTACCCATATTACGATTTGAGGCTTATGATGAGGAAACAAACGATGACGAGCTCCATGCCAATCTAGATCGCATGAAGGCAGTGATCCCTATAGAGATCGATGTACCTACATTACGATTGGAGGCTTATGATGAGGAAACAAATGATGACGAGCTTCGTGCCAACCTAGACCTGGTAGAGGAGGTGTGAGACCTGGCCTACATTTGGACCACGGCCTACCAGTAGAGAGTAGCTTGGTACTATAATGCCCAAGTCAAAAAATGATAGTTCCATGTCGGTGACTTTGTTCTTCGAAAGTTATGGTACCTGAGCCCGGTGTAGGTAAGCTCAGACCGAATTGGGAAGGTCTGTACCGTGTAAAGCGGGTATTCGGGGAAGGCATATATGAGCTCGAGACTTTGGAAAGAAAGTAGGTACCTCGAGCATGGAACATTGATAACCTAAGAAGGTACTACTTATGAGCCTATGACTCCAAGGCAAAATTTCCCCAAGTCTATATGACCACCGAACTAGTAAAAAAAGACAACCGACTGAAGAGAGGACTGTGAGTCACTCCCAGAAGCCTAAGGGCTACAGTGCCGAGCTGACAAAAAGACCTCGGCACTACAATAAGTCTTAGTCACCTCTTCGACATAGGCAGACAAGTCCTAGTCCCTCTTCGGCATAGGTAGATAAGTCCTAGCCGCCTCCTCGGCATAGGCGTAATGACTCTCAATCGCCTCCTCGATAAGAACCAAAGAGGTGGCCTCCTCTCGACAGGACCTCTTCGAGGCCTTTCTCTTCTTCCCCTTCTAAACACTCTTTAAAAGGTTAGCGGCGTCGGCACCCATCATAGCTTTTGCAAAAGAGAAGAATAAAATGTTAGCTGCGAACTGAAGTAAGTGCAAAAAGGAAAAAAGAGAAGTAATGTGTGTGCCAAGGTGGATGCCTACCAAGAGGACTCAGCCCAGCTCGTACAAGCTTCTCCTTGGCTAGGAAATCTTCCATCTCAAGGCCGAAGTCCCTCTAAGAATGGATGACCACCCTGGTCTCTACATCTAGCCTCACCCCGGTGTCCTTAATGGCCACTTGCTAGTGAGTCAGGAATGGCCATCATTTAGGGTTTTGAACAAAGAACTACGTCCTCTTCTAGGCCAATACCTTGTTCGGGTTACCGACATGACCTTGAACCCGGGGCGAGGTAAGATATACTAGCTCTGCCGGGTGTCCCCGTGCAGGCAAGAAGAATTCTTCTTAATGGAACAAGTTGAGCTAAAGATGTCTAGGGTAAGAGGTCGGTTATACTTGTGGAAGAGTGAGATCGTACCAACAATGGTACGAATGGAGTTCGTGTGTAGCTAATCAATAGTGACGTTAAAAAACTTAATGATTTCTATGATGAAGGGGTGAAGCGGGAAGCGTAGCCCAGCTACGAGCTGCTCCTAAAAAACTGCGAGTTTGTAATGGTTGTGAACCCAAGGGTACTGACCCAAAGGAATGATGAAGACAAGAGTGCCAAGGAGATGGTAACGAGTTATCAAGGACAACAACCCGTTCGGGGTCATTGTGGAAGGGCCAAAGTTGTCTGGATCCTGACCTTGAGTAGAAGACAAGACCCCCTCTCCGGAGGTTGGCCGCTCTACCTAAGGTTTGGGTCCCTCAAGTTGAGATGGCCCGATGTCAAGTAAAGGTATTTCTCCTAAATGGTTTAAAGAGGAGGTCTCTAGCAAAGAGCTGGCCTCACCGACAGGAGTTGAGGACCGCGCCTCGGCACCCCCGGGCTCGCTAGAATCACTAAGTAACCTATCTATGATGGCACTAGACATATTGGACAGGAAAAAGAAAAGGGAACAACTAGTGAAAGAAGACAAACTCACCAAAGAAGGCGATAACGACCTCAGACACAAGGGAGAGAATGGCGAGTTGAAGGACTCCGACGCAACCTCAAGAAAGCTCAGTTACATGATTTATGGTGAGGATAATGGGCCCTTCACCCCCCCATTTATAGTCCTCCACATCAAGCAATCGGCGGTTGAGATCTGTGCAATCCAACAGCTCCCATGAAAACCGGTTACACGCTACCCGAGGACAAAATCGGTTGACCACGCCCTTTGGCATCTGCGAAATTTATAAACAATGTGATGTCCGCACGTGACCAAGACGCAATCTGGGTCATTTCATGGTTGAGCCAGATGATTGAACAAGTCCGACCAATAGTTCGCCCTCCAAGTCGCCTAGACTTCGTGCCAAATCCACTTGGACTCATCATGAGCTCCCTGCATCGGGTTAGGACCCTTGACACGAGGAGTGAGGGCAATTGATGAAGGGCGTTTTGGCACGACCTAGTAAGAAGGGGTCACGTAGACGCAATCTATTCGAGGGGTGACAATTCATCCAAACAAGCCTAGTTCGCAACATTCGAAGCTCGGGTATTCAGTCACCTCGGCCCAAAAACCACCTCGGCGTAGAGACACCTCAACACCCAATCCAGTTCAGGACTAAAGAACTGAAGTACCAGTTTGGAGCTAAAACACCAAAATACCATGTAATCGACTCCAAAGGCCTTCCCAACGGACTCCGAATTTCTCGGGATCACGACGAGACTCATCCTAGCTTTGCTTGAATCGGTGGAAAACGATAATCCTTATCAACTAATGCATTGCTCTCCTTTGAAAATGGAACAGATCTTATCCGCATAGCCCGGAGATCCAGTAGCTCTTTCATAAGACCCACGACTACTCCACTATATAATGACATCAAACCCCAAGGCAAAGGTACACGTGATTATTTAATCACTAGCATTCAAGCATTCAAGTATTCAACTCGTATCCACAGTATAGAACTGATTTAAGCATCGGAGTGACCTCGCCGGGTTACCCACCCTGGGTTCTCTGATCTATTATTTTGCAGCTTAGTCCAACTCGCCACACAACTGGAGTTCGGATCTCATCTTCCAGGTAGGAGTATCTAGATCACACACCATCAAATCCCCATCCCTGATTCATTGGGTCAGGAAGTCGAATACTCATTGAGGATGAGGAAAATTGCCATCCCTAGTTTCCTTGTCACTATAAATATCTTATCCATTTATGAGAAATGGATGAATCTTCAAACACTCTGATTTCAAATTTCTAGGATTATCCTCTTAAAATGGCTAAAATCGTCAAGATATCCTAATTTTATATTTCTAGGATTGCCCTTTTGAAAACGCCCTTCACATGTCCTATCAGTTGCCGTTTGTTATTCCCCCAAACACTCGAGTATAGCAGAAGAGCTAAATTGGACCAACAGAAAAATCTTTTCATTTTTTCAACATTTGGGAGAGATGAAGTGCAAAGTGTTCTCTGATTTGGGTTTGATGACAGAAAGAGGACGAGCAATGTCCGGAGTAGTCAAATAAATTTGGTTTTCTATAAAAAAACCCTTATTCTCTCTCACTTCTTCTTCATGTTCCTCTTCGTTGGAGAGTACATTTCAATGATTGCTGGTCTATTAAGACAAATCAAACACCATTGAGATTGTTAAATCTTAGTTAACATTTGTTGCTTGGAAAGGACAATTCAAACCCATTGACTTGGCTTCAACCATTACTCGGTGGGTTAACAATAATTAAGCGCCATTAACATTGTTAGGATACAGTGCAACGATTGTTGGTTGAGTAGGACGAAGCAAACCTATTGGCTTCATGCATTACTTGGTAAGTTCACATGTTTTTCTTTTTCTTTTTAATAAAAAATTCAGTATAATTAGAGATGCAAATAGATTGGATTGGATTCGAATCAGGATATATTCAAATTCTACCGATAAGTCAGATCTTCGAATTTGATCCAAATTAATAAATTATTAAAAAATAAAATATACCAATTTAAATAAAATATATATACATGTTTTTATAAAAAATAAATAACATAACAAATTTATAAAAATATAATATAAAATATATTTATAAATAAATAAATAACATATATATATATATATATTATATTATATTTATAAACATATAATATATATCAAATCGAATAGGGGTGATACGAATCCAATCCAAACAGGGTGATCCGAATTCGACCAAATAAGATCAGATTCGGGTTACGATCTGGTCCATTTGCTCCCCTTAGTTTAATGTAATCCATTTACCTCATTGTTCGACAACTATAATGTGAAATATTACTTATTTATTTATTTATTGGAAGGGAATGTGTTAATTTGGGGTTGGTGATAGAGCACAATTCAATAACTATTGGTTGGGTTGTTAGACAATTTTGTATGCCCTTAGCTTCAATCAAATTGATGTACTTTATGAGTTTATTGTAAATGAATAAAAGTGCATATTTGATTCATGTTCCCTTGGTATGTTTCTGTGTAATACCCTTAAACTGGACACTTAATGAGACTCGTGTTAGTTTAGAATGTTCACAGCCAGTGGGTCGGTCTAGGGAGACCTATCCTGACAAGGCTGACACTGTGGTGCCACCAAGTCGGTTGGGGTGGCTTGTCTTAGCTACCGGGGTGAGACCCTAGGCACATACAGTGTGGGATTAATTGAATCTTTGAACTGGACCAGATTTCCAGTATTGCCTTGGACCTTGGAGATTGATGGGCAAAACTGGAAAGTTACACCCGACCCCTAGACTCGATTATGATACTTCACTAGGTGTCGGATTGGGCTGTCTTTGATGTACCAATCAATGAGATCCTTAGCGGGGGTCAAAACCTAGGTATGTTGGGACAATCCGAGAATTCATCTGAGTGGGTGATCATAGTGACAGGATCAGCCCCTTTGTCGGACAAAGGTAATGCTCGGGGATGCACTCTCACTGTTGGAAACCAAGACTGCCGACAACCGATTTCAACCGTTGAGATTTGTTTTGCAAAGTATATTTTATATGAGATATAAAAGTATATATATTATGGTTTCTAAAATATTTGCAAAAAGGTTTTAATTCCCGGGATCCATATAAGTAGAGAGTGCAACACTGTTCCTTGCAGCCGAGGGAGAGGTCCTCTCTTGTCGGGCAGTGTATGATCATTAAGGGCTGAGAGGTTAAGTGTAAGACCATTGAGGATAATACCTGATGGGCTAATCTTGCATCTGCCCACAGTCCCTGGGTGTTACAAGGTGGCTTGGCCCAGGGACCACTTTGGGTAAGTGTTGGGCCCATAGAGCCCATTCGATGGGTTTCAGGGGGTGCACTGTCTTTAACAGTGTATTCGACCAGGCCTTGTAACAAAGGCTGGGCCGAACCCATGTGGCTGATGTGTAGATCAATGCTTGGGTCCCACGCCATACAAGGAAGCCCAACTGGGCAGTAGTTAGGAAGGTTAAGTGAGCACCTAAGCTTAATGGGCCTAATGCCCATTTCGAACTGGGCTATTTATTTAGTTAATTAAAGGGGCGAATTCTGAGATGGATTAGTAGATAGGATAGGGTCTTAATCCTATCCACTCAGAGAGTCCAGATCTGAATGTGATTCAGATCTAGAAACCTCTTAATGGGATTAGGAGAAAGCTAATCTAATCTGCAGATAAGATAAGGGTTTATCCTTATCATTAGAAGAGAAGGCTGATCCAAATATGATTTGGATAAGCAGCTCCTAATGGGATTAGGAGCTGATCTTTTAAGTTAACAAAAAGAAGGAGGGGGCGACAGCCTTTAGGAGACATACATCAGATCCTCTTTAGTGCTGAAATCAAGAAGAGAGAATTCTGCACCCTGCGAATACTCTCTTGCCGCCTCCCTGTTCTTGCCGCCCTGTTTTCCAGTTCAATCTCCAGTTGTGAGAGAAGTCAAGATTGGATCTTGACATCAGTTCATTGAGAAAGGATTGAAAGAAAGCTGTGCTCACGTACCATTCTACTGATTCTTGCGAAGGACAGAGTTTTTGGGGAAGAACACTGCTGATTCTGCTCCATCCTGCACTGCGCCATCTTCAGTGGGAGCAGTCTTTGGATCATTCCTTAAGGTTAAAAAATGATCATTGAAAATATGATTTTCTAAATAGGGAATGTGATTCACAGTTGAAGGGAGAGAATTTTTTTGAAATTTGCCCCTTATTCCGCAATCTTTGGGCGTTCATGGGATGGATCTCTCATCCCTTCATGGGTAGGACGAAGTAAACTCATTGGCTTCATACATTACCTTACCTGGTACGTTTAAGCTTTTATTTAGTCATGCATGTTCTTGTTGTCTGAAAAAAAATGCAGTTTATTTATTTATTGGAAGGGAAAGTCTTAATTTATGGTTGGTGAAAAAATCTAAGAGTATACAATTTCAGCATATATGGTTGGTAGTGTTTTGGTGAGCTTACATAGCTACACTTAATACAAAACAATTTGGGAAAAAGTATTTAGTACAAAATAATTTTATCAACTTACTTTGATGCTTGTGTAGGATGCATATATTATCTGGGGAAAAGAAAGATAAAAGATTATCATGAATAAAACATGTTAATTCTCTAAAAACCCAAACAAATTTAAAATGCACTTAAGGAGATAAAGTTAGATGTCAAGGTTTTTGGTAAAATTAAAGCTATAATCAAGTCAAATTCAGACCAGATCCAATCTGATTATATTAAATCCAAATCTCGACTAGTAGGGGAGTTAATGTGGTTTGGTTTGCAATTATAACCACTGGATTGTTTTTCTTTTCCTCCAATATGATTATAGACATGATTTTTAAAACCGAACCGGTGACCGAATTGGTCAGAGATTTGGTTACCAGTTCGAGTGGTCTGACCATTCAACTCGAATGGTTGGCCCGTTTTGCTGACCAAAATCAATGATTTTAGGGAAAAAATGGGTTTGAGGAAAAACAGAATGACCGGTTCTTGATTTTTCCGATCCAGTCCGATTTTGAAAACCATAATTATAGATATATAATAAAAATACTAAAAAAATCAGTAGCTGGTTTCGTTTGGAGCTGGGTTAAAAATATCTTTGGGGCAGTATGTTGTAAACCTGGAACAATGGAAGGATTTATTCGGGGTTGGAAAATGCAGGATCTCAGTATAGAAGGAAAAATTCTTTTAATGAGAACGTCAACACAATAGTATATCACCATGTGTTCATGATGTTACATACAATCTCTAAAACAAGTGGACATTATAATAATGGAAAGCTGGAACCTACCAATGGGACCTGCTTGCTTGGACAAACAGCTCCTACAGTAACTCCTCGGTAACTTGTAAAAAGAGAAAAGACATGACCCAAACTTTTTATTTAAAACAGTAACAATGCACTCATAGCCCATAGTTTCAATTTGTAAATAAAATTAAATTTCAGCAACTCTTTAATATTCTATTATTCTAACGAGTCTCAATATTGAAACATTTGAGGTTTTAACTTAAACAACTCACAACCTTGTAATTTGGATCATAGTGGTCTTAGGATGCTTCCAGTTTCAGACTCCTTTCTTAGTTGAAGAAGGTTCTTTTTGGTAAGAAGATTTTAATAAATCCACTTCAAGAGGTTATTAACTAATGTCAATAATCATGGCCCGACAAGTATGAGAACATGGATTCAAATCTGAGAAAGGTCACTTCATACACAATGCTGGAGGTTAGGTCCATATCGGGCACCCAAGTTGAAGATTTTAAAGTACATCAGGCTCAGGGCTAGGCCATTAAAAATTTAACAAATTGAAACCCAAGAAACCCAGGTTGCAGCTCATTTATATACAGACCCAAACCTTCCCACCCCATTTCCCTATTACAGCCTACCTCTTCTACTCCCACCTCATTTTCTTGCCCCCCCCCCCCCCTCTTCAAGAGAAAATATTCCCGACTCCACCACTGACCCCTCATATAACTAGACCATCATTTTTATAATGGCCTTTGAGGACTACTTTTTTTGGTTGATTGTAAAATAAAAATATAATTATATTAATGATCAAGGTGTAAAAAATATAAAATTATACTTTTTGCAAAATCTCCCTCAACCAACAATGATTAGAGCCTTTTAGAAGTGGTCAACACAATAGGGCAAACCTTAATGTGACGGATGAATCTAGAAAAGCTCCTAAACTAAATAATGAATAAGCTAAAGAAGCAAATTCTATATTGGAAAATAAGAAACCCCTTGTCAACATATAGAGGAAGATTTTTTATCAGTAATTACTAGCCAAAATTCTAAAATAATCCAAACACAAGTGAGGATGAAAGATCTTTGTTTGGCTAATAAGGATTTAAACAATATAAAACGCTTAACTCACTAACTAGAAAACTCTTAGCATGGGCTGATGATAATAAATGAGGATTCGTTCCTTAATAATTGCAGTCATAGCCATAGCTTCAACCCGTAAATAAATGTACATTTTAGCAATTCTTTAATATTACATTATTCTAATGTGTCTCAATATTGAAGCATTTGAGCTTTTAACTTAAACAACTCACATCCTCGTAATTTGGATCTCAATGGTCTTACAATGGTTTCAGTTTCAAACTCCTTTAGTTGAAGAAGATTCTTTTTGGTAAGAAGATTTTAATAAATTCACTTCAAGAGGTTGTTACCTAATGCCAATAATATCTCTAAACACCTACCTAACCAAGGAAAATCTGATTAAGAGGGGAATGGGGCTTGATCATGTATGTGCCCTTTGTACAATGAAGCTTTAGAGAGTGCAAACCAATGCTTCATCCATTGCAAGATATCAAATACAATTTGCATCTAGGTTAAAAATATCTTTTGCATAAGGAAAAATTCTTTTTGATGATGGTTCTTCTTTAGCTTTTTAGATTATTTGGAGTAGAAAGAATTTAAGGCTTTTTGATAACAAATATGAGACAATTTTCTTTGGTGGGTGTGCATAGCATAGTAAATAGGACATCATACGATGTATTTTTAGATAAAAGGAACTATTTCATAAATCTTGTAATGTAAGGTGTATATTCTCTTTCATAGTCCCTTGGTCTACATGAGGTGTTTGTATGGTATTGTTTTGTTTAATGAATAAAATACTTAACCTTCTTCAATACCCATGCACAGACATAATGAATTTTAATCACACTCAGATATTAATCAAATCAGGTGTCAAATCCTCAACTTATTTGATTATTAAACTGATGCAGATTTTAATATTCAAATCCAAAATAATTGGAATTGATTTTGGTGTCAAATGCACAACTTATTTGATTGTTAAAAGATGCAGAATTTACTATTCAAATCCAAAATGATTAGGTTGGATTTCAGTACATGTTTCGGACTTTTGGAGTCCATTGACAACCCTAAGTAAAATTGATACATTCTGGTCAAGTAATCACATAATTTTGTATGAAAACATTGATGCCGGTTATTATCAACTGATATCAGTGAACCAAAATGGAAAACAGAGTATTTAATTCCTCCTTTTTTCTCCATTTACATATTAGTATTTGGACTCATCAGTAAAGATTCATCTCTATGAGGATGGATGAGTTAAGTTATGTTATTAGTAAAGATTCATCTCTTATTTGTCCATTTCTCTGCATTGATAAGCATTTTTAGTGGTATATTTTGAATATGCAGAATGAAAATCTGACTTCTCTTGCCTCCCTGTAGAAGGCATCTTCCAAACCTTTCTTCTTTAAATAGTGGCTAAGAAGGCATCTTCCAAGCCTTTCTTCTTTAAATAGTCACACTAATCTTGTGAAGCTAAAGACACCTATAGCAATTGGGTAAAGCTTTTAGTTATCACTTGACCTTTAGTGTTATATGCATGTTGGTTCTAATTATAATAAGAGCAGAATTTGAATTTGCTTGAATAGAAATAAGTACAACATTTGAAGAGATTTCTTGTATGTAGATTTAAGTAAAACAGAATTGTAGATGGTCTTTTTGGGTTTGACTATGCTTGAATACATTTAGGGAGATAAAGTTAGCTGGTGAAGATATGGCATGATGGTTGGTTTCATAACAACTAGATTTAACATATCATCCAATTCCTACTTATGGAAGCTCCTACAAAATATTGGTGACTAAACCACCCTACCTACTATCAACCGATAATAATTAGCCATAGGTCCATGGAAGTTCTTTTTGGACACCCTAGCAAAATAAATGTGGAAATACCTGCTCCAAAGGATAGCTTGTGTAGCAGGTATTGTGTTAAAATCATAAGCTTTTTATTTCACTTAACCTCTAATGTTGCAATAACCTAGGGATGGGGCACTACTTAGAATAACTTGGATGCCTTCAAAACTAGATTTGTGCAATCTTACAATGGACAAAATTGTAAAATTACTTCACACCTAGCACTACCTAACTTTCTTGGAATGCGATGTGGATCAACTTGCAAATAAATACCTGGAGCAATTGGATAGGAAGAAGTTGTCCAAAAAGGAACGAAAGGATGAAAACACACAGTCCTACAGAAACACTCATAACTTTCTTATTTGTTTCTTTTTTGAGTTTCCTAGTCTTAGTAGAGTTCTTATTTATTTGTTTTCTTTTAGATTAGTTAGGAAAGGTGTAGAAGTTATCTCCTTTCCTATTTGTTTCCTTAGGAATTGGTTTCCTAGTTTGACTAAGTTTGTAATTCATGGCCTATAAAAGGGACCATAAGCCCTTGTATATAGATAATTAATGTCAAATACAATTTCTTTAGAGAGTTTCTCTTATAGGCTATCTGGTGGTATGTTTCTCCCATATGTTGCCAAAGTCCTCATAGTTTCATAAAGCTCCTTCAAGCACTCAAACCCAACAACTTCATTATTTACAGTGATGAGTAGAGTGGAGCATTTGCTCAACGCATCAGCTACATGGTTCAAAGCGCCAGATTTATGCTTGATAACATAATGAAATTGCTCTAAAAAAGTTGCCCACCTGGCATGCATCTTGTTAAGGTGCCGCTGATTTAGATACTTATGTGATTGGTGGTCTGAATAGATCATGAACTCCCATTGAATCAGATAATTCTTCCAATTCTTAAGAGCTCGAATAACTGTGTACAACTCATGTTCATATGTTGACCACTCTATCGTGCCTCGTTTAATTTCTCACTGAAGTAGGCTACTAGTTTACCTTCATGAGATAGAACACCACCGGTTCATACCCCACTAGCATCACACTCTAACTCGAAGACTTTGTCATAGTTTGGTAAAGCTAGTACTGATGCAGAAGATAACATCTCATTGATTTCAGAAAAGCTTCTTTCAACCTCTTTTGTCCACTCAAACTTCCCTTTCTTCAAATAATTGGTGATGGGGGCCACAATGCTTTTGAAATTTTGGATGAATCTTCTATAGAAAGTGGTCAAACCATGAAAGTTGCGTATCTCCATCACAATCATTGGAGATGGCCAATCCCAAATAGCCAACATCTTTTGATCATCCACATGTATCCCATCAACACTAACTATATAACTAAGGAACATCAATTAGTCGGTCATGAAGTGGCACTTTTTCAGATTGACATAGAGCTCATTTTCCTACAATACCGTTAGTATTTCCCATAGATGTTGTATATGCTCTACTTCAGATTTGCTATGGATCAAAATATCATCAAAATAGACCACTATAAACTTCTTGATAAAGGGTCTGAGTACCTGATTCATTAGTTGCATGAACGTGCTAGGAGCATTAGATAGTCCGAAGGGCATCACCAACCACTCGTATAAGCCCTCCTTAGTTTTGAATGCCATTTTCCATTCATCACCAAGCTTGATACGGATTTGATGATATTGACTCTTCAAGTCAATTTTGGAGAACATCTTGGATCCTCCCAACTGGTCCAACATATCATCTAACTAAGGGATGGGAAATCTATATCGAATGGTGATCTTGTTGATGGCATGACTATCAACACACATCCTCCAGCTTCCATCATTCTTTGGTGTCAACAATGCATGTACTACACATGGGCTGATGCTCTCTTGAATATGCCCCTTTTTTAGAAACTCCACTTTCTCTCTTAGGATCTCACTTTCCTTTGAGCTTATCCGGTGATGTGAAAGATTTGGTAGGGTTGTTACTAGGAATCAAATCAATCTAATGCTGGATTTCACACATAGGGGGTAGATGGTTTTATTTCATAGTAAGGGCCTTGAAGTTGTCTAACAGAGGCTGCACCTATTCTAGAACTTCATGACTAGATTCTATTTCTCCCTTGATCACCAAAGCAAATGTCTCCTTAGCCTCCTTGGTATCTACAACAAATTAAAGTTTCGACAAAGATATTGAAAGGAAAGACTGCCCCTCCACTTTAGAAGCTTTGGGTGAGCCTCCCTTTGGTACAGGAGCAATCCTCTTGTTCTCCCATCTAAACACATACATATTTTATCTACCCCTATGTGTAGAATCAACATCACATTGCCATGGATGCCCCAACAACACATGACATGCATTCATATCTACTAACGCCTTGGACACAATTCTCGTAGCTAAAATTGTCTAAAATTAGGACACAGACCTTTTGGTTGACCGGACACTTGGAATAGAAGATCTTCGACTGTTGTGAGATCGCCTCCTCCTTTCGTGTGCAGAGGAATCACTGCACCAGAAAAGTAACTGGTTCACCATCCTCTCCATCAACCACATCATCGAATTTACCTTCGTCTGGGTTTGTGTCATGATCATGGTTGTCTTCCTCCCAATCCTATTCATTTACCGTGTGAACAACACCCTTTTGTAGAGGGCAATCACTAGATCTATGGCCGTACTCACTGCACTTATAGCAAGGACCATTAGGCACTGGCTTGGCATAAGGGTTATTGTTGGTCTTGCTAGTAGAAGCTCCAACTTGGGGTTTCGAGCCATCATGCTTGAGTTTTTCTAGGTTCTCCTCCAGATGATCGGGTCTGATTAGCAACCTGGGGCTGCTTATCCATGGGAGTAGAAGACTTCTAGGACTCTATTTGCGTGTGCTTATAATTCTCGATTTTGCTTGTTAATTGACACGCTAGCAACCTCTTGGCTCTAAGTGCCAAATTGTGGGCTTCATCAATAGACCATATAGTCTGCACCCCCAATTTATCTTGTATGGTGTACCTCAATCCGTTGATGTATCTAACATTCTGTTGATCTTTTGTCTCTTTGAGATTGCAGCGGGTTTGCATCATCAGAAACTCCTCTGTTCTGCCACCATTTGCTTGTCCTGTACATAATTTTGAAATTTTTGGAATAGAATCTGTTCATGATCTGCAAGTAGAAATTTTCCTCTCAACAATATCTTCATCACGCACCACTCTCATACAGGATGCTTCCCTTGCAACACCCTTTTCTCTTGATGGCACTGCCACCAAGCTCCCGCCCCTCCTCTTAATCTATAAGCAACAAGAGGAACTTTCTGATCATTTTCTCTGGTCATGATGTTGAAGAATTTCTCTACCACATACAACCAATCAAGGAAACCATCAATGTCTAGACTCCCATTGAAAGTAGGGATCTCGACTTATCTTGTATTCCTCAACAATATCCTCAGAAACTCCTCTGTTCTGCCACCATTTGCTTGTCCTGTACATAATTTTGAAATTTTTGGAATAGAATCTGTTCATGATCTGCAAGTAGAAATTTTCCTCTCAACAATATCTTCATCACGCACCACTCTCATACAGGATGCTTCCCTTGCAACACCCTTTTCTCTTGATGGCACTGCCACCAAGCTCCCGCCCCTCCTCTTAATCTATAAGCAACAAGAGGAACTTTCTGATCATTTTCTCTGGTCATGATGTTGAAGAATTTCTTTACCACATACAACCAATCAAGGAAACCATCAATGTCTAGACTCCCATTGAAAGTAGGGATCTCGACTTATCTTGTATTCCTCAACTTTTCATGGCTTGACCACTTCATAGGGCTCTTCAAAATCTCCTTCATCATTAGAATCATCCTCCCAGACTCGCTGTTGCCTACAAACAGGAGCATGTCTCTCTATAGGTTGATTTCTCTCATGGGCATTGCCTCTGTCTTTACGTTCTTTGTTGCCAAGGCCATGAACTATAAGTGTAGCACGTATCTTCTCTAGAAATTCAGTTGTGCGATCCAATCTTTCATTTGTTTGATGTTCTAGAGCCTCCAATGCATCCCATAAAGCTTCTACTCCACATTCGTTGTTAGAGTGAGTGTCTTCTCTATGACCAGCCATCAGGATAACCTGCTCTGGTACTAGTTGACGTAGAACGGAAACACTGGTTGAACTTGATATCGTGCAGGCTACACATTGATAAGAAAAGACCTAGAATCCACTAGGTTGAAACTTTGGTAATGCACTAGAAAATAAAAGAAACCCTCTGAAAAAAAATTGATTTTGAAATTCGCTACTTGTATACAAAGGCTTAGGGTCCATTTTATAGGTCTTGAACTACAAACTTACTCAAACTAGGAAACCAATTCCTAAGGAAACAAATAGGAAAGGAGACAACTCCTACACCTTTCCTAACTAATATAAAAGAAACAAACAAATAAGAACTTTACTAAGACTAGGAAACTCAAAAAAGAAACAAATAAGAAAGTTATTAGCGTTTCTATAGGACTGTGCGTTTCCATCCTTTCATTCCTTTTTGGGCAGTTTTTTCCTATTCAATTGCTCAATGTATTTATTTGCAATATATGGGAGCCATATGCACTACAAAAAATTATGTTTCTAGCGGTAGTTTTTGAATCGGCTGTTTGGAGACTACTGTTAGAAATATTGATCTTTAGTGACAATCATTTAAAATTTTCGTTAAAGATCAATCAACTGCCCCCATATAAATCACACAATCCATGCCTCTCCCTCTTCATGATTTGTCTTCTTCCCGCCCTTTCATCTCCTCTCCCATCCGATTCTCTCTCTCTTTCTCGCACGCTCTCTCTCAGTCATCTCTCTCTTGCTCGCTTGCTCGTGATTGATGAGAATAAAATTTATCATATTTTTATCCCCAAATATTTAGTCTTTTATACTGAATTAGTACTTATTTAGACTCATATTTCTTGTATTTCGGTTCAAGGCATGAAAGAAGGCATCAAGAGAAAAGCAAGGCAAATCACATGATTTTTCACAGTTTCGGCATCATTCAGTAATCTGGGCCTAGCTCTCGTATCCGAGATCCGATTGGGCTAATTCAAGGCTCACTGGAATGACAAGAGAGAAAATAAAACTTTCATGTTTTGGGATTTTACAGATTTGGCCTGCATCGAAGTCAAATCTGGGCCCGAAGTCGGGGAAAATTCATAGGAAGGCCCAATTCGCTGCTAAAGCCTAACTTGCAGAAAAGCCTTACAGCAACCCAATTCGTAGAGGAAGCCTAATACGAATGCAAGAAGTTGAGAAGAGTCCTACCAGATTTAAATTTGTGATGTAATCCTAGAAAGATAAAGAGGTTGAATTCATTACATAAGGAGATAAGAGTAGGATTTGACTTGGACTTTCGATTTTTGAAAGATGAACTCCAAGAAGGAGTTGGAGACCACCCCCTCCCCTTTAAGCTATATAAAGGGATAGAGGGCAGACTAGAGAGGCATCAAGAAGCAGAGGAGCAACCAATCTATCAAGCAAGAAAGCTTCAAGAAGGAGGTGGCGGCAAGAAGAAGAGGAGATCTCAGCTCCATGGGCGAATTCATGAATTCTTTCTTTCCTCTTGTTTGCTTTATTTCCTTTATCATGAACTGATTTGTTTTTAACTAGGGCTGTGGAAAGCCTAACCATGATAATGAATATATTTTTATCCTTATGATTTATCCAAGATCGTGATTTTCATATAGTCTATGAGTTATTTGCTTAATGCGATTAGGAGTGGCCATCTCTTAATTGATTAGGTTTATATGAATGAATCGGGAGAGAAATTTATATATTCGACCACATAATTCATGGTATGAACTGAATGGTATATAGGGATATATACACATGATTCATCTGAGTATATGAATTTCTTGCACTTAATGCATTTCTATCATTGAGAACTCTAGTCGAGGGATCGAGGGGTTACTTGATAGAAATAGGTTTAATATATCTTGGGAAAGAATATTAAATAAAATTGGGAAAAACTTCAACTTATGGGAATGACAATGATCTCGGTTAATCGCATCCATTAATATTCATTAGAATGGTTAGGTGGACCAATAGTCCTAGCGATTTCATTTGATCACTACATATTTGGTTATTGATTGCCATTGCTTTTATTTTCTATTTTTTTTTATTTTTAGTAGTTCTTACTCTTAAATCTAAAATTTGATTGTCCAAATAATTAGGGAAGGCTGTAGTTAAAATACTTATTTTGTTAAATCCTTGTGGGAACGATATTTTTGTACTACTTGATAACTAGTGCACTTGCTAGGGTTATAATCATAGGTATAAACCAAGTAGATGCAGAGATGGACGGATGATGCTTCGGTGCACAAAACCTGCATACTGAGAGAAAATAAGAAGAGCTGCACAATATAGGATCTGAGACATTATCTCTCAAACAAAATGCAAGAGGGCACTACCAAATCTGGATGGGGCCAAAATTTTGGAGGTTGCTTGACCTTCCATGTTATCTTCATTTGCACACTCTACTATCTTTATGATAGCCATATATATATATATATATAGGTCTTTCCCCAATGTTCCCTTCCTTGTTTTGAGGAGGGAACTTAACTAACTTAAATGTTTTGGAGGGAAGACCAAGTTAAGGCCTCTCCAGATTGATACAAACGTCTCATACTGACCAATGATCTAGCCACATGGTCATCCAGTCTAGACTGGATCAAATGAATATCCATTGACCCAATAAGAGCTGAAATTTGGATCTAGAATAATGCAACAATATTGGTATCTCCATGCACAAAAACATTTTCAAATAAACAATCAAATAAATTTAGTTTTATAGAAAATAAATAAATAAGTAATAATTTAAAATGAATGATTGTGTGTGAGAGTGTTGCATGAAGATAACCATAAAAAATCGTCTTCCATCAACATGTGGCCTGTCACATGGCCACTGGATATTCCAACATGTTGAGGATCAAAACAAGGGCCTATGTCCACTCTACCAACATCTCCCACTTGTCCAATAAGGCTCGAGATGAATAAGTGCCAACCAATCCCATTGCTTTGATGTGCCTTACATAATTTGTAATTGCAATGGATTTAGTCAATGGGTCGGCAATCATTTATTTTGTAGGCATGTATTTCTACTAGGATCTATTCCGTTGGTAGACATCATTTAAGTACCGGTACCAGACATCAATATGTTTCACTTCAAGGCATGCGTGGTGGCATAACTGAGTATCTTCATAGTTCTCATACATCAAGAATTTTCACTACAAATCTGCAAGTAATGAACTCAGTATGCATGACAGATTTAGGTACATAGCTTTGCTTTCTTGCTCATCGATGAGACAATTGATCCTCCTAAGAGGAATCAACACCCAATGGTGATTTTTCTATCATTTGGGTCACCTGCAAAAAAATAGCATGACACTAATCAAACACTTCCAAGTAATATGAGTTTGAAGTGTTTTACCAACTTTAAAAATCCAAGCACTCTTTTAATAACTTTCCAATGGGCTCCTTAAGTATCTACTTACAAAACCAACAACACATTATATATTGAGTCTTATATAATATATTGCATACATCAAGCCACCTATAGATTTAAGCACAATATATGCTTTTCATCTTCAGTATTTCTTCATTTATGGAAGCCATATCTTAATATTATATAGCAGATTTGAGTGCCATTCCAATTGCAGTCTTTGATATAAACTATCTTAGAATCTTTCTAAATAATGCTCTTAAAAGATCTAAAGTTCTGACCCCCCTTATCTCTTTGAGAAGCATCTTTCATTTTTCAAATTGGATTTCAAACAAATATTATATTGATTATGGACACATCATTAATAATAATTGGGATGTGCTCTACACATAAGGGAAGAATAATAAACATACTCCCACTATTCAAAGAGCAAGCCCAAGAAAGGAATTAAGAATAAACCTCCTCATAATCAATGCTTCTATTTGAGTATATCTTTTTGATATACAAAACTTGCTTTATAATTTTCTATGGATCCCTCAATATTTATTTACACACTATAGGTTTTTGTTTTGATAAAAACAGTTAATTCCCAAATTTGATTTTATTTGTGGTTTCACACCATACATGTGTTTTCCATAACATCTACACAGATAGTAGGATTATAAAAAAGCCAATAAAATCAACATAAGGGATTGCTTATTTAAATGTAATAGTCCATTAATCTCGATAAAGGGAACCCTTTTCTTTGAAGAGGTAAAGTAATTAGGCTCAAAAGTGTAAGGTTAAGTACTATGAGAATTTGTACAAAAAAAGATCATAACTAGGACTTTCAAAAAAATGGTCCACCCTCCCTGAATTTTGCTTTCCAGGGATACATCTTTTACTCTCCATTAAAACAATAATTCCATCAGATTTATAACTAACAAATATGTAAGCTTTGCCATTTTTACTATATGAATAGTATATAAAGGTACACTCAATGCTCATTGTTATCCAACTTGCTTCTTTATTGATTTGATATAGAAGTCATTGAACAAGTTGGAGATACACTCTCCCCTATTTCTCTTAAGGGATTTTTTTTGGGGGCATTTTATCTAATTAGATTTTCCTTAACCAAGTACACATGTCCAAGTCTAGAATCCATAGCACATTCCCTTTCCCTATGTGTTTTCACATTCAAATGGCCACATTTATCTGAAAGGATAATAGCTAATGATTCTTTGATATCTTTCCTTTCCAAAAAAAGGAGTTTAATTAATTTTCGCAAAGACATGGCTCACAAAATTAATAATGCATCCCTATTTTGGGCATTCAATTATTAGACCTCATTCTTTCTATTTCATCTTTATATGCAAGAGTCCCAATAGGTATTCTCATCTATATCACAAATACAATGAGCATCTACTTTATTACTAGACAAAAAGAAAGGTTTACTCCCACTATCCTTGTCCATCCTAAACTTATATGGATAATAGTTTCCCTTTTAGTTTTGCTTTGTGTTTTAAGCTTTTAGCAGCTTTACTTTTACTCCTGATTTTGCAATTCTAGGGAGAAAGAAAAAATGTTTCCATATGATCTAGGAAGGTAAAGAGTGATTTCAGGAAGAAAAGAAAGACTAAACAATAATATGTTTGAACAATTCAGGGACTGCATTGCAGTTTAGCATAATTGAATATCACTAAACAAATGATCATAATGTCATGTAGTAATAAAAAAAAAAGGTTCACAAAGACACATGACCATTTATTAATTTAATGATGTAAAGATCATTACATAATTCTAAAAAATCTAAGAATGTGAATCATACACATTATCAGAGTGATCAAATGAGAAAGTTTTCATTTCAAACAATAGTGAAAGAGATGAAAATTCATTGGGCCTCTTTTATATGGCATTCCGCCAAAAAAATGTCCAGGGTTTAAAGCTCCTTCCCTTTTCCCCTCCTTTTTTTTTTAATGAGACTAAATGGGGAAAAAAAGGTATGAGTGGACTAGTCATTACCCTTCCAAGAATCAAATCTTTCAAATATGTGTAACATTAAAAGAAACTTGTGGTGATCAAAAGAACATTTAAATGTTGTGGATAGAACAAATATTCAATCCACTAGTCCATTTATTCAATAAAAGTGATGTAAATAAAAAAGTTTGTATTCCAACAAATATGCATCCAACAATTTTCAGGTTTAAAGCATTAGCAAATACTATGATTCAGCAACCAATATAGAGTGACTTATTTTTAATTAAATACCACTAAATTCACTTGAAAGTGGTAAAAAAAAACTTAAGAATTAAAGCAAGTTTTTCTACAAGATGACTTATTAAATTGCACAATGCCTAAACACAAGGTCCCAACTAAAACACATAAATTTAGGACTATTAAATAAAAGGAAAGGTAGGCTGCTATCTTCAAATGCTATGGAGCAGGTAAATCATCTTTTGGTTCCTTAAATTAAGGCTTGAAGATATGAAGGAAAATGGAGACAACTCCTAATATGTTGCAAGTCTCTAAAACCGCTTCAAAACTTCAAATGTTTTAGGAACAAGTCTCCTATTTGCAACAAAACTTCAAATGTTTTACCAACAGCTTGCTCCCTCGCTTTCTCCCTCAATCATCTCTCTCTCTCTCTCTCTCTCTCTCTCTCTCTCTCGCTCTCTCTCAGTCATCTCTCTCGATTGCGCCCTTTCTCTCTTTCTGTTTGATTTAAGAAAGGGCAAAAAAACTGAAACTCGAACTGTAAAGGAAGATCGATAGGTAAATCTGAAAGAATGGTAGGATCCATCTAATGGACGCCAAGAAAGGTGCGGAATGGGGCGAATTTCAAAAAAATTTCCTACCTTCTTCCAACTGAGAATCATATTCCCTAAATTTAGAATACATTATTCAAGGATCCTACTTGTGAAGGGATAGGAAACCATCATATGGACGCCCAAGATTGCGGAATAAAGGGGGGGGGGGCGAATTTAAAAATTTTTTCTTTCCCTTCAACTGGGAATTGAATTCCCTATTTAGAAAATCATATTTTCAAGGATCATTCTTGAACCATAAACTGAACCAAATCTGAACCAAAAGGAGGAGAGAGAGATAATACCTGATACAGAGAAATAATATTTCTCAACGGAGGTGTTCACGCCCAAGATAGAAACCAAAATCTGCTCCCACTGAACATGGCACAGTGCAGGGTGGAGCAGAATCAGCAGTGTCCTTCCTAAGAACCTGATTCTTCCCAAGAATCATCTGGGCGGCTAATGAATACAACTCCTACCAATCTTTTCTCCAAAACATTGGAATCAAGATCTGATCTTGATTTCTCCCAAGCAATGGAGATCGAACAGATATAGGCGGTGGCTAGAGAGAATTTGTTGGGTGCAGAATTCTCTCCTCTGTGATCTCAGCTCTGAAGACAAGACTGTTGCTGGTGATTGTGTGTCTAAAGGCTGCCGCCCCCTCTTCCTTTTATAGACTTAAAGGGATCAGCTCCTAATCCCATTAGGAGTTGCTAACCCAAATCATATCTAGATTAGAAGTCCCTTTAAGATAAGGGATAAACATTATCTTATCTGCAGATTAGATCAACCAGTTCCTAATCTAATTACGAAGTTTCCAAATCTAAATCTCATTTAGATCTTGGACTCTCTGAGTGGATAGGGTGTGGGCCCAATCCTATCAGCTGATCTTATCTCAAAATTCGCCCTTTAAAGACTAATCAAATTAGCCCAGTTCGAAATGGGCTTAAGGCCCATTTAGGGTTATGTATTCATTAAACCTTCCAAACCGCTGCCCAGTTGGGCTTCCTTGTATGGCGTGGGACCCAAACATTGATCTACACATCAGCCACATGGGTTTAGCCCAACCTTTGTTACAAGGCCTGACCGAATACACTGTTATGGACAATGCACCCCCTGAAACCCATCAGATGGGCTCTATGAGCCCAACACTTACCCTAAGTGGTCCCTGGGCCAAGCCACCTTGTAACACCCAGGGACTGTGGGCAGATGCAAGATTAGCCCATCAGGTATTATCCTCAATGGCCTTACACTTAACCTCTTAGCCCATAATGATCATACATTGCCCGACAAGAGAGGACCTCTCCCTCGGCTGCAAGGAACAGTGTTACACTCTCTCAAGTATGGATCCCGGGAATTAAAACCTTTTGCAAACATTTTAAAACCATAATATATATATATATATATATATATATATATACTTTTTATATCTCATATAAAATATATTTTGCAAAACAAATCTCAACGATTGAAATCAATTGCTGGCAGTCTTGGTTTCCATCAGTGAGAGTGCATCCCCGATCGTTACCTTTGTCCGACAAAGGGGCTGATCCTGTCACTATGATCACCCACTCAGATGAATTCTCAACTGTCCCAACATACCCAGGTTTTGACCCCCGCTGAATTCTCAGACTGATTGGTATATCAAAGATAGCCCAATCCGACACCTAGTGCAGTATCATAATCGAGTCTAGGGGTTGGGTGTAGCTTTCCAGTTTTTACCATCAATCTCCAAGGTCCAAGGCAATACTAGAAATCTGGTCCATTTCAAAGATTCAATTAATCCCACACTGCATGTGCCTAGGGTCTCACCCTGGTAGCTGAGACAAGCCACCCCAACCGACTTGGTGGCACCACAGTGTCAGCCTTGTCAGGATAGGTCTCCCCAGACCGACCCACTAGCTGTGAACATTCTAAACTAACACGAGTCTCATTAAGTGTCCAGTTTAAGGGTATTACACAAAAACATACCAAGGGAACATGAATCAAATATGTAGTTTTATTCATTTACAATAAACTCATAAAGTACATCAATTTGATTGAAGCTAAGGGCATACAAAACTGTCTAAGAACTTGAACCATAAACAAACCAGATTTGAACCAAAAGGAAACAGGAAGGATTATACCTGATCCGGAGAAATAATATCTCCCAAAGTTGGTGTTCACACCCGAAGAAGTAACCAAGATCCGATACAGCTGAAGATGACACAACTGTGGATGGAACGGAACCAATAGGGTGCATCCTACACACTGGATTCTTCACAAGAACCCTCTGGAAACATTGAACACCGAATCCTAGTGTCTTTCTTTCAAGACTATTGTCAAGAACTGCTTTTTTGACTTCCTGTTGCTGCAAAGATCCAATCTTCCAACAGGTAGTGGCAGCGGCTGAAGGAGGAGAAGTCCAGGGATGAAGAGGGCAGAATTGTCTCTTCTCTCTGGAGTCTGTGAGAGATCAAATCTCAGATTGCAGGATGTGTTTCTTGCTTACTCAAACCCCCTAGTTCGAAATCTAATATTTCTGCTAGGGTTTTCTCCTCTTTCTTCTTGATTAAGAAACCTCCCAATATTTTGGGAGTTATCCCAATCTAAATCAGTATTTGGATAGAGGTTAATCTCAATCCTATCTGCATATTAAGTTAGTTAACTCCTGATCATATCAGGAGGTTACAAGATTCAAATCTAATTTGAATTTGGTCTCTTAGAGTGGATAAGGTCAAAGACCCAATCATTTTACTAACCCTAATCTCAGATTCGCCCTATGAACTGGTGATCATATCAGCCCAGTTCGAAATGGGCTTTTGGCCCATTAAGTGTTCAGTGTTTAACTAGCTTCCAACCTGTTGCCCAGTTGGGCTTCTTTGTATGGCGTGGGACCCAAGCATTGTTCTACACACCAGCCACATGGGTTCGGCCCAGGCTTTATTACAAGGCCCAGCCGAATTCACTAAAAGACTCAGTGACCCCCTTGAGCCCATCACATGGACCCTATGGGCCCAACACTTACATTAAGTGGTCCCTGGGCCAAGCCATCTTATAAAAACCCAGGGACTGTGGGCAGGTGCAAGATTAGCCCATCAAGTATTATCCTAAATGGTCTAACACTTAACCTCTCAGCCCTTAATGATCAAGCACTGCCCGACAAGAGAAGACCTCTCTCTCGGCTGCAAGGAACAGTGTCGCACTCTCTACTCACATGGATCTCGGGAATTAAAACCTTTTGCAAATCTTTTGAAACCGTACATATACATATACATATATCTTATTTTGCAAAACAAAATTCCAACGATAGAAATCAACTGCCGGCAGTTTGGTTTCCATCAGAGAGAGTGCATTCCCGATTATTACCATTGTCCGACAAAGGGGCTAATCCTGTCACTATGACCACTCACTCAGATGAATTCTCAGGCTGCCCTAACATGTCCAGGTTTTGACCCTCACTAAGGATCTCACTGATTGACACATGAAAGACAGCCCGATCCGACACCTAGTGATGTGTCATAATCGATTCTAGGGGTCAGGTGTAATTTTCCAGTTTTGCCCATCTGTCTCCAAGGTCTACGGCAATACTGGAAATCTGGTTCGGTTCAAGGGTTCAAACAATCCCATACTGCATGTTCCTTGGGTTTTATCCTGATGGCCGAAACAAGCCATCCCAACACTTGGTGGCACACCAGTATCATCCTTGGCAGGATAAATCTTCCCAGACTTATCCAATGGCTGTGAACATTTAAAACTAACACAAGTTTCTATAAGTGTCTAGTTTTAGGGTTTTACACAGAATTATACCAAACAACATGAATCAAACATGCACTTTAATTTATTTCCACTAAATAACAAAAGTACATTAAATCCGATTGAAGCTAAGGGCATACAAGACTGTCTAACAGCTCCCACTTGCTCTTAGGTCCAATCTGGTACAAGCCGGAGTCCCATACTTTCCACGTGTTTCTCAAACACCTTCTGTGTCAGTGGCTTAGTCAATGGGTCTGCCACATTATCCACTGATGCTACCTTCCTCTCGATGTGCTTTGACTTCGAGTGGGCCCGAGGCTCTTTAGCCTGGGCGATCGATCCATTGTTGTCACACAACAACGGGATGGGTGATGTGCTGGATGGAATCACTCCCAATTCGTGTATGAATTTCTTCATCCACATGGCTTCCTTGGCAGCTTCATTTGCGGCAATGTACTCGGCCTCGGTTATGGAGTCTGCAGTGGACCCCTGTTTGCTGCTCTTCCAGCAAACAACACATGATCCTATCCTGAAAACATACCCAGATGTAGACTTTCTATCATCTGGATCCGATTGGAAATCGGCATCGGTATACCCCAGAACTTGTAGTGAACTACCATCGAATACCAGACAAAACTCTTTTGTCCTTCGAAGGTATTTAAGTATGTTCTTCATAGTAGTCCAATGCTCCTGCCTTGGGTTAGCCAAGAATCTGCTTACCACACTCACCGCCTGAGCTATGTCCGGGCGAGTGCACAGCATGGCATACATGATGCTCCCTACGGCTGAGGCATAGGGAACGTCTCTCATGCCCTTAATCTCCTCAGAAGTCTTGGGAGACATCTTCTTGGAGAGAGTTACTCCATGTCTGAAAGGAACATTTCCTTTCTTGGAGTTTTCCTTGCTGTACCTTTTGATAATTTTGTCAATGTAAGCAGCCTGGGATAATCCAATTATCCACTTCAATCTATCTCTATAGAGTCGAAGACCCAGTATGTATGAAGATTCTCCAAGATCTTTCATGGAGAACCGCTGTGACATCCATACATTGACCGAAGTCAACATTCCTACATCATTCCCAATGATTAGGATATCGTCCACGTACAATACTAAAAAAGTAATCTTATCCCCACTAGACTTCTTGTAAACACAGGGCTCATCCGGATTCTGCTCAAAGTCAAACATTTTGACGGCAGAATCAAAACGGATGTTCCAACTCCTAGAAGCCTGCTTAAGTCCATATATGGATCTGTTGAGTTTACATACCATGTGTTCCTGACCAGCAACGATAAAGCCTTGCGGCTGCTGCATGTAGATATCTTCACTAAGATCTCCATTCAGGAACGCGGTTTTGACATCCATTTGCCAAATCTCGTAGTTATGGTATGCTGCTACAGCTAGTAGGATCCTAATGGATTTAAGCATGGCCACGAGCGAAAAGGTTTCCTCATAATCAATGCCCTCTTTCTGAGTATACCCTTTCGCCACCAAGCGAGCTTTGTAGGTCTCAATCTTGCCATCGGGGCCCTTCTTCCCCTTGTAGATCCATTTGCAACCAATTGCTTTTACCCCAGAGGGCGGATCTACTAGAGTCCAGACTCCATTGGTCTCCATCGAGTCCATCTCAGCTCTCATGGCCTCCACCCACTTCTGGGAATCTATGTGTAACATAGCTTCCGCGTAAGTTATGGGATCCTCTTCACTAGTCAAGGCTTCCACCAGGTAGGTATCCTGGTCGTAACCATATCGGACTGGTGGTTTGGATACCTGGGTGGAACTTCTAGGTTGGTCACTACCTGGAACTTGTGGGACATTTCCCACTGCTCCTGAGCTCTCCTCATCAAGAACTATTTCCTGACGGTGAGTGTCCATGATGTATTCAGATTCTAAGAATTGGGCGTTTCGACTGCAGAACACTTTCTGCTCACTTGGGTCATAGAATAGATAACCCACTGAATCATTTGGGTAGCCTATAAATAGGCAACGACTGGTTTTGGATTCCAACTTGTCCGCAATTGTTCTTCTAACGTGTGCAGGACAACCCCAAATCTTCAAGTGTCTTACACTTGGCTTCCTTCCGTCCATAGTTCATATGGAGTTTTCGGAACTGATTTGGTTGGAACCCGATTCAACACGTAGATAGCAGTCTCTAATGCATATCCCCAAAAGGATGTGGGTAATTCTGAGCGTACGAGAAGTGACCGGACCATGTCCAACAAGGTCCTATTCCTCCTCTCTGAAACACCATTGAGTTGTGGTGTAGCAGGAGAAGCTAGTTGTGACACTATCCCATTGTCCTTTAAGTAGTCTCTGAATTCGTCAGAGAGATACTTGCCACCTCGATCCGATCGAAGGGCTTTAACTTCTCTCCCTAACTGTTTCTCGACTTCCTGTCTAAACTCTCTGAACTTTTCAAAGGATTCGGATTTGTGTCTCATTAGGTACACGTAACCATATCGTGAATAATCATTTGAAAAGGTGATGAAGTACACATGTTGATTCCGTGTCCTAACACTCAGGGGACCACATACATCAGTATGTATTAGGTCAAGTGTGCCTCCAGATCTTTCAGGCTTACCATCAAATGGCCGCTTAGTCATCTTACCTTGAAGGCAATGCTCACAAGTGGGAAGATTTTCTATGGTTAGAAAATCCAAAGGACCATCCTTTACCAGTTTTGTGATTCGGTCAATACCAATATGGCCAAGTTGGTAATTCCAGAGGCACGTGGGATTAATTGTATCATGATTCCTTTTCTTGGGATTTTTGACCGACGTAGTTTCGGTTAGGTTAGTTTCTAGAGAAGGATGTAGAACATAGAGACTATTCTCCAGTTCCCCACATGCGATGAATTTGTTATTTTGTTTAATAGTAATCATATTACTAAAATAAACAGTATATCCATCATCACACAGTTTAGAAACAGAAATTAAATTTCTTCTCAAATTCTGTACATAAAGACAATCTTTAAGTACAAGGACTCCTTCTCTAAAAACTAATTCTACGGTTCCTATTGCCGCAGCTGCAACACTTGCAGTCGTTCCCAAGAAAAGTGTCACTTTGCCATCACTCAATATTCTGTTAACTTTGAACCCCTGTAGTGAGTTACACGCATGAGTTGAAGCCCCGGAGTCAACACACCAGGACACAGAAGTAACTAACATATTAGTTTCTATGACACAAGGTGGTGAAAAATCCTGCCCCGGAACGTCCGAGTGATAGGGCTTCCGAGGCCCGTAGGAGGGACTACCAAGATTGGGAGGATAAGAACTCCCTAGCCCACTGCTTTGTCATTGCCTCATTAGACAACTCAATACAGAGGCAGTTCGATCAGATCGAACTATCCAAGGGCATATTGGACAGTCTAAGAAAAATGTATGAAGAGCAGAACCGTTCTACTCGACAGAAGGTCCTGAAATTGTTCATGACTGCACAGATGTCCAAGGGGCAGAAAGTTCATGACCATTGTCTTCGGATGATGGGATACATTAATGAACTTGAAGCTCTTGGATCCAAACTAGATCTTGGCATGGAAGTGGATGCCATCCTGAATTCTTTGCCCTCTTCCTTCAATGCGTTCACTATGAACTACAATATGAATAAGCTGAATGTCAGCGTCCAGGAACTCAGCAATATGTTGCAGAGGGCCGAGAATCTTTTAAAGAAGGATGAGCCTGTGGTTATGCTTGCTGAAGCTAACAAATCAGGCAAGAAAAAGAGAACGGCAAAGAAACCCCAGAAGAAAGCTGCCAAACCCAAGAAGCAGAAGAAGAACAAGGCATCGGATGTCTGTCACTTCTGCAAACAGACCAGCCACTGGAAGAGGAACTATCCTGCCTACCTAGAATCTAAGAAAGTTAACATCGAAACTTGTGTCATAGAAACTAATATGTTAGTTACTTCTGTGTCCTGGTGTGTTGACTCTGGGGCTTCGACTCATGCGTGTAACTCATTGCAGGGGTTCAAAGTTAGCAGAAGATTGAGTGATGGTGAAGTGACACTTTTCTTGGGAACAACTGCAAGTGTTGCAACTACGGCGATAGGAACCGTAGAATTAGTTTTTAGAGAAGGAGTCCTTGTACTTAAAGATTGTCTTTATGTACAGAACTTGAGAAGAAATTTAATTTCTGTTTCTAAACTGTGTGCTAATGGATATACTGTTTATTTTAGTAATATGATTACTATTAAACGGAATAACAAATTCATCGCATGTGGGGAACTGGAGAATGGTTTCTATGTTCTACATCCTTCTCTAGAAACTAACCTAACTGAAACTACGTTGGTCGAAAATTCCAAGAAAAGTAATCATGATACAATTAATCCCACGTGCCTCTGGCATTACCGACTTGGCCATATCGCTATTGATAGAATCACAAGACTGGTAAAGGATGGTCCTTTGGATTTTCTAACCGTAGAAAATCTTCCCTCTTGTGAGCCTTGTCTTCAAGGTAAGATGACTAAACGACCATTTGATGGTAAGCCTGAAAGATCTGGAGGCACACTTGACCTAATACATACTGATGTATGTGGTCCCCTGAGTGTTAGGACATGGAATCAACATGTGTATTTCATCACCTTTTAAGATGATTATTCACGATATGGTTACGTGTACCTAATGAGACACAAATCTGAATCCTTTGAAAAGTTCAGAGAGTTCAGACAGGAAGTCGAGAAACAGTTAGGGAGAGAAGTTAAGGCCCTTGGATCGGATCGAGGTGGCGAGTATCTCTCTGACGAATTCAGGGACTACTTAAAGGACAATGGGATAGTGTCACAACTAGTTCCTCTTGCTACACCACAACTCAACGGTGTTTCAGAGAGGAGGAATAGGACCTTGTTGGACATGGTCCAGTCACTTCTCGTACACTCAGAATTACCCACATCCTTTTGGGTATATGCATTAGAGACTACTATCTACGTGCTGAATAAGGTTCCAACCAAATCAGTTCCGAAAACTCCATATGAACTATGGACCGGAAGGAAGCCAAATGTAAGACATTTGAAGACCAACTTTGGGAGATATTATTTCTCCGGATCAGGTATAGTCCTTCCTATTTCTTTTTGTTTCAGATCTGGTTTGTTTATGGTTCAAGTAGGATCATTGAATAATGTATTCTAAATTTAGGGAATATGATTCCCAGTTGGAAGAAGGTAGGAAAGTTTTTTTGAAATTCGCCCCCCATTCCGCACCTTTCTTGGCGTCCATTAGATGGATCCTACCATTCTTTCATTTGTATGGCATGGGACCCAAGCATTGATCTCCACACCAGCCACATGGGTTCAGCCCAGGCTTTATTACAAGGCCCAACCGAATTCATTGAAAGACTCAGTGACCCCCTTGAGCCCATCACATGGACCCTATGGGCCCAACACTTACATTAAGTGGTACCTGGGCCAAGCCATCTTATAAAAACCCAGGGACTGTGGGCAGGTGCAAGATTAGCCCACCAGGTATTATCCTAAATGGTCTTACACTTAACCTCTCGGCCCTTAATGATCAAGCACTGCCCAACAAGAGAAGACCTCTCTCTCGGTTGCAAGGAACAGTGCCGCACTCTCTATTCACATGGATCCCGAGAATTAAAACCTTTTGCAAATCTTTTGAAACCGTACATATACATATACATATATCTTATTTTGCAAAACAAAATCCAACGATTGAAATCAACTGCTGGCAGTTTGGTTTCCATCAGAGAGAGTGTATTCCCGATCATTACCATTGTCCGACAAAGGGGCTGATCCTGTCACTATGACCACTCACTCAGATGAATTCTCAGACTGCCCCAACATGTCCAGGTTTTGACCCCCACTAAGGATTTCACTGATTGACACATGAAAGACAGCCCGATCCGACACCTAGTGATGTGTCATAATCGAGTCTAGGGGTCAGGTGTAATTTTCCAGTTTTGCCCATCTATCTCCAAGGTCTAGGGCAATACTGGAAATCTGGTCCGGTTCAAGGGTTCAAGCAATCCCATACTGCATGTGCATTGGTTTTACCCTGATGGCCGAAACAAACCATCCCAACACTTGGTGGCACACCAGTATCATTCTTGGCAGGATAAATCTTCCCAGACTTATCCAATTACTGTGAACATTTAAAACTAACACAAGTTTCTATAAGTGTCCAGTTTTAATGTTTTACACAGAATTATACCAAACAACATGAATCAAACATGCACTTTAATTTATTTCCACTAAATAACAAAAGTACATCAAATCCGATTGAAGCTAAGGGCATACAAGACTGTCTAACAAAATCTCTCTCTCGCACATTGGCATTTGATCCTAATATAGTTCCTAAATGTTTTTAAATGTTTAGATTTTGCTGAAACCTCATCAATAAATAGAAATCCTAGGTTATAACTTTATAAAATTGCTTGGAATCATTTCTAAGAGTTTGACACCTGTGTATTTGTGTCGATTTAATTAATTGATGCATCTGAAGAAGGTGACATTTTCTAGTAGATGTCCACTCTCTGCATTTTGGTTGTTTCTGTAACTCCAAAAAAATGGATTTAGAGAATTAATTTTATTGATAACCAGTTGAATGAAAGTCTATAAAAGTTTGATTCCCACCAACCCCCTTTCTAACTAAGAAGAAAAATTCATGATTCCTAAACCCTAGCGAATGGCCCACATGGTGGTCCATGTGCAGCTGGTGGTTCTGAATCCTCATATAGTATGGAATAAAGTTAGTGATCAGCTATCAGGCCTCAGGCTCAGGGAATAGGAATTACCGCCCGGTCCATTCATTCGTGCATGCATGCATCAAGATGCATCAGAATTTCAAAGAAATTGAAAGGGAGGAAGGAAAGAAAGGAATCATTTGACTATCCCAAAAAGTAATCCGAGGCAAGGTGGCTGAGCGCGCTGCTGAACCTTGATATTTTTTTGAATTTACAAGCATTTTTGAGAGGTGACCCACAAATGTTGGTAGTATTTCATGGTGTCTACAACTTGATATTATAATCACAGGTCACAAACCAAGGTGGCAAGGTAGTTGTAGAATAATTAGCACTATACAGTCTTTGTCGGTGAAGTGTTTGTGTATAGTCCCATTAGTTTAACAGTTGATTTCAATCACATCTGAGATGATGCGCATGAGATAGAGGGAGATGATGGCTAATATAATAGTACTAGTTACAATTACAGGATCATTTCATGACCAATCTATGATGAATTATAACTGGGTGATTGGTTTCTTGGCCAACAGAACCAAACTAAATATCAAAAGAAAATGGGCTAACTTATTCTTTGTTATACATTTTAAATTAGTGCAAACCTTGTATTGATGAACATCATCTCTGTCTCTCTCTTTTTCATACATACAGTATTTACTTTCACTTTTTAGAAGTACCCAGCAATTAAGCATTATACTTTGAATGCTCATTTGCCATAGAATAGGTCAATGTAGAAGCATATTTCAATATACTTACATGAGTAGATACAGTCTAGTAGTTCTTTGTGATGTATTATTTTCTTCTTTAGTGCTCTTGGTTTTTCTAGACTTGTCCCCCTGAATAGAGGCCTTCCTTCATAATTATCAGTCTTAGTGATGGATGCATTGATTGCCACAAAGAATTATATCGTTTCCATATTCCATTGATGATTAATATTTCTTTTGCAATTTAACACTTGCTATCTAATTACTGGAGGAAAAAAGCAAAAGAAATTGGTAGGTTCTGAATATGACTTGTGGGTTAAAAAGTTGCAAGGGAACATGGAGTAGTTTTTGAGATCTCTTGAGCTCAACTCAACCCGAATTTCCAGAATTGAACTTGAAAATGGAGTCTGGCTTAATATTTATTTTTAACCTAAATACTCCATCTGTAAGAATTGCCAACCAAAGAAACCGGTCAAACAAGTGTTAGCTGGGCTTCATTCGAATTTTGCATTTAATTTAGGCCAGTATGGGATGATTGGAAACAATAAAGACCTCTGCAATGTAATGCCAGATCCATGGTT
Organism: Nelumbo lutea; assembly: GCF_056320005.1. NCBI lineage: Eukaryota > Viridiplantae > Streptophyta > Magnoliopsida > Proteales > Nelumbonaceae > Nelumbo > Nelumbo lutea. Next base: position 66,387,130 of record NC_142687.1, on the reverse strand, counting down.
AAGTAACTAGATAAAATTTCAAGCTATTGGCTAGAGAAACAAAGAATAGTGTTGAAGAAATATTTCTGGGAGCTTTATCTCAAGTTTTAAATGATTTTGGTTTTACAATAGCAAGGTCAGCTGGGTTCTATGAAATGAATCCATTCACTGGTGACGGCTCACTTTTTTTACATGAATTTGGAGTTAAAAATTCCCTCACTATACACTATTTCTTTTTCCTTTACACTAATTCCAAACACCCAAAAACCCCTGCTAGCTTTTGTTCCAGATTATGTTTGATTTACCTAAATAAGATAATTTATTAATCAATTGCCCAAAATTCTAGGCCTCAAAATTCTGATTCTTATATTTGCAAGAATGACTTAGAGGAGAAGGCTTGAGGGAACTGATTCTCTTTGGTAGCGTTATCGAGTGGTCTCTCAAGCTTCTGAAAGCATATTTTATGGTCAACCATTTAAAACTGAAATGCATTATTGCTTGACTTCTCCAAGTCATCATCTGATTCTAGTTCTTTTACTATAATTTAAATGGTTGATAATGGGTTGAATCCCCCTCTTCCCTCTTTGACTTGAAAGAGGGGATTGACCACTAGTGGGCTTTGAGGATATTTTGGTGCACAAACAGTTTTGACCTTGATTCGTCGTATTTTGTCTTCTTAATGTACATTGTTAGAATGGATGTACTTTGTAACAAAGTTTGCACCATGTGGCGAAGTGGATCCCATTGCTAGCGAAAACCACACTTTTCCTCGGGTTCACTAGTTCAATTAAAAAAGCCATTATACCTTCATTTGCTCTCCCTAAATCAAGTCTGGCTAAAATGTGAACCATAGCTTTGGATGAAAATGCCTTTGTATGAATTTATCTTTGAATTGGTGTTGCATGGATAGTGGACATAGACACATGAATCATAATTTGACATGTGTCTAGAAGTTTGACTTGACAAGATGAAAAAACAAGGACATGTCGATTTGTTGAAAAGTATTAACTATTATATAGTCGATCCGTATATATATATATATATTAAATGCCAATTAAAAAGGTCTACACCTTTATCTTTGCTAATTAGCAATGGTTTCATAGAAAGATCAAAAGCTCCAGGTCTATATATTTAAAGAACATGGTGAAGATATATCATATAGTTGCTCTGCCGCTGCACTATGTCTATGTGTCATTATTAACACAAGTATTTGATTTGACACACTGGGCAAATTAACTACTAATCTGTCCTGTTCTGCAGGTGCTGTTTGTTCACAAATACAGTGGAAGCATTGATCTTGATTCTGCCATCCCCATCACCTTCAGCTATTCCATTTCCACAGTAAGCATCATCTCTTCCCAGCACTTAAAAAGAGGGATGCCTGAACCCTTGTAATGCTTAGATCAGTAATATTCCATGCCTGAACCCTTAACAAGAGGGATGCCTGGACAAATCAACCTTATATTTTATTGTGCCCGAATATATATTGTTGGTTTGTTCATCACTTGGTTGTTGCCTGAATGATCTGAGGTCAGTAATATTCCATGTGTCTAGTATACAGAGAATTGGGTCCAAAAACTGAATAAGATTTGCTTGCAAGATAAAATTAGCTGGGTTAACATTCTAATGCCTTCTTTTTGTAAGATTTCCACCCTCTGTAGGAATTGGAATAAAATGAATGGTTGAGATGATCTAATATTCTCTTATTGCTTTTAACTCTTATTATGTTTTGGATAAGCCCCATTAAGTCCATTATGTATGAGAATTAGGTTTAGTAGAACTTACTAGTTGTATGCAATATTAAACAGTGTGTGCTTCAAGAAACCACCTGAAGAGATCTTCTCTATCAAGCCTGAAAATGTATATAATGGCCAATGCAACTAATTAGTACACCCATCTTTTATAACCTACAAATGGAGAACAAAAGTCCAGTGCAAATGTATTCCAATTTGTACCTGAATAGATCCTATCCAACATACGTGGGACAGCGCAAAAAATAGTTGGTCTTAGCTCCCTAATGTCCTCTACCAAAAGTTTGACATCCTGATCATGAATATGCAATCAAGAAGCCTGTTGATTTATATTCAGACTCTTAATGAAGCTCTCAATATTAAAAGGGTATGCAGTGAATTAACTAATTACCCCACACCAAAATCCTATTGAGGCACCATGGGAAATAAAAAACTCCTCCATCACACGATCAAAGATATGAGCCAGAGGTAGATAAGACAGATAAACATCCTCAGATTGCAACTGTAAAATTTATCCCATCAATAAGAGTGTATTAGAAATAAAGTTGGAAAACTGAAATGAGTACATATATACAAATTCACACCTCTTCCTTGGTGAGTTCTAGTTGCAACTTCACACCAGCTATAAGAGTATCAAAATGCTTATTACTTCCTTGCATATGAACCAAAAGTGTGTAAAATATGATAATAATTTACTTTAAATATTGTTTTAGAATTTGTCATTTGTTTATGCAGTATGGTAGAAATATGAAGATGGAACTCTTCTTCCCCTTTTTTTTTCTATTTTATTTTATTCCTTAATATATACCCTCAGGAATCAAGAAGCCATACTATTTTTTGACAAAAAATGCAAATACCTAGCTTTCTATAATTAGCCAGAGAAAGACATTTTTGTAGTAAACTTCTAGCCTGTAACAAGTGGCTTTGATTCAGGTGAGCCATCACCCAATGATTGTTGCTTGTCACTGTGATGGGAGGGGCTGGAAATTCTGGGCAGACTCTAATCTGAAAGGCAAGTTTTGGGGGCGTTTGATACAGCTTGATCCTGTTGGGGTTCTCACCCTTCAGTTTGAAGATGGAGAGACATTCAATGGAGCAAGGTCACCACTTCTATCTACAATATTATACTGGGTAAAATCTACTGTGACCATTATGGCACCATGCTGTATCATCAGGTTGTCTAAAAAGATAGCGGATTTATTACTGATAATTAGGACTGCCAAAAAAGTCAAACTGTATACTCAAAGATCAGGTGCTTGTAGAAAGATGATTGGCAATGTGAGTGATTTACTAAACTTGGCACTATCAGTGCTTTCTTTATTTTATTTTATTTTATCTTATATTTTTTGATCAGTAACTCAGAAAGAAATTTATTAAAAATATGAGAAAGTAGAACAACAAGAAGTTGTGGAATAAACAAATAGACTCGACAGAGTCAAAATCCCCCACAGAATAACATAGATTGTCTCTGAACTCCAAACCCAATTCTTTGGGTTTTATTGCAATGGTTCCAATTACAGACGCCACTCCCCCTTACCTGCTTTTCTTGCTGCTTTTTTTTTCATTTTCTTTTTGAAGTTCAAATCCTTTATAGCATCCTTTTTGTAAGAGGGTGGAAATGAGACCCACTGTTCTTGTCAACCTTTTGAAGTTCCAATTACAAACGCTTCACTCTAAAGCTACTACATCCAGGTGTGTATAGATGTAGTGGAAGTATTTTGAACAGAGCCACTGTTCTAGTCAACTTTTCCTATTTCAGCCATGTGGAGGAATGAAATGACAAAATCGAACCATTGAATCTATTCTTATTTCTTTGAGTAACATTAGTCCAAGTTCTAAATTTTTTATATAAAATGTTGAGAAGTTTTTGTTTGCTTTTTGCATTGGCCTGTAGGGCTGAAATTGCCATATGAACAATAAAATTTGGTGTTCTCATGAGTTTCTAGTACATTATATAGGAGATCCACAGTTCATCTAGATGACTTGGAGGTTTCTAGAAATCTCTGTCAAACGCTGATGCCCAGTAGTTGAGATGGTCACATGGCACCCCTCCATTTAGGAGGCACGGGATCAAACCTGTATGGCCAGTGGGACATGCACCATGCTTTGCCCCAACCCTGGTTTCCCTGTACAGAAAAAATACTGTCAAACCAATTTGATGAGATGATGTGTGTGGTATGCCTTCAGATGATGAACCAGAGATAGATTCCGAAGGGTGATTGACACCTGGCCTACTGGAGAAGTTGCCTCCTACTGACTCAAGGCTCAGGCCAGATCAGAGGCATTTGGAGAAGGGAGACTATAACTTATGATGTCATTTCTATATACCTTGTACAAAATGAGTAATTTTGTTTTTACTCGAAACAAACAAAGCGTGATGTGTTAGGTTTTAATGCCTGTTAAGTGGGCTTACATCTTCAGTGAAACAATTGTATTGATGGGCTATCTTGTAAGTGGGCTAAATCAAGTGATTCATTTAGGCAAAGCCTGTAAATTTCAACAAAAGGGTATGGGGCTTAATGAGTGGATACCACATTTTGGCCCATATAGGCTTAATGGGATCCTATTAGGTCAAAATATAAAGGCTCCTAGGTTATGGTTCCCAATATGTTAAATCATCTAGCCGCCCTCTTGCTCTACCCCATTAGAGTCAAGAGTTGAGAAAACCCAAGGAAGAAGGAAGATTTAACTAAGGAAAACCACAGTCGACCTACCATTGATTCATCACTCATTCCGCAAAGGTTTCTACTATTGCGATGGATACAGGTATATATGTTTAAACATCCTTGATAATTGTAGCATGATATTCTTTGGGGTGCAACATGGCTTCTTGTTCTTCGTACATGAATGAAATTGGTATGATTCTGCAAGACTAAGGATTGATTTGTTCCCCTTTATTTATTCTTACAAGTGGTATCAGAGCCATATATCATGTTCGGCTATTAGGATTATCATTTTTCTTTTTATCGATTTCTTTGTGGTTGCCTCTCGATCACTGGATACAGTCGTTCGGCTGTGTGTGCTTGTCGAACAGCCATGAAGCAAGGCTGTGTTCAATGTGGCTTCGGTTTCAGTCACAAAGACACATTGATGATTCAATGCGGTTTTGGTCATTATGATCAATGCGATTTCGATTTCAGTCAACCAAAAAAAAAAAAAGGAAGGCGCATTGATGATTCAATGCGGTTTTGGTTTCAGTCGAAGGGAGAGACGCATTAATTATTCGGTTTCGATTTTCAGTCAACCAAAAAAAAATGGAAGACGCATTGATAATTTAATGCGGTTTTGACGCAATGATTCAATGCGGTTTTGGTTTTAGTCAACAAAAAAAAAAAAAAAACATAGACGCAGTGTGATGATGATTCGATGCTATTCGGTGTTGCATCTTTGCTTGCGATGCCTCTCTGGAATCGCTTTTGCCTCTTTGGAACCCCAAAAAAAATAAAAACAACAACGATCAGTGTTGCGATGCGCCTTTGGAAATAATGATTTCGCATCAGTGATTCAATGCATCTACAGAACCGACTCAAAAAAAAAATATTTGGAATCGTGATTTGCATGCACGTAAGCAATTTGCACGTGTCAGTTCTTCTCTCCTTTGCATGGAAGTAACCTTGAACCTTTTTTTTAACTTTGTGATGCATGCGATGAATATAGTTTTGGATGAATACTTTTTTATTTTCAAATTAAATTGATTGAAGCAGCATGTTACCAAAGTAGCCTTTGCAGTGTAAAATTAATTTAATTTTTTTAACTTTGCAGTGTGTTCATTGTCCATGCGGACATTGATCGGCCCAAAGGAAGGTTGATGTTTGGCCGGGCAGTGAACACACATGCGATGATTTGAAATATGAAGATTTTGTGTGTTCATTGTTCATGTGGACATTGATCGGCCCAAAGGAAGGTTGATGTTTGGCTGGGCAGTGAACACACATGCGATGATGAATATTGATATTGTAAAGCTATTATCCATGTGAATAGTAGTCGGTCCAAAGAAAGGCTATTGTTTGATAGGATTTATTATCAATGTTTGATTGTTGCGTTGAGAGTACCATTTACAATTGATGTTTCTGTGCAAACACTAAATGTCAAGTTGTGCTAGGTATCTTGCCTTTGTAATTTATAATATTATTGATTATATGTTGTTTTTGCTTTCTGTTCAGTTTCGACAACTGCAAATAATGTTTCCACTCAAATCAGTGCCATTCCCATGCTGAATGGTACAAACTTCAAGATCTAGAAAGAGAATGTGGAAATTGTTCTCGGCTGTATGGATTTAGACCTTGCGTTTAGGATGGAGCGACCCATCCCGGCTGAGGACAATTCCAATGAGGCCAAAGTTGAGAAATGGGATCGCTCTAATCGCATGAGTCTGATGATTATGAAACGTTCCATACCGGAAGCGTTTCGGGGCTCTATTTCTGAGAGTAATAATGCTAAGGAATCCCTTGTGGTGATACAACAATATTTCGCCAAGAATGAGAAAGTGGAGACTAGCAACCTTTTAGCTACTCTAATTTCTATGAGGTACAAGGAAAAAGGAAACATAAGGGAGTACATACTCGAAATGTCGAATCTTGCGGATAAACTGAAGGCACTAAAGTTTGAGATAAATGATGATTTGCTCGTGCATTTAGTTATTATTTCTCTTCCTGCACAATTCAGTCAATTTAAGGTGAGTTATAATACTCAAAAGGAGAAATGGACTCTTAATGAGCTCATTTCTCAATGTGTGCAAGAAGAAGAAAGAATCCAAAGAGAAAAGATGGAAAGTACTCACTTAGCATCAACCTCTCAGAACAACAAAAAGAAGAGGACTAAGGATATTGCAAAAGGAACACCCATGTAGAAAAAGGCGAAGAAGCAAGGTGATGGATTTACCTGTTTTTTCTGCAAGAAAGGTGGACACGTGAAGAAAGAGTGTCCCAAATACGTCGCCTGGCGCATAAAGAAGGGTATGTTTCTTACTTTAGTTTGTTCTGAGGCTAATTTAGCTTCTGTACCTATAGACACTTGGTGGATAGATTCTGGCGCTACTACTCACATAAGTGTGTCTATGCAGGGTTGCATCTGGAGCCGACCGCCAACTGATGCTGAAAGATTCATTTATGTAGGCGATGGCAATAAAGTTCCTGTGGAAGCTGTAGGACATTTTAGATTGATTTTAAAAACTGGTTGTTATTTGAATTTAGTTGAGACATTTGTAGCTCCGTCATTTAAACGGAACTTAATTTTTATTTCCTATTTAGACAAATCTGGTTGCTTTTATGGTTTTGGAAATAACAAAGTTAGTATTTCTCTAAATTCAAATATTATTGGTATCGGTATTTTAATTGATCGTCTTTATATGTTAGAAACTATTGCTTCCCACAATGCAGTCCTGCATGCAAGTACTAAAGGTGCAAAGCGTAACTTAACCGAGAATTCTGCTTCCTTATGGCATAAGCGCTTAGACCACATCTCTAAACAGAGAATTCAGAGGTTTGTGTCGGACGGAATTCTTGATTCCCTTGATTTAACGGACTTCCAAGTCTGTATTGAGTGTATTAAGGGAAAATTGACGAACTCAAAGAAAATAGGTGCCAATAGATGTACGAAAGTCTTAGAACTGATACATATGGACATCTGTGGGCCATTCCCTATGCCTGCATGGAATGGCCAGCAATACTTCATCACGTTCATAGATGACTATTCATTGTATGGGTACCTATACTTAATAAGTGAGAAGTCTCAATCCCTGGACGTTTTCAAGTCTTATAAAGCTGAAGTTGAACTTCAACTTAGTAAGAAAATTAAAGCTGTCAAATCTGACTGTGGCGGGGAATACTATGGCAGATATGATGGATCAGGAGAGAAATGTCTAGGACCCTTTGCTAACTTCCTAAAGGAATGTGGTATCGTCCCACAGTACACCATGCCGGGTACACCCAGCATGAATGGTGTTGAAAGACGAAACATGACACTTAAGGACATGGTGAGGAGCATGATTAGTCATTCTTCTTTACCTGAATCACTTTGGGGAGAAGCACTAAAAACTGTAGCGTATATGCTTAACAAAGTACCCAGCAAAGCAGTAATTAAAACTCCGTATGAGTTGTGGACTGGAAAAAAGCCCAGTATAAGGAACCTACACATTTGGGGATGTCCAGCTGAAACAAGGCCTTATAGACCCAATGAAAGGAAATTGGACTCTAGGACAGCTAGTTGTTACTTTGTTGGATATGCGGAACGTTCTCGAGGGTTCAAGTTCTATGATCCCACTACCCGCTCCTTCTTTGAGATGGGAAATGCGAGATTTCTTGAAGATGTTGAGTTTGGAGGGAAAGAATTAAGGAACGTCTCTTTTGACGAAACAATTATCTTACAAGAAGAGAAATTCATTTGTCTTCCTGATATTATTATCACCAGTGATCAGACAACAATTCCTGACACTATTCATGAAGCGGTTCCGATTCAAGACAACAATGAAGTTCTTTTCATAGAGCAAACTCAACAACCTCAAGAATTGCCATTGAGGAGATCCAACAGACAAAGGAGAAGTGCGATTCCAGATGTCTATATCGTGTTCCTCCTAGAACAAGAAGATTCGGTAGGCTTAGCGAAAAATGATCCAATCACCCTTCACGAAGCCCTTCAAAGTTTCTAATTCTCAACATCGGATCAATGCCATGCAAGAAGAGATGAAATCCATGAAAGACAATGACATTTGGGATCTTGTCGAGTTGCTTGAAAGTTTGAAACCCATTGGTTGCAAATGGATATTTAAAACCAAAAGGGATTCAAAAGGCAATGTTGAAAGATATAAGGCTTGTCTAGTTGCCAAAGGTTTCACTCAAAGGGAAGGCATTGATTATAAAGAAACATTTTCTCCGGTTTCTTCGAAGGACTCATTTAGGACAATAATGAAACTTGTAGCTCATTTTGATTTAGACCTACATCAGATGGATGTAAAGACAGTATTTCTCAACAGAGACATTGATGAAACGATTTATATGGTTCAGCCATAAAACTTTGAATCCAAAGATTCAAAGTCTATGGTCTGCAAATTAAAGAAATTCATCTATGGTCTCAAATAGGCTTCTCATCGATGGTATCGCAAATTTCATCAAGTGATTACTTCATATGGTTTTGAGGTAAATGTGGTTGATGAATGTGTATACCACAAGTTCAGTGGGAGCAGGTTTATCTTCCTGGTACTATATGTCGATGACATACTGCTGGCGAGTAACGATATAGGCTTGCTGCACGAAACCAAGAAATTTCTCACTAAGAATTTTGAGATGAAAGATCTTGGGGATGCCTCTTTTGTGCTAGGCATACAAATACTACGAGATCGCTCTCGAGGCGTTCTTGGATTGTCACAAAATGGCTATATCGAAAAGGTGCTAAGCAGATTCAGCATGAAAAGTTGTTCACCGGGTGATACGCCTGTGACTAAAGGAGACAAGTTTAGTCTCAGCCAGTGCCCCAAAACAGACCTTGAAATAAAGGAGATGCAAAAGATTCCATATGCCTCGGCTATAGGAAGTCTGATGTATGCTCAAGTTTGTATCTGTCCTGATATAGCATTTATAGTGGGACTGTTGGGTAGATATTTGAGTAACCCAGGACTGGATCATTAGCAGCCAAACGGGTCGCGCGGTATTTACAGAGAACAAAGGACTTCATGTTAATCTACAGGAAATCAAACAGTTTGGAGATCATTGGGTATTCTGATTCTGATTTTGTAGGATGCCAAAACAGCAAACGATCCACTTCGAGCTATGTTTTCATGTTAACTAGAGGAGCTATATCTTGGAAAAGTGCCAAACTGACACTCATAGCCCCTTGAACTATGGCAGCAGGGTTCATAGCTTGCTTTGAGGCAATCAGTCATGGGATATGGCTGCGTAACTTTGTCACGGGGCTGCGAGTGGTTAACGGCATTGAAAGGCCATTAAAGTTATTGTGTGACAATAAATCTGCAGTTCTGTATTCCAACAATAACGGAAGTTCTCTGAAGTCAAAATATATTGATATCAAGTTTCTATCTATTAAGGAAAGAGTTTAGAGTGGTCAGATTTGCATAGAGCATATAGGGACAAACTCCATGATAGCAGATCCGTTGACCAAGGGATTGCCACCTAAGGTCTTTCATGAGCACACTGCTCATATGGGTGTAGGCATGTTTTATGATACCTTGATTTAGTGGGAGTTTTCTTTTCTTTTGTTCTTGGATGTACTATGGATTAAGGCATGTTTGCATGTCTACATTTACACATAATAAAGTTTATGACTCTTTCCATCATCTACATCTTTGAATATGTTTGTGATTTTTTATTGATCTTTCTAAAGAATAAAGTTGAACCAGATGGAAATAGGCATATTTTGAGATCACATTGCATGTAATTTCCATGCCACTCATCCATACTTAATCTATGTCATTGAATGTATTGATATGGTGAGCATGAAAGGTTTAGTCACACATATATGTGGTGAATGCCGTCATGGTCTCATATTAGTACAGGAGATGGACTAGATTGAAACTAAGGAGAAGTCTAAAGAAGTTAGCATAAAAAGTGTACACATAAGGAATTCTTTTAATATAATTGTTTCAGTTCTCATATGTAGCCCAAGTGGGAGATTGTTAGGTTTTAATCTCCATTACGTGGGCTTACATATTCAGTGAAACAATTGCATTGATGGGCTATCTTGTAAGTGGGCTAAATCAAGTGATTCATTTAGGCAAAGCCCATAGACTTCAACAAAAGGGTATGGAGCTTAATGAGTGGATACCACATTTTGGCCCATATAGGCTTAATAGGATCCTATTAGGTCAAAATATAAAGGCTCATAGGTTATGATTCCCAATATGTTAAATCATTTAGCTGCTCTCTTGCTCTATCCCATTAGAGTCAAGAGCTGAGAAAACCTAAGGAAGAAGAAAGATTTAACTGAGGAAAACCATAGTCGACCTACCATTGATTCATCACTCATTCCGCAAAGGTTTCTACTACTGCAATGGATACAAGTATTTACATTTAAACCTCCTTGATAACTGCAGTATGATATTCTTTGGGGTGCAACATGGCTTCTTGTTCTTTGTACATAAATGATATTGGTATGATTCTGCAAGACTAAGGATTGATTTGTTCCCCTTTATTTATTCATACAAGTGGTATCAGAGCCATATATCATGTTCGGTTATTAGGATTATTGCATACAGAACTGCAACTGTTATAGCCAAGGCCATAGGAACCATGGAGTTACTTTTTAGAGAAGGAACTATTGTATTAAAAGATTGTCTTTATGTACAAAATTTAAGGAGAAATTTGATTTCTGTCTCAAAACTGTGTGCAGATGGTTATTCTGTCTTCTTTAGTAATACGATTACTATTAAAAAAAATAACAGATTCATCGCATACGGGGAACTGGAGAACGGTATCTATGTTCTACATCATTCTCTAGAAACTAACATAACCGAAACTACGTCGGCTGAAATCCCCAAGAAGAGAACCCGTGATACAGTTAATCCCACGTGTCTGTGGCATTACCGACTTGGCCACATCGGTGTTGACCGAATCACAAGGTTGGTAAAGGATGGTCCTTTGGATTTTCTAACTGTAGAAGATCTTCCCACCTGTGAGCCTTGCCTACAAGGCAAGATGAAGAAACGACCATTTAACGGTAAGCCTGAAAGATGTACAGGCACACTTGACCTAATACATACTGATGTATGTGGTCCCCTGAGTGTTAGGACATAGAATCAACACGTGTATTTCATCACCTTCACAGATGATTTTTCACGATATGGTTACGTGTACCTAATGAGACACAAGTCTGAATCCTTTGAAAATTTCAAAGAGTTTAGACAAGAGGTCGAGAAACAGTTAGGGAGAGAAATTAAAGCCCTTCGATCAGATCAAGGTGGCGAGTATCTCTTTGACGAATTCATGGACTACTTAAAGGACAATGGAATAGTATCACAATTATCTCCTCCTGCTACACCTCAACTTAACGGTGTTTTAGAGAGGAGGAATAGGACCTTATTGGATATGGTCCAGTCGCTTCTCATATACTCAGAGTTACCCACATCCTTTTGGGGTTATGCATTAGAGACTGCGATTTATGTGCTGAATCAGATTCCAACCAAATTGGTTCCGAATACTCTATATGAACTTTGGACCGGAAAGAAACCAAGTGTTTGTAAGTTACCTAAAAGGCTACCCACATCCTTTTGGGGTTATGCATAAGACACTTGAAGATTTGGGGTTGTCCAGCACACGTTAAAAGAACGAGTGCAGACAAGTTGGAATCCAAGACCAGCCATTGCCTGTTTGTAGGCTACCCAAAAGGCTCTGTAAGTTACCTATTCTATGACCCAAATGAGCAGAAAGTGTTCTGCAGTTGAAATGCACAATTCTTCGAAACCGATTACATCCTAGACACCCATCATCAGGAAGTTGTTCTTGATGATGAGAGCTCAGGAACAGTGGGAGATGTCCCACAAGTTCTAGATAGTGACCAACCTAGAAGATCTACTCGGGTATCCAGGCCACCAGTCCGTTATGGTTATGATCAGAATAGTTACTTGGTGGAAACCTTGACTAATGAGGAGGATCCCGTAACTTACGCGAAAGCTATGCTGGACATAGATTCCCAAAAGTGGGTGGAGGCCATGAGAGCAGAGATGGACTCAATGGAGACCAATGGAGTTTGGACTCTAGTAGATCCACCCTCCGGGGTAAAAGCAATCAGTTGCAAATGGATTTATAAGAGGAAGAAGGGCCCTGATGGTAGGGTTGAGACCTTCAAAGCTCGTCTGGTGGCGAAAGGGTACTCTCAGAAAGAAGGCATTGATTATGAAGAAACCTTTTCGCCTGTGGCCATGCTTAAATCCATTAGGATCCTGTTAGCTGTAGCAGCATACCATGATTATGAGATTTGGTAGATGAATGTCAATACTGCATTCCTGAATGGAGATCTTACTGAAGATATCTATATGCAACATTAGTAAGGCTTCATTGCTGCAGGTATGCCATGCTGTGCACTCGTCCTAACATTGATCAGGCAGTGAGTGTAGTAAGCAGATTTCAGGCAAACTCAGGGCAAGAGCATTGGACTGCTGTGAAAAACATACTTAAGTACCTTCGAAGGACAAAAGAGTTTTGTCTAGTATTCGATGATAGCTCAATACAGATCCAAGGGTATATAGATGCCGATTTCTAGTCGAATCTAGATGATAGAAAGTCTACATCTAGATATGTTTTCACGATAGGATCGTGTGCTGTTTGTTGGAAAAGCAGCAAACAGGGGTCCACTACAGACTCCACGACCGAGGTCGAGTACATTGCCGCAAGTGAGGCTGCCAAAGAAGCCGTGTGGATGAAGAAGTACGTTCACGAGTTGGGAGTAGTTCCGTCCAGCACATCACCCATCCCATTGTTGTGTGACAACAATGGAGCCATTGTTCAGGCTAAGGAGCCACGAGCCCACTCGAAAACGAAGTGCATCGAGAGGAAGTACCACGTACTCCAGTAGATTGTTGGTAGAGGGGACGTTCTAATTCAGAAGGTAGCGTTAGCGAAAAATGTAGCAGACCCATTGACGAAGCCACTATCACAAAAAGTGTTTGAGAAACACGTGGAAAGCATGGGACTCCGGCTAGTACCCGATTGGACATAAGTGCAAGTGGGAGCTGTTAGACAGTTTTGTATGCCCTTTACTTCAATAAAAAATGATGTACTTTATGAGTTTATTGTAAATGAATGAAAGTGCATATTTGATTCATGTTCCCTTGGTATGTTTCTGTGTAATACCCTTAATGCAAAAGTTTTGTTTAAGGTTGGAAGGGGAAGGAGAAGGGATGAGAGATCCATCCCATGGATGCCCAAAGATTGCGGAATAAGGGGGCCAATTTCAAAAATTTTTCTCTCCCTTCAACTGGGAATCACATTCCCTATTTAGAAAATCATATTTTCAAGGATCATTCTTGAACCTTAAACTGAATCAGATCTGAACCAAAAGGAATATGAGAGAATTATACCTGATACAGAGAAGTAATATCTCCCAACGAAGGTGTTCACGCCCAAGGAAGGATCCAAAGACTGCTCCCACTAAAGATGGCGCAGTGCAGGATGGAGCAGAATCAACAGTGTTCTTCCCCAAGAACTCTATCCTTCGCAAGAATCAATAGAATGGTACGTGAGCATAGCTTCCTTTTCAATCATTTCTCAAAGAACTGATGTCAAGATCCAATCTTGACTTCTCCCACAACTGGAGATCGAACTGGCAAACAGGGCGGCAAGAACAGGGAGGCGGCAAGAGAGTATTCGTAGGGTGCAGAATTCTCTCTTCTTGATTTCAGCACTAAAGAGGATCTGATGTATATCTCCTAAAGGCTGCCGCCCCCTCCTTCTTTTGTTAACTTAAAAGATCAGCTCCCAATCCCATTAGGAGCTGCTTATCCAAATCATATTTGGATCAGCCTTCTCTTCTAGTGATAAGGATAAATCCTTATCTTATCTGCAAATTAGATTAGCTTTCTCCTAATCCCATTAGGAGGTTTCTAGATCTGAATCACATTCAGATCTGGACTCTCTGAGTGGATAGGATTAAGACCCTGTCCTATCTGCTAATCCATCTTAGAATTCGCCCCTTTAATTAACTAAATAAATAGCCCAGTTCGAAATGGGCTTTTGTTCTACTGATCCTCAATGGTCTTACACTTAACCTCTCAGCCCTTAATGATCATACACTGCCCGACAAGAGAGGACCTCTCCCTCGGCTGCAAAGAACAGTGTTGCACTCTCTACTTATATGGATCCCGGGAATTAAAACCGTTTTGCAAACATTTTAGAAACCATAATATATATATACTTTTATATCTCATATAAAATATACTTTGCAAAACAAATCTCAACGGTTAAAATCGGCTGCCAGTAGTCTTGGTTTCCAACAGTGAGAGTGCATCCCCGATCATTACCTTTGTTCGACAAAGGGGCTGATCCTGTCACTATGATCACCCACTCAGATGAATTCTCGGATTGTCCCAACATACCCAGGTTTTGACCCCCGCTAATGATCTCACTGATTGGTACATCAAAGATAGCCCGATCCGACACCTAGTGCAGTATCATAATCGAGTGTAGGGGTCGGGTGTAACTTTCCAGTTTAGCCCATCAATCTCCAAGGTCTAGGGCAATACTGGAAATCTGGTCCAGTTCAAAGATTCAATTAATCCCACACTGTATGTGCCTAGGGTCTCACCCCGGTAGCTGAGACAAGCCACCTCAACCGACTTGGTGGCACCACAGTGTCAGCCTTGTCAGGATAGGTCTCCCCAGACCGACCCACTGGCTGTGAACATTCTAAACTAACACGAGTCTCAATAAGTGTCCAGTTTAAGGGTATTACACAGAAACATACCAAGGGAACATGAATCAAATATGCACTTTTATTCATTTACAATAAACTCATAAAGTACATCAATTCGATTGAAGCTAAGGGCATACAAAACTGTCTAATAGAAGGGTATCCAAATTCATAAGTGGGTCATGTGCAGCACTCTATTAGGTATATTGGTGGAGTCTGACCTGTTCATGGGCCGGGTGGCCCGACGGGCCGGCCCGGCCCCCGGACGGGCTTGAACACGCAAAAGAGCCTATGGGCTTAACCCTGGGCCAAAAAGCCAGGCCTGCAATAAATTCGAGCCGGGCTCGGGATTTTCCAAAATAGCCTGGCCCGACCTATAAATTAAAGTTAAAAAACCCTAGTCGAACCCCTCTTCACTTTCACCTCGTTCACCTCTTTCCAGTCGAACCTCTCTTCTCTTCAGTCTTCACATCCTCCTCAGTCCTCAGTCCTCACACTCTCAGGCAGCCACACAACCAGTGAGGCGGCGAACATTCACCGTTCCTCTTCTCACTTTCTCTCTCTTTCTTTCTCTCTCTCTCTCTCTCTCTCTCTCTCTCTCTCTCTCTCTCACAGACGCGAACTGATCACTGTTGAAATCACAGCTTACAAATCTCAGATACCGCGAACTCAGCTTACAGCCACCGGTGAGGTGGAAAAAATAGGCACCGGCGACGGCAATGAGTTCTCTCTCTCTCTCTCTCTCTCTTTCTCAGATGCGAACTGATCATTGTTGAAATCGCAGCTTACAGTCATCGCAAACTCAAGCTTCGGGCTTTTTATCAAGGTTGGGCTCGGGCTCGAGCCTAACAAATTTCCATTGATGAAGAGTAAAAGCCCGGCCCGAGCCCGATCCATGAACAGGTCTACTGGTCAGTTGGTCCACAGTGGCACTAATCCACATCTATCCCAGCCTGCAGGATTTGGTACCTTCGATTTTTACCAGCGACAACAGAGGCCTTCCTCCTATGGGGAACAAGTAGGGCATGTAAAGCGGAACCTTGCAGTACAAGAGATTGTAGAGAGCTTGGTTCAGATCCCATTGAATTTTTGTACAAACTAAGAATTTATGAAATTGAAATTAAGATGTATCTTTGATTCAAATATTTTGAATGGAGAATGTTTTTTTTTAAATTTAATTGTAATTGATGCTTTTTTTTTAATTTTTTTGTATTTTATTTTGGTATAAATAAATATAGAGAAAACAAGTAATTTGAAGAAAATTAGAAAAAAATAAGTTATTTGAAAAAAAAATACGTATGTTTTTAGCAGCAGTCATGACTGTCGCAAGTTCAAGGCTGCCGCTAAAAAAGCATGTGCCAACTTATAGCGGTAGCTGAATTAGAATTAGCGGCAGCCGTGGCTAATGAATATTTTCAAATATTTTTAAATATTATTAATTTTAGTAATTTTTTATATGCTTATTAATTTTTATCTATTTACTAAATATTTTTAAATTAATTAATTTTTACTGTATTTATTATTTTATAATAATTGTATAATATTTTCAAATAAATGTATAGCTATAAATAACTAAAATCCGTGGCTATAGCAACAAATGTGTAGCTACAAATGACCGTAGCTAAAGATGAACTTCATAGTTTTAGCTACGGATAACTGAAATCCATGGCTATAGTGTAAATAGCTTTTACCCACAGAGAAAAAGCTCTATAGCCATGAACCAAATGACCGTAGCTACATGTTAACTTCTGCTATTGTAACTTTTTGCTACGAATACCTTAAAACTGTGGCTATAAATATCTTTGCCTGTAGCTAAAGTTCATATTTTTGTTACGGACATGAAGTTATATCATGTTTTAGCTACGGTTTTAATAACTGTAGTTAAAGTACAGTAGATATCGCCTCATTTTCTTGTACTGCGGTTGCCTTTTGACTGTGGATATAGGTGTCACACCCCAAGCTCATGCACACATCTTGCATGCTAGCCTAGATTCTAGGGTCAGCCCCCTCTTTTGAATGAATTGGTACGTCCATTTTAGAGTGTTTGAGATTAAGAATGGAAAAGCAACAAAAAAAGAATAAATTGCAAAAATGATAAAAAAATGGTAAAAAGATTAAAAATAAAGGGGAAAATCCAAAAGAAAAACAAAAAAAATGCAGAATACAAAATAGGGAAAGTCAAAATAAAAAATTGAAAAATACAAAAAAGGAAAAATATAAAATATAAAAATGGGAAAATCAAAAATAAAAACAGTGAAAAAAATATAAAAAAGAAAAATGGGGAACTACAAAAATATAAAAAACATAAAAAATGGGAAATCTAAAAATAAAAAATATAAAAAAAGTGTAGTTAAAGAAAAATCCAAAAATGGAAAGTATATATATAATGGGAAAATTGAAATTAAAAAAAAAAAAAGGTAGAAAGGGTTCACAATTATTTATAGAATGAGAAAAGTTATCAAAATCAAAAGAAAAAAATATATAAATAAATAATAAAAAAGAAGAATACAAAATTTAAAGTGAGAGTAAAAGAAGGGGAGTAGGAAATAGAAGAAATTCTCTAAGAAATCTAATGTCCTTTGAACAATTGAAATATAATAATAATAATAACAATAATAATAATAATAATAATAATAATAATAATAATAATAATAATAATAATAATAATAATAATAATAATAATAATAATAATAATAATAGTAATAAATAAAAGAAAATAGGTAATATAAAATAATGGTGGATAAAAACCATGAGAAAGCACCATAAAAAATCAAAGGAAAATATATATGATAAAAGATCAATAAGTCAAAAAGAAGGAAGAGTCAAGAAAAATGAATAAAGAAAAAAATGATAACATCATATTAAAAATCACAAACAAAAATAAAAAATAAATAGAAAACAAAACAAAAGTCAAACAAAGAAAAAAAATAAAAAACTCAAATAATAATAATAATTTAATAAGAAAAGCAAATAAAGAGAAAACAACAAAAAAATAATAAGAAAACAATAATAAAGAACCAAATCTCTTTTGCATGCTTTGGTTATAATTGTAAGATTTAAGCTTCTCTGAGTTCTTGATTGAAACCAGATTCACCTCCCCCCCCCCCCCTCAGTTTTGGTGTTTTAGGAATATTACCCAAATTTCTATGTTTTCACAATAAAGGTTCGCATTGTTTTCATCGCACTGCATTTTGCATTCGTTCAACCTAGTCGGCTATAGCAGCATTAGCATCTTTTCCAGCCACAGGGCGATCTTGAATCATCTTCTTAAATTGACTAATTTACCAATGGTATTCCCATGGATTTGCTTTCAATAGTGGTTTTGACCCATCCATTAATCACCCTACCTACCACCCCTAGTTAGTCCATTCGCATTCTAACACAACCAAGGTCTAGTAAGTCAATACTCATCATACTCAGCTCCTTAACTCCCCAACTTTCCAGCATTACCCTTGGACTCTTTAATTAGATAGCTAGCTCATAACAGCCTACCCTCTTCGTAGGTGGCCGGTCCACACCCAGTTGATCTGCCCAAGTTTTCGCCCCAGCCATTTCAAACTAGGTGCAAATCAGTTTTTCATTGTTTTCTAGATGTTTTGTCGGCATTGCATAGTTTTTACATAAATATTTGCATTCTACATCATTCCATCTTGGTTTCCTTAAAGCAAGGCTCCCACCACATAGCTCCTACATATTTCTTCACTCTCTTTACTAAATCATTTAATTTAAAAAGGGAAAATCAAGTCAATGTTGCAATAATAAAAAATAGGGGTTTCTTTAGGACCAAGGCATCCAGTTCCAAAAAAAGGTTAAGACACTAGACTCAGAGAGTATCATACCATCAAGGTCAAACAACCCCAAAGAGTTATAGATCTGCTACGGCCAAGACCATTCCAAATCCGCTTCCTCGAGGGTTCAAATCAAGTATATTTCGTGATTATCATAAGATGTTAGGACCTCCTATTGATCAATGTCTTCCTCTTCGAGTTGTAATACAGAATCTTGTTGACAGTGGAGTTTCTCTACATTAGCATCATATCGTTATTTCTAGTCTATTAGTTTTCTCATCTTTTTCTTGTTGTTCTATAATTAAAGTCATAAATAATCTAAACTACGCTTGGTTGATCCCTCACAAAGGGTACGTAGCCAGCCTGGGTAGTGGCACTTAGGTTCGGCCGGGATAATAAAGTAAAAATGAAGTCTCTTAATCAAGTGAAATTTCGTGATTAATCATTGTTCATTTCAAATAACTTAATCCTTCACTTCAAGATCATTTAAATCTACTAAAATGCAACTTTATGTTACCACCCTAATAGGTCTTGTCCTACCATGGCATAGCATTTATTGCAATGTTTTCTTGCATCTCATTCACTCCATCAATGAAACACATGTGCACATTTTTGTTTTTGCTCCATGCATATGATTCTCCACTATTTGAAGTTCGATGCACCTTAAGATAAAAGGGGGAGAGAGGAAAATGTAAGAGAAACAAGAACAAGATAAGGTTAACCTAAAGGTTCTGGACATATTGCCATGGCCCTATAACAATAATGATGCCCTAATTCTTGAATCAATTAGTTTTACCTAATAAAGGTCTCAATTCATCTTTTTATCATCTTATTTTTGCAAATTGCATAATAAATTCGGTTTCTCTGGTTTGGTGCTTTGAGTCCTACTTAGATGTTCCATTTTGTTGTTTTATATTTTTGCTTCATTGGAAACATTTTTTTCCATAATAAAGTAATAAGTTGTAATAAGAAAGGGGCTTCCCAACCTTGTAAAGAGATAAAGTCGCCACTTCCCTTGAGAGGATTGCATGAGAAAGTTTCTCTCTAATCATGAAATTAAAATAAACCCCTAGGGTATAACTCTATGAAAAAAATGTTAATTGAAGATCCATCACTAGAAATGCCCATGAGAGGGGGCAATCCCATCATACCAAAAGAAGTAATATCCATTCCCAATCATGTCCACAAATGAGTTCATCATTGATTACTCAAACTAGGGCAATGATAAAGGTTGAAGTCATTATGACGAGATATACTCCTTCGGATAGGTTTCCTAATTCAGCATGGAATGGATGCATCATATTAACCTAATGCTTTGTCGATTAATTAGGGCAAAGATTGGAGGCCATTATCGGTCATTTTTTTATTCCCCTGAATCTCTTGTCACTATCAACACTGCTAGTTAGCCTACTAAGTTGATTTGTTGGACCTTTCTTATTTGTTAAACCAATCAAATTCTTAGGATGCTTCTTCCCAAAGGGATAGAAAAAGGTTTCTAAAAAAAGAGAGAAAAAAGGAGGAAGAATAAAGAAAAAAGAGAAAAAAAAAAGAAAAGAAGAAAAGAAAGGAAAAATAATCACTCTCATTTGGGCAACCTCAAAATTCCCAACTGTTGAAGTGTTAAATGACATAAATACCCTTGAGTTAGTTAAATGCTAGTTGGGCTTGACATGCATTTTTCCCTATGTGTTATGCATTTAATAAAGAAATTATAGGAAGCTCCCTTTTGGTCATTTGCTTTATCCTTTTTCGTCAAACCCCCTTTATTGCTCATTCCACTAATTATCTCTTTGAGCTTTTGTAATAACTATTCCTTCAAGTAAACTCTCCTAAGAGGTGGATGCCAAATGTTCAATTCTGCATGTGAATCTCAATCAATTGAGAAGAAACATAAAGGAAGAAATGAATATGAAAATTAGGGCAAATGCACAAAATAAAATTAAAAAATAAAGGAGAAAAAAGGAAAGGAGGTTGTAAAAATAAATTGGGGCAGCCAATTGCTATAGAAAAGGAAGAGAAGAGCAAGCAAGAGAAATTGGGGCAAGTACATTAATTAAATCGATAAACTAATCTTTAGAAGTGACATCCATCTCCATTCTAACCTTACCTATTTACATTTCGTCCCAAAACAAAATCCTCCTTGATCAACTGAATGTATAACCCATGGTATTGAAAGACATGAAGAGCTCTTCGCTTCATTTATGACTGTGAGACTGTTTAATTAAGGAAAAAAAAGAGTGCAAGAGCATAATCTTTAGTAAAGACCTAAATTGATACAAGCATATGATACCCATTATAGTTTAAGTTTCTTGAGCATTTTATCCTATGTTTTAGAACCCTTGTCCTAGGCCATGTTTCATCCTAGTTTGAAGTCCTCATCAATCCTTAATGCATTGGCAATTAGCACTGGATAGGCATTTCTCGATGTGAATCTTTGATTGATCCAAACTGGGGCAACGCCCCTTCAGATAGGCATTTCTCGATGTGAATCTTTGATCGTCAGTCATTGCATATCCATTGCTTATGTCTTCGAGATTTGAAATATATTGATCATTATTTTCCGAAGAGGAGGTGGCTACTTTTATCTCTTATTCAAGTTTAGCAAAATACCTAATGGAACTTGATGTGGCACGATCCGGGAACTCCTAGCTGGCTACTGACTGGCTCCTAGCTGGCAACGGGCGGCACCTGAGAGGAAGAAGATGAAGGATTCTCGGGGGATTTACCAGTGGGAATATTCTGAAGCTTAAGTTAGAACGCTGGGGGAGAAAGCAAAGAGTGTAAAGAGGCTAAGAGTGTAGGTCGCGCTGGCTCACTAAGTTTTCAAGGTTAGCTCAAGAGCAAGTAAGTTTCAGATAGGATCTCTGATGTTCAAGAGAGAGCCCTTCCCTTCAACTAGGGGGCTCTTATATAGGCGTTCTTGTCAAATCGGGTGTAACCGCCACTGGGCTTCTGTCACAGCCGTTATCTGCTAGGGCTGCGCAGGTAACCGTTGCAGGGTACTACCCAATTGGATGAGTGACATGTCCCGAGAGGACAAGCACGCCACCATCTGTCGAGAGACGTGGATGCAGTCTGTTGAATTGGCAGGGACTACACCGTGGGTCAGGAGATGTGGTACAGTTTGACAGGTACGGTCTTGTTAGATAGAAGCTTCCTGAAAGCATCGTGTCGCTTAATCGTGAGCTACCTTATAGGGAGCTATTCTATCACGTAGCGAGCTATCTTGTCGAGAGCTACTGTGTAGCGAACTCCTTGGGGTACTTCGAGGTGACCCCTCTCAAGGTTGCCTTTGGAGCAGTTTTTCTACCTAAGTGTTGGAGCGAGCTAGTTATCCTAGCTCATGAGCTAGGATAGATTTGTCTCAGAGTATTCCCTTTTAGTAGCTCGGGGGACCTCGAGCTCGCATTGTAGAGAGCTCCCCCTATAGCGAGCTATGGGGTAGCGAGCTGCCCTGTGGGCTGGTCACTTAGTCGCGGTTAGGCTGTGGTGCTGAGTTGTTGCTCGTGCTGAGTCATGTCCACATGTCATCATCTCAAGGGGTCAGGTCAAATCATCCTCCGTCAATTGCCCCCCACTCCGCGGCCTAAGTATGTCACCTTAGCGTGAGGAGTTCATGAAGTGTGACGGGTGGATTTGACCAAAGTTCAAACTTGATTAACTGCTCGCATTAAATGCGTGCGCAGAAGTCAGGGGATTTCTGACGTTTCGAATGTTGAGAAATGCGCCGAAGCGGCTCTTAACTCTGGATGTGTGCCGAGGTCTTATTAAGCTCGGTGTTTTAGCCCTTAGGCTAAGGGGGTGACTTATAGTCTGTTTTTGGAGTTTGCCCATGCCATGGAGGCGACTGGGTCTCATTGCGCCGAGGTCGTGTTAGCTCGACATTTTGGCCCTTAGGCTCTGAGAGTGACGCATGGCCTACTCAGTAGTTCGCCCATGCCATAGAGGCGACTGGGTCTTATTGCGCCGAGGTCGTGTTAGCTCGGCATTTTGGCCCTTAGGCTCTGGGAGTGACTCGTGGTCTACTCAATAGTTACAGGTAATACTGCCTTAAGTTGACAATATTCCATGCTCAAGGTACTTGTTTCTCTTCAAGGGTTTTGAGCTCATATGTTCCTTCCCCGAGCACCCATTTCACTTGGTAGGAACCTTCCCAATTCGGTCTGAGATTGCCAACGCTAAGCTCAGGTACCATAACTTTACGAAGGACTAGGTCTCCGATGCGGAGGTTCTACTTCTTGTCCCTGGTGTTATAGTACCGAGCTACTCTTTGCTGGTAAGCTGTGGTCCTGATATATGAGAGGTCCCTTACTTCGTCGAGTAGGTCGAGGTTGGTACGTAGCTCATCTTCATTTGCCTTGTCATCATATGCTTCCAGTCGTAGCGAGGGAACCTCAATCTCAGCTGGGATGACTGCTTCGGTGTCGTAGGTGAGGTTGAAGTGAGTCTCTCTTGTGGTGGTCTTCTCTGTCGTTCGGTAAGCCCATAGAACACTGGGTAGCTCGTCTGCCCATAGTCCTTTAGCTTGGCCTA
Source organism: Nelumbo lutea (assembly GCF_056320005.1). Classification (NCBI taxonomy): domain Eukaryota; kingdom Viridiplantae; phylum Streptophyta; class Magnoliopsida; order Proteales; family Nelumbonaceae; genus Nelumbo; species Nelumbo lutea. The sequence continues at coordinate 66,363,726 of NC_142687.1, read as the reverse complement.
ACCTTGCCTTCAGTTCGCGGAGGATAGCTCTGTTCGTAACCTTTTCTTGACCGTTTACTTGAGGGTGTGCGACTGAAGTGAAGTTCTTTCGGATCCCATGTCTTGGCACCAGTTCTGGAATTTGATGTCCTCGAATTGCTTGCCGTTATCAGAAATCAATACCCTAGGTAACCCAAAGCGGCACACTATGTTCTTCCAAAAGAAGTTCTGGATGTTTCGGGTTGTGATTGTTACAAGAGGTTCAACTTCTACCCACTTGGTGAAATAATCCACTACTACCACTAGGAACTTCCTCTGGCCTGACGCTGGTGGCAACGGTCTGAGTATATCAATGCCCCATTATGCGAAGGCCACGGGCTGGTGAGATACTTGAGGTCAGCAGCGGGCTGATGGTGGATATTGGCATGCTTCTAGCACTTGTCACACTTTCTGACGAGCTCAATAGCGTCTGCTTTCATTGTTGGCCAGTAGTACCCTTGTCGTAGTGCTTTTTGGGCGAGGGCCCTGCCCCCCAAGTGTCCGCCGCACAGGCCCTCATGAGTGTCGCAGAGTACGAGCTTGGCTTCAGAAGGTCGCAAGCAGCGCATGTAAGGGAGCGTGTAGGATGTTCAGTTCAGTCGTTCGTTTGTTGTGACGTATTTGGCCGCCTGACGCTCTACCCTTCTGGCGGCATTGCGATCTACAAGGAGGGTCCCGTGTAGTAGGAAGCTCACAAGCCGGTCAATCCTGCTCGACTTTGCTTGAACGATAGGAGTGACTTCCTCTACTCCCCTGAGAATGCTAGGACGAGGCAGGTTCTCTATGTACACGGTTCTCATGGTGTTATCACTGGTGCTGACAAACCTGGATAGGGCATCGGCCTTAGTGTTCTCCGACCTCGGGACTTGCCTGATGAAGTGTGACTAGAAATCGAGCAGAACCTCTCTTACTTTGGCTAAGTAGGCAATCATAGTCGGTTCGCAAGCTTCGTATTCTCCTGTAACCTGATTAACCACGAGTTGGGAATCATTGCAGATGATAATATGCTTAGCTTTCATTTCTTTGGCTAGAGCTAGCTCGGCTATCAACGCTTTGTATTCTGCTTCATTATTGGATGTCACAAACTCAAAGCATAGTGCGTACTCCAGTTTCGTGCCACTTGGGTCGTGCAGAACTATTTTGGCTCCTTTGCCCTACTGGTTTGAGGAGCCAATTACATGAAGGATCCAAGGCTCCTCATCCCAATTCGTGCTTGGCCTAACTAGGAGAGATGCTGCACTGGCTGCTACCTCACGGTGCTCGGACTTGATTGGCCTGGGAGCTCCGGGCTCGCCCGAACTGGGGGCCTTGTGCTTGACCGGCCTGGGGACTTTGGAGCTGAAAGTGCACTCCACGATGAAGTCTGCTAAGGCTTGGGCCTTAATAGTAGTTTGTGGCTTGTATTGGAGATCGTACTCTTTGAGCTCAACGGCCCACTTCGTCAGTCTACCAGAGACCTCATGCTTGAGTAGGACTTGCCTCAGAGGTTTGTTGGTGAGGACGATAACAGTATGAGTTTGAAAGTACGAACAGAGCTTTCGGGCTGCAATAACCAGTGCATAGGCCAATTTTTCTATCTCTGGTTATCTTATCTCTGCTCCCTACAACACTTTACTAACATAGTAGATAGGTCGTTGGACCCGATCTACTTCTTTTATTAGTACCGAGCTAACCACTTCATCACTTGCTGAGAGGTACAACTCTAAAACATCACCCTCTTCGGGCCAGGTTAAGACCGATATGTTGGCGAGGTACTTTTTGAGCTCATCAAACGTGAGCTGACAATCTTGGGTCCATTCAAACCCTTTGCTTTTAATTGCTTTAAAGAAAGGTAGGTAGCGATTTGCTGACTTGGACATGAAGCGGTTCAGAGCGGCTATTCGGCCATTCAACCTCTAAACCTCCTTCACTTTTCGGGGTGGTCTCAGATCTAGGATGGCCTTTATTTTGCTTTGGCTTCAATGCCGCACCAGTTAACAATGTATCCCAGGAATTTACCCGAGGTAACGCCAAATACACACTTATTCAGGTTCAACTTCATATTAAATCTATGTAGAATTTCAAAGACTAAATGCAAGTCTTGTATTAAGTCACATGAGAACTAGGTTTTGACGACCATGTCGTCTACATAACATTCTACTTTTTGGCCAATCAATGGCTCAAACAGTTTATTTACAAGTTTTTGAAAGGTCGCCCCAGCATTTTTTAGCCCAAAGGGAATGACCTCGTAGCAATACAGGCCAAGCTCGGTTATGAATGCAGTCTTTTCTTCATCTGTCGGGTCCATCCTAATCTAATTGTATCCCGAATAGGTGTCTAGAAAGCTCAACAACTCGTGCCCCGAGGTTGATCCTAGGGAGTGGGAAGCACTCCTTTGGGCAAGCTCAGTTCAGGTCGGTGTAGTCGATGCACATGCGCCATTTACCATTAGCCTTTTTCACCAGAACGGGGTTGGCCACCCAGCTCGGGTAGTGGACTTCCCTGATAAAATTGGTTGCAAGGAGCTTCCCGACCTCCTCGTTGACTGCCCTCCATCACTCTGGGGCTAGGTTGCGTTTCTTTTGTCTAACGGGCCTAACTACAGGATCAGTATTAAGCTTATGGGTTATGATGCTAGGGTCTATGCCAGGAATTTTTGCCGCAGACCATGCAAAAACATCTAAATTTTCAAGTAAAAAGCATACCAGTTTAGATCACAGAGGTTCTTCAATGGAAGCACTGATCTGAAGAGTTTGGACTGGGTCCTCCATCGAGGATGGGATGGAGATAGTCTCTTTTGTGGGCGTAGCTTGCTCCTCGCTCTACTCTGTAGGTCGCTCCAGCTCAAGGTCATCGGCCCCCTTGGCTTTCCCTTTAAGGCTGGCGACGTAGCGCTTGCGAGACTCAAGCTGATCACCTTGCACTATCCCGATTTTGAAGTCCGTGGGGAACTTCATGGCCAAGTAGTAAGTGGACACCATAGCCCATAAGGCATGCGTAATCGGCCAACCTACTATGGCATTATATGAGGAGGGGGTTGCGACCACTAAGAAATCGTGGTTGAACCTCACTATGCTAGGCCAAGTGCCAACCTCCACGAGTAATATAATCCTTCCCAGGGGCCTGACTTCCTCTCTGCTGAAGCCTACCAGGGGAATGTGTTAGACAATTTTGTATGCCCTTAGCTTCAATCAAGATGATGTACTTTATGAGTTTATTGTAAATGAATAAAAGTGCATATTTGATTCATGTTCCCTTGGTATGTTTCTGTGTAATACCCTTAAACTGGACACTTAATGAGACTTGTGTTAGTTTAGAATGTTCATAGACAGTGGGTCGGTCTTTGGAGACCTATCCTGACAAGGCTGACACTGTGGTGCCACCAAGTTGGTTGGGGTGGCCTATCTCAGCTGCCAGGGTGAGACCCTAGGCACATACAGTGTAGGATTAATTGAATCTTTGAGCTGGACCAGATTTCTAGTATTGCCCTAGACCTTGGAGATTGATGGGCAAAACTGGAAAGTTACACCCGACCCCTAGACTCGATTGTGATACTGCACTAGGTGTCGGATTGGGCTATCTTTGATATACCATTCAGTGAGATCCTTAGTCGGGATCAAAACCTGGGTATGTTGGGATTGTCTGAGAATTCATCTGAGTGGGTGATCATAGTGACATGATCAGCCCCTTTGTCGGACAACGGTAATGATCAGGGATGCATTCTCACTGATGGAAACCAAGACTGCCGGTAGTCGATTTCAACCGTTGAGATTTGTTTTGCAAAATCTATTTTATATGAGATATAAAAGTATATATTTAATGGTTTCTAAAAGGTTTGCAAAAGGTTTTAATTCCCGGGATCCATATAAGCAGAGAATGCAACACTATTCCTTGCAGCCGAGGGAGAGGTCCTCTCTTGTCGGGTAGTGTATGATCATTATGGTCTGAGAGGTTGAGTGTAAGACCATTGAGAATAATACCTGATGGGCTAATCTTGCATCTACCCATAGTCCCTGGGTGTTAAAAGGTGGTTTGGCCCAGGGACCACTTAGGATAAGTGTTGGGCCCATAGAGCCCATGAGATGGGTTTTAGGGGGTGCACTATCCATAACAGTGTATCCGCCCAGGCCTTGTAATAAAGGCTGAGCCGAACCCATGTGGCTGATGTGTAGATCAATATTTGGGGCCCACGCCATACAAGGAAGCCTAATTGGGCAAAAGTTTGGAAGGCTAAGTGAATACATAACCTTAAGTGGGCCTTAAGCCCATTTCGAACTGGGCTAATTTGATTACTCACTTAAAGGGGTAAATTCTGAGATGGATCAGCTGATAGGATTGAGCCCAGACCCTATCCACTTAGAGAGTCCAAGATCTAAATAAGATTTAGATCTGGAAGCCTCCTAATTAGATGAGGAGATGGCTGATCTAATATGTAGATAAGATAAGGGTTATCCCTTATCACTTAAAGGGACTTCTTATCCAGATATGATTTGGATTAGCAACTCCTAATGGGATTAGGAGCTGATCCTTTTACGATTATAAAAGGAGGAGGGGGTGGCAGCCTTTAGACATGCAACCAACACATTCTTGTCTTTAGAGTTGAGATCACAAGAAGAGAGAATTCTGCACCTTGTGAATACTCTCTTGCCGCCTCCTTCCTGTAGTCGCCGCCTCCAGCAGTTCAATCTCCTCCTTTCTACAGGGAGTAATCAAGATTCGATCTTGATACCAATCTTTTGGAGCTGTATTCACAAACCATCCAGTTGATTCTTGCGAAGGGTCAAGTTCTTTTGAAAGAACACTGTTGATTCTGCTCCACCCTGCACTGCGCCATCTTCAGTGGGAGCCGATTTTGGATCCTTCCTTGGGCGTGAACACCTCCATTGGGAGATACTATTTCTTTGTATCAGGTATAATCCCTCCCTACTCCTTTTGGTTCAGATCTGGTTCGGTTTATGGTTCAAGAATGATCCTTGAAAATGTGATTTTCTAAATAGGGAATGCGATTCCCAGTTGAAGGGAGAGAAAAATTTTTGAAATTCGCCCCTTATTCTGCAATCTTTGGGCGTCCATGTGATGGATATTCTATCTCTTCAGAATGTTCACAGGTTTTAGGTCGCTCTCCTGGAGCTATAGTTGGTTGAAATCTACTTTGAAGAGGATGTTCGTTGAGGTGCCTGAGTCGATGAGGATGCGCCTGACTTCGAAGTCGTTGATCTTCACCTTTATGACGTGCACATCATCATGGGGGTAGTGGACCCTGCGTGTGTCATCTTCTACGAAGAAGATGGGATCTTCCATCCTTGGCCGCTTTGGGGGGTTCTTCTCTTCCCTGGCATCTTCGCGAGTTAATGCGTGAACTGCAGTTGAGGTGCAACCCGCCACAATCGAGCCTCCAGCTATGACGTGGTGGTCCCCCAAACTGGTCTCTCTTCGAGGGGCTGCTTCTGTGGCTATTCTTCTTACCTACTGGACTCGGGAGCATCTTTACTCTGCTCCCCTTGCCGATCTACTTTATTATTATTATTATTACTTTGTACAAAATTTCTCAAATATCCGTGACGGATGAGTTCTTCTATCTCATCGCGGAGAATTTTACAACTTTCGGTGCTATGACCGTGATCTTTATGAAAGCCACAATACAAATTTTTATTTCTAACATTAGGGTCCACCTTCAATTGAGGTGGCCACTTCACGTACGGAGCGTCCTTGATCGCCGTAAGGATTTCGGTCCGCTTTGCGTTGAGGGGTGTATAGTCTCTTTTTGCTACTAGAGCTCGGAAAGGCTGATTTGGCTTTGCCCCCCGAGTTTGGTCCTTCTTCTTCCTACTGTCTCCCTGAGATGGGGGCTCTAGTTCCCTCTTCCTTTTCTCAAGGGCCTGCTCACCCTTCTAGTTGATTTCCTCCTCCGTCCCTATGAACCGGTCTGGGAGCTTGAGGAACTCGGTCATGGTCTTGGGTTGATTAACAACTACGTGCCACTTGAACTCTTTGTGGGTGATACCTCTCTTGGCTGCAATGAGGCAAATTGCGGGATCCATGTCGGTTATCTGTAAACAAGCGTCATTGAACTGCTTGACATAACTCTGAATGGACTCCCCTTCCTTTTGAACTATGCCGAGGAGGCTTTCCTGAGTTCTCGAGCACCTTTTGCTAGTGACAAAGTGGGAGGTGAAAACTTGCACGAACTGCTCCCAACTTCTTATCGAACCAGGCGTGAAGTTACGGTACCATGTGTGGGCTACCCCTTTGAAGGCTGTGGAAAAGGCCATGCACATGCAGGATTCATCGGCTCTTGCCAGGTGCAACTGGGACTGGAAGGCATCCACATGATCGTTTGGATCGAATGATCCGTCATACTTGTCCAATGGAGGGAGCTTGAAGCCCCTTGGCATGGGGACAGTAAGGAGTTCTAAAGATAATGGGGAAGGAATTGAGAGGAGAGGGGTAGCTTTCACTTCACCTGAGCATACCTCCTCTTTTCCTTTGAGCTCAGGAGAGACTCAGGTAGCAGTTCGGCGAGCTCGCCAGTGTCTTCGCTACTGCTTTGCTGGTTCAGCGTTGGTGCTTGATGCTTCAATGTTGCCGAGCTCGACGGGCTCAGACTGCCGGTGGTGGCTCTGAACCGAAGGGCCCTGCCTATAGTCTATAGCCAGGACCTCGAACGGGTTCTCTAAGAGTGGGAGCTCGAACCGAGAAGGCCGGGGTGATACGGGCTTGGTTGGCTGGAAGGCCCTCGACCTGCCCACAGGCTGTGAGGCGGGGGTGGTCGGCCTCTCCTTCTGGCTATGGGAAGAGGCTTGACTCTTGGCGGGATCTTGGGCCTGGGAGGCCTCTCCCGGGTAAGGTCGTTCACTCAGGCGGGAGGGCTTTATCTGCTTCGTGGCCGGATGCCGAGTGGGAAGCGACAGCTGGGCCTGGGGCAAAGAAGGAAACTGCTGTTGATACTGGTATTGGGAAACCTGGTGCAACACTTGTTGTTGATAGAGTTGGAATTGTTGAAATTATTTCATTTGAGCTTGCATGGCTCGCATGCACTGCATTAAGTCCTCCAACTGGTTCGGGTTGGCCGCTGGGGGCACAACCAAGGGTTTAGCAAAGGTTGTTCCAACTGTGGAAGGGAGTGGAGCAACCGTGGGTGCCACTTTAAGAGACGTTCAAATTGGGAACTCGGTCCATGGAGAGGGGGATAGTGAACTGCCCAATACAGACAGTAGGAAGTTGGGGTTGCTCCCCAGAAGCGTTCTGGCTGACACCACGTCCGACATTGCTGGAGGAAGCCATGAATGCTGAGTTTTCAGAAAAGGAAACTGTAAGAGCTTAGAGGAAGGCTTCTTGAAGCGTTTCCCACAGACGACGCCAAATGATGCGGCATGATCCAGACATTCCTAGCTGGCTACTGACTGGCTCCTAGCTGGCAATGGGCGGCACCTGAGAGGAAGAAGATGACGGATTCCCAGGGGATTTGTCCAGTGGGAATGCTCCAAAGCTTAAGTTAAATGCTGGGGGAGAAAGCAAAGAGTGTTGGTCGCACTGGCTCATTAAGTTCTCAAGGTTATCTCAAGAGCAAGTAAGTTTCAGATAGGATCTCTAATGTTCGAGAGAGAGCCCTTCCCTTCAACTAGAGGGCTCTTATATAGGCGTTCTTGTCAAATCGGGCGTAACCGCCACTGGGCTACTGTCACAGCCATTATCTACCAGGGCTGCACAGGTAATCGTTGTAGGGTACTACCCAATCGGATGAGTGACACGTCTTGGGAGGACAGGCACGCCACCATCTGTCGAGAGACGTGGGTGCAGTTTGTTGAATTGGCAGGGACTACACCGTCGGTCAGGAGATGTGGCGCAGTCTGACGGGTACGATCTTGTTAGATAGAAGATTCCTGAAAGCATTGCGCTGCTTAGTCGTGAGCTCCTTGTAGCGAGCTATCCTGTCGCGAGCTACTTTGTAGCGAGCTCCTTGGGGTATTTTGAGGTGACCCCTCTCAAGGTTGCCTTTGGGGCAGTTTTTCTACCTAAGTGTTGGAGCGAGCTGGTTATCCTAGCTCGCGAGCTAGGATAGACTTGTCTCGAAGTATTCCCTTTCAGTAGCTCGGGGGACCTCGAGCTCGCGTTGTAGTGAGCTCCCCCTATAGCGAGCTATGGGGTAGCGAACTACCCTGTGGGCTGGTCACTTAGTCGCGGTCAGGCTGTGGTGCTGAGCTGTTGCTCATGCTGAGTCATGTGCATGTGTCGTCGTGTCAAGGGGTTGGGTCAAATTATCCTCCATCAGAACTCTATCTTTGAGTATCCATTATTTTAAATCATCTAAATGTGACATTTTGCATATTATCTCTATTGTGTTTGGGTTCTTAATCATACATCATTTTGTTTTCAAGGAAAAAATATGCATTGTGTTTTTTTAATTAATTGATTAGTTAAAAATTCCATTTGAAAGTCATTCATCATATGAGGAATTATGTTTTTCAGTTAATTACATCATGTTTTGTGAAATCATTCAACTTCCAGATGGTCATATCATTATCCCACCTTATGGCATAGAAATCATTGTTTAATCATGATAACCATATCTGCTTTAAAGTCCATTACACCATTAAAGTCCTTCAAGGCACCAAAGTCTCTCGTATCTAAGTACCAATGTTTTTTTGGTCATTGCATCATGGCATAGCATTTGCTTCATGGCATAATGCATCATGATATATAAATCATTACTATTTCTGCTAAAGATCATAATTTCCTCATCAAGTTTTAGTTAAAAATCATTCATTTGAATTAAATCTATTTTAAAGGCCCTTGTGGAAGCAAAGTTTCTTGTGGCATCAAAGTTCGTTACAACATTAAAGACCCTGATGACATTAAAGTCTATTAGGACATTTACGACTCTCATGGCATCAAAGTCCCATGTGGCAACAAAGTCTGTTATGGCATTAAAGACCCTTGTGACATCAAAGTCCATTGCACCATTAAAGTCCTTTATAACTTTTCTTTACAACAAATATACATTGATTCCATAAGGTTTTTTACTTATAAGGGGTCATTGCTAAAAATAGATCGTATTCACAAATATACATTGATTTTGTAAGATTTTTACCTAGGAGGGGGTCATTGTTCCAAAAAATAGACTATGTTTACAAATATACCCTAATTTCATAAGGTTTTCACCTATGAGGTATCATTGTTCCAAAAAATATACTATTTTACAAATATACCATGATTTCGTGAGGTTTTTAACTATGAGAGGTCGTTTTTCTTAAAAGTAGATTGTTTTCATAAATATACCCTAATTCTGTAAGGTTTTTACTTAGTAGGGATCATTTTTCCAAAAAATAAATGATTTTCACAAATATACCCTGATTCCATAAGGCTTTTACCTAGTAGGGGGTCGTTCTAAAAAATAGACTATTTTCACAAATATACCTTGATTTTGTAAGGTTTTCACCTACAAGGCATCATTGTTCCAAAAAATATAGTGTTTTCACAAATATACCCTGATTCCATAAGGTTTTTCCCTATGAGGGGTCTTTTTCCAAAAAGTAGATTGTTTTCACAAATACACCCTAATTCTGTAAGGTTTTTACCTAGGAGGGATCGTTTGTCCAAAAAATAGACTATTTTCATAAATATACCTTGATTCCATAAGGTTTTTACCTATGTGGGGTCATTTTTTCCAAAAAGTAGATTGTTTTCACAAATATACCCTGATTTCATAAGGTTTTTACCTAGGAGGGGTTGTTTTTCCAAAAAAAAAAAAAAAGACTATTTTTACAAATATACCCTGATTCCATAAGGTTTTTACCTAGAAGGGGGTCATTGTTTCACAAAATAGATTGTTCTCTCAAATATACCCTAATTCTGTAAGGTTTTTACTTAGGAGTCAAGAAAATAGACTGTAATCACAAATATACCCTAATTCTTTAAGGTTTTTACTTAGGAGGGGTCGTTTTTCCAAAAAATAAACTATTTTCACAAACATACTCTGATTCCGAAAGCTTTTACCTAGGAGGTGTCATTTTTTTCCAAAAACATATTATTTTCACAAATATACCCTGATTCTATAATGTTTTTCCTAGGAGTCGTTCTTCAAAAAATATATTATTTTCACAAATATACCCTAATTTTGTAAGATTTTTTACTTAGGAGGGATTGCTTTTCCAAAAAATAGATAATTTTCATGAATATACTCTAATTCCATAAAGTTTTTACCTAAGAGGGGTCATTTTTCCAAAAAATAGATAGTTTTCACAAATATACCCTGATTTCATAAGGTTTTTACCTAGAGGGGTTGTTTTTCCAAAAAATAGACCATTTTCACAAATACCCAGATTTCGTAAGGTTTTTACCTAGGAGGGGTCATTTTTCAATATATATATATATATATATATATATATATATATATATATATACAATTTTTATGAATATACCCCGATTCCTTAAGGTTTTTACCTAGGATGGATCACTTTTCCAAAAATAATAATAAACAGTTTACACGCCTTAAATTGCTTTTGATATGGTTTTCTTTGCGGAAAATACCATGATTTCGTAAGGCTTCTGATACCTAGGAGGAGTCAATTTAAGATAGGAAGTGATGATAATGGAACCTTGATAACAGTTCACCACCTTTCTCTAAGAATGTGGCAGCATGTCTAGAATTTGCAAATTCCCCATCATCCCCCCAAAGAGCGTAAGCAAGACTACTAACTTGAGGAATCATTTTAATCATACATTACTATCTTAATGAAAATACTGTAGCACACTTAAGAGCATAACACTTTGCACCATCATTAGATTTATCGAGTGTTTTGTCAAAGTTTTTGAGTGTAGACTAGTCTATCATGAAAGGATGCCTCTTTCCTTACAAAAGAGCAATTATGTTATATTGACTACAGGACCTACGTTAAGTTTTCAAAATGTTTTTTGAAGAATACTTGCATTTGTTTTTTTTTTCTTTTTGCAATAAGCTTAAGTATCTTGTTCTTGAGCTGCTTTCAATCTTGTGTTTTTCTTGTTTTCAATGCTTTCCTCTACAACAAATATACTCTGATTCCGTAAGGTTTCTAATACCTTGGAGGGGTCACTTCGCCAAGAATAAAATGGCTTGTAAATAATGAAACAATCTTGCACGCGAACACTTATTCTTCGCCTTTCCCCTCACCTTAATCCCCCTTCCTCATTTTGCCCCTCTTCAAAACCTACCCTTTGCAAAAATCTCTATGTGCTTCTTTTGGGTCTTTGTTGTTTCATAGCATCCTACCTCACAACAAAGAGAAGCTATCAACACCTGATTTTTGCTTGATCCTCTTTCTGAACCCCCAACTCACCCTCGAACATCGATCAAACCATTCTGATCCTACCAAAACCTAGAGAATCCGAAGAACCCAAATCTCAACCCCCAAATCCTCAAGATCCACTATTGATCTCACCTTATGCCCTTTGACCAAAATACTCCTCCTTCCAAATTCCCAAAATATTCCTTGCCCAAATTACCAAAATACCCCTCTTTCCATAATACCTTTATACCAAATTACCTAATTTTCCCTTGGCTAAGTCAGCAAAATACCACTTATTCCAATTTTCCCAAATACCCTTCATTCCCTAAATTCCCAAAATCCACTTTGACCAAATTACCAAAATACCCTTTACCAAGTTACCAAAATACCTTGACTAAATTACCAAATTATCCCTCCATCCAAACTTCCAAAAATATACATCATGTCAAATAACAAAAATACTTTTCATTCCCAAAATATTCATGTACAAAATCACCAAAATACATTCAAACCTAAAATTACCAAAATACCCTTCATTCCTTGAATTACCTAAATACCCTTTTACGCCTACCCCTTCAGACCACAAATTACCAATTTGCCCTCTAAACCCAAATCACTAAATTATCCTTTTATCCCAAATTACCAAATTACCCCAAAAACCATAAATTATGAAATTACCTTTCGGACCCCATGTTTTTGAACCCTCCTATCCCTTTAAACCCTAACTTGATAAAACCACTCTTCCATCTTGAGAGTTGGCAAAACCCCCTTCCCTTCTATTATAAATAGAAGACTTCATTCCCAAGAGAAGGGGTCAGAGGGTTGGAGTTTGAAGAGGAAGAGGTTGGAGGAGAAAGGGAGGAAGGACCCAAATTGAGCTAGTGAGAGGAACTTCAGAGGTCTTTCGTTCTCTTGAAAGGCGAAGTAAGTGAGAGAGGGCTTTGACCATTCTTTTTCTTTTTCCTGTTGAAGATAGACACTTTTCGTGAGAGAAAGAAATAGAGAGAGACGAGAGAAAGGTTCAGGAAGAAAAAATGGCGAGCAGAGGTTAAGGGAGCTCTGCTTGTCAGTTATTCCTCTAGGTTTTCATTAAACCCTAGAAAAAGATCCCTCTAATCAAATGTTTCAGTGAAAGAAGCGATTCTTCTCTTCTTCATTTTCTTTTCTCTTGTTGCATCTTGTCGTTGATGGTTCCATCCACACAGCCATTTTGTTCGAACCCAAGTTGAAGTTCCACTACTGAAAAAGAGCTCGCCAAGAGACTGAACTTTCCAAACTATTCTGCAGCATTGTTATTCATTTCAGGCCACAAGAGGTAAAATCCCTTGCCTCATATCCTCTTTCTATTGTTTGAAGTTCTTATTAGATAGGCAGTTTATTTCATTTTTTTCCTTTTCTTTTTCATTGTTTATTTATCTCCTTAGTCATTGCTTGCTTGTTGTCCTACTATGAAGGTTGGAAGAATCCCAGTAGTTCACTTCATGGCCGATCAGTTGGAGTTGCCACCCACCAAAATAGATAATTGGGAGTGATGGGCCTCTCGAAGTTGCATTTCTCAAAAGTAGTCAGATGCTAGTGACTCCATATCTATCAACCAAGGCCAAGGCCGATCTGGGTAAGTTGAGAGGGAGAGAGGGAAGGGGTTAGGCACCCCTCTCTCTGGTGAGTATGAATGCGAAATTCCCCTTTGTTATTTTGGATTCAAATTCAAGTTGTGAATCTATGCTCTTCATCAACTGAAAAGGATATGAAAAACACTCTCCTTCACTTCCAGAACAACACCTTTTGGATGCAAGGGCCTGAGAAAAAGGGTAGGAAACCCCACCCTTTTCTATCAAAATCCCCACTTTCAAACTCGGTTAGCTGGTCGGACGTGTTACGAGAGCATATCTACCCCTCTAGACACTGAAAAACACAACTATTCTCATACTCATAGAGACAAGATGTGAATGAAACAGAGAAACTGAAAGTAAGAGAAATAATGAAAAAGAAAAAATCCAATAAATGAAAAGTTGAATGAACTAAACCCAAAGCTATCTAACAAGAATTAAAATTTTGAATCAAAATGATAGAATGTGAGGCAAGGGTATTACCTCGATGTGGCCTTCCAAACAAGGTTGAACGTTGCTGACATTGATGAAGTGAGATTTATGGGAAATTGGCCACATGAGACTAACTACATTGGACTACACATTCTTGGTTGATTTGGTTATGCAAGAAGGGAAATCGTTTTGATCAGTGCTATTTTGGAACGCCTAAGATGTTTTTGGCTAGGTTCAAGCCCATCGATAAAACAAGTAGTAGCAGAAAGAGAGAGAAATTCAGTCTATGGCAATGGTGAGAGAGAGGAGTCTGGTCACCCACCGCCGCTTCTCCATATTTGTTGCAGGGTTGAAGACTATGAACCATTCCCTCCCTCTCTCGTATCTTCTCTACTCTTGAAGCCTTCTCTCCTTTCCACTCTCGCTTGGTTTCCTTTAGCCTCTATTCTCTCATTTGTCGTCCGCCTCTCAAATTTTCTCATCCGACCTCCTCTTCAAATTCCACCCATCCGACCTTTCTCGACTTCCAAATTGCTCTCACCTGCTCAATTGGGGTCCTTCCTCCCTTTCTCCACCAACCTCTTTTCTTGGGAATGGAACTTCCTATTTATAATAAGAGGTAGGGGAGGTTCTGCCAACTTTCAAGATGGAAGGGGGGTTTTAGCAAGTTGGGATTTGGAGAGATAGGCTGATTTGAAAATTTGGGTTAGAAATGGATAATTTTGTAAATTAAGGTTTGGGGGTAAATTGGTAATTTAGAATAAAAGGGCAACCTAGTAAATTGGAGAATAAAAGATAATTTGGTAACCTAGAGTTTGAAGGGGTATTTGGGTAATTTGGTTAAAGGGTATTTTGGTAATTTAGGGAATGAAGGGTAATTTGGTCATTTGGTTAGGGCAAGCTTTAAAAAATTGGAAGAAGGGGTATTTTGGTAATTTGAAGGAAGGGGATCTTGGTAACTTAGTATGGGGGATATTTTATGAGCTTGGTTTGAGGAGTATTTTGGTAATTTGAAGGAAGGGGATCTTGGTGACATGGAATGGGGTATATTTTGGGAGTTTGAAATGAGGGTAATTGTAGGTATTTGGCATGAGGGGTGGGCATTTTTGGAATTTGGTATGAGGGTGATTTTGGAAATTTGGATGAAGGGGTATTTTTGTAATTTGGATGAAGGGGGTATTTTAGTTAAGGGGTATTTTTGTAATTTGGATGAAGGGGGTATTTTAGTAATTTGGTTAAGGGGCATTTTTAGGAATTCAAAAGAAGGGGTATTAGGGTTAAGATCAAGATTGGAGTTTAATGATTTGGAGGTTGATACTTGGGTTCTTTGGGGTCCTAGAAGGATCAGAATGGTTTGATCGATGCTCAAGGGTGAGTTGGGGTTCTGACAAAGGACCAAACAAAAATTGGGTGCTAAAACCTATGCTTTTGCTTTTATCATGCTCTGAGTTTGAGTGTTAAAACTGTTGTGTTTTTTGGCTTTTGTGAGGATTGATAGTCTCTTTCAATTCTTCAGACCGACAAACTGAGTCCGAAGTTGGGGGTTTTGATAGAAAAGGGGCTGGGATATGGTATCTCACCCTTTTGCTCAGTCCCTACATTCAAAAGGGGGCCAAGTCAAGAAGAGGAGACTGAATCACAACTAATATCCTTTTCAGTTGCCAGAGAACATTTCTCTCGATCCAAATATGAAAACCTTCATTTTTATAAAATAATAATTAGAAAAAGGGATTTGGAAATTACACTAACAAGAGAGAGGGGTGCCTAACCCCTTCCTTCTCTCTCTCTCTCTCTCTCTCTCTTACCCAAACCAGCCTTGTCTAGGCCGAGAATGGGGAGTCACTAGTATTCGTTTAATTTTGGAAAAATGCAATTCTGGGAGGCCCATCACTCCCAATTATCTATTCTGATGGGTGGTGATTCCATCTGAATGACCATGAAGTGAACAAACGGATTTTTTTCAACATTCATAATGGTGAATACGAATAGGGTAGGAATCCCAATAGTGGTAGGGATGGTGAAGGTTTGAGCTTGGGAGTTGGTTTGGGGGTTGGTATCATTTCTTTCTAAGAGTCAATCCATTCAAAAGGACATTTCTGAAAGCTTTTCTTGAAGGCGGAGAAAATTGTTATATGAGACAATAGTTGGTGTAGCAGTCTCCCCATTGGTCGTATCTTACTGCCCTGAACCTTCCGAGGTTGTGCCTTTTGTCACCGTGGTGTGAGCGAAGGACTGGGTCACAATACTATTGGTCCTCGGGTTGGCCTGTAGTAGAGTCCAAGAAATTATTCATTGATTGCATGAAAGAAGATGAAGTATTTGATTTTCAACATTTGACAAGTTGATTTTATGAATCTTAATTTTGACTTTTGATATTTCGATTTTGATTTTTGATATTTGATAAGTTGATTTGATGAATTTAATTTTGATTTTGATGAGCTAATTTTGATTTTATTTGATGAGTTGATTTTGATAAGCTCAATTTCTATTTTGATTTTTTATATTTGATGAGTTGATTCGATGAATTTAATTTTGATTTTGCTGAGCTAATTTGGTTTTTTTTATGATGAGTTGATTTGATGAATTTGATAACTTTGATTCTTGATGTTTTGATTTTGATATTTGATGAGTTGATTTGGTGAATTCAATGAGTTAACTTTGATTTTATTTGGTGAATCGATTTGATAAATATGATAACTTTGATAACCTTAATTTTGATTTTTGATATTTGATGAGTTGTTAAGTTTGGTAACTTTTGATTTTGCTGAATTTGGTACTTTCGGTAATTTTGATGATGCTTGATTTGAATTTTGGATATTTGATTTGTTGGGAGGTTTGTTAATTTCAAAGTTTGATGCAATGTACTGGATTGGTTTTATTTTGAATAGTTAATGAGTTTAACTTGTATTTGAGTGAGACAATAATGGCCTCAAAAAAGGAAGTTTCTTCATTAATTCAATACATCCACTTTTTCTTCAAAAAAAAGAAAGAAAATGAAATACAACAATCCTGATCAGTTGGGAGGGATGTCAATACCATAATAAATCAAAATGCTTTCGAGTATCGCCATTCGATTAGCCACTTCGTATATGCCAAGGTTCAAAATATCGCAGTGTATCAGGCCATATCGGTTGATATGTATCATTCTGACAAGAACCTAATACACGTAATGTGTATAAATCCTTTGTTCCATTTCTTTTCGTATGTATTAACCGATACGGGCCCGTATCGCGCTATTTCAGATCTGTATCGGGGCCGAAACAGTCCAATACAGTTTGATACATTTGATTTCGGTTCATCATTAATTTCGTTAATCAATATTTAATACCGAATCTCTCATTAATGTCGTTAGTCCTCTATTTAAGTCTAATTTCTCTTTCATTAATTAGTCAATTACTCCAAAGCAAATTTAAGTTTAAATTTGAGTTTTAGTGCCTAATTCAAATTCTCTCATTAATTCCTTTAATTAATGATCCCCTCTCATCAGTTTCATTTTGTTAGTGTAAAAAAACTTCAAATTTTAGCTATAATAAGATTTGAACCTTGGTCACTTGATTTTAACAACCACAAGTTTGCCAATGAGCCACACATATTTGTTTGCTATGATAATATGTATTGATAGCTATAATTGTATAACCCTAGAAAATGCACTAATTATCAAGTAGTATAAAGATATCGTCCCCACGAGGATTTAACAAAATAAGTACTAAAACTATAGTTTACCCTTAATTATTTGGATAAATGAATTTTGAATCTATGAAATTTAACTACTGAAAATTAAAGATTAAAAGAGAAACAAAAACAAAAGCAATCAATAACTGAACTTGCAACAATCTAACTAAAGGCGCTAAGACTATTGGTCCACCTAACCATTCCAGTGAACATCAAATTTATTAAATTAACCAAGATAATTTATTATTTTCATGAGCTGAAGTTTTTCCTAATTTGTTTAATATTCCCTTCCAAGATATATCAAACCTACTTCTATCAAGTAACCCTTAGATTCCTCTATTAGATTTCTCGAGATAGAAAGTGCATTAAGTTTTATGAAAAACCTATACCATTAGATGAATCATGTATATATATTCCTATATACCATTCAATTCACACTATGAACTATTTAGTTTATTATATGAATTCCCCTTCCGATTCATTCACATAAACCAAGTCAACTAAGAGGTGGCCAAGCTCCTAATTGCATTATGCATAATAACTCATAGACAATATGAAAATAAAAACAACTTGGTTAAATTAAATAAAAATCAATCCATTGTGTGGTTAGGCTTTTTATAGTCCAAGCTACAAATAAACTAGTTCATGATAAAAGAAATTAAACAAACAAGGTACACGGAAGAACTCATGATGTTGCCCTTGAGATTGAGAATGTTGTGCTTGTTTTCTCCTTGTAGCCATCTACTTGTCTGTCTCCTTTTCCTTTTCCGCCCCCCCCCTCTCTTTTTCTTTAGGAACTCTCTATATATATCATGTTGGAAAGATAAGGATTCCCTATAGATTATCTCCTATAAGATAGGATTTGAATTCTCCTAAATAACTTCCTCTTCACAGCACAAAAATAGGAACCAAGTTATAGATCGAATCTGCCAGCTTATCCTTCCAAAATAAAAGGAACTTCTTGAGGTGAATCGACCTGAAAATTCGCTCCTTTCTTGAATTAAACCGTCAGACATGTACTGGTAAGGCGTGCCCACTAATCTTCACTTCAAATTGTGCCATAAATTGAAATTTCTACCAATTGATATTTAATTCTTCAATTCCAAGCCCATCTTACTTGCAACATTAATTTGGCTTCATTGAATATGAAATTTAAATAAATTTTATAAATTAAGCACAATTTCTTTCAAAATTAAAGGGAATTATCTACAATTAATATATACACTTTACAGTCTATCAAATTCCCCCACACTTTATGATTCTTGTCCTCAAGCATACCTTAATCCAAACTTAATAATCTTTCCATTTTCCACTTCTTTCTCCTCCTTAAATCATCAAAAAACAATCTCAAATCACCATTCCTCATGAACCCAAGTCAAATCAATAATAAAAGAAAACAAGCATTTCATAGAATGAACTTTTTAAGACTAAAATAAACATTCATGGTCTTAACAATCTCTTTTAAAATCAAAATGCAACAAGATTCAAATACCCTCTCATTGTTTTCACTCTATGCACTCAAAGTGTTTAAGGTAACATTAGACTCTCAAGTCAAAACAAGGAATGTTATTACCATAAGCTTGCTTATATATCACCTCTCCACCACTAAGCATGAGTTCAATGTATTAAAAATCAAAGGTTTTGAACAAGGTGAAATGGGGCTGGGGTTCAGGTTTGATAAAGAGGAGTTTAGGTGTAAATGATCAAGGGAAATATATCAAATTAACTTTCATGAATTTCAACTTTAATCATCTCAACTTCTCCTGTAACCACAAGGCATTTTTTTTTGAAAAAAAAAACAACTTGCACTATCTTTCTTCAAATTTCACAAGAGCACTACAAATTTCATGCACTTTAATTCAACTAATCCCTTGATCTTAGGGTTAAAGGTAAAATGAAGAGGTTTAAAGTGACATAGTTATGGTTAAAAAAGAAGGGGATAAGGCTCAACTTGGTTATTCTAAGGGAAAATGGAATAAGGGTAGGCTTTTTATGAATTCAAAATGGCTAACCTAAACTCTTTTCATTCTAATCCATGAACTCATTAATGTGGTCTCAACATGCATAACAAAGCAAGTTCTAGAATAATCAAACCATGTTTGACAATCACTCAACGGAAAAAATAATTAGAGCAAAAATGATAGAATGCTCATTGGCTCAAAAGCTCACATAAAGGTTAAATTTGTAGTGAATCTTGCCCATTTTTCTTTTAAATTGACCATTCAAAACGATGAGGTACTTATCTTAGCAAAAAAAATTCAATTATTCATGCTTGTATCCTATCTTGTCTTTTCAACCTAAGCACATAATTTATGATAATTTGAAGTCATTCAAAAATAAGTTTCAAAGGAACAGAAATTTCAAAAAAGAAAGTTTAAAAGGTGAAGATTAAAGCATGCTAGAGTTAACATAAAAATTATCAAGTGCCCTCCCCCAAGCTTAATATATACATTGTCCCCAATGCATCAAAAATTAGAAGTAGCTCACCCATAACTTGGAGTAGAATAGAAAAAAATTAAGGGGACTTCCCTGAACGGCGAGGTAGGGAGGATGGTTGAAATCCTACAAATGCGAAATAGGCTCTAGCCTCTGCAGTTGTTCTCCATAATCAGCTTGTGGAGGCGCATTTGACGTAGAAGGGATATCTCGATCTTCCTCCATGCCTAATTCATCCCATATCTAGTTTATGCTATAAAATAGAACATAAGATCACTTTTTATAAAATGCAGGCACGCTTTATAAAATGTAGTCTTTTGAACAAATTTCATAGGCGTGGCAATGAAGGTATCAAGTAGTATAAATTTTCTACTTTTTCTAACTAAAAGCAATAAAAATAACTAAACAAAATAATTGAACTCAATGGGTTACCTCCCACAAGTGCTCCTTTTAAATTGTGAGCTTGACTTTGCTTCTTTCTTTCATGGATGTTGCAAGGAAAGAGTGGACCCATAGTGAATAGGTTGCTCCCCTTCGATATAATGCTTCAAATGCTACCCGTTCACCTTGAATGAGCCTTCATTACCATTGTGTAATTCAAGCGCTCCATGAGGGAATACCTTAGCCACTACAAATGGTCCACTCCATCTGGTCTTTAACTTTCTAGGAAATATCTTGAGACGAGAATTAAATAGCAGAACTTTGTCTCCCTTCTTAAATTCCTTCCTTGCAATACGGGAGTCATGCCATGCTTTGGTTCTTTCCTTGTAAGTCCGGGCATTCTCATACGCTTGATTCCTCCATTCTTCTATTTCATTGAGCTGAAGTTTTCTTTTATCACCTGCATCTTTCAAATCAAAGTTAAAAAATTTGATAGCCCAGTAAGCTTTATGTTCCAACTCAATGGGTAGATGGCAAGCCTTACCAAAAATTAATTGATATGGAGACATACCTATTGGGGTTTTGAATGCAGTACGGTAAGCCCAAAGTGCATCATCTAATTTTAAGGACTAATCTCTTCTAGATGTACTAACTGTTTTTTTCTAAAATCCGTTTTAATTCTCTATTAGAGACCTCTACTTGTCCGCTAGTTTGAGGGTGGTAGGGGGTTGCAATTCTAACTGTTCAACAAATGCTCGAATTGTTTATTAAAAAAATGTTTTCCCCCATCACTTATGACCTCTCTAGGTATTCCATAACGAGTGAATATAAACCTTTTCATAAACTTAATAACAACCCGAGCATCATTAGTTGGATATGCACATGATTCCACCCATTTACTCACATAATCCACAGCCACAAGTATGCATGAATTATTAACAGACTTAGAAAAAGGCCCCATGAAATCAATGCCCCAAACATAAAAAAATTCACAAACAAGAATATTGTTCAAGGGCATCTCATTTCGACGGGAGATATTACTTGTCATTTGACAATGATCACAAGTACTTACATAAGAGTAAACATCCTTGAAGAGCGAAGGCCAGTAAAAACTGCTTTGAAGAATTTTTGAAGTAGTTTTTGATGCTCCATGATGACCTCCTGCTTCCTTGTCATGGCAAAAACTTATAACACTCCATACTTCCTCCTCAGGAATACATCTCCTTATCATTCTATCCCTACAAATTTTATAAAGGTAAGGTTCATCCCATAAGTAATGCTTCACATTAGAGAAAATTGTCTTTTTTTGTTGACATGTCAAGTGAAGTGGCACCACCTTTCCTGCCAGAAAATTAGCAAAATCAGCAAACCAAGGTTCATTTTTTATGTTAATCGCATACAATTGCTCATTTGGAAATTCCTCATGCAATGGCAAATCATTAATGTTTTCAACATAATTTTCATCAAGCCTTGATAAATGATCAGCTACTATATTTTCACTACCCTTCTTATCCTTAATTTCTAGATCAAATTCTTGCAATAGTAGAATCCATCGCATCAGCCTAGGCTTTGCATCTTTTTTAGCAAATATCTCAAAGCAGCATGATCAGTGAACACTATGACTTTAGACGAGCAAATAAGATCTAAACTTTTCAATAACAAATATTGCTGCAAGTAATTCCTTTTCAGTCGTGGAATAATTTCTTTGGGCTTCATTCATCGTCCTACTTGCATAATAAATTGTATGAAATTTCTTATCGTTTCTTTGCCCTAAAACTGCACCTAAAGTATCATTACTTGCATCATACATGATTTCAATGGGTAGTTTCCATATAGGGGCTAATACAATGGGGGCTTGAATCAATTTTTCCTTGAGAATGTTGAATGCATGCAAACAATTATCACCAAATTCAAAAGGTACATCCTTAATTAGAAGATTTGTCAAGGGTTTAGCTATTTTAGAAAAATCCTTAATGAATCTTCTATAAAAACCTGCTTGCCCAAGAAAACCCCTAACTTCCTTTAAAGATTGAGGTGGAGGAAGTTTTTCAATTAGTTCTACTTTAGCTTTATCTACTTCAATGCCCTTGGATGACACTTTATGCCCTAGAACTATTCCTTCCTTAACCATGAAATGACATTTTCCCCAATTCAAAACAATGTTAGATTCCTCACATCTTTGAAATACCTGTTCTAAATTATGTAAGTACATATCGAATGATGATCCATAAATGGAGAAATCATCCATAAACACTTCCATGAAATCATCAATGAAATCACAAAGACATCATGCAACGCTGGAAAGTAGCTGGTGCATTACACAATCCAAATGGCATTCTCCTACATGCAAATGTTCCATATGGGCAAGTCAAAGTAGCCTTCTCTTGATCTTCAAGTGCAATGGGTACTTGAAGGTAACTGGAGTAACCATCTAAGAAACAATCATATTCATGCCCTGCAAGTTTCTCTTTCATTTGATCAATAAATGACAAAGGAAAGTGATCTTTCCTAGTAGCCTCATTCAATTTCCTATAGTCTATGCATACCCTCCAGCCAGTTATTGTTATTGTGGGAGTCAATTCATTATTTTCATTTAAAATTACAGTGGTCTCACCCTTTTTTGGTACAACTTGAACATGACTTACCCATGATGAATCATAGATAAGATAGATAATACCTACTTTGAGCCATTTAAGAATTTCTGTCTTCACTACCTGTTGCATTTTAGGATATAACCTTCTTTGTGGTTGTGCCTTGGGTTTGCATCATTCTTCCATCAAGATTTTGTGCGTGCACACCAAAGGGTTAATCCCTTTTATATCGGCGATGATCCATCCAATAGCCAATATATGTTGCTTGAGCACCGTTACCAACTTTTCCTCTTGGAGACCTGTCAAATGAGAAGGTAAAGGTTTAAGTTCCAAAGTTGGAGGTGTTTCAATAGAAGGTCACAATTGCTTGGTAGAGGTTGGTCCATTCAATGGTAAAAATTTTCCTTGTCTTGGGTTGAACCCTTCTTGACTAGCCTCCAAATAGTTCAAGACCTCCTTAATTTCTTCATCCAAGGCCTACACATTTTCACAAGAATTAAGAACGCAGCTTTCTAAAGGATCATCTAATTTAGATGCATTGACTTCAGCTGCCCAAACATTAATGCAATCAATTGCATATATTTCATGTTCAATTGTGTTAGGATATTTCATGGTTTTAAATACATTAAACACTACTTCTTCACCATTAATTCTAAGAGTAAGTAGACTTTTTTGTACATCAATTATAGCATTACCAGTAGCAAGAAATGGTCTCCCTAAAATCAAAGGCATTGTCCTATTTTCCTCTATATCCAACACAATGAAGTCAGCAGGTATAATAAAATTGCCCACTTTGACTAAAACATCTTCTACTATTCCCATAGGATATTTAATACTTCTATCAACTAATTTTAAGGTAATAGTAGTAGGTGTTAATTCATGCAATCCAAGTTTTTCAAAAAATAGAATATGGCATTAAATTTATACTAGCACCTAGATCACATAAAGCTTTTTCAAACTCAGTATCTCTTATGGTGCAAGGAATAGAAAAACTCCCTGGGTCCTTGAGCTTTGGGGGCAATTTATTTTGAAGAATTGCTGAGCACTATTCGTTAAGTTTCACCATTTTGCACTCCTCCCATTTTTTTTATTTGAAATCATCTTTTTCAAGAATTTGGCATATCTTGGAATCTGTGACAATACATCAAGAAGAGGAATGTTAATATGTATTTTTCTAAACACCTCTAAAAAATTTTCAAATTGTTTATCCATGTTAGCTTTCAAAACTCTTTTAGGGTAAGGGAGAGGAAGTTTAATAGCGTCTAAGTTTAGTTTAGGTGTACTCCCTTTGATCTCCATTTATGAGTCATCTACCTCAACTTTTTGATCATCATCATTAATCTCGCCAATAGTCTTTCCACTTCTCAAGGTAATGGCATTCACTTGCTCCTTTGGGTTCTTCTCTGTACTGCTAGCCAATCGTCCCTCTCTTCTTTCTGACAATATGTTCACAATCTGCCCCACTTGAACTTCTAAGTTCTTAATAGATGCCTCTTGATTTAAGAATCTCTTTTCATGATCATGAAGCTTTGCTTCAGCATTATTAATGAACTTAGAAATCGTGTCCTCTAAATTTCCCTTCATTTCTTGTGGGGGGGCTGTTGTTGAAATCCCATGGGTGTTTTTTGTTGGATGTTATTCCACAAAAAATTCGGATGACTCCTCCACCCTAGGTTGTATGTATTCAAATAAGGGTTGAAATTTGACATGCCACCATGAGAAACAAAATTAGCACTTTCATGTGAAGCAAAAGGGTTACCTACCTGACAATCAGAGTTTATATGTCCCAATTGGCCACAAAGGTCACATGGATTACAAGATGACACATTTATTGTTGCAACACTGAGATTGTCTAATTTTTTATTCAAACTAGCAAGCTGAGCAGATAAAGCTGTAAAAGAATCTATATGATGCACTCCCCTTTGATCAGCTCGATCATTATTCCATTGATAGTTATTTGATACCATTTCTTCCACTAGATCATAGGCTTCCTCTGGAGTTTTCCTCATGATTGTGCCACTTGCAGCTGCATCAATAATGGAGCGATTAGATGGAGTAATACCATTATAAAAAGTTTGAATTTGGTGCCAAACTGGTATTCCATGGTGAGGACACTTCCTAAGCATCTCTTTAAATCGTTCCCATGCCTTATACAAAGATTCCCTCTCTAGTTGAACAAAAGTAGTGATATCATTGATCAATTTTGCTGTTTTAGAGGGAGGAAAATACTTGGCCAAAAATTTTTTAGTCAAGTCATTCCAAATAGTGATAATTCCTGCTGGGAGTGAGTTAAGCCAATCTTTAGCTCTATCACATAATGAAAATGGAAAAATTTAAAGCCTAATAGCATCATCGCTAACTCCATTATGCTTGAATATGTCACATATTTCTAGGAAGTTAACAATGTGTGCATTAGGATCATCATTCGGCAACCCACTAAACTGAATGTTCGTTTGAATCATTTGGATGATTGCAAGGTTGATCTAAAAATTATTGGCTTGAATCGTTGGCTTGCTAATGCTAGAAGTAGCCCCATCAATTGTTGGACAAGCATAATCCAAAAGAGTTCGATTTGCTTCGTCTGCCATCTCTTCCTCAACTTCTTCTGTTAAGACGCCTTCTTCAACCTCCTCTCTCTTTAATTTTGTTGGCTCTTTGCAATATGCGGAGGGTTCTCTCTATTTCAGGGTCAAATTCTGCTAATTCTTCACCCCTAGTGCATGTCATACACTAATTAATCTGAACAGAGCAAGAATCTGAACAAATTAAATAAAGAGTAAAATCCAAATTAACCAAGGTTAACAAGTTCTAATATTATTTTAGGATTAAATCCCCGATAATGGGGCCAAAAACTTGATAGCTATAATTGTATAACCTTAGCAAGTGAACTAGTTATCAAGTAGTATAAAGATACCGTTCCCATGAGGATTTAACAAAATAAGTACTAAAACTATAGTTTACCCTTAATTATTTGGATAAACAAATTTTGAATCTAAGAAATTTAACTACTGAAAATTAAAGATTAAAAGAGAAACAAAAACAAAAGCAATTAATAACTGAACTTGCAACAATCTCACTGAAGGCGCTAAGACTATTGGTCCACCTAACCATTCCAATGAACATCAATTTATTAAATTAACCAAGATAATTTATTATTTTCAAGAGCTGGAGTTTTTCCTAATTTGTTTAATATTCCCTTCCAAGATATATCAAACCTACTTCTATCAAGTAACCCTTAGATTCCTCTATTAGAGTTCTCAAGATAGAAAGTGCATTAAGTTTTATGAAAAACCTATACCATCAGATGAATCATGTATATATATTCCTATATACCATTCAATTCACATTATGAATTATTTAATCTATTATATGAACTCCCCTTCCGATTCATTCACATAAACCAAGTCAACGAAGAGGTAGCCAAGCTCCTAATTGCATTACGCATAATAACTCATAGACAATATGAAAATAAAAACAACTTGGTTAAATTAAATAAAAATCAATCCATTGTCGTGGTTAGGCTTTCCATAGTCCAAGCTACAAATAAATTAGTTCATGATAAAAGAAATTAAACAAACAAGGTACAAGGAAGAACTCATGATGCCACCCTTGAGATTGAGAACGTTGTGCTTGTTTTCTCCTTGTAGCCATCTACTTGTCTGTCTCCTTTTCCTTTTTTGCTGCACCCCTCTCTTTTTCTTTAGGAACTCTCTATATATATCATGTTGGAAAGATAAGGATTCCCTATAAATTATCTTCTATAAGATAGGATTTGAATTCTCTGAAAATAACTTCCTCTTCACAGCACAAAAATAGGAACCCAGTTATAGATCGAATCTGCCAGCTTATCTTTCCAAAATAAAAGGAACTTCTTGAGGTGAAACAGCCTGAAAATTCACTCCTTTCTTGAATTAAACCATCAGACATGTACTGGTAAGGCGTGCCCGCTAATCTTCACTTCAAATTATGCCATAAATTGAAATTTCTACCAATTGATATTTAATTCTTCAATTCCAAGCCCATCTTACCTGCAACATTAATTTGGCTTCATTGAATATGAAATTTAAATAAAATTTATAAATTAAGCACAATTTTTGTCAAAATTAAAGGGTCTACAATTAATATATACACTTTACACTCTATCATGTATTTTTAATTTTAAGTAACTTTTCACTTTAGATACTAATAAATATAAAGATTAATTATATTGGTTTTTTGAAAATTGACATTCACATTTTAGTTTTTTTTGTTTTTTTATATTTTAGTTATTCCATCATTTTTCAATGGTTACTAATTGTGTCTTGATATGTCAAACTTTATATAAACCATTAAATTGTAAATATTGATTTTAAATGACTTATTTACAATCATATAAAATTTGTAAATATTGTTAGTAATATATTTTTTAGGATTTATTTGAATTTTATACTATATTTATGCATATCTTGATTTTTCATCCATATCCATACGTATCCAAGGCGTATCCCAATATGTCTCTTAAAATTGTGTTTCTTGTACATTGTGTTTTCGATACTTTGAACCTTGGTTGGAAGTGGCTGGCGAGCTCTTGCACCTTGGCCACGTATTTGGCCATGCTATGTTCTCTGGCTCCATACTCGTCGTTAACTTGGTTCACCACCAACTAGGAGTCACTAAAGACTTCAATGTGTTGGGAGCCAAGGTCCTTAGTGAGTTGCAGGCCTATGAGCAGGGCTTTGTACTTGGCTTCATTATTGGAGGCCGAGAAGTCAAACCACAACATGTACTCCCATTAGACTGAGTATGCTTTTAGCTCTAATTAGAATGATGTACCATATGAAATTTATTGTAAATGAATAAAGTACATATTTGATTCATGTTATTATTGTGTGTTTCTGTGTAATACCCTTACACTGGACACATATGAGACTCATGTTAGTTTAAAATCTTCACAGCCATTGGATTGATCTGGGGAGATTTATCCTGCCAAGGCTGACATTGATGTGCCGCCAAGGAGGTTGGGGTGGCTTGTCTCAGCTGCTAGGGTGAGACCTGAGGTACATGTAGTGTGGGTTTTCTTGAAACCTTGAACCGGACCAGAATTCCAGTATTGCCCGGGACCTTGGAGATTGATGAAAAAAACTAGAATGTTACACCTGACCCCTAGACTCGATTATGATACTGCACTAGGTGTTGGATTGGACTATCTTTGATATGCCAATCAGTGAGATCCTTAGAGGGGGTCAAAACTTGGGAATGTTGGGACAATCTGAGAATTCATCTAAGTGGGTGATCATAGTGACGGGATCAGCCCCTTTGTCGGACAAAGGTAATGATCGGGGATGCACTCTCTCTGATGGAAACCAAAGCTGCCAGCAGCCAAATTCAATTGTTGAAATTTGTTTTGCAAAATATATTTATATAGAGATATACATATATATATTACGGTTTCAAAATGTTTTCAAAAGGTTTTAAT
This sequence comes from Nelumbo lutea, assembly GCF_056320005.1. NCBI lineage: Eukaryota > Viridiplantae > Streptophyta > Magnoliopsida > Proteales > Nelumbonaceae > Nelumbo > Nelumbo lutea. The sequence continues at coordinate 66,335,885 of NC_142687.1, read as the reverse complement.
TCTCGGGACCCATATGAGTAGAGAGTGCAGCACTATTCCTTGCAGCTGAGGGAGAGGTCCTCTCTTGTCAGGCAATGTTTGATCATTATGGACTGAGAGGTTAAGTGTAAGACCATTGAGGGTAATACCTGATGGGCTAATCTTGCATCTGCCCACAGTCTTTGGATTTTTATAAGGTGGCTTGACCTAGGGACCACTTAGTGTAAGTGCTTGGCCCATTAAGTGCCCATGGTGATGGGCTCAGGGGTTCACTGTGTCCTACAGTGAATTCGGCCAGGCCTTGTAACAGAGGCTGGGCTAAACCCATGAGGCTGATGTGTAGATCAATGTTTGGGTCCCACGCCATACAAGGAAATCCAACTGGGCAGCAGTTTGGAAGGTTAGTGAGCACATGGACTTAATGGGCCTAAAGCCCAAATTGAACTGATTTGATTTGATCAATTAAAGAGGGGCTGTTCTAGGATTTGGATCAGTAGATAGGATAGAGAGTTATCCCTATCCACTTATAGAGTCCAAATCCAAATACAGATTTGGATTTAGAAATTCCTAATAAGATTAGGAGGGTTGATCTAATATGCAGATAAGATAAGGGCTTATCCTTATCTCTTAAAGAGAGTCCAGATTCAAATAAGGATTTGAATTAGGAAACTCCTAATGGGATTAGGAGCTGATCTCTTTAAGGCTATAAAAGGAGGGGGCGAACCATTCAACACACATTCAGATCTTAGATCACAAAAAGAGAGAAGACAACTATAGTAAAACTATGCTATCTTCTGCTATTCCGCCCTTTTCTTGCTGCCGCCATTGCCAGTTCGTTCTCCACTGTAGGAGCGATCAAGAAGTGTTCTTGATTTCAGTTTTTGGAGAAAAATTGATCTAAAGTCGTGCTCACATACCCTCTATCGAATTCTTGCTGAAAGATTCTATTCTTGGGAAGAACCACTTGCTGATTCTGCTCCATCCTACACTGTGTCATCTTCAGTGGGAGTAGTCTTTGGACTTTCCTTGGGCATGAACACCTTTATTGGGAGATATTATTTCTTCGTATCAGGTACCTCCCTCTCCTACCTTTTGGTTTCAGATCTGGTTTGGTTCTTGGTTCAAGATTGATCCTTGAAAAATGTAGTTTTTTCTAAAATAGGAAATATGATTCCCACATGGGAGAGAGAGAAATTTTTGAAATTTTGCCCTACCTTCCTGCAGGGTTCGACTATCCATATGATGGATCTCTCATCCCTTCTACTCTACATTGGTGTTGCCCGGGATGAGGAGTATGAGGCCTGCTCCGCTTCCTTTGGAGTTGGAGGATCCATCAACAAACAATTTCCAAGTAGGCCGAGGTCCTTCATTATCTGCGAGACCTTGGCCAAGGGGTTCGTGGAAAGTACTCCACCAAAACATCAACCAAGGCCTGTGCTTTAATTGTGGGCTTCTACTGGTACTATAGGTTGAATTTAGGCAGCTTGATGGCCCATTTGGTCAGCCGTTCCGTGGTCTCTAGTTTGGTGGGGACAAACTTGAGGGGCTAGTTGGTTAGAACTGCAATGTTGTGGGCTTGAAAATATGGTCTAAGTTTCTTGGCTGAGACCACCAGGGCGAAAGCTTACTTCTTCATCTCTAGGTAACGGGTCTCGGCGTCACAAAGGACCTTGCTGACATAGAAGATTGGTCTCTGCACTCCATCTTCTTCTCTCACCAACACTGAACCGATTGCCTCATCCCCGACCGAGAGGTACAGGTATAGCAAGTCTCCTAGAAGTGGCCGAGTGAGCAGAGGCGGTGAGGCCGGTAGGACTTCAGCTCGTCAAAGGCATGTTGGCACTCTTCTGTCCACTGGAAGTCCTTTAGTTTCTTGATGACTCGGAAGAAGTGTAAGCAGTGGTTGGTCGACTTTGACATGAGCCGGCTAAGGGTAGCCACTTGGCAAATAAGCCTCTGAGCTTCTTTGATTGACTGAGGAGGTGCCATGTTAAGGATAGCTTGGATCTTCTCTGAGTTGGCCTCTATGCCCCGCTGCGTGACAATGAAGCCTAGGAATTTTCCTGAGGTGATGCCGAAGGCACACTTGTTGGGGTTGAACTTCATGTTGTACTTTTGCAAGGTGTCAAAGGTCTCGGCTAAGTCCAAGGTGTGCCGGTCGGCCCTTCTCCACTAGTCTTTGGTAGGTGGCCCTGACGATTTTGAGGCCAAAGGGCATGAACCTATAACAATATGTGCCATGCTCGGTGATGAATGAGGTCTTCTCCTCATCCTTGGGGTGCATCTTGATCTGGTTATACTTGGAAAAGGCTTCCATAAAGTTGAGTGCTCATACATTGTAGTGGCATTGACAAGGTGGTCGACTCGTGGTAAAGGAAAACTATCTTTGGGGCAGGCTCAGTTGAGGTCTGTGAAGTCAATACAGATCCGTCATTTCCCATTAGCCTTCTTAACCATAACCACATTGGATAACCAGTTATGGTAATGTACCTCGTGGATGATGCTGACATCGAGTAGCTTATCAACTTCCTCTCTGATGGCTTTCTATCATTATGGAGCAAAGTTCCTCTTCTTCTACAAACTAGCCTAGAGCTCGAGTTCATGCTCAACCTGTGAGTAATGACCGAAGGGTCAATTCTAGGCATGTCAGTGGTAGACCAAGAAAAGACGTTGGTATTAGCTTTAAGGAAACTTAGTATCTTGGAAAGGCTATTTGGAGGAAGGTTGGACCCAATGCACACTATTTTCTCGGGCTCAGCCTCATCTAGGGGTACTGAGATGAGGTCCTCAGCCGGCTGGCTTTGGCATGCTAGTTCCTCCCAAAGGTCGAGGCCTTCAAATGGTAGAGTTTCCTTTTTCTTGCCCTTTAATGCCTCCACAAAGCACTAGTGGGTAGTTTGTTGATCCCCCTGAATGACTCTGATGCTGTATTCGGTGGGGAACATGAGGGTGAAGTGGAAGGAGGAAATGGCCGCTTTGAGTGTGTTGAGGGGCGGCTGCCTGGTGATGGTGTTGTCGGGGGAGCTGATCTTCACGACTAGGAACTCATTCATCTTCATCTCCTGCCAGGGTTCTGTCCTTACTGTGACTGATAGGGCGATTCTTCCCTCCGGTCTGACAACATTCTTAGAGAAGCGAACAAGTGGCACGTTGGCAGGCTAAAGTAAATGGCTGCTTTGAGTGCGTGGGGGGTTGCCTGCCCGATGATAGCGTTGTAGGGGCAGCCTATATTCACAACTAGGAACTCATTCATCCTCATCACCTACTAGGGTACTGTCCCTACTATGACTGGTAGGGTGATTCTTCCCTCCGATCTGACAACATTCTCGGAGAAGCCGATGAGTGGCACTAGTGTAGAAGAGCATGTTGGTTGAGGAGCCGCTATCGACTAGTATCTTCTTCACCATGAAGTTTGCGATGATAGATGATACCACCGGTGCATTGTTATGGGGGATCGAGATCCCCTTCAAGTCCTTGTTTGTAAAGGTGCGAGTTTCTTCCTGCTTTGGCTTCTTGGGAGCCAACCCCTGGATGTTTAGCTGCCTAGCATAGGCTTTTTTAACTGAGGCTGAGGCACCACCCAAGGTTGTGTCCCTCATGATAGCGTCAATGACGCTAGGTAACTGTTGTGGCTGCTATTGTTGTTGCGGAGACAAGGCACCTTCCTTGCTACCCATGTATTCCTTTAGGTGGCCGTTGGTGGATGAGGGACTCAATCTTGTTCTTTAAGTCATAGCAGTCCTTGGTGCCATAGCCAGTCCCGTGGTGGTACTTGCAATACTTCTTCATCTTCCTAGGCCACTTCATGTATTCCTCCTTCCCTAATTGCTTGAGGATTTGCGCTCAGGTGGAGTTGAGTGGAGTATATTTGCTATAAGCTAGGGCCAAGGATGGTGGCTTTTTGTTGTCTGTATTGTTGTTGTTGTTGCCATTGTGGCCGTCTCCATTTCTTGTCTTCTTCTTTGGGCCTTCACGGTGATGATCGGCCTCTCCTTCTTGGAGTTCGTCGGTTGAGGCCTCCTCGGCGACTATGTACTTCTGGGCTTTCTTCAAACACTCCGCCTTGGATTTTGGCAGGGTCTTGGCAATAAAGCATTTAAGAGCCGAGCCCAGCAGGAGGCCGTTGATGGCCGTGTGCATGGAGACCATGGGGTCAAGGTCCCGGACCTCGAGTTCCTTCTTCTTGAAGTGGTTAATGTAGGATTGCAAGCTCTTGCCACGTTTTTGCTGAACGATCATGAGTGAGATGACGCTCTTCTGGTACCATTGGCTGCTGATGAAGTGGGCAAGGAAAAGACTAGTGAACTATTCCCATGAGCTAATGGATCAAGGGGGAATCCCAAAAACCATCGGCGGGCTGCCTCCTTGAAGGTTGCCTGGAAGGTCCGGCATGTCAAGGCGTCGGAGTACCAATAGAGGAGTATATGAGTGCCTTGAAACTTTCCAGGTGATCGTTTAGGTCAGAGGTTCCGTCATACATTTTGAGCATTTTGAAATGTGGTAGAAGGGGCTTTGAGGTGATATCGGTAGTGAAGGCATCCATTTTCTCATACGAAGGGTTCTGATTTGCCGATGTGTCAGCTCGGCTCTCCATAACCAAGGAGAGTTTGTCTTTGACTGCACCAAGCTCCACAAGTAAGTCGTGTTAGACAGTTTTTGTATGCCCTTAGCTTCAATCTGATTTGATGTACTTTTGTTATTTAGTGGAAATAAATAAAGTGCATGTTTGATTCATGTTGTTTGGTTTAATTCTGTGTAAAACCCTAAAACTGGACATTTATAGAGACTCGTGTTAGTTTTAAATGTTCACAGCCGTTGGATAAGTCTGGGGAGATTTATCCTGCCAAGGCTGATACTGGTGTGCCACCAAGTGTTGGGATGGCCTGTCTCAGCCACCAGGGTAAGACCCGAGGCACATGCAGTATGGGATTACTTGAATCCTTGAACCGGACCAGATTTCCAGTATTGCCCTGGACCTTGGAGATAGATGGGCAAAACTGGAAAGTTACACCAGACCCCTAGACTAGATTATGACACTTCACTAGGTGTTGGATCAGGCTGCCTTTGATATGCCAATCAGTGAGATCCTTAGCAGGGATCAAAACCTGGGTATGTTGGGGCAGTTTGAGAATTCATCTGAGTGGGTGATCATAGTGACAGAATCAACCACTTTGTCGGACAAAGGGTAATGATCGGGAATGCACTCTCTCTGATGGAAACCAAACTGCCGGTAGTTGATTTCAATCGTTGGAATTTTGTTTTGCAAAATTAATATATTTATATATATATATGTACGGTTTCAAATTGTTTGCAAATGGTTATAATTCCTAGGATCCATGTGAGAGGAGAGTGCGGCACTGTTCCTTGCAGCCAAGGGAGAGGTTCTCTCTTGTCGGGAAGTGCCTGATCATTAAGGGCTGAGAGGTTAAGTGTAAGACCATTGAGGATAATACCTGATGGGCTAATCTTGCACCTGCCCACAGTCCCTGGGTTTTTATAAGATGGCTTGGCCCAGGGACCACTTAATGTAAGTGTTGGGCCCATAGGGTCCATATGATGGACTCAAGGGGTTCATTGAGTTTTTCAGTGAATTCGGCTGGGCCTTGTATTAAAGGCTGGGCCGAACCCATGTGGCTGGTGTGTAGATCAATGCTTGGGTCCAACGCCATACAAAGAAGCCCAACTGGGCAGCAGATTGGAAAGTAATTAGACACTGAACACTTAATGGGCCAGAAGCCCATTTCGAGGTGGGCTGATATGATTACCCATCCTTGGGGTGAATCTGAGATTAATGTTAGTAAAAGGATTGGGCCTTTAGCCTTATCCACTCTTGGAGACCAAATTCAAATTAGATTTGAATCTGGTAACCTCCTGATAAGATCAGGAGTAAGCTAACTTTATCTGCAGATAGGATTAAGATTATCCCCAATCCAAATACTGATTTGGATTGGGATAACTCCTAATTAGGAGGATTCTTAATCAAGAAGAAAGGAGGAGAAACCCTAACCAAAAAGGGAGAGAAATACAACAGATTTCAATTCAAGAGAAATCGCAAGAAAGGTTCCTGCGAATTGAGATCAGATCTCATACTCTAGAAAAAGAAAGAAGAAGCAGTTCAGCTTTTTCGCTTTTGGAGTTCTCCTCCTGCCGCCAACATCTGTTTTTGCAAGATTAGATCTTTGCAGAAAAAGAAAGTCAAGAAATCTGTTGTTGACATCAGTCTTGCAAGAAAGACTGAAAAAGATTCAGTGTTTAGTACTTCCAGAGGATTCTTGTGAAGGATCCAGTGTGTAGGACGCACTCTGCTGGTTCTGTTCCATCCACAGCTGTGTCATCTTCAGCAGGAATGGATCTTGGAGCATTCTTTGGGCGTGAACACCAACTTTGGGAGATAGTGCTTCTCCAGATCAGGTATATTCCTCCCATTTGTCTTTTGGTACGGATCTGGTTTGGTTATGGTTCAAGTAGGATCCTTGAATATTGTATTCTAAATTTAGGGAATATGATTCCCAGTTGGGAGAAGGTAGGAAATTTTTGAAATTCGCCCATCCATTCCGCAACCTTTATGGCGTCCATTAGATGGATCCTACCATTCTTTCAGTGGTATCAGAGCCACAGGTTCGAATCTTGAACCAAAAGAAAATCAGATTTGACCCTGCGCAGATGGATAGAAGGTGCTCTTTCAAGATTTGCGCAGATTGTTTTCTTTTTTCAAGAAACTGTTTCTTGTTAAGGGCGATTGATCTGAAATTATTTTTTATTAAATCCAAAATTTATTTAGAATTGTTCTTTATTTATTTTGATTTAATGGACTGTTCGAACCTGGAGATCGCAGTGCAGTTTTGGCGCAGATAGTCTGCACACCCTTTTTCTTTCTATTTATTTATTTCATTTAATTCGGTTTGTAAATTTTTTTAATTTTAGACTGAATGTATAGGATTTGATCAAGAATGTAATTAATAGAAATAGGATTTCTGTTATTTTTCTTGATTAAAGAAGAAGGAAGAAGAAGAAGGCGTTGGAGATTTGCAGTTGGAGAAATCGCTTTCTGCGATTTGCAGTTTGTGAAACTGCAACACTTGTGATTAACCTCTATTTTGCAGGTGGTGCGAACAGTCCATAGTGTGATTTGTGATTGTTTGAAATCAAAATTATTAATTTCAGATCTTTCATGAATTAATTCCTGAATTGAAAATCAGTTTTGGATCCTCTCGGACTAGATTGGACCAAAACTGTTTGGACCAAATCTGGGGTTCGATTGGGACTGTTTTTCAGTCTGTATTTCTCACACTTGCTGTTCCAAATCTGATGTTCAATTACAGGGATTAATTCGGCCCACCTATAAAGCCCAGTTTTAAAGGGTTAAAACTGCAAAAGGCCCATTATTGTGAGATAAGCTGTATGGGCCGAACTGCTATCTGCGATTCAGCCCATACACCTAGTAGACATTAATTGTTAATGACTTATATTTCAATGGTCTATTCAATGGGCTTTACAGCAGTTAATTGATTGGATCAATTCCTCCTTTACATGTGATGTTTGGATGTTTGATGTGCTGCAACCATGGGCCATAAGTACTTGGCCCATGAAGACTCGTTAGTGGCTCTTGCGCACACCATGGCTGAATGCACATCATTGCCATGGTGTCCTTCAAGGTCATTGGATGACCCCTCTTTGCTTGGTGGGCCCCATAACCCTGAAAAGGGATGCATACGGAACCCCTAGCCGATTAAGGCCCACCAGAAATCTGACTTTATGAAAGTCAGTGGGAGCCACTCTGGTTTGACTTAAATTAAAACTAGGGCGTAATTTTGTTCCCTCCAGCAAATATGAATGCATGTGATAGGGAGACCCATATGATGGACTCTCTAAAGGCCTTCTGTCATTAGCACAATGATGGGTCCTTCAGTAATGAGGAAACGCACCATAAAATTGGGCTATCCATTTGCTGTTGGATCTATTAGAGTGTTTCATAAGATGATAGGGGCGTCATAGACCGATGTGGGAGGGACTTCACCAGAAAATGGGAACTCTCTCACGGTACCTTGGCGTAACCTGAATATGATGGGTAAACACTCACTGGACAGAAAGGTTTACCTGAAAACGGCTCTGAACCTTGTCTGACAGAGGCCAAAGGGAAACTCATTTGATGAGTGGATATGATCCGTCACAGAAAGGTGGTGAGGTTATGCAGCTGAAACAGTTGGCTACACGCACCCCATGTGATTTCCCACATTTCCAGAGACATTTCGTCGTCTCCGTCACTGAGAAAGGAGGGAAATCTCAGAGATGAACAAATGGGAATGGAACATAGATTAAAAGCCATATCTATGTAGGTAACATGAATCAAACTAAGGTTGTGGACTAATGATTTTGCTATTTTATCAGAAAATGGAAAACAGTCAATTTGCAAAGCTTCTAGATGATAACAAGCTTAAGGGCCCAAACTATGCCGACTGGTACAGAAATCTTATGCTGGTCCTAACTTCCAAAAAGTTAGACAAGGTAGTGAAAAATCCTGCCCTAGAACGTCCGGGTGATAGGGCTTCTGAGGCCTGTAGGAGGGACTACCAAGAGTGGGAGGATAAGAACTCCCTAGCCCGCTGCTTTGTCATTGCCTCATTAGACAACTCAATATAGAGGCAGTTCGATCAGATCGAACTAGCCAAGGACATATTGGACAGTCTAAGAACAATGTATGAAGAGCAGAACCGTTCTACTCGACAGAAGGTCCTGAAATTGTTCATGACCGCGAAGATGACCAAAGGGCAGAAAGTTCATGACCATTGTCTTCGGATGATGGGATACATTAACGAACTTGAAGCTCTTGGATCCGGGCTAGATCTTGGCACGCAAGTGGATGCCATCCTCAATTCTTTGCCCTCTTCCTTCAATGCGTTCACAATGAACTACAATATGAATAAGCTGAATGTCAGCGTCCAGGAACTCAGCAATATGTTGCAGAGTGTCGAGGATCTACTCATGAAGGATGAGCCTGTGGTTATGTTTGCTGAAGCTAACAAATCGGGCAAGAAAAAGAGAAAGGCAAAGAAGCCTCAGAAGAAGGCTGCCAAACCTAAGAAGCAGAAGAAGAACAAGGCATCTGATGTCTGTCACTTCTGCAAGCAGACCGGCCACTGGAAGAGGAATTGTCCTGCCTACCTGGAACCTAAGAAAGGTAACATCGAAACTTGTGTCATAGAAACTAACATGTTAGTTACTTCTGTGTCCTGGTGTGTTGACTCCGGGGCTTCAACTCATGCGTGTAACTCACTACAGGGGTTCAAAGTTAGCAGAAGGTTGAGTGAAGGTGAAGTGACACTATTCTTGGGAACAACTGCAAGTGTTGCAGCGGCGGCAATAGGAACCGTAGAATTAGTTTTTAAAGAAGGAATACTTGTACTTAAATATTGTCTTTATGTACAGAACTTGAGAAGAAATTTGATTTCTGTTTCAAAACTGTGTGCTGATGGATATACTGTTTATTTTAGTAATGTGATTACTGTTAAACGGATTAATAAATTCATCGCATGCGGGGAACAAGAGAACGGTCTCTATGTTCTACATCATTCTCTGGAAACCAACTTAACTGAAACTACGTCGGTCGAAAATCCCAAGAAAATGAATCGTGATACAGTAAGTCCCACGTGCCTCTGGCATTACCGACTTGGCCATATCGGTATTGACCGAATCACAAAGCTGGTAAAGGATGGTCCTTTGGATTTTCTAACCGTAGAAAATCTTCCCACTTGTGAACCTTGCCTTCAAGGTAAGATGTCTAAGCGGCCATTTGACGGTAAGCCTGAAAGATCTGAAGGCACACTTGACCTGATACATATTGATGTATGTGGTCCCCTGAGTGTTAGGACACGGAATCAACACGTGTACTTCATCACCTTTACAAATGATTTTTCACGATATGGTTACGTGTACCTAATGAGACATAAGTCTGAATCATTTGAAAAGTTCAAAGAGTTCAGATAGGAAGTCGAGAAACAGTTAGGGAGAGAAATTAAGGCCCTTCGATCAGATCGAGGTGGCGAGTATCTCTCTGACGAATTCAGGGACTACTTAAAGGCCAATGGGATAGTGTCACAATTAGCTCCTCCTGCTACACCTCAACTCAACGGTGTTTCAGAGAGGAGGAATAGGACCTTGTTGGACATGGTCCGGTCACTTCTCGTACGCTCACAATTACCCACATCCTTTTGGGGATATGCATTAGAGACTGCTATCTACGTGCTGAATCGGGTTCCAACCAAATCAGTTCCTAAAACTCCATATGAACTTTGGACCGGAAGGAAGCCAAGTGTAAGACACTTGAAGATTTGGGGTTGTCCTGCACATGTTAAAAGAACAAGTGCAGACAAGTTGGAATCTAAAACCAGTCGTTGCCTGTTTATAGGCTACCCAAAGGATTCGGTGGGTTATCTATTCTATGACCCGAGTGAGCAGAAAGTGTTCTGCAGTCGAAACGCCCAGTTCTTAGAATCCGATTACATCCTGGACACCCATCGTCAGGAAATAGTTCTTGATGAGGAGAGCTCAGGATCAGTGGGAGATGTCCCACAAATTCCAGGTAATGACCAACCTAGAAGAACCACCCGGGTATCCAGACCACCAGTCCGATATGGTTATGACCAGGATAGTTACCTGGTGGAAACCTTGACTAGTGAAGAGGATCCCGTGACTTACGCGGAAGCTATGTTAGACATAGACTCCCAGAAGTGGGTGGAGGCCATGAGAGCTGAAATGGACTCAATGGAGACCAATGGAGTCTGGACTCTAGTGGATCCGCCCCCCGGGGTAAAAGCAATTGGTTGCAAATGGATCTACAAGAGGAAGAAGGGCCCCGATGGCAGGATTGAGACCTTTAAAGCTCGCTTGGTGGCGAAAGGGTATACTCAGAAAGAAGGCATCGACTATGAGGAAACCTTTTCGCCCGTGGCCATGCTTAAATCCATTAGGATCCTGCTAGCTGTAGCAGCGTAGATTTGGCAAATGGATGTCAAAACCGCGTTCCTGAATGGAGATCTTAGTGAAGATATCTACATGCAGCAGCCGCAAGGCTTCATTGCTGCTGGTCAGGAACACATGGTATGTAAACTTAATAGATCCATATATGGACTTAAGCAGGCTTCTAGGAGTTGGAACATCCGTTTTGATTCTGCAGTCAAAACGTTTGACTTTGAGCAGAATCCGGATGAGCCCTGTGTTTACAGGAAGTCCAGTGGGGATAAGATCACCCTTTTGGTGTTGTACGTGGACGATATCCTACTCATTGGGAATGATGTAGGAATGTTGACTTCGGTCAAGGTATGGCTATCACAGCAGTTCTCCATGAAAGATCTTGGAGAAGCTTCATACATACTGGGTCTTCGACTCTATAGAGATAGATCGAAACGGATAATTGGATTATCCCAGGCTGCTTATATTGACAAAATTGTCAAAAGGTACAGCATGGAGAACTCCAAGAAAGGAAACGTTCCTTTCAGGCATGGAGTCACTCTCTCCAAGAAGATGTCTCCCAAGACTTCTGAGGAGATTGAGAGCATGAGAGACGTTCCCTATGCCTCAGCCGTAGGGAGCATCATGTATGCCATGCTGTGCACTCGCACTGACATTGCTCAGGTGGTGAGTGTAGTAAGCAGATTCCAGGCAAACCCAGGGTAGGAGCATTGGACTGCTGTGAAGAACATACTCAAATACCTTCGAAGGACAAAAGAGTTTTGTCTGGTATTCGATGGTAGTTCACTGCAAGTTCTAGGGTATACCGATGCCGATTTCCAGTCGGATCCAGATGATAGAAAGTCTACATCTGGGTATGTTTTCACGATAGGATCGTGTGCTGTTTGCTGGAAAAGCAGCAAACAGGGGTCCACTGCAGACTCCACAACCGAGGCCGAGTACATTGCCGCAAGTGAAGCTGCCAAGGAAGCCGTGTGGATGAAGAAGTTCATACACGAATTGGGAGCGATTCCATCCAGCACATCTCCCATCCCGTTGTTGTGTGACAACAATGGAGCGATCGCCCAGGCTAAAGAGCCTCGGGCTCACTCGAAGTCGAAGCACATCGAGAGAAAGTACCATGTACTGCGGGAGATCGTTGGTAGAGGGGACGTCCTGATTCAGAAGGTAGCATCAGCGAATAATGTGGCAGACCCATTGACTAAGCCACTGACACAGAAGGTGTTTGAGAAACACGTGGAAAGTATGGGACTCCGGCTTGTACCAGATTGGACCAAAGTGCAAGTGGGAGCTGTTAGACAGTTTTGTATGCCCTTAGCTTCAATATGATTTGATGTACTTTTGTTATTTAGTGGAAATAAATAAAGTGCATGTTTGATTCATGTTGTTTGGTTTAATTCTGTGTAAAACCCTAAAACTGGACATTTATAGAGACTCGTGTTAGTTTTAAATGTTCACAGCCGTTGGATAAGTCTGGGGAGATTTATCCTGCCAAGGCTGATACTGGTGTGCCACCAAGTGTTGGGATGGCCTGTCTCAGCCACCAGGGTAAGACCCGAGGCACATGCAGTATGGGATTACTTGAATCCTTGAACCGGACCAGATTTCCAGTATTGCCCTGGACCTTGGAGATAGATGGGCGAAACTGGAAAGTTACACCTGACCCCTAGACTCGATTATGACACTTCACTAGGTGTTGGATCAGGCTGCCTTTGATATGCCAATCAGTGAGATCCTTAGCGGGGATCAAAACCTGGGTATGTTGGGGTAGTTTGAGAATTCATCTAAGTGGGTGATCATAGTGACAGAATCAACCACTTTGTCGGACAAAGGGTAATGATCGGGAATGCACTCTCTCTGATGAAAACCAAACTGCCGGCAGTTGATTTCAATCGTTGGAATTTTGTTTTGCAAAATTAATATATTTATATATATATATGTACGGTTTCAAATTGTTTGCAAATGGTTATAATTCCCAGGATCCATGTGAGAGGAGAGTGCGGCACTGTTCCTTGCAGCCAAGGGAGAGGTCCTCTCTTGTCGGGCAGTGCTTGATCATTAAGGGCTAAGAGGTTAAGTGTAAGACCATTGAGGATAATACCTGATGGGCTAATCTTGCACCTGCCCACAGTCCCTGGGTTTTTATAAGATGGCTTGGCCCAGGGACCACTTAATGTAAGTGTTGGGCCCATAGGGTCCATATGATGGACTCAAGGGGTTCATTGAGTTTTTCAGTGAATTCGGCTGGGCCTTGTATTAAAGGCTGGGCCGAACCCATGTGGCTGGTGTGTAGATCAATGCTTGGGTCCTATGCCATACAAAGAAGCCCAACTGGGCAGCAGATTGGAAAGTAATTAGATACTGAACACTTAATGGGCCAGAAGCCCATTTCGAGGTGGGCTGATATGATTACCCATCCTTGGGGCGAATCTGAGATTAATGTTAGTAAAAGGATTGGGCCTTTAGCCTTATCCACTCTTGGAGACCAAATTCAAATTAGATTTGAATCTGGTAACCTCCTGATAAGATCAGGAGTAAGCTAACTTTATCTGCAGATAGGATTAAGATTATCCCCTATCCAAATACTGATTTGGATTGGGATAATTCCTAATTATGAGGATTCTTAATCAAGAAGAAAGGAGGAGAAACCCTAACCAAAAAGGGAGAGAAATACAACAGATTTCGAATCAAGAGAAATCGCAAGAAAGGTTCCTACGAATTGAGATAAGATCTCATACTCTAGAAAAAGAAAGAAGAAGCAGTTCAGCTTTTTCGCTTTTGGAGTTCTCCTCCTGCCGCCAACATCTGTTTTTGCAAGATTAGATCTTTGCAGAAAAAGAAAGTCAAGAAATCTGTTCTTGACATCAGTCTTGCAAGAAAGACTGAAAAAGATTCAGTGTTTAGTACTTCCAGAGGATTCTTGTGAAGGATCCAGTGCTTCTCCGGATCAGGTATATTCCTCCCATTTGTCTTTTGGTAGGATCCTTGAATATTGTATTCTAAATTTAGGGAATATGATTCCCAGTTGGGCGAAGGTAGGAAATTTTTGAAATTTGCCCACCCATTCCGCAACCTTTATGGCGTCCATTAGATGGATCCTACCATTCTTCCAAGTTGATGATCTTTTCGTCGATGGGGGACTAGGCCTCATCCTGGTCCTTTTAGACATGGAATGGGTCAGCCCAGTTCACAAAGGGAGAGGCGTGATCTCAGCCCTCAGCCCTCAGAGGTGGGTTGTGGTGGCCCAACTTCCTCCTTTCATCTCGGGGGCTTTCCTTTTGGTGGCGATGTCCTTGGTCTTGGAGGTGATTGCGAGACCGTGCTGTGTCGCGCCCTCGTTGGCTAGGGGGTCGGGAGGCCCTTGGTGGCTAACTAGCACATCAGTAGAAGCTTGGGGTTAATTTTAAGGTGATTTTTTTTTAATCTAGGGAAGTCTTAGCAATGTTTCCTAAAAAGCCACCAATTGTTATTGCCTTGGATGGGCCAATGTCAATAAGGTAATTATGCTTCCGAGAAAAGGGTTGGCTATTGAGTCCAAGGTTTGCTGTAATCGAGGGCCTATGGGTTAGTCCTATGGAGGAAGAGAATACATCAGAGGCCTCAGGTCCTAACTCGAGGTGCGGAGACCGATGGTTAAGTTAGTGAAGGTGCAATAGGAGGTGGACAAGGCTTAAGTTAGGATATCTTAGACGATGCCACAAGGAAGTGATTGAGTTCCAAGTAATAGAGAGTCTTGATCCCTCACCTTAGGGGGTTCACCCCCTATTTATACCAGAGACCACCTAGAGGTAGGTGACTAATGGATTCTTAAAAGTAAGATGGGATTATGGAGATGCGACTAATGGATTATAAAAAGTAAGATGGGCTTATGGAGATGTGCTTTCTTAACAGATCAGAAACGAAAGGAAACAAAAATTTGCTAGTAGCTGTGATGGTTTGCTCAATGGAAAATTTGTTTCCCCATTGAAAAGAAAGCGAGTGGTGGTGAAAAATGGAAGAGGAAAAAAAGTAAAGGGATAATGGACAAGAATAAGAAGAGGGAATTAGGGAAAGAGTGATAGGGAAGACTGGTTAGGGAATTTTTGGATGGCCGCCGCTATGTTCTTGTCTCAAGGTTGAAGATGATGAATAGTGGATTCAATCACATTAAGCTCCCCCCAAATTAGAAAGTTAGGTCCCCTTATATATTAGTGTATAGGGGTATTTTTGTAATTTTAAGGGTTTCTAGGGACAATTTTATAATTTTGGGAACTTTGGGTCAAACCAGGTATAAGGTGGTTTACACCAGGGTTCTTGATGGATGGATAGGATTTTTGGTAAGAAATTAGAGGGTTGAGATGGGTCTAAGCGCAAAGAGTGGTTTTGTGTATATAGGCTAGTAAGATTAACTAAAATGGAATCTTTTGGATGAATGGTCAAACAAGGGTATTTTGAGTTAAAATTTGGTATGATGGGGTTTTTGGACATTCTGAGAAGGTTGGAAATGTTAGATTGGGTCAATTAGGAATGAATCAGGAAAATCTGGAAAAGGGCATAATTTAATTGATACAGAGCATCATAATAGAATCTTTATGTGATGGATGGGCAAACAGGGGTATTTTTGGTTTAAATTTTATAGGTGGGTTTTTTAGTTCAGGGGAGTTAAAATTGTAGGAATTGGGTCAACGAGGGGATCCACTACTGAATCTTGGTTTGACGGAGGGGTAAACGGGAAAATCTTGGAATGAAACTTTATGAGCAAGTGTTTAGGGCTTAGTCATATGGTCTAATTGGCTCAGATGTGATTGGATTAAGGAAATCTAGGTTGTGGTTGTTTTAAGCTAATGAGAGGGGTCAAAATGGAAATTTCGCTTGATGAGAAGGTAAACGGAGGAATTTTGAGTTAAGATTTGCTAGGTAAGAGGGCAAATTGAGGAATTTTGAGTTGAGATTTGCTACGTAGGTACTTTGGGAGGTCTTAATTTTGATAATGGCGTCTGATTTAGGGTTGAGGGTGAATTCAGGGTTTAAGCGGCAGACCGAGTGACGGGTTATCGAAGCCTTCAAAATTAATGCTAGTCCCACAATAAATTTGTAGTAGTAGTGGTCCTAGGTCGAATCCCACAGGGAGCTAGGGAAATAATTTCTCAACTGAGTGTGCAATATAAAGAGTGGGAAAATTAAATAATTAAAATTCAAAAAGAATCAAGAGAGCAACATCAACTTAAGAGAAATCAGTCTTACCGAATTCTGATTCAAGGGTTCGGATTTAATCAATTGGTCATCGATCCTAGGTAGACTTCGACAGTCTTATAATTCAAGCATTTAACCTTAGATTTATTAGGATAGCCATAATAAACCTTGTGTTTTCCTAAATCAGCTGACCAAACCCAGCATTCGATCAACACTTATCACTAATCGACTCGGTACGATAGCGCTCCATATTAACTAGTGATAGCATTAAACTTTGTGAAAATAGTTAAACCAAAATAACAATAATTGAGATAGCTGCAATTATCGAATCTTGTTCCACTGATTCCCTTTAGGTTAAAACATGTCAATACATTGGTTAAAGGCTGTCATGAACAATTGACCCAGAAAGATATTAACCTAATTGCTACTTGTACCACTATTCGTGACAATTACGGATCACCGAACCATGGATAGCAGTAGGAAAATCATTATTAATTAATTTGTTAGACTAATTAACATTAACACCCATAGAGAATAAGCACAAGAATCAATGAATACTTGAATTAAAAAACAAGAACTTGAATTAAATACTGAACCTCATGATGACACAATCGAACATCCCCCCTTGAACCAGAAAAGAAAAGCTTAACTGCTCATGATTTTCGAATCCTCCATGCTCTACTTCTGAGAAGGCTAAACTGATCTTTCTTGATTGATCGAGTTGCTTGATGCTTGATTGATGGATTTTTTTTTGATTGATTGATGCCTAAAGCTAGTTCACCCCCCCTATATAGCTGAGGGAGAGGGCTATTTTCCAACTCCTTTTAGGAAATTAACCTCAATTAAGAAAGTCCTGATCTATTTTGAACTAATCCTATCCTATCTCTTATCTAGTGATCTAATCTCAATCATCTTATCTTTCTAGGATTACATTTAAAACTTAAATCTGATAAGACTCTCTTTCTGGAGATTACATTCGAAATTGGGACTCTTGGCTCTTGAATTCGAGTTGGGCTGTTTTAATAACTTAGTCTACCTCAAGGTTCTTCTACGAATTGGGTTTCAGCTGTGAAATGGGATTTACTATGAACTTGCTCCAACTTCAGGCCCAATTTCATCTTTAAGGTGGACTGAATCTATCAAAACCCAAAACATAAAATTGTGGGTCTATCCCTCATCTTTCCAGTGCAGTTTGAATTATCCAAATCGGAGTCCAGAATAGAGAGTTATGCCTAGATTAATTAATGGTGCCGAAACTGTGCAAAATCATCCGATTAGCCTTGTTTTCTTCCAATCGCCTTCTTGCTTGCCCTGAATCGAAATACAAGAGTAATGAGTCCAATTAAGTGCTAAAATAATGAAAAAGAGTGAATATTTGGGGATAAAAATAGGGTACTTTTTAGTCTCATCAAATCCCCCCACACTTAAACTTTGCCCGTCCTCGGGCAAGGCAAAACTTAAGCAAAACAAAAGAAACTACCTACTAATTTTTAATCTCTCTTTCTCTCAACATAAGGCCTGATCCATTGCATGCTTCAATCCAAACTTAATAATCTTCCCATTTCCATTTCTTTCTCCCTTTTAACTTGTCCAAGAGTGATCCCAAATCACCATTCCTCATGATCCCAAGTTAAATCAACAGTAAAGAAAACAAGCCTTTCATCAACTGAACATTCTTGGACTAAACAAGCACTCATTGTTTTAACAAACCAATGTAGTCAGATTCAAATACCTCTCTTTGCTTCTTAGGTCAAAACAAGGCATGTTATTGCCATAAGCTTGCGTATGTATCACATCTCCACCACTTATCATGAGTTTAGAGGATTTAAAGGTGAGAATGGAGTTGGGGTCTAGGGTGAGTGCATTTTATGCTCCATCTCACCCTTTCCTTTCGCTACTAGATGTGAGTGCATTTTATGCTCCATCTCACCCTTTCCTTTCACTTCTAGATGTGAGTGCATTTTGTGCTCCATCTCACATTTGTCACGAAAATTTATATATATATATTACGAAAGAATCACAAGGACATCACCATTCTGATCCATGAACTCATTAACATGGTCTCATCATGTCTAACATAGCAAGTTCTAGAATAATCAGACTATGTTTGACAGATATTTAGGTGAAAATTAAGCACACACTCATGCAGGTTAAATCTGTATGCATCTTGCCTATTGATCATTTAAAATAATGAGGTACTTATACAGCAAAAAATTCCAGTTAGTCATGCTTGCATCCTATCCTGTCTATACAACCTAAGCACATAATTCTTGATAGTTTGAAATCATTCAAGGATAAGTTTCTAGGGAGCAGAAACTTCAAAAGGCAAGGTTAAGAAGTGATGATCGAAGCATGCTAGAGTTACCCCAGAAATTATGAGTTTCCCCTAATCCCCCCACACTTAAGGTATACATTGTCCCTAATGTATATGATTATGCATATGATAGAAGGATTTAAGGGAACTTCCCTGAACGCCTTGTTGAGATTCTTCAAATGTGAAATCAACTGCTAAACACGACCATGTTCCTAAAATTGAAAACAATAACTGAACAAAAAATAACCAAACATAGTGGGTTGCCTTCCACAAGTGCAATTGTTTAACGTCGTTATGCTCGACGTGTTAGACAGTTTTGTATGCCCATAGCTTCAATCTGATTTGATGTACTTTTGATATTTAGTGTAAATAAATAAAGTGCATGTTTGATTCATGTTGTTTGGTATGATTCTGTGTAAGACCCTAAAACTGGACACTTAATGAGACTTATGTTAGTTTTAAATGTTCGCAGCCATTGGATAAGTCTGGGGAGATTTATACAGCCAAGGCTGATATTAGTGTGCTGCCAAGTGTTGGGATGAGCTGTCTCGGCTACCAGGGTAAGACCCAAGGCACATGCAGTATAGGATTACTCAAATCCTTGAACCGGACCAGATTTTCAGTATTGCCCTGGACCTTAGAGACAAATGGGAAAAATGGAAAGTTACACCTGACCCCTAGACTCGATTATGATACTTCACTAGGTGTCGGATTGGGCTGTCTTTGATATGCCAATCAGTGAGATCCTTAGCGAGGGTCAAAACCTGGGCATGTTGGGGCAGTCTGAGAATTCATCTGAGTGGGTGATCATAGTGACAGGATCAGCCCCTTTTTCGGACAAAGGTAATGATCGGGAATGCACTCTCTCTGATGGAAACAAAACTGCCGGCAGTTGATTTCAATCGTTGGAATTTTGTTTTGCAAAATTTATATATGATAATGGTTTTAATTCCTAGGATCCATGTGAGTAGAGAGTGCAACACTGTTCCTTGCAACCGAGGGAGAGGTCCTCTCTTGTTGGGCAGTGCTTGATCATTATGGGCTGAGAGGTTAAGTGTAAGGCCATTTAGGATAATACCTGATGGGCTAATCTTCCACCTGCCCACAGCCCCTAGGATTTTATAAGATGGCTTGGCTCAGGGACCACTTAATGTAAGTGTTGGGCCCATAGGGTCCATTTGATGGGCTTAGGGGTTCACTGGGCTTCTCAGTGAATTCAGCTAGACCTTGTAATGAAGGCTGGTCCGAACCCATGCGGCTGGTGTGTAGATCAATGCTTGGGTCCCATGCCATACAAAGAAGCCCAACTGGGCAGCAGATTGGAAACTAATTGAGCACTGATTATTTAATGGGCCAAAAGCCCATTTCAAACTGGACTGATATGATCACCCACTTAAGGGGCGGATCTGAGATTAAGGTTAGAAAAAGGATTGGGCCTTTAACCTAATCCACTCTAGGAGACCGAATTCAAATCAGATTTGAATATGGTAATCTCCTGATAATATCAGTAGTTAGCTAACCTAATCTGCATATAGGATTAAGATCATCCCCTATCCAGATGCTGATTTGGATTGGGATAACTCCTAATTAGGTGATTTCTTAATCAAGAAGAAAAGAGGAGAAACCCTAAGAAAGATACAACAGAATTTGAACCTAGAGTTTTTGAGCAAGAAAACATACTACGAATTGAGATAGGATCTCATACACACTCCAGAGAGAAGAGAAGCAATCTTCGCCATCTTAATCTCAGGAGCTCTCCTCCAGCACCACCATTCTTTGAAAAGATTCAATCTTTGAAGAAAAGAAATCAAGAAATCAGTTTTTGATATCAATTTTGTAGAAAGAACTAAAAAGATTCGGTGCTCAGTGTTTCCAGAGGATTCTTGCGAAGGATTCAGTGTGTAGGATGCACTCTGCTAGTTCCGTTCCACATATTGCTGTGTCATCTTCAGTAGGAGAGGATCTTGGTGTCCTCTTTGGGCATGAACACCAACTTTGGGAGATACTGCTTCTCTAGATCAGGTATAATTCCTCCATTGTCTTTTAGTTCAGATCTGGTTCGATTATGGTTCAAGTAGAATCATTGAATATTGCATTCTAAATTTAGGAAATAAGATTCCCAGTTGGAAGAAGGTAGGAAAATTTTTGAAATTTGCCCACCCATTCCGCATCCTTTTTGGCGTCTATACGATGAATCCTACCATTCTTTCACAACGTCCATCTTTGCTTCCTTGATTTGATGAATAATGAGGAAGATCCAACGAGATATCTACCAAGGAGGAGACATTTGCATCCTCATGGAACAACTTTAATCTATGCCCATTTAGTTTGAAAACCTTGTCTGTATTGAGACTTTTGATCTCTACTGCACCATAAGGAAATACATTAGTAACAACAAATGGGCCCATGCACCAGGAACGCAACTTACCTGGCGTGAGTTGAAGTCGAGAATTGTACAATAAAACCTTTTGTCCAATTATAAATTGTTTTTTTAAAAGCAAATTATCATGGAACAATTTGGTCTTCTCTTTGTAGATTCTCGAATTCTCATATGCTTCTAACCGCAACTCCTCCAATTCTTGCAATTGGAGCTTTCTTGCCTTGCCAGCTTCTTCCATGTCTATATTGCAGCGTTTGATTGCCCAACAGGCCTTATGCTTGATTTTGACTGGTAAGTGACAAGATTTGTCAAAAATTAACCTATAAGGAGACATCACTATTAGTGTTTTGTATGTGGTTCAGTATGCCCAAAGTGCGTCATCGAGACGTAGGCTCCAATCCTTTCTACCTGGGTTCACCGTCTTCTTTAAAATGGACTTGATGGTGGGTGCTGAACCCAACCAAAGATAAATATTCTTGCTCTGGGTTAATAATTTGCAGATAGTGATGAGCAAGGTCGTTCTCCACAGGGATTGGGTGGATTTATTTTTGAGTAGATGGATTAAGAGGGATTGTAAAGCTAACGAAAATAAGAAAATAGCAGAAAATAATAGAAAACAAAGATTAAATCGATGGGAGATGGTTTCCGGTTGAAGGGACAAGTTCAGCTTTGATTCGTAGCATTGATCCTTGATGCAAAGATAGATTCATATGTTTATGAATAAATTGGTAATAGTTATTAACAAGCTCTAATAGCCAATCTCTACTCTTATTATTAGACAACCAAAACAAGCTCTTTGATTGCTTCCCTTATTAATAGGCAATCCTAAACAAGCTCTTAGGATTTAACCTATTAATAGCATTAAGAGGGGAGAGACCCAATTCTGGTCAGCGATCTCACAAGCTCAGATCGTTTAAACTAGATCATATATTTTCCTAACATAGATCGAAAACTTTTTTGCAATCAATTTATGTTAGTTGCCACCATGATCAAACCTACCAATCATATACGAAACTGGAGGTTCAATCGGCCATAGATTATTTCCATTGAATGAGCAAGGGGCCCTTCTTGCTTAATCAACAAAAATAATCCTCATAGTTAATTAGAAGAAAACATATGAATACCCATAAACAATGAACTAAAATAAAAAAATCAATTAGATCTCACAATATTACAGAATCAAGGCTTCCCTAACCCTTCAACCAGAAATAAAAACTTACAGACACTTCATGATGAAAACGCAGCTTCTAGATGAGAAAGGGCGGCGAACTCTTGCTTCTTCCTCCTTGGTTGCTGATTTCCCTCTCTGAAGACTGAAGCTCTCCTGGAGGAATTGATGCCTTGGGTGCTGGTCCGCCCCCCCTTTATATAGATTTGGGGAGAGGGCTGCTCTCCAACTCCCTTAAGGAGATTATCGTCAAACTGGAATGTCCTAGTCTAATTTGAACTTATCCTATCTAACTCTTATCTCTTATCTTTATAGGATTACAATTTTAGAATTTAAATCTGGTAAAACTATTTTATTGAGATTACATTCAACTTCTATTCTAATGGGACTCTTGGATCTTGAATTCGAATTGGGCTTCTTTAACAATTCGGGCTTGCTTCAAGACTCTCTGCGAAATGGGCTTCAGCTTGTGAAATGGGCTTTGCTGCGAAATTGCTCTGACTTTGGGCCCGAATTCGTCTTAGATATGGACCGATTCTGCCATAACCCAAAACATAAAAGTTGTGGGCCTTTTCCTTATCTTTCCAGTGGTTCTTGAAATATCCAAATCGGAGTCCCGAATTGAGAGTTAGGCCCATATGACTGATCGATGCCGAAACTGTACAAAAACATCCGATTAGCCTTGTTTTCTTCCAATCGCCTTCTTGCTTGCCCTGAATCGAAATACAAGAGTAATGAGTCCAATTAGGTACCGATTAAGTGTAAAAAACTGAATATTGAGGGATAAACATATGG
Source organism: Nelumbo lutea (assembly GCF_056320005.1). NCBI lineage: Eukaryota > Viridiplantae > Streptophyta > Magnoliopsida > Proteales > Nelumbonaceae > Nelumbo > Nelumbo lutea. Next base: position 66,313,109 of record NC_142687.1, on the reverse strand, counting down.
CAAATTTTATTCTTATCAAATTCCCCCACACTTAAACCTTGCCCGTCCTAGAGCAAGTCAAAATTCAAGTAAAAATAGAACAAAAACAAACTAGCTATCCTACCAATTTTTAAACTCAACTCTCATTCGTCTTTCTCTACAAATATTCTAGGTTAATTATTGTGAATCATTAAATCAACACAACCAAGTCATACATGACTCATGCACCAGTCAATCCAATTTTTGCTACTACAAACCAAGTAGTAAATCAGGGAACACATTTTTATCTTCTCTCTCTTTTATTTTCTTTTTCTCTCTTCTAAAGAAGCGAGTGCATTTTATGCTCCATCTCACTTTTGGATTACTTGGTCAGTAGGTGCATTTTATGCTCCATCCTACTATTTGAATTACTAGGTCAGTAGGTGCATTTTATGCTCCATCATACTGTTTGAATTACTAGCTAGTAGGTGCATTTTATGCTCCATCCTACCAATTGTAGCAATGGTAAAGTATTTGCCCTGTTTACTTAAACCTGAATTTAGGACTATCTTAAAAGGGAATGGCTTCAGAAAGGTCATGTACTCCTTAATTGTACCTCATTACTAGGTCCACAAAAATTTTCCCAAAATATTGTTTCAATTGATTCGAAAGAGTTTAGTGTGTTTTTTTGGATGGAAATAAATACTACTTATCAGATCCTATACTCCCCCCCCCCACACACTTAATCTATGCATTGTTGAAATGTAAAGAAAAGGGGAAATAACTAAACTATAGATGCAAAAACAAGAAGAAAAAAAACAAACTTCCCTATCATAAACCGGATCCTCTAACTTTTGTAGTTGCAACTTCTGGTGTCTTCCCCTTTCATCCATCATGGGTGGGTTCAAATCTGGAATAGGAGCAGGGTAAAAGTTTCCTGTCAGAAATTGGTAATATAATATAAGGAGCATTACCTGACTGTTGTAGCTCTAGAGAACCACTCAATGCTGCAACGGTTTCCTGCAATTTAGCACTCAAGGTTGACTCCTCTTTCTCAGGATGCTTAGTAATGGAAATTCCGAATCCCTCCTTCCCACCAAGTTCAAAAACTTCCTCCTTGGATTTTGCAAAGCGGATAGGAAAGGGTGGAGTTGTCATTATGGCTTGGGGTTGTTCACTGCTTGCATCTTGAGTTTGGGGTGGAGGTGCTTCCTTTTCTATTTCTTCTTCAATTGTATTCTTAGGTATTTTCTTGCTAGGCCTATTTAGCTCCCTTCCGCTTCTTAAAGTGATTGCACTAGCATTTTGCTTAGGGTCGATCATGGTCTGGAAGGGTAGCCTTCCTGATACTTGAGATTCCATTCGACTCATAGCAGTTGCCAATTGGCTGACTTGATTCTCCAAGATTCGGATGCTTGTCCTTGTCTCCTATTGAAATTGTTGAATGTCAGTTGCAAGTGCTTTAACGATTTCATCTAGAGACATACCTGGGTTAGACGATGAATATTGTGGAACCGGTGGTCTAGACTGATATTGTTGGTGGAAGCCAAAGGGCTTGGCTCCGTAGCTAAGGTTAGGATGATCCCTCCATACTGCATTGTAGGTATTTGAGTAGGGTTCGTATCTCTTCTATGGGAAGCCTCCAACAGCATTGGCTTGTTCATAGGGTTCATTTTGAAGTGTAGGGCATATGTCGGTTGGATGTCCCATAGATGAACAAATCCCGCAAGCCTTCACCATTTGCATGTTATCTATAGCCATTTGACGGACAAGAGAGGTCAGACTTGCAATTTGTTGTTCTAGGGAAGAGATGTTTACCTCATTATCATGGTTTGCTGGAGGGTTAAGCCTATAGCCGAATTGTTGAGAGTTGGCCGCCATGTTTTCAATCTCGGAATCGTATTGGAGCTCACCTATATGAGAAGAACGAGGCATAAACCAAGAAAAAGGAAATAAATCTACTTAGGACACCAATCCCCGACAACGGCGCCAAATTTTTGGTGGGTGCCGAACCCAACCAAAGATAAATATTCTTGCTCTGGGTTAATAATTTGCAGATAGTGATGAGCAAGGTCATTCTCCACAGGGATTGGGTGGATTTATTTCCGAGTAGATGGATTAAGGGGGGTTGTAAAGCTAACAAAAATAAGAAAATAGCAGAAAATAACAGAAAACAAAGATTAAATCGATGGGAGATGGTTTCCGGTTGAAGGGACAAGTTCAGCTTTGATTCGTAGCATTGATCCTTGATGCAAAGATAGATTCATATGTTTATGAATAAATTGATTATAGCTATTAACAAGCTCTAACAGTCAGCCTCTACTCTTATTATTAGACAACCAAAATAAGCTCTTTGATTGCTTCCCTTATTAATAGGCAGTCCTAAACAACCAAAATAATCGCTGACCAGAATTGGGTCTCTCCCAAAATAACAGAAAACAAAGATTAAATCGATGGGAGATGGTTTCCGGTTGAAGGGACAAGTTCAGCTTTGATTCGTAGCATTGATCCTTGATGCAAAGATAGATTCATATGTTTATGAATAAATTGATTATAGCTATTAACAAGCTCTAACAGTCAGCCTCTACTCTTATTATTAGACAACCAAAATAAGCTCTTTGATTGCTTCCCTTATTAATAGGCAGTCCTAAACAAGCTCTTAGGATTTAACCTATTAATAGCATTAAGAGGGGAGAGACCCAATTCTGGTCAGTGATCTCACAAGCTCGGATCGTTTAAACCAGATCATATATTTTCCTAACATAGATCGAAAACTTTTTTGCAATCAATTTATGTTAGTTGCCACCATGTTCGAACCTACCAATCATATACGAAACTGGAGGTTCAATCGGCCATAGATTATTTCCATTGAATGAGCAAGGGGCCCTTCTTGCTTAATCAACAAAAATAATCCTCACAGTTAATTAGCAGAAAACATATGAATACCCATAAACAATGAACTAAAATAAAAAAATCAATTAGATCTCACAATATTATAGAATCAAGGCTTCCCTAACCCTTCAACCAGAAATAAAAACTTACAGACACTTCATGATGAAAACGTAGCTTCTAGATGAGAAAGGGGGGCAAACTCTTGCTTCTTCCTCCTTGGTTGCTGATTTTCCTCTCTGAAGACTGAAGCTCTCCTAGAGGAATTGATGCCTTGGGTGCTGGTCCGCCCCCCCTTTATATAGATTTGGGGAGAGGGCTGCTCTCCAACTCCCTTAAGGAGATTATCCTCAAACTGGAAAGTCCTATTCTAATTTGAACTTATCCTATCTAATTATTATCTCTTATCGTTATAGGATTACAATTTGAGAATTTAAATCTGGTAAAACTCTTTTATTGAGATTACATTCAACTTCTATTCTAATGTGACTCTTGGATCTTGAATTCGAGCTGGGCTTCTTTAACAATTCGGGCTTGCTTCAAGACTCTGCGAAATCTGCTTCAGCTTGTGAAATGGGCCTTGCTGCGAAATTGCTCTGACTTTGGGCCCGAATTCATTTTCGATGCGGACCGATTCTGCCAAAACCCAAAACATAAAAGTTGTGGGCCTTTCCCTTTTCTTTCCAGTGCTTCTTGAAATATCCAAATCAGAGTCCGGAATTGAGAGTTAGGCCCATATCACTGATCGGTGCCGAAACTGTACAAAAACATCCGATTAGCCTTGTTTTCTTCCAATCGCCTTCTTGCTTGCCCTGAATCGAAATACAAGAGTAATGAGTCCAATTAGGTACCAATTAAGTGTAAAATACTGAATATTGAGGAATAAACATATGGCAAATTTTATTCTTATCACTTGACCTCTCGATTGGAAACCTCAGCTTGTCCATTTGTCTGGGGGTGATAGGTAGTGGCGATTCGGTGATGCACCCCATACTTTTTCAGCAAGACTTCAACGGCTCTATTGCAGAAGTTGGTCCCTTGATCACTTATGATGGCTCGAGGAATACCAAACCTACTGAAAATGTTAGATTTGATAAAACCTACAACACACTTAGAATCATCAGTTCTGGTGGCTTTTGCTTCCACCCATTTTGAGACATAATCAACTGCCAAAAGTATGTAAACAAAACCACAAGAGGGAGGAAAGGGTCCCATAAAATCAATACTCCAAACATCAAAGATTTTGTAAATAAGAATGGGGGTTTGGGGCATCTCGTTTCTATGAGACAATGCACCTGTTTGTTGGCATCTTTCACAATTTTTACAAAACAAGTATGCATTTCTAAATAAGGTTGCCCAATACAGCCCACTATCTAAGACCTTTCGAGCAGTTCCTTTTGGCCCAAAATGACTGCCACAAGCATAATTATGACAAAAAATTAAAATCGATATATGCTCATTTTCAGGGACACATCTCTTAATCACTTGATCAGAGCAGAATTTCCACATATAGGGTTCATCCCAAATATAATATTTTGCCTCATATCTGATTTTATTCTTCATTGACTTGCTGAGATAATTAGGCAAAATTCTGGTGATCAAATAATTCACGATATCAACATACCAAGGGACCATACCTTTTATATGGAATAGTTGCTCATCCAGAAAAAACTCAGAGATGGGTGGGGAGTCTTCATCTTTTACCAACCTGCTTAGATGGTCTGCCACCGAGTTTTCAGCTTCCCTTCGATCCTTGATTTCCAAATCGAACTCTTGGAGCAAAAGTATCCACCTTATCAGCATCAGTTTTGACTCATTTTTTGCCAACAAGTATTTCAAAGCTGCATGATCAGAAAATACAATCACTTTAGAGCCAAGCAAATATGATCAAAATTTATCTAAATAAAAAATAATTGCTAATAGCTTATTTTCGGTGGTCGTGTAGTTGCATTGTGCAGCATTCAGTGTTCTCGAAGCATAGCTTCCCATTAATTCATTGACCTAGAACAGCTCCTACCGCATAGTTGCTTGCATCGCTCATGATCTCAAAGGGCAAGTTCTAGTCTGGTGATTGAATAATGGGCGCAATCATCAATAAACTCTTGAGCTTGTCAAACGCTTCCTTGCATTCATTCCCAAAATTGAAAGGCACATCCTTTTGAAGCAATTTGGCCAATGGCAGGGCGATTTTTGAAAAGTCTTTGATAAACCTGTGATAGAAACCTACATGTCCAAAAGGCACGTACTTCCCTAACATTTGTAGGGTAAGGTAAGCTCACAATTAAATCAACTTTTGCCTTATCGACCTCTATTCCTCTAGCAGAGGTAACATGTCCCAACACAATGCCCTCCTTTACTATAAAGTGTCATTTTTCATAATTCAAAACAGGATTAGTCTCAACACATCGATTCAGAATTTTACTCAAATTATTTAAGCAATCATCAAACGAATCACCATAAACAGTAAAATCGCCCATGAACACTTCAATGCACTTCTTAATAAAATCAGAAAATATACTAATCATGCATCTTTGAAAAGTGCTTGGAGCATTGCACAGACCAAAAGGCATCTGTCTGTAGGCGAAGGTGCCGAATGGGCAAGTGAAGGTTATTTTCTCTTGGTCCTCTTGGGCAATAACAATCTGATAATAACTTGAAAATCCATCGAGAAAACAAAAGAAGGCCTTGCCTACTAGCCTTTCTAATATTTGATCTATGAAGGGCAATGGGAAGTGGTCCTTTCGAGTGGCCAAATCAAGTTTTTGAAAATCAATTACCATACGCTAGCCACTTTGTATCCTCATTGGGACTAGTTCATTATTTTGATTTCTTACCGCAATTATCCCAGTTTTCTTGGGTACAACATGTATAGGACTTACCCACTTACTATCCGAAATTGGGTAGATTATCCCTTCATCTAGCAACTTAAGTATTTCTTTCATCACCACTTCTTTCATTACCAGGTTGAGCTTTCTTTGCGATTCTCTAACTGGATTGGCACCATCTTCGAAAAGAATCATGTGCATGCAAATTGATGGGCTGACCCCTTTTATGTCGGCCAAGGTCCAACTAATCTCCACCTTATATTCTTTCAGAACCTTGATGAGTTGTTTCTCTTATTCTTCAGTCAACCCTTTCACAATGATCACCGACAATGTTTCTTTGTCGCCCAAATATGCATACTTAAGGAGATCTAGCAAGGTCTTTAATTCCAACTTAGGAGCCTGCAAAACAGAAGGCAGCAATTTCTTATGAGAAAATGACAATGGAATATCAGAATTTGTTACCTTTTGTTCCGGTATCGGTTCCGGAGTTTCGTAGGGTGTATCGAACTCCTCCTCCATGTCCAATTGTGCACTTAATTCAAGCTCCTCATTCATATCCTCTTCTCCAAAAACTTCCTACACAATTGAATCAACAATGTCAATAGAATAGATCGAATGACATTCATTTGGATACTTCATAGCTTAAAAAATATTAAATTTAACAATCTCCCCATCGAACTCGATGGAGAGGGTACCCTCATCCACATCTATTTTGGTCTTGGCCATTTTCATGAATGACCTGCCTAATAGAAGTGGGGCTGAACTTGTGACCGTGTCCTCCTCCATCTTCAGAATGTAAAAGTCGGTTGGAAAGATTAGATCTTTAACTTGCACCAATACATCTTCGATGATCCCTTCCAGGTAAGCGTTAGAACAATCAGCCAACTGAATTACTACCTTAGTTTCCTTTAAGGGACCTAATCTCAAAGAACAATAAATCGAGTATGGCATGACATTGATGGAGGCGCCTAAATCTAGCATGGTATGCTCGATTCTTTTATTGCCAATCACACAAGTTAAAGTAAACATACCTGGATCAACATATTTTTCTGGTAGGGTCCTCTTAATGACAGTTGAAACGTTCTCCCCAACCTTTACCTTCTCATCGATTCGCAGCTTCCTCTTGTTAGTGCACAACACCTTCAGAAATTTTGCATATTTTGGGATTTGTTTGATGGCATCTAAGAAAGGGATATTTATCTCCACCTTCTTGAAGGTCTCCAATACTTCTTGCTCGTATTCTTCCTTCTTGGATTTTTTCAACCTATTAGGAAATGGTGGCACAATGGCATTAGAAATCTCAGGGAAAGGGGGGTCGAGTATTACCTAAATGGGGCTCTCGTTCGAGTCTTCTTCCTCCTCTTTTTGCTGTTCTTTATCCGCCTTCCTTGGTGAGGTCGGTTGTGGCTGCAATTCCTTCCCACTTCTTAGCACTGCAGTTGCATTCTCCTTGGGGTTGACTACCGTCTGTGATGGAAGCTTTCCAGAGTTCTGTGCCTCCAACTTGCTAATGGAAGTAGCAAGCTGACTGATTTGGTTCCCTAAGTTCTGGATACTGGCCCTTGATTCCTGTTAAAATTGTTGAGTGTTAGTAGCAAGAGCTTTAACGATTTCATCTAATGACATATTTGAACTTGAGGGCTGATTTTGCGGTGCTGGGATTGGGGGCTGTCTGTTGAAAGCTTGGGGCTGATATCTCTATGGTCCTCCTTGATTTCCTTATCTCAGATTGGGTTGATCCAACCACCCAGGATTGTAGTAATTGGAATAGGGATCATACTTGCATTGAGGTTGGCTCGGAAATCCTCCTACGACACTAACTTGCTGCATCGAACCATCCTGCAATGATGGACACATATCCGTAGGATGCTCAGGAATCGAACAGACACCACATACCCTTAATGTTTGCAATTGCCCTACAGCCAGTTGTCGAACCAAGGTAGTTAGATCAGAAATTTGATTTTCTAAATTAGAATGACTTACCTCATTTATACGCCTAATAGTACCATCTATTCTTGCTCCGAATTGTTGTGAATTTTTGGCCATGTTGGAAATCAATTCCCTAGCTGCTTCAGGTGTTTTATTGACCAAGGCTCCTTCACTAGCTGCATCTACCATACTTCTATCCATAGGTTGGAGTCCTTCATAGAAGTATTGGATCAAGAGCTATTCGGGTATTTGGTGGTAGGAACAGCTAGCACAAAGCTATTTAAATCTTTCCCAATAATTGTATAGTGTCTCACCACCAAACCGCCAAACTCCACAGATTTCCTTCCTAATATTTGCAGCTCGGGATGTAGAAAAATATTTATCTAAAAACATTCTATTCATCTCATCCCATGTACGTATCAAACCGGGAGGAAGAATGTATAACCAATCATTTCTTTATCTTGTAAAGTAAAAGGAAAAGCAATAAGTTTTTCCTGATCCTCAGTCATACCCTATGGTTTCATGTTTGAATAGACAACATAGAATTCCTTGAGATGCTTATGAGGGTCCTCACCTAGAAAGCCATGAAAAATAGGAAGCAGTTGAATCAATCCAGATTTTAGTTCAAAGGCTACCTCGAGAGTGGGATATATTATGCACAAGGGCTGTTGGTTCATGATTGGTGCAGCCAACTCCCTTAGCATTCTCTCTCTATCAGCCATCTTTTCTTCTTCTTCTTCGAAAATAGGTGGATCATAAGTTGGCAAGTCGAATTCAGAATTCACCCTTGGAGGTGAACGGTCCTTCCTTTGCTTTGCCTATTTTCTTAAACGACGGGTAGTCTTCTCAATTTCGGGGTTGTACTCTAGTTCACCTCTTTGAGAAGCACGAGTCATAAAACAAAGAAGGTTAACACAAATAGAAGGTAACAAGCTAAGAAATTAAAGTAGCTCCCCGGCAACGGCGCCAAAATTTTGACGGTTGTCGAAGCCCTCAAAATTAATGCTAGTCCCACAATAAATTTGTAGTAGTAGTGGTACTAGGTCGAATCCCACAAGGAGATAGGGAAATAATTTCTCAGCCGAGTGTGCAATATAAAGAGTGGGAAAATTAAATAATTAAAATTCAAAAAGAATCAAGAGAGCAATATCAACTTAAGAGAAATCAGTCTTACTGAATTCTGATTCAAGGGTTCGGATTTAATCAATTGGTCATCTATCCTAGGTAGACTTCGACAGTCCTGTAATTCAAGCATTTAACCTTAGATTTATTAGGATAGCCATAATAAACCTTGTGTTTTCCTAAATCAGCTGACCAAACCCAGCATTTGATCAATACTTATCACTATTCGACTCGGTACGATAGCACTCCATATTAACTTGTGATAGCATTAAATTTTGTGAAAATAGTTAAACCAAAATAACAATAATTGAGATAACTGCAATTATCAAATCTTGTTCCATTGATTCCCTTTAGGTTAAAACATGTCAATACATTGGTTAAAGGCTGTTATGAACAATTGACCCAGAAAGATATTAACCTAATTGCTACTTGTACCACTATTCGTGACAATTATGGATCACCGAACCATAGATAGCAGTAGGAAAATCAATATTAATTAATTTGTTAGACTAATTAACATTAACATCCATAGAGAATAAGCACAATAATCAACGAATACTTGAATTAAAAAGCAAGAACTTGAATTAAATACTGAATCTCACGATGACACAATCGAATATCTGCCCTTAAACCAGCAAAAGAAAAGCTTAACTGCTCATGATTTTTGAATCCTTCATGCTCTGCTTCTCAGAAGGCCAAACTGATCTTTCTTGATTCATAGAGTTGCTTGATGCTTGATTGATGATTTTTTTTTGATTGATTGATGCCTAAAGCTAGATCCCCCTCCCCTTTATATAGCTGAGGGAGAGGACTGTTTTCCAACTACTTTTAGGAGATTAACCACAATTAAGAAAGTCCAGATCTGTTTTGAATTAATCCTATCCTATCTCTTATCTAGTGATCTAATTTCAATCATCTTATCTTTCTAGATTACATTCAAAACTTAAATTTGATAAGACTCTCTTTCTGGATATTACATTCGAAATTGAGACTCTTGGCTCCTGAATTCGAGTTGGGCTACTTTAATAACTTGGGCTGCTACAAGGCTCTTCTGCGAATTGGGCTTCAGTTGTGAAATGGGCTTGGCTGCGAACTTGCTCCGAATTAGGGCCCAATTTCGTCTTCGAAGCGGATCGAATCTGTCAAAACCCAAAACATAAAAGTTGTGGGTCTATCCCTCATCTTTCCAGTTCATCTTGAATTATCCAATTCGATTAGCCTTGTTTTCTTCCAATCGCCTTCTTGCTTGCCCTGAATCGAAATACAAGAGTAATGAGTCCAGTTAAGTGCTAAAATAATGAAAAATAGTGAATATTTGGGGATAAAAATAGGGTACTTTTTAGTCTCATCACCAAGCAAAAATTGGGTGAGGTTGGATGGGTTAAATTGTGTTTGGCAAGGTTTTATTAGATTTGGTTGGGTTATGTTGAGTTGGGATTAGGTTTGGGTAGGCTTAGACAGGTTGTGTGAGTGAGGTGGTTAGGATACGTACGGAGGTCTCCTTGAAGAACAAAGGAAAGCCAGGAGTAGGAGGTGGGCTAAAGGCTAGGGCGAATGAAGTGGTAGAATTATTATCTAGTTTTGAGTTGGACCCCTATTTATAGGGACAGATCCCGAGGTCCTGAAGGGATGGAGCCAAAAGCAATTGATTCTCATTAGAAAAGGAAACATCAGATTCGGTGTCAGTTGTTAGGGAGCACTACTAGGGTTTCACCACATGTCTTATGAAATATCTAAATGATGAGCTTTCCTTTCGTCTGATGATTTTCGTAATACACGTGTGTTACTTCCTTTTGTAACCCTTTTAAAACGACGTGGTGCAGATGATGTCACTATTTAGCTCATGCTTTTCTTGCCACACACATTATTTAACGACACACATGCTTTTATTCTTTTTTTATGATCTACGGTGAGTCTGCATTCGATGTGGTTCTACAATCGCTTTAAACTCATCACAAGTCCATGTGGGCCCAAAGCTCATCGCAACCTATTTTGGGTGTGAGTTTATCGCAGGTGTGCGATGAGTTATGGACTCATCGTAGGTGTGTAATGAGTTATGGACTCATCACAAGCATTCGCATAGTATTAGTTTGACGCTTCCTATGTTCTGATGGTCTGAGTGACTACTATGTACCTACATTAGCCCCCCTGCTTATTAGTAAGTGGGAGCTTATTAATAAGCATTTATGTCGTTGGATTCACTTTGTAGGTTTTGTAGTAGAGTGAAGAGGATTGGGGTTGTAGGTGTTGTGGCACCTCGATTCTTTTGCATTGGGTTTGGTGTTCATCCTATTTATTTTAATGGAGTGGGGGCTGCACGACAGACTCTATGCATGAAGACTTATGTAGCAAGTGCACTAGCCACTCAAGTAATAAAGTGATGAATAGGGTATCATTCCCATGATGACTTATGAATCAACTACTAGTAGTATATCAGCCTACTCTTATTTGATTAGCAAAATTGTAAATTTAATGCAAATCTGAAATCCTAACTACAAAATAATCTCTAAGGAATTGGATCAAACACCTTGTAAACAAATTGAGAAGACAAGCTAACTATGCACATAATTGATTCATTAATTAGATCTCTAGGTCATTCGATTAGATTAGGATTCAGCTTTGGTTTGGTGAAACCCCAAGTCAATGAACAGCCTCGCTTAAGTGCATGTTCATTCAATGCATGAGTGATGATTCTTCTATCTCTAGAAAGAATCTAATCCTCATGCATGCATTAAGATCTAGCAATTCTAGGGCATCATTTCAGCTGAATGAACACCAACCGAATTGTGCAAGTTATCTCTAACCTTGCACTCAATTTGGTTCTTGATTAGCAGATCTGAAGTCCTAGTCTATTTCTCAATCACTCTAGGACTTCTAAGAATCAAAAACAACTTAGCCAAATAGAATTAAGAGTGCCTGAATTCTTTCTCAAGCAATTCAGACATTAAAAAGTTCAAGATCAATTCGGCTAGCAGTTCTACAATTAAATTTCTAATCAAGAAACATCAAGATTGCATCTAATCCATTCGAATGAACCTAAAAAAATAATTACGGATCTGAAATTACAGAAATTATGCTTCAATTATAGCAAGAAAGAAAAATTAATGGAGAAATTACACATAATCCCTAACTGAAATCGATTACCAAATGTGCAGAAATCAAGGAAGAGACAACCTAGATCTCCAATGGCTTCTTCTCCTTTAGAATTCAGCTTCTTCTTCTCTTGAAGTTGCTTCAATCGCCTTTCTTCTCCTCTCTTGCACCTATCCCTCTCTTCTCCCTTCAAGAATTTGATTCAAAGAGTTTTCTCTCTAAAGGGCTTGAACCATAAAGTGTTGAACATCTTTTTCCTCCAAGAGACCTCCTTAAATAGTTTTTCCTTTAGCTCTCTAAGAATTCTAGAAGTTGCCGCCCTTAGCCTCTCTTGAACCTTCTAGAGTTTGCTGCCCCTAGCCTCTCTTGAACCTTTTAGAATTTGCTCGCCCTAGCTTCTCTTGAACTTTCTAGAAGTTGCCGCCCCTAGCTTCTCTTGAACTTTCTAGAAGTTGCCACCCTAGCTTCTCTTGGGCTGCAATTTGGGCTGCTTCTTGAGCTGCAAATGGGCCTCCTCCTTGCTGGGTCGAATATGCTCCCTTGGAGGCTGCAGCTAGGCTCTCTCTTTGGGCATCCCAAAGAGTGTTGCATGGGTTTTAAGGGCTGAATAACCCTCTTTTGACCTCTCGGCTGGGTTTTGCTCCCAGTTGGGCTGAAGTACCTCTAGTTTGGCCTCTTTTTGCATGGTTTTATGTTCTTTTTCCCCTAGACTTGTTCCCTTTGACAATTTTCTGAAATCAAACTAAATTGGGGTAAGATTTCACACAAATCAGCATCAAAACCTTGCATAAACACCAAAATTTGTATGTAAATTGTGCACACATCACCCATAAACTGATCACCCCCCTTATTATTACCATTTATCGAATGAATTTAGGATGAGAATACATTGAGTGGTCAGGAAACCTATGTAGGTATTCTGATTCACTCCTATGAACTGCTATTCTTATCACATACATAAGAGCCAAGGAAGGGGAGAATATGAAATTCTTCACGCTCCAACATTGACTTCCATTCAATATGTAAATCAGCTCCTTGACCGCCAAAATTAACCATTACTTTGAGCTTGGTCTCAAATTTGTCACTGCATCTAATTGAGTGTTCAACCACATTTTGTCCCTTTGAACCTCATCCGTCACCAATATTTTTTCTTTTCCCCCTTTTTTTTTTGGTGTGAGTGCATTTTATGCACCATCTCACACGGGGTATTTTCTTCTTTTTTATTTTTCTCATTTTTTTTTCTGGTGTGAGTGCATTTTATGCTCCATCTCACACTGTCAATGGCTTGAGGCAGATAACAATACTCATATTCCAAGTTGCTAGTTTTACTATTCAGCTCGAAATAGTGGGGTTGGGACTGAACTCATATCACAAACCGCTAGTTTTACTATTCAGTTCATGATAGTGGAGTCATTTCGACTTTGTCCCTTTTTTCTCTTTTGCAATTGTTGAACCTCAAGAATTATCAATTCAGATGTGAACTAGCTCCAATGATCATCAATTATTCAATCAAGTGCATTCTACACATGAAGGTAGCTAGGGCTGGTCATGCTGAAAATCATATTCAGCTCCCTTAACCTCATGAAATGTGATAAGTTTGGGTCATTCACAAGAATAACTCCAACACTTACAGTGGTTTCCCTCAACTCATTGTATTACCTCTTGGAATTCACCTAATAAACAACAATAATCTGGGGGAAATTTCAATCTATTTGGCCTGTCATTGCATGCATGCATGTGCTGGGATGATTGAAGTGCATGGCTACAACCTCACTCCCCCACACTTGAGATGAACATTGTCCTCAATGTTTCTAGTGTTAGGGAGCAACAATAAATCCAACAATGAAGGTAATTGCATGAAGAACATTGTCAAGTAAGGAGAGGGGTTTAGACGACTTCCCTGAAGATCATTCTCAAATTCTTTAATAGTTCTTTTGATAGGAAGCCTCTAGCTGCTAAGAATCACATTAAACTAGAAAGAGAGATCAGCAACTTTATGCAATTAACATCCTAAAAAAAAAACTAACTAAACTCAAAAGCTATGAATGAAAAAAGCAGAAAACAAAAACAAGAGAGTTTATGACTAAAAATCTGAATTGGGTTGCCTCCCAACAAGTGCTTGTTTTTTGTCTAAAGCTTGACCTTCTAGTGAGGTGATGACTGTTGGACTAAAAACATCCACCAACCTCATCATCAATGACACCTTATGAGCTAAAGTTGTCATGTGTTTTCGAGACACCCTCAACAGTTTTTCTCTTTGCAAAGGGCTCAAATCTGCTTATATGATTACTGGTAGTACTGATGGAGCCTCTAAGAAAGCATACTCTAGATGTGGAGGGGGTTGCTTCAGCTCAAGGGAGGGTGGCTCTTGGGTTGAAGGCTTGCTTATTGGTATTGGCGGGGTATCCAAGCCATCCAACTTGAGACACTCTTTCCCTTGAAAATGTGGATTGGCATTCAGGTATGCTGCCATTCCTTGCACCTCTTCATTCTCCTCCCTTGCAGCTCCTCCCTCTTGTATGCCAAGCTCAAGGGTGTTGGCCACCCTGCTAACCTTGCTTTCAGCCCTTGCCTTCTCCTTCACTTCAGTACTCACTGGTAGAGTGCTCGGTATGCTTGCTGAAACCAATTGTGCCAACTGCCCGACTTTCTTCTCCAAGTTCTTTATTGCTGCTTCTTGGATCTGAAATCTTGTTTTGGCATGAGCTATGAAATTGGTCATCAGCTTCTCTAGGTCAGACTTATTTTTCGGCTAATATAATTTTTAGGGGAAGGGCTTCAACACATGCTGATTTGGTCATGACTGATTCAAGTATCCTCTCCATCCGGGGTTAAAGGCAAAAGGGTACTGACTGTATTGCTGCCTTGGAAAGTGGCCAACAAGGCTTACCTATTCTGGAGGCTGCATGAACTGATTGCCAACTTGGCATTCAGTACTGATAGGGCCTCTCCCACACCAATCGCAAGTCATGGACTGCACATGCATGGCTGCCATCTGCATCTCATCTATTTTATTGCTGATTACACCTATTTGCACACATTGTGAAGACCTTGCTGCCTTCCAACTTGTTCTCTTTTGGAAAGCCATTGATATTGGTTGCTGCCATCTCCTCTGTCAAAGTACTAAAGAAAATAATATACACTAATCAAAGAAAGCAATCTATCAAACAATCAACAATCCTAAGAAATAGAGACTGTTAAACACTAATATAGCAGCAATCTACAAAACAAAGGGAACAACAATCTACCTAAAAAGAAAAACCTCAAGAAAAAGAACAATCAGCAAGCTGAAAGCTAATATAGATAGATCTGAAATCTAATATACAAGCTTGAATCAGAGAAATAGCCTATCAAATCAAGAAGACTGCACACTACCGAAACAAGAACAGCAGCCTAAAGATTTATGATTTCTGATTTCAGCAATGAAGGTCAATGCACACAGATATGAACTATAAGATTTTTATAAAATATACAGAACTAGAAATCAGCTACACTACTAAAACTAGAACAGCAACCTAAGACTAAGCAATTTAGCAATAGGAAATAAAACTACTTCTATCAAGACTAACAAGACTAATAAGACAAGCAACCTAAAAAATTTTATCAAATCAGCAATCTATCAACTCAGGTCTGAAATCTATAATAACAACCTATTGAGTTATACCTACAAAACACAAGTCTAAATTCTATCAAATCAGCAAAGTAACCTATAGTATCAAGAAACTACACTCTACCGAAAACAAGAATCAACTATTTTTTTGTGTGTGGGCAGATCTGATTTCTGATTTCAGCAATGAAGGTTAATGTGTACAGATCTGAACTACACTATTTTTATGGAGTATACAGAACAACAATTCAGCTATACTACCAAGACTATCGACAATAGGGAAGAAAACTACTGATATAAGTAATGAAGGTTACTATATACAGATCTGAATCCTACTACAGATCAGAAATCTCTCAAGTCAGAAATCTATCAAATCAGAAATAAAAACTATAACAACAAACTATAGAATTCTTCCTACAAAACACAGATCTAAAATCTACCAATTCAGCAAAGTAACCTATAGAATCAAGAAGCTACATTCTACAGAAACAAGAATAGAAACCTAAGCTAGATGCATTCGGCAAGGAGAAAGAAATCTAAAACTACTGAGACTAGCTAAACTACTGAAACTAGAACAATAAACTAAGACAAAGGCAATTAACAATAAGCAAGAAAACTACTTCTATTAGCAAGGGAAATTACTCTATCTATAGATCATATACAGAAGAAAAAAATCAGATTACCTAGTACAGAATTAGAAGCATTCAGCAAGAAGAAAGAGATTACCTAAATCAATAGTGTAGGTTAGTGTGTGCAGATCTGAACTGTAATGTATAGAACTAGAACTACATCTATCGGCTACACTACTGAACTAGAGTAGCTATATTAGTTTTTTTCACTCTATGTGCTAAGATCAGAATTCTAATTTCAGTAATGACAGTAATGTATATAGATCTGAACCACACTATTTTTATAAAATATGCAAAACTAAAATGCAACTACACTACTAAGACTAAAACAACAATCAAAGATGAAGCAATTCAGCAATGGAAAAGAGAACTACCTAGATCAGCAATAGAGGTTAATGCATACCAATCTGAACTACAATGCATAGAGTTAGAGATCCGATTAATAGTAGCTAATAGTTCCTAATATTGCTGCAATAAGTCCCCGACAACGATGCCAAAAACATGATGCGTATTTGCTACACTAGCAATTGCACTAGCCGCTCAAGTAATAAAGTGATGAATAGAGTATCATTCCCATGATGACTTATGTAGCAACTACTAGTAGTATATCAGCCTACTCTTATCTGATTAGCCAAATTGTAAATTTAATGCAAATCTGAAATCCTAACTACAAAACAATCTCTAAGGAATTGGATCAAACACCTTGTAAACAAATTGAGAAGACAAGCTAACTATGCACATAATTGATTCATTTAATAGATCTCTAGGTCATTCGATTAGATTAGGATTCAGCCTTGGTTTGGTGAAACCCCAAGTTAATGAACAACCTCTCTTAAGTGCATGTTCATTCAATGCATGAGTGATGATTCTTCTTCTCTTGAAGTTGCTTGAATCTCCTTTCTTCTCCTCTCTTGCACCTATCCCTCTCTTCTCCCTTCAAGAATTCAACTCAAAGAGTTTTCTCCCCAAAGGGCTTGAACCATAAGGTGCTGAACATCTTTTTCCTCCAAGAGACCTCCTTAAATAGTTTTTCCTTCAGCTCTCCAAGAATACTAGAAGTTGCCGCCCTTAGCCTCTCTTGAACCTTCTAGAGTTTGCTGTCCCTAGCCTCTCTTGAACCTTCTAGAATTTGCTCGCCCTAGCTTCTCTTGAACTTTCTAGAAGTTGCCGCCTCTAGCTTCTCTTGAACTTTCTAGAAGTTGCTGCCCCTAGCTTCTCTTGGGCTGCAATTTGGGTTGCTTCTTGAGTTGCAAATGGGCCTCCTCCTTGCTGGGCCGAATATGCTCCCTTGGAGGCTGCGGCTAGGCTCTCTCTTTGGGCATCCCAAATAGTGTTGCATGGGTTTTAAGGGTCGAATAGCCATCTTTTGACCTCTCAGCTAGGCCTTGCTCCCAACTGGGCTGAAGTACCTCCAATTTGGCCTGTTTTAGCATGGTTTTATGTTCTTTTTCCCCTAGACTTGTCCCCTTTGACAATTTCCTGAAATCAAGCTAAATTGGGGTAAGATTTCACACAAATCAGCATCAAAACCTTGCATAAACACTAGAATTTGTATGTAAATTGTGCACACATCATTATTATTATCCCCCTACTTATTGGTAAGTTGGAGCATACCGATAAGCATTCTTGCATCCAATTCAATAGTATTATTTGTACTTGGCTATGGATCGAAAGCATTTGTATTGAGCCAACTTTTCACTCTCTTTGTGATTCAGCCCCCCTGTCTTTTGATAGGTTGGTTTTTGTCAAGGGGCAGCTTTGTGCTCAATTGATTGGAAAAGTCCTCAGCCCCCTACCTTTCGACAGGAAGCGGCTTGTAAAAAGATAACTACTATATAGCGGAATCTGAGTTTCCAGCCCTCCTTCGATTAAGGGAGATCTGTCCAATATGAAATTTAGCCCCTTGTTTCACGATAGGGAAATGCTTTGTCAAAGATATCTGAAGAATTGGTTTTGATTTTCAGCCTCCCTGCCTTTGGCATAGTGTTTCCATTGTGAAATACATAAGATGAATCTATGGGGGTTCATTTGGGTGTAGCGACTTTCTGCATTCACCTGCTAGTTGGGTTGGTGGAGAAGTCATTAGGCACGGGTGATGTGGCATTTATCATTTCATTCTCATAGCTGTCGTCTTGCATTAATTTAATGCGGGCATGTGTGTAGCTCAGGGATTAAGTGTGATTTTCTTGGTGGCGGTTGCTGATGTGGCAGTACATTTAAATTAATTCACCGATTGTTCCACCTTTTTTGAAGGTATGTTTGTAATTTCCCTTGGCATACTTTTCGGTTGAGTGACAGCAAGGGAAATGTAATCATTTCCTTTCATCTTCTTCGACAACATTTGGAATTCTAGACTCGTGCGAAGCCTTTATAAAAGGGCAATGTTTGGGACCCATCTATGCTTCTTGTTTGCCTTCTTCCTTGGAGTCAATTTTGCTCTCTTTGCATCTGTATTTCTCCTTCTGAGTTTGATTCCCCCTTGCATTTTCTATATTTTTTCTGATTTCATAGATGACCCCTCACTAACAAAAGAAATTTGAATGCCCTTTCATCGAGTTTGTTAGGGTTGTGGACATGACAGAGATGTTGTTTGAGCTTGAGGCTGCCAAGATGGCTGATGGGGGGAAGGGTTTCTGGCCTCCTGCCCTAGTGTCTAGGGGTAAGGATGGGGTTTTTGACAATGTCAAAGGGTTGTGGACACGACAGTTATCCTGACTGTTCCATATCATTCTGGTGCCACGAGCCTAGGACAGATGCTTCGAAGTCACCGGTAAATTGTTCTAGTTTGGCGTAGTACATTTTGGATAACCCCATATTTTGTCGATTGCTTCGAGAAGCCAATCTCATCCATTTGGTGCATTGTTTCATGGACCTCCCTGGCAAGGAAGGGGTTAGTTATATGAAGCCCTTGCTAGTGAAGGGATGAGAGATCCATCATATTGATGGCTGAACCCTGTAGGAAGGTTGGGCGAAATTTCAAAAATTTCTCTCTCTCCCATGTGGAAATCGCATTCCCTATTTCAGAAAACTGCATTTTCAAGGATCAATCTTGAAACCAAAACAAACCAGATCTGAAACCAAAAGGGAGTAAAGGGATATACCAGATATGGAGTAATAGTAAACCCCCAATGAAGGTGTTCGCAGCCAAGGAGAAGACCTAAGACTGCTTCCACCAAAGATGACATTGTGAGAGGTGAAGCAAAATCAGCAGGACGGTTCTTCACCAAGAATCGAATTCTTCAACAAGAATATAATGGAGGGCTGGTCAGCACGACTTCAGATTGCCTCTTCTAGCAAAAGACAATATCAAGAACTGTTCTTGATCACTCCCACTGGTGGAGATCGAACTAGGTAGGGCGATAAGAGTAGGAACAAAAGAAAAAGATAGAAGCAATTGAACTGTATATTGTCTTCTCTCTTAATTCAGCAGACTATCTAATGTATCTATTGTATCTTTATTGGTTCACCCTACTCTTCTATTTATAGCCTTAAAGAGAGATTCTCCTAATCCTATTAGGAGTGATGAGACCAAAACGAACCCTAATTTTATCCCCTAATATTCATTCTTTTACATTTATTTATCACTTAAATGGACTCATTACTCTTGTATTTCGATTTAGGGCAATAAAGAAGGCAATTGGAAGAAAACAGGACAAACCGGGTGATTTTGCACAGTTTCGGCGATAGTCAGTAATCTGGGCCTAACTCTCAATTCCGGACACCGAATTGGACAATTCAAGAAGAATTAGAAAGAAGAAAGGAAGGCCCACAACTTTTATGTTTTGGGTTTTGACAGATTCGGCCCGCATCGAGTACGAAAACGAGCCCAAAGTCGGAGCAAGTTCGCAGCCAGGCCCATTTCACAACTTAAGCCCAACTCGCAGAAGTAGCTTGAAGCAGCCCAACTCGAATTCAAGAGTTAAGAGTCTGAATTTCGAATGTAATCTCCAAGGAGAGAGTTTTATCAGATCTAAATTCTTGAATGTAATCCTAGAGAGATAAGAAGATTGAGATTAGAGCATTAGATAAGAGATAGGATAGGATTAGTTCAAGATAAGATCAAAACTCCCTAAGGATAAGATGATCTCCTAGAAGGAGTTGGAAAACAGCCCTCTCCTTTGGCTATATAAAGAGGGGGGCGAACCAGCTCTAGAAATCACTCAATCATTCATCAATCAAGCATCAAGCAACTCAAGAAGATCAGTTCGGCCATGGAGAAGAAAAGCATGGAGATTGCGCAGATCATGAGCAGCTAAGCTTCTTTTTTCTGGTTCAAGGGGAGAGGTTCGATTGTATCATTGTGAGGTTCTGTAGTTAATTTATTTTCTTGCTTTTTAATTCAAGTATTCATTGATTCTTGTGCATATTTTTATTGGATGTTAATGTTAATTAGTCTGACAAACTGAATTAATGTTGATTTTCCTACTGCTATCCATGATTTCGGTGATCCGTAATTGTCACGAATAATGGTACAAGTAGCAATTAGGTTGATATCTTTTTGGGTCAATTGTTCGTGACAGTCTTTGACCAATGTTTTAACATGGTTCAACCTAAAAGAATTGATGGAACAAAATTCAGTAATTCCAGCTATCTCAATTATTGTTATTTTGGTTTAACTGTTTTCACAAATCTTAATGCTATCATTGTTTAACATGGAACGCTATCGTACCCAGTTGAGTGGTGATAAGTGTTGATCGAATGCTGGGTTTGGTCAATTGAATTAGGAAAACATAAGGTTTATTATGGCTAACCTAATAAATATAAGGTTAAATGCTTGAATTGCAAGAATGCTGAATTGTACTTAGGATCGATGGCCAATCGATTCAACCCGAACCCTTGAACCAGAATTCGGTAAGACTGATTTTCTCTTGTTTGTTTAGTTTGTTATTCTTTTAATTTTAGTTATTTAATATTCCCACACAATTACTTTATCCATTCGGCTAAGAGATTACTGATTTGCTCCCTGTGGGATTCGACCTAGAACCACTTTTATTGCAAATATTTTATTGTGGGACTAGTACTAATTTTGAGGGCTTCGACAAACCCGCCAAGGAGTTTCCTAATCCAAATCTTTTATTTGGATCTGGACTCAATTTTAAGAGATAAGGATAATCCCTTATCTTATCTGTAGATAAAGATCAACCTTCCTAATCAAGTTAGGAGTTTCTTGATCCAAATCTTTATTTGGATCTAGACTCTTTGAGTGGATAGGGGTAATCCTTTATCCTATCTACTAATCCAAATCCTAGAACCGCCCTCATTTAATTAATCATATTAAGCCACTTCGAATTGGGCTTTAGGCTTATTAAGTCCATGTGCTCACTCAACCTCTTAATCTTCTGCCCAGTTGGCTATCATTGTATGGCATGAGACCCAAACATTGATCTATACATCAGCCACATGGTTCAGCCCAACCTCTGCTACAAGGCTTGGCCGAATTCACTATAGGAGACAGTGAACCCTTGAGTCCATCACCATGAACTCTTAATGGCCCCAACATTTACACTAAATGGTCCTTGGGTTAAGCCACCTTATAAAAATGCAAGGACTGTAGGCGGATGCAAGATTAGTCCATCAGGTATTACCCTCAATCGTCTTACACTTAACCTCTTATCCCATATGATCAAACACTACTCGACAAGAGAGGACCTCTCCCTCGGTTGCAAGGTACAATGCTGCACTCTCTACTCACATGGATCCTAAGAATTAAAACTTTTTGCAAACATTTTGAAGCCATAATATTATATATATAAATATATTTTGCAAAACAAATTTCAACGGTTGAAATCAACTGCTGGCAGTTTTGGTTTCCATCATAGAGAGTGCATCCCCGATCATTCACTTTGTCCGACAAAGGGGTTGATCCTATCACTATGATCACCCACTCAGATGAACTCTCAGACTGTCCCAACATACCCAGGTTTTGACCTCCTCTAAGGATCTCACTTATTGGCATATCAAAGACAGCCCAATCCGACACCTAGTGAAGTATCACAATTGAGTCTAGGGGTCAGGTGTAACATTTCAGTTTTTCCCATCTATTTCCAAGGTCCAGGGAAATACTGAAATTTTGGTCCGATTCAAGGTTTCAAGAAAACCCACACTGTATGTATCTCAGGTCTCACCCTAGGAGCTGAGACAGGCCACCCCAACCAACTTGGTGACACATCAGTGTTAGCCTTGGCAGGATAAATCTCCCCGAATCTATCCAATGACTATGAATATTCTAAACTAACATGAGTCTCATATGTGTCAAGTTTAAGGGTATTACACAGAAACACACCATAATAACATGAATCAAATATGTACTTTATTCATTTACATTAAATGTCATAATGTACATCATTCTGATTGGAGCTAAGGGCACACACTGCCTAACAGTTAGACCATTGGTGTTGCTATACTTACATGTTCATGGGTGCCTTTGGCGAGTTTGGTGTAACTATTGAGGATGTTACCACTCTTTAGGCTCTTCTAGTTGGTGTTACAGTGCCTGCACAACATCTTCAATTCGTCAAGTCTGTTTCGACTAACTTGATTGATCTTTGCACGAATCTATTGGAGGAGATCAAGGTTTTCAAATCACAGGTGGACGAGTCGACCATCCATGTGTGGCCTATTAGTTTGAGGCCAACAGCCAGGGTGATGTTACGGTTAGAAGAGGGAATAGCCAGTGCCACCTTGCAGTGTTCATTTTATATGTGGCTTCTAGATTCCTTTTCTTGGGTACCCCAGCTTATGGTCTTCATACAGTTCTGGTTCCACTTGCAGGTCAGTTGCCATTGACCTCTATCTTCTTAGGGTACCTGTTTGATCAGATGGACGACACTATCCTTCAGATGATGGATCCTAGCTACAAGCAGCATTGCAACTACGCTTTTTCCCCTTTTTATTTACGTTTGCCTGTGAACGTCTAGCGTGTTGTCATAGGCACCCAAAAATAAAACATATACTCGTGAGAATAAAATGTAGTAGTGCGTTCTCACAGAGAGTATCTAACCTGAATTATGTGCTATGTGAATCAAAGATGGAGGGGGGGTGTGTAACGAAAATCAGATTTAAAATAAGGAAAAATAGAATTAGTAAAGAATGCAATTTAAATGAGAATTTAGGTAACTTCGAGTGCTGAAATTAATCAAGGAGCAAATCTTGGTCTAGGATAACATCCACCATCAGAATTACACTACTGCTCATCGATGCAAAGATAAATCAATTCAAACTTTGAATATTCATCGTAGGAATTAATTTTCTACATCTTCCTACTATCAGTTAATCGGAAAACACGCGATCCTCTTAACCCTTACTACTGAACAACCCCTAAACAAGTGTTAAAGATTTAATCCAGTAATAGCATTAAACATTAGAGATCGATGAAGCTAAACAACACAAGCACAAGCGGTTGCATTTAATTTAGTTGACTGTTCTTCCTAGGATCTAACAATTTCTGACGTAGCAAATCATTAAACCATAGTTGCTTTGTAAATTAGAGGGATCAAAGAATTATGGATTTGATATCTAATTTAGCAATAAATTGTAACGAATAATAAACTAGTAGGCCTTCCTAGCAATCAAATGAAATAATCATAGATATAAACATAGAAGAACATTTGATATCCAAAGCATGAATTAAATAATAAAAACCAAATTAGATCTCACAGTTTGGTGGATTCTGAGCCTACAAAATCTCCTAAAATTCCTCTAAGTCAACCTACAAGTCTGACTTATCCAGGAAAGACTCAAGATAAAACAATGTTCTTGTGTGAGTGGGAGAGTGATGAAATCGCGAATGAAAGCTTCAAGGCCAAGGAATGTCTTCAACACATCACCAGTGCAGTTTCAGAGAATTCGGGCCCAATTTTGATATCGATACATTCCGAATCTATCAAAACTCAAAACAAGAAAGTTTTATAAATTTTCCTTATCTTTCCAATGCATCTTGAATCATCTCATTCGGAGTCCGGATGAGAGGGTTATGCTCAATCTACCACACGGCGCCGAAACTGTATAAAATGACCCGATTAGCCTTGTTTTTCACCTAACGCCTATTTTTGTGCCTTAAACCAAAATATAAGAACTATGAATTCATTTGGGCATAAAATAAACATAAAAGACTAATTATTAAGGGAGAAAAATATGATATTTTTTGTTCTCATCAACGTCACCAACTGAGTGTTACACCTAGTAATCTTACTTCAATGATCGTCATCAATGCCACTTTGGAAGGGGATTCGTATGAAGAACAAACTCTAGGTGTGTGCAGGGGCAAGCATTGGCTCCGTGCTAAGAGGTTGAGGCAATTCAGAGTAGCCAAAATTGAGTTGAAGTTGTTCTCCGCTGATAGCTCTGTTCTGAGGCCATACGTTACGGTCATCCCCAACTCCATGCCATTCTACAATGGTGTTAGCATTCCAGAGGGTGGTGACTAGCAATACGCAATGGAGGTTAGTCATCCCCTTGTCCATGTAGCGCGTCTCATGTTGTGGCTTGGGGTTATTGCCTATATCAATCGTGCTGATGAGACGCAGTTGACGACTTATCATCCTGGCCAGGTTCTCTGGCTGTTTGGCTACAACTGGATGGGGTCACAGTTTTTGAGGTCTTCATGCGAAGATGTGTTTTGGAGCCAGCATCATGAGCTTGCGTTCCCAAGTATTTTGCAATTCCCTCTCGTCGATTTTAAGAGGGTCAAGGAGGGCAAGTCTCTGCACTTGTCATATCTTTGCTCACTGTTTAGCAGGATGTAGTTGTTTATGGCTGTGATAGGATTGGGCCCACACCCTATCCACTCAGAGAATCCAAGATCTAAATGAGATTTAGATTTGGAAACTTCCTAATTAGATTAGGAGCTAGCTGATCTAATCTGCAGATAAGATAAGGATTATCCCTTATCTTAAAGGGACTTCTAATCTAGATATGATTTAGGTTAAAAACTCCTAATGGGATTAGGAGCTGATCCCTTTAAATCTATCAAAGGAAGAGGGGGCGGCAGCCTTTAGACACACAATCACCAGCAATAGTCTTGTCTTCAGAGTTGAGATCACAGAAGAGATAATTCTGCACCCTGCAATTACTCTCTAGCCGCCTCCTTCCTGCAGCCGCCACCTATAGCAGTTCGATCTCCATTGCTTGGGAGAAATCAAGATTGGATCATGATTCCAATCTTTTGGAGAAAAGATAGGTAGGAGTTGTATTCACAAGCCGTCCAGGTGATTCTTGGGAATGATCAAGTTCTTAGGAAGAACACTACTGATTCTGCTCCACCCTGCACTGCGCCATCTTCAGTGGGAGCAGATTTTGGATCCTACCTTGGGCGTGAACACCTCCATTGAGAGATATTGTTTTTCTGTATCAGGTATTATCTCTCCCTACTCATTTTGGTTCAGATCTGGTTCAGTTTATGATTCAAGAATGATCATTGAAAATATGATTTTCTAAATAGGGAATTCGATTCCCAATTGAAGGGAGAGAAAAATTTTTGAAATTCGCCCCCTTTATTCCGCAATCTTGGGCGTCCATGTGATGGATTTCCTATCCCTTCATGATCAACAGAAGATAATGTGGCAATATGAAGAGGAGGACAAAAAGATTACGGAGATTGAGGCACAATGCCAAAGTCTAGAGGAGATAACTCGCATGAGGGATGAGTGGCTCAAAGTATAAGTTTTTGATATACTCTTGTATTCTGTAAAACTGAATGGTGTTGTTTAATGAAATGATCATTTTATACATGTTTTTGTATGTTTATTTGAATTCATTGTGGTTGTTGCCCCCTTGTATACTTATGAGATAAGAGGGAAGGATACTGGTGGGTCTATTGGGCTGATTGCAATGCAGTGAGCTCCGGGAAGCTCATGGCCATCTCAAAAGAGTTGGAGCCGCCACCCATTTTTCAAAGGAAATGGGGCCTCATTTTCAGGTTTGAAAAGCTCGATTTAAATCTTTGATAGTGACTCCGTTTTCTATGGGAAAGGCACACAACCAAGAGATTTCAGGTCCCAAGGATTGGGAGAGGGAAGGTATTAGGCTCCCCTCTCTCCAAGCTGTTGTAGCAGCTCAATACGGGAGTTGTTCAAGCTTAGCTTTTTTTTTGAAAAAACAAAAATGGTTGCAAGAATTTCTTAAATTTGGAGGAAC
Source organism: Nelumbo lutea (assembly GCF_056320005.1). NCBI lineage: Eukaryota > Viridiplantae > Streptophyta > Magnoliopsida > Proteales > Nelumbonaceae > Nelumbo > Nelumbo lutea. Next base: position 66,286,923 of record NC_142687.1, on the reverse strand, counting down.
ATGCTTTCAGTTCCTCCTAAGACTGATTTTGAGGTGATGTTATCGGGTCTTAGGTACTATTTCCCTAAGACCATCGCCTCTCTGCCTCTACTCTTAGTCAAGAAGAAATTGAAAATGATGGTTCTCCAACATTTCAGAACCTCAAGCAACCCAGAAAAACTAAAGAAGACTTACCTTTCATATGTTCCTTGACGGGAGTTTTCCAACAACTAGGGATGCGAATGAATGAAGTTTAGATGGGTTCTTGAGCTAGGGAGTGTTCCTGGTTGCAGCAACCTCTGCTTGAAGGTGGAGGAGATGAGTTTAGAATCTGATGTTCAGAGCACCTCTAGATTTTGGGTGAACAAAAGGCATCATATAGTCTGGAAGAAAGCTTTCTTCTCTCTCCTTTTCTCTCCAGGAGCCTCTCTTAGGTTTCCTTCCTCTATCTTTCCCTTTCTTCCCCTAGTCCCCCCCCCCTTTGAGCTCAAATTAGATCAATATTTATAGTGAAAGGGAGGGGGGTCAGGTCTTAATTCATTTAGTTATAGTGCCTCTCGTGTTCGACCTTGAAACAATCTTTCCAATAGCTGAAAGGACTTCAAATGAAAATTAAGCAAGGCAAAAGCTAGGCTAGGCATTTTTTGTGTTGAAATAGGGGATGAGGCTTGAAGTTGGCTTCAAGAATTTTGGGGTTTCAAGCAAACTGAGTGTGTTATAGGAGTTGGGAAACTTTCTTTTAGTTTTCTCCCTTTCTCTTTTCCTCTCTCTCTCAAGGGACCTCTCTTGGGTTTCCTCCTCCTTGGTCTCCCCCTCAGGTTCCCTCTCTTTTGCCCCCTTTGGAGCTCGAATTAGGTCAGTATTTATAGAGTAAGGGAGAGGGTCAGGTCTGAACTAGTTCAGCTATAGTGACTGGGTTTCAACAGAGGTTTTTCACAAAAATAGACAAAGATTCTTCAAGGAAATGGATGTCCAGTCAAGCTTTCTTGTTTGGTGAAATATTTTCTTGGATTTGGGGGTGGTTTTCATGGGTTTTTTGCATCCAATGGGAGCTTGGGGCGTGTTAGACATTGCAGTCTCGTATTTGGGGCTGTCAGTGGTAGAAAATGTAAATTTGATATACTTTTTAAAGCTATTTTGCCTTTTCTTGGTCTTAAGTAAGGGTCTATTTGGTATTTTGAGCTTTTTGGGTCTATTAGGCTCTGTTTGATTGGTACAAGTGTTTTAATGAGTCAAGAATGGGTTTAACATAAGCCATCACCTTTTTAAGGTTTCAGGTTGGGCTAGATGATGTGGCAATTTAATCTGGTGCGTCGGAATGGTATCTTTCTGGTTTAACAATCAAATAAATGATTCAGGATGTGAAATTTGGCATCTTTGGGTTTTTTGGGTCTTTGAACATAGTGGTGAGGTCTGATCGAACAAATTGGGTAGGGACGATTGAGACCTATGGCTGACAATTTCAGATCAATGAGATTTGCTGAAATAGAACCTTTGTTTGATGAATGGTCAAATGGGGGAATTTTGGGATGGAATTTGGTGGGTTGGCACTTTTGGTCATCCTAAATCTAATGGAAGTGATGGATCTATGATCAGAGGTGTAGATTGACTGATTTAATTCAGATCATAGTCTTAGCTTATGGTTTTCCAATCAATGAAAGGGTCCAAAATGGAATCTTACATTTTCAATGGTCAAACATAAGTGTTTGGTCGTGAAATTTGATATACTAGGGTTTTTTTGGATTTTTAAACATAGTGGTAAGGTCTGATTTGTATGTGAAGTTGGGATGATGGATGGTAGGCTCTAGTTAATGAGATTTATTGGAATAGATCTAGACTTAATGGGGGGTTAAACAAGGGAATTTTGAGCTACAATTTGGTAGGTAGGCATGGATTTGGGTGAAGAGTCATGTGGATGGTTCTGATATAAGAAATATATGGTCAATCTTGGTAATTATTCAGGGCCATCCAAATGAGATCTTGATTTTTTTCGGTTGGTTGTTGAAGATTTGTGCTGGGATTCACTTGTTGATTATTTCATAGTGATCTTGGGGTGATGGATATGTTGGATTTGATTTTGGAGGAGTTGAAATTTGGATATCGCATAAGTTGGGGCCATTAGAAAAGAAGTTGACATGATGAACGGTGGATCTTTAGAGTTTAGTCATGAAAATTGATGTGTAACTAAGTTATAGTTTTTCAAGTCTGGGGGGGATGTCTGATCCAGGTTCTTGTTTGTCTTGTGGATTGTGTCAAAGGAGGGTTTTTCAGGTTTGGGAAGTTTCAAGTTGATCTGGTTGTGTTTCAAGTTTTGGGAGTACAAAAGGGGAGTACAAAGAGGTAGGGTAGAGATCGAGCAAAAATTGAGTGCTAACAGCTGCCCCTCTTTGTTAGAGGTAGCAAGTTGCCAAACAACAAAGAAAAAGAAGCATACGAAGATTTTCATGAGGGCCAAGAGTTTAGAGGAGATTTTGCTACTGGAATTTCATTCAAGGTTGAAGTTGATGTAGTGCAAAACCTTTACTTGGAAGGTGTTGTATCGCCTCAAGCCTTGGAAGGCAATTGTAACTGTCAAACAAACACAAGAAAAACATAGTGGTGCCATCCACAAAATATCTAGCATTAGTTGATGTTTGATTTTTTTTATGTTTTCTTGCATATGTTTTGAAGGATTTGATATTTTTTAATATGGGATGAAGCTCGTTAAGTTTTTTTTTTAAGGATTTCTAATTTGTTATTTCTTGGATGTCTATAGGTTAAGTTTGTGTGTGTTTGACCTTTTTTTGTTGTGGCATTTGAATTGATGACATGGATTTTTTTTTACTAATTTATGTTTTTGAAGATCGCATTTTTTATATGACTAAGTTGATCTGGATTTTGGTTTTTTTATTTGAGTTTTTTATAGGTCTTGATTTTGATTTAAATATTTGATGAATTTTGAATAATTAATTTTTTGGGGTTTCATTTGATTTAAATATTTGATGGACTTTGGCTCTCGATTTTGATTTTTGAAATTGGTTATTTGATTTGAATATTCTTATGGTTTTTGAAGTTTTATGGATTTTGATTTTTGAAAATATTTGATTTTATGGGTTTTATTTGATTTAAATATTTGATGGGCTTTGGCTTTAAAATATTTGATGGTTTTTTACTTTTGATTTGAATTTTTATGGGTTTTAATTTTTGAAAATATTTGATTTTTTATAGGTTTTATTTGATTTAAATATTTGACGGACTTTGGCTATTGATTTTGATTTTTGAAATTGGCTATTTGATTTGAATATTTTATGGTTTTTGAATTTTTATGGGTTTTTATTTTTGAAAATATTTGATTTTTATGGGTTTTATTTTATTTAAGTATTTTTGAAATTGGCTATTTGATTTGAATATTTGAAGGTTTTTTACTTTTGATTTGAATTTTTATGGGTTTAATTTGATTTAAATATTTGATGAACTTTGGCTTTTGATTGGGTATTTGATTTGAATATTTGACCTTTGACTTTAATTTTTATGGGTTTTGATTTTTGAAATTGATTTGAATATTTGATGAATTTTGGCTTTTGATTGGCTATTTGATTTGAATATTTCATGGTTTTTTACCTTTGATGGACTTGGCTTTTGATTAGCTATTTGATTTGCATATTTGATGGTTTTTTTACCTTTGACTTGGATTTTATGGGTTTTGATTTTTAAAATTTGATTTGAATATTTGATGGATTTTGACTCTTGATTTGAATTAGTTGTTTGATTTATGGATTTAAAATGTTTGATGGAAGTTTACCAACTAAATATGGATTTTGATTTTTTATATTTGAGTTTTTACGGGTTTTGATTTTTTAATTTAGTTATTTAAAATGTTTGACAAAAGTTTATAGGTTTTGATTTTTCCTTGTTTTTTGAGTTTGTTTTGATTTTTCAAAACATTTGATGGAGGTTTAATATGGATTTTGTTTTGGGTTTTTATGGGTTTTGATTTTTGAAAGGATTTTGATTTCTGTTTGTTTTTTTTATGTATTTCGGTTTTTGTCTTGGGATGGATTTTCATTTCTGTTTTAGGTTTTTACAGGTTTTGATTTTGAACATATTTGATGGATCTTGATTTTTATTTTGGGTTTTTTATAGGTTTCGATTTTTGAAATTAGTAGTTCGATTTTGAGTTTTTATAGGTTTTGATTTTTGAAAGTATTTGATGAAAGTTTAATATGGATTTGATTTTTTTACGGGTTTTGATTTTTAATGTTTGATGTTGAAATCATTTTGAAAACTTAACAAAGGTCTTGTGATTGCTATAGTGTGTGTTGTCATTCTGACAGGTAATAAGATCCCTTCAGATAGGAGTTACTGCACATTAAAACTTTGATAATTCAAGCGACAAAAACTATGTGGTGCAAAGTGTACGATGTTAAAGTAAGTCTAATGCCCCCAGCAATGGTTTGGATGTCATAAAAGGTGGTTTGAGGATAAGGTGGTCTGGTCACAATGTTAGACAGTTTTTGTATGCCCTTAGCTTCAATCTGATTTGATGTACTTTTGTTATTTAGTGGAAATAAATAAAGTGCATGTTTGATTCATGTTGTTTGGTTTAATTCAGTGTAAAACCCTAAAACTGGACATTTATAGAGATTCATGTTAGTTTTAAATGTTCATAGCTGTTGGATAAGTCTGGGGAGATTTATCCTGCCAAGGCTGATGCTGATGTGCCACCAAGTGTTGGGATGGCCTGTCTCAGCCATCAGGGTAAGACCCGAGGCACATGCAGTATGGGATTACTTGAATCCTTGAACCGGACCAGATTTCCAGTCTTGCCCTGGACCTTGGAGATAGATGGGCAAAACTGGAAAGCTACACCTGACCCCTAGACTCGATTATGACACTTCACTAGGTGTTGGATCAGGTTGCCTTTGATATGCCAATCAGTGAGATCCTTAGCGGGGATCAAAACCTGGGTATGTTGGGGCAGTTTGAGAATTCATCTGAGTGAGTGATCATAGTGACAGAATCAGTCACTTTGTCGGACAAAGGGTAATGATCGGGAATGCACTCTCTCTGATGGAAACCAAACTGCCGGCAGTTGATTTCAATCGTTGGAATTTTGTTTTGCAAAATTAATATATTTATATATATATATATATATATATGTACGGTTTCAAATTATTTGCAAATGGTTTTAATTCCCGGGATCCATGTGAGAGGAGAGTGCGGCACTGTTCCTTGTAGCCGAGGGAGAGGTCCTCTCTTGTCGGGCAGTGCTTCATCATTAAGGGCTGAGAAGTTAAGTGTAAGACCATTGAGGATAATACCTGATGGGCTAATCTTGCACCTGCCCACAGTCCCTGGGTTTTTATAAGATGGCTTGGCCCAGGGACCACTTAATGTAAGTGTTGGGCCCATAGGGTCCATATGATGGACTCAAGGGGGTCATTGAGTTTTTCAGTGAATTTGGCTGGGCCTTGTATTAAAGGCTGGGCCGAACCCATGTGGCTGGTGTGTAGATCAATGCTTGGGTCCCACGCCATACAAAGAAGCCCAACTGGGCAGCAGATTGGAAAGTAATTAGACACTGAACACTTAATGGGCCAGAAGCCCATTTCGAGGTGGGCTGATATGATCACCCATCCTTGGGGCGAATCTGAGATTAATGTTAGTATAAGGATTGGGCCTTTAGCCTTATCCACTCTTGGAGACCAAATTCAAATTAGATTTGAATCTGGTAACCTCCTGATAAGATCAAGAGTAAGCTAACTTTATCTACAGATAGGATTAAGATTATCCCCTATCCAAATACCGATTTGGATTGGGATAACTCCTAATTAGGAGGATTCTTAATCAAGAAGAAAGGAGGAGAAACCAAAAAAAAAAAAAAAAAAAAAGAGAAATATCAGATTTCGAACCACCTTGAAGAGATATAGGATATCTCCTGCGAATTGAGATAGGATCTCATTTCATACTCCAGAAAAAGAAAAAAAGGCAGTTCAGCCTTTTCGCCTTTAGAGTTCTCCTCCTGCCGCCGCCATCTCCTTTGCAAGATTAGATCTTTGCAGAAAAGAAAGTCAAGAAATCTGTTCTTGACATCAGTCTTGCAAGAAAGACTGGAATAGATTCAGTGTTTAGTGCTTCCAGAGGATACTTGCGAAGGATCCAGTGTGTAGGACACACTCTGCTGGTTCTGTTCCATCCACAGCTGTGTCATCTTCAGCAGGAACGGATCTTGGAGCATTCTTTGGGCGTGAACACCAACTTTGGGAGATACTGCTTCTCCGGATCAGGTATATTCCTCCCATTTATCTTTTGGTACAGATCTGGTTTGATTATGGTTCAAGTAGGATCCTTGAATATTGTATTCTAAATTTAGGGAATATGATTCCCAGTTGGGAGAAGGTAGGAAATTTTTGAATTTCGCCCACCCATTCCGCAACCTTTATGGCGTCCATTAGATGGATCCTACCATTCTTTCACACAACTCATCAAGCTTTATTTTCTTCTGGACATACTGCCACTCATCGGGGGAAAAGGATCTTTCAATTCAATAGTTGATCTTAGGAATGACCGAACTAAAAGTTTTTTCTCTTCTTTGAGTGATTTTCTTGAAGGTATCTCACATGAGATTTTTTTTTTTGGATTATGCCAAGTGACTTCTTTTGATTGACTCTAATATTTTGCACAAGGTGATAGATTTTGATAGTAAGAGATTATGCTAGAGAGATTTTGAAGGCAAACTGCACAAAGCGAGAAATTTTGATGATTTTTTTGGGTATTCGATTATAACCGAAGGCGAATCGCATAAAGTGAGAGATTTGATGATGGGTATTCGATTATGCCCTAAGGCGGATAACACAAAGAGAGAATTTTTTATGATATTTGATGGGTATTCGATTATTCCCAAATGTGGATCGTACAAAGCAAGAAATTTTGATGATATTCAATGATATTCGATTATGCCCAAAGGCGGATCACATAAAGTGAGAAATTTTGATGATATTTGATGGGTATTCAATTATGCCCAAAGGCAGATCACACAAAGCGAGAGATTTTGATGATATTCGATTATGCCCAAAGGCGGATCGCACAAAGCGAGAAATTTCGATGATATTCAATGGGTATTAGATTATGCCCAAAGTCAAATCACATAAAAAAAGAGATTTCGACAATATTCGGTTATGCCCGAAGGCGGATCACACAAAGCAAGAAATTTTGATGATATTCGATGGGTATTCGATTATGCTCGAAGGCAGATTGCAAAAAGCAGAGATTTTTTTATGATATTTTATGAGTATTCGATTATGTCCGAAGGTGGATCACACAAAGTGAGAAATTTCAATGATATTCGATGGGTATTCAATTATGCCCGAAGGCAGATCGCATAAAGCGAGAGATTTTAGTGATATTAGATGGGTATTCAATTATGCCCGAAGGCGGATCACACAAAGCGAGAAATTTCGATGATATTCGATGGGTATTCGATTATGCCCAGAGGTGGATGGATTTGGATGATTTAAATGAAAGAAAGTTGGATGGTTAATGACTTTTGGATTTAGATGAATGCAACTTGCTCAGGAGGATTATGAAGATGATGAAAGATTTTTGGATGATGAAGGAGATTTGTACGAAAAATTTTTAGACTAAAGATTCTTGAATTTTCTGGAAAACATTTGGATGATTTGAAAACAAATTTTTGGATGCTTTAGATGGAAAAAAAAGTATGCTATTGAGCTTTTCACTATGCGACGATGCAAGATTTTCTTTTTTTACCACAAGGGACTTTGATGCCACAAGGGACTTTAAAACAGATTGGATGATCAAACAATGATTTTTATGCCATAGTGTAGGAAATGATATACCCATCTGAAAGCTTGATGATTTTAAAAAGCAAGGTAAATGAGTGAAGACCCTTAATGTGGTGTGAGATTTGATAGCAGAAACACTGTTGGTTTTAGAGATATGTGTCTTAGAAATGTCAAATGCCAATTGGAAATTCACTTCGGGAAAATGATCGAGCAAGAGATAGTTGTCCCTTCACATAGAGATTGAATCTTCACAATTATGTTGAATTGAACTTCTTATGCTTTGATATTCTTGCCCCGAGTTTGGAATTGCATCCTTCTCTTTTTTCTTTTTTTTTTGTTGTTTCTTCTTGCCCTTTTTGCCCCTAGTTTAGTGCTTCCAAGTCCACTTCTTTTTTTCTCTTCTTTTGTTTTTTTTTACTTGAGGGCCTACATTGATCCTCTCACTGTTAGTGAAAAAATGTGTGCCCAAAGTCAGCTCGCTAATCTCTCAAAGATCGAGGAGGTCTTATTAGATAAGATGGAACGTGGCTTAGGACGTAGTTAAAATAAAAAAATAGGAGGCTCAAATATTCTTTTGACATAGGTTTCAGATACTTGAATTGACAAATGAGGCCTTTAGCACTTTCTTTTTTGGTTCTTCTTCTTTTCCTTTTTTTTCTCTTTTTTTTTTATTCCCTTTGGATCAGAAATGCTTTTCATGTCTTTCGATGCCATGAGCCATACATTTCTCTTGATCTAGGAGGACTTTTCATTGGTGAAGAATGAAGTGGGGTTTGGATGAAATCTGAAGCAAATGTTTAACTTACATGCCCCAGTTTTTTTTTTTTCTTTCTTTCCTTTTTTCCTTCAAAATTTCACTTTGTTGATTTTTGACTTTATTCTCTTTTTGACTTATTGTAAGGGCCTTCGAACATTTGACATTTGTCAAAAGGATTGATTAGTGGAGCAAAGACAAAGTGAAATGATTGATAGATGGCCTCCCTTCGTCTCTTGATTGTATGTATGACTTATGAAATGAAATACATGTTATGCTTGTCTCCAATTAATCCTTCAAGGGTGAAGTATTACTCTTTAACAAAGTTGGGGTCCTTCAGTGAACTTGCCCCTAGTTCTTTTTTCCCATTTTTTAAATGCTCTTTTCATGATTTTTTTTCATTTTTTTTCCTTTTTTTTTATTTTGATTTTCCCTTTTGATTCAAGCATCTTTGAAAACTTGTGGGTTTTGTCAAAGAAGGGTTTAGATGAAAGGATCAAATGGGATGATTATCATCTGAAATGAATGAAAGGCACCAAGAGAAATAATCGACCGAACATGGCCTCTAGTCCTTTCTTTGATTGATCAACAATTGATAGTGGTTTTGATGATTTGATGTTGACTTAGGAGTAGCCATTGTGAGTTGACTCCCTTTCCCTTATGCATTCAATGCTTGTGCTACCCAGGGTTGTCCCCCTTCTCCAAAAATTTCTTTTTTTGAATTTTCATTTACCAACCAACTTTTCTCAAGAACATATCGATGAGACTAGTTGCAAGTTTTCAATCATCACATTTGGTTACACTAGAATGATAAATTGGGCCCAGTTGAATTCATCATTTTGTTGGGAGTAAGCATTGAGACACAAATGTAAATTGATAAAAGACACAAAGCAAGATTTCATTAAGTAAAAACTGAGTACACTGAGCTTTAAGGTGCAAAAAAAAAAAACAAAGTTTAGTGCAAATGTTCTTTAGATGGCAGCATGTCCATAAGCTTGAGCCCCAAGGTTGTACTAGCCATCATCAATGAGGCATTGGATAGAATACTTCAATTGCCAACACTCATTTGTCTCATGTCCTGGTCTTTGATGGTAGGCACAGTAAGCCTTCTCATTGAAATTCTTTGGATCCATAGGAGGCTTCCAAGGCAATAAATGAAGGTATCCTTTCTTGATTAGGATGGGCAAAAGTTGGGAAGGTTGGTGATAAGACTGAAAAGAACCCTATTTTTGTCCCCTAATTTTCAAAATTTTTCATTATTTTAACACTTACATTTACTCATTACTCTTGTATTTCGATTCAGGGCAATAAAGAAAGCAATTGGAAGGAAACATGCCAATTCGGGTGATTTTGCATAGTTTCAGTGATAGTCAGTGATCTGAGCTTAACTCACAACTTTTATGTTTTGGGCATTGACTGGTTCGGTCTGCATCGAGTACGAAACTGGGTCCGAAGTCGGAGCAAATTCGTAGCCAGGCCCATTTAACAACTGAAGCCCAACTCACAGAAGAACCTGGAAGCAGCCCAAGTAGCAGAGAAGCCCAACTCGGATACAAGAGTCTAGAGTCCTAATTCGAATGTAATCTCCCAAGAGGGAGAGAGTCTTATTAGATCTAAACTTTGAATGTAATCCTATAAGGATAAGAAGGTTGGGGATTAGATAAGAGATAGGATAGGATTAGTTCAAAGAAGATCAAGACTCCCTAAAGATAAGATGATCTCCTAGAAGGAGTTGGAAAACAGCCCTCTCCTTTGGATATATAAAGAGGGGGGTGAACTAGCTCTAGCATCACTCATTCCAAGATCCAAGAGATCATCAAGAGGCCAAGAAGCTCAAGAAGGTAGTTCGGCTATGGAGAAGAAAAGCATGGAGATTGCATAGATCATGAGTAGCTAAGCTTCTTTTTCTGGTTCAAGGGGGAGGTTCGATTGTGTCATTGTGAGGTTCTGTAGTTACTTTATTTTCATGCTTTCTAATTCAAGTATTCATTGATTCTTGTGCATATTTTTATTGGACATTGATGTTAATTAGTTTGACAACTGAATTAATGTTGATTTTCCTATTGCTATCCATGATTTCGATGATCCGTAATTGTCACGAATAATGGTACAAGTAGCAATTAGGTTGATATCTTTTTGGGTCAATTGTTCGTGACAGCCTTTGACCAATGTTTTATCATGGTTCAACCTAAAGGAATTGATGGAACAAAATTCAATAATTGCAGCTATCTCAATTATTGTTATTTTGGTTTAACTGTTTTCACAAATCTTAATGCTATCATTGTTTAACATGGAACGCTATCATACCCAGTTGAGTGGTGATAAGTGTTGATCGAATGCTGGGTTTGGTCAACTGAATTAGGAAAACACAAGGTTTATTATGGCTATCCTAGTAAATCTAAGGTTAAATGCTTGAATTGCAAGAATGCTGAATTGTACCTAGGATCGATGGCCAATCGATTCAACCTGAACCCTTGAACCAGAATTCGGTAAGACTGATTTTTCTCTTGTTTGTTTAAGTGCTTTCTTATTCTTTTAATTCTAGTTATTAAATTTCCCCACTCAATTATAGTATCCATTCGGCTAAGAGGTTACTGATTTGCTCCCTGTGGAATTCGACCTAGTACCACTTTTACTGCAAATATCTTATTGTGGGACTAGTACTAATTTTTGAGGGCTTCGACAAACCCGTCAAAAATTTTGGCGCCATTGCCGGGGATGCAACGTTAATTTCTTAGCTATTACCTTCTTTTGTTAATCTTCTTGTTTATGACTCGTGCTTCTCAATGAGGTGAACTTCAATACAACCCCGAAATTGAGAGGACCACCCATCGTTTAAGGAAGGAGGTGAAGCAAAGGAAGGATCGCTCACCTAAAAGGGTGAACTCAGATATCGATCTACCCACTTGTGATTTTCCCATCTTCGAAGAAGTAGAAAGAATGGCTGACAGAGAGAGAACATTAAGGGAGTTGGCTGCACCAATTATGAACCAACAGCACTTATGCATCACGTACCCCACTCTTGAGGTAGCCTTTGAACTCAAATCTGGTTTGATTCAATTATTACCTCTGTTTCATGGTTTCCCAGGTGAGGACCCTCACAAACATCTAAAGGAATTTCATGTCGTCTGTTCAAGCATGAAACCCCACGATATGACCGAGAACCAGGTAAAACTCATAGCCTTTCCATTTACTTTAAGAGATAAAGCAAAGGATTGGTTGTATATTCTCCCTCCCGATTCTGTACGCACATGGGATGAAATGAATAGGATATTTTTAGATAAATATTTTCCTGCATCCCGGGCTGCAAATATAAGAAAAGAAATATGTGGAGTTCGGCAGTTTGGTGGTGAGACATTATATGAATATTGGGAAAGGTTTAAGCAACTTGTTGCTAGTTGTCTCCATCACCAAATTCCTGAACAATTGTTAATCCAATACTTCTATGAAGGGCTTCAGCCCATGGATAGAAGTATGGTCGGTGCAGCCAGTGGAGAAGCTCTAGTGAACAAGACACCTGAAGCGGCCAAGGAATTAATCTCCAATATGGCCGAAAATTCTCAGCAACGGTACAAGGACAGAAGGTACCATTAGAAGTGTTAACGAGGTAAGCCATGCAAAATTGAAAAACCAGATTTCTGATTTAACTGCTTTGGTTAAGCAGCTCGCAACAAGACAGTTACAAACTGCCAGGGTGTATGGTATCTGTTCGATCCCTGGACATCCTACGGACATGTGTCCATCATTACAAGATGGCCCGATGCAGCAAGTCAATGCCGTGGGAGGATTCCCGGGCCAGCCCCAACGAAAGTATGATCCTTACTCCAATCATTACAATCCGGGGTGGAGAGATTATCCAAACATAAGCTACGGGACCCAAGGAGGACAGCAGAAATATCAGCCCCAATTTTTCAATCGACAGTCCCAGTTTTCAACACCCATCACAGCGCAAGGCCAACCCCCGAATTCAGGTATGTCTTTGGATGATATAGTTAAGGCTCTCGCTACTAATACTCAACAATTTCAGCAGGAAACGAGAGCTAGCATTCAGAATTTGGAAAACCAAATTAGCCAATTTGCCACTTCCATCAGCAAGTTGGAAGCGCAGAACTCTGGGAAACTACCTTCACAAACGGTAGTTAATCCAAAAGAGAATGCAAATGTGGTGGTGTTGAGAAGCGGAAGAGAGTTGCAGTCCCAACCAAGTTCACCATCGCAGGCAGCCAAAGAAGAGGAAAGACAAGGGTCAAACAACAGCCCCATTGAGGTAAAATCGGACCCCCCTCTCCCTAAGGTTACTAATGTTGTACCACCTTTTCCTAGCAGATTGGCAAGTTCAAAGAAAGAGGAGTATGAACAAGAAGTGTTAGAAACCTTCAGAAAGGTGGAGATCAACATTCCCTTGCTAGATGCAATAAAACAAATTCCTAAATATGCAAAATTTTTGAAAGAGTTATGCACTAACAAGAGGAGGCTGCGAATTGATGAAAAGGTAAGAGTGGGAGAGAACGTTTCAGCCGTGATCAAGAGGACCCTGCCAGAAAAGTGTGCTGATCTAGGTATGTTTACCCTACCCTGTGTGATTGGCAATAAACAAATTGAGCGTGCCATGCTGGACTTAGGTGCATCTATTAATGTCATGCCATACTCGATTTACTGTGCATTGAGACTAGGTCCGTTAAAAGAGACTAGAGTTGTTATTCAATTGGATGATCGTTCTAATGCATACCCAGAAGGGATTGTTGAGGATGTATTAGTGCAGGTTAATGATTTGATCTTTCTAATTGATTTTTACATCCTGAAGATGGAAGAAGACACAACCACGAGTTCAGCCCCACTTCTATTAGGTCGGCCATTCATGAAAACGGCCAAGACCAAAATAGATGTGGACGAGGGTACCCTCTCCGTCGAGTTTGATGGAGAGATTGTAAAATTTAATATTTTTGATGCAATGAAATATCCCAGTGAGTGTCATTCGATCTGCTCTATTGATACTATCGATTCGATTGTGCAGGAAGTTTTTGGAGAGGAGGACTTGGACGATGAGTTGGAATATAAGGCACAATCAGACAGGGAGAAGGAGATCAATGCATCCTATGATACTCCGGAACCTGAACAGGAGGTAAGTACTTCTGATGTTCAATCGAAGGTTTCTCACACAAGGTTGCTGCCCTCTGTTTTGCAGGCTCTGGAGCTGGAACAAAAGACCCTACCTGATCACTTAAAATATGCCTACTTGGGAGAAAAAGAGGCACTGCCTGTGATCATTGCAAAAGGGTTGACTGAGGAGCAAGAGGAGAGGCTCATCAAAGTCCTAAAGGACCATAAGGAGGCGATTGGCTGGACCCTAGCCGACATAAAAGGGGTCAGCCCCTCGATTTGCATGCATAGGATCCTTTTGGAAGATGATGCCAAACCGGTTAGAGAACCACAAAGGAAACTCAACCCGGTAATGAAAGAGGTAGTAATGAAAGAGGTGCTTAAACTGTTAGATGAAGGGATAATTTATCCAATTTCAGACAGCAAATGGGTAAGTCCTATTCATGTTGTGCCTAAGAAAACTGGGATGACTGTAGTAAAAAATAAAAATAATGAACTAATTCCCATGAGGGTACAAGGTGGCTGGCGAATGGTAATAGATTTTCGAAAGCTCAACTTGGCCACTTGAAAGGACTATTTTCCCCTACCCTTCATGGATCAGATGCTAGAGAGGCTAGCAGGTAAGGCTTTCTTCTGTTTTTTCGATGGATTCTCCGGGTATTATCAGATTGTTATTGCGCAGGAGGACCAAGAGAAAACGACATTCACTTGTCCATTCAGCACCTTAGCCTACAAACAAATGCCCTTTGGTTTGTGTAACGCTCCGGGCACTTTTCAAAGATGCATGATGAGCATATTTTCTGATTTTATTGAAAAATGCATTGAAGTGTTCATGGATGATTTTACTGTTTATGATGATTCGTTTGATGACTGCTTGAATAGTTTAAGTAAAATTCTGAATAAGTGTGTGGAAACAAATCTTGTCTTAAACTATGAAAAATGTCATTTTATGGTGAAGGAGGGTATTGTGTTGGGACATGTAGTTTCAGCCAGAGGAATAGAAGTCAACAAGGCAAAAATTGATTTAATTATGAGTTTACCCTACCCTACAAATGTTAGGGAGGTTCGTTCTTTTCTTGGACATGTAGGCTTTTATCACAGGTTCATCAAAGATTTTTCAAAAATTTCCCTGCCATTGTCCAGTTTGTTGCAAAATGATGTGCCTTTCGATTTTGATGATGAGTGCAAGGAAGCATTTAACAAGCTTAAAAATTTATTAACCACTGCACCCATCATTCAACCACCCAATTGGAACTTGCCTTTTGAGATCATGACGGATGCAAGCAATTATGCAGTAGGGGCTGTTCTAGGGCAGCGAATAAATGGGAAGAGCCATGTCATTCACTATGCTTCCAAAACGTTGAATGCTGCACAGAGCAATTACACAACCACTGAAAAAAAGCTATTAGCTATTGTGTTTGCTTTAGACAAATTTAGGTCATATTTGCTTGGCTCTAAGGTGATTGTTTTTTCTGACCATGCAGCTTTGAGATACCTACTAGCAAAGGAGTCAAAACCGAGGCTGATAAGGTGGATACTCTTGCTCCAAGAGTTCGATCTAGAAATCAAGGATCAAAGGGGAGCTGAAAATTCGGTGGCTGATCACCTAAGTAGGTTGGTGAAAGACAAGGACTCCTCTCCCATCTGTGAGTTGTTTCCTGATGAGCAGTTGTTCCACATGAGAGGTATGACTCCATGGTATGCTGACATTGTGAATTACTTGGTCACGGGAATTTTGCCTAATAACCCTTGTAGACCCATAAAGAATAAAATCAGCTATGAGGCGAAATATTATGTATGGGACGAACCCTACCTATGGAAATTTTGTTTTGACCTAATGATTAGGAGATGTGTCCCTGAAGAGGAGCAGATGTCGATTCTAAGATTTTGTCATAATTACGCTTGTGGGGGCCATTTTGGGCCAAAGAGGACTGCTCGAAAAGTCTTGGATAGTGGACTGTATTGGGCCACCCTATTTAGAGATGCCTACTTATTTTGTAAAAACTGTAAAAGATGTCAAAAAACAGGTACACTATCTCGCAGGAATGAGATGTCCCAAACCCCCATTCTTATATGTGAAATATTTGATGTTTGGGGCATTGATTTCATGGGACCCTTTCCCCCCTCTTGTGGTTTTTCTTACATACTTTTGTCAGTCGATTATGTCTCAAAATGGGTGGAAGCCAAAGCCACCAAAACTGATGATTCTAAATGTGTTGTAGGGTTTATTAAGTCTAACATCTTCAGTAGGTTTGGCATTCCTCAAGCCATCATAAGCGATCAAGGGACCCATTTTTGCAATAGAACAGTTGAAGCCTTGTTGAGAAGATATGGGGTGCATCATCGAATTGCCACTGCTTATCACCCCCAGACTAACGGGCAAGCTGAAATTTCCAATGGAGAGGTAAAATTCATCTTGGAAAAGACGGTGAATCCAGGAAGGAAGGATTGGAACCTACGTCTAGATGATGCTCTCTGGACATATCGGACAGCTTACAAGACCCCAATAGGTATGTCCCCTTACAGGTTAATTTTTGGCAAATCTTGCCACTTGCTGGTGGAAATTGAACATAGGGCCTATTGGGAAATCAAGCAATGCAACATGAACATGGAAGAAGCAGGGAAGGAATGGAAGCTCCAGTTGCAAGAGCTGGAAGAGTTGAGGTTAGAGACATACGAGAATTAAAAAATCTACAGAGAAAAGACCAAATCGTTCCATGACAATGCACTCTTAAGAAAACAATTTAAAATTGGACAAAAGGTCTTATTGTATAATTCTCGACTTCAACTCATGCCAGGTAAGCTGCGTTCCAGGTGGCTAGGTCCGTTTACTGTGACTAATGTTTTTCCCTATGGTGCAGTAGAGATCAAAAGTCTCGACACAGGTAAGATCTTCAAGGTGAATGGACATCGATTGAAGTTGTTCCACGAGGATGCAAATGTCCCCTCTATGGTAGACATCTCGTTGGACATTCCTCGGTATTCATTGGATTAAAGGAGCAAAAAGAGGACGTCGAGCATAACGACATTAAACAATTGCGCTTGTGGGAGGCAACCCATTGTGTTTAGCTAATTTCGTTATTTTGTTTGATTTTAATTTTTTTTAGCAAGAACCCAACAAGACAAACAAGAAAGTACCCCCAAATCCTTCTACTTTATGCATAATCACATACATTGGGGACAATGTATAACTTAAGTGTGGGGGGATTAGGGAAATCTAATAGAAATTTGAGATACCTTACCTTCTTGAAAGTTCTGCTCCCTAGAAGCATATCCTTGAATGATTTCAACTTATCAAGAATCATGTGCTTAGGCTGAATAGATAAGATAGGATGCAAGCGTGACTAACTGAATCTTTCTTGGCTTCATATGGTACCTCATGATTTTAATCGATCAATAGGAAAGATGCATAAGGGTTTGATTGATTTTCACATAATTATCTGTCATACATGGGTTGATTATTCTAGAACTTGTTGTGTTAGGCATATAGAGACCACGATCAATGAATTCATGGATCAGGCAATGAAACCCTGTGATTCTTGTGCAAAATAAAAAAAAAATTGCACTCACATCTTGAAAAGAAGGCAAGGGTGAGATGGAGCATAAAATGCACTCACCCTAGAACCCCAACTCCATTCTCACCTTCAGATCCTAGGAATTCACACTAAGTGGTGGAGATGTGATACAAAGCAAGCTTATGGCAATAAGCATACATTGTTTTGATTCAAGGGAAATTAATTGCATCTGGCATAATTGGTTTGTTAAAATCAATGAGCACCCGTGCAGTCCAAGGAGTTTCAGCCCTAGAAGGCTTGTCTCCTTGACTATCGATTTAACTTGGGACCATGAGGAATGGTGATTTGCGATCACTCTTGGACAAGAAAAAGGGGAGAAAGAGATGAAAAGGGAAAGGTTACCAAGTCTGAACTAAAGCATGCAATGAACCAGGCCTCATGTAGAGAAAAAGAAATATTAAAAATCAGTAGTTGGTTTCTTTTGTGTTACTTGAGTTTTTGCTTTGCCCGAGGATGAGCAAAGTTTAAGTGTGGGGGGATTTGATGAGACTGAAAAGAACCCTATTTTTATCCCCTAATTTTCATTTTTTTTCATTATTTTAACACTTAAATGCACTCATTACTCTTGTATTTCAATTCAGGGCAATAAAGAAGGCAATTGGAAGGAAACATGCCAATTCGGGTGATTTTGCACAGTTTTGGCGATAGTCAGTGATCTGAGCCTAACTCACAATTCCGGACTCCGAATTGGGCAATTCAAGAAGCATTAGAAAGAAGAACGAAAGACCCACAACTTTTATGTTTTGGGCATTGACTGGTTCGGTCCGCATCGAGTACGAAACTGGGCCTGAAGTCGGAGCAAATTCGTAGCCAGGCCCATTTAACAATTGAAGCCCAACTCGCAGAAGAACTTGGAAGCAGCCCAAGTAGCAGAGAAGCCCAACTCGGATACAAGAGTCTAGAGTCTTAATTCGAATGTAATCTCCCAAGAGGGAGAGAGTCTTATTAGATCTAAACTTTGAATGTAATCCTATAAGGATAAGAAGGTTGGGGATTAGATAAGAGATAGGATAGGATTAGTTCAAAGAAGATCAAGACTCCCTAAAGATAAGATGATCTCCTAGAAGGAGTTGGAAAACAGCCCTCTCCTTTGGCTATATAAAGAGGGGGGCGAACCAGATCTAGCATCACTCATTCCAAGATCCAAGAGATCATCAAGAGGCCAAGAAGCTCAAGAAGGTAGTTCGGCTATGGAGAAGAAAAGCATGGAGATTGCGTAGATCATGAGTAGCTAAGCTTCTTTTTCTGGTTCAAGGGGGAGGTTTGATTGTGTCATTGTGAGGTTCTGTAGTTGCTTTATTTTCTTGCTTTCTAATTCAAGTATTCATTGATTCTTGTACATATTTTTATTGGACATTGATGTTAATTAGTTTGACAACTGAATTAATGTTGATTTTTCTATTGCTATCCATGATTTCGGTGATCCGTAATTGTCACGAATAATGGTACAAGTAGCAATTAGGTTGATATCTTTTTGGGTCAATTGTTCGTGACAGCCTTTGACCAACGTTTTATCATGGTTCAACCTAAAGGAATCGATGGAACAAAATTCAATAATTGCAGCTATCTCAATTATTGTTATTTTGGTTTAATTGTTTTCAGAAATCTTAATGCTATCATTGTTTAACATGGAACGCTATCGTACCCAGTTGAGTGGTGATAAGTGTTGATCGAATGCTGGGTTTGGTCAACTGAATTAGGAAAACACAATGTTTATTATGGCTATCCTAGTAAATCTAAGGTTAAATGCTTGAATTGCATGAATGCTGAATTGTACCTAGGATCGATGGCCAATCGATTCAACCCGAACCCTTGAACCAGAATTCGGTAAGACTGATTTTTCTCTTGTTTGTTTAAGTGCTTTCCTATTCTTTTAATTCTAGTTATTAAATTTCCCCACTCAATTATAGTATCCATTCGGCTAAGAGGTTACTGATTTGATCCCTGTGGGATTCGACCTAGTACCACTTTTACTGCAAATATCTTATTGTGGGACTAGTACTAATTTTTTAGGGCTTCGACAAATCCGTCAGTTGGCAAGGTAATGGGCTGACCTTCACTTCTTTCTTGGATTATTGAAGCGGTGGCATAGGATTCAAAACAAACATGCATGGAATGAATGCAAAGATGATGCAAGCAAATCCTAGACTATTTGGGTTGGTACTTAGAGAGTGTTTGGGTGGATAACCTAGGGTTTTAGGTGTATTTGAGGGTCCTAAGGTTTTATTGTTTTTATTTGGTTATCTGAGTCACACCCAAGCGCCAATGCCTAGGTTGCCTATGTACCCCTTGTGAGGGATCTGACCAGTCGTAGTTATTGAAAAGGTTACAAATTTGATTACATATTTTAGTTAGGTTTTAAGGGATATCAATTGGATCGTTGACTTTGAGAATTGTGTGATTATTGGTCGAGTGCCCCAGTCCTTGGTGATAAGAGCAATACTTGTCCATCTTGAAGCTCTTTGGTAGGGGATTGGGAATTGGTTTACATGACAAAGGTGTTAGATATCTGCTCTTAATCAGTTAAGGAAGCAATTGAGACTACAGGGGGAGGGGATTGAATCATCTCTTGATTCTTCTAGTTAAAGTTTGATGTTTCTGTGTTGAAAGGAAATGTTGATGTATAGTAGGCTCTTTGATCTCAACTAGGGTATTTGTGGATGCTAGGTGAATTTTCTTGTGCTTACTTCCCCATTCGATGCATGCACTAGCCTTTTTCAATTGATGAAGGTCTTGGAAATCTTGTCCAATCTCAAAATTCCATAATTATGATGGTTCTAGTTGTTCTAGAGCTCACATCCTTCTTTATTTTACAAATACGTTTAAGCTTGGATCTAATAGCCCAGCTATTTTCTAAAAGGAGCCGCCTTGGATCGATTATTTCTTCTGGTTGGGATGCTCATATGTCCTTCAAGTCTTTTGGCCAATTCTTCTCGGTAGAGCACAATTGACAAATCTTGCCCGGTGGAAGGTTGATGAGGGTCTTGCTCCATGACGATCCTAAAAGGGTTCTTTTTAATTTAAGAGGGATTTGTGTTAGACAGTGTCTGCCCTTAGCTCCAATCAGAATGATGTACATTATGACATTTAATGTAAATGAATAAAGTACATATTTGATTCATGTTATTATGGTGTGTTTCTATGTAATACCCTTAAACTGGACACATATGAGACTCGTGTTAGTTTAGAATGTTCACAGCCATTGGATAAATCTGGGGAGATTCATCCTACCAAGTCTGACACTGATGTGCTACCAAGTTAGTTGGGGTGGCTTGTCTCAGCTGCTAGGATGAGACTCGAGGTATATGCAATGTGGGTTTTCTTGAAACCCTAAACTAGACCATAATTCTAGTATTGCCCTGGACCTTGGAGACTAGTGGGAAAAACTGGAATGTTACACCTGACCCCTAGACTCGATTATGATACTGCACTAGGTGTCGGATTGGGCTGTCTTTGATATGCCAATCAGTGAAATCCTTAGAGGGGGTCAAAACCTGGGTATGTTGAGATAGTCTGAGAATTCATCTGAGTGGGTGATCATAGTGATAGGATCAGCCCCTTTGTCGGACAAAGGTAATGATCGATGATGCACTCTCTCTGATGGAAACCAAAGCTGCCGGCAACCGATTTCAATCATTGAAATTTGTTTCTGCAAAATATATTTATATAAAGATATAAATATATATTACGGTTTCAAAATGTTTGCAAAAGATTTTAATCCCGCGATCCATGTGAGTAGAGAGTGCAGCGCTGTTCCTTGCAGCTGAGGGAGAGGTCCTTTCTTGTTGGGCAGTGTTTGATCATTATGGGCTGAGAGGTAAGTGAAAGACCATTGAGGGTAATACCCGATGGGCTAATCTTGCATTTGCCCACAGTTCTTGGGTTTTTATAAGGTGACTTGACCCAGGGACCACTTAGTGTAAGTGTTGGGCCCATTAAGAGCCCATGGTGATGGGCTCAGGGGTTCACTGTGTTCTACAATGAATTTGACCAGGCCTTGTAACAGAGGCTGGGCTGAACCCATGTAGCTGATGTGTAGATCAATGTTTGGGTCCCATGCCATACAAGGAAATCCAACTGGGTAGCATTTTGGAAGGTTGGTGAGCACATGGACTTAATGGGCCTAAAGACCAAATCGAACTGGTTTAATTTGATTAATTAAAGAGGGGCAATTCTGGGATTTGGATCAGCAGATAGGGTAGGGAGTTATCCCTATCCACTCAGAGTCTTGGATCAGCAGATAGGGCAATTCTGGTATTTGATTAATCAAATACCCTACATCGAATTCTTGCTAAAGGATTCGGTTCTTGGGAAGAACCATCTGCTAATTCTGCTCCACCCTACACTGTGTCTCCTTGGGAGTGAACACCTTCATTGGGAGTTATTATTTCTCCGTATTAGGTATCTCCCTCTCCTACCTTTTGGTTTCAGATCTGGTTTGGTTCTTGCTTCAAGATTGATCCTTGAAAAATGCAGTTTTTCTAAACTAGGGAATATGATTCCCATATGGGAGAGAGGGAAATTTTTAAAATTTTGCCCTACCTTCCTGTAGGGTTCAGCTATCCATATGATGGATCTCTCATCCCTTCAATTTGGATTTTTATTTGATTTGTGTTGATGTTTTAAAGTTGGTTGTCTAAAGGGCCTATTTTGTTGGTGGGGACCAAGGACTAGTTATAGGGATGAAACATGCGGTGACATGCGATATGCTCATGCAAATGAAAAACAACAGAATGACCAAACTGACCTACCCCTAGTATGCACTTAGAGCTATTGAGGCTGCTATGACTTAGCTAACTAGATATTGGATCCTAAGCAAGAATGGGTCAAGGTTAAACCTGACTTATAAGGGTGTAGGGTGATAGGGATGGGGTTGAGGTAATAGACTTGGTGTGAAGTGCTAGGGTTGTCAGTTCTATAGTGGCTACTGATTGAAGGAGTCCTAAGAAGGCTAGATGTGTAGGTGACTAGAATAGGTCATGCAAGGGGAATGTCTTAAACTAGTGGACCTCTATCAAAAATTAAAGAGCATTTAGAAATAAAACTAAGATTGAACTTGAAGTTGGAAAACTAATACAATGTTGAACTTTTTTGGTGTTTGACGAATTCAATTAAGATTTAAAAGAGCATTCATGAAATTTGTTTAAGTTTGTGGAATGTTGATTTTTGCAATTGAATTGAATTTATGTGAGTTAGGATTTAATAAAGATACTTTATTTGATAATAGAATCTCATGGTTTGATATTGGGCCTATCCCTTATTGTGTTTTTGTTGACTTTATAGTTAGATATTGGGATTTGATGCTATTTGGTACATTTTTTCTTTTCCCTCATTTTATTATTATTAATTTTGGGACCTAAGCAGTTAGTGGTGTAATTAAAATACTCTTGGATTTTAGATAAGGTTTGAAGGAAATGCCAAGAGTAATTAGTTCCTATACCATGTTTGTAAACAACAAGCTTTTTTATGTTGTTCCCTAAGAGCAAACTTATTGGGGTAAACATTTACTTAGTTTGGAGAAGAGCAGGAAAGATATTTGAAGGATCATGACAATGTGTTTTCGATATTGGCTAAGGGAATATCTATCCCTACACCATATGTTTACCTACTTGGCATCCCAGAGCTTTGAAGGAATGAAGGTCAAAGTAGCTTTTTGATGTTATTTCTCAAGAGCTACTCATAGGGCCAAACATCTACTAGGCCTAATGTTTAGTTGAGGGAACAGAGCATCCTTTGATACTGGTCAAGGGAGGGTTAGACCCTTTCCATATAATCTACTTGAAACTCCTGGAATGGGTCAATATGGTGTTTTGATGTACTTCCCAAAAGTTGAATTCAATGCATCTTGCTTAGCTAAGGGGTGGATACTAGACAAATGATGAAAGAGGTCAGAAGTGGCCTTTTGATGCTATTTCTCAAGAGCTGAGCTCATGGAGTCATGCATCTACTTAGCCAAGAGATGGACATGAGACAAATAATAAAAGAGGTTAAAAATGGTCTTTTGATACTACTTCTCAAGAGCTGAGCTCATAGAGTCATGCATCTACTCAACCAAGAGATGGACATAGGATGAAGAATAGTAGTGATCAAAATAGCCTTTTTATGCTACTTCTCAAGAGTTGAACTCATAGAGTCATGCATCTACTTAGCCTTGAGAATAACATCCTTGAGTGGAAAGATAGGATTCTCTAAGTATTTCAAATGGGAACTTTAGATTTGGAGAACTTAATGGATTTTGATCTTGATTTCAGATTTGATAGATTAAAGGGTACTTTGATGTTTTTTTCTTTTAGATTAAGTTTTTTTTTTTTCTTTAAGGGATTTAAGGTTTATTTTGATCTTATTTCAAAGGATGACAACCACATAGTCCAACACTCTTACTGTCCTAGTCCTAATTTGAAGGGTTGAGAGATCCATCACATGGACGCCCAAAGATTGCAGAATAAGGGGCGAATTTCAAAAAAAATTTTCTCTCCCTTCAACTGGGAATCACATTCCCTATTTAGAAAATCATATTTTTAAGGATAAATCTTGAACCTTTAAACTGAACCAGATCTAAACCAAAAGGAAAGGAATGGGAGAGAAAGATACCTGATACGGAGAAGTAATATCTCCCAACGAAGGTGTTCACGCCCAAGGAAGGATCCAAAGACTGCTCCCACTGAAGATGGCGCAGTGCAGGATGGAGCAGAATCAGCAGTGTTCTTCCCCAAGAACTCTGTCCTTCAGAAGAAACAACAGGATGGAACGTGAGCACAGCTTCCCTTTTCAATCCTTTCTCAAAGAACTGATGTCAAGATCCAATCTTGACTTCTCCCACAGCTGGAGATCAAACTAGCAAACAGGGCGGCAAGAGCAGGGAGGCGGCAAGAGATTATTCGCAGGGTGCAGAATTCTCTCTTCTTGATTTCAGCCCTAAAGAGGATCTGATGTGTTTCTCTTGGTCTCTCTCTCAAGGCTGCCACCCCCTCCTTCCTTTTGTTAACTTGAAAAGATCAGGTCCTAATCCCATTAGGAGGTGCTTATCCAAATCATATTTGGATCAGCCTTCTCTTCTAATGATAAGGATAAACCCTTATCTTATCTGTAGACTAGATTATCTTTATCCTAATCTTATTAGGAGGTTTCTAGATCTGAATCACATTCAGATCTGGACTCTCTGAGTGGATAGGATTAAGACCCTATCCTAACTGCTAATCCATCTCAGAATTCACCCCTTTAATTAACTAAATTAATAGCCTAGTTCAAAATGGGCTTTAGGCCCATTAAGCTTATGTGCTCACTTAACCTTCCTAACTGCTGCCCAGTTGGGCTTCCTTGTATGGCATGGGACCCAAGCATTGATCTACACATCAGCCACATGGGTTCGGCCCAGCCTTTGTTACAAGGCCTGGTCGAATACACTGTTAAAGATAGTGCACCCCCTGAAACCCATCAAATGGGCTCTATGGGCCCAACACTTACCCTAAGTGGTCCCTGGGCCAAGCCACCTTGTAACACCCAGGGACTGTGGGCAGATGCAAGATTAGCCCATCAGGTATTATCCTCAATGGTCTTACACTTAACCTCTCAGCCCATAATGATCATACACTGCCCAACAAGAGAGGACCTCTCCCTCGGCTGCAAGGAACAGTGTTGCACTCTCCACTTATATGGATCCCGGGAATTAAAACCCTTTTGCAAACATTTTAGAAACCATAATATATATACTTTTATATCTCATATAAAATATATTTTGCAAAACAAATTTCAACGGTTGAAATTGGTTGCCGGTAGTCTTGGTTTCCAACAGTGAGAATGCATCCCCGATCATTACCTTTGTCCGACAAAGGGGCTGATCCTGTCACTATGATCACCCACTCAGATGAATTCTCGGATTGTCCCAATATACCCAGGTTTTGACCCCCGCTAAGGATCTCACTGATTGGTACATCAAAGACAGCCCGATCTGACACCTAGTGCAGTATCATAATCGAGTCTAGGGTCAGGTGTAACTTTCCAGTTTTGCCCATCAATCTCCAAGGTCTAGGGCAATACTGGAAATCTGGTCTAGTTCAAAGATTCAATTAATCCCACACTGTATGTGCCTAGGGTCTCACCCCGGTAGCTGAGACAAGCCACCCCAACCGACTTGGTGGCACCACAGTGTTAGCCTTGTCAGGATATGTCTCCCCAGACCGACCCACTGGCTGTGAACATTCAAAACTAACACGAGTCTCAATAAGTGTCCAGTTTAAGGGTAATACACAGAAACATACCAAGGGAACATGAATCAAATATGTACTTTTATTCATTTACAATAAACTCATAAAGTACATCAATTTTGATTGAAGCTAAGGGCATACAAAACTGTCTAACGGTTCCCACTTGCACTTAGGTCCAATCAGGTACTAGCCGGAGTCCCATGTTTTCCACGTGTTTCTCAAACACTTTCTGTGATAGTGGCTTTGTCAATGGGTCTGCTACATTATCCGCTGATGCTACCTTCTGAATTAGGACGTCCCCTCTACGAACAATCTCCCGCAGTACGTGGTACTTCCTCTCGATGTGCTTTGACTTCGAGTGGGCTCGTGGCTCCTTAGCCTGAGCAATGGCTCCATTTTTGTCACACAACAATGGGATGGGTGATGTGTCGGACGGAACTACTCCCAACTCATGAATGAACTTCTTCATCCATACGGCTTCTTTGGCAGCCTCACTTGCAGCAATGTACTCGGCCTCGGTCGTGGAGTCTGTAGTGGACCCCTGTTTGTTGCTTTTCCAGCAAATAGCACACGATCCTATCGTGAAAACATATCCAGATGTAGACTTTCTATCATCTGGGTCTAACTGGAAATCGGCATATGTATACCCTTGGATCTGTAGTGAGCTACCATCGAATACTAGACAAAACTCTTTTGTCCTTCGAAGGTACTTAAGTATGTTTTTCACAGCAGTCCAATGCTCCTGCCCTGGGTTGGCCTGAAATCTGCTTACTACACTCACTGCCTGAGCTATGTCAGGATGAGTGCACAGCATGGCATACATGATGCTCCCTACGGCAGAGGCATAAGGAACGTCTTTCATGCCATCAATCTCCTCAGAAGTCTTGGGAGACATCTTCTTGGAGAGAGTGACTCCGTGCCTGAAAGGAACATTTCCTTTCTTGGAGTTTTCCATGCTGTATCTTTTGACTATTTTGTCAATGTAGGCAGATTGGGATAATCCTATTATCCGCTTCGATCTATCTCTATAGAGTCGAAGACCCAGTATATAGGAGGCTTCTCCAAGATCTTTCATGGAGAATTGCTGTGATAACCATACTTTCACCGTAGTTAACATACCTAAATCATTCCCAATGAGTAGAATGTCATCTACATACAGAACCAAGAAGGTAACCTTATCTCCATTGTACTTCCTGTAGACACAGGGTTCATCCGGATTCTGCTCGAAGTCAAACGATTTGACGGCAGAGTCAAAATGGATGTTCCAACTTCTAGAAGCTTGCTTAAGTCCATACTTGGATCTATTAAGTTTACATACCATGTTTTTCTGACCTGCAGCAATGAAGCCTTGCGGCTGCTACATATAGATATCTTCAGTAAGATCTCCATTTAGGAATGCAGTTTTGACATCCATTTGCCAAATCTCATAATCATGGTATGCTGCTACAGCTAGCAGGATCCTAATGGATTTAAGCATGGCCACAAGTAAAGAGGTTTCCTCATAATCGATGCCCTCTTTCTGAGTATACCCTTTCGCCACCAGACGAGCCTTGAAGGTCTCAACCTTACCATTGGGGCCCTTCTTCCTCTTGTAAATCCATTTGCAACCGATTGCTTTTACCCCGGAGGGCGGATTTACTAGTGTCCAGACTCCATTGGTCTCCATTGAGTCCATCTCTGCTCTCATGGCCTCCACCCACTTCTGGGAATCTATTTCCAACATAGCTTTCGTGTAAGTCACGGGATCCTCCTCACTAGTCAAGGTTTCCACCAGGTAACTATCCTGGTCATAACCACAACGGACTGGTGGCCTGGATACCCAAGTGGATCTTCTAGGTTGATCACTACCTGGACCTTGTGGGACATCTCCCACTGCTCCTGAGCTCTCCTCATCAAGAACAATTTCCTGACGATGGGTGTCCAGGATATAGTTGGTTTCCAAGAATTGCGCATTACGACTACAGAACACTTTCTACTCACTTGGGTCATAGAATAGGTAACCTACAAAGCCTTTTGGGTAGCCTACAAATAGGCAACGGCTGGTCTTGGATTCCAACTTGTCTGCACTCGTTCTCTTAACGTGTGCTGGACAACCCCAAATCTTCAAGTATCTGCAGATAAGATGAGGATAAACCCTTATCTTATCTGCAGATTAGATTAGCTTTATCCTAATCTTATTAAGAGGTTTCTAGATCTGAATCACATTCAGATCTGGACTCTCTGAGTGGATAGGATTAAGACCCTATCCTAACTGCTAATCCATCTCAGAATTCGCCCCTTTAATTAACTAAATTAATAGCCTAGTTCGAAATGGGCTTTAGGCCCATTAAACTTATGTGCTCACTTAACCTTCCTAACTGCTGCCCAGTTGGGCTTCCTTGTATGGCGTGGGACCCAAGCATTGATCTACACATCAGCCACATGGGTTCGGCCCAGCCTTTGTTACAAGGCCTGATCGAATACACTGTTAAAGACAGTGCACCCTCTGAAACCCATCAAATGGGCTCTATGGGCCCAACACTTACCCTAAGTGGTCCCTGGGCCAAGCCACCTTGTAACACCCAGGGACTATGGGCAGATGCAAGATTAGCCCATCAGGTATTATCCTCAATGGTCTTACACTTAACCTCTCAGCCCATAATGATCATACACTGCCCGAGAAGAGAGGACCTCTCTCTCGGCTGCAAGGAACAGTGTTGCACTCTCCACTTTTATGGATCCCAGGGATTAAAACCCTTTTGAAAACATTTTAGAAACCATAATATATATACTTTTATATCTCATATAAAATATATTTTGCAAAACAAATTTCAACGGTTGAAATCGGCTGCCGGCAGTCTTGGTTTCCAACAGTGAGAGTGCATCCCCTATCATTACCTTTGTCCGACAAAGGGGCTGATCCTGTCACTATGATCACCCACTCAGATGAATTCTCGGATTGTCCCAACATACCCAGGTTTGACCCCCGCTAAGGATCTCACTGATTGGTACATCAAAGACAGCCCAATCCGACACCTAGTGCAGTATCATAATCGAGTCTAGGGGTCGGGTGTAACTTTCCAGATTTGCCCATCAATCTCCAAGGTCCAGGGCAATACTGGAAATCTGGTCCAGTTCAAAGATTCAATTAATCCCACACTATATGTGCCTAGGGTCTCACCCTGGTAGCTGAGACAAGCCACCCCAACCGACTTGGTGGCACCACAGTGTTAGCCTTGTCAGGATAGGTCTCCCCAGACCGACCCACTGGCTGTGAACATTCAAAACTAACACGAGTCTCAATAAGTGTCCAGTTTAAGGGTAATACACAGAAACATACCAAGGGAACATGAATCAAATATGTACTTTTATTCATTTACAATAAACTCATAAAGTACATCAATTTTGATTGAAGCTAAGGTTATACAAAACTGTCTAACATAATTATGCTACGATCATTCTATCCTATTTCCATCTAAGGCTATGGGCACTCTAAGTGCAATAAATGAAATTGTTGGGGGAGGTTCTAAGATTCTAACAAGGTTGCTAGCCTTCAAACCTCCACCCATGGAAAAATGGGATTCTTTGGTTGGTGGCTAGTTTGAAAGTTTTGGTTGAGCCTTTAAGGACCAAAATCCAGGGGCACACACTTACTACCCTTCCTCTAATAGGTTAAATGGGATTCTAATTTTATCTACATGAGAGTGAGTTTTCAAGCATGCATGAAAATTGAATAGGAAAGCAACGGAACAAAAGATAAAGAAAAAAAAAAGGGAGAATGCAACCACATGTTTAAGTTTTCAAGCAATCCTACAAGTTTTCAAGTGGCCACAATTAGGGGTCTAGTAGAAGCTAGGTTCTCTAAATGCTTTTTAATTAAAACAAAGTGAAGGAAAGAAACAAGGAACAAATGGAATTTACTGCTACCCAAAACTAAGTTAAACACACTCAGTTATATAGAAAGCAAAAACTTCAAATTTTGAGAGATTACCAAAGGAATAGAAGGGGAGGGAAAAACCCAAAAGAAAACAAAGAAAAAAAAAGGAAAAAACACAAAAAAAAACAAAAATAAGGAAAAAAATAAGGGGCTTGTTAAACTGAAGCATAATGCGGCGGAGGGTGTGATGCGATAACGGGGCACGGGAAGGGTGGACAGGTATGATTAAGTGCAGTAAGACTAAAGTATAGTGCAATGGGTAGGTCCTGAGTTGTGATTGAGCTTCTGACTTGCGATGAGGTTGAGTTGTGATGACGTTGAACTGATTTGTAATGAACCTATGGGTTTTGATGAGGTTGGGTTAAGTTGCAATGAACCTATGAGTTGTTATGAGGTTGGTTGAGTTGCGATTAACCTATGGGTTGTGATGAGGTTGGGTTGAGTTTCGATGAACCTATGAGTTGTGATGAGGTTGGGTGGAATTGTGATGAACCTATGGGTTGTGATGAGGTTGGGTTGAGTTGCAATGAACCTTTGGGTTGTGATGAGGTTGGGTAGAGTTGTGATGAACCTATGGGTTGAGTTGTGATGAACCTTTGGGTTGTGATTGTTAGACAGCTTTGTATGCCCTTAGCTTCAATCAAAATGATGTACTTTATGAGTTTATTGTAAATGAATAAAAGTGCACATTTGATTCATGTTCCCTTGGTATGTTTCTGTGTAATACCCTTAAACTGGACACTTAATGAGACTCGTGTTAATTTAGAATATTCGAAGCCAGTGGGGTCGGTCTGGGGAGACCTATCCTGACAAGGCTGACACTGTGGTGCCACCAAGTGGGTTGGGGTGGCTTGTCTCAGCTATCGGGGTGAGACCCTAGGCACATACAGTGTGGGATTAATTGAATCTTTAAATTGGACCAGATTTCTAGTATTGCCCTGGACCTTGGAGATTGATGGGCAAAACTGGAAAGTTACACCCGACCCCTAGACTCGATTATGATATTGCACTAGGTGTCGGATTAGGCTGTCTTTGATGTACCAATCAGTGAGACCCTTAGTGGGGGTCAAAACCTTGGTATGTTGGGACAGTCTAAGAATTCATCTAAGTGGGTAATCATAGTGACAGGATCAGCCCCTTTGTCGGACAAAGGTAATGATTGGGGATGCACTCTCACTGATGGAAACCAAGACTACCGGCAGCCGATTTCAACCGTTGAGATTTGTTTTGCAAAATATATTTTATATGAGATATAAAAGTATATATATTATGGTTTCAAAATGTTTGCAAATAGGTTTTAATTCCCGGGATCCATACTTGAGAGAGTGCAACACTGTTCCTTGCAGCTGAGGGAGAGGTCCTCTCTTGTCGGGCAGTGCATGATCATTATGGGCTAAGAGGTTAAGTGTAAGATCACTGAGGATAATACCTGATGGGCTAATCTTGCATCTGCCCATAGTCCTTGGGTGTTACAAGGTGGCTTGGCCCAGGGAACACTTAGGGTAAGTGTTGGGCCCATAGAGCCCATCTGATGGGTTTTAGGGGTGTACTATCTATAACAGTGTATTCGGCCAGGCCTTGTAACAAAGGCTGGGCTGAACCCATGTGGCTGATGTGTAGATCAATGTTTGGGTCCCACGCCATACAAGGCAGCCCAACTGGGCAGCAGTTTGGTAGGCTAAATGAATACATAACCCTAAATGGGTCTTAAGCCCATTTTGAACTGGGCTAATTTGATTAGTCATTAAGGGGCGAATTCTGTGATAAGATCAGCTGATAGGATTGGGCCTACACCCTATCCACTCAGAGAGTCCAAGATCTAAATGAGATTTAGATCTGGAAACTTCTTAATTAGATTAGGAGATGGTTGATCTAATCTGCAGATAAGATAAGGGTTATCCCTTATCACTTAAAGGGACTTCTAATCCAGATATGATTTGGGTTAGCAACTCCTAATGGGATTAGGAGCTGATCCCTTTAAGTCTATAAAAGGAAGAGGGGGCGGCAGCCTTTAGACACACAATCATCAGCAACAAATAGTCTTGTCTTCAAAGCTGAAATCACAGAAGAGAGAATTCTGCTCCCTGCAAATACTCTCTAGCCGCCTCCTTCCTGCAACCGCCACCTATAGCAGTTCGATCTCCATTGCTTGGGGAGAAATCAAGATTGGATCTTGATTCCAATCTTTTGGAGAAAAGATTGGTGGGAGTTGTATTCACAAGCCATCTAGGTGATTCTTGGGAAGGATTAAGTTCTTTTGGAAGAACACTGCTGATTCTGCTCCACCTTGCACTGTGCCATCTTCAGTGGGAGCAGATTTTGGATCCTACCTTGAGCATGAACACCTCCATTGAGAGATATTATTTCTCTGTATCAGGTATTATCTCTCCCTACTCCTTTTGGTTCAGATCTGGTTCAGTTTATGGTTCAAGAATGATCCTTGAAAATATG
The DNA here is from genome assembly GCF_056320005.1 of Nelumbo lutea. Taxonomy (NCBI): domain Eukaryota; kingdom Viridiplantae; phylum Streptophyta; class Magnoliopsida; order Proteales; family Nelumbonaceae; genus Nelumbo; species Nelumbo lutea. The sequence continues at coordinate 66,255,160 of NC_142687.1, read as the reverse complement.
ATTTTCTAAATAGGGAATTCGATTCCTAGTTGAAGGGAGAGAAAAATTTTTGAAATTCGCCCCCTTTATTCCACAATCTTGGGTGTCCATGTGATGGATTTTCTATCCCTTCAGTGATGAGGTTGGGTAGAGTTGCGATGAACCTATATGGGTTGTGATGAGGTTGGGTTGAGTTGCGATGAACCTTTGGGTTGCAATGAGGCTCTAAGGAAGTCCGATTTTGGAGTTCTGGGTTGTGATGAGGTTGAAAGGAAATGTGGATTTGGACTTCTGGATTGTGATGAGGTTGAAAGGAAATGTGATTTTAGACTTCTAGATTACGATGAGGTTGAAAGGAAGCGCAATTTTGGATTTCTGGGTTGAGATAAGGTTGAAAGGAAGTGCAATTTTGGACTTTTGGGTTGTGATGAGGTTGAAAGGAAGTGCGGTTTTGGACTTCTAGGTTGTGATAAGGTTGAATGGGAGCACGATTTTGGATTTTTGGGTTACGATAAGATTGAAAGGAAGTGCGATTAAGGACTTCTGGGTTGCGATAAGGTTGAAAGGGAGTGTGATTTTGGATTTCTTGGTTGCAATTAGGTTGAAAGGAAGTGCAATTTTGGACTTGAAGGCTCTAATAGAGATGAAATGAGGTGTGGCATTGAAGAAGTGTCTCAGGTGAGACCTTGGTTGCGATTTTGACAAAGGTGTGATTCTGGGTGAAGCTTTAGGTGCGATTTCGGATTAGAAAGCTCCCTTCTTTCACTCTTTCTCTCTAGGAGCTTCTCTTGGGTTTCCTTCCTGTCTCTTTCCCTTTTTTTCCCTGGTCCCCCCCCCCCCCTCTTTGAGCTCGGATTAGATCAGTATTTATAGAGAAAGGGAGGGGGGTTAGGAGGCCGTTGATGGCCATGTGGATGGAGACCATGGGGTCTAGGTCCCAAACCTCAAGTTCCTCCTTCTTAAAGTGGTCAATGTAGGACTACAGGCTCTCGCCACATTTTTGCTGAACGGTCATGAGTGAGATGATGCTCTTCTAGCACCGTTGGTTGTTGATGAAGTGGGCGAGGAAGAGACTAATGAACTGTTCCCATGAGCTAATGGATCAAAGGGGGAGCCCAAAAAACCATCGGCGGGCTGCCCCCTTAAAGGTCTCTTGGAAGGTTCGGCACGTCAAGGCATCGGAGTACCCATAGAGGATCATGAGTACGTTGAAACTTCCTAGGTGGTCGTCTGGGTCAGAGGTTCTATCGTACATCTCAAAAGTCAGGGTTTTGAAATGTGGTAAGTGGGGCTCTGAGGTGATATCAATAGTGAAGGTGTCCATTTTCTCAGACGAAGGGTTCTGACTTGCCGAGGCATCGGCTTGACTCTCCCTAACCAATCAGAGTTTGTCTTTGATGGCGCCAAGCTTTGCATGTAAGTCGACAATCTTTTGGTCAATGGGGGCCTAGGCCTCATCCTGGTCCTTCTGGACACGGAACAGGTCAGCCCGGTTCACCGAGTAATCCGACATGGGTGCGTTTCAATTTCTTCTGACCCGTCAATTGTTTAGGAGCTCTTGGATGTCCAAAATGTGAGAGGGAGAGGCATGACATCGACCCTCAGCCCTCGGTGATGGGTTATGGTGGCCCGACTGCCTGCCTTCATTCCAGGGGCTTTCCTTTTGGAAACGATGTCCTTGGTCTCGGTGGTGATCACGAGACCATGCTAAGTCGTGCTCTCATTGGCTGGGGGATCGGGAAGCCCTCAGCGGCTGACTGGCGCATCGGCTGCTATCGGTCTCCCAGCGGGGTGGCTACCCTGTGGGCGGCCTCCTGTCGAGCACCCCACCTCATCCAGCCTCTATGTAATGTTGTCGAGCGGGTCGAGGACTGCTTGGAATTGGTCCATCGTGACCAAGTTCTAAGCTTTCCTTGTGTTTCTTGCCATCTCAACGAAAGCTTAGAGGTTAATTTTAAGGTGAGTTTTTTTTAATGCAGGGAAGTCTTAGCAATGTTTCCCAAAATGACACTAATTGTTGTTGCCTTAGATGGGCTAAGGGAAATAAGGTAATTATGCTACCAAGAAGAGGGTTGGCTATTGAGTCCAAGGTCTATTGTGACCGATGGCCTGTAGGTCAGTCCTGGAAAGGAAGAGAACACATCGAAGACCTCGAGTCCTAACCCTAGGCAGGGACTCCGACGGTCAAGTTAGTGAAGGTGCAATGGGAGGTGGACAAGGCCTGAGTTGGGATATCTCAGATGGCCAAGTTAGTAGAAGAGCATGTTGGTTGAGGAGCCGCTATTGACCTGTATCCTCTTCACCATGAAGTTTGCGATGATAGATGATACCAACAATGCGTTGTTATGGGGGACTGAGATCCCCTACAAATCCTCATCTGTAAAGGTGTGAGCTTTGTCCTGCTTTGGCTTCTTGGGAGCCAATCCCTGGATGTTTAGCGGCCTACCCTAGGCTTTTCGTACTAAGGCCGAGGCACCACTCGAGGTTGTGCCCCTGATGATGACGCCAATGATGCTAGATAACTATTGTGGCTACTATTGTTGTTGCGACCCTAGGCACATACAGTGTAGGATTAATTGAATCGTTGAATTGGACCAGATTTTCAGTATTGCCCTGGAAATTGGAGACTGATGGGCAAAACTGGAAAGTTACACCCGACCCCTAGACTTGATTATGATACTGCACTAGGTGTTGGGTTGGGCTGTCTTTGATGTACCAATCAGTGAGATCCTTAGTGGGGATCAAAACCTAGGTATGTTGGGATAGTCTGAGAATTCATCTCAGTGGGTGATCATAGTGACAGGATCAGCCCCTTTGTCAGACAAAGGTAATGATTGGGGATGCACTCTCACTGATGGAAACCAAGAATGCCGGCAGCCGATTTCAATCATTGAGATTTGTTTTTGCAAAATATATTTTATATGAGATATAAAAGTATATATATTATGGTTTCGAAATGATTTGCAAAAGGTTTTAATTCCCGAGATCCATATAAGAGAGAGTGCAACACTGTTCCCTGCAGCCGAGGGAGAGGTCCTCTCTTGTCGGGCAGTGTATGATCATTATGGGCTGAGAGGTTATGTGTAAGACCATTGAGGATAATACCTGATGGGCTAATCTTGCATCTGCCCATAGTCCCTGGGTGTTACAAGGTGGCTTGGCCCAGGGACCACTTAGGGTAAGTGTTGGGCCCATAGAGCCCATCTGATGAGTTTCAGGGGGTGCACTGTCCATAACAGCGTATTCAGCGCGACCTTGTAACAAAGGCTGGGCTGAACCCATGTGGCTGATGTGTAGATCAATGTTTGGGTACCACGCCATACAAGGAAGCCCAATTGGGCAGCAGTTTGGATGGCTAATTGAATACATAACGTTAAATGGGCCTTAAGCCCATTTCGAACTAGGCTAATTTGATTAGTCACTTAAGGGGCGAATTCTGAGATGGATCACCTAATAGGATTGGGCCCACACCCTATCCACTTAGAGAGTCCAAGATCTAAATGAGATTTAGATCTGGAAACCTCCTAATTAGATTAGGAGATGGCTGATCTAATCTGCAGATAAGATAAGGGTTATCCCTTATCACATAAAGGGACTTCTAATCTAAATATGATTTGGGTTAGCAACTCCTAATGGGATTAGGAGATGATCCCTTTAAGTCTATAAAAGGAAGAGGGGGCAGCAGCCTTTAGACATGCAATGCAATCAACACTCTTGTCTTCAGAGCTGGGAAAACAAGAAGAGAGAATTCTGCACCCTACAAATACTCTCTTGCCGCCTCCTTCCTGCAGCCGCTGCCTACAGCAGTTCAATCTTCAGTTCTTGGGAAAAATCAAGATTTGATCTTGATACCAATATTTTCTAGAAAAGATTGGTGGGAGTTTTAATCAAAATCCGTCCAGTTGATTCTTGCGAAGGGTCTAGTTCTTTTGGAAGAAAACTGCTGATTCTGCTCCACCCTGCAATGTGCCATCTTCAGTGGGAGCAGATTTTGGATCCTTCCTTGGGCGTGAACACCTCCATTGGGAGATACTGCTTCTTTGTATTAGGTATTATCCCTCCCTACTCCTTTTGGTTCAGATCTGGTTCAGTTTATGGTTCAAGAATGATCCTTGAAAATATGATTTTCTAAATAGGGAATTCGATTCCCAGTTGAAGGAGAGAAAAATTTTTGAAATTCGCCCCCTTATTCCACAATCTTTGGGCGTCCATGTGATGGATTTCCTATCCCTTCAGTGGTATCAGAGCCATGGTTCAAATCTTGAACCATTCTGTTTCAGATCTGAACCCGCGCAAATAGGGAGAAGGCATTCTACCCAATTTGCGCAAATATGGGTTTTGGGAAATTTGTTCCCAAAATTGATGGACAAATAATCTAAAATTAATTTTATATAAATCAGATTATTGTTTAGAATAGTTCTATATGATTTTCTTGATTTATGGGTTGTTTGTAGAGGAGATCAAATTCTTTATTTGCATAGGGAGAACTGCAAGATTTGCAGTTTCCTGATTTATTTATTACATTTGGTCTGTAAATATTTTTTTTTAATTTTAGACTCAATGTATAGGCATTCGATCTGATGTAATTATTAATAGAAATAGGATTTCTATTTAATTTTATTTTGGATCGAAGATGGCAGCACAGAAAGGGAGATTTCACAGAGAAGGAGATTTCGCAGATGGGTCATTCGCTCTCTGCGATTTGTAGTTTATGAAACTGCAATTTGTGATCTAACCTTTGTTTTGTAGGATGGAGTCTGCGAACAGCCCTGTTTAACTAATTCTTGATTTTCTTTTATCAGTTATTTAATTTCAGATTATTTTCTTGAACTAAAGATTTAATTAAAGATCAAACCCTAGACCCATTCGAACCAATATTGGTTCAAACTGTTTGGACCAAATCTAGGGTTTAATAAAGGCTGAAAGTCAGCACTAATTTTCCCACTAATGGGCCTGACGATTGATATTTAATTAAATGGTTAATTCGGCCCAACCTGTAAAGGCCCAGTTTTAAATAGTTAAAACTGCTAAAAGCCCACTTCAAAGGATAAAGCTATATGGGCCGAACTAGATAACCCAGTTCAGCCCATATACCTAGATAATATTAATGGTTAATATTATGAATTTTTAACGGGCTTCCAATGGGCCTTACAGATAATTAATTGATTGGATCAATTTATCCCTACATGAGATGTTTGGATGTGTGATGTGCTACGTACATGGGCCATAAGTGCTTGGCCCATGCTCATTCGACAGTGGCTCTTACGTACATCATGGCTGAATGCACATCATTGCCATGGTGTCCTTTTTGGTCATTGGATGACCTCCCTCAGTGGTGGGCTCCACGCCTCATCAAGAGGTTACGTGCGGAACCCTAGCTGATTAAAGGCCCACCAAAATCCGACTTTATGAAAGTCAGTGGGAGCCACTTTGGTTTGACCTAAATCAAACTAGGGTGTAACTAACCATTCCCTCCAGCTAATATGAGTGCACGTGATAGGGAGATTCATATGATGAACTCTCTAAAGGCCTTCCATCATTAGCATGAGGATGGGTCCTTCGGTAATGAGGAAACGCATCAGAAAATGGGCTATCCATTTGCTGTTGGGCTTGTCTAAGTGTTTCATAAGATGATAGGGGCGTCATAGACCGATGTGGGAGGGGCTTCACCAGAAAATGGGAACTCTCTCACGGTAAGCACTCATTGGACAGAAAGGTTTACCTGAAAACGGCTCTGAAACTTGTCTGGTAGAGGCTAAAGGGAAAACTCATATGATGAGTGGATATGATCCTTCACAGAAAGGTGGTGGGGTTATGCAGCAGAAACAGTTGGCTCCATGCACCCTATGTGATTTTCCACATTTCTAGAGACAACCCGTTATCTCCATCACTGAGAAAGGAGGGAAATCTCAAAGATGAATAAATGGAAATGGATCGTAGATTAAAATCCATATCTATGAAACGAACATGAATCAAATTAGGTTGTGGACTGATGTTTGCTCTTTTATCAGAAAATGGCAAATGGATCATTTGCAAAGCTTCTTGACGACAACAAGCTTATGGGCCCAAACTATGCCGACTGGTATAGGAAACTTATGCTGGTCCTAGCTTCCGAAAAGCTGGACAAAGTGGCAAAGAATCCTACCCGGAGTGCCCGGGTGACAAGGCTTCTGAGGCCCAAAGGAGAGACTATCATGAATGGGAGGAGAAAAACTCCCTTGCCCGGTGTTACATCATTGCCTCCTTGGACAACCCAATACCGAGGCAGTTCGATCAGATCGAACTCGGCAAGGACATATTGGACAGTCTCAGGATGATGTATGAAGAGCAGAATTGTTCTACTCGACAAAATGTCTTGAAACAGTTCATGATCACACAAATGTCCAAGGGCCAACAAATTCACGACCATTGTTTTCGGATGATGGGATACATCAACGAACTGGAGGCTCTTGGATCCGGGCTGGACCTTACGACCCAGATAGATGCTATCCTTAATTCTTTTCCTCATTCCTTTAATCCGTTCATCATGAACTATAACATGAACAAGCTGAATGTCAGCTTTCAAGAGCTCAGCAATATGTTGCAAAGAGCCGAAGAACTGATTAGAAAGGATGAGCCTGTAGCTATGCTTGTTGAAGCTAGCAAGACGGGCAAGAGAAAGAGGAAGGCAAAGAAGCCTCAGAAGAGAGCCACTAAGGGTAAGAAGTAGAAGAAAGACAAAGCATCGGATGCCTGTCACTTCTACAAGAAATCTGACCACTGGAAAAGGAACTGTCCTGCCTACCTGGAATCCAAGAAAGGTAATTTCGAATCTTGTGTTATGAAACCAATTTATTGGTAGCTTCTGCATCCTGGTGTATTGACTCCGGGGCTTCAACTCATGCGCGTAACTCACTGCAGGCGTTCAAGGTAAGTAGAAGGCTGAGTGAAGGAGAAGTTACACTCTACTTGGGGACTACTGCAACTGTTGTAGCTGCGACAATAGGAACAGTGGAGTTAATTTTTAGAGAAGGAATAATTATACTGAAACATTGCCTTTATGTACAAAATTTAAGGAGAAAATTGATTTCTATTTGAAAACTATGTGCAAATGGTTATTTTGTCTTCTTTAGTAATACGATTACTATTAAAAGAAATAACAGATTCCTCGCATACAGGGAACTGGAGAATGGTCTCTATGTTCTACATCCTTCTCTAGAAACTAACATAACCGAAACTATGTCGGTTGAAATCCCCAAGAAGAGAGCCCGTGATACAGTTAATCCCACGTGTCTGTGGCATTACCGACTTGGCCACATCGGTGTTGACCGAATCACAAGGTTGGTAAAGGATGGTCCTTTGGATTTTCTAACTGTAGAAGATCTTCCCTCCTATGAGCCTTGCCTACAAGGCAAAATGATGAAACGACCATTTAACGGTAAGCCTGAAAGATGTACAAGCACACATGACCTAATACATACTGATGTATGTGGTCCCCTGAGTGTTAGGACACGAAATCAACACGTGTATTTCATCACCTTCATAGATGATTTCTCATGATATGGTTACGTGTACCTAATGAGACACAAGTCTGAATCCTTTGAAAAGTTCAAAGAGTTTAGACAAGTGGTCAAGAAATAGTTAGGGAGAGAAATTAAAGCCCTTCGATCATATCAAGGTGCCGAGTATCTCTTTGATGAATTCATGGACTACTTAAAGGACAATGGGATAGTATCACAATTAGCTCCTCCTGCTACACCACAACTTAACGGTGTTTCAAAGAGGAGGAATAGGACCTTATTGGATGTGGTCTGGTCACTTCTCATACACTCAGAGTTACCCACATCCTTTTGGGGTTATGCATTAGAGACTACGATTTACGTGCTGAATCGAGTTCCAACCAAATCGGTTCCGAACACTCCATATGAACTTTGGACTGGAAAGAAACCAAGTGTCAAACACTTGAAGATTTGGGGTTGTCCAGCACTCTTTAAAAGAACGAGTGCAGACCAGTTGGAATCCAAGACCAGCCGTTGCCTATTTGTAGGCTACCCAAAAGGCTCTGTAGGTTACCTTTTCTATGACCCAAGTGAGCAGAAAGTGTTCTGCATTCGAAATGCCCAATTCTTGGAGACTGATTACATCCTGGACACCCATCATCAGGAAATTGTTCTTGATGAGGAGAGCTCAGGAGCAGTGGGAGATGTCCCACAAGTTCTAGGTAGTGACCAACCTAGAAGATCCACTCGGGTATCTAGGCCACCAGTCCGTTATGGTTATGACCAGGATAGTTACTTGGTGGAAACCTTGACTAGTGAGGAGGATCCTGTGACTTACGCGGAAGCTATGTTGGACATAGATTCCCAGAAGTGGGTGGAGCCCATGAGAGCAGAGATGGATTCAATAGAGACCAATGGAGTCCAGACTCTAGTAGATCCAACCTCTAGGATAAAAGCAATCGGTTGCAAATGGATTTACAAGAGGAAGAAGAGTCCCGATGGTAGGGTTGAGACCTTCAAAGCTCGTTTGGTGGCAAAAGGATACACTCAGAAAGAGGGCATCGATTATGAGGAAACCTTTTCGCCTATGGCCATGCTTAAACCCATTAGGATCTTGCTAGCTGTAGCAGCATACCATGATTATGAGATTTGGCATATGGATGTCAAAACTGCATTCCTGAATGGAGATCTTATTGAAGATATCTATATGCAGCAACCGCAAGGCTTCATAGTTGCGGGTCAGGAAAACATGGTATGTAAAATCAATAGATCAATTTATGGACATAAGCAAGCTTCTAGAAGTTGAAGTTGGAACATCCGTTTTGACTCTACTATCAAATCATTTGACTTTGAGTAGAATCTAGATGAACCCTGTGTCTACAGGAAGTACAATGGAGATAAGGTTACCTTCTTGGTTCTATATGTAGATGACATTCTACTCATTGGGAATGATGTAGGAATGTTGACTACGGTGAAAGTATGGCTTTCATAGCAATTCTCCATGAAAGATCTTGGAGAAGGCTCCTATATACTGGGTCTTTGACTCTATAGAGATAGATCGAAGCGGATAATAGGATTATCCCAATCTGCCGACATTGACAAAATAGTCAAAAGATACAGAATGGAAAACTCCAAGAAAGGAAATGTTCCTTTTAGGCACGGAGTCACTCTCTCTAAGAAGATATCTCCCATGATTTCTGAGGAGATTGATGGCATGAAAGATGTTCCCTATGCCTCTGCCGTAGGGAGCATCATGTATGCCATGTTGTGCACTTGTCCTGACATTGTTCAGACAATGAGTGTAGTAAGCAAATTTCAGGCCAACCCAGGGCAGGAGCATTGGAATGCTGTGAAAAACATTCTTAAATACCTTCAAAGGACAAAAGAGTTTTGTCTACTATTCGATGGTAACTCACTACAGATCCAAGGGTATACAGTTGCCAATTTCCAGCCGAACACATTATCGTAAGTGAGGCTGCCTTATGAATGAAAGTGTTCATTATTGAATTTGGAATTCAACACATCACCCAATCCTCTGTTGTATGACAACAGGAGGTTGATGTTGAGAGGTAGCAACAGCGGAGATTGTGGCAGACCCATTGGTTGAGCCACTGTCACAGAAAGTGTTTGAGAAACACGTGGAAGGCATGGGACTCCGGCTAGTACCTGATTGGACCTAAGTGCAAGTGGGAGCTGTTAGACAGTTTTGTATGCCCTTAGCTTCAATCAAAATGATGTACTTTTATGAGTTTATTGTAAATGAATAAAAGTGCATATTTGATTCATGTTCCCTTCGTATGTTTTTGTGTAATACCCTTAAACTGGACACTTAATGAGACTCGTGTTAGTTTAGAATGTTCACAGCCAGTGGGTCAGTCCAGGGAGACCTATCCTGACAAGGCTGACACTGTGGTGCCACCAAGTCGGTTGGGGTGGCTTGTCTCAGCTACTAGGGTGAAACCCTAGGCACATACAGTGTAGGGTTAATTGAATCTTTGAACTGGACCAGATTTTCAGTATTGCCCTGGACCTTGGAGATTGATGGGAAAAACTGGAAAGTTACACCCGACCCCTAGACTCGATTATGATACTGCACTAGGTGTCGGATTGGGCTGTCTTTGATGTACCAATCAGTGAGATCCTTAGCGGGGGTCAAAACCTGGGTATGTTGGGACAGTCTGAGAATTCATCTCAGTGGGTGATCATAGTGACAGGATCAGCCCCTTTGTTGGACATAGGTAATGATCGGGGATGCACTCTCACTAATGGAATCCAAGACTGCCGGCAGTCGATTTCAATCGTTGAGATTTGTTTTTCAAAATATATTTTATTTGAGATATAAAAGTATATATATTATGGTTTTGAAATGATTTGCAAAAGGTTTTAATTCCCGTAATCCATATAAGGGAGAGTGCAACACTGTTCCTTGTAGCCGAGGGAGAGGTCCTCTCTTGTCGGGTAGTGTATGATCATTATGGACTGAGAGGTTAAGTGTAAGACCATTGAGGATAATGCCTGATGGGCTAATCTTGCATCTGCCCACAGTCCTTGGGTGTTACAAGGTGGCTTGGCCCAGGGACCACTTAGGGTAAGTGTTGGGCCCATAGAGCCCATTTGATGGGTTTCAGGGGGTGCACTGTCCATAACAGTGTATTCGACCAGGTCTTGTAACAAAGGCTGGGCTGAACCCATGTGGCTGATGTATAGATCAATGTTTGGGTCCCACGCCATACAAGGAAGCCCAACTGGGCAGCAGTTTGGATGGCTAATTGAATACATAACCTTAAATGGGCCTTAAGCCCATTTCGAACTGGGCTAATTTGATTAGTCACTTAAGGGGCGAATTCTGAGATGGATCTGTTAATAGGATTAGGCCCACACCCTATCCACTTAGAGAGTCCAAGATCTAAATGAGATTTAGATCTGGAAACCTCCTAATTAGATTAGGAGATGGCTGATCTAATCTGCAGATAAGATAAGGGTTATCCATTATCACTTAAAGGGACTTCTAATCCAAATATGATTTGGGTTAGAGCTGAGAATACAAGAAGAGAGAATTCTGCACCCTGCAAATACTCTCTTGCCGCCTCCTTCCTGCAGCCGCCGCCTACAGCAATTCGATCTCCAGTTCTTGGTAAAAATCAAGATTGGATCTTGATACCAATCTTTTGGATAAAAGATTTGTGGGAGTTGTATTCACAACCCATCCAGTTGATTCTTGCGAAGGGTCAAGTTCTTTTGGAAGAACACTGTTGATTCTGCTCCACCCTACACAACGCCATTTTTAGTGGGAGCAGATTTTCGATCCTTCCTTGGTTGTGAACACCTCCATTGGGAGATACTGTTTCTCTGTATCAGGTATTATCCCTTCCTACTCCTTTTGGTTCAGATCTGGTTCAGTTTATGGTTCAAGATTGATCCTTGAAAATATGATTTTCTAAATGGGGAATTCGATTCCCAGTTGAAGGAGAGAAAAATTTTTGAAATTCACCCCCTTATTCCGCAATCTTTGGGCATGCATGTGATGGATTTCCTATCCCTTCAGTCTACATAATCTTGTCGAATGGGTCGGGGACCGCTTGGAATTGGTCCATCATGACCAAGTTTTGAGCTTTCCTTGTGTTTCTTGCCATCTCAGCAGAAGTTTGAGGTTAATTTTAAGGTTGTTTTTTTTAATCCAGGGAAGTCATTGCAATGTTTCCAAAAGTGGCACCAATTGTTGTTGTTTTGGATGGGTTGAGGGTAATAAGGTAATCACGCTTCCGAGAAGAGGGTTGGCTATTGAGTCCAAGGTTTGTTGTGATCGAGGTCTTGTAGGTCAATCCTGGAGAGGAAGAGAACACATTAGAGGCCTTGGGTCCTAATCCGGGGCGGAGACTCCGATGGTCAAGTTAGTGAATGTGCAATGGGAGGTGGACAAGGCTTAAGTTGGGATATCTCAGACGAGGCCATAGGGGAAGTGAATGAGTTCTAAATAATAGAGTCTAGATCCCTCACCTTAGGGGGTTCACCCCCTATTTATACCTGAGACCACCTAGAGGTAGGTGATTAATGGATTATCAAAAGTAAGATGGGATTATGGAGATGTGACTAATGGGTTATAAAAAGCAAGATGCGCTTATGGAGATGTGCTTTCTTAACAGATCAAAAATGAAAGAAAACAAAAATCTACTAGTAGCTATGATGGTTTGCTCAATGGGAAATTCGTTTCCCCGTCGAAAAGAAAGCGAGTGGTGGTGAAAAATGGAAAAGGTGGTGGGTTTGTCGAAGCCTTCAAAATTAGTACTAGTCCCACAATAAAATATTTGTAGTAAAAGTGGTACTAGGTCGAATCCCACAGGGAGCAATTTAGTAATCTCTTAGCCGAATGGATAAAGTAATTGTGTGGGAAAATTTAATAACTAAAATTAAAAGAATAACAAACTAAGCAAACAAGAGAAAAATCAGTCTTACCGAATTCTGGTTCAAGGGTTTGGGTTGAATTGATTGGCCATCGATCCTAGGTACAATTCAGCATTCTTGCAATTCAAGCATTTAACCTTAGATTTACTAGGATAGCCATAATAAACCTTGTGTTTTCCTAATTTAGTTGACCAAAGCCAACATTCGATCAACACTTATCACCACTCAACTGGGTACGATAGCGTTCCGTAATGATAGCATTAAGATTTGTGAAAACAGTTAAACCAAAATAACAATAATTGAGATAGCTGCAATTATTGAATTTTGTTCCATCGATTCCTTTAGATTGAACCATGATAAAACATTGGTCAAAGGCTGTCACGAACAATTGACCCAAAAAGATATCAACCTAATTGCTACTTGTATCATTATTCGTGACAATTACGGATCACCAAAATCATGGATAGCAATAGAAAAATCAACATTAATTCAGTTTGTCAAACTAATTAACATCAACATCCAATAAAAGTATGCACAAAAATCAATGAATACTTGAATTAGAAATCAAGAAAATAAAGTAACTACAGAACCTTATAATGACACAATCGAACCTTGCCCCTTGAACCAGAAAAAGAAGCTTAGATACTCATGATCTACGCAATCTCCATGCCTTTCTTCTCCATAGCCGAACTACTTCCTTGAGCTTCTTGACCTCTTGATGATCTCTTGGATCATGGAATGAGTGATGCTAGAGCTGGTTTGCCCCCCTCTTTATATAGCTAAAGGAGAGGGCTGTTTTCCAACTCCTTCTAGGAGATCATCTTATCTTTAGGGAGTCTTGATCTTCTTTGAACTAATCATATCCTATCTCTTATCTAATCCCTAACCTTCTTATCCTTATAGGATTACATTCAAAGTTTAGATCTAATAAGACTCTCTCCCTCTTGGGAGATTACACTCGAATCAGGACTCTAGACTCTTGCATCCGAGTTGGGCTTCTCTGCTACTTGGGCTGCTTCCAGGTTCTTCTGCGAGTTGGGCTTCAGCTGTTAAATGGGTCTGGCTACGAACTTGCTCTGACTTCGGGTCCGGTTTCGTACTCGATGTGGACTGAATCAGTCAAAACCCAAAACAAAAAAGTTGTGGGCCTTTCTTCTTCTTTCTAATGCTTCTTGAATTGCCCAATACAGAATCCGGAATTGTGAGTTAGGCCCAGATCACTGACTGTCGCCGAAACTGTGCAAAATCACCCAAATTGGCATGTTTCCTTCCAATTGCCTTCTTTATTTCCCTGAATCGAAATACAAGAGTAATGAGTGCATTTAAATGCTAAAGTAGTGTAAAAGGATGAAAACTAGGGGACAAAAATAGGGTTCTTTTCAATCTCATCAAAAGGAAAAAAAAAGTGAAGGGATAATGGACAAGAATAAGAAGAGGAAAGTAGGGAAAGAGTGATAGGGAAGAGTGGTTAGGGAATTTTTGGATGGCCGCCGCTATGTTCTCATCTCAAGGTTGAAGATGATGAATAGTGGATTCAATCACATTAAGATCCCTCCAAATTAGAAAGTTAGTTCCCCTTATATATTAGTGTATAGAGGTATTTTTGTAATTTTAGGGGTTTCTAAGGGTAATTTCATAATTTTGGGAACTTTGGGTCAAACCAGGTCTAAGGGCGTTTACACTAGGGTTCTTGATGGACGGATAGGATTTTTGGTCAGAAATTAGAGGGTTGAGATGGGTCTGAGCACAAAGAGTGGTTTTGTGTATAAGGGCTAGTGAGATTGACTGAAATATAATCTTTTGGGATGAATGGTCAAACAATGGTATTTTGAGTTGAAATTTAGTAGGATGGGGTTTTTAGACATTGTTAGAAGGTTGGAAATGTCAGATTTGGTCAATTAGATCCGAATTAGGCAAATCTGGAAAAAGGGCTTGATTTAATCGATATGGAGTATCATAATAAAATTTTTGTGCGATGGATGGGCAAAGAAGGGTATTTTTGGTTGAAAATTTATAGGTGGATTTTTTAGTTAAGGAGAGTTAAAATTCTAGGAATTTGGGTCAACTAGGGGTTCTACAATTGAATCTTGGTTTGACGGAAGGGAAAATGGGAAAATCTTGGGATGAAACTTTATGAGCAAGTGTTTTGGTGTGTTTAGGATGACTCAATCATATGATCTAATTGGCTCAGATGTGATTGGATTAAAGGAATCTAGGTTTGTGGTTGTTTTAGGCTAATGAGAGGGGTCAAAATGGAATTTTTGCTTGATGAGAAGGTAAATAGAGGAATTTTGAGTTAATATTTGCTGGGTAAGAGGGCAAATGGAAGAATTTTGAGTTGAGATTTGCTATGTAGGTACTTTGGGTTAGATTGTGTTTGGCAAGGTTTAGTTAGATTTGGTTGGGTTAAGTTGAGTTGAGATTAGGTTTAGGTAGGCTAAGATGGGTTGTGTGAGTAAGGTGGTCAAGATACATATGGAGGTCTCCTTGAAGGACAAAATAAAGATGGGAGTAGGAGGTGAAAGGGATGAGAGATCCATCATATGGATAGTCGAACCCTGCAAGTAGGTTGGGCGAAATTTCAAAAATTTCTCTCTCTCCCATGTGAGAATCACATTCCCTATTTTAGAAAACTACATTTTCAATGATCAATCTTGAACCCTAAACCAGACCAGATCTGAAACCAAAAGGTAGGAGAGGGAAATACCTAATACAGAGTAGTAGTAACTCCCAATGAAGGTGTTCACGCCCAAGGAGATCACCGAAGATTGCTCCCACTAAAGATGACACAGCGTAGGGTGGAGCAGAATCAGTAAGGTGGTTCTTCAGCAAGAACCTAATTCTTCACCAAGAATCCGATGCAAGGCAAGTGAGCACGACTTTAGATCAGTTTTTCTCCAAAAACTGATATCAAGAACCATTCTTGATCGCTCCTACAAGTGGAGAACGAACTGGCAATGGGGGCAGTAACAGGAGAAGGCAAGAGTAGAAGATGGCATCAGTTCAACTACAGTAGTCTCCTATCTTGTATCAGTAATCTGATTGGGTAATGGGGGTTCACCCTCCTCTATTTATACCCTTAAAGAGAGCTTTTCCTAATCCCATTAGGAGTTTTCTAATTCAAATCTTGTATTTGGAATTGTACTTTCTTTAAGACATAAGGATAATTCCTTATCTTGTCTACAAATAAAGATCAACCCTCTTAATCTGATTAGGAGTTTTCGGATCCAAATCTTTATTTGGATCTGGACTCTCTAAATGGATAGGGATAACTCCCTATCCTATCAGCTGATCTAAATCCCAAAACCGCCCCTCTTTAATTAATCATATTAAATCGGTTCGAATTGGGCTTTAGTCTCATTAAGTCTATGTGCTCACATATCCTCCAAACTGTTGCCCAGTTGGGTATCCTTTTATGGCATGGGACCCAAATATTGATCTACACATCAGCCACATGGGTTCAGCCCAGCCTCTATTAAAAGGCCTGGCCGAATTCACTGTAGAGACAGTGAACCCCTGAAACCATCACCATGGGCTCTTGATGGGCCAAAAATTTACACTAAATGGTCCACGGGTGAAGCCACCTTATGAAAACCCAAGGACTGTGGACAGATGCAAGATAAGCCCATCAGGTATTACCCTCAATGGTCTTACACTTAACCTCTCAGCCCATAATGATCAAATAGTGCCCAACAAGAGAGGACCTCTCCCTCGTCTACAAGGTACAGTGCTGCACTTTCAACTCACATGGATCCCGGGAATTAAAACCTTTTGCAAACATCTTGAAACCATAATATATATATGTATATCTCTATATAAATATATTTTGCAAAAATAAATTTCAACAGTTGAAATCGGCTGCCAAAAGCTTTGGTTTCCATCAGAGAGAGTGCATCCCCGATCATTCACTTTGTCCGACAATGGGGCTGATCCTGTCACAATGATCACTCACTCAGATGAATTCTCGAACTGTCCCAACATACCCAGGTTTTTACCCCCTCTAAGGATCTCACTAATTGGCATATCAAAGACAACCCAATCCAACACCTAGTGCAGTATCATAATCAAGTCTAGGGGTCAGGTGTAACATTCCAGTTTTGCCCATCTATCTCTAAGGTCCAAGGCAATACTAGAATTCTAGTCCGGTTCAGGGTTTCAAGAAAACTCACACTACATGTACCTCAGGTCTCACCCTGGCAGCTGAGACAAGCCACCCAACCAACTTGGTGGCACATCAGTGTCAGCCTTGGTAGGATAAATCTCCCCAGATCTATCCAACGGCTGTGACAACGGCTGTGAAGATTCTAAACTAACACGAGTCTTATATGTGTCAAGTTTAAGGGTATTCATTTACATTAAATGTCAAAAGGTACATCATTCTGATTGGAGCTAAGGGCACGTACTGTCTAACAACTCCCACTTGCACTTAGGTCCAATCTGGTATAAGCCGGAGTCCCATGCTTTCCACGTGTTTCTCAAACACTTTCTGTGTCAGTGGCTTAGTCAATGGGTCTGCTACATTCTTCATTGATGTTACCTTCTGAATTAGGGCACCCACTCTTCTAACTATCTCCCGTAGTACATGGTACTTCCACTCGATGTGTTTCGACTTCGAGTGGGCTCATGGCTCCTTAGCCTGAGGGATAGATCCAGTGTTGTCACACAACACTAGAATGGGTGATGTGCTAGATGGAACTACTTGCAATTCACGAATGAACTTCTTCGTCCATATGGTTTCTTTGGCAGCTTCACTTGCGACAATGTATTCAGCTTCGATTTTGGAATCCGTCGTGGACCCTTGTTTGCTGCACGATCCTATCGTGAAAACATACCCAGATGTAGACTTTCTATCATATGGATCTGACTGGGAGTCAACATCAGTATACCCCTGGATCTGTAGTGAACTACCATCGAATACCAGACAAAACTCTTTTGTCCTTCAAAGGTACTTTAGTATATTTTTCACAGCAGTCCAATGCTCCTGCCCTGGGTTGGCCTGGAATCTGCTTACCACACTAACTGCCTGAGCGATGTCAAGACGAGTGCACAGCATGGCATACATGATGCTCCCTACGGCTGAGGCATAGGGAACATCCTTCATGCCCTCAATCTCCTCAGGGGTCTTGGGAGACATGCCCTTGGAGAGAGTGACTCCATGCCTGAAAGGAATGGTAGGAACCCAGTTCAGCACATATATCACAGTCTCTAATGCGTAACCCCAAAAGGATGTGGGCAACTTTGAGTATACGAGAAGTGATCAGACCATATCCAATAAAGTCTGGTTCCTCCTCTTTGACACACCGTTTAGTTATGGTGTAGTAGGAGGAGCTAACTGTGATACTATTCCATTGACCTTCAAGTAGTCCCTGAATTCATCAGAGAGATACTCGCCACCTCGATCCGATCAAAGGGTCTTAATCTCTCTCCCTAACTGTTTCTCGACCTCTTGTCTAAACTTTTTGAACTTTTCAAATGATTCAGACTTGTGTCTCATTAGTTACACGTAACCGTACCGAGAATAATCATCGGTGAATGTTATAAAATAAATGTGTTGGTTACGTGTCTTAACACTCATGGGACCACGTGAAGGGTTTAGAGATCCATCATATGGATGGCCAAACCCTGCAAGTAGGTTGGTCAAAACTTCAAATATTTCCTCTCCCTCATCTAGGAATCACATTCCCTGTTTTAGAAAATCTATATTTTCAAAGATCAATCTTGAACCATAAACCAAACCAGATCTGAAACCAGAAGCAGGAGAGGGATATACCTGATACAGAGAAGCAGTATCTCCCAATGGAGGTGTTCACGCCCAAGGTAGGAACCAAAGACTGCTCCTGCTGAAGATGGCGTAGTGTAGGATGGAGCAGAATCAACAATGTTCTGCCAAAAGAACCGAACCCTTCACAAGAATTCACTGGAGTCAGTGAGTACACCTTCCGGTCAACCTTTCTCCAAAGACTAATATCAAGATCCAATTTTGATCACTCCTTCTAGAAACAGGAAATTGAACTGGGAGTAATGTGGAAAGGAGAAGACAACTCAGTCTCACTAGGTGTTGTGTATGTGATTGATCTTCTATACCTGCCATCCATTTCTCCTTTAATAACCTTAATGGAATCAGCTCCTAATCCCATTAGGAGTTGCTGATCCAAATCATATTTGGATCTGAATTCCCCTTAAGAGATAAGGATAGATCATTATCTTATCTGCAGATTAGATCAGCCCTCTCCTAATCTGATTAGGAGGTTTCTAGATCTGAATTTGTATTCAGATTTGGATTCTCTGAGTGGATAGGGTAAGACCTTATCCTATCTGCTAATCCAATCTTAGATTCGCCCCTTCTTTAACTAACCAAATCAGCCCAGTTTGAAATGGGCTTTACGCCCATTAATAGTATGTGCTCACTTATCCTTCCAAATTGCTGCCCACTTGGGCTTCCTTGTATGGTGTGGGACCCAAGCATTGATCTACACATCAACCACAAGAGTTCGAACCAGCTGATGAGATTGAAAAGAACCCTATTTTTGTCCCATAATTTTCATATTTTTATATCACTTTAGCACTTAAATGAACTCATTACTCTTGTATTTCGATTCAGGGCAATAAAGAAGGCAATTGGAAGAAAATAGGGCAAATCGGGTGATTTTGCACAGTTTCGGCGACAGTCAGTAATCTGGGCCTAACTCTCAATATCGGATTCCAAATTAGACAATTCAAGAAGAATTAGAAAGATGAAATAAAGGCCCACAACTTTTATGTTTTGGGTTTTGACAGATTCGGCCCGCATCATGTACAAAAACGAGCCCAAATTCGGAGAAAATTCGCAGTCAGGCCCATTTTATAACTTAAGCCCAATTCGCAGAAGTACCTTGAAGTAGCCCAACTCGAATTCATGAGTCAAGAGTCCAAATCTCGAATGTAATCTCCAAAGAGAGAGTCTTATCAGGTCTAAATTCTTAATTGTAATCCTAGAGATATAAGAAGATTGAGATTAGATCATTAGATAAGAGATAAGATAGGATTAGTTCAATGAAGATCAAGACTCCATAAAGATAAGATGATCTCCTAGAAGGAGTTGGAAAACAGCCCTCTCCTTTGGCTATATAAAGAGGGGGGCGAACCAGCTCTAGCATCACTCACTCGAAGATCCAAGAGAGCACCAAGAAGACCAAGAAAGCTCAAGGAAGCAGTTTGGCCATAGAGAAGCAAAGCATGGAGATTGCGCAGATCATGAGCAGTTGAGCTTCTTTTTCTGGTTCAAGGGGGGAGGTTTGATTGTGTCATTGTGAGGTTTTGCAGTTAATTTATTTTCTTGCTTTTTAATTCAAGTATTCATTGATTCTTGACCATATTTTTTTACTAGATGTTAATGTTAATTAGTCTGACAAACTGAATTAATGTTGATTTTCCTACTGCTATCCATGATTTTGGTGATCCGTAATTGTCATGAATAGTGGTACAAGTAGCGATTAGGTTAATATCTTTCTGAGTCAATTGTTCATGACAGCCTTTGACCAATGTATTGACATGGTTTAACCAAAAAGGAATCGATGGAACAAGATTCAATAATTGCAGTTATCTCAATTATTGTTGTTTTGGTTTAACTCTTTTCACAAATCTTAATGCTATCACCGGTTAATATGGAACGCTATCGTACCCAGTTGAATGGTGATAAGTGTTGATCGAATGCTGGGTTTGGTCAACTGAATTAGGAAAACACAAGGTTTATTATGGCTATCCTAATAAATCTAAGGTTAAATGCTTGAATTGCAAGAATGCTGAAATTTACCTAGGATCGATGGCCAATTGATTCAACCCGAACCGTTGAACCAAAATTCGGTAAGACTGATTTTCTCTTGTTTGTTTAGTTTGTTATTGCTTTCTTATTCTTTTAAATTTTAGTTATTTTCCCACTCAATTACTTTATCCATTCGAATAAGTGATTACTGATTTGCTCCCTGTGGGATTCAACCTAGTACCACTTTTTACTGCAATTATTTGATTGTGGGACTAGTACCAATTTTGAGGTCTTCGACAAACCCATCACTAGCCTTTGTTACAATGCCAAGCCGAATTAACTGGAAATCCTAGTGAACTCCTTAAGCCCATCACATGGACTCTATGGGCCCAACACTTACATTAAGTGGTCCCTAGGCCAAGCCACCTTGTAACACCCAGGGACTGTGGGCAGATGCAAGATTAGCCCATCAGGTATTACCCTTAATGATCTTACACCTAACCTCTCAGCCCATAATAATCATACATTGCCCAATAAGAGAGGATCTCTCCCTCGGCTGCAAAGAACAGTGTTGCACTCTCTGCTCACATGGATCCCAGAATTATAACCGTTTTGCAAAAAAATTTAAACCATAATATATATAT
The DNA here is from genome assembly GCF_056320005.1 of Nelumbo lutea. Taxonomy (NCBI): domain Eukaryota; kingdom Viridiplantae; phylum Streptophyta; class Magnoliopsida; order Proteales; family Nelumbonaceae; genus Nelumbo; species Nelumbo lutea. Next base: position 66,234,416 of record NC_142687.1, on the reverse strand, counting down.
TTATTTATATCTATATATAAAATATATTTTGCAAAACAATTTTCAACGATTGAAATCGCCTGCCAACAGTCTTAGTTTCCATTAGAGAGAGTGTACCCCCGATCATTACCTTTGTTTGACAAAGGGGCCGATCCTGTCACTATGATCACCCACTTAGATGAATTCTCAGTCTGTCCCAACATACCCAGGTTTTGACCCCCTCTAAGGATTTCACTGATTGGCATATCAAAGACAACCCAATCCGACATCTAGTGCAGTATTATAATCGAGTCTAGGGGTCAGGTGTAACTTTCCAGTTTTGTCCACTAATCTCCAAGGTCTCGGGCAATACTAGAAACCTGGTCTAGTTCAGGGTTTCAAGTAAACCTACACAGCATGTGCTTTGGGTCTCACTCTGGCAGTTGAGACGGGCCACTCCAACACTTGGTAGCACACCAGTTTGAGGGTATTATATAGAAACACACCACAAGAGCATGAATCAAATATGCACTTTATTCATTTACAATAAATGTCATAAGTACATCAATTTGATTGGAGCTAAGGGCATACAACTATCTAACAGCTCCCACTTGCACTTAGGTCCAATCTGGTACAAGTCAGAGTCTCAGACTTTCCACATGTTTCTTAAACACATTCTGTGCCAGTGGCTTAGTCAATGGGTCTGCCACATTCTCTGCTGATGCTACCTTTTAACATCAATCTCCCATAGATCTAGTGTTGTCACACAATAGTGGAATGGGTGATGTGCGGAATTCTAAATTCAAGAATGAACACATTCATTCTTAAGGCAGCCTCACTTATAGTAATGTGTTTGGCTTGGGTTGTGGACTGTAAATCTCACTACTTGGGACCCCTGTTTGCTAACTTTCAGCAAACAACACATGATCCTATCGTGAAGATATAACCAAATGTAGACATTCTACCATTTGGATCTGACTGGTAGTCGGTATCAGTATACCCCTGGATCTATAGTGAATTACCATCAAATACCAAACAAAACTCTTTTGTCCTTCGAAGGCACTCAAATATGTTTTTCACAGCAGTCCAGTGCTCCTGCCCTGGGTTGGCCTGGAATTTGCTTAACACACTCTCATCCTGAGCAATGTCAAGACGAGTACACAGCATGACATACATGATCCTCCCTATGGCTGAGGCATAGGGAACGTTCTTCATGCCCTCAATCTCCTCAGAAGTCTTGGGAGACATCTTCTTGGAGAGAGTGACTCCATTCCTGAAAGGAACATTTCCCTTCTTGGAGTTCTCCATATTGTATCTCTTGACAATTTTGTCAATGTAAGCATATTGGGATAATCCTATTATCCGCTTCAATCTATTTCTATAGAGTTGAAGACCCAGTATATAAGAGGCTTCTCCAAGATCTTTCATTGAGAATTGCTGTGAAAGCCATACTTTAACCATAGTCAACATTCCTATGTCATTCCCAATGAGTAGAATGTCATCTACAAACAAAACCAGAAACGTAACCTTATCCCCACTGGACTTCCTGTAAACACATGGCTCATCTGGATTCTGCTTAAAGTCAAAATTTTTGATGGTATAGTCAAACCGGATGTTCCAACTCCTAAAAGCTTGCTTAAGTCCATATATGGATCTATTTAACTTACATACCATGTGTTCCTGACCCGCAGCTATGAAACCTTGCGGTTGCTGCATATAGATATTTTCAATAAGATCTCCATTCAGGAATGCAATTTTAACATCCATTTGTCAAATCTCGTAGTCATGGTATGCTGCTACAGTTAGCAAGATCCGAATGAATTTAAGCATGGCCACGGGCGAAAAGGTTTCCTTATAATCGATGCCCTTTTTCTGAGCGTACCATTTCGCCACAAGACGAGCTTTGTAGGTCTCAACCTTACCATTGGGGCCCTTCTTCCTCTTATAGATCCATTTGCATCCAATTTACTTTACCCCATTGGGCGGATCTACTAGAGTCTAGACTCCATTGGTCTCCATTGAGTCTATCTCATCTCTCATGGCATCTACCTACTTCAGGGATCCTCCTCACTAGTCAAGGCTTCCACCAGGTAACTATCTTGGTCATAGCCAAAATGGACTAGTGGCCTGGACACCCGAGCAGATCTTCTAGCATGGTCAATACCTAGAACCTGTGGGACACCTCCCACTGTCCCTGAGCTCTCCTCATCAAGAACTATTTCCTGATGGTGTGAGTCTAGGATTTAATCAGTCTCCATGAACTGTGCATTTCGGCTATAGAACACCTTCTGCTCACTTGGGTCATAGAATAGGTAACCCACAGAGCCCTTGGGGTAGCCTACAAATAGGCAATGACTGGTCTTGGATTCCAATTTGTCCGCAATCGTTCTTTTAACGTGCACAAGACAACCCCAAATCTTCAAGTGTCTAACACTTGGTTTCTTTCCAGTCCAAAGTTCGTATAGAGTATTCGGAACCGATTTGGTTGGAACCCAATTCCGCACGTAAATCATAGTCTCTAATGCGTAACCCCAAAAGGATGTGGGTAACTCTAAGTGTACGAGAAGTGACCGGACCATATCCAATAAGGTCCTAATCCTCCTCTCTAAAACATCGTTAAGTTGTGGTGTAGCAGGAGGAGCTAACTGTGATACTATCCCATTGACCTTCAAGTAGTCCCTAAATTCGTTAGAAAGATACTCACCACGTCGATCCGATCGAAGGGCCTTAATTTCTCTCCCTAACTGTTTCTTGACCTCTTGTTTGAACTCCTTGAACTTTTCAAAGGATTCAGACTTGTGTCTCATTAGATACACGTAACCATACCGAGAATAGTCATCGGTAAATGTAATGAAATACATGTGCTGGTTACAAGTCCTAACACTCAAGGGACCACATACATCACTATGTATAAAGTCAAGCGTGCTTGTACATATTTCAGGCTTACCGTTAAATGGCCGTTTTGTCATCTTACCCTGAAGGCAGGGCTCACAAGTGGAAAGATCTTCTACAGTTAGAAAATCCAAAGGACCATCCTTTACCTACCTTGTGATATGGTCAACATCGATATGGCCAAGTCGGTAATGCCACTAGCACATGGGATTAACTGTATCACGGATTATTTTCTTGGGAATATCAGCCGACGTAGTTTTGGCTATATTAGTTTCTAGAGAATGATGTAGAACATAGAGACCGTTCTCCAGTTCCCCGTATGCTATGAATCTATTGTTTCTTTTAATAGTAATCGTATTAGTAAAGAAGACAGAATAGCCATCAGCACATAGTTTTGAGACAAATCAAATTTCTTCTTAAATTCTGTACAAAAAGACAATCTTTGAGTACAATTATTCCTTCTCTAAAAATTAACTCTACGATTCCTATAACCGTAGCTGCAACACTTGCAGAAGTCCCCAAGTAAAGCGTTACTTCTCCTTCACTCAGCCTTCTGCTTACCTTGAAGCCTTGTAGTGAGTTACACACATGAGTTGAATCCCTAGAGGCAATACACCAAGACGCAGAAGAAACTAACAAATTGGTTTCTATGACACATGATTCAAAATTACCTTTCTTGGATTCCAAGTATTGAGGATAATTCCTCTTCCAGTGGTCGGTCTGCTTGCAATAGTGATAGGCATCTAATGCCTTGTCTTTCCTCTGCTTCTTGTGTTTGGTGGCCTTCTTCTGGGGCTTTCTCTTTGCCCTCCTTTTCTTGCCCACTTTGCCTGCTTCAAAAAGCATGGCAATGGGCTTATCCTTCTTAATCAATTTCTTGGCCCTCTGCAACATATTGCTGAGTTCCTGCAAACTGGCATTCATCTTGCTCATGTTATAGTTCATGATGAATGAATTGAAGGAAGAAGACAAAGAGTTGAGAATAGCATCGATTTGGGTTACCGGATCCAATCCGGATCCAAGAGCCTCCAGTTTGTTGATATAACCCATCATCTGAAGACAATGGTCATGAACTTGTTGGCCCTTGGACATCTGCGTAGTCATGAACTATTTCAAGACCTTCTATCGAGTAGAACAATTCTACCCTTCATACATTGTCTTGAGACTGTCCAATATGTCCTTGGCAAGTTCGATCTGATCGAACTGCCTCTGTATTGGATTATCCAATGAGGCAATGATATAGCAGTGGGCAAGGGAGTTTTTCTCCTCCCATTCTTGGTATTTTCTCCTTCAGGCCTCAGAAGCCCTATCTCCCGGATGATCCGGGGCACGATTCTTGGCCACCTTATCCAGTTTCTCAGAGGTTAAGACCAGCATAAGGTTTTGGTACTAGTTCGCATAGTTTGGGCCCTTAAGCATTTGTCGTCAAGAAGCTTCGCAAATTGTCCGTTTGCCATTTTCTGATAAAAGAGTAAACATCACTCCACAACCTAATTTGATTCATGTTCATTACATAGATATGACTTTTAATCTATGTTCCATTCCCATTTGTTCATCTCTGAGATTTCCCTCCTATCTCAGTGATGAAAACAACGACTTGTCTCTGAAAATGTTGGAAACCACATAGGGTGCATGGAGCCAACTGTTTCAACTGCAAAACCCCACCACCTTTCTGTGAAGGATCATATCCACTCATCATATGAGCTTTCCCTTTGGCCTCTGTCAAACAAGGTTCACAGCCATTTTAGGTTAAACCTTTCTATCCAGTGAGTGCTCACCCATCATATTCGAGAACGCCAAGGTACCGTGAGAGAGTTCCCATTTTCTGGTGAAGCCCCTCCCACATCGGTCTATGACGCCCCTATCATCTAATGAAACACTCAAACAAATCCAACAACAAATGGATAGCCCATTTTTTGGTGTGGTTCCTCATTACTGAAGGGCCCATCTTCATGCTAATGATGGAAGGCCTTTAGAGAGTTCATCATTTGAATCTCCCTATCACATGCACTCATATTGCTAGAGGGAACAAAATTACGCCCTAGTTTAATTTAGGTCAAACCAAAGTGGCTCCCACTGACTTTCATAAAGCCAGATTTCGATGGGCCCTAATCGGCTAGGGTTCTGCACGTATCATCTTCAGGAGGTGTGGAACCCACCATAGAGAGAAATCATCCAATGATCTTTAGGGACACCATGGCAATAATGTGCATTCAGCTATGGTGTGTGCAAGAGCCACTATCGAATCTGCATGGACCAAGTACTTATGGCCCATGAATGTTGCACATCACACATTCATACATCACATGTAGGGTTAAATTGATCCAATCAATTAAATATCTATAAGGCCCACAATTAAAGCCCATTTTAATCCATAACATTAACAATTAACATTATCTAGGTATATGGGTCGAATTAGGGTTAAGGAGTTCGGCCCATATAGCTTTTCCTGCAAAAGTGGGTTTTTAGCAGTTTTAACAATTTAAAACTGGGCCTTACAGGTTGGACCGAATTAAACTCTTAATTAATTATCAATCCTTAGGCCCATCAGTGGGAAATTAGGGCTGACAGTCAGCCTCCATTGAACCCTAGATTCGGTCCAACCAGTTTGGACCAATCTGGTTCGAATAGGTCTAGGGTTTGATCTTTAATTAAAGATTTAATTCAAGAAAATGATCTGATATTAAATATTGATCAAAGAAAAGCAAGAATCAGTCAAGAAGGGCTGTTCGCACATCACATCCTACAAAACAGAGGTTAGATCACAGAATGCAGTTTCATAAACTGCAAATCGCAGATTGCAATATCCCCATCTGCTAAATCTCCTTCCTGCGTCGCCATCTTTGATTCAAAAATAATAAAAACAGAAACCCTAAAATTTCTATTAATATTACATCAGATCAAATCCTATATATTCAGTCTAAAAATAAAAATATATTATTTTACAGACCAAATGTAATAAATCAAGAAACTGCAAATAACAGTTTTTTGCGCCAATCAAGATGTCGATCTCTAGTTGTACGAACAACCCATAAATCAAGAAAATTATAAAGAACAATACTAAATAAAATTCAGATATATAAAATTTAATTTCAGATCAATTGCCCTCCATCTGGAGAACTATTTTCTAGATAAAACCCTAATCTGTGCAAATCGGGTAGAACGCCTTCTGCCCATTTGCGTAGGTTCAGATCTGCATCAATTCGGTTCAAGATTTGAACCTGGCTCTGATACCACTGAAGGGATTAGAGATCCATCATATGGATGGCCGAACCCTGCAGGTAGGTTGGGCAAATTTTCAAAAATTTCCTCTACCTCATCTGGGAATCACATTCCCTGTTTTAGAAAATCTGCATTTTCAAGGATCAATCTTGAACCATAAACCAAACCAGATCTGAAACCAAAAGCAGGAGAGGGATATACCTAATACAGAGAAGCAGTATCTCCCAATGAAGGTGTTCATGCCCAAGGTAGGAACCAAAGACAGCTCCCACTGAAGATGACGCAGTGTAGGATGGAGCAGAACCAGTAATGTTCTTCCAAAAGAACCGAACCCTTAACAAGAATTCGCTGGAGGTAGTGAGTACAACTTCAGATCAGCATTTCTCCAAAAACTAATATCAAGATCCAATCTTGATTACTCCTGCTAGAAACAGGAAATCGAACTGGGAGTAATGGCGGTAGCAAGAAGGAGGCAGCAAGGAGAAGACACTCAGTCTCACTAGGTGCTGTGTTCTCTCTCTAAATTTCAAATGTGATTGATCTTCTATAGCTGCCGCCCCTTTCTCCTTTTATAACCTTAAAAGGATTAGCTCCTAATCCCATTAGGAGTTGCTGATCCAAATCATATTTGGATCTGAATTCCCCTTAAGAGATAAGAATAGATCCTTATCTTATCTGCAGATTAGATCAGCCCTCTCATAACTTGATTAGGAGGTTTCTACATCTGAATCTGTATTCAGATTTGGACTCTCTGAGTTGAAAGGGTAAGACCCTATCCTATCTACTAATCCAATCTCAGATTCACCCCTTCTTTAACTGATCAAATCAGCCCAGTTCGAAATGGGCTTTAGGCCCATTAATAGTATGTGCTCACTTATCCTTCCAAATTGCTGCCTAGTTGGGCTTCTTTGTATAGCATGAGACCCAAGCATTGATCTACACATCAGCCACAAGGGTTCGGCCCAGCCTTTGTTACAAGGCCTAGTCGAATTCATTGGAAAGCCCAGTGAACCCAATGAGCCCATCACATGGACTTTATGGGCCCAACACTTACATTAAGTGGTCCCTGGGCCAAGTGACCATGTAACACCTAGGGACTGTGGGCAAATGCAAGATTAGCCCATCAGGTAATACCCTCAATGGTCTTACACTTAACCTCTCAGCCCATAATGATCATACACCGTCCAACAAGAGAGGACATCTCCCTCGGCTACAAGGAACAGTGCTACACTCTTTACTCACATGGATCCCGGGAATTAAAACCTTTTTGTAAACAATTTGTAACCATAATATATATATATATATATATATATATATTGTATATAAATATATTTTGCAAAACAATTTTTAATGATTGAAATCGGCTACCGGCAGTCTTGGTTTCCATCAGCGAGAGTGCATCCCTGATCATTACCTTTGTCCGACAAAGGGGCTGATCTTGTCACTATGATCACCCACTCAAATAAATTCTCAGACTGTCACAACATACCCAGATTTTGACCCCCTCTGAGGATCTCACTGATTGGCATATTAGAGATAGCCCAATACGACATCTAGTGTAGTATCATAATCGAGTCTAGGGGTCAGGTGTAACTTTCTAGTTTTGCCCACTAATCTCCAAGGTCCAGGGAAATACTGGAAATCTGGTCCGATTCAGGGTTTCAAGTAAACCTACACTGCATGTGCTTTGGGTCTCACCCTGGCAGCTGAGACGAGCCACCCCAACACTTGGCAACTGATGAACATACATTTTATCTATAATTTATGAGGTCTTTTCATGGATTATTATGTAGATCAATTCAGACAATTAAACTTTTAAAACTCATATCTGAATTCTCAGATCTGAGATTGCAAGATCTGAATTGCTTGAAAGAGAATTCAAATCTACAATTTTCAGATTGGCCGATTTGAGCTAAAGCTTAGAATTCTTAGAGTGCTTGAGAAAGACTCTAGGAATTCGGATATCTACTATTCAAGAACTGAATTGCATGCAAGGTTAGAGATAACTTGCACAACTCAGTTGGTGATCAATTTAGATTTGAATTGATGCCTTAGATGTGTTTAATGAAATGCTTCCATGAATGGTTAGATTTTTGCTAGAGATAGAAGAACCGTCACTCATGCATAGGATGAACATGCGTTTGAGAGAGGTTGTTCATGACCTTGGGGTTATACCAAATAAAGGCTCAATCACAATCTATTCGAATGATTCAATTTGATTAATTGTTGAATTCTGAGATTAACATTAACTGCTTACTCTTCTAACCTGAATTGAAGGCAATTGGGCCAATAATTTAGATAGATTTTAGTTTAGGATTTTTAGCTCTTGAATAAAGTTTTGATTTATTGTTGATCAGATAAGAAGTGCCCAATTTAGTATTGGTAGTTGTTTCCTAAATCCTCATGGGAACGATACTCTATTCACTACTTTACTACTTGAACGGCTAGTGCATTTGCTAGTGTTACAATGATCCACACCAAGTTTTTGGCACCGTTGCTGGGGATTTAGGGAAGCAATATTAGGAAACATTGGGCATTCTTAATCTTCTCTCAGTCATCATTGCATTCATAGATGGTTTTAATTGCTTCATTTTACATTTTAGCTTTAAATGCAACAGTTGTACTGATTTAGTTATTTTTCTTCTTTCTTCAGTAGATTACTTCCTTTCCTTGTTTCAGTTTCTTTTTAATAAAGGTAGATCTGATTTCCTTTCAATCTTGGAGTTGTTACCTTCAAAAAGAAAAAAAAGAAAAAAAGAATTCACAAAAACATGAGTGTTGCAGATCTGAGTTGCATTCGACACTTAGATTAGCAAAGCTTAGATCTGTAGCACTCAATCGAAAAGAATTGCTTGTGTTTCAGCCTTTTATTTTTTCCATTACAAAAATAAAAAAATATATATAAAATGAAAAGAAGAGAAAGGGGAGATCTTTTGAACAACAAGAGGGGCAATTGAGAATTTGGATTAGAACTCAGATCTGAGTTCAGATCTGAATTCTACTGTTGCAGACCTGCAACAGTTCAGATCTGAGTTCCTCTGATCACAGATCTGAACTGATGCTAACTTGAGGTGAATTGGGTGTCATAACCACCCCAATTCACCCTAGGACACTTCTGATATTCCCTAAAAGCAATTTGGTAGCAATAACTGAAGGTAAGGCAATTGAGAATTCAGATCCGACTTGAGTTCAGACCTGAATTCTGCTGTTGCAGAACTGCTCAGTTCAGATCTGAGTTCATCTGAACTCAGACCTGAACTGGTGCAAGTTGAGGTGAATTGGGTGCCATCACTACCCCAACTCACCCTATGATACATCTGACATACCCCAAAGGTAATTGAAAAAAAAAAAGATGAATGAGAAAAAAATTTCAGATCTGAACTGCCATTGAGGACTAAACTGATACAAAGCACATTTTGGATTTTGGGTGAACTGATCCTTTGCTTTATCCACTTGTAACTGAGCTAAATTAGCTGAGGATATGTGTGTTTGAATTTTATAATTGAGGTGTCTCAGATATTTAATAAAAAGCAGCACCTTCCAAGTATTTCTATTATCATTCAGATCTGTAGTAGGGCTGCTACAGTACAATAGTTAGTAGACCTGATTTCAGGTTAGGTTTGTGCTTTCAACCACCCGCACACACTCTAAGATATTCCTTAATTTCAATTTTTTTTTGGTGGCCATCTCTGATGTCTATTGAGAATGGATATGAGGTCTGATCTGAACTTGAACTCAGATCTGCTTTGCAACCTGCTAAATTGCAGCAGTAGCAATGCCAATAATGTAGACCTGATTTCAGGTTTCTGCAAAAAGTTATGTGAGGACTGAATAGATTGATATACATAAACTAAAAAGCTATGGGTTGATATGGTTGATATGAACTGATATGCACTTGCATGGACTTGTAAGATCTGAAGCAAAACATGGGCTGAATCAACTGTGGGCTGAACTGTTGCCATTAATCCAGATTACAGCAGCATATACAGGTTGTATGCATTGCAGACTTGATTTCAGGTCTGAGATTATGAGCTATACGATTGCTTAGCTTAAAACCCTGAAGCCCTAAAATTAGCAGACCTGATCTCAGCCTGATCAAAGGCTTGGAACTTTGATCTGGACCCCAGCCCTAAATCAATTCAGATCTGATTCCAGCCCTAATTGATGTATCCTTGAGTGCAGCCTTTTTTTTCAGATCCACTGTCCCAGCATCTGGTAGTTGTTGTATTTGATTAAATAATTAGCTTTGTATTTGGTTTCAGTTGCTGTAAAAACTCACAATACCCACTGATTTCAGTATCAGTGGCTACTGTAATTTCATATTTGAACTCAGATCCAAAGGTGATTGTTCTCAATAGGTAAGTTTGCAGATCTGATTTCAGGTCTCTATAATCAATTGAGGCATACAAGACATATAAGTTGGGGCTTGAAAGAGAAGTCTTAAGCTCTCGAGTTCTAACTTATTTCAGACCTAATTGCATCAGATTTCAGACCCACTTATTGATATTAGGTTTTTTTTGTAAGTAACTATTCTCAAAAGCTAAGATTTCAGGTCTGATTCTATAAGGTTAGAGCCCGAAGAGCAGCCTAAAGATCCTAAATTCAGCAATGATTTCAAATCTATTTATAGTAGATCTTAGATATGTTTACTTCTGTTTATTTAAGTTTAGAACAGTGTGTAATAAACTCCATTGCCAATTTAGCTAGCTCTCTTTTCCATTGATGATCTACTTCACACTTGAAGGCTGGTCTAAGTTTCAGTAATGGAGCTATGTTTTCCTAGTTTGCAAATTTCAATATATACATATATATATATAATGAAAAAAAAAGCAAATAACTTTGGTTGTGTGCTATTCTATACATCAACAATCTTTTTATTGCTTGGCTTTTGATACTTATTCTTGAAATTTTTCTTGTGGATAGAATTTAGACTTCTTAGCTTTGTAAATTTCTCTTTAACTTGTAAATTGCTGCTAGATTTGGATTACTTATTGGTTAAATTTATTACATTCTTTTGGATTGTGTATAGTAGTATTTTTATTGCTTGGCTTGGATTATTTAGAACAAAGCTCCTGATCTCTCAAGTTTGAATTCATTTCTAGCAAGAAGTGGCTTCCCACCAAAGTATCCATTTTATTATCCAGGGAGTCCTCTATTCACCCTTCTCTTTACTTGATATTGTTCTTGTTAGTTTTATTGTGTTTCCCTAACACTAGGAACATTGAGGACAATGTTCATCTTAAGTGTGGGGGAGTGAGCCTGAGGCTAGGGTGTGGGGGCTTAAACCATGCACCTCATTCACCCCAGCACACATATGCAGGCAATGACATATCCAAGTAGATTGGAACCCCTCAAGTTCATTGCTATTTATTGGGTGATTTTTAAGAAGGAATACAATGAGTTGAGGGAGACCAATGTATTTGTTAAGTTTTTAATCTTGTGAATGACCCAACTTAGTATATGCATGAGAAAAGGGGAGCTGAATATGCCTTTCAGCATGACTAGCCCTAACTACCTTCATGTGTATGAAAGCACTTGATTTCATTGTTAATGGTCAAGAGAACTAATGCACATCTGATGTGCTGATACATGAGGTTCAATAATTGAGCCCAAATTAACTCCGCTATTTTGAGCTGAATAGCAAAACTAGCAACTCAGAACATGAATCTTGTCATCTACCTCAAGCATGTGACCAGTGTGAGATGGAGCATAAGATGCACTCACAACAAAAAAAAAAAGAGAGAGAAATGTGTGTGAGATGGAGCATAAAATGCACTCACACCGAAAAAAAAAAGAAAAAAGGGTGAGATGGAGCATAAAATGCACTCACCCCTAGAAATAAGTAATGGTGACAGCTGAGGTTCAAAAGGGCATACTAAAGTTGAACTCTCATTAAGATATAGTTATAGATATGAACTTAGTGCAATTTTATTATTAACTTTGATAATTAAGGAGCTGATTTATATATTGATTGGGAGGGAAGGTTGGACTTTGATGAAATTCATATTCTCCTTTCCTTGGATCTTATACATGTGTTAAATGGTAGTTTACAAGAATAGGAGCAGAAAACTTACAAAAGTTTTCCGACTACTCAATGCATTTCTATCCTAAAAATTCACTCGGTAAATGGTGAGAACAAAAGGGGGGGAATGTTCAGTTTATGACTGATTTCTTTGGTTGAGGACAAGCAAAAGCTTAAGTGTGAGGGTATTTGATGAATATACAATTTATCTATAATTTATGAGGTCTTTGCATGGATTATTATGCCGGTTTTATTTAACTTTGCCCTAATTTATCTTAATGCTAAGAAAAGATTTTAGGGGTAATTAATCCAAGAAAAAGAAGGCAAAAGGTAAGAAAAGAAGGTCCAGAAAGACCAAATTGAGCCCAACCCGGTTGTGGAAGCAAGAGAGCACACTTCAGCCCAAAAAGTACAAGTTGATTCCTTGAGAAAATCCAAGAAAAGAAAGCGTAGCAAAGAGTAAAATTTGGCCCAGCAGAGAAGGCCCATTCTCAACCCAAAAGAGCAGCCTAGAGTGTAGCTATCATGTGCTAAGAAGGAGCCTAAGTGTAGCCTAAAGAGCTAGGGGTGGCAACCCATATAAGGCTTTCAAGAGAGAACTCTAGAAAGTTCAAGAAGGGGGTGTAATACACCCCATTCTAGAGGCTTCAAGAAGGGGCAAGAGCCCCTTTGAAAATCTATATAAGGAGGCCTCTAGAGGGGGGAGAGGTGTTCATTTGCTTGAGATCAAGGCTCTCCCACTCCTAGAGGTTTGAACACCTTGAAGAGAAGAGAAGAGAAAAAGGGCTAGGTGCAAGGAAGAGAAGAAAGGTTGAAGGAGTTCAAGTCAAGCTAGCAAGAAGAGAAGGTAAGTTCGAAATTGGGGGTTTTTGATTCAAAGATCTATTGTAATAATTCCATTCTATTTTCATTTTCCTTTTATTTGAATTCATCTTCCTTGTTGTAATCTTTTTCTTTCTCCCTCTTCCATTCTTTATTGATGTAATTAAGTTTGTAAAATTTCAGATCAACAATCAATTTATTTTTTATTCATTCAAATGGGTATGAATTGTTCTTGAAGTTTCTTGAATAAGGGTTAATTGTAGATCAATTCAGACAATTAAACTTTTAAAACTCATATCCGAATTCTCAGATCTGAGATTGCAAGATCTGAATTGCTTGAAAGAGAATTCAAATCTAAAAATTTCAGATTGGCCGATTTGAGCTAAAGCTTAGAATTCTTAGAGTGCTTGAGAAAGACTCTAGGAATTCGGATATCTACTATTCAATAACTGAATTGCATGCAAGGTTAGAGATAACTTGCACAATTCAGTTGGTGATCAATTTAGATTTGAATTGATGCCTTAAATGTGTTTGAAGAAATGCTTACATGAATGATTAGATTCTTGCTAGAAATAGAAGAACCGTAACTCATGCATAGGATGAATATGCGCTTGAGAGAGGTTGTTCATGATCTTGGGGTTATACCAAACCAAGGCTCAATCATAATCTATTCGAATGATTCAATTTGATTGATTGCTGAATTTTGAGATTAACATTAACTGCTTACTCTTCTAACCTGAATTGAAGGCAATTGGGCCAATTTAGTATTGGTAGTTGTTTCCTAAATCCTCGTGAAAATGATACTATATTCACTACTTTACTACTTGAATGGCTAGTGCACTTGCTAGTGTTACAATGAGCCACACCAGCAACACACCAGTGTCAGCCTTAGCAGGATAAATCTCCCCAGACTTATCCAGTGGCTGTGAACATTCTAAACTAATACGAGTCTCATTTAGTGTCCAATTTAAGGGTATTACACAGAAACACACCACAAGAACATGGATCAAATATGCACTTTATTCATTTACAATAAATGTCATAAGTACATCAATTTGACTGGAGCTAAGGGCATACAACTGTCTAACACCACATACATTAGTATGTATAAGGTCAAGCGTGCATGTACATCTTTCAGGCTTACCGTTAAATGGTCGTTTTGTCATCTTACTTTGAAGGCAAGGTTCACAGGTTGAAAGATCTTCTACAGTGCAGCCCAAAGAAGCTAGGGGCGGAAGCTTCTAGAGAATTCAAGAAGAGGCTAGGGGCAGCTACTTCTAGAATGTTCAAGAGAAGTTAGGGGCAGCTTCTAGAGAATTCAAGAAGGGGCTAGAGGCAGCAGCTTCTAGAGAGTTCTTGGAGAGCTATTTAAGGAGGTCTCTAGGATGGGAGAAGGGGTCCAACACTTGATCTCAGACTCTCCTTGAGTTCTTGAGTTTGAATTCTAAGAGAGTAGAAGAGAGAGATAGGCGCAAGAGAAGGAGAAGAGAGGAGAAACGAGCAACTTCAAGAGAAGAAGAAGCTGAATTCGAAAGGGGAAAAAGCAATTGGAGATCAAGGTTTCATACTCACTTGATTTCTGCACAACATGGAAATCGAATTCAGCCAAGATCTATGTAATTTCTCCATCAAATTTTCTTTTCTAGCTGTGATTAAAGCATAAGTTATGTAATTTCAATAGATCATTCGAATAGATTGGATTCATTCTTGTAGCTTCTTGCTTGGATTTTTAATTGTGGAACTGTTGGTCGAACTGCTATTCTGAAATCTCAGATCTGAAATATCAGATCATGAATTTATAAGGTCTGAATTACTATTTTGCAATCTCATACCTGTAAATTCAGATCATGAAATAGTGAGATCCGAACTGCTATTCTATAAAATCAGATCTGTGATTTCAGACCATGAACTTGTAATACCTGAATTACTTGAGAAAGAATTCAGGTAGCTTTAATTCAGTCTGGCTGAGTTGTTCCTCTTTCTTGGAATTCTTAGAGTGCTTGTGAAAGACTCTAAGATTTCAGATCTACTAATCAAGAGCCGAATTGAGTGCAAGGTTAGAGATAACTTGCACAATTCAGTTGGTGTTCATTCTGCTGATTTGATGATCATCCAACTGAAATGAAGTCCTAGAATTTCTAGATCTGAATGCATGCATGGTGATTAGATCCTTGATAGAGATATAAGGACCATCACTCATGCATAGATTGAACATGTGCTCGAGAAAGCCTGTTCATTGCTTTGGGATTTCACCAAACCAAGGTTGAATCCTATTCTACTCGAATTGCCTAGAAAACTAGTTGCTGAATTTATTTTCTATGCATCTTTAGCTTGTCTCCTCACTTGCATACAAGGTGTTTGGTCTAATGTGTTAGAAATAGCTTTGTAGTTAGAATATTAGATTTTCATTAGTTTTACATTTTGGCTGATCAGATAATAGTAGACTGATTTATTACTAGTAGTTGCTACATAAGTCCTCGTGGGAACGATACTCTACTTACTACTCTATTACTTGAGTGGCTAGTGCACTTGCTAGTGTCACCAAGACGCACTAGCTAAGTCCCCTATTTAAAAGAAAATGGATGGCCCAGATCACCTCCAATCTAGCGGCCATGGAGCGACAACCTTAACGGTCCAATCTAGCGACTAACATGTGTCCCTCTTCTCAGGAAGACGAAACGATGCCAAGCTAGTTAACCAATCCACTCACTGAGTTAGACAGTCCGCCCAGCGATCTTTAACCGGAAATAGCACGACCCGGCCAACTTGACACTTATCTCACGTACGGATATGGTGTGACAATCTATCCTACGTATGGTTATGACCCAAACCATGCACGATCTACACCCAGCGTCGAGACCCATCACCCGTACCCCGCACAGAAGCTACCAGCCAAAGCAGACACCTGACCTGTACGCGGACTAGCAATGCACCAGAAAAACATTTGATTGGGGGGCAATTGAGGCCTCACACCCAAGGCGCACGCAGCACCAACCTCTGGACAGTTGAGGCCAAGACCCCGGGCAAGCACCTTGGCCCATCCAAAGCCAAGACGCAAGCACTGAAATAGCTATCACCATATGGATGGCCGAACCCTGTAGGAAGGTAGGGCAAAGTTTCAAAAAATTCTCTCCCATGTGGGAATCACATTCCCTGTTTTAGAAAAATTGCATTTTTCAAGGATCAATCTTGAACCAAGAACCGAACCAGATCTGAACCAAAATAGTAGGAGAGGGATATACCTGATACGAAGAAATAATATCTTCCAATGGAGGTGTTGACGCCGAAGAAAGGATCCAAAGACTGCTCCCACTGAAGATGACACAGTGTAGGGTGGAGCAGAATCAGCAGTGTTCTTCCAAATAACCAAATCCTTCACCAAGAATTTGCTGGAGGGTAGGTGAGCACGACTCAATCAGTTTTTCACCAAAAACTGATATCAAGAATGCTTCTTGATTGCTCCTACAACAATGGAGGTCGAACTGGTTGTGGCGGGAACTAGAGGAGACAATAGGGAGAAGATGGTACAGTCACACTGGTGTTGTCTTCTCTCTGTGTAAACTAAGATTTGATCTCTGGAATTTGGGATGTGTTGAATGGTTCACTCCCTCCCCCTTTTATAGCTTTAAAGAGAGCTCCTAATCTCATTAGGAGTTTCTTAATCCAAATTTGTATTTGGATAAGGAGTTCTCTTTAAGAGATAAGGATAAGTCCTTATCTTATCTGCAGAGTAGATCAGCTCTCTCCTAATCTTATCAGGAGGTTTCCAGATCCAAATCAGTATTTAGATCTTGACTCTCTGAGTGGATAGGGTAAGACCCAATCCTATCTACTGATCCAATTCCAGATCCGCCCCTCTCTTTAATTAGTCCAACTAAACCAATTCGAAATGGGCTTTAGGCCCAATAAGTTTGTGTGCTCATTAACCTTCCAAACTGCTGCCCAGTTGGACTTCCTTGTATGGTGTGGGACCCAAACATTGATCTACATATCAGACACATGGGTTCAGTGCAAACTCTATTATAAGGCCAGGCCAAATTCACTAAAAAGACAGTGAACCCCTTGAAGCCCATCACATGGACTCCTAATGGGCCCAACACTTACACTAAGTGGTCCTTGGGCCAAGCCACCATATAAAAACAAAGGGACTATGGGCAGATGCAAGATTAGCTAATCAGGTATTACCCTCAATGGTCTTACACTTAACCTCTCAGCCCATAATGATCAAACACCGCCTGACAAGAGAGGACCTCTCCCTCGACTCCAAGGAATAGTGTTGCACTCTCTACGCACATGGATCCCAGGAATTAAAACCTTTTGCAAACATTTTGAAACCGTAATATATATATATATATATATATGTATATCTGTATATAAATATAGTTTGCAAAACAAATTTCAACGATTGAAATCGGTTGCCGATAGTCTTCATTTCCATCATATCGAGTGCATCCCCGATCATTACCATTGTCCGACAAAAGGGTTGATCCTATAACTATGATCACCCACTTAGATGAATTCTCGGACTATCCCAACATACCCAGGTTTTCACCACCTCTAAGGATCTCATAGATTGGCATATCAAAGACAGCCCAATCTGACACCTAGTGCAGTATCATAATCGAGTCTAAGGATCAGATGTAACTTTCCAGTTTTGCCCACTAATCACCAAGGTCCAAGGCAATACTGGAATTCTGGTCCGGTTCAGGGTTTCAAGTAAACCTACACTACATGTACCTTGGGTCTCACCCTGGCAGCTGAGACAAGCTACCCCAACCAACTTGGCGGCACATCAGTGATAGCCTTAGCAAGATAAATCTCCCTAGACTTATCCAATGGCTGTGAAAATTCTAAGCTAACACAAGTCTCATATGTGTTTAGTTTAAGGGTATTACACAGAAACACACCATAATAACAAGAATCAAATATGTACTTTATTCATTTACATTAAATGTCATAAGGTACATCATTCTGATTGGAGCTAAGGCATACATTGTCTAACAACTCCCACTTGCACTTAGGTCCCACTTGGTACAAGCCGGAGTCCCATACTTTCCACGTGTTTCTCAAACACATTCTGTGCCAGTGGCTTAGTCAATGGGTCTGCCACATTCTCCGTTGATGCTATCTTTTAACATCAATCTTCAGTAGATCCAGTGTTGTCACACAATAGTGGAATGGGTGATGTGCGGAATTCCAAATTCCAGAATGAACACCTTCATTCATTAGGCAGCCTCACGACAATGTGTTCGGCTTGGGTTTTGGACTATTATTCTTACTACTTAGGATCTGTGTGTTTTGATGTTCAACAAATAGCATGCAGTCCTATCATGAAGATATAACCAGATGTAGACATTCTACCATTTCGATCTGACTTGTAGTCGGTATCAGTATACCCCTGGATCTATAGTGAGCTACCATCGAATACTAGATAAAACTCTTTTTTCCTTCGAAGGTACTTAAGTATATGTTTCACAGCAGTCTAGTGCTCCTGCCCAGGATTGGCCTGGAATCTACTTACCACACTAATGTCAGGACGAGTGCACAGCATGGCATACACGATACTCTCTACGACTGAGGCATGGGGAATGTCCTTCAGGAAAGAATGGTAGGATCCATCTAATGGACGCCAAGAAGGGTGCGGAATGGAGGGCGAATTTCAATAAAAAATTCCTACCTTCTTCCAACTGGGAATCATATTCCCTAAATTTAGAATACTTTATTCAAGGATCCTACTTGAACCATAAACAAACCAAATCTAAACCAAAAAGGAAACAGGAAAGATTATACCTGATCCGGAGAAATAATATCTCCCAAAATTGGTGTTCACGCCCAAAGAAGTAACCAAGATCCGCTCCTACTAAAGATGACACAGCTGTGGATGGAACCAGCAGGGTGCGTCCTACACACTAGATTCTTCACAAGAACCCACTGGAAACCTTGAACACCGAATCCTTTTGTCTATCTTGCAAGACTATTGTCAAGAACTGCTTTCTTGACTTCCTGTTGCTGCAAAGATCCAATCTTCCAACAGGTAGTGGCGGTGGCTAAAGGAGGAGAAGTCTAGGGATGAAGAGGGCAGAACTGTCTCTTCTCTCTGGAGTCTGTGGGAGATCAAATCTCTTATTGCAGGATGTGTTTCTTGCTTGCTCAAACCTCCTAGTTCGAAATCTGATATTTCTGCTAGGGTTTTCTCCTCTTTCTTCTTGATTAAGAAACCTCCCAATATTTTTTTTGGGAGCTATCCCAATCCAAATTAGTATTTGGATAGAGGTTAATCTTAATCCTATCTGTAGATTAAGTTAGTTAACTCCTGATCTTATGAGGAGGTTACCAGATTCAAATCTAATTTGAATTTGGTCTCTTAGAGTGGATAAGGTCAAAGACCAAATCCTTTTACTAACACTAATCTCAGATTTGCCCTATGAACTGGTGATCATATCAGCCCAGTTCAAAATGGGCTTTTGGCCTATTAAGTGTTCAGTGTTTAACTAGTTTCCAACCTGCTGCCCAGTTGGGCTTCTTTGTACGGCGTGGGACCCAAGCATTGATCTACACACCTGCCACATGGGTTCGGCCCAGCCGAATTCACTGAAAGACTTAGTGACCCCCTTGAGCCCATCACATGGACCCTATGGGCCCAACACTTACATTAAGTGGTCCCTGGGCCAAGCCATCTTATAAAAACCCAGGGACTGTGGGCAGGTGCAAGATTAGCCCATCAGGTATTATCCTAAATGATCTTACACTTAACCTCTCAACCCTTAATGATCAAGCACTGCCCGACAAGAGAAGACCTCTCCCTTGGCTGCAAGGAACAGTGCCACACTCTCTACTCACATGGATCCCGGGAATTAAAACCTTTTGCAAATCTTTTGAAACCGTACATATACATATATATATATATTCTTAATTTTGCAAAACAAAATTCCAACGATTGAAATCCACTGCCGGCAGTTTGGTTTCCATCAGAGAGAGTGCATTCCCGATCATTACCATTGTCCCCCACTAAGGATCTCACTGATTGACACATCAAAGACAGCCCAATCCGACACCTAGTGATGTGTTATAATCGAGTCTAGGGGTCAAGTGTAACTTTCCAGTTTTGCCCATCTGTCTCCAAGGTCTAGGGTAATACTGGAAATCTGGTCCGGTTCAACGGTTCAAGCAATCCCATACTGCATGTGCCATGGGTCTTACCCTGATGGCCGAAACAAGCCATCCCAACACTTGGTGGCACACCAGTATCAGCCTTGGCAGGATAAATCTCCCCAGACTTATCCAATGGCTGTGAACATTTAAAACTAACATAAGTTTCTATAAGTGTCCAGTTTTAGGGTCTTACACAGAATTATACCAAACAACATGAATCAAACATGCACTTTAATTTATTTCCACTAAATAACAAAAGTACATCAAATCCGATTGAAGCTAAGGGCATACAAGACTGTCTAACAGCTCCCACTTGCACTTAGGTCCAAGGTATAAGCCGGAGTCTCATTCTTTCCACATGTTTCTCAAACACCTTTTGTGTCAGTGGCTTAGTCAATGGGTCTGCCACATTATCCGCTGATGCTACCTTCTGAATTAGGATGTCCCCTCTACGAACGATCTCCCGCAGTACATGGTACTTCCTCTCGATGTGCTTTGACTTCGAGTGGGCCCGAGGCTCTTTAGCCTGGGCGATCGCTCCATTGTTGTCACACAACAACGGGATGGGTGATGTGCTGGATGGAATCACTCCCAATTCATGTATGAATTTCTTAATCCACATAGCTTCCTTGGCAGCTTCACTTGCAGCAATGTACTCGACCTCAGTTGTGGAGTCTGTAGTGGACCCCTGTTTGTTGCTTTTCCAGCAAACAGCACACGATCCTATCGTGAAAACATACCCAGATGTAGACTTTCTATCATCTGGATCCGACTAGAAATCGGCATCGGTATACCCTAGAACTTGTAGTGAACTACCATCGAATACCAGACAAAACTCTTTTGTCCTTCAAAGGTATTTAAGTATGTTCTTCACAGCAGTCCAATGCTCCTGCCCGGGGTTAGCCTGGAATCTACTTACCACACTCACCGCCTGAGCTATGTTTGGGTGAGTGCATAGCATGGCATACAAGATGCTCCCTACGGCTGAGGCATAGGGAACGTCTCTCATGCCCTGAATCTCCTCAGAAGTCTTGGGAGACATCTTCTTGGAGAGAGTTACTCCATGTTTGAAAGGAACATTTCCTTTCTTGGAGTTTTCCATGTTGTACATTTTGACAATTTTGTCAATGTAAGCAGCCTGGGATAATCCAATTATCCGCTTCGATCTATCTCTATAGAGTCGAAGACCCAATATGTATGAAGCTTCTCCAAGATTTCATGGGGAACTGATGTGAAAGCCATACCTTGACCAAAGTCAACATTCCTACATCATTCCCAATGAGTAGGATATCGTCCACGTACAATACTAAAAAAGTAATCTTATCCCCACTGGACTTCCTGTAAACACAGGGCTCATCCGGATTCTGCTCAAAGTCAAACGTTTTGACGGCAGAATCAAAACGGATGTTCCAACTCCTAGAATCCTGCTTAAGTCCATATATGGATCTGTTGAGTTTACATACCATGTGTTCCTAACCAATAGCAATAAAGCCTTGCGGCTTCTGCGTGTAGATATCTTCACTAAGATCTCCATTCAGGAATGCGGTTTTGACATCCATTTGCCAAATCTCGTAGTTATGGTATGCTGCTACAGCTAGCGGGATCCTAATGGATTTAAGCATGGCCACGGGCGAAAAGGTTTCCTCATAATCGATGCCTTTTTTTTTATTA
Source organism: Nelumbo lutea (assembly GCF_056320005.1). NCBI lineage: Eukaryota > Viridiplantae > Streptophyta > Magnoliopsida > Proteales > Nelumbonaceae > Nelumbo > Nelumbo lutea. The sequence goes on along the minus strand of NC_142687.1, from coordinate 66,212,677 downwards.
TAACCTTTCACCACCAAGCGAGCTTTGTAGGTTTCAATCCTGCCACCGGGGCCCTTCTTCCTCTTGTAGATCCATTTGCAACCAATAGCTTTTACCCCGGAGGGCGGATCTACTAGAGTCCAGACTCCACTGGTCTCCATTGAGTCCATCTCAGCTCTCATGGCCTCCACCAACATAGCTTCTGCGTAAGTCACGGGATCCTCTTCACTAGTCAAGGCTTCCACCAGGTAGGTATCCTAGTCGTAACCATATCGGACTGGTGGTTTGGATACCCGGGTAGACCTTCTAGGTTGGTCACTACCTGTACTCGTGGGACATCTCCCACTGCTTGTGAGCTCTCCTCATCAAGAACTATTTCCTGACGGTGAGTGTCCATGATGTATTCGGAATCTAAGAATTGGGTGTTTCGACTGCAAAACACTTTCTGCTCACTTGGGTCATAGAATAGATAACCCGCTGAATCCTTTGGGTAGCCTATAAATAGGCAACAACTGGTTTTGGATTCCAACTTGTCCACACTTGTTCTTTTAACGTGTGTAGGACAACCCCAAATCTTCAAGTGTCTTACACTTGGCTTCCTTCCAGTCCATAGTTCATATGGAGTTTTCGGAACTGATTTGGTAGGAACCCGATTCAGCACGTAGATAGCAGTCTCTAATGCATATCCCCAAAAGGATGTGGGTAATTCTAATCATACGAGAAGTGACTGGACCATGTCCAACAAGGTCCTATTCCTCCTCTCTGAAACACCGTTGAGTTGTGGTGTAGCAGGAGGAGCTAGTTGTGACACTATCCCATTGTCCTTTAAGTAGTCCCTGACTTCGTCAGAGAGATACTCGCCACCTCGATCCAATCGAAGGGCCTTAACTTCTCTCCCTAACTGTTTCTCAACTTCTTGTCTGAACTCTTTGAACTTTTCAAAGGATTCAAACTTGTGTCTCATTAGGTACACGTAACCATATCGTGAAAAATCATCTGTAAAGTTGATGAAGTACACGTGTTGATTTCGTGTCCTAACACTCAGGGGACCACATACATCAGTATGTATTAGGTCAAGTGTGCCTCTAGATCTTTCAGGTTTACCGTCAAATAGCCGCTTTGTCATCTTACCTTGAAGGCAAGGCTCACAAGTGGGAAGATTTTCTACGGTTAGAAAATCCAAAGGACCATCCTTTACCAGTCTTGTGATTCGGTCAATACCGATATGGCCAAGTCGGTAATGCCAGAGGCATGTGGGATTAATTGTATCACGATTCCTTTTCTTGGGATTTTCGACCGACGTAGTTTCGGTTAGGTTAGTTCTAGAGAAGGATGTAGAACATAGAGACCATTCTCCAGTTCCCCGCATGCGATGAATTTGTTATTCTATTTAACAGTAATCATATTACTAAAATAAACAGTATATCCATCAGCACACAGTTTAGAAACAGAAATTAAATTTCTTCTCAAGTTTTGTACATAAAGACAATCTTTAAGTACAAGGACTCCTTCTGTAAAAACTAATTCTACGGTTCCTATCGCCGTAGCTGCAACACTTGCAGTCATTCCCAAGAATAGTGTCACCTCGCCATCACTCAATCTTCTGCTTACTTTGAACCCCTGCAATGAGTTACACGCATGAGTTGAAGCCCCGGAGTCAACACACTAGGACACAGAAGTAACTAACATATTAGTTTCTATGACACAAGTTTCGATGTTACCTTTATTAGATTCTAGGTAGGCATGACAGTTCCTCTTCCAGTGGCCAGTCTGTTTGCAGAAGTGACAGACATCAGATGCCTTGTTCTTCTTCTGCTTCTTGGGTTTGGCAGCCTTCTTCTGGGGCTTCTTTGCCTTTCTCTTTTTCTTGCCTAATTTGTTAGGTTCAGCAAGCATAACCATAGGCTCATCCTTCTTTAAAAGATCCTTATCCCTCTGTAACATATTGCTGAGTTCCTGGACGCTGACATTCAGCTTATTCATATTGTAGTTCATAGTGAACGCATTGAAGGAAGAGGGCAAAGAATTCAGGATGGCATTCACTTGCGTGCCAAGATCTAGCCCGGATCCAAGAGCTTCAAGTTCGTTAATGTATCCCATCATCCGAAGACAATGGTCATGAACTTTCTGCCCCTTGGACATCTGCGCAGTCATGAACAATTTCAGGACCTTCTGTCGAGTAGAACGATTCTGCTCTTCATACATTGTTATTAGACTATCCAATATATCCTTGGCTAGTTCGATATGATCGAACTGCCTCTGTATTAGGTTGTCTAATGAGGCAATGACAAAGCAGCGGGCTAGGGAGTTCTTATCCTCCCAATCTTCGTAGTCCCTCCTACGGGCCTCAAAAGCCCTATCACCCGGATGTTTCGGGGCAGGATTTTTCACCACCTTGTCTAACTTTTCAGAAGTTAGGACCAGCATAAGAATTCTGTACAAGTCAGCATAGTTTGGGCCCTTAAGCTTGTTATCATCTAGAAGCTTTGCAAATTGACGGTTTGCCATTTTCTGATAAAACAGCAAAAACGTTAGTCCACAACCTTAGTTTGATTCATGTTACCTACATAGATATGGCTTTTAATCTATGTTCCATTCCCATTTATTCATCTCTGAGATTTTCCCTCCCTTCTTAGTGACAGAGACGATGGAATGTCTCTGGAAATGTGGGAAATCACATAGGGTGCGTGAAGCCAACTGTTTTAGCTGCATAACCCCACCACCTTTCTGTGACGGATCATATCCACTCATCAGATGAGTTTCCCTTTGGCCTCTGTCAGACAAGGTTCAGAGCCGTTTTCAAGTAAACCTTTCTGTCCAGTGAGTGCACACCCATCATATTCAGGTTACGCCAAGGTACCGTGAGAGAGTTCCCATTTTCTGGTGAAGCCCCTCCCACATCGGTCTATGACGCCCCTATCATCTAATGAAACACTCTAACAGATCCAACAGCAAATGGATAGCCCAATTTTATGGTGTGTTTCCTCATTACTGATGGACCCATCATTGTGCTAATGACGGAAGGCCTTTAGAGAGTCCATCAAATGGATCTCCCTATCACACGCATTCATATTTGCTAGAGGGAACAAAATTACGCCCTAGTTCTAATTTAGGTCAAACCAAAGTGGCTCCCACTGACTTTCATAAAGCCAGATTTCTGGTGGGCCTCAATCGGCTAGGGGTTCCATACGCATCCTTTTTCAGGGTTGTGGGGCCCACCAAGTGGAAAGGGGTCATCCAATGACCTTAAGGGACACCATGGCAATGATGTGCATTCAGCCATAGTGTGCGCAAGAGCCACTAACGAGTTAACATGGGCCAAGTGCTTATGGCCCATGGTCGCAGCACATCATACATCCAAATATCACATGTAAAGGAAGAATTGATCCAATCAATTAACTGCTGTAAAGCCCATCGAATGGCCCATTTAAAACTTAAAGCATTAACAATTAATGTTTACTAGGTGTATTGGCTGAATTGCAGTTAGCAGTTCGGCCCATACAGCTTTTCTCACAACAATGGGCTTTTGCAGTTTTAACCCTTTAAATCTGGGCTTTACAGGTGGGCCGAATTAATCCCTGTAATTGAACATCAGATTTGGAATAATCAGTGTGAGAAATATGGACTGAAAAACAGCCCTCTTCGAATCTCATATTCGGTCCAAACAATTTTGGTCCAATCTAGTCCAAAATGGTCCAAAACTGATTTTCAATTCAAGAATTAATTCAAGAGAGATCTGAAACTAATAATTTTTTATTTTAGACAATCACAAATAAAAAATATGGACTGTTCATACCACCTGCAAAACAGAGGTTAATCACAAAAGTTACAGTTTCATAAACTATAAATCGCAATATGCGATTTCTCCATTTGCAAATCTCCAACGCCACCATCTTCTTCCTTCTTCTTTAATCAAGAAAATAAATAAAAAACAAAAATCCTATTTCTATTAATTAATTACATTCTTGATCAAATCTTATACATTCAGTCTAGAAAAATAAAAAAAGTTTTTATAGATCGAATAATAATAAAAGGAAGAAAAAGGGTGCGCAGACTATCTGCGTCAAATCTGCACTGCGATCTCCAGGTTCGAACAGTCCATAAATCAAAAATAAATAAAGAACAATTCTAAATAAATTTTTGGATTTAAAAAAATTAATTTCAGATCAAACACCCTTAACAAGAAACCATTTCTTGAAAAAAGAGAAAGAAAGCAATCTGCGCAGATCTTGGCAGAACATTTTCTGTTCATCTGCGCAAGGTCAGATCTGATTTTCTTTTGGTTCAAGATTCGAACATGTGGCTCTGATACCACTGAAAGAATGGTAGGATCCATCTAATGGATGCCAAGAAGGGTGCGGAATGGAGGGCGAATTTCAAAAAAAACTTCCTACCTTCTTCCAACTGAGAATCATATTCCCTAAATTTAGAATACTTTATTCAAGGATCCTACTTGAACCATAAACAAATCAGATCTGAACCAAAAAGGAAACATGAATGATTATACCTGATCTGGAGAAATAATATCTCCCAAAGTTGGTGTTCACGTCCAATGAAGTAACCAAGATCCACTCCTGTTGAAAATGACATAGCTATGGATGGAACGGAACCAGCAAGGTGCGTCCTACACACTGGATTCTTCACAAGAACCCTCTGGAAACCTTGTACACCGAATCCTTTTGTCTATCTTGCAAGACTATTGTCAAGAACTGCTTTCTTGACTTCGTATTGCTGCAAAGATTCAATCTTCCAACAGGTAGTGGCGGCGGCTAAAGGAGGAGAAGTCTAGGGATGAAGAGGGCAGAACTGTCTCTTCTCTCTGGAGTCTGTGAGAGATCAAATCTCAGATTGCAGGATGTGTTTCTTGCTTGCTCAAACCCCCTAGTTCGAAATCTAATATTTTTGCTAGGGTTTTCTCCTCTTTCTTCTTGATTAAGAAACCTCCCAATATTTTTTTTGGGAGTTATCCCAATCCAAATCAGTATTTGGATAGAGGTTAATCTTTATCCTATCTGCAGATTAAGTTAGTTAACTCCTAATCTTATCAGGAGGTTACCAGATTCAAATCTAATTTGAATTTGGTCTCTTAGAGTGGATAAGGTCAAAGACCCAATCCTTTTACAAACACTAATCTCAGATTCGCCCTATGAACTGGCAATCATATCAGCCCAGTTAGAAATGGGCTTTTGGCCCATTAAGTGTTCAGTGTTGAACTAGTTTCCAACCTACTGCCTAGTTGGGCTTCTTTGTATGGCATGGGACCCAAGCATTGATCTACACACTAGTCACATGGGTCTGGCCCAACCTTTATTACAAGGCCCATCCGAATTCACTGAAAGACTCAGTGACCCCCTTGAGCCCATCACATGGACCCTATGGGCCCAACACTTACATTAAGTGGTCCCTGGGCCAAGCCATCTTATAAAAACCCAGGGACTGTGGGTAGGTGCAAGATTTGCCCATCAGGTATTATCCTAAATGGTCTTACACTTAACCTCTCAGCCCTTAATGATCAAGCACTGCCCAACAAGAGAAGACCTATCTCTCGGTTGCAAGGAACAGTGTCGCACTCTCTATTCACATGAATCCCGGGAATTAAAACCTTTTGCAGATCTTTTGAAACCGTACATATACATATATATATATATATATAATATATATATATCTTAATTTTGAAAAACAAAATTCCAACGATTGAAATCCACTGCCGGCAGTTTGGTTTCCATCAGAGAGAGTGCATTCCCGATCATTACCATTGTCCGACAAAGGGGCTGATCCTATCACTATGACCACTCACTCAGATGAATTCTCAGACTGCCCCAACATGTCCAGGTTTTGACCCCCACTAAGGATCTCACTGATTGACACATCAAAGACAGCCCGATTCGACACCTAGTGATGTGTCATAATCGAGTCTAGGGGTCAAGTGTAATTTTTCAATTTTGCCCATCTGTCTCCAAGGTCTAGGGAAATACTAGAAATCTGGTCTGGTTGAAGGGTTCAAGCAATCCCATACTGCATGTGCCTTGGGTCTTACCGTGATGGCCGAAACAAGCCATCCCAACACTTGGTGGCACACCAGTATCAGCCTTGGCAGGATAAATCTCCCCAGACTTATCCAATGGCTGTGAACATTTAAAACTAACACAAGTTTCTATAAGTGTCTAGTTTTAGGGTCTTACACAGAATTATACCAAACAACATGAATCAAACATGCACTTTAATTTATTTCCACTAAATAACAAAAGTACATCAAATCTGATTGAAGCTAAGGGCATACAAGACTGTCTAACACTTCATGCCCTCAATTTCCTCAGAAGTCTTGGGAGACATCTTCTTGGAGAGAGTGACTGTGTCTCCGTGTCTGAAAGGAACATTTCCCTTCTTGGAGTTCTCCATGTTGTATCTCTTGACAGTTTTGTCAATGTAGGAAGATTAGGATAATCCTATTATCCACTTCGATCTATCTCTATAGAGTCGAAGACTCAGAATATAGGTGGTTTCTCCAAGATCTTTCATGGAGAATTGCTGTGAAAGCCTTTCACTGTATTCAACATTCCTACATCATTCCCAATGAGTAGAATGTCGTCTACATATAGATCCAAGAATGTAACCTTGTCTCCACTGGACTTTCTGTAAACACAGGGCTCATCCGAATTCTGCTCAAAATCAAACTTTTTGACAGTAGAGTCAAACCAGATGTTCCAACTTCTAGAAGCTTGCTTAAGTCCATATATGGATATATTTAATTTAAGTACTCTATGTTCTTGACCCACAGCTATGAAACCTTGCGGTTGCTGCATATAGATATCTTCAGTAAGATCTCCATTCAAGAACACAGTTTTGACATCCATTGCCAAATCTTGTAGTCATGGTATGCTGCTACAACTAGCAGGATCTGAATGGATTTAAGCATGGCCACGGGGAAAAGGTTTCCTCATAATTGATGCCCTCTTTCTAAGTATAATGTTTCACCACCAAACGAGCCTTGTAGGTCTCAACCTTACCATTGGGGCCCTTCTTCCTCTTATGGATCCATTTGCAACCAATTTCTTTTACCCCAGGGCTAGATCTACTAGAGTCCAGACTCCATTGGTCTCCATCGAGTCCATCTCAGCTCTCATGGCATCTACCCACTTCAAGGAATCTATGTCCAACATAGCTTCCGCATAAGTCACGGGTTCATCCTCACTAGTCAAGGGTTCCACCAGGTAACTCTCCTGGTCATAGCCAAAATGGACTGGTGGCCTGGATACCCAGGTAGATCTTCTAGGTTGGCCAATACCTAGAACCTGTGGGACACCTTCCACTGCTCCTGAGCTCTCCTCATCAAGAACAACTTTCTGACGATGATTGTTCAGGATATAATCATCCTCCAAGAAATGGGAATTCTGACTACAGAACACCTTCTATTCTCCTGAGTCATAGAATAGGTAACCCAAAGAGCCCTTGGGATAGCCTACAAATAGGCAATGGCTGGTGTTCAATTCCAATTTGTCCACACTCGTTCTTTTAACGTGTACTGGACAATCCTAAATCATCAAATGTCTGACACTTGGTTTATTTCCATCAGTGACAGTGCATCCCCGATCATTACCTTTGTTCGACAAAGGGGCTGATTCGATCACTATGATTTCCCACTCAGATGAATTTTTAGACTATCCCAACATACCCAGGTTTTGACCCCCGCTAAGGATCCCACTGATTGGTACATCAAATATAGCTCAATCCGACACCTAATGCAGTATCATAATCGAGTCTAGGGGTCAGGTGTAACTTTCTAGTTTTGCCCATTAATCTCCATGGTCCAGGGCAATACTTGAAATCTGGTCCGGTTCAAAGATTCAGTTAATCCTACATTGTATGTGCCAAGGGTCTCACCCTGGCGGCTGAGAAAGGCCACCCTAACCGACTTGGTGGCACATTAGTGTCAGCCTTATCAGGATAGGTCTCCCCAGACTGACCCACTGGCTGTGAACATTCTGAACTAACACGAGTCTCATTAAGTGTCCAGTTTATGGGTATTGCATAGAAACACACCAAAGGAACATGAATCAAATATGTACTTTATTCATTTACATTAAACTCATAATGTACATCATTCTCATTGAAGCTAAGGACATACAAAAACTGTCTAACAGCTCCCACTTGCATTTAGGTCCAATCTAGTACATGTCGGAGTCCCATGCTTTCCATGTGTTTCTCAAACACTTTCTGTGATAGTGGCTTCGTCAATCAGTCTGCTACATTTTCCCCTGATGCTACCTTCTGAATCAGGACGTCCCCTCTACAAACAATCTCCCGTAGTACGTGGTACTTCCTCTCGATGTGCTTTGACTTCGAGTGGGCTCGTGGCTCCTTAACCTGAGCAATGGCTCCATTTTTGTCACACAACAACGGGATGGGTGATGTGTTGGACGAAACTACTCCCAACTCGTGAACAAACTTCTTCATCCACACGGCTTCTTTGGCAGCCTCACGTGCGGCAATGTACTCGGCTTCGGTCATGGAGTCTGCAGTTGACCCCTGTTTGCTGCTTTTCTAGCAAACAACACATGATCCTATCATGAAAAAATATCTAGATGTAGACTTTCTATAATCTGGATCCGACTAAAAATTGGCATCAGTATACCCTTGGATTTGTAGTGAGCTACCATCGAATACCAGACAAAACTCTTTTGTCCTTCAAAGGTACATAAGTATGTTTTTCACAGCAGTCTAGTGCTCCTGCCCTAGGTTGGCTTGGAATCTACTTACCACACTCACTGCCTGCGCAATGTCAGGACGAGTGCACAGCATGGCATACATGACGCTCCCTACGGCAGAGGCATAGGGAACATCCTTCATGCCCTCAATCTCGTCAGAGGTCTTGGGAGACATCTTCTTGGAGAAAGTGACTCCATGCATGAAAGGAACATTTCCTTTCTTGGAGTTTTCCATGTTGTATCTTTTGACAATTTTGTCAATGTAAGCAGATTGGGATAATCCTATTATCCACTATGATCTATCTCTATAGAGTCAAAGACCCAGTATATAGGAGGCCTCTCCAAGATCTTTAATGGAGAATTGTTGTGAAATCCATAATTTCACCGTAATTAAGATTCCTACATCCTAATGAGTAGAATGTCATCTACATACAGAACCAGGAAGGTAACCTTATCCCCACTGGATTTCCTGTAAACATAGGGGTCATCCGGATTTTGCTTGAAGTCAAACGATTTGATAGCAAAGTCAAAATGGATGTTCCAACTCCTAGAAGTTTCCTTAAGTCCATAACTGGATCTATTAAATTTGCATACCATGTTTTCCTGACCAACAGCAATGAAGCCTTGCGGCTGCTGCATATAGATATCTTCAGTAAGATCTCCATTCAGGAATGCAGTTTTGACATCCACTTGCCAAATCTCATAATCATGGTATGCTGCTACAGCTAGCAGGATCTTAATGGATTTAAGCATGGCCACAGGCGAAAAGGTTTCCTCATAATCGATGCCCTCTTTCTGAGTGTACCCTTTTACCACCAGATGAGCTTTGAAGGTCTCAACCCTACCATCGGGGCCCTTCTTCCTCTTGTAAATCCATTTGCAATCAATTGCTTTTACCCTGGAGGGTGGATCTACTAGAGTCCAGACTCCATTGGTTTCCATTGAGTCCATCTCAGCTCTCATGGCCTCCACCCACTTCTGGGAATCTATGTCCAACATAGCTTCCACATAAGTCACGGGATCCTCCTCACTAGTCAAGGTTTCCACCAGGTAACTATCCTAGTCATAACCATAACAGACTAGTGGCCTGGATACCTGAGTAGATCTTCTAGGTTGGTTACTACCTGGAACTTGTGGGACATCTCCCACTGCTCGTGAGCTTTCCTCATCAAGAACTACTTCCTGACAATGGGTGTCCAGGATGTAATCAGTTTCCAAGAATTGTGCATTTCAGCTACAGAACACCTTCTGCTCACTTGAGTCATAGAAATAGGCAACGACTTGTCTTGGATTCCAACTTGTTTGCACTCATTCTTTTAACATGTGCTGGACAACCCCAAATCTTCAAGTGTCTGACACTTGGTTTCTTTCCGGTTAAAGTTCATATGGTGTTTGGAACCGATTTGGTTGGAACCTGATCCAGCACGTAAATCATAGTCTCTAATGCGTAACCTCAAAAGGATGTGGGTAACTCTAAGTGTATGAGAAGTGACCGGACCATATCCAATAAGGTCCTATTCCTCCTCTCTGAAACACCGTTAAGTTGTGGTGTAGCAAGAGGAGCCAATTGTGACACTATCCCATTGTCCTTTAAGTAGTCCCTAAATTCGTCTGAGAGATATTCGCCACCTCGATCTGATCAAAGGGTTTTAATTTCTCTCTGTAACTGTTTCTCAACCTCTTGTCTGAACTCTTTGAACTTTTCAAAGGATTCAGACTTATGTCTCATTAGGTACACGTAACCATATCGTGAGAAATCATCGATGAAGGCGATGAAATACACGTGTTGATTCCATGTCCTAACACTCAAGTGTGCCTGTACATCTTTCAGGCTTACCGTTAAATGGTCATTTCGTCAACTTTCCTTGCAAACAAGGCTCACAAGTGGGAAGATCTTCTACAGTTAGAAAATCCAAAGGACCATCCTATACCAACCTTGTGATTCGGTCAACATCGATGTGGCCAAGTCGGTAATGCTACAAGCACATGGGATTAACTGTATCACGGACTCTTTTCTTGGGGATTTCAGTCGACGTAGTTTTGGTTATGTTAGTTTCTAGAGAAGGATGTAGAACATAGAGACCGTTCTCCAGTTCCCCGTATGCGATGAATCTGTTATTTCTTTTAATAGTAATCGTATTACTAAAGAAGACAGAATAACTATCTGCACACAGTTTTGAGACAGAAATCAAATTTCTTCTTAAATTTTTTACATAAAGACAATCTTTCAGTACAATAGTTCATTCTCTAAAAATTAATTCCACAGTTCCTATGGCCGCGGCTGCAACACTTGCAGAAGTCCCCAAGTAGAGTGTAACTTCTCCATCACTCAGCCTTCTGCTTACTTTGAACCCCTGCAGTGAGTAACATGCATGAGTTGAAGCCCTAGAGACAATACACCAGGACACAGAAGCTACCAATAAATTGGTTTCTATAATACATGATTCACAATTACCTTTCTTGGATTCTAGGTAGGCAGGACAGTTCCTTTTCCAGTGGTCGGTCTTCTTGCAGAAGTGACAGGCATCCGATGCTTTGTCTTTCTTCAGCTTCTTACCCTTAGTGGCTTTCTTCTAAGGCTTCTTTCCCTTCCTCTCTTCTCTTGCTTGGTTTGCTAGCTTGAACAAGCATAGCTACAAGCTCATCCTGTTTAATTAGTTCTTCCGCTTGTTGCAACATATTACTGAGCTCTTGTACGCTGACATTCAACTTATTCATGTTGTAGTAATGATGAACGAATTAAAGGAAGGGGGTTTAATTAAATCTTTAATTCAAGAAAATAATCTGAAATTAAATACTGATAAAAGAACAATCAAGAATCAGTCACATAGGGCTGTTCGCACAATCCATCCTGCAAAACAGAGGTTAGATCACAGGTTGCAGTTTCACAAACTGCAAATCGCAGATAGTGATTCTTCCATCTACAAAATCTCCTTCCTTGCACCGCCATCTTCGATCTAAAATTAAAATAAATAAAATTCCTAATTTCTATTAATATTACATCAGATTGAATGCCTATACATTCAGTCTAAAAAATAAAAAAAATTATTTTATAGACCAAATGTAATAGAATAATCATGAAACTGCAAAATCGCATGTTCCCTACACAAATCAAGATTTCGATCTCCTTTTGTATGAACAGCCCATAAATCAAGAAAATCATAAAGAACAATTCTAAATAATAAACAGATTTATATAAAATTTAATTTCACATTATTCCCCCATAAATTTTGGGAACAATTTCCCAAAACCCTTTTATCTGTGCAAATCGGGTAGAATGCCTTCTGCCCATTTGCGCAGGTTCAGATCTGAAATAAATTGGTTCAAGATTTGAACCATGGCTCTAATACCACTGAAGGGATGAGAGATCCATCGTATGGACGCCCAAATCTTGCAGAATAAGGTGGGCGAATTTCAAAAAAAATTCTCTCCCTTCAATTGGGAATCGCATTCCCTATTTAGAAAATCATATTTTCAATGATCAATCTTGATACGAAGAAATAATATCTCCCAACGAAGGTGTTCATCCCCGATCAGTGAGAGTGCATCCCCGATCATTACCTTTGTCCGACAAAGGGGCTGATCCCGTCATTATGATCACCCACTCAGATGAATTCTCAGACTATCTCAACATTCCCAGGTTTTGACCCCCGCTAAGAATCTCACTGATTGGTACATCAAAGATAACTCAATCTGACACCTAATGCAGTATCATAATCGAGTTTAGGAGTCAGGTATAACTTTCCAGTTTTGCCCATTAATCTCCAAGGTCCAGGGCAATACTGGAAATCTGATCTGGTTCAAAGATTCAATTAATCCTACACTGTATGCGCCTATGGTCTCACCCTAGCAGCTGAGACAGGCCACCCCAATTGACTTGGTGGCACATCAGTGTCAGCCTTATCAGAATAGGTCTCCCCAGACCGACCCACTGGCTGTGAACATTCTAAACTAACATGAGTCTCATTAAGTGTCCAGTTTAAGGGTATTGCACAGAAACACACCAAAGGAATATGAATCAAATATGTACTTTATTCATTTACAATAAACTCATAATGTACATCATTCTGATTAAAGCTAAGGGCATACGAAAACTGCCTAACACATAATTCTTATATTTTGGTTTAAGGCACGAAAGAAGGCGTTAGGTGAGAAGCAAGACTAATCGGGTCATTTTACACAGTTTCGGCACTGTGTGGTAGATGGATCATAATTCTCTCATCCGGACTCAGATTGAGATGATCTGAGATGCATTGGAAAGATAAGGACAAGTTCTACAATTTTCCTGTTTTGAGTTTTAATAGATTCGGACTGAATCATTATCAAAATTGGGCCCGAATTCTCTGCAACTGCACTGGTAACGTGTTGAAGACATTCCTTAGCCTTGAAGCTTTCATCCGCGATTTCATCACTCTCCCACTCACACAAGAACATTGTTTTATCTTATTTTTGAGTCTTTCCTGGATAAGCCAGACTTGTAGATTGAGCTAGAGGAATTTTAGGAGATTTTGTAGGCTTCTCTTGGGGGAAGTAGATAAGAGGAGAAAACCCTAGAGGGAAGCAGGCAGATTGGGAGCAGTTGAACCTCTCTTCTCTTCTCTTCTCTTCGCCCCTCTTCTTCATTCTCTGATTTTCTTAGAATTTTCACCATGTCCATGAGTGGCTAAAACTCTTGTACTTGGTCGATGGAAGCAGAAGCCTCAGAATCCACCAAACTATGAGATCTGAATTGGTTTTTATTGTTTAATTCATGCTTTGGATATCGAAAGTTCTTCTATGTTTATATCTATGATTGTTTTGTTTGATTGATAGGAAGGCCTACTAGTTTATTATTCATTACAATTTATTGCTAGATTAGATATCAAATCCATAATAGTTTGATCCCTCTAATCTACAAAGCAACTAGGGTTTAATGATTTGCTACGTCAGAAATTGTTAAATCCTGGGAAGAACAGTCGGCTAAATCAAATGCAACCGCTTGTGCTTGTGTTGTTTAGCTTCATCGATCTCTAATGTTTAATGCTATTGCTGGATTAAACCTTCAACTTTTGTTTAGGGGTTGTTCAGTAGTAAGGGTTAAGAGGATCGTGTGTTTTCCGATTAACTAATTGTAGGAAGATGCAGAAAATTAAGTCCTACGATGAATATTCAAAGTTTGAATTGATTTATCTTTGCATCGATGAGCAGTAGTGTAATTCTGATGGTGGATGTTAGCCTAGACCAAGATTTGTTCCTTGATTAATTTCAGCACTCGAAGTTACCTAAATTCTTATTTAAATTGCGTTCTTTATTAATTCTGATTTTCCTTATTTTAAATCTGTTTTTCGTTACATACACCCCCCCCCCGCCATCTTTGATTCACGTAGCACATAATTTGGGTTAGATACTCTATGTGGGAACGATCCCTACTCACACTACTACATTCCATCTTTATGAGTAGAGGTTTATTTTTTGGTGCCTATGACAGCACGCCAACAGGTATGGGCCGAAATAAATCTCATAATTAAATATCAAGCCCTTGACCCAAAAGTGAGAAATTAGGGCTGACAATCAACCTCCACCGAACCACAGATTCAGTTCAACCAGATTGGACCAACCTGGTTTGAATGGATCTAGGGTTTGATTTTTAATTAAAGATTTAATTCAAGAAACGATCTGAAATTAATATTACTGATCAAAGAACAAACAAGAATCAGTAACAAGGTTGTTCGCACATCTCCATCCTGCAAAACAAAAGTCAGATCTCAGTTTGCAATTTCATAAACTACAAATCGTAGATAGCGATATCTATGAAATCTCCTCCTTTGCACCACCAACTTCGATCATGAATGAAATAAAATAGAAAACCCTAGTTTTTCTATTAATATTACATCAGATCGAATACCTATACATTTAGTCTAAAAATTAAAAAAAAATTAATTACAGACAGAATGAATAATAACTACGAAATCGCAGATTTTCTATACCAATCAAGATTTCGATCTCCATTTGTACGAACAACCCATAAATCAAGAGAATAATAAAGTAGTTTTAAATAAATTTTAGATTTATATAAAAAATTAATTTCAGATCATTCGCCCTTGATCTTGGAACCGATTTCCCAAAAAAACCTTAATCTGTGCAAATCGGGTAGAACGCCTTCTACCCATTTGCGCAGGTTCAGATCTAGTCAATTTCGGTTCAAGATTTGAACCATGGCTCTAATACCACTGAAGGGATGAGAGATCCATCATATAGATGGCTGAACCCTGTAGGAAGGTAGGGCAAAATTTCAAAAATTTCTCTCCCATGTGGGAATCACATTCCCTATTTTAGAATAACTGCATTTTTCAAGGATCAATCTTGAACCAAGAACCGCACTAGACCTGAACCAAAACAGTAGGAGAGGGATATACCAGATACGAAGAAATAATGTCTTCCAATGGAGGTGTTCACGCCCAAGGAAGGATCCAAAGACTGCTCCCACTAAAGATGACACAGTGTAGGGTGGAGCAGAATCAGCAGTGTTCTTCCAAAGAACCAAATCCTTCACCAAAAATTCATTGGAGGGTAGGTGAGCACGACTCGCAATCAGTTTTTCACCAAAAACTGATATCAAGAACGCTTCTTGATCACTCCTACAACAATGGAGGTTGAACTTGTTGTGGCAAAAACTAGAAGAGAACGTAGGGAGAAGATGGCACAGTCACACTGGTGCTGTCTTCTCTCTGTGTAAATTGATATCTGATCTCTGGAATTTGGGATTTGCTGAATGGTTCGCCCCCTCCTCCTTTTATAGCTTTAAATAGAGCTCCTAATCTCATTAGGAGTTTCCTAATCCTAGTCTGTATTTGGATAAGGAGTTCTCTTTAAGAGATAAGGATAAGTCCTTATCTTTTCTGCAGATTAGATCAACTCTCTCCTAATCTTATCAAGAGGTTTCCAGATTCAAACCTGTATTCAGATCTAGACTCTCTGAGCTTATAGGGTAAGACCCTATCCTATCTGATGATCCAATCCCAAATCCGCATATCTCTTTAATTAGTCCAACTAAACTAGTTCGAAATGGGCTTTAGGCCCAATAAGTCTGTGTGCTCATTAGCCTTTCAAACTACTACCTAGTTGGGATTCTTTGTATGGTGTGGGACCGAAACATTGATCTACACATCAGCCACATGGGTTCAGCACAGCCTATGTTACAAGGCCTAGCCGAATTCATTGAAAAGACAGCGAACCCCTTGAAGCCCATCACATGGACTCCTAATGGACCCAGCACTTACACTAAGTGGTCCCTGGGCCAAGCCACCTTATAAAAACTCAGGGACTGTGGGCAGATGCAAGATTAGCCCATCAGGTATTACCTCAATGGTCTTACACTTAACCTCTTAGCCCATAATGATCAAACACTACCCGACAAGAGGGGACCTCACCCTCGGCTGCAAGGAACAGTGTTGCACTCTCTACTCACATGGATCCCAGGAATTAAAACCTTTTGCAAACATTTTGAAACCGTTATATATATATATATATATCCGTATATAAATATATTTTGCAAAACAAATTTCAACGATTGAAATTGATTGCCGGCAGTCTTGGTTTCCATCAAAGAGAGTGCATCCCCGATCATTACCTTTGTCCGACAAAGGGGCTGATCCTGTCACTATGATCACCCACTCAGATGAATTCTCGTATTGTCCCAACATACCCAGGTTTTGACCCCCTCTAAGGATCTCATTGATTGGCATATCAAAGACAGTCCAATCCGACACCTAGTGCAGTATCGTAATCGAGTCTAGGGGTCAGGTGTAGCATTTCAATTTTGCCCACTAATCACCAAGGTCCAGGGCAATACTGGAATTCTGGTCCAATTCAGGGTTTCAAGTAAACCTACACTGCATATACCTCGGGTCTCACCCTGGCAGCTGAGACAGGCTACCCAACCAACTTGGCGACACATCAGTGTCAGCCTTAGCAAGATAAATCTCCCCAGACTTATCCAACGGCTGTGAACATTCTAAACTAACACAAGTCTCATATTTGTCCAGTTTAAGGGTATTACACAAAAACACATCATAATAAGATG
The DNA here is from genome assembly GCF_056320005.1 of Nelumbo lutea. Classification (NCBI taxonomy): domain Eukaryota; kingdom Viridiplantae; phylum Streptophyta; class Magnoliopsida; order Proteales; family Nelumbonaceae; genus Nelumbo; species Nelumbo lutea. The sequence continues at coordinate 66,195,931 of NC_142687.1, read as the reverse complement.
AATCAAATATGTACTTTATTTCTTTACATTAAATGTCATAAGATACATCATTCTGATTGGAGCTAAGGGCATACACTGTCTAACACAAAGAAGCCCTTCGTAGATGAAACTGACACCTCTGCACCCTCAAGCGAAGGATTATCCCTAGCATAGTCAAAGTCGAGGTCGAGGCCCTTGCCAACATTTAGCCACTTAGCCCCTCCCAGCAAAGAGAACACACTCTCTTTGACCGAGGCCAAGGTCACTTCACGAACCCTCATCGTGGCCTCGAGAGTGGGGGAAAATGATGTAGGCGCTCATGGCAAACTAGTAGCATGCCCATGCGTGGCAAAGGGCGGCGCATAGCATAGACCCAATAGGGACGTCGTGCGGAGTAGAAGCTAGCGTGCGACATGGGCCCAATGGCACAGCCAAACGCGGCAACCTCGGATGGCCGGCACACAAGGCCAAACTGCATCTTAGCCATTCGCGTTCACCTACCTCCAGGCGATCTTAGGTATAAATAGGGGGTGAGGGAACTAACTCTCTGTTACTTGGAACTCAATCACTTCCCTTGTGGCCTCATCTGAGCTATCCCAACTCAAGCCTCATCCACCTCTCATCGCACCTTCACTAACTTGACCGTCAAAGTCCCCGCCTCGGGTAGAACCCGAGGCCTCTGACGTATTCTCTTCCTCCGCAGGACTGATCTACAGGCCCTCGACTGCAGTAGACTTCAGACTCATCAGCCAGCCCTCATCTCAAAAGCGTAATTACCTTGTTGCCCTCGGCCCATCCAAGGCAATAACACTTGCGAACCTCCATGCTGGATCTGACCTGTTCCCCGCTTTGCGTCTCTTCTTAGGGAAATTATCAAGTCAATGATTTCTTGAAGAATGCGTTAGTTATTTGCATGTTTAATCTGCTATTTACATTCTCTAATAAGATTGTGAATAATGTTACCATTCTATTCACTGTGTACTTAGTCTTTTTCTTTTCTTTTAGTGCTTCGAAGGTTAAGATTGTTGTAGATAGAAGTAGATAGGTTTACAACCTTCAGTATAGTACTCCCATCTCTTACATTATTTGATCTACCATTTGTTTTATTCTTCATGCTGTGTTGGATTAATAGCGATGCATTGCATATTTTGTTTCACGGATGTCTGATTTGTTAACAATATGTTTCTCATCTTTTCCTTCTTAAACTAAACCCCAATTGATGCTTTATTTACAATCTTTGCCTTTTAAGTCCGTAGCAGGAGTCCCTCTCCTTTCTTATTTCGATAGTTCGGTGTTCATTGCATTGGAGTCTGAGGAAACAATCGACCTGAGCTCCCCTTAAAACAAGATGTTCTTGCTATGGTTAAAAAAATCTAATAGATGCTGTATAAAAAAAATGTGAGAAAGGGAAAAAGAGAGGATGACAGGTATAAGTTTTTGGAGGAAGGATCATCACTCTGTTTGTATATTTCGAGTGAGAAGTTGGTTTGGCCGATAGGGGCTTGTTAACTCAATCAAATGGATGTAAAACTAAAAATTAAATAAAATAAAATAGAAAAACATATATTACACAATTAAAATGGACAAAATAGTGAAATAGGAAGGTTAATTCAATAGGCCCAGTTATGCTTATGCTTAGGTGACAATGGGAATAAGCTAGTGAAAGGGGAAGCAAATAAAAAATTAAAAATTAGAAAAGAGAGAAATAAATAAATGTAATTCCATAATAACTATACAAATTGGATTTTACAAGAGAATAACATAAATAAATAATAAAAAAAGGTTAAAAATAATAAAAAATAGAAAGAAAAAATGTTGTAATACTTAAGTGAATTCTCTTGTATTCATTCGTTGTTGGCTTGTTTTGTTTTTCTCTATTATTGATGTCTTTAGTTTAATCAAATGGTCGTTTATTTGTGATTGTGCTTATTTGGAAACCCATGTGGGCCCCACCTTTTGAACCCGAGTCTTACCTGAACTGGTGTAGTCAGCACCTTTGGTTTGGAGTCAGTATTAAACCAAAATGCTTTTCATTGTATATCTCAAAGGTCCCATCACCTCCATTTCCATAACTGATGGGTGGCGACCCTATTTCAGCCTAAGTGAGCCGTTTCCCAACACTTACACCAGCTAAATCCACTCCAACCCACCTAAGCCTACCCAAACCTAGACCCAACTCAACTTAACCCAACCATACCTAACTAAACCTAGCTAAACCCAATCTTACCCATCTAACCTGACCTAAACCTAACCTAACTATTGGTAAACACAACCACTGCCTAGATCTAACTTAGTTGAACCCTATCCAACCCATCTGAACTCAAATTGGCCCAACCTAACCTAGTTGAACCAAGCTAACTCAACCCAACCCATCGAAACTCCTCCAACTTGTCCCCACCATAAGTAAACCTAGCCTGACCCAACTAAACCCAAAATACCCTCAATATCCCCACACACCCTCCTTCCCAAAATATCCCTAAACTCACACGTTTTGGACCATTTACCCCTAAAAACCCTCAAAATACCCAAAACACCCTCACACATCTTTTTTCACAGAATATCCCCAAATCTACCTCATTTTGGACCATTTTACTCTTGAAAAACCTTCAAAATATACCCACACATCCTCTTTTCCAAAATACCCCAAATCTACCTCATTTTGCACCATTTTAACCCTAAAAACCCTAAAATACCCAAAATGACCCATACATCCTCATACCTAAAATACCTAGAAATTTACACCTTTTGGACCATTCTACCTCCCCCCCCTAAACATTAAAAATACCCAAACCACCCCTACTTGAACTTTGTAAATAGGGGTTAGTGGGGGGGTGGGGACCCAAGGCATCGAATCACCCTAGGAAATGGGCTCCCCCCACCCACTTGAATACTCTTGCCACATTACCCCCTTTCTCCTCACACCTAGCATCTTTCATAATTTTAATTTCTTTTTTCTTAATTTATCTTTACCAAAAAAAAGTAAAAGAGGGAGCATTTGGTTTCAAGTCCTTCCTCCTCCCTCCATCTTCTTTACTTAAAGAGGGAGGATCAGAGCTCGACAGCAAGAGGAACGGCAGCCTTAGGTGAATTTCAATGATTCTGAAGCGTCTTTCTTCCAGCCACGATTTTTGCAGCTCTTCCCCATCGGTTTCCTCACAACAGTCTCTAAGATACTTACCTCCGATGTGCTGAGAGTTTTCGAGAATGATAATTCAAGAGCTCGAGTTCAGGCATGAAGAGATTTCTCAAAAACCCTTGGTGTTCACAATGGTGTCCCTCTGGAATTCCTTGGTTGGGCCACATTCTACGAATCATCTACGCATATAGGGGAGGAAGAGAGTTCAAATAAGGGGAAAAAGCACCATTGTTGGTTAGAAACCAACTTGACCGAGGATCTACATTGTCATTTCCCCTCTTTCCTTTTTGCATTTGAAGAAGAATAGCAAGATCTAGAGTGACAGGACACCCGCCCATACCATCTTCATCTCTTACCTTACACTAACTGATACTAGAAGCATCGAGGTTTCAAATGAGTTAAACCTTCTAGGAGCGTTTCCTTCAGCTTTTAGGAGTGCCTCCCTCGGTTTTAGACATAGGTAAGTCTTGTTATCAATTGTCTTTTCCCATCATTCCATTCGAATTGAAATAATGGAGAAGGGCTAGGGTTCCATCCATATCTTTGCACATTCCCATTCTTGAGTATGAGTTGGCCCCAAGAGAGGTTAGAAGGAGGGAACTCTAGTAACACCCCCCTCATTGGGTTCCAGCCAAAAGAAGGGAATGATGCCTTGAGCCAATGAACGGAACATGAGATTGGGCAAAATGGGCCTTAATGCTTTAGGCTCAAATTTGTGTCTCTAATAACTGTGAAACATGCACATAGCAGGTGCACCCAAAAACTCAAAGAGGAAGAGAGAAGAGATCTTCATCGAGAAAAAGAGGCTAAAGGGGGTTTTGAAACCCAGAACCCGGGAAGGCATACAATTAATTAAGTATGTAGCAATAAGAACAACATCCCCCCCAAAACTTAATAGGAACATGAGATACAAAGAGGAGGCTTCTAGCAACCTCAACCACATGGCAGTTCTTCCTTTCCACCACTCCCTACTATGGAGTGCAGGAACAAGAACTCTGATGAATTAACCCAAAGGCATCAAAATAGGATGAAAGGTTCTTCTTAAAATATTCTTTGGCATTATCAAATCAGAATATTTTTTATCCGAGTGCTAAACTAGGTAAGAATAAGTTCATAAGACTTTTGCACTATAGTCGATACTTCATCCTAGGATCTCATAAGGTAAATCCATGTATAGCGAGAAAATTCATCGATAAAAAGGATAAAATACTTGTAACCCCCCATAACAGGTAAATAATATGCCCCCTACACATCAGAGTGCACAATATGAAAAAGAGAAATTGACCTTTTATTACTCAGAAAATAAAACAGTCTACAATGTTATACAAGTGCATATAACTCACAATGAAGACTCAATAGAGATATTCCTTTAAACATGTTGGGAAACAAATAACTCAAATAAAAAAAAGGTAAATGACCAAAGTGAAAATGACATAACATGACCCTATCAATTGACATTAATAAAACAGACTCCAAAGCTATTCCATTAGGTGGTCCAAGACTTCTATGAGTTGTATCCAACAAGTATATTCCACTCTCATCATGGCCACTTCCAATCATCCTCTAAGGTTTTAGGTCCTAGAAAACAAAATCAGTAGGAAAGATAGTTATGCTACAGCCAACACCCAATGTTTGCTCAGTCCGTCGCCTAAACCTCCAATTCACCCCAAAAGTCCGATTAGACCCTTCTAATCCTTCCAAAACACTCAAAAATCCCAACTTTTAGCCTAAAAGCCCCCAAATCCACCGTTAAACCTCCTTGATACCAATCCAATGGCCCCGATCGACCCTCACTTACACCTCAACCATTAGATCAAACACTATCATTAGACCCAGGACCTCCCAAAATTCCTATCCATAAAAATTTACATCAAGATTCCTCTATTTACCCCTTCATCAAGCAAAGGTTCCATTATGACGCCTCACGTTAGCCTAAACACCCGGAACCCAAATTCCTTCGATCTTGACACATCCAAGCCAATCAAACCACACCATTAAACTCCGAATACATCAAAACACCTTCCCATAAATTTTAACCCTAGATTCCCCCATTTACCCTTCCATCAAACTAAGATTCCATTCTAAAACATCTCATTGACCCAAATTCCTATGATCTTGACCCCCCAACACTAATCAGACATCGCCATCAGATCCCAGACACCTTAAAATACCCACTTGTAAATTTGCAGCCCAAAATACCTTTGTTAGCCCTTCCATCGAACCAAGATTCTATTTCAAGGTCCTAAATTAATCAAATTTTAAATCTGCTGAATCCGGGCCAAGTTGGCTCATTCTAACCTCACCAATTACCTCAAACTACCCAAAAACCCTACCTTGTGAATTTTCATCCAAAACAGACCTTGTTTGCCCCTCGATCACACAAAGATTGTATTTTGATGCCCTAGATTAACCGAATCAAACCCATTCTAGATCTGGTCAATCAAGGATCATTTGGGCCAATATGACTCCATCAATTAACTCAAAATGTCTAAAAACCCTATCTTGTGAAATTTCAGCCAAAAATACCTTGTTCACCCATACATCTAAAAATATTCCATTTCGGCCAATTTCGTGGGTTCACACGCACAAACCCACTCTATGGTCAGACCCATCTCAACCCCCACTTTTTTTGACCCAGAACCACCCATCATTGAACCAAGACCCCTGTTTGACCCCCTAGACCCAGTTTGACCCTTTTCCTAAAATTACCAAAATATCCCATGTACTTCCCCAAAATTATGAAAATGCCCTTTAACCTACCTATAAATTCAACCTAAAGTTTTCAATTCAAGATGATCTAAAGTTGTCTTCTCTCCCCTATTTGAACACCGAACGAGAGTGGCGGTAAGCAGCAGTAATCCCCAACCTCCAGTTGTTTTCTCTGCTTCTTTCCTCTTCTTCTTCTTCTTCTTCCTCCTCTCTCTATTTCCGTCCCCACTACTACAACCAATTGCAATGGCGGATTCGAACCAGTTGCAACAGAAAACCTCCCCTCCATCAGAGCTCTCTCACAGCTTCTACTTACCAATCCATCAAATCTCTCTCAATGGCAAACCTCCCTCTGCTCGGCCATCCTTGCTTCGGTTGAACCGTCATTGCAACTCCTAGCAGCAGCGGTGCCCTCATTTCGAACTCTCTTTCTTTCCCTCTCTCCCTCTTTCCATTACAGTCAAGAACGAGAATTGATCAGATCCACCATCATTTCAATCTCTTTCATCTAGATCAAACCAGCATTTGCTAATCATCTTTGTTGAGATGGTGGCTGCGAGCAGAGGTTCTAACATCAAGTAACAATGGTGACCTCCGGCCAAATCTCTCTATCACTCTCACCTCCTTCTTATCGGTTCTCTGTCTTTTGACCAAAACTATTGATCGCCTTCCACTTATGGACATCCAACAAAGGTGGTGACAACCATCCCATCTATTGCAAGCACTAAACACCATGTCAGTTTGAAGCAAGAAGTTAAGAAATGACATTGTGAGCATCGGAAAAACCGACTCACTTGCCACTTGGGCTGGAAATGGAGTCGCCATCCATCAGTTTAAGAAATGGAGGTGATGGGACCTCCGAGAGTGATTTTCAAAATGTTTCATTTTAATAGTGACTCCAAGGCCCAAGGCACCGGTCCAACCAGTCTAGGTAAGACTCGGATGGTTGAGGGAAGGATTTAGGCACCCCTCTCCCGGGTCCAATATGTGGGGCCCACATGGAATGCCAACAAGCACAAACAAACAAGATATAGTAAATAGAATAAGAAACAAGAACAAACAAACGGAAATACTATATCAAATTTATTACTGTATATATTTTTTTATTACTATTTTTTATTACTTTTATCATATTTTCTTATTATCACATCCACGTTACTTTGCAATGTTAGTTCTTATTTATTTTTTTATTTCACCCATCATTTAATTTTTTTTATTATTATGTTTTTATTGAATCCTATTTATACATTTATTCATTAATTACCCCCCTCGTTAATCGATTCCAACTCTTTCTATTCTCACCCTGCTTATCCCATCACTTTAAGCCAAAAGCAAACTAACTGTCCAAACTCACAAATCTGCTCAAGATGTCTCGACCCACCTGAAGGTATAGGAGATCCATTGAATGGATGACTGAACCCTGCAGGAAGGTTGAGCGAAATTTCAAAAATTTCTTTCTCTCCCATCTGGGAATCATATTCCCTAATATAGAAAATTGTATTTTCAAGGTTTTTTCTTGAATACAAAGCCAGATCAGATCCGAAACCAATAGGAAGTGAGGGTTATAACAGATACAAAGTAGTAGTAACACCCAACCCAGGTGTTCACGCCTAAAGAGAAAACCAAAACCCGCTTACACTAAAGATGACATAGTGTGTAGTAAAGCAGGATCAGCACGATGATTCTTTAGCAAGAACCTGAATTCTTCAGCAAGAATTGAGCAAGGGCTGGTGAGCATGCCTTTAAATTGTTTCCTCTACCAAGAAACAATATCAAGAACACTTCTCAAACAGATCCACAAGTGGAGATCGAATTGGGTAGGGGCGGTGATGTGCCATCATAGGCACCCAAAAATATAACCTATACTCCTTAAAATAAATGCAGTAGTGTGAGTAAGAATCGTTCCCACAGATAGTATCTAACCTAAATTATGTGTTGCGTGAACAAAGGTGGAGGGGGCGTTGTAAGCGACGAAAACCAGAATTAAAAAAAAAAAGAAAATTAGAATTAAAAAGAACAAAATTTAAATGGGAAACAAGGCGATACAGAGTGTTGAGACTAATCAAAAGAACGATTCTTGGTCTAGGATAACATCCACCATCAAAATTTTACTACTGCTCATCGATGCAAAAATAAATCAATTCAGACTTTGAATATTCATCGTAGGAATTGGTTTCCTATATCTCCCTACCATAGTTAATAAAAAAATAAGCGATCCTCTTAACCCTTACTACTGAACAACCCTTACAAAAGCGTTAAAGATTTAATCCAGCAATAGCCTTAAGCATTAGAGATCGATGAAGCTAAACAACACAAGCACAAGCGGTTGCATTTAACTTAGTCGAGTGTTCTTCCTAAGATCTAGCGATTTTTGATGCAGCAAATCATTAATCCCTAGTTGCTTTGCAGATTAGAGGGATCAAACACTTATGGATTTGATATCTAATCTAGTAGTAAATCATAACGAATAATAAACTAGTAGGCCTCCTAGTAATTAGACGAAACAATCTTAAACAAGAATCATAGAAGAACATTTGATATTCAAAGCATAAATAAAACAATAAATATCAAATTAGATTTTACAGTTTGTTGGATTTTGAGGCTTTTGTTTTCTTCGACCAAGTATTAGAGTTTAGCCATGCATGGTCATGGTGAAAACTCAAGAAAAATCAGAGAATAGAGAAGAAAAGAGAAGAGAGGTTCGGCTGCTCCAAATCTGCTTTCTTTCTCCCTTGCTTGCTGAGTTCTTGTCCCCAAGGTTGAGTGGTGCCTCCTTTCTACTCCGCCCCCCTTTTTATAGCCTTAGGGGGAGAGGCTGTTTCCAACTCCTCTTAGGAGTTCCTTCTCAAAAATAGAAAGTCTTATCTCCTAATGGGATAAGGCTTAATTCAGATCTAAGCTTATCCTTATATCTAAATAGAAACTCTTAACTAAGTTGGACTCTAACTCTTTTCTTTCATTAAGATTACAATGAAAATCAGATCTGATTAAGACTCTTAGTCGAATTCTATTAAGAGTGGTGAGTGGGCCCTACAACTGCTGAATTGGGCTGGTCTTCTCCTGTGAACTAGGGCTTCTCTACAAATTTGCAAAGATTTCAGGCCATATTTTGACCTCGATGCAATCAAAGTATATCAAAACTCAAACCATGAAAGTTATAGAGTTTTTCCTTATCTTTCTAATGCATCTTGAATCTTATCCATCGGAGTCCGGATAGGACAGTTATTCCCAAATTACCACAAAGCGCTGAAACTATTCAAAATTACCTGATTACCCTTCTTTTTCACCTAATGCCTCTTTTCGTGCCCTAAATCGAAATATAAGAATAGTGAGTTCAATTAGGCACTAAATGAGTATGAAAGACTGAATATTAAGGGATAAAAATATGATAATTTTCATTCTCATCAAATCCCCCCACACTTAGACCTTGCCCATCCTCAGGCAAGACAAAACTTAAGCAAACTAAGCAAACTATTCTACCAAATTTTAAACTCAATCTTCCTTCTCATTTTTCCAAAAATATTCTAGGTTTACTATTGCAAACCATTAAATCAACACGGCCAATTCATACATGACTTATCTATCAACCAATCCAGTTTTGCTACTACAAACCAAGTAGTGAACTAGGGAAAACATTTTGATCTTTACTCTCTTTTTTCTCTTCTTGGTGAAAGTGAGTGCATTTTATGCTCCATCTCACTTTTAGGATTGCTTGGCCAGTAGGTGCATTTTATGCTCCATCCTACTATTAGAATTGCTTGAATAGTAGGTACATTTTTGAAAAAATGGTAGGATCCATCTAATAGACACCATAAAGGTTGCAGAATGGGTGGGCGAATTTTTAAAATTTTCCTACCTTCTCCCAATTGGGAATCATATTCCCTAAATTTAGAATACAATGTTCAAGGATCATACTTGAACCATAATCAAACCAGATCTAAATCAAAAAGAAAAGGGAGGAATATACATGATCCGGAGAAGCAGTATCTCCCAAAGTTGGTGTTCACGCCCAAAGAAGACACCAAGATCCGCTCCTGCTGAAGATGATACAGCTGTGGGTGGAACGGAACCAACAAAGTGCGTCGTACACACTGGATCCTTCGCAAGAATCCTCTGGAAACTCTAGACACCGAATCTTGCAAGAAGAAATGGCGGCGGCTGGAGGAGAACTCCTGGGACGAAGATGATATAGCCCATTTCCTGCAAGACTGATGTCAAGAACAGATTTCTTGACTTCTTTCTTCTTCAAAGATCGAATCTTACAAGAAGAAATGGCGGTGGCTGGAGGAGAACTCCTGGGACGAAGATAGCTGACTGCTTCTCTTCTCTCTAGAGTGTGAATGAGATCTAATCTCAATTCGCAATATGCTCCCTTGCTTACCACCCTTGGTTCGAAATCTGATGTCTTTTTTTTCTTAGGGTTTCTCCTCTTTTCTTCTTGATTAAGAAACCTCCTAATTAGGAGTTATCCCAATCCAAATCAGTATTTGGATAGAGGATGGTCTTAATCATATCTACAGATTAAGTTAGCTTACTCCTAATCTTATCAGGAGTTTACCATATTCAAATCTGATTTGAATTTGGTCTCCCAGAGTGGATAAGGTTAAAGGCCCAATCTTTTTGCTAACATTAATCTCAGATCCGCCCCATAGATGGGTGATCATATCAGCCCAGCACAAAATGGGCTTTTGGCCCATTAAATGTTTAGTGCTTAACTAGTTTCCAATCTGCTGCCCAATTGGGCTTCTTTGTATGGTGTGGGACCCAAGCATTCATCTACACACCAGCCACATGGGTTTGGCCCAACCTTTATTACAAGACCCAGTCGAATTCACTGAAAAGCTCAGTAAACCCCTGAGCCCATCACATGGACCCTATGGGCCCAACACTTACATTAAGTGGTCCATGGGCCAAATCATCTTATAAAAACCTAGGGACTATGATCAAGTGCAAGATTAGCCCATCAGGTACTGTCCTAAATGGTCTTATACTTAACCTCTCAACCCTTAATGATCAAGCACTGCCCGACAAGAGGGGACCTCTCCCTCGGCTGCAAGGAATAGTGCCGCACTCTCTACTCACATGGATCCCAGAAATTAAAATCATTTGCAAACATTTTGAAACCGTACATATACATATATATATTTTAATTTTGCAAAACAAAATTCCAATGATTGAAATCAACAACTGGCAGTTTGGTTTCCATCAGAGAGAGTGACTTCCCAATCATTATCTTTGTCCGACAAAGGGGCTGATCCTGTCACTATGATCACCCACTCAGATGAATTCTCAGACTGTCCCAACATACCCAGGTTTTGATCCCCGCTAAGGATCTCAATGAGTGGCATATCAAAGACAGCCTGATCCTGAAAGAATGGTAGGATCCATCTAATGGACGCCATAAAGGTTACGGAATGGGTGGGCGAATTTCAAAAATTTCCTACCTTCTCTCAACTGGGAATCATATTCCCTAAATTTAGAATACAATATTCAAGGATCCTACTTGAACCATAATCAAACCAGATCTGTACCAAAAGATAAATGGGAGGAATATACCTGATCCGGAGAAGCAGTATCTCCCAAAGTTGGTGTTCACGCCCAAAGAATACTCCAAGATTTGTTCCTGCTGAAGATGACACAGCTGTGAATGGAACAGAACCAGCAGGGTGCATCCTACACACTGGATCCTTCACAAGAATCCTCTGGAAGTACTAAACACTGAATCTTTTTCAGTCTTTCTTGCAAGACTGATGTCAAGAACAGATTTCTTGACTTTCTTTTCTGCAAAGATCTAATCTTGCAATGGCAGATGGCGGCGGCTGGAGGAGATCTCCAAAACGAAGAAGGCTGAACTACTTTTTCTGTTTTTCTGGAGAGTATGAATCAGATCTGATCTGAATTCGCAGGAGATATCCTATACCTCTTCAAAGTGGTTCGAAATCTCCTCCTTTCTTCTTGATTAAGAAACCTCCTTTTAGGAGTTATCCCAATCCAAATCAGTATTTGGATAGGGGATAATCTTAATCCTTTCTGCAGATAGATTTAGCTTACTCCTGATCTTATCAGGAGGTTACCAGATTCAAATCTAATTTGAATTTGGTCTCTTAGAGTGGATAAGGCTAAAGGCCCAATCCTTTTACTAACTTTAATCTCAAATTCGCCCCATGGATGGGTGATCATATCAGCCCACCTCGAAATGGGCTTTTGGCCCATTAAGTGTTCAGTGTCTAATTACTTTCCAATCTGCTGCCCAGTTGGGCTTCTTTGTATGGCGTGGGACCCAAGCATTGATCTACACACCAGCCACATGGGTTCGGCCCAGCCTCTAAAACAAGGCCCAGCTGAATTCACTGAAAAACTCAATGAACCCCTTGAGTCCATCATATGGACCCTATGGGCCCAACACTTACATTAAGTGGTGGTCCCTGGGCCAAGCCATCTTATAAAAACCCAGGGACTGTGGGCAGGTGCAAGATTAGCCCATCAGGTATTATCCTCAATGGTCTTACACTTAACCTCTCAGCCCTTAATGATCAAGCACTGCCCGACAAGAGAGGACCTCTCCCTCGGCTGCAAGGAACAGTGCCGCACTCTCCTCTCACATGGATCCCGGGAATTAAAACCATTTGCAAACAATTCGAAACCGTACATATATATATAAATATATTAATTTTGCAAAACAAAATTCCAACGATTGAAATCAACTGCCGGCAGTTTGGTTTCCATCAGAGAGAGTGCATTCCCGATCATTACCCTTTGTCCGACAAAGTGGCTGATTCTGTCACTATGATCATCCACTCAGATGAATTCTCAAACTGCCCCAACATACCCAGGTTTTGATCCCCGCTAAGTATCTCACTGAGTGGAATATCAAAGGCAGCCCGATCCAACACCTAGTGAAGTGTCATAATCGAGTCTAGGGGTCAGGTGTAACTTTCCAGTTTTGCCCATCTATCTCCAAGGTCCAGGGCAATACTGGAAATCTGGTCCGGTTCAAGGATTCAAGTAATCCCATACTGCATGTGCCTCGGGTCTTACCCTGATGGCTGAGACAGGCCATCCCAACACTTGGTGGCACACCAGTATCAGCCTTGGTAGGATAAATCTCCCCAGACTTATCCAACGGCTGTGAACATTTAAAACTAACAAGAGTCTCTATAAATGTCCAGTTTTAGGGTTTTACACAGAATTAAACCAAACAACATGAATCAAACATGCACTTTATTTATTTCCACTAAATAACAAAAGTACATCAAATCAGATTGAAGCTAAGGTCATACAAAACTGTCTAACAACTCCCACTTGCACTTAGGTCCAATCTGGTACAAGCCGGAGTCCCATACTTTCCACGTGTTTCTCAAATACCTTCTGTGTCAGTGGCTTAGTCAATGGGTCTGCCACATTATCCGCTGATGCTACCTTCTGAATCAGGACGTCCCCTCTACCAACGATCTCCCGCAGTACATGGTACTTTCTCTCGATGTGCTTCGACTTCGAGTGAGCCATTTGCAACCAATTCCTTTTACCCCGGGGGGTGGATCCACTAGAGTCCAGACTCCATTGGTCTCCATTGAGTCCATTTCAGCTCTCATGGCCTCCACCCACTTCTGGGAGTCTATGTCTAACATAGCTCCGCGTAAGTCACGGGATCCTCTTCACTAGTCAAGGTTTCCACTAGGTAACTATCCTGGTCATAACCATATCGGACTGGTGGTCTGGATACCCGGGTGGTTCTTCTAGGTTGGTCATTACCTGGAATTTGTGGGACATCTCCCACTGCTCCTGAGCTTTCCTCATCAAGAACTATTTCCTGACGATGGGTGTCCAGGATGTAATCAGATTCTAAGAACTGGGCGTTTCGACTGCAGAACACTTTTTGCTCACTCGGGTCATAGAATAGATAACCCACCGAATCCTTTGGGTAGCTTATAAACAGGCAACGACTGGTTTTAGATTCCAACTTGTCCGCACTTGTTCTTTTAACGTGTGCAGGACAACTCCAAATCTTCAAGTGTCTTACACTTGGCTTCCTTCCGGTCCAAAGTTCATATGGAGTTTTCGGAACTTATTTGGTAGGAACCCGATTCAGCACGTAGATAGCAGTCTCTAATGCGTATCCCCAAAAGGATGTGGGTAATTGTGAGCGTACGAGATGTGACCGGACCATGTCTAACAAAGTCCTATTCCTCCTCTCTGAGACACCGTTGAGTTCAGGTGTAGCAAGAGGAGCTAATTGTGACACTATCCCATTGGCCTTTAAGTAGTCCCTGAATTCGTCAGAGAGATACTCGCCACCTCGATCTGATCGAAGGGCCTTAATTTCTCTCCCTAACTGTTTCTCGACTTCCTGTCTGAACTCTTTGAACTTTTCAAATGATTCAGACTTATGTCTCATTAGGTATACGTAACCATATCGTGAAAAATCATCTGTAAAGGTGATGAAGTACACGTGTTGATTCCGTGTCCTAACACTCAGGGGACCACATACATCAGTATGTATTAGGTCAAGTGTGCCTTCAGATCTTTCAGGCTTACCGTCAAATGGCCGCTTAGACATCTTACCTTGAAGGCAAGGTTCACAAGTGGGAAGATTTTCTACAGTTAGAAAATCCAAAGGACCATCCTTTACCAACCTTGTGATTCGGTCAATACCGATATGGCCAAGTCGGTAATGCCAGAGGCACGTGGGACTTACTGTATCACGATTCCTTTTCTTGGGATTTTCGATTAAGTTAGTTTCCAGAGAAGGATGTAGAACATAGAGACCGTTCTCTTGTTCCCCGCATGCGATGAATTTATTATTCCGTTTAACAGTAATCACATTACTAAAATAAACAGTATATCCATCAGCACACAGTTTTGAAACAGAAATTAAATTTCTTCTCAAGTTCTGTACATAAAGACAATCTTTAAGTACAAGTATTCCTTCTTTAAAAACTAATTCTACGGTTCCTATTGCCGCTGCTGCAACACTTGCAGTTGTTCCCAAGAATAATGTCACTTCATCTTCACTCAACCTTCTGCTAACTTTGAACCCCTACAGTGAGTTACACGCATGAGTTGAAGCCCCGGAGTCAACACACCAGGACACAGAATTAACTAACAAGTTAGTTTCTATGACACAAGTTTTGATGTTACCTTTCATAGATTCCAGGTAGGCAGGACAATTCCTCTTCCAGTGGCCAGTCTGCTTGCAGAAGTGACAGACATCAGATGTCTTGTTCTTCTTCTGCTTCTTAGGATTGGTAGCCTTCTTCTGAGGCTTCTTTGCCTTTCTCTTTTTCTTGCCCGATTTGTTAGCTTCAGCAAGCATAACCACAGGCTCATCCTTCTTGAGTAGATCCTCGGCTCTCTGCAACATATTGCTGAGTTCCTGGACGCTAACATTCAGCTTATTCATGTTGTAGTTCATTGTGAACGCATTGAAGGAAGAGGGCAAAGAATTGAGGATGGCATCCACTTGCGTGCCAAGATCTAGCCCGGATCCAAGAGCTTCAAGTTCGTTAATGTAACCCATCATCCGAAGACAATGGTCATGAACTTTCTGCCCTTTGGTCATCTGCGCGGTCATGAACAATTTCAGGACCTTCTGTCAAGTAGAACGGTTCTGCTCTTCATACATTGTTCTTAGACTGCTCAATATGTCCTTGGCTAGTTCGATCTGATCGAACTACCTCTGTATTGAGTTGTCTAATGAGGCAACGACAAAGCAGCGGGCTAGGGAGTTCTTATCCTCCCACTCTTGGTAGTCCCTCCTACGGGCCTCAGAAGCCCTATCACCCGGACGTTCCGGTGCAGGATTTTTCACCACCTTGTCTAACTTTTCGGAAGTTAGGACCAGCATAAGATTTCTATACCATTCGGCATAGTTTGGGCCCTTAAGCTTGTTATTGTCTAGAAGCTTTGCAAATTGACCGTTTGCCATTTTCTGATAAAATAGCAAAATCATTAGTCCACAACCTTAGTTTGATTCATGTTACCTACATAGATATGGCTTTTAATCTGTGTTCCATTCCCATTTGTTCATCTCTGAGATTTCCCTCCTTTCTCAGTGATGGAGACGACGAAATGTCTCTGGAAATGTGGGAAATCACATGGGGTGCATGAAGTCAACTGTTTCAGCTGCATAACCTCACCACCTTTCTGTGACGGATCATATCCACTCATCAAATGAGTTTCCCTTTGGCCTCTGTCAGACAAGGTTCAGAGCCGTTTTCAGGTAAACCTTTCTGTCCAGTGAGTGCTTACCCATCATATTCAGGTTACGCCAAGGTACCGTGAGAGAGTTCCCATTTTCTGATGAAGCCCCTCCCACATCGGTCTATGACGCCCCTATCATATTATGAAACACTCTAATAGATCCAACAGCAAATGGATAGCCCAATTTTATGGTGCGTTTCCTCATTACTGAAGGACCCATCATTGTGCTAATGACGGAAGGCCTTTAGAGAGTCCATCACATGGGTCTCCCTATCACAAGCATTCATATTTGCTGGAGGGAACAAAAATGCCCTAGTTTTAATTTAGGTCAAACCAGAGTGGCTCCCACTGACTTTCATAAAGTCAGATTTCTGGTGGGCCTTAATCGGCTAGGGATTCCGTACACATCCCTTTTCAGGGTTGTGGGGCCCACCAAACAAAGAGGGGTCATCCAATGACCTTGAAGGACACCATGGCAATGATGTGCATTTAGCCATGGTGTGCGCAAGAGCCACTAACGAGTCTTCATGGGCCAAGTACTTATGGCCCATGGTCGCAGCACATCAAACATCCAAACATCATATGTAAAGGAGGAATTGATCCAATCAATTAACTGCTGTAAAGCCCATTGAATAGCCCATTTAAAAACTAAGTCATTAACAATTAATGACTACTAGGTGTATGGGCTGAATCGCAGATAGCAGTTCGGCCCATACAGCTCATCTCACAGTAATGGGCCTTTTGCAGTTTTAACCCTTTAAAACTGGGCTTTACAGGTGGGCCGAATTAATCCCTGTAATTGAACATCAGATTTGGAACAGCAAGTGTGAGAAATACAGACTGAAAAACAGTCCCTATCGAACCCCAGATTCGGTCCAAACAGTTTTGGTCCAATCTAGTCCGAGAGGATCCAAAACTGATTTTCAATTCAAGAATTAATTCATGAAAGATCTGAAATTAATAATTTTGATTTCAAACAATCACAAATCAAACTATGGACTGTTCGCACCACCTGCAAAATAGAGGTTAATCACAAGGGTTGCAGTTTCACAAACTGCAAATCGCAGAAAGCGATTTCTCCAACTGCAAATCTCCAGCGCCGCCTTCTTCTTCCTTCTTCTTTAATCAAGAAAAAAAATAACAGAAATCCTATTTCTATTAATTACATTCTTGATCAAATCCTATACATTTAGTCTAAAATAAAAAAAAAATTATTTACAAACCGAATATAAATAAATAGAAAGAAAAAGGGTGCGCAGACTATCTGCGCCAAATCTGCACTGTGATCTCCAGGTTCGAACAGTCCATTAAATGAAAATAAATAAAGAACAATTCTAAATAAATTTTGTATTTAATAAAATTAATTTCAGATCAATCGCCCTTAACAAGAAACAGTTTCTTGAAAAAGAAAACAATCTGCGCAAATCTTGAAAGAACACCTTCTATCCATCTGCGCAGGGTCAGATCTGATTTTCTTTTGGTTCAAGATTCGAACCTGTGGCTCTGATACAACTGAAAGAATGGTAGGATCCATCTAATGGACGCCATAAAGGTTGCGGAATGGCTGGACGAATTTCAAAAATTTCCTACCTTCTCTCAATTGGGAATCATATTCCCTAAATTTAGAATACAATATTCAAGGATCCTACTTGAACCATAATCAAACCAGATCTGTACCAAAAGATAAATGGGAGGAATATACCTGATCCGGAGAAGCAGTATCTCCCAAAGTTGGTGTTCACGCCCAAAGAATACTCCAAGATCTGTTCCTGCTGAAGATGACACAGCTTTGAATGGAACAGAACTAGCAGGGTGCGTCCTACACACTGGATCCTTCACAAGAATCCTCTGGAAGTACTAAACACTGAATTTTTTTCAGTCTTTCTTGCAAGACTGATGTCAAGAACAAATTTCTTGACTTTCTTTTCTGCAAAGATCAAATCTTGCAATGGCAGATGGCGGCGGCAGGAGGAGATCTCCAAAACGAAGGAGGCTGAACTGCTTTTTCTGTTTTTCTGGAGAGTATGAATCAGATCTGATCTGAATTCGCAGGAGATATCCTATACCTCTTCAAAGTGGTTCAAAATCTCCTCCTTTCTTCTTGATTAAGAAACCTCCTTTTAGGAGTTATCCCAATCCAAATCAGTATTTGGATAGGGGATAATCTTAATCCTTTCTGCAGATAGAGTTAGCTTACTCCTGATCTTATTAGGAGGTTACCAGATTCAAATCTAATTTGAATTTGGTCTCTTAGAGTGGATAAGGCTAAAGGCCCAATCCTTTTACTAAATTTAATCTCAAATTCGCCCCATGGATGGGTGATCATATCAGCCCACCTCGAAATGGGCTTTTGGCCCATTAAGTGTTCAATGTCTAATTACTTTCCAATCTGCTGCCCAGTTGGGCTTCTTTGTATGGCATGGGACCCAAGCATTGATCTACACACCAGCCACATGGGTTCGGCCCAGCCTCTAAAACAAGGCCCAGCCGAATTCACTGAAAAACTCAATGAACCCCTTGAGTCCATCATATGGACCCTATGGGCCCAACACTTACATTAAGTGGTCCCTGGGCCAAGCCATCTTATAAAAACCCAGGGATTGTGGGCAGGTGCAAGATTAGCCCATCAGGTATTATCCTCAATGGTCTTACACTTAACCTCTCAGCCCTTAATGATCAAGCACTGCCCGACAAGAGAGGACCTCTCCCTCGGCTGCAAGGAACAATGCCGCACTCTCCTCTCACATGGATCCCGGGAATTAAAACCATTTGCAAACAATTCGAAACCGTACATATATATATATAAATATATTAATTTTGCAAAACAAAATTCCAACAATTGAAATCAACTGCCGGCAGTTTGGTTTCCATCAGAGAGAGTGCATTCCCGATCATTACCCTTTGTCCGACAAAGTGGCTGATTCTGTCACTATGATCATCCACTTAGATGAATTCTCAAACTGCCCCAACATACCCAGGTTTTGATCCCCGCTAAGCATCTCACTGAGTGGCATATCAAAGGCAGCCCGATCCAACACCTAGTGAAGTGTCATAATCGAGTCTAGGGGTCAGGTGTAACTTTCCAGTTTTGCCCATCTATCTCCAAGGTCCAGGGCAATACTGGAAATCTGGTCCGGTTCAAGGATTCAAGTAATCCCATACTGCATGTGCCTCGGGTCTTACCCTGATGGCTGAGACAGGCCATCCCAACACTTGGTGGCACACCAGTATCAGCCTTGGCAGGATAAATCTCCCCAGACTTATCCAACGGCTGTGAACATTTAAAACTAACAAGAGTCTCTATAAATGTCCAGTTTTAGGGTTTTACACAGAATTAAACCAAACAACATGAATCAAACATGCACTTTATTTATTTCCACTAAATAACAAAAGTACATCAAATCAGATTGAAGCTAAGGGCATACAAAACTGTCTAACAGATCCGACACCTAGTGAAGTATCATAATCGAGTCTAGGGGTCAAGTGTAACTTTTTAGTTTTTCCCATCTGTCTCCAAGGTCCAGGGCAATACTAGAAATCTGGTCCGGTTCAAGGATTCGAGTAATCCCATACTACATGTGCCTTGGGTCTTACCCTGGTGGCCGAGACAGGCCATCCCAACACTTGGTGGCACACCAGTATCAGCCTTGGCAGGATAAATCTTCCCAAACATATCCAATGGCTGTGAACATTTAAAACTAGCACGAGTCTCTATAAGTGTCCAGTTTTAGGGTCTTACACAAAATTATACCAAACAACATGAATCAAACATGCACTTCATTTATTTACACTAAATGTCAAAAGTACATCAAATCGGATTGAAGCTAAGGGCATACAAAATTGTCTAACAATTTTATGCTCCATCCTACTTTCGAATTGCTAGTTTAGTAGGTGCAGTTTTTGCTCCAACCTACTTTTGCATTGCTGGCTAGTAGGTGCTTTTTATGCTCCATCCTACTAGGTTATCTCAATTGTATGGTAAAAATATTTACCCTATTTACTTAAACCTGAATTTAGGACTAACTCAAGAGGAAATAGATTCAGATAAGTTGTGCATTCCCTAACCACACCTCATTACTAGGTTCACAAGAATTTTCCCAGGATATTGCTTCAATTGATTTCAAGAGAGTTGAGTCTTTTTTAAATAAAATAAAATAAGTACTACTTATCTAAAATCCTGAATCAAATCCTATACTCCCCCCCACACTTAAAACTTACATTGTTCCCAATGTAAGGTGAAATGCACATAAAAGGTGAAAATAACTAAACTATAAAAGCAAAAACAAAAAGAAAAACAAACTTCCATATTTTTAATCATCATAAACCGGATCCTCTTACTCTTGTAGTTGCAACTTCCGGTGTTCTCCCCTTCCATCTTGAAGGGATAGGAAACCATCATACGGATGCCCAAAATTGCGGAATAAGGGGGGAGCGAATTTCAAAAATTTTTCTTTCCCTTAAACTGGGAATCGAATTCCCTATTCAGAAAATCATATTTTCAAGGATCATTCTTGAACCATAAACTGAACCAGATCTGAACCAAAAGGAGGAGAGAGAGATAATACCTGATACAGAGAAATAATATCTCTCAACGGAGGTGTTCACGCCCAAGGTAGAAACCAAAATCTGCTCCCACTGAAGATGGCGCAGTGTAGGGTGGAGCAGAATCAACAATGTCCTTCCTAAGAACTTGATTCTTCCCAAGAATCACCTGGGCGGCTAGTGAATACAACTCCTACCAATCTTTTCTCCAAAAGATTGGAATCAAGATCTGATCTTGATTTCTCCCAAGCAATGGAGATCAAACTGCTATAGGCGGCGGCTACAGGAAGGAGGCGGCTAGAGAGAATTTGCAGGGTGCAGAATTCTCTCCTTTGTGATCTCAGCTCTGAAGACAAGACTGTTGCTGGTGATTGTGTGTCTGGATCTCTAAAGGCTGCCGCCCCCTCTTCCTTTTATAGACTTAAAGGGATCAGCTCCTAATCCCATTAGGAGTTGCTAACCCAAATCATATCTGGATTAGAAGTCCCTTTAAGATAAGCGATAATCCTTATCTTATCCGTAGATTAGATCAGCCAACTCCTTCTCTAATTCGGAAGTTTCCAAATCTAAATCTCATTTAGATCGTGGACTCTCTGAGTGGATAGGGTGTGGGCCCAATCCTATTAGCTGATCTTATCTCAGAATTTGCCCCTTAAAGACTAATCAAATTAGCCCAGTTCAAAATGGGCTTAAGGCCCATTAAGGGTTATGTATTCATTAAGCCTTTCAAACTGCTGCCCAGTTGGGCTTCCTTGTATGGCATGGGAGCCAAACATTGATCTACACATCAGCCACATGGGTTCAGCCCAGCCTTTGTTACAAGGCCTGGCCGAATACATTGTTATGGACAGTGCACCCCCTGAAACCCATCAGATGGGCTCTATGGGCCCAACACTTACCCTAAGTGGTCCCTGGGCCAAGCCACCTTGTAACACCCAGGGACTATGGGCAAATACAAGATTAGCCCATCAGGTATTATCCTCAATGGCCTTACACTTAACCTCTCAGCCCATAATGATCATACAATGCCTGACAAGAGAGAACCACTCCCTCGGCTGCAAGGAATAGTGTTGCACTCTCTCAAGTATGGATCCCGGGAAGTAAAACATTTTGCAAACATTTCAAAACCATAATATATATATATATATACTTTTTATATCTCATATAAAATATATTTTGCAAAACAAATCTCAACGATTGAAATCAGCTGCCGGCAGTCTTGGTTTCCATCAGTGAGAGTGCATCCCTGATCATTACCTTTGTCCGACAAAGGGGCTGATCCTGTCACTATGATCACCCACTCAGATGAATTCTCAGACTGTCCCAACATTCCCAGGTTTTGACCCCCACTAAGGATCTCACTGATTGGTATATCAAAGACAACCCAATCCGACACCTAGTGCAGTATCATTATCGAGTCTAGGGGTCGGGTGTAACTTTCCAGTTTTGCCCATCAATCTCCAAGGTCCAGGGCAATACTGGAAATCTGGTCCAGTTCAAAGATTCAATTAATCCCACACTGTATGTGCCTAGGGTCTCACCCCGGTAGCTGAGACAAGCCACCCCAACCGACTTGGTGGCACCACAATGTCAGCCTTGTCAGGATAGGTCTCCCCAGACCGACCCACTGGCTGTGAACATTCTAAACTAACACGAGTCTCATAAAGTGTCCAGTTTAAGGGTATTACACAAAAACATACCAAGGGAACATGAATCAAATATGCACTTTTATTCATTTACAATAATCTCATAAAGTACATCATTTTGATTGAAGCTAAGGGCATACAAAACTGTCTAACAGCTCCCGCTTGAACTTAGGTCCAATTAGGTACTAGCCGGAGTCCTAGACTTTCCATGTGTTTCATAAACACTTTCTGTGTCAGTGGCTTAGCCAATGGGTCTACCACATTCTCCGCTGATGCTACCTCTTAATATCATCCTTCCGTAGGTCTAGTGTTGTCATACAACAATGGAATAGGTGATGTGCTGAATTCCAAATTCAGGAATGAACACCTTCATTCATAAGGCAGCCTCACTTACGGCAATGCACTCGGCTTGGGTTGTGGACTATTAATTTGCAACTTAGGATCTTTGTTTGCTGACACTCAGGAAACAACACACGATCCTATCGAGAAAACATATCTAGATGTAGACTTTCTATCATCTGGATCCGATTGGAAATCAGCATCTGTATACCCTTGGATCTGTAGTGAGCTACCATCGAATACTACACAAAACTCTTTTGTCCTTCGAAGGTACTTAAGTATGTTTTTCACAGCAGTCTAATGCCCCTGCCCTGTGTTGGCCTGAAATCTGCTTACTACACTCACTGCCTGAAATCTGCTTACTACACTCACTGCCTGAGCAATGTCAGGGCGAGTGCACAGCATGGCATACATGATGCTCCCTATGGCAGAGGCATAGGGAACGTCCTTCATGCCATCAATCTCCTTAGAAGTCTTGGGAGACATCTTCTGGGAGAGAGTGACTCCATTCCTGAAAGGAACATTTCCTTTCTTGGAGTTTTCCATGCTATATCTTTTGATTATTTTGTCAATGTGGGCAGATTGGGATAATCCTATTATCCGCTTCGATCTATCTCTATAGAGTCGAAGACCTAGTATTTAGGACGCCTCTCCAAGATCTTTCATGGAGAATTGCTGTGAAAGCCATACTTTTACCGTAGTCAACATTCCTACATCATTCCCAATGAGTAGAATGTCATCTACATACAGAACCAAGAAAGTAACCTTATCTCCATTGTACTTCCTGTAAACACAGGGTTCATCCGGATTCTACTCGAAGTCAAACGATTTGACGATAGAGTCAAAACGGATGTTCCAACTTCTAGAAGCTTGCTTAAGTCCATAAATGGATCTATTAAGTTTACATACCATGTTTTCCTGACCCACAGCTATGAAGCCTTGCGGCTGCTGCATATAGATATCTTCAGTAAGATCTCCATTCAGGAATGTAGTTTTGACATTCATTTGCCAAATCTCATAATCATGGTATACTGCTGCAGCTAGTAGGATCCTAATGGATTTAAGCATGGCCACAGGCAAAAAGGTTTCCACATAATCGATGCCCTCTTTCTGAATGTACCCTTTCGCCACCAGACAAGCTTTGAAGGTCTCAACCCTACCATCGCGGCCCTTCTTCCTCTTGTAAATCCATTTGCAACCAATTGCTTTTACCCCAGAGGGTGGATCTACTAGAGTCCAGAATCCATTGGTCTCCATTGAGTCCATCTCTGCTCTCATGGCTCCACCCACTTCTGGGAATCTATGTCCAACATAGCTTCCGCGTAAGTCACGGGATCCTCCTCACTAGTCAAGGTTTCCACCAGGTAACTATCCTGGTCATAACCATAACGGACTGGTGGCCTGGATACCCGAGTGGATCTTCTAGGTTGGTCACTACCTGGAACTTGTGGGACATCTCCCACTGCTCCTGAGCTCTCCTCATCAAGAACAATTTCCTGACGATGGGTGTCCAGGATATAATCGGTCTCCAAGAACAATTTCTCGACCTATTGTCTAAACTCTTTGAACTTTTCAAAGGATTCAGACTTGTGTCTCATTAGGTACACGTAACCATATCATGAGAAATCATCTATGAAGGTGATGAAATACACGTGTTGATTCTGTGTCCTAACACTTAGGGGACCACATACATCAGTATATATTAGGTCAAGTGTACCTGTACATCTTTCAGGCTTACCGTCAAATGGCCATTTTGTCATCTTGCCTTGTAGGCAAGGCTCACAGGTGGGAAGATCTTCTACAGTTAGAAAATCCAAAGGACCATCCTTTACCAACCTTGTGATTTGGTGAACACCGATGTGGCCAAGTCGGTAGTGCCATAGACACGTGGGATTAACTGTATCACGTGCTCTCTTCTTGGGGATTTCTGCCGACGTAGTTTCAGTTATGTTAGTTTCTAGAGAAGGATGTAGAACATAGAGACCATTCTCCAGTTCCCTGTATGCGATGAATCTGTTATTTCTTTTAGTAGTAATCGTATTACTAAAGAAGACATAATAACCATTTGCACACAGTTTTGAAACAGAAATCAAATTTCTACTTAAGTTTTGTACATAAAAACAATCTTTGAGTACAATTTTTCCTTCTCTAAAAATTAACTCCACGGTTCCTATTGCCGCAACTATAACAGTTGCAGTAGTCCCCAAGTAGAGAGTGACTTCTCCTTCACTCAGCCTTCTGCTTACCTTGAACCCCTGCAGTGAGTTACACGCAATAGTTGAAGCCCCAGAGTCAATACACCAGTACGCAAAAGCTACCAATAAATTGGTTTCTATAACACAAGTTTCGAAATTACATTTCTTGGATTCCAGGTAGGCAGGACAATTCCGTTTCCAGTGGCCAGTCTTCTTGCAGAAGTGACATGCATCTGATGCTTTGTCTTTCTTCTGCCTTTTGCCCTTGGTGGTTTTCTTCTGAGGCTTCTTTGCCTTCCTCTTTCTCTTGCCCGTTTTGCTAGCTTCAACAAGCATAGCTATAGGCTCATCCTTTTTAATCAGTTCTTCAGCTCTTTGCAACATATTGTTGAGCTCTTGCAAGCTGACATTCAGCTTGTTCATGTTATAGTTCATGATGAACGGATTAAAGGAATGAGGCAAAGAATTAAGGATAGCATCTATCTGGGTTGCGAGGTCTAGCCTGGATCCAAGAGCCTCCAGTTCATTGATGTAACCCATCATCCGAAGACAATGGTTGTGAACTTGTTGGCCCTTGGACATTTGAGTGGTCATGAACTGCTTTAAGACCTTTTTCCGAGTAGAATGATTATGCTCTTCATACATCATCCTTAGGCTATCCAATATGTCCTTGGCAAGTTTGATCTGATCGAACTGCCTCTGTATTGGGTTGTCCAAGGAAGCGATGATGTAACACCGGGCTAGGGATTTTTTCTCCTCCCATTCCTGATAGTCTCTCCTTCGGGCCTCAGAAGCCCTGTCTCCTGGATGCTCCGGGGCAAGATTCTTTGCCACTTTATCCAGCTTTTTTGAAGCTAGGACCAGCATAAGGTTCCTGTACCAGTCGGCGTAGTTTGGGCCCTTAAGCCTGTTGTCATCAAGAAGCTTTGCAAAAGATCCGTTTGCCATTTTCTGATAAAAGAGCAAACATCAGTCCACAACCTAATTTGATTTATGTTCATTTCATCCATTTATTCATCTCTGAGATTTCCCTCCTTTCTCAGTGATGGAGACTATGGGTTGTCTCTGGAAATGTGGGAAATCACATAGGGTGCATGGGGCCAACTGTTTCAGCTGCATAACCCCACCACCTTTCTGTGAATGATCATATCCACTCATCATATGAGTTTTCCCTTTGGCCTCTGTCAAACAAGGTTCAGAGCCATTTTTCAGGCAAACCTTTCTGTCCAGTGAGTGCTTACCCATCATATTCGTGAACGCCAAGGTACCATGAGAGAGTTCCCATTTTCTGGTGAAGCCCCTCCCACATCGGTCTATGACGCCCCTATCATCTTATGAAACATTCAGTCAAGCCCAACAGCAAATGGATTGCCCATTTTCTGGTGCGTTTCCTCATTACTGAAGGATCCATCCTCATGCTAATGATGGAAGGTCTTTAGAGAGTTCATCATATGAATCTCCCTATCACATGCACTCATATTAGCTAGAGGGAACAAAATTACGCCCTAGTTTGATTTAGGTCAAACCAAAGTGGCTCCCACAGACTTTCATAAAGCCAGATTTCGGTGGGCCTTAAATCGGCTAGGGTTCCGCACGTGACCTCTTGATGAGGTGTAGGGCCCACCACTGTGGGAAGTCATCCAATGACCAAAAGGGACACCATGGCAATGATGTGCATTCAGCCATGGTGTGCGCAAGAGCCACTGTCGAATGAGCATGGGCCAAGTACTTATGGCCCATGTATGCAGCACATCACACATCCATACATCTCATGCAGGGATAAATTGATCCAATCAATTAATTATCTGTAAGGCCCATTGGAAGCCCGTTAAAATTTCATAATATTAACCATTAATATTATCTAGGTATATGGGCTGAATTAGGGTTACCCAGTTCAGCCCATATAGCTTTATCCTTTAAAATGGGCTTTTGCAGTTTTAACTATTTAAAACTAGGCCTTTACAAGCTAGGCCAAATTAACCATTTAATTAAATATCAATCCTTAGGCCCATTAGTGGGAAAATTAGGGCTGACTTTCAGCCTTGATTAAACTCTAGAATTGGTCCAAACAGTTTGAACCAATCTTTGTTCGAATGGGTCTAGGGTTTGATTTTTAATTAAATCCTTAATTCAAGAAAATAATCTAAAATTAAATAAATGATAAAAGAAAAAAAAACAGTTAATCAGGGCTGTTCGCACACTCCATCCTGCAAAACAGAGGTTAGATCACAGATTGCAGTTTCTCAAACTACAAATCGCAGATAGCGAATCTCCCATCTGCGAAATCTCCTTCTCTACGCCACCATCTTCAATCCAAAATTAAAAATAAATAGAAATCCTATTTCTATTAATTATTACATCAGATCGAATGCCTATACATTGAGTCTAAAAATAAAAAAAAAAATTATTTACAGACCAAATGCAATAAATTCAATTCAAAAACTACAAATCTTGCAGTTCTCCCTACGCAAATCAAGATTTCGATCTCCTCTTGTATGAATAGCCCATAAATCCAGAAAATTATAAAGAACTATTCTAAATAATAATCAGATTTATTTAAAATTAATTTCAGATTATTTTCCCATCTGTTTTGGAAACAAATTTCCCAAAACCCATATCTGCGCAAATTGGGTAGAACACCTTCTCCCTAATTGCGCAGGTTCAGATCTGAAACAGAATGGTTCAAGATTTGAACCATGGCTCTGATACCACTGAAGGGATAGGAAACCATCATATTGACGCCCAAGATTGCGGAATAAAGGGGGGGCAAATTTCAAAAAATTTTCTTTCCCTTCAACTGGGAATCGAATTCCCTATTTAGAAATTCATATTTTCAAGCATCATTCTTGAACCATAAACTGAACCAGATCTGAACCAAAAGGAGGAGAGAGAGATAATACCTGATACAGAGAAATAATATCTCTCAACGGAGGTGATCACGCCCAAGGTAGAAACCAAAATCTGCTCCCACTGATGGCGCAGTGCAGGGTGGAGCAGAATCAGTAGTGTCCTTCCTAAGAACTTGATTCTTCCCAAGAATCACCTGAGCAGCTAGTGAATACAACTCCTACCAATCATTTCTCCAAAAGATAGGAATCAAGATCTGATCTTGATTTCTCCCAAGCAATGGAGATCGAACTGCTATAGGCGGCGACAGCAGGAAGGAGGCGGCTAGATAGAATTTGTAGGGTGCAGAATTCTCTCCTCTGTGATCTCAGCTCTGAAGACAAGACTGTTGCTGGTGATTGTGTGTTTGGATCTCTAAAGGCTGCCGCCCCCTCTTCCTTTTATAGACTTAAAGGGATCAGCTCCTAATCCCATTAGGAGTTGCTAACCCAAATCATATCTGGATTAGAAGTCCCTTTAGGATAAGGGATAATCCTTATCTTATCTGCAGATTAGATCAGCCAGCTCCTAATCTATTTAGAAAGTTTCCAAATCTAAATCTCATTTAGATCATGGACTCTCTGAGTGGATAGAGTGTGGGCCCAATCCTAACAGCTGATCTTATCTCAGAATTCGCCCCTTAAAGACTAATTAAATTAGCCCAGTTCGAAATGGGCTTAAGGCCCATTAAGAGTTATGTATTCATTAAGCCTTCCAAACTACTGCCCAATTGGGCTTCCTTGTATGGCGTGGGACCCAAACATTGATCTACACATCAGCCACATGGGTTCAGCCCAACCTTTGTTACAAGGCCTGGCCGAATACACTGTTATGGACAGTGCACCCCCTGAAACCCATCAGATGGGCTCTATGGGCCCAACACTTACCCTAAGTGGTCCCTGAGCCAAGCCACCTTGTAACACCCAAGGACTGTGGGCAGATGCAAGATTATCCCATCAGGTATTATCCTCAATGGCCTTACACTTAACCTCTTAGCCCATAATGATCATATACTGCCCAACAAGAGAGGACCTCTCCCTCGGCTACAAGGAACAGTGTTGCACTCTCTCAAGTATGGATCCCGGGAATTAAAACCTTTTGCAAACATTTCAAAAGCATAATATATATATATATATATATATACTTTTTATATCTCATATAAAATATATTTTGCAAAACAAATCCCAATGATTGAAATCAGGTGTCGGCAGTCTTGGTTTCCATCAGTGAGAGTGCATCCCCGATCATTACCTTTGTCCGACAAAGGGGTTGATCCTGTCACTATTATCACCCACTCAAATGAATTCTCAGACTATCCCAACATTCCCAGGTTTTGACCCCCGCTAAGGATCTCACTGATTGGTATATCAAAGACAACCCAATCCGACACCTAGTGCAGTATCATAATCGAGTCTAGGGGTTGGGTGTAACTTTCCAGTTTTGCCCATCAATCTCCAAGGTCCAAGGCAATACTAGAAATCTGGTCCAGTTCAAAGATTCAATTAATCCCACATTGTATGTGCCTAGGGTCTCACCCCGGTAGCTGAGACAAGCCACCCCAACTGACTTGGTGGCACCACAGTGTCAGCCTTGTCAGGATAGGTCTCCCCAGACCGACCCACTGGCTGTGAACATTCTAAACTAACACGAGTCTCATTAAGTGTCCAGTTTAAGGGTATTACACAAAAACATACCAAGGGAACATGAATCAAATATGCACTTTTATTCATTTACAATAAACTCATAAAGTACATCATTTTGATTGAAGCTAAGGGCATACAAAACTGTCTAACACATCTATCATGGGTGCATTCAAATCTGGAATAGCGGCCTGTAACACAAATGGTAAAGGTCTCCTATCAGAGATCGGCAACATAATATAAGGAGCATTACCAGACTGTTGTAACTCTGGAGAACCATTCAATGCCGCAACAGTTTCTTGCAAATTAGAACTCAAGGTTAACTCCTCTTTCTCAGGATGCATACTAATGGCAATCTCCAATCCATCCTTGCCATCAAGTTCAAAAACTTCCTGTGCTAAAGAATTAATCACATCAATAGAATAAACAGGATTATTATCAGCAGGATATTTCATGGCATCATAAATTTTAAACTTAACAATCTTACCATCAAATTCCATGGTGAGTGTGCAACTATAAACATCTATCTTCTTGGGTGTTTTTAAAAATGGTCTTCCTAGCAAAATAGGAGTGGTTTGATCACCATCATCCATATCAAGCACATAAAAATCAGTAGGAAAAACCAAATCATTTACCTTTACAATAACATCATGTTAGATAGTTGTATGTGAAGGGATGAGATATCCATCGTATGGACGCCCGAATCTTGCAGAATAGAATGGGTGAATTTAAAAAAAAAAAATTCTCCATCCTACTGAGAATCGTATTCCCTATTTTAGAAAAATCATATTTTTCAATGATCAATCTTGAACCAAGAACCGAACTAGATCTGAACAAAAGCAGTAAAAGAGGGATATACCTGATATAGAGAAATGGTATCTCCCAATGGAGGTGTTCACGCCCAAGGAAGGAACCAAAAACTGCTCCCATTGAAGATGGCGCAATGCAGGATGGAGCAGAATCAACAGCGTTTTTCACAAGAACCAGATCCTTCGCAAGAATCAGCTGGATGACACATGAGCACTACTTCCAATCAGCCATTTCATAAACGACTGATACCAAGATCCAATCTTGATCACTCCTACTGGCAACAGGTGATCGAATTGGTAGATATGGCGGCAACAGGAAGGATGCGGCGAGAAAGATTTAGCATAGTGATGCTGAATTTTCTCTTCTGTGATATTAGCTCTGAAGAGGATGTGAATATGAATTTCTTCTAAAGGCTGCCGCCCCCTCCTCCTTTTATAAGCTTAAAGGGATTAGCTCCTAATCCCATTGGGAGTTGATAATCCAAATCATATTTGGATCATAATTCCCTTTAAGTGATAAGGGTAAACCCTTATCTTCTCTACAGATTAGATCAGCCCCTTCCTCATCCTATTAGGAGGTTTCCAAATCTGAATCACATTCAGATCTGGACTCTTTGAGTGGATAGGATCAATACCCAATCCGATATGCTAATCTAATCTCAGAATTCGCCCCTCATTTAACTGATCAAATCAGCCCAGTTCGAAATGGGCTTTAGGCCCATTAAGGTTATGTGCTCACTTAGCCTTCCAAACTGCTGCCTAGTTGGGGTTCCTTGTATGGTGGGGGACCCAAACATTGATCTACACATCAGCCACATGGGTTCAGCCCAACCTTTGTTACAAGGCCTGGCCAAATACACTATTTTGGACAGTGCACCCCCTGAAACCCATCACATGGGCTCTATGGGCCCAACACTTACCCTAAGTGGTACATGGGCCAAGCCACCTTGTAATAGCCAGGGACTGAGGGTAGATGCAAGATTAGCCCATCAGGTATTACTCTCAATGGTCTTACACTTAACCTCTCAGCCCATAATGATCAAATACTGTCCGACATGAGAGGACCTCTCCCTCAACTGCAAGGAATAGTGTTGCACAATCTGCTCACATGGATCCCGAGAATTAAAACCTTTTGCAAACATTTAGAAACTGTAATATATATACTTTTATATCTCATATAAAGTATATTTTGCAAAACAAATCTCAACAATTAAGTCTTGGTTTCCATCAGAGAGAGTGCATCCCCGATCATTACCTTTGTCCGACAAAGGGGATGATCCTATCATCATGATCACCCACTCAAATGAATTCTCAAACTATCCCAACATACCCAGGTTTTCACCCCCACTAAGGATCTCACAGATTGGCATATCAAAGACAGCCCAATCCGACACCTAGTGCAGTATCATAATAGAGTCTAGGGGTCAGGTGTAACTTTCCAGTTTTGTCCATCAATTTCCAAGGTCCAGGGCAATACTGGAAATCTGGTCCAGTTCAAAGATTCAATTAATCCTACACTACTTGTGCCTTGGGTCTCACCCTGGCGGCTGAGATAGGCCACCCCAACATTTGGCAGCACACCAATGTCAGCCTTGGTAGGATAAATCTCCCCAGACTTATCCAACGGCTGTGAACATTCTAAACTAACACGAGTCTCATAAGTGTCCATAAGGGTATTACACAGAAACACACCACAGGAACATGAATCAAATATGTACTTTATTTATTTACAATAAATTCATAATGTACATCATTCTGATTGGAGCTAAGGGCATACAACTATCTAACAGCTCCCACTTGCACTTAAGTCCAATCCGGTACAAGCCGGACTCCCATACTTTCCACGTCTTTCTCAAACACTTTATGTTCAGTGGCCTAGCCAATGGGTCTACTACATTCTCCGCTGACGCTACCTTCTGAATCAAGATGTCCCCTCTACCAACAATCTCCTGCAATACATGATACTTCCTCTCGATGTGCTTTGACATTGAGTGGGCTCATGGCTCCTTAGCTGAGCAATCGCTCCATTTTTGTCATACAACAATGGGATGGGTGATGTGCTAAATGGAACTACTTCCAATTATTGGACAAACTTCTTCATCCACATGGCTTCCTTGGCAGCTTCGCTTGCGGCAATGTATTCAGCCTTGGTTGTGGAGTCTACCATGGACCCCTACTTGCTGCTTTTTCAGCAAACAGCACACGATACTATCATGAAAACATACCCAGATGTATACTTTCTATCATCTAGATCCGACTGGAAATTGATATTAGTATACCCCATAATTTGTAGTGAACTACCATTGAATACCAAACAAAACTCTTTTGTCCTTCGAAGGTATTTGATTATGTTCTTCACAGCAGTCCAATGCTTCCTGTCTTGGGTTGGCCTAGAACCTTCTTACGACACTCACCGCCTGAGCAATTTCAGGGTGACTACATAGCATGGCATACATGATACTCCCTACGACTGAGGTATAGGGAGCATCTTTCATGCCCTCAATCTCCTCAGAAGTCTTGTGAGACATCTTCTTGGAGAGAGTGACTCCGTGCCTAAAAGGATCGTTATCTTTCTTTGAGTTCTCCATGTTGTACATTTTGACAATTTTGTCAATGTAAGCAGCTTGGGATAATCCAAATATCCGCTTTGATCTATCTCTATTGAGTCGAAGACCCAGTATATAGGAAGCTTCTCCAAGATCTTTCATGGAGAATAGCTGTGAAAGTCACATTTTCACCGTAGTCAACATTCCTACATCATTCCCAATGAGTAGAACGTCATATACATACAGAACTAAGAATGTAACCTTGTCCCCACTGGTCTTCCTGTAAACATAGGGCTCATCTGGATTCTACATAAAGTCAAACGTTTTGACAATCGAGTCAAACCGGATGTTCCAACTCCTAAAAGCTTGCTTAAGTCCATATATGGATCTATTTAACTTACATACCATGTGTTCTTGATCCACAGCTATGAAGCCTTGCGACTGCTGCATATAGATGTCTTCAATAAGATCTCCATTCAGGAACGCAACTTTGACATCCATTTGCCAAATCTCATAATCATGGTATGCTGCTACAGCTAGCAGGATCCTAATGGATTTAAGCATGGCCATAGGCAAAAAGGTTTCCTCATAATCGATGCCCTCTTTCTGAGTGTACCCTTTCGCCCCCAGACGAGCTTTGTAGGTCTCAACCCTGCCATCGGGGCCCTTCTTCCTCTTATAGATCCATTTGCAACCAATTGCTTTTACCCTGGGGGGCGGATCTACAAGAGTCCAGACTCCATTGGTCTCCACTGAGTCCATCTCAGCTCTCATGGCATCTACCCACTTAAGGGAGTTTATGTCCAACATAGCTTCCGCATAAGTCATGGGATCCTCCTCACTAGTCAAGGCTTCCACCAGGTAACTCTCCTGGTCATAACCAAAACAGACTAGTGGCCTGGATACCCGGGTAGATCTTCTAGGCTAGTCACTACCTGGAACTTATGGGACACCTCCCACTACATCCGAGCTCTCCTCATCAAGAACAATTTTCTGACGATGATTGTTCAAGATGTAATCATTTTCCAAGAATTGTGCATTTTGACTGTAGAACACCTTCTGCTCACTAGGGTCATAAAATAGGTAACCCACAGAGCCTTTTGGGTAGCCTACAAATAGGCAACGACTGGTCTTGGATTCCAATTTGTCTGAACTCATTCTTTTAATGTGTGTCGGACAACCCCAAATCTTCAAGTGTCGTACACTTGGTTTCTTTCCTGTCCAAAGCTCATAAGGAGTCTTCGGAACTGATTTGGTTGAAATCCAGTTCAGCACGTATATCACAGTCTCCAATGCATATCCCGAAAAGGATGTGGGTAACTCTGAATGGATGAGAAGTGACCAGACCATATCCAATAAGGTTCTATTCCTTCTCTCTGAAACACCGTTAAGTTGTGGTGTAGCAGGAAGATCCAACTGCAATACTATCATGTTGACCTTCAAGTAGTCCCTGAATTCATTAGAGAGATACTCGCCACCTCGATCCAATCGAAGGGTCTTAATTTCTCTCCCTAACTGTTTCTCAACCTCTTGTCTGAACTCTTTGAACTTTTCAAATGATTCAAACTTATGTCTCATTAGGTACATGTAACCATACCGAGAATAACCATCAGTAAATTTAATAAAGTACACATGCTCTTTACAGGTTCTAACAATCAGGGGACCACATACATCAGTATGTATAAGGTCAAGTGTGCTTGTACATCTTTCAAGCTTACTATTAAATGGCCTCTTTGTCATCTTACCCTGAAGGCAAGGCTCACAAGTGGGAAGATCTTCTATAGTTAGAAAATCCAAAAGACCATCCTTTACTAGTCTTGTGATTCGGTCAATACCGATATGGCCAAGTTGGTAATGCCACAGGCACGTGGGATTAACTGTATCACATACTCTTTTCATGGGGATATCAATCGACGTAGTTTCGGCTATGTTAGTTTCTAGAGAAGAATGTAGAACATAGAGACCATTTTCTAGTTCCCCATATGCGATGAATCTGTTGTTTCTTTTAATAGTAATCGTATTACTGAAAAAGACAGAATATCCATCCACACATAGTTTAGAGATAGAAATCAAATTTCTTCTTAAATTTTGCACAAAAAGACAATCTTTAAGTACAATGGATCATTCTCTAAAAAGTAACTCTACGGTTCCTATCGCCGTAGCTGTAACACTTGTAGAAGTCCCTAAGTAGAGTGTCACTTCACCTTCATTCAGCCTTCTACTTACCTTGAACCCCTATAGTGAGTTACAAGCATGAGTTGAAGCCCCAAAGTCAATACACCAGGATGCAGAAGCCACCAATAAATTGGTTTCTATGACACAAGATTTGAAATTACCTTTCTTGGATTCTAGGTATTGAGGACGATTCCTCTTTTAGTGGCCGGTTTGCTTGCAAAAGTGACACGCATTCGATGCCCTGTCTTTCTTCTACTTCTTGGGTTTGGCAACTTTCTTCAGAGGCTTCTTTACCTTCCTCTTTTTCTTGCCCAATTTGCTAGCTTCAGCAAGCATAGCCATAGGCTCATCCTTCTTAATCAAATCCTCGGCCCTCTGCAACATGTTGTTGAGTTCCTGGGCACTGACATTCAGCTTGTTCATATTGTAATTCATTATGAATGGATTGAAGGAAGGAGGCAAAGAGTTAAGGATGGCATCCACTTGCATGCCAAGATCTAGCCCAGATCCAAGGGCTTCAAGCTCGTTGATATAACCCATCATCTGAAGACAATGGTGGTGAACCTATTGCCCCTTGGACATTTGAGCGATCATGAACTGTTTCAAGACCTTCTGTCGATTAGAACAATTCTGCTCTTCGTACATTGTCTTTAAACTATCCAATATGTCCTTGGCTAGTTCAATCTGATTGAATTGCCTCTGTATCAGATTGTCTAGGGAGGCAATGACAAAGCAGCGGGCTAGGGAGTTTTTGTCCTCCCAATCTTGGAATTCCCTCCTTCTGGCCTCAGAAGCCCTATCACTCAGACACTCCGGGGCAGGATTTTTGACCACCTTATCCAATTTTTCAGATGTTAAGACCAGCATGAGGATACGGTACCAATCGGCATAGTTTGGGCCCTTAAACTTGTTATCGTCAAGAAGCTTTGCAAATTGTTCGTTTGCCATTTTCTGGTAAAACATCAAACATTAGTCCACAACCTAATTTGATTCATGTTCATTACATAGATATGGCTTTTAATCTATGTTTCATTTCCATTTGTTCATCTCTGAGATTTCTTTCCCATCTTAGTGATGGAGACAACGACTTGTCTCTGGAAATGTGGGAAACCACATAGGGTGCATGGAGCCAACTGTTTCAGCTGCAAAACCCCACCACCTTTCTGTGAAGGATCATATCCACTCATCATATGAGTTTTCCCTTTGGCCTCTGTTAGACAAGGTTCAGAGCCGTTTTCATATAAACCTTTCTGTCCAATGAGTGCTCACCCATCATATTCGTGAACACCAAGGTACCATGAGAGAGTTTCCATTTTCTGGTGAAGCCCCTCCCACATCGGTCTATGACGCCCCTATCATCTTATGAAACACTCAGACAAGCCCAATAGCAAATGGATAGCCCATTTTCTAGTGCGTTTCCTCATTACTAAAGGACCCATCCTCATGCTAATGATGGAAGGCCTTTAGAGAGTTCATCATGTGAATCTTCCTATCACATGCACTCATATTTGCTGGAGGGAACGAAAAAATTATGCCCTAGTTTGATTTAGGTCAAATCAAAGTGGCTCCCACTGACTTTCATAAAGTCAAATTTATGATGGCCTAATTCGGCTAGGGTTTCCACACACGTCCCTTTTCAGGGTTGTGGGGCCCACCATGCAAGGAAGGGGTCATCCAATGACCTTAGGGGACACCATGGCAATGATGTGCATTCAGCCATTGTGTGCGCAAGAGCCACTAACAAATCATCATGGGCCAAGTTTTTATGGCCCATGGACGCAGCATATCAAACATCCACACATCACATGATATGGAAGAATTGATTCAATCAATTAACTACTGTAAAGCCCATTAATCATCCCAACAAAAACACAATATTAACAATTAATATCATCTAGGTATATGCGCTGAATAGCAGTTAGCAATTCGGCCCATATAGCTTTTCTCACAAAAGTGGGCTTTTGCAGTTTTAACTCTTTAAAATTGGCTTTACAGGTTGGGCCAAATTAATCCCTGCAATTGAACATCAAATTTGGGCCTAAAAGTGTGAGAAATCTGGACTTAAAACAGTCCCCTTTCGAACCCTAGATTCGGTCCAAACGGATTTCGTCCAATCTGGTCCGAGATGGTCTGAAACTGATTTTCAATTCAAGAATTAATTCAGGAAAGATCTGAAATTAATTTTTCTGATTTTAGACAATCATAAATCAGACATGGACTATTCGCACCACCTGCAAAACAGAGATTAGTCACTAAGGTTGCAGTTTCATAAACTGCAAAACGCAGAATGTGATCCCTCCATCTGCAAATCTCCAACATTGCCGCCTTCTCCAATCAAGAAAATAAAAACATAGAAATCCTATTTCTATTAATTAATTACATCCTTGATTGAATCCTATACATTCAATCTAGAAAAATAAAAAAAAAGTATTTTACAGACCGAATTGAATAGAAACTACAAAGAAAGAATGCGCAGACAATCTGCACCAAGGCTGCACTTCGATCTCCATGTACGAATAGTGCATTAAATCAAGAAATAAATAAAGAAAAATTCTAAATAAATTTCAGATTTAATAAAATTTAATTTCAGATGAATCGCCCTCAACAAGAAACATTTTCTTGAAATAAAATAGCAAACTGCGCAATACCCGAATAGAACAGCTTCTACCGAATTGCACAGGTTCAGATCTAATCTTTTGGTTCATGATTAGAACCTGTAGCTCTAATACCACTGAAGGGATGAGATATCCATCGTATGGACACCCAAATCTTGTGGAATAGACTGGGCAAATTTCAAAAAAAATTCTCTATCCTACTGGGAATCATATTCCCGATTTTAGAAAAATCATATTTTTCAAGGATCAATCTTGAACCAAGAACTGAACCAGACCTGAACAAAAGCAATAGGAGGGGGATATACCTGATACAAAGAAATAGTATCTCCCCATGGAGTGTGTTCATGCCCAAGGAAGGAACCAAAAACTGCTCCCACTGAATATGGCGAAGTGCAGGATGGAGCAGAATTAGTAGCATTCTTCACAAGAACCAGATCCTTCTTAAGAATTAGTTGAACGACACGTGAGCACTACTTCCAATCAGCCCTTTCACAAAGGACTGATATCAAAATCTAATCTTGATCACTTCTACTAATAACAGGAGATCGAACTGGCAGATATGGCGGCAATAGGAAGGAGGCGGCGAGAGAGATTTAGCGCAGTGATGTTGAATTCTCTCTTCTATGATATCAGCTCTGAAGAGGATGTGAATATGAATTTCTTCTAAAGGATGCTGCCCCCTCCTCCTTTTATAAGCTTAAAGGGATCAGCTCCTAATCCCATTAGGAGTTGTTGATCCAAATTATATTTGCATCATAATTCCCTTTAAGTGATAAGGGTAAACCCTTATCTTATCTGCAGATTAGATCAGCTCCCTCCTAATCCTATTAGGAGGTTTTCATATCTGAATCACATTCAGATCTAGACTCTCTGAGTGGATAGGGTCAAGACCCAATCCTATCTGCTAATCTAATCTCAGAATTCGCCACTCATTTTACTGAGCAAATCAGCCCAGTTCGAAATGGGCTTTAGGCCCATTAAGGTTATGTGCTCACTTAGCCTTCCAAACTGCTACCCAATTGGGCTTCCCTGTATGGCGTGGGACCCAAACATTGATCTACACATCAGCCACATGGGTTCAGCCCAGCCTTTGTTACAAGGCCTGGCCGAATACACTGTTATGGATAGTGCACCCCCTGAAACCCATCACATGGGCTCTAAGGGCCCAACACTTACCCTAAGTGGTCCCTGGGCCAAGCCACCTTGTAACACCCAGGGACTGTAGGTAGATGCAAGATTAGCCCATCAGATATTACCCTCAATGGTCTTACACTTAACCTCTCAGCACATAATGATCAAACACTGCCCAACAAGAGAGGACCTCTCCCTCGGCTGCAAGGAACAGTGTTGCACAATCTGCTCACATGGATCCTGGGAATTAAAACCTTTTGCAAACGTTTAGAAACTGTAATATATATACTTTTATATCTCATATAAAATATATTTTGCAAAATAAATCTCAACAATTGAAATCGGTTGTCGGCAGTCTTGGTTTCCATTAGAGAGAGTGCATCCCCGATCATTACCTTTGTCCGACAAAGGGGTTGATCCTGTCACTATGATCACCCACTTAGATGAATTCTCAGACTGTCCCAACATAACCAGGTTTTGACCCCCGCTAAGGATCTCACTGATTAGCATATCAAAGACAGCCCAATCCGATACCTAGTGCAGTATCAAAATTGAGTCTAGGGGTCAGGTGTAACTTTCCAGTTTTGCCCATCAATCTCCAAGGTCCAGGGCAATACTGGAAATCTAGTCCGGTTCAAAGATTCAAATAATCCTACGGTACTTGTGCCTTAGGTCTCACCCTGGCGGCTGAGACAGGCCACCCCAACATTTGGCAGCACACCAATGTCAGACTTGGCAGGATAAATCTCCCCAGACTTATCCAATGGTTGTGAACATTCTAAACTAACACGCTCATAAGTGTCCAATTTAAGGGTATTACACAGAAACACACCACAGGAACATGAATCAAATATGTACTTGATTCATTTACAATAAATTCATAATGTACATCATTCTAATTAGAGCTAATGGCATACAACTGTCTAACACAGAATGATCTACATTATTCTAGACAGCTAAGCCACTGACACAGATAGTTGTATGCCCTTAGCTCCAATTAGAATTATGTACGTTATGAATTTATTGTAAATGAATAAAGTACATATTTGATTCATGTTTTTGTGGTGTGTTTCTGTGTAATACCCTTAAACTGGACACTTATGAGTCTCATGTTAGTTTAGAATGTTCACAGCAATTGGCTAAGTCTAGGGAGATTTATCTTGCCAAGGCTGACACTGGTGTGTTACCAAATTTTGGGGTGGCCTGTCTCAGCCACTAGGGTGAGACCCTAGGCACATGTGGTATAGGATTAATTTTATCTTTGAACCAGACCAGATTTTTAGTATTTTCCTAGACCATGGAAATTGATGGGCAAAATTGGAAAGTTACACTTGACCCCTAGACTCGATGTGAGCAGAGGGTGCAACACTGTTCCTTGCAGCCAAGGGAGAGGTCTTCTCTTGTCAGGCAGTGTTTGATCATTATGGGCTGAGAGGTTAAGTGTAAAACCATTGAGGGTAATACCTGATGGGTTAATCTTGCATCTTCCCACAATCCTTGGGTGTTAAAAGGTGGCTTGGCCCAAGGACCACTTAGGGTAATTGTTTGGGCCCATAGAGCCCATGTGATGGGTTTTAGGGAGTGCACTATCCATAACAGTGTATTCGGTCAGGCTTGTAACAAAGGCTGGGCTGAACCCATGTGGCTGATGTATAGATCAATGTTTGGGTCCCACACCATACAAGGAAGTCCAACTGGGTAGCAGTTTAGAAGGCTAAGTGAGCACATACTATTAATGGGCCTAAAGCCCATTTCGAATTGGGCTGATTTAATCAGTTAAGGATGCGGAGAATCTGAGATTAGATTGGCAGATAGTATAGAGTCTTACCCTATCCACTCAGAGAGTCTAAATCTGAATATAGATTCAAATCTGGAAACCTCCTAATAGGATTAGGAGAGGGGTGATCTAATCTGCAGATAAGATAAGGGTTTACCCTTATCTCTTAAAAGGGAATTCTGATCCAAATATGATTTGGTTCAATAACTCCTAATGGGATTAGGATCTGATCCCTCTAAGCTTATAAAAGGAGGAGGGGGCGGCAGCCTTTAAAAGATATTCATATTCACATTCTCTTCAGAGCTGAAATCACAGAAGAAAGAATTCAGCACCTCTGCGAAAATTCTTTCTTGCCATCTCCTTCCTGCCGCTGCCATATCTTCCAGTTCGATCTCCTATTCTCAGTGGGAGTGATCAAGATTGGATCTTGATATCAGTCCTTTGTAAAAGGGCTGATTGTAAGTAGTGCTCACGTGCCGTCCAACTAATTCTTCTGAAGGATCTGGTTCTTTTGAAGAACGCTG
Organism: Nelumbo lutea; assembly: GCF_056320005.1. Taxonomy (NCBI): domain Eukaryota; kingdom Viridiplantae; phylum Streptophyta; class Magnoliopsida; order Proteales; family Nelumbonaceae; genus Nelumbo; species Nelumbo lutea. The sequence goes on along the minus strand of NC_142687.1, from coordinate 66,155,082 downwards.
TTAATTCTGCTCCGTCCTACACTGCGCCATCTTCAGTGGAAGCAGTGTTTGGTTCCTTCATTGGGCGTGAACACCTCCATTGGGAGATACTATTTCACCATATCAGGTATATCCCTCTCCTACTACTTTTGTTCAGATCTGGTTTGGTTCTTGGTTCAAGATTGATCCTTGAAAAATATGATTTTTCTAAAATAGGGAATACGATTCCTAATGGGTAGAAGAGAAATATTTTGAAATTCGCCCATTCTATTCTGCAAGATTCGGGTGTCCATACGATGGATCTCTCATCCCTTCACATCCTCAACTACACACTTGTGATAGGCATTAGATCTTTCAGCTAATTGAATCACAACACCAGTTTTATTTAAAGGTCCAAGTTTCAAAGAAGCATATATAGAATATGGCAAGACATTGATAGAAGCTCCTAAGTCTAACATGGCCTTCTCAATTCTAGTGTTACCTATCATGCAAGGGATAGTGAAAATACCTGGATCTTCGCACTTTGTAGGAAGTTTTTAATGACAGCAAAAACATTCTCCCCTGCTCTCACCTTCTCACATCCTTTCAGTTTATGCTTCCTTTTATGTGTACACAATTCTTTCAGGAATTTAGCATAATGAGGTACTTATTTAAGAACATTAAAAAGGGGAATATTTGCCTCGCATCTACAAAAAGTCTTATAAAAATCTTTATACTGCTCATCTTTTCTAGAACATGCTAAAGCATTAGGAAAAGGAGGTACCGATTTATAATCAGAAAGGGGCGAAAACTTACGCTTAGGTACTTCATCATCATTGGGAATGATGTCTTTCTCCTTTTCTTGATTCGACAATGTAGGGCTGCCCTTGTTGGAGTTTCAACCTCTTCATCACTTCTCAAAATGATTGCACTTACATTTCCTTTTGGATTCACAACCATTCGAGAGGTAATTTCCCCCAAACTTTGCACCTCTAACCGATTAATTGCGGTCGCCATCAAGCCCATCTGATTGTCCAAACATTGGATACTGGCCCTTGTCTCCTGCTGAAATTGCAATGTGTTAGTGGCAAGAGATTTGATAATATCCTCTAAAGACATACCTGAATTAGAAGTTTAGGTTGGTTGTTGTCTAGGGAGGTGCAGCTGATATTGCCAGAAAGTTGGATGATATTGCGGGAAACTTTGGTGGATCTGTGGATTCCCATAGCTGATATCGGGATGATCCCTCCATTTTGGATTATATGTGTTTGAATAGGGATCATATTTCCTTTGCAGTTGCCCTAGAAAACCACCTGCTACATTTACTTGCTCAACGGGCTCCTCTTGAAGAGTTGGGCACATATCAGTTGGATGCCCTACTACCGAATATATCCCACAAGCCTTTACCGTTTGCATGTTACCTATAGCCATTTGACGAAAAAAAGCAGTCAGACTTGCAATTTGTTGTTCCAAGGAAGAGATATTTACCTCATTAGCATGCTTTGAAGGAGGGTCAGCCTATAGCCGAACTGTTGAGAGTTGGCCACCATATTTTCAATTAGGTTTCTTGCAGCCTCAGGAGTTTTATCCATTAAAGCTCCTCCACCAGCAGCACCAATCATGCTCCTATCAGTGTGTTGAAGACCCTCATAGAAATACTGGATCAGTAGCTGCTCGCTGATTTCATGATGGGGGCAGCTTTCACATAATTTCTTAAAACGTTTCTAGTATTCATGTAGGGACTCCCCATTGTAATGCCTTACACTACAGATTTCCTTTCTGATGTTGGCCACCCTTGAAGCTGGGAAGTACTTCTTTAAGAATAGCCTCTTCATCTCATTCCATGTGGTAACATTCCCGGAGGGTAGATAATAGAGCCAATCCTTAGTCGAATCCTTTAGAGAAAACGGAAAGGCTCTCAATTTGATTTGTTCTTCAGTCACCCCCGTGGGTTTCATACTCGTGCATACCACATGCAGCTCCTTCAGATGCTTGTGAGGTCCTCACCTGCAAGACCGTGAAAAGGGGGCAAGAGATTTATCAGTCCAGATTTCAATTCAAAATTAGCATCAGCATCTAAAGCAGGAAAAGTTATGCATAAGGGTTGTTGATTCAAATCAGGTGTAGTGAACTCTTTCAAAGTTCGGTTTCCAGCCATGATGTCCTATTCTCTTAAATCAGAACCATTAAGAGATAAGGAATCAAGATCTTGATCGTTCTCTTCAGAATGACTCCAAGTTTCCCTCCTTTACCTGCACAAAGTCCCTTCTATTTCTGGATCGAACTACAAATCACCTTTCTTAGACAATCGAGTTACAGGCATAAATCAAGGAAATAAACCATGAAAGACATACCATAAAAATAAGAAAAAAAAATCTAGAATGAATGAATAAATCAAGAGAGAAAATACTCTACGCTAAAAAGTTTCAAGAAACTAAACAATGATCAAGAAAAGCACAAAAACTGATTAGAAAAACTCCCCTGCAACGGTGCCAAAATTTGATGTGCTGTCATAGGCACCCAAAAATAAAACCTATACTCCTAAAAATAAATGCAGTAGTGCGAGTAAGGATCATTCCCACAGAGAATATCTAACCTAAATTATGTGCTGCGTGAACAAACGTGGAGGGGGGGTTAAGCGACGAAAACCATAATTAAAAGTAAAAAAGAAAATCAGAATTAAAAAGAATGAAATTTAAATGGGAAACAAGGTGATTCAGAGTGCTGAGACTAATCAAAAGAACGAGTCTTGGTCTAGGATAACATCCACCATCAGAATTTCACTACTGCTCATCGAAGCAAAAATAAATCAATTCAGACTTTGAATATTCATCGTAGGAATTGGTTTCCTGTATCTCCCTACCATAGTTAATCAGAAAACAAGCGATCCTCTTAACCCTTACTACTAAACAACCCCTACACAAGTGTTAAAGATTTAATCCAGCAATAGCCTTAAGCATTTGAGATTGATGAAGCTAAACAACACAAGCACTAGTGGTTGCATTTAATTTAGTCGAGTGTGGTTTCTAAGATCTAACGATTTTTGACGCAGCAAATCATTAAACCCTAGTTGCTTGGCATATTAGAGGGAGCAAACAATTCGGATTTGATATCTAATCTAGCAGTAGATTGTAACGAATAATAAACTAGTAGGACTCCTATTAATCAGACGAAACAATCATGAACAAGAATCATAGAAGAACATTCGATATTCAAAGCATAAATCAAACAATAAAAATCAAAATAGATCTCACAGTTTGGTGGGTTCTGAGGCTTTTGTTTCCTTCGACCAAGTATTAGAGTTTAGCCATGCATGGTCATGGTGAAAACTCAAGAAAAATCAGAGAACAGAGAAAAGAAGAAAAGAGAGGTTTGGCTGCTCCAAATCTGCTTTCTTTCTCCCTTGCTTGCTGAGTTCTTGTCCCCAAGGTTGAGTGGTGCCTCCTTGCTAGTCCGCCCCCCTTTTTATAGCCTTAGGGGGAGGGGCTGTTTCCAACTCCTCTTAGGAGTTCCTTCTCAAAAATAGAAAGTCTTATCTCCTAATGGGATAAGGCTTAATTCAGATCTAATCTTATCCTTATCTATAAATAGAAACTATTAACTAAGTTGGACTTTAATTCTTTTCTTTCATTAAGATTACAATAAAAATTAGATCTAATTAAAACTCTTAGCCGAATTCTATTAGGAGTGGTGAGTGGGCCCTACTACTGCATGTCGAATTGGACTGGTCTTCTCCAGCGAACTCGGGCTTCTCTGAGAATCGGGCTTCTCTATGAATTTGCAGAGAGGTCAGGCCCAATTTTGACCTCGATTCATTCCGAATCTATCAAAAATAAAAACATGAACTTTGTAGAGCGTTTCCTTATCTTTCCAATTCATCTTGAATCATCTCCATTGGAGTCTGGATGGGAGAGTTATGCCGCAATTACCATGTGGCACCAAAACTATGCAAAATTACCTGATTAGCCTTGTTTTTCACCTAACGCCTCCTTTTGTGTCCTAAATCAAAATATAAAAATAGTGAGTTCAATTAGGCACTAAATGAGTATAAAAGATTGAATATGAAGGGATAAAAATATGATAATTTTCATTCTCATCAAATCCCCCCACACTTAGACCTTGCCCGTCCTCGGGCAAGATAGAACTTAAGCAAACTAAGCAAACTATTCTACCAAATTTTAAACTCAATCTTCCTTCTCCTTTTTCCACAAATATTCTAGGTTAACAATTGCAAACCGTTAAATCAACACAACTAAGTCATAAACAACTCATCTATCAACCTATCCAGATTTTGCTACTACAAACCATGTATTAAACTAGGGAAAACATTTTGATCTTTACTCTCTTTTTTCTCTTCTTGGTGAAAGTGAGTGCATTTTATGCTCCATCTCACTTTTAGGATTGTTTGGCCAGTAGGTGAATTTTAAGCTCCATCCTACTATTATAATTGCTTGAATAGTAGGTGCATTTTATGCTCCATTCTACTTTCAAATTGCCGGTTTAGTAGGTGCATTTTATGCTCCATCCTACTTTTGCATTGCTGGCTAGTAGGTGCATTTTATAGTCCATCCTAATAGGATATCTCAATTGTATGGTAAAAATATTTACCCTATTTACTAAAACCTGAATTTAGGACTAACTCAAAAGGAAATGGCTTCAGATAAGTCGTCCATTCCTTAATTGCACCTCATTACTAGGTTCACAAGAATTTTCCCAGGATATTGCTTTAATTGATTTCAAGAGAGTTGAGTTTTTTTTAAATAAAATAAAATAAATACTACTTATCTAAATTCTTGAATCAAATCCTATACTCCCCCCTACACTTAAAACTTACATTGTCCCCAATGTAAGGTGAAATGCATAGAAAAGGTGGAAATAACTAAACTATAAATGCAAAAACAAAAAGAAAAACAAACTTCCCTACTTTTAATCATCATAAACTAGATCCTCTAACTCTTGTAGTTGCAACTTCCATTGTTCTCCCCTTCCATTTATCATGGGTGGGTTCAAATCTGGAATATCGGCCTGCAATACAGAGGGTAAAGGTCTCCTGTCAGAGACCGGCAACATAATATAAGGAGCATTACCTGACCGTTTTAACTCTGGAGAACCATTCAATGCTGCAACAGTTTCCTGCAATTTAGAATTCAAGGTTAACTCCTCTTTCTCAGGATGCTTACTAATGGCAATCTCCAATCCATCTGTCCCATCAAGTTCAAAAACTTCCTGTGCTAAAGAGTCAATCACATCAACAGAATAAATAGGATTACTATGAGCAGGATATTTCATGGCATCATAAATATTAAACTTAACAATCTTACTATCAAATTCCATGGTGAGTGTACCACTATAAACATCTATCTTAGTCTTGGATATTTTTAAAAATGGTCTTTCTAGCAAAATAGGAGTGGTTTGATCATCAGTATCCATATCAAGCACATAAAAATCACCAAGAAAAAACAAATCATTTACTTTCACAATAACATCCTCAACTATGCCCTTAGGATAGGCATTAGATCTATCAGCTATTTGAATCACAACACCAGTTTTATTTAAAGGTCCAAGTTTCAAAGAAGCATATATAGAATATGGCATGACATTGATAGAAGCTCCTAAGTCTAACATGGCCTTCTCAATTCTAGTGTTACCTACCATGCAAGGGATAGTGAACATACCTGGATCTTCGCACTTTGTAGGGAGTTTTTTAATGACTGCAGAAACATTCTCCCCTACTCTCACCTTCTCACATCCTTTCAGTTTCTGTTTCCTATTATGTGTACACAATTCTTTCAGGAATTTAGCATAATGAGTTACTTGTTTAAGAGCATTAAAAAGGGGAATATTTGCCTCACATCTACAAAAAGTCTCATAAAAATCTTTATACTGCTCATCTTTTCTAGAACCTTCTAAAGCATTAGGAAAAGGAGGTACCAGTTTATAATCAGAAAGGGGCGGAAACTTATGCTTAGGTACTTCATCATCATCGGGAATGATGTCTTTCTCACTTTCTTGATTCGATGATGTAGGGGCTGCCCTTGCTGGAGTTTCAACCTCTTCATCACTTCTCAAAATGATTGCACTTACATTTTCTTTTGGATTCACAACCGTTCGAGAGGGTAATTTCCCCGAACTTTGTGCCTCTAACAGATTAATTGTGGTCACCATCTGGGCCATCTGATTATCCAAGCATTGGATACTAGCCCTTGTCTCTACTGAAATTGCAAATTGTTAGTGGCAAGAGATTTGATAATATCCTCTAAAGACATACTTGAATTAGAAGTTTGGACTGATTGTTGTCTAGGGAGGTGTGGCTAATATTGCTGGAAAGTTGGATGATATTGTGGGAAAATTTGGTGGTTCTATAGATTCCCATAACTAAGATCGGGATGATCCCTCCATCCCAGATTATACGTGTTTGAATAGGGATCATATTTCCTTTGCAAATGCTCGGGAAAACCAAAACCTGCTTCCACTGAAGATGACACATTGTGTAGTGAAGCAAGATCAATAGGATGGTTCTTCAGCAAGAATCGAGCAAGGGCTGGTGAGCACACCTTTAAATTGTTTCTTCTACCATGAAACAATATCAAGAACTCTTTTTTATCAGATCCACAAGTGGAGATTGAACTGGGGCATAATTCTACAATTTGCTTTTGTGTGTAAAATCAAAAGAATTCACCCCCTATTTATAGCCTTCTCTGGATTAGCCTCCTAATCTAATTAGGAGAGAGTTTCCTAATCCAAATCTTATATTTGGATCTGGACTCTTAAATGGATAAGACTTATCTTATCCTTCAGCTAATCCTAATCAGTTTAAAACTGAATTCGCCCCCTTTTAATTAACTAAGTAAAGCCCAGTTCGAATTGGGCCTTAGGACCATTAAGGTTATCTGCTCACTTACACTTTAATCTGCTACCCAATTGGCTCTCTTTGTATAGCGTGGGACCCTAACATTGATCTACACATCAGCCACATGGGTTCAACCCAAACTTTATTACAACGCCTGACCAAATTCATTGTATGTTACAGTGAACCCCTAAGTTCATCACCATGGGCTCTTAATGGGCCCAACATTTAAACTAAATGGTTCTTGGATCCAGCCACCTTATGAAAACCCAAGAATTGTGGGCAGATGCAAGATTAGCCCATCAGGTATTATCCTCATTGGTCTTCCACTTAACCTCTCAGACCATAATGATCAAACACTGCCCGACAAGAGAGGACCCCTCCCTCGGCTGCAAGGTATAGTGTTGCACTCTCTACTCACATGGATCTCGGGAATTAAAACATTTTGCAAACATTTTGAAACCATAATATATATATATATATATATATATATATATGTATGTATGTATATCTCTATATAAATATATTTGCAAAAACAAATTTCAACGTTTGAAATCAACTATCGGCAGTTTAGGTTTCCATCAGAGAGAGTGCATTACCCAATCATTCACTTTGCCCGACAAAGGGGCTGATTCTATCACTATGATCACCTACTCAAGTGGACTCTCAAACTACCCCAACATACCCAAGTTTTGATCCCCTCTAAGGATCTCACTGATTAGCATATCAAAGACAGTCCAATCTGACACCTAGTGCAGTACCATAATCAAGTCTAGGGGTCAGGTGTAACATTTCAGTTTTGCCCATCTATCTCCAAGGTCCAAGGCAATACTAGAATTTTGTCCGGTTCAAGGTTTCAAGAAAACCCACACTACATGTACCTCAAGTCTCACCCTAGCAACTAAGACAAGCCACCCCAACCAACTTGGTGGCACATTAGTGTCAACCTTTGTAGGATAAATCTCCCCAGATCCATCCAATGGCTGTGAAGATTCTAAACTAACACAAGTCTCGTAAGTTTCCAATTTAAGGGTATTACACAAAAACACACCACAATCACATGAATCAATTATGTACTTTAATCATTTACAATAAATGTCAAAAGATACATCAATCTGATTGGAGTTAAGGGCATAACTGTCTAACATCAACACTATTTTATTTTTATTTTCCTTTTCTATTTTTATGCCATTTTTGTTACTAATTTTCATTTTATTTTTACTTTTTATGATTTGCTTTTGTTTTTTTGGGAGACTGTTGTGCTCCCTATAATCTGTTTTCCCTTTCCTTCCTCTCTAACCCTCTCTCTAGGTTGTTGAATCTTCTCCTAACATAGCGTTGACTCTAGCCGTCAATCTCCCTATTTTATTTGCCTAGTAGTCTTGCATTACAACTCCCCAACTCTCTTCTTCCTTCTTGTTGAAATGTTATAAATATTCATCTTTCTAATCATCTTCTTTTTTTTCAAACAATTTATATATATTCTCTTTTGTCAATGAAGAGGTTTCATAATCGGGCCTTAACATAAACAGTTTCCCCCGATCTATAGCATTAATAAGTCTTAATGAACAATACGCCCTGAACACCTTTTGTTACAACCAATATTTCAAAACAATCAAACTTCTAACTAATACTCTCATAGCTGGTTTGTGGTTGTATCAGTCTTTCAACAAAAACAAACACTATGAGGTTGTGACCATTTGGATTGTGAACTCAATACTATTTAATTATAAAAATTAATCTTTCACATAGCAAATCAATAAAAGATCCGAAACCTATGATCATTTATTCCAAAAAGATCAGGCAAAGGATGCAATGAACATAGTAAATCAATAAAAGATCCAAAACCTACAACCATTTATTCCAAAAAAAAATCAGGCAAAGGATGTAATGAAGGATAAAGTGAAATGAGTTGCACATAGTTGTGAATGCAGAGAAGCATAATCATTAATAGAGAAAATGAAAGAAAACATAAATCTAATATCTAGTAGATCCTCTATAAATCAAAAAAAAAGGAAAAAGAAATATACAACAATTCGAGATCTAATATCGGTTCCGATGACTCTCCCAACACCCATTATTTCATACCAAAACTTACAGAGAAGTAACCCAGAAAACAAAAAGAACAAGAGGATTCAGCCATGCTGGGGACTGACCTGAGTGGGATATTGGCCCGAATTTGATTGGTACACGAAGATGATAGTGAATCGGCGAACTCCAATTGGCGACCAAAACAAACCTCACTGCTACGAGTTACTATTCTCTATAATCGAAGAATAGAGAAAAGTAATACAAAGATAAAACACGGAACAAGAGGAATGACTTGACGAGGAAAAAAGAAAAGAAAGGCAACAATCAACTACAAAAGAAAGAACTAGGAGAAGAAGTTGCCATTATTCATTCATCACCACTGTGACGAGTGAAGCCAAAGAAATTTGCCTCCCACCCAGAGCACTCCCCTCGATTCTCCTTCTTCCTCTCAAATGAAGTGTTTGGCCCTCCTTTTAAAGAACACCTAGGGGCAGATTTGTAAATTTAAGAAAAACTGGGGGGAGGTTAGCAGCTTTGCACACGCGGGCCAATGTTAGACAGTTTTGTATGCCCTTAGCTTCAATCAGATTTGATGTACTTTTGACATTTAGTGTAAATAAATAAAGTGCATGTTTGATTCATGTTGTTTGGTAAAATTCTGTGTAAGACCCTAAAACTGGACACTTATAGAGACTCGTGTTAGTTTTAAATGTTCACAGCCATTGAATAAGTCTGGGGAGATTTATTCTACCAAGGCTGATACTGGTGTGCCGCCAAGTGTTGGGATGGCCTGTCTCAGCCACCAGGGTAAGACCAAAAGGCACATGTAGTATGGGATTACTTGAATCCTTGAACCGGACCAGATTTCCAGTATTGCCCTGGACCTTGGAGACAGATGGGCAAAACTGGAAAGTTACACCTAACCCCTGGACTCGATTATGACAATTCACTGGGTGTTGGATCGGGCTGTCTTTGATATGCCAATCAGTGAGATCCTTAGCAGGGGTCAAAACCTGGGCATGTTGGGGCAGTCTGAGAATTCATCTGAGTGGGTAATCATAGTGATAGGATCAACCCCTTTGTCGGACAAAGGTAATGATCGGGAATTTACTCTCTTTGATGGAAACCAAACTGCCGGCAGTTGATTTCAGTCGTTGGAATTTTGTTTTGCAAAATTTATATATGATATATATATATATATATATATATATATATATATATATATGTACGGTTTCAAAGTGTTTGCAAATGGTTTTAATTCTCGGGATCCATGTGAGTAGAGAGTGTGGCACTGTTCCTTGCAGCCGAGGGAGAGGTGCTCTCTTGTCGGGCAGTGCATGATCATTAAGGGCTGAGAGGTTAAGTGTAAGACCATTTAGGATAGTATCTGATGGGCTAATCTTGCACCTGCCCACAGTCCCTGGGTTTTATAAGATGACTTGGCCAAGGGACCACATAATGTAAGTGTTGGGCTCATAGGGTCCATGTGATGGGCTCAGTGAATTTGGATGGGCCTTGTAATAAAGGTTGGGCCGAACCCATGTGGCTGGTGTATAGATCAATGCTTGGGTCCCACGCCATACAAAGAGGCCCAACTGGGCAGCAGATTGGAAACTAGTTAAGCACTGAATATTTAATGGGCCAAAAGCCCATTTTGAGCTGGGCTGATATGATCACCCATCTATGGGGCAGATCTGAGATTAATGTTAGCAAAAGGATTGGGCCTTTAACCTTATCCACTCTAGGAGACCAAATTCAAATCATATTTGAATATGGTAAACTCCTGATAAGATTAGGAGTAAGCTAACCTAATCTGCAGATAGGATTAAGATAATCCCCTATCCAAATACTGATTTGGATTGGGATAACTCCTAATTAGGAGGTTTCTTAATCAAGAAGAAAATAGGAGAAATCCTAAGAGAAAAATATCAGATTTCGAACCAAGGGGTTCAAGCAAGAAAGCATCCTGCGAACTGAGATTAGATCTCATACACACTCTAGAGAGAAAAGAAGCAATTCAGCCATCTTCGTCTCAGGAGATCTTCTCCAGCCGCCCCACTCTTTCTGATAAGATTCAATCTTTGAAGAAGAAATAAATCAAGAAATCAATTCTTGACATCAGTCTTGCAGAAAAGACTGAAAAAGATTCAGTGCTCAAAGTTTCTAGAGGATTCTTGCGAAGGATCCAGTGTATAGGACGCACTCTGTTGGTTCTGTTCCACATACAGCTGTGTCATCTTTAGCAAGAGCAGATCTTTGTGTCTTCTTTGGGCGTGAACACCAACTTTTGAAGATACTGCTTCTCTGGATCAGGTATAATTTCTCCCTTTCCTTTTGGTTCAGATCTGGCTCGATTATGGTTCAAGTAGGATCCTTGAATATTGTATTCTAAATTTAGGGAATATGATTCCCAGTTGGAAGAAGGTAGGAAAATTTTTGAAATTTGCCCACCCATTCCGCAACCTTCATGGCATCCATTAGATTGGATCCTACCATTCTCTTAGTGGTATCAGAGCCACAGGTTTGAATCTTGAACCAAAAGAAAATCAGATCTGAACCTGCGCAGATGGACAGAAGATGTTCTGCCAAGATTTGCGCAGATTGTTTTCTTTTTCTCAAGAAATTGTTTCTTGTTAAGGGCGATTGATCTGAAATTAATTTTTGTTAAATTCAAAATTTATTTAGAACTATTCTTTATTTCTTTTGATTTAATGGACTGTTCAAACCTGGAGATCGCAGTGCAGATTTGGCGCAGATGGTCTGTGCACCCTTTTTCCTTTTTATTCATTTATTCTATTCAATTCGGTCTGTGAATAATTTTTTTTTCTAGACTGAATGTATAGGATCTGATCAAGAATGTAATTAATTAATAGAAATAGGATATCTATCATTTTTTTTTCTTGATTAAAGAAGGAAGAAGAAGGCGGCACTGGAGATTAGCAGATGGGGAAATCGCTTTCTGCAATTTGTAGTTTGTGGAACTGCAACCCTAGTGATTAACCTCTGTTTTGTAGGTGGTGCGAACAGTCCATAGTTGATTTGTGATTGCTTAAAATCAAGATTATTAATTTCAGATCTTTCATGAATTAATTCTTGAATTGAAAATCAGTTTCGGACCATTTCGGACTAGATTGGACCAAAACTGTTTGGACCGAATCTAGGTTTTGAAGGGAAATATTTTTCAGTCCATTTTTATCACACTTGCTGTTCCAAACCTGATGTTCAATTACAAGGATTAATTCATCCCACCTGTAAAGCCTAGTTTTAAAAGGTTAAAACTGCAAAAGCCCACTCTTGTGAGAAAAGCTGTATGGGCCGAACTGCTAACTGCGATTCAGCCCATACACCTAGTAGACATTAATTGTTAATGTTATGGATTTCAAATGGGCTGTTCAATGGGCTTTACAGCAGTTAATTGATTGGATCAATTCCTCCTTTACATGTGATGATTGGATGTTTGATGTGCTGCGACCATGGGCCATAAGCACTTGGCCCATGATGACTCGTTAGTGGCTCTTGCGCACACCATGGCTGAATGCACATCATTGCCATGGTGTCCCTTAAGGTCATTGGATGACCCCTCCTTTCAAGTTGGGCCCCATAACCCTGAAAAGGGATGCATACGAAACCCCTAGCCGATTAAGGCCCACCAGAAATCTGACTTTATGAAAGTCAGTGGGAGCCACTTTGGTTTGACCTAAAATTAGAACTAGGGCATAATTTAGTTCCCTCTAGCAAATATGAGTGCATGTGATAGGGAGATCCATATGATGGACTCTCTAAAGGCCTTCCGTCATTAGCATAATGATGGGTCCTTCAGTAATGAGGAAACGCACCATAAAATTGGGCTATCCATTTGTTTTTGGATCTGTTAGAGTGTTTCATAAGATGATAGGGGCATCATAGACCAATGTGGGAGGGGCTTCACCAGAAAATGGGAACTCTCTCACGGTACCTTGGCGTAACCTGAATATGATGGATGTGCACTCACTGGACAGAAAGGTTTACCTGAAAATGGCTTTGAACCTTGTCTGACAGAAGCCAAAGGGAAACTCATTTGATGTGTGGATATGATCCATCATAGAAAGGTGGTGGGGTTATGCAGCTGAAATAATTGGCTTCACGCACCCCTTGTGATTTCCCACATTTCCAAAGACATTTTTGTCATCTCCGTCACTGAGAAAGGAGGGAAATCTCAGAGATGAACAAATGAGAATGGAATATAGATTAAAAACCATATCTATGTAGGAAACATGAATCAAAATAAGGTTGTGGACTAACATCTTTGTTGTTTTATCAGAAAATGGCAAACGGTCAATTTGCAAAGCTTCTAGATGATAACAAGCTTAAGGGCCCAAACTATGCCGACTAGTACAGAAATCTTATGCTGGTCCTAACTTCCGAAAAGTTAGATAAGGTGGTGAAAAATCCTGCCCCGGAACGTCCGGGTGATAGGGCTTCTGAGGCCCGTAGGAGGGACTACCAAGATTGGGAGGATAAGAACTTCATAGCCCACTGCTTTGTCATTGCCTCACTGGACAACTCAATATAGAGGCAGTTCGATCAGATCGAACTAGCCAAGAACATATTGGATAGTTTAGAGATAATGTATGAAGAGCATAACCGTTCTACTCGACAGAAGGTCTTGAAACTATTCAGGACCATGCAAATGTCCAAAGGGCAGAAAGTTCATGACCATTGTCTTCAGATGATAGGCTACATTAACAAACTCGAAGCCCTTGGATCCGGGCTAGATCTTGGTATGCAAGTGGATGCCATCCTGAATTCTTTGCCCTCTTCCTTCAATGCGTTCACAATGAACTACAACATGAATAAGCTAAATGTCAGCATCCAGGAACTTAGCAATATGTTATAGAGGGCCGAGGATCTACTCAAGAAGGATGAGCCTGTGGTTATGCTTGCTGAACCTAACAAATCGAGCAAGAAAAAGAGAAAGGCAAAGAAGCCCTAGAAGAAAGCTGCCAAACCCAAGAAGCAAAAGAAGAACAAGGCATCTGATGTCTGTCACTTCTGCAAGCAGACCGGCCATTGGAAGAGGAACTGTCCTGCCTACCTGGAATCTAAGAAAGGTAACATCCAAACTTGTGTCATAGAAACTAATATGTTAGTTACTTATGTGTCCTGGTGTGTTGACTCTAGGGCTTCAACTCATGCGTGTAACTCACTGCAGGGATTCAAAGTTAGCAAAAGATTGAGTGAAGGCGAGGTGACACTATTCTTGGGAATGGCTACAAGTGTTGTAGTTGCGGCAATAGGAACCGTAGAATTAGTTTTTAGAGAAGGAGTGCTTGTACTTAAAGACTGTCTTTATGTACAAAACTTGTGAAGAAACTTAATTTCTATTTCTAAACTGTGTGCTAATGGATATAATGTTTATTTTAGTAATATGATTACTGTTAAACGAAATAACAAATTCATCTCATGCAGGGAACTGGAGAACGGTCTCTATGTTCTACATCCTTCTCTAACTTAACCGAAACTACGTCAGTCGAAAATCCCAAGAAGAGGACTCGTGATATAGTAAATCCCACATGCCTCTGGCATTACCGACTTATCCATATCGGTGTTGACCGAATCACAAGACTAGTAAAGGATGGTCCTTTGGATTTTCTAACCGTAGAAAATCTTCCCACTTGTGAGCCTTGCCTCCAAGGTAAGATGACTAAGTGGCCATTTGATGGTAAGACTGAAAAATCTGCAGGCACACTTGACCTAATACATACTGATGTATGTAGTCCCCTGAGTGTTAGGACACAGAATCAACACGTGTATTTCATCACTTTTATAGATGATTTTTTACGATATGGTTACATGTACCTAATGAGACACAAGTCTGAATCCTTTGAAAAGTTCAAAGAGTTCAGACAGGAAGTCGAGAAACAGTTAGGGAGAGAAATTAAAGCCCTTCGATCGGATCGAGGTGGTGAGTATCTCTCGGACGAATTCAGAGACTACTTAAAGGTCAACGGGATAGTGTCACAATTAGCTCCTCATGCTACACATCAACTCAACGGTATTTTAGAGAGGAGGAAAAAGACCTTGTTGGACATGGTCCGGTCACTTCTCGTATGCTCAAAATTACCCACATCCTTTTGGGGATACGCATTAGAGACTGCTATCTACGTGTTGAATTGGGTTCCAACAAAATCAGTTCGAAAACTCCATATGAACTATGGACCAGAAGGAAGCCAAGTGTAAGACACTTGAAGATTTGGGGTTGTCCTGCTCACGTTAAAAGAACAAGTGCGAACAAGTTGGAGTCCAAAACCAGTCGTTGCCTATTTATAGGCTACCCAAAAGATTCGGTGGGTTATCTATTCTATGACCCAAGTGAGCAGAAAGTGTTCTGCAGTCGAACGCCCAATTCTTAGAAATCGAATACATCCTGGAAACCCATTGTCAAGAAATAGTTCTTGATGAGGAAAGCTCAGGAGCAGTGGGAGATGTCCCACAAGTTCCAGGTAGCGACCAACCTAGAAGATCCACTCGGGTATCCAAACCACCAATCCGATATGGTTATGACCAGGATAGTTACCTGGTGGAAGCCTTGACTAGTGAGGAGGATCCCGTAACTTATGCGAAAGCTATGTTAGACATAGATTCCCAGAAGTGGGTGGAGGCCATGAAAGCTGAGATGGACTCAATGGAGACCAATGGAGTCTGGACTCTAGTAGATCCGCCCTCTGGGGTGAAAGCAATTAGTTGCAAATGGATCTACAAGAGAAAGAAGGGCCCCGATGGCAGGATTGAGACCTACAAAGCTCGTTTGGTGGCGAAAGGGTATACTCAAAAAGAATGCATCGATTATGAGGAAACCTTTGCACCCATGGCCATGCTTAAATCCATTAGGATCCTGCTAGCTGTAGCGGCATACCATTACTACTAGATTTGAAAAATGAATGTCAAAACCGCGTTCCTGAATGGAGATCTTGGTAAAGATATCTACATGCAGCAGCCGCAAGGCTTCATTGCTACTGGTCAAGAACACAAGGTATGTAAACTTAATAGATCCATATATGGACATAAGCAGGCTTCCAGGAGTTGGAACATCCGTTTTGATTCTGTCATCAAAACGTTTGACTTTGAGTAGAATCCAGATGAGCCCTGTGTTTACAGGAAGTACAATGGGGATAAGATCACCTTTTTGGTGTTGTACGTAGATGATATCCTACTCATTGGGAATGATGTAGGAATATTGACTTCGGTCAAGGTATGGCTATCGCAACAGTTCTCCATGAAAGATCTTGGAGAAGCTTCACATATATCGGGTCTTCGATTCTATAGAGATAGATCGAAGCGGATAATTGGATTATCCCAGGCTGCTTACATTGACAAAATTGTCAAAAGATATAGCATGGACAACTCCAAGAAAGGAAACGTTCCTTTCAGGCACAGAGTCACTCTCTCCAAGAAGATGTCTCCCAAGACTTCTGAGGAGATTGAGGGCGAGAGACATTCCCTATGCCTCAGCCGTAGGGAGCATCATGTATGTCATGCTGTGCACTCGCCCGGACATTGCTCAGGCGGTGAGTGTGGTAAGAAGATTCCAAGCCAACCCAGGGCAGGAGCATTGGACTTCTGTTAAGAACATACTCAAATACGTTTGAAGGACAAAAGAGTTTTGTCTAGTATTCAAGGGTAGTTCACTACAAGTTCTAGGGTATACTGATGCCGATTTCCTGTTGGATCCAGATGATAGAAAGTCTACATCTAGGTATGTTTTTACAATAGGATCGTGTGTTGTTTGCTGGAAAAGCAACAAACAGGGGTCCACTGCAGATTCCACAATCGAGGCCGAGTACATTGCCGCAAGTGAAGCTGCCAAGGAAGTCATGTGGATGATGAAATTCATACACGAATTGGGGGTGATTCCGTCCAGCACATCACCCATCCCATTGTTTTGTGACAACAATGGAGCGATTGCCCAGGCTAAAGAACCTCAGGCCCACTCGAAATCAAAGCACATCGAGAGGAAGTACCATGTACTGCGTGAGATTGTTGGTAGAGAGGATGTCCTAATTCAGAAAGTAGCATCAGCGGATAATGTGGCAGACCCATTGACTAAGCCACTAACACATAAGGTGTTTGAGAAACACGTGGAAAGTATGAGACTCCGGCTTGTACCAGATTAGACCTAAGTGAAAGTGGGAGGTGTTAGACAGTTTTGTATGCCCTTAGCTTCAATCTGATTTGATATACTTTTGACATTTAGTGTAAATAAAAGAAGTGCATGTTTGATTCATGTTGTTTGGTAAAATTCTGTGTAAAACCCTAAAATTGGACACTTATAGTGACTCGTGTTAGTTTTTAATGTTCACAACCATTGGATAAGTCTGGGGAGATTTATCCTGCCAAGGCTAATACTGGTGTGCCGCCAAGTGTTGGGATGGCCTGTCTCAGCCACCAGGGTAAGACCCAAGGCACATGCGATATGGGATTACTTGAATCCTTGAACTGGACTAGATTTCCAGTATTGCCCTGGACCTTGGAGACAGATGGGCAAAACTGAAAAGTTACACATGACCCCTGAACTCGATTATGACACTTCACTAGGTGTCAGATCAGGCTGTCTTTGATATTCCAATCAGTGAGATCCTTAGCGGGGGTCAAAACCTAGGTATGTCGGGACAATCCGAGAATTCATCTGAGTGGCTGATCATAGTGACAGGATCAGCCCTTTTGTTGGACAAAGGTAATGATCGGGAATGCACTCTCTCTGATGGAAACCAAACTGCTGGAAGTTGATTTCAATCGTTGGAATTTTGTTTTGCAAAATTTATATATGATGTATATATATATATATATATATATGTACGATTTCAAAGTGTTTCCAAATGGTTTTAAATTCTGGGATCCATGTGAGTAGAGAGTGCGGCACTGTTCCTTGCAGCCGAGGGAGAGGTCCTCTCTTGTCGGGCAGTGCGTGATCATTAAGGGCTGAGAGGTTAAGTGTAAGACCATTTAGGATAGTATCTGATGGGCTAATCTTGCACCTGCCCACAGTCCCTGGGTTTTATAAGATGACTTGGCCAAGGGACCACATAATGTAAGTGTTGGGCTCATAGGGTCCATGTGATGGGCTCAGGGGTTCACTGAGCTCTTTCAGTGAATTTGGATGGGCCTTGTAATAAAGGTTGGGCCGAACCCATGTGGCTGGTGTATAGATCAATGCTTGGGTCCCATGCCATACAAAGAAGCCAAATTGGGCAGCAGATTGGAAACTAGTTAAGCACAGAATATTTAATGGGCCAACAGCCCATTTTGAGCTGGGCTGATATGATCACCCATCTATGGGGTGGATCTGAGATTAATGTTAGCAAAAGGATTGGGCCTTTAACCTTATCCACTCTGGGAGACCAAATTCAAATCAGATTTGAATATGGTAAACTCCTGATAAGATTAGGAGTAAGCTAACTTAATCTGTAGATGGGATTAAGATAATCCCCTATCCAAATACTGATTTGGATTGGGATAACTCCTAATTAGGAGGTTTCTTAATCAAGAAGAAAAGAGGAGAAACCCTACAAGAAAAATATCAGATTTTGAACAAAGGGTTTCAAGCAAGAAAGCATCCTACGAACTGAGATTAGAGAGAATCAATTCAGCCATCTTCGTCTCAAGAGATCTCCTCCAGCCGCCCCACTCTTTCTGACAAGATTCGATCTTTGAAGAAGAAAGAAATCAAGAAATCAATTCTTGACATCAATCTTGTAGAAAATACAGAAAAAGATTCGGTGCTCAAAGTTTCCAGAGGATTCTTGCGAAGGATCCAGTGTGTAGGACGTACTCTGTTGGTTCCGTTCCACATACAACTGGTATAATTCCTCCCTTTCCTTTTGGTTCAGATCTGGTTCGGTTATGGTTCAAGTAGGATCCTTGAATATTGTATTCTAAATTTAGGGAATATGATTTCCAATTGAAAGAAGGTAGGATAATTTTTAAAATTCGCCCACCCATTCCGCAACCTTCATGGCATCCATTATATGGATCCTACCATTCTTTCAGTCAAAAAGGGTTTATTGGATCAAAATGGGGTTTGGTTTGATGATTGGTGGTTCTGGGTTAAAGAAAAAAGAAGATTGAGATTGGTCTGACCACAAAGAGGGGGCTTCCCTATTTTAGAAAAATCATATTTTCAATGACCAATCTTGAACCATAAACTAAACTAGATTTGAAACAAGACAGTAGGAGAGGGATATACCTGATACAGAGAAATAAAATCTCTCAATGGAGGTGTTCACGCCTAAAGAAGTTCACCAAAGACTGCTCCCATTGATGATGACATAGTGAATGGAGGAGCAGAATTCGCAAGGTCCGTCCCACGAATCGAATTCTTCAGCAAGAATCCAATGGAGGTGGTGAGCACAACTTCTTATCAACCTTTCAACAAAGACTGATGTCAAGATCCAATCTTGACCACTCCAAACGAACTGGCAGTGTGGCGGCGGCAAGAAGAGATCATAGGGAGAAGGCGCAATCACACTATGTATTTTTCTCTCTGTAATTCGAGATCTAATATCTCTGAAATTCTAGGATACTTTGGATGGTTCGCCCCCTCCTGCTTTTATAGGCTTAAAGAGATCAGCTCCTGATCCTATCAGGAATTTCCTAATTCAGATCATTATCTGCATTTGGACTATCTTTAAGTGATAGGGATAAGACCCTTATCTTATCTACAGATTAGATCAGCCTTCTCCTGATCTTATCAAGAGGTTTCCAGATCAGAATTCAGATCTGGTCTCTCTGAGTGGATAGGGTAGGACTCTATCCTATTTGTAATGTAATCCCATATCCACCTCCTTCTATTTAACTAATTAAAAAGGCCAGTTCGAAATGGGCTTTTAAGCCCAATAAGTCTATGTGCCCAAACTGCTTCCAAATTGCTGCCCAGTTGGGCATCTTTGTATGGCGTGGGACCCAAGCATTGATCTACACATCAGCCACATGGGTTCAGCCAAGCCTTTGTTACAAGGCCGGGCCGAATACACTGTTGTAGACAGTGCACCCCCTGAAACCCATCACATGGGCCTCAATTGGGCCCAACACTTACATTAAGTGGTCCCTGGGCCAAGCCACCTTAGCAGATGCAAGATTATCCTATCAGGCATTACCCTCAGTGGCCTTACACTTAACCTCTCAGCCCTTAATGATCAAACACTGCACGACAAGAGAGGACCTCTCCCTCGACTACAAGGAACAGTGTTGCACTCTCTGCTTATATGGATCCTGGGAATTAAAACCTTTTGCAAACATTTTAGAAACCGTAATGTATATACTTTTATATCTCATATAAAATATATTTTGCAAAACAAATCCCAATGATTGAAATCGGCTGCCGAAAGTCTTGGTTTCCATCAGAGAGAGTGCATCCTCGATCATTACCTTTGTCCGACAAAGGGGCTGATCCTATCAGTATGATCACCCACTCAGAAGAATTCTCAGACTGTCCCAACATACCCAGGTTTTGACCCCTGCTAAGGATCTCACTAATTGGTACATCAAAGATGCATAATCCGACACCTAGTGTAGTATCATAATTGAGTCTAGGGTCAAGTGAAACTTTCCAGTTTTGCCCATTAATCTCCAAGGTCCAGGGCAATACTGGAAATCTGGTCTGGTTCAAAGATTCAATTAATCCTACACTACATGTGCCTTGGGTCTCACCCTGGTGGCTGAGACAGGCCACCCCAACCAACTTGGCGGCACATCAGTATCAGCCTTATCAGGATAGATCTCCCCATACCGATTCACTAGCTGTGAACATTCTAAACTAACACGAGTCTCATTAAGTGTCCAGTTTAAGGGTATAACACAGAAACAAATCACACGAACATGAATCAAATATGCACTTTATTCATTTATAATAAATGTCAAAAGTACATCATTCTGATTGGAGCCAAGGGCATACAATGACTGTCTAACAGCTCCCACTTACACTTCTATCATGAAAACATATCCAAATGTAGACTTTCTATCATCTGGACCCGACTGGAAATCGACATCAGTATACCCTTGGATCTGTAGTGAGCTACCATCAAATACCAGACAAAACTCTTTTGTCCTTCGAAGGTACTTAAGTATGTTTTTCATAGCAGTCCAGTGCTCCTGCCCTGGGTTGGCTTGGAATCTGCTTACCATACTCACTGCCTGAGCAATGTCAGGGCGAGTGCACAACATGGCATACATGATGCTCCCTACTACAGAGGCATAGGGAATGTCCTTCATGCCCTCAATCTCCTCAGAAGTCTTGGGAGACATCTTCTTGAAGAGAGTGACTCCGTGCCTAAAAGAAAATTTTCCTTTCTTGGAGTTCTCCATGCTATATCTTTTGACTATTTTGTCAATGTAAGTAAATTGGGATAATCCTATTATCCGCTTTGATCTATATCTATAGAGTCGAAGACCTAGTATATAGGAGGCTTCTCCAATTAGCAGAATGTCATCTACATACAGAACCAAGAAAGTAACCTTATCCTCACTGGACTTCTTGTAAACACAGGGCTCATCTGGATTCTGCTTGAAGTCAAACAATTTGACAGCAGAGTCAAAACGGATGTTCCAACTTCTAGAATTTTGCTTAAGTCCATAAATGAATTTGTTAAGTTTACATACCATGTGTTCCAGACCAGCAGCAATGAAGCCTTGCGGCTGCTGCATATAGATATCTTCAGTAAGATCTCCATTTAGGAACGTAGTTTTGACATCCATTTGCCAAATCTCATAATCATGGTATGCTGCTACAACTAGCAGGATCCGAATGGATTTAAGCATGGCGACAGGCGAAAAGGTTTCCTCATAATCGATGCCCTCTTTTTGAATGTACCCTTTCGCCATCAGATGAGCTTTGAAGGTCTCAACCCTACCATCGGGGCCCTTCTTTCTCTTGTAGATCCATTTGCAACCAATTGCTTTTACCCCACTAGGCGGATCTACTAGAGTCCAGACTCCATTGGTCTCCATTGAGTCCATCTCAGATCTCATGGCCTCCACCCACTTCTGGGAATCTATGTCCAACATAATTTCTGTGTAAGTCATGGGATCCTCTTCACTAGTCAAGGTTTCCACCAAGTAACTATTCTGGTCATAACCATAACGGACTAGTGGCCTGGATACTCAAGTGGATCTTCTTGGTTGGTCACTACTTGGAAACTGTGGGACATCTCCCACTGCTCCTGAGCTCTCATCATCAAAAACTACTTCCTGATGATGGATGTCCAGGATGTAATCAGTTTCCAAGAATTGTGCATTTCGGCTGCAGAACACCTTCTGCTCACTTGGGTCATAGAATAGGTAACCCACAGAGCCTTTTGGGTAGCCTACAAATAAGCAACGGCTGGTTTTGGATTTCAACTTGTCCGCACTCATTCTTTTAATGTGTGCTGGACAACCCCAAATCTTCGAGTGTATGACACTTGGTTTCTTTCTGGTCCAAAGTTCATATGGAGTGTTTGAAACCGATTTGGTTGGAACCCGATTTAGCACATAAATCGTAGTCTCTAATGCGTAACCCCAAAAGGATGTGGGTAACTCTGAGTGTATGAGAAGTGACCAGACCATATCTAATAAGATCTTGTTCCTCCTCTCTAAAACACTGTTAAGTTGTGGTGTAGCAGGAGGAGCTAATTGTGATACTATCCCATTGTCCTTTAAGTAGTCCCTGAATTCATCAAAAAGATACTCGCCACCTAGATCTGATCGAAGGGCTTTAATTTCTCTCCCTAATGGTTTTGAACGTTCCAAAGTATTCAGACTTATGTCTCATTAGGTACACGTAACCATATCATGAGAAATAATCAGTAAAGGTGATGAAATACATGTGTTGATTGTGTGTTCTAACACTCAGATGACCACATACATCACTATGTATAAGGTTAAGTGTGCTTGTACATCTTTCAACCTTACCTTTAAATGGTTGTTTCATCATCTTACCTTGTAAGCAAGGCTCACAACTGGGAAGATCTTCTACCATTAGAAAATCCAAAGGACCATCCTTTACCAGCCTTGTGATTTGGTCAACACCGATATGGCTAAGTCGGTAATGCCACAGGCATGTGGGATTAACTGTATCACGGACTCTTTTCTTGGGGATTTCAGCTGACGTAGTTTCGGTTATGTTAATTTCTAGATAAGGATGTAGAACATAGAGACCGTTCTCTAGTTCCCCGTATGCGATGTATCTGTTGTTTCTTTTAATAGTAATCGTATTATTAAAGAAAACAGAATAACCATCCGCACATAGTTTTGAGACATAAATCAAATTTCTTCTTAAATTTTGTACATAAAGGCAATCTTTGAGTACAATTGTTCCTTCTCTAAAAATTAACTCCATGGTTCATATGGTTGTGGCTGCAACACTTGCAGAAGTTCCAAAGTAGAGTGTAACTTCTCCTTCACTCAGCCTTCTGCTTACCTTGAACCCCTGCAGTGAGTTACACGCATGACTTGAAGCCCCAAAGTCAATACACCAGGATGCAGAAGCTACCAATAAATTGATTTCTATAACACAAGATTCAAAATTACCTTTCTTGGATTCTAGGTAGGCAGGACAGTTCCTTTTCCATTGGCCTCAATTGGGCCCAACACTTACATTAAGTGGTCCCTGGGCCAAGCCACCTTATAAAAACCTAGGGACTATGGGCAGATGCAAGATTAGCCCATCAGGCATTACCCTCAGTGACCTTACACTTAATCTCTCAGCCCTTAATGATCAAACACTACCCGACAAGAGAGGACCTCTCCCTCGGTTGCAAGGAACAGTGTTGCACTCTCTACTTATATGGATCCCGGGAATTAAAACCTTTTGCAAAAATTTTAGAATCTATAATATATATACTTTTATATCACATATAAAATATATTTTGCAAAATAAATCTCAACGATTGAAATCGGCTGCCGGCAGTCTTGGTTTCCATCAGAGAGAATGCATCCCCAACCATTACCTTTGTCCAACAAAGGGGCTGATCTTGTCACTATGATCACCCACTTAGATGAATTCTCAAACGGTCCCAACATACCTAGGTTTTGACCCCCGCTAAGGATCTCACTGATTGGTACATCAAAGATAGTTCAATCCGATACCTAGTGCAGTATCATAATCGAGTCTAGGGGTCAGGTGTAACTTTCCAGTTTTGCCCATTAATCTTCAAGGTCCAGGGCAATACTGGAAATCTGGTCCGGTTCAAAGATTCAATTAATCCTACATTGCATGTGCCTTGGGTCTCACCCTAGCGGCTGAGACAGGCCACCCCAACCGACTTGGCGGCACATCAGTATCAGCCTTATCAGGATAGGTCTCCCCAGACCGATCCACTGGCTGTGAACATTCTAAACTAACACGAGTCTCATTAAGTGTCCAGTTTAAGGGTATAACACAAAAAAAACCACAAGAACATGAATCAAGTATGCACTTTATTCATTTACAATAAATGTGAAAAGTACATCATTCTGATTGGAGCTAAGGGCATACAATGACTATCTAACAAATTTTGGTTTGATGGAAGGGCAAATGAAGGAATCTAGGGTTAAAACTTTATGGGGAGGTGTTTTGATGTATACGGAATTTAATAGTGTGGTTTGGTCGGTTTAGATGTGTCAAGATCAAGGAAATCTGGGTTCCAAGTGTTTAAGTTAACGAAAAAAGTCAAAATGGAATCTTTGTTTGATAAGTGGTTAAACGGGGGAATCTTTGTCTGATGGTTGTGTCTGATCTAATGGTTGAGGTGTAAGTGAGGCTGATCAGGGCCATCGGATGGGCATCAGGCAAGTTTAATGGTGAATTTGAGGGTTTTGAGGCTAAAAGTTGAGTTTTCTGGGTTTTTGGGTGTTTCAGAGAGGTCGGATGGGTCTAATCGAGAATCTGTGTGAATTGGAGGTTCAAGTGGCGGACCTAGCAAAATTCAGGTGCTAACAAACACCCCTGTTCCAGCTATCGAATTCAGGCCAAAACCCAACCAAGTAAATTTGTCATTACTTTTCCCCTCTGTGCAATCTTTCTTCTTATTTTTTGGATTTTGTGTCTCCTATTGTGATATGGGTCTAAGGAGAGGGAAAGTTGACAAAGACGGTAATGAGGTTCTACCGGACCGGCTCTTGTAGGCTTCGGACTCTTACTCAAACTCACCATTGTTTTTCTTCCTATTGTCATTATTTTGTGGTTTTCTAAATTGCTAGTTGTTTAAATGTTGTTTTCCTTTTATTTTTGTCCTTCTTCTTTGTCATTTGCTAACTCTTGATAAGTTAGATTCTGATGAAACCTTTATTAGGTTAAAACTAATGAAACCTTTCTTCTATTAATCTATTATCTCCTCTGTTTTCTAGTTTATTTTAGATTTGTTTTCTCTAAATGTTTAGTCAAATCTCTTCCTTCCTGCTTTATTGGTTATCTAAATTTAGGATGAGTGGTTATCTAATTTAGGCCCCATTAGTGAAGTGATGCTAGAAATAAATATAATCATATAAAAATAGCAATAGAAATTGAAGAAAAAAATAGAAAGCTAAAAAATTTGCCATAATAGGTTTGGGGATCATCATATTAAAATGCATGAAAAGGGGAAAAAGCTACTAAATGGGGGAATAGTAATTAAAATCAAAAACTACAAAAATAGGAAGGAGAAAAAAAAATAAAAAAAAATACAAAATACAAAATATTCAAAAATCAAAAAATGAAAAAGAAGAATAAAAAATAGTATCATAAGATAAACATACAATTAGGATTTTATGAGACAATAACTAAAAAACAAATAATTGGTGAAGACAATAAATATAATAATAACAAGTAAAAAATAATATAAAATAAGAAAAATAAAAAATATGATCATAAAAGGGGCAACTTAAAATATAAAGTAATAATAATTATTAAAAATAAAATAAAAATAAAATAAAATAATATGGATAAATAAAAATAGGGAAGATTTTTTTGGCTTTTTCTTGTGATTTGCTTTCTGTTGCCATGTCAAGTGTTTTCTTTTTATGATTGTGTTTGTTTGAGACCCCATTTGAGCCCCACCTATCAGACCCGGGAAAGGGGTACCTAACCCCTTCCCTCTCCCATCTGAGCCTTACCTAGACTAGTTAGCTGGTGCCTCAGGCTATTGGAGTCACTATTGAACCAAAATGATTTTGATACCATTCTCGGAGGTCCCATCACCTATATTTCCTAATCTGATGGGTGGCAACACCAAATCCAGCCCAAGTGAGCCATTTTCCAACGCTCATAACTACAATTCATGGACTTAGTCAAGCTACTAACAAATAAGAGGTTGGTATTATGCTTAGGGGCATAAAGAACAGAGGATAAAACAAGGGTGTCATAGGGTTTGATATATCCTTTGCTAGAGATGGAAGTAAGAGGCCCATTAGTAAGGGATATCTTCTCTCTACCAGAAAAGAGATGATATGAACAATAGAAGTTAGTAAATATGTTACTCATATGGTTTGATGCACCAGAAGCAACAATCCAAGGGATGTTGCAACAATGGTATCCAAATAATTAATTAACCTCTTGTACCTTTCAAATTTTTCCTTTACTATTGCCAACTAATCCAATAGCATATTTCTCTTCACTTTCTCTATTTCTACCTTCAGGTATTGTAGCAACATTTACATTCTTAGGCTTTCCTATCTGACCATTCTTCTTAAGATTGTTGTTATTGTTGTTCCAAAACCTTTCCAGGAGACGATCTGGAAGAAGTTCTTGATAAGTGTCCTTAATATGTTTCAATGTGTTGTAGTATTCACATATCATTTCTTTTTTCTCAACCGGCCCTTTCGGCTTTATCCCAACATGTGCAAAATGCTTTGAAAGTGGTCCCCATAACTGTACTTGCCACCTAACTTCTTCATTGCTTAACATAGAACATGCTTGAGCAAGGATGACTTCATCTCAAACACCATGTTTCTTTGTACTAGTTTCTAGAATGTCTCTCCATCCTTGGTGCTCTCTCACACAACTATCTCTTACCACATTAACACTACAGGAAAAATAATTTTTACCAACAGTAAAAATTGCCACTAAAAATCTTTGAAGTTGCCAATAAGTGGTCGCCAAACTTCCACTAAAACAACTATCGTTAAAAGTTGTAGTAGCAGTTTTGGTGACTGCCAGTAAAAGCCAAAAACCTACCACTAAAGTATGACTTTTAGTGGCAGTTGCGACTGTCGCTATAGGTAGACATTGATTGCACTAAAACTCTTTAATCTAGCCAAAGAATTGATTGCACAACCACTTAAATTTTGGCATTTTCATCCTTTTCCTTTTTGCTACCACAAATGCATTATATTGTAATTTTATTGCCTGATTCTCAAAGTACATTCAAAAAAGAAAGTTAAATGAGTTTCATTGAATTAATATAACTACACAAAAGGCGTTTAAAAAAACTACAAGTACAAAAGAGATTAATTTACAACACATAACAAAAAAAATTAGTCATTGATGCCACTATTTGCAGATGCCTCCATTTGTTTTCTCTTGTATCCTCTCCTTTGTTCATCTTCTTCAACAATGGTGTTTGATGAGTTCTCCATTAGTTTTGTCTTGGACTTGCTTCTTGATTCATCTACCTTTCCATCAACAAATGCTAAGAATGAATGAAGACATGTAAGCCATGATGGGAATTGTCAAAATCTAGATCACCTAATTTTATGGTGGATACCAACTCTATCAATTTACTGTTATTTTCTTTTTATACCTTCTTGATGGGAATCATCTCATGTTGAGGAATGGGTTTAGGATCTTCCTTTGATTCTTTTGTATTGATCGTTGCCACTGCCTCTAGTTCAATAGTTGTTGGTACCTTGAAAACCAGTGGCTTCTCATTAGGGTTCCTCATTCTCCCATCCCTACTCAACTAACGGATATCAAGTGATGGCAAGATTCTTTTCTCATAATCATCTTTAAACGACTTATTACTGCTCTAAATGGACATGGATTTCTCAACCTAACCATTTGGAAAGATAATGAAGTTAAGAATAAAAAAATATATAATTATGTAAAGACCCTAGAAAGGATTGCTTCAGATCTTACTTAGATTTGGTCCCCACTTTATAATGGAGAAAATGAAGGTAGGAGGAATCATGGTGCAAATTTTGCAACATGTATGAGGGAAAATGGGACAAAAGTGCAAATTTTATATCAGGGATTCGAATCAGTGTTAAGCAAACATGCACAAAACTGAACTAGGTGCAAAATGCCCCCAAAAAAAAACTAGGTGCAAAATTTACGCCCAATTTGGATATGCTCTACAAACAAACTTAGCCTGTGAGCCAACAAACCTCAATGTGAGAGGGCTAGATGAAAGGAAACACTTAATATATTTGAAATTGAGGGATGAATCATAGTTCTGATTTTTTTTTTTTTTTTGTTTTGCACACCTTATGTTCATTTGTGTGTAAATAGGGGTGGCCACAAGTTGAGCTTCTCACGAGCTATTCGAGCTCGACTCATGAAAAGCTCGGCTTGTGAGGCTGGCGAGCATTATCGACCTAGTATAATAAATAAACAACTTTTTATTACATACATGCATACATATGCATATAAATATATAAATATATATAATAAATAATTTTTATTATATATAATAATATTTTATATATAATATTTTTATTTTTTATGTATAATAATAGTAAATAATTTTTATAATCCCTATTTTTCTAGGTAAAATAAAAATATTTTTATAGGTATATTTTTTATTTTTATATTTATAATAATAAATAATTTTTACAATTCTTAATTTTTTTGTATATAAAATAAAAATATATATTTTTTTATGTATAATTTTATTTTTTAGAAAAAAAATTAGCTTGTAGTCGAGCTGAGCTTGAATTGCGAGCTTTAAACCAAGCCGAGCTTGAGCTTAAGTCTCTAGCTCAAATCGATCTCGAACTTAACACAATTTTAGTGTGTCGAGCTCAAATAGCCAAGTATTCGGCTCGGCTCAGCTCGAATCCACCCCTGTCTATAACTTAGCAATCTCTTATTGATGCCATTTAGGGTTGGCTATACAAACCATGTTAATGACATTACACTCTATCAAGGGGCATACCTTCTATGAAAATGAATCTTCAACTCCTATATCACTACCTTAACATAACATCCAGCCAGAGCCTTCCAACTCCTATCAAATTACCTATTCCTATGGGTACCATATCAAATTACCTTTTCATGGAATTTATTACTATTAATTCAAAATTAACATATTCCCCACAGCTATCCTGGATTGAGAATTGCACATCATTCATCACATAAACACAGTTGATGAAGAAATTGAAAAAAAATCATTAAAAATAAAAAAAGAACCAATCAAAACAACACTTGTAAAGTAAAAGAATATAGATATCCATACCATGGCATGCTTTTGGCAACAGGCCATTGGTATGACCTAGGCCTAATCTTTAGGCACAACAATTTTCAACTCAAGTGTCCCATCTTGACAATTGTGAAGTTAAAATGAGGCTATCATTATTTACATATATTCATTTTCTAATTGGAAGAGAAGAATTTTAGATTTCCAAGAATATCAAAAATGATCAAATCAACTACCAAGGTCTTAAACTTAGTAACTTAATGTTCATCCTAGTGCTTAGGAAAACAAATCTAGAAAAATAGTAGAACCATTTAGACCATCAATAGTATCAAAATAGACTGGATAAACAGTAGACCATTCCCCGGTCAATGTCTTCTACTTATATATAAAAAGGCTCTTGGAAAGTGCAAGTGAAATGTACTTATTGACAATTTTTTTAAGAATATGAATAAAATTTTATTAAAACAAAAACAAGATACAAGCTAATCAGTTGTCTAGGTGACACCCCTTACAAAGAAAGCAAATATCCAACTCAGTTTAGACTAACTTATTCACATTACAATTTTGAATCTCTAGCAATTCCTAGAAGTTATCAGCAAAATTTGAAAATCTGCATGATTTGTTCAAATTCTGGTAGAGTGATGACCCAGCTTGTGACTAGTTTTCCAATTGAAGTCATGACCTCTTCAGTCCTTTCCTTTCCTTCAAACAACCTCTTGTTTCTTTCCCCCCACAAAGAACAACAAACTACAAAGGGGATACAACTCCAGACAATCTTAGCTCTTAGACTTCCTCTATACTTTGACCAAAAAGAGAAGACCACTACTGAAGAAGATGCTTAGAAGATAGGCATCCCAAAGAGAAAATAGTAGTAACTCCAAATACAGTTTACAAAGTGACAAGAGAAGAGTAAGTGGTGTACAGTTTCCTCATCTGATTTGCACATATAGCAGTAGCTCACCAAGCAAAACCCCCTACTTTTTAGATGATCTATTGTGAGGATGATATCCATTGCAGCCAGTCATGCAAAGGCTTCAATTCTTGGAGGAATTGGGTTGCCCCAAATTCCATGCACCTAATCATTAATTACACTATCCTTGATGAGTTTCAAAAGAAAGATTTCACTATAAATCTTTCATCCCTGCTCTCCTTCCACCACAGACCATCTTCACAATCAATGGAAATCTGAATCTAACCCAGCCTATCCAGCAATACAACACATTTCTCCAGCTCTTGGTCATGTAGGGGTCTTTTGAAATAAGGACTCCAAACTACCTTATCACCATTTTTGTTGAGTAGTTTGATTCTTCTTAAACCCAAACCCCCTAAAGCTTTTGGCCTACAAACTTTCTCCCACCTTACTAGGTGAATCTCTCTTGGAATTTTGCCCCCTCCCAAAGTAAATACCATTGAAACTTTTCTATCTTATCAGCAACCAAGGTTGGTATTTTCAGAAATTATAGGTAATAGGTAGGTAGGCTTTGAAGCACACTCCTTAATAGGGTAATTCTGCCCCCCCCCCCCAAGAGAGATACCTTGCCTTCTAGTTTTCCAACCTCATTTGCACTCTCTCTATGAGAGGTTTCTAAGTAATTATAGATCCAAACTTAGCTCTAACTAGGAGTCCTAAGTACAAGAAATGAAGTTCTCCAGTTTTGCACCCAAGGACTACCGCAAACCTTGACAACTCTTCTTAACTGATTTCACCAATAGAAATCAAAACACTCTTCTCCAAATTAACCTTCAGACCTGTTAGCATCTCAAAGACTTGAACTTCAACAGCATCTAAAAAGATGAGTGTATCATTTGCGAATTGTAGATTTGAGATGCAAGGGCCCTTAGTGATAACCCTGCATTTTGATGCCTTAAGGGCATCAATTCAGGGATATTTTTGGCTTTAGAATAGTCAAAGTGCACCCTTTTTCCAATTAAAATCAATTATGTGACCTCTGAGGGTCTCTGTGCAAATTATGTAGAAAACTGGGAAGTCTTCATGGCTGAAGTTTAGTTTTTGGGAAGTTGGTGTAAAGTTCAACTGAGAGAGGGGTGTTTTTGTAAAGAACTAAGAAAAAGAGGGCACCTCCTATCTGCTAAACCAGTTGGCGCCCATTCTATTGTATTACCATACTTCCCTCTCCTTAGCAAACCCTAGGGAGCCTTTTTAACCTAATATTTTCGTCCTTAGCTAACCCTAGCCGCCCTAGATGTGAAATCTCCACCATCCACTCCTTCTAATCTCCACCATCCATTTTAGGGCTCTCCTTTGTAGCTTCTAAACCCTAGGGCACCACCTATTCTGCTAATCCTCACCATTCAGCTCCCCACCATTAAATCTCAGCCACTCCCTCCATCTTATATCTCAGCCATTCAATCTAGGGCACCACCTATTCTTTTAATCTTAACCCTTCAACCCAAGATGTTCTAATCTACACCCTCCATTTCTAGGTGCCCAAATTCAGCCCTACATAATATTAGGTGCCCTCTCCTTCCATTCTCAGCCATAGGATCACCCCAAAACTATCGTATCCATCCATTAGAAACCCTAGGGCGTCCCTAACTTTGCTAAATCCCAGTTGCCGCCCCCATCTTTCTCCCTATTGCCAGTTGTATCCACCCTTCTTTATAAAAAGGGTCCCAAGGGCCCTGTAGAACGGGTTGGTCAATTCACCCAGTTACAAGGATAGGGTTTCTTGAGGAGTTCAAGGGTTGTAGAAGGGGAGGATGCCCAGTTCTTGCCAGGAGGGGTTCCTACAAGCAGTTCAACCAATCTGTAACTACTGCCATTGGATCTGATCAACCACTCTTTTATTTTCTTTATTTTCTTTTCTGTTATTTTTATTTCTACAATCTTTTAGATTTAATTCTTTTTCATTTCTCTATTTTGCAGACCTAATTCATTTGGTTCAAGGCTAAGGTGTCTCGAGGGGTCCAAGGGTTGTAGAAAGGACAGACGCCCAGTTCTTGTTAAGAGGGGTTTCTGCAAACTGTCTGGCTGATCTGCAACTACTGCCACTGGATCCGGATTCTGGATTGTTTTTTGTATTTATTTCTTTTATTTCATTTGTTGATTCTCATACTTTATTAAATTCTAATTTTTATTTATTGTCTTGTTTAAATTCAAAACATTTAATTTCAGCAATAATATATTTTATTTTTGTATTTTCTGCCATTCCTGATTACATTCTCTTATCCGGATCTAAGTATATATTAATTTTTCACTTGCTTTCCTGTGGATACGACCCATTCTCACCCATTTACTATGTTAGTAGTTGTTTGAGAAATGGTAAAAAATTATAAATGTTTAAACTGGTGTTTCGGAGTGTTTAAAGACGCGCTTCCGGCAACACCACTCAGCTCCTACATTGAAGCCTCCTAACCAACCTCCCTGGAAACCCCTCTTCATTAACAGATTTAAAGCCTTCATCACTAAAACAAACAATAAAGGGGACATGAGGTCTCCTTGTCTCAACCCCCTAGAAATTTGAAAGAAATTTAAGGAGACCCCATTAAGGATCACTAAGAGAAAGATTGAAGAAATGCAACCATTCATCTAGCCCCTCCATTTTTCTCCAAACCCTATTAACCTTTGAATCTCCTCCAAAAATCCCTATTCCACATGATCATATCCTTTCTCTATGTCAAGTTTGCACACCAATCCAGGTCTTTCACTTCTAATTCTTGAGTTTATGCATTCACTTGCCACCATCACCCCATCTAGGATTTGTCTTCCCTCCACAAAAGCCATCTATGTCTCCCCCACTACTTCATGAAGTACTTACTTTAGTCTCATTGAAAGAACTTTTGCCAAAAGCTTATAAGGACTACATAATAAACTTATTGTCCTAAAGTCCTTTATGTCTGTAGCCCCATCTTTTTCTGTATTAGTGAAATAAAAGTTACATTTGCCCTCTTATCCACCATTTTACCCTCACAAAACTCATTTATCATCTGCATAATATCATTCTCTAAGAAGTGCCAGCACTTTAAAGAAGTTGAAATTAAAGCCATCAGGCCCTAGAGCTTTGTCTCCATTTATCCTCTTTAAGGCCTCCCTAACTTGTCCTACTTCAATCTCCCTCTCCAACCACATAGTTGCCCTTTTACTCAACTTTCTGGATTCTACTTCCCCCAAAGTTATCCAACACCATTGCCTCCCTGAATACAACTTTCTATAGAACTCCATCACTAGCCTTTGGATACTTTCCTAGTCTTCAGCCTCCTCCCCTACCTGAATTCTTGAAATCAGATTTCTTCTCTTCCTTTCACATGCAAAGGTACTACCCACTCTACAAAGTTAGATTAAAGAAGCCATACATTTTCAAACCTGAATAGCTTCGGGCCTGAAATCTTTACAAATTCTCTTAATGCAATTGGTTTATTGTCTAAAACAAATATTGACAAAGGTTCCTAAACCAGGATCCCCATTCGATCCATCCAATCCCTCGATATCAGAAATTTGTCCAGCCTTCTAAGGATAGAAGGACATTAGCCATTTGACCAAGTGAAACTTCCCCATTCAAAGGTACATTAAACAAATTTAAATTTTTATCATTACATATATGGTATATTTTGTCTTTTCATTGGGAGCATGCCTTGTTGTTTATATCAAAGGGCATCTTATCAAACTAATAACCTTTTATTTTCACTACTTATTTTTGTTTACATTTTTAAAGGTTTTAAATAAAGCCATGATAACTTATTGAGGTTGCTAAGATTTTTTGGTATTAGAGTGTTCCAATGACATTTAGAGCATTTCACAGAAGGCTTATGATAAAATAACCATATAAAGATTTTGTATGCTAATTAAATAACAAGAATTACTGCATGTACAATTCTCAGTAAGAGCAATTCCTTAATAATAGAATAACAGATGGCACAATAGCAATGCCAACCATCAATAACAGATGGCACAATAGTAATAACAAGAATTACTGCATGTACCATACCTTTGCCCAGTAACGATCCTTCCAACACACACCCCTATCAACCTGTGGGACAAAATACTCCATGAAGAAAATGGTAAACAACAACAAGTAAACTACTGCTCTAACCCATCATTCCATCAACTAAGCAAGGAAGCCATAATGGATTTTCCTATTAAAAAAAGTATGGATTTTCCTATTCAAAGAATAAATAATGTGAATAAGAAATCAAACATAAACAAAAATATAGAAATTTTTAGAATTTGAAACTCAAAAATAATTTCAATATCTAGAGGTTAAAATCTGGAAAGACAATGGAAGTAGTAATAAGGGAATAATAAGTTGTTCCAAATCAAGAAAGTGAATAATAAACATACCATGAAAATATAGCAGAAAATAGCATTGATAAACAAGAAAACCAAAGTTGCAAAAGTAAGATAAATGAAAGGCTAACCGTCTCAACAAATAAAAGTGGTATTAAGAAGATAGAACTACAAAGACTAGTCCAAGTAGCAAGTATTTCAATTTAGTAAAGTTCTGTTTGTTAACATAGAAATATGTCATTACAATCCGATTATTAACAAAAAAAGTAAAAAAGGGCAATCACCTATTTGGGCAAGAATCTATTTTATTTGGGAAAAAAGTAATTGATTTCCTGATACCATAAAAATGTTGAAAACTCAGTTATACCCATCTCTTTGAATTTCATAAGGATTAAGGAATGCTAATTCCATAAAATGAAGAAAAAATAATCATAAGCATTTCTCTGCATTTCATAAGAAATACTGATTTCATGAAAATAAAGAAAATAACATAAGGGAACAAAAATGAGAAATAGTAAGCATGTTGCTAGGCCATGGTATGTATATACCATTCATTCTCAACTCCTTCATGTGCACCCTATATCTGTTTATAATACAAAGGTGAACAAACATGAGTTCTCCAAGGTCAAAGGGACCAACTTTACATTTCTCTCGATCAACAAGTAACTATTCTTAGTTTAATACAATACGCTATCTATAATGCACAAATCCAAGTCAACTTAAGCAGTCAAACTAAAGAACCCTAATCAATTTCTACAACAAAAAACAATATTAAAATTATTCCTTGCAAGACCTAATATGCAGATTTGAAATGGAAGCAATCCAAGGTCCAATCATAGTAAGTCCTAGTTACCATTTGAAAAACCATGGCATATATCAGCTTCCATGAAAGCAGGTAAGCTTCACTACAATTTATATACTAAACATTTTGATGCGTTTAAACTACACTAGCAAGTGCATTAGCTAATCAAATAATATACTGATGAGTAAAGGATCGTTCTGTTAGACAGTCTTGTATGCCCTTAGCTTCAATCGGATTTGATGTACTTTTGTTATTTAGTGGAAATAAATTAAAGTGCATGTTTGATTCATGTTGTTTGGTATAATTCTGTGTAAAACCCTAAAACTGGACACTTATAGAAACTTGTGTTAGTTTTAAATGTTCACAGCCATTGGACAAGTCTAGGGAGATTTATCTTGCCAAGGTTGATATTGGTGTGCCACCAAGTGTTGGGATGGCTTGTTTCGGCCATCAGGGTAAGACCCAAGGCACATGCAGTATGGGATTGCTTGAACCCTTGAACCGGACCAGATTTCTAGTATTTCCCTAGACCATGGAGACAGATGGGCAAAACTGGAAAGTTACACCTGACCCCTAGACTCGATTATAACACATCACTAGGTGTCGGATCGGGCTGTCTTTGATGTGTCAATCAGTGAGATCCTTAGTGGGGGTCAAAACCTGGACATGTTGGGGCAGTCTGAGAATTCATCTGAGTGAGTGGTCATAGTGACAGGATCAGCCCCTTTGTCGGACAATGGTAATGATCGGTAATGCACTCTCTCTGATGGAAACCAAACTGCCGGCAGTTGATTTCAATCGTTGGAATTTTGTATTTTGTTTTGCAAAATAAGATATATATATATATATATATATATATATATATATATATGTGTGTGTGTGTGTGTGTGTGTGTGTGTGTGTGTGTGTGGTGTACGGTTTCAAAAGATTTGCAAAAGGTTTTAATTCCCGGGATCCATGTGAGTAGAGAGTGCGGCACTGTTCCTTGCAACCGAGAGAAAGGTCTTCTCTTGTCGGGCAGTACTTGATCATTAAGGGCTGAGAGGTTAAGTGTAAAACCATTTAGGATAA
Source organism: Nelumbo lutea (assembly GCF_056320005.1). Taxonomy (NCBI): domain Eukaryota; kingdom Viridiplantae; phylum Streptophyta; class Magnoliopsida; order Proteales; family Nelumbonaceae; genus Nelumbo; species Nelumbo lutea. The sequence continues at coordinate 66,118,807 of NC_142687.1, read as the reverse complement.
TACCTGATGGGCTAATCTTGCACCTGCCCACAGTCCCTAGGTTTTTATAAAATGGCTTGGCCCAGGGACCACTTAATGTAAGTGTTGGGCCCATAGGGTCCATGTGATGGGCTCAAGGGGGTAACTGAGTCTTTCAATGAATTCGGCCGGGCCTTGTAATAAAGGCTGGGCCAAACCCATGTGGCTGGTGTGTAGATCAATGCTTGGGTCCCACGCCATACAAAGAAGCCCAATTGGGCAGCAAGTTGGAAATTAGTTAAACACTGAACACTTAATGGGCCAAAAGCCCATTTCGAACTGGGCTGATATGATCACCAGTTCATAGGGCGAATCTGAGATTAGTGTTTGTAAAAGGATTGGGTCTTTGACCTTATCCACTCAAAGAGACCAAATTCAAATTAGATTTGAATCTGGTAACCTCCTGATAAGATCAGGAGTTAACTAACTGAATCTGTAGATAGGGTTAAGATTAACCTCTATCCAAATACTGATTTGGATTGGGATAACTCCCAAAAATATTGGGAGGTTTCTTAATCAAGAAGAAAGAGGAGAAAACCCTAGCAGAACAATCAGATTTTGAACTAGGAGGTTTGAGTAAGAAAGAAACACATCCTGCAATCTGAGATTTGATCTCTCACAGTCTCCAGAGAGAAGAGACAATTATGCCCTCTTCGTCCCTAGACTTCTCCTCCTTCAGCCACCGCCACTACCTGTTGGAAGATTGGATCTTTGCAGCAACAGGAAGTCAAGAAAGCAGTTCTTGACATTAGTCTTGCAAGAAAGACACTAGGATTTGGTGTTCAAGGTTTCCAGAGGGTTCTTGTGAAGAATCCAGTGTGTAGGACGCACCCTGCTGGTTCCGTTCCATCCACAGTTGTGTCATCTTCAGCAGGAGCGGATCTTGGTCACTTCTTTAGGCGTGAACACCAACTTTGGGAGATATTGTTTCTCCGGATCAAGTATAATCCTTCATGTTTCCTTTTGGTTCAGATCTGGTTTGTTTATGGTTCAAGTAGTATCCTTGAATAATGTATTCTAAATTTAGGGAATATGATTCCCAGTTGGAAGAAGGTAGGAAATTTTTTTTGAAATTCGCCCCCATTCCGCACCTTTCTTGGCGTCCATTAGATGGATCCTACCATTCTTTCACGTTCCCATGAGGATTAATCTAACAACTACTAGTACTAAATCTGCCTTATATTATCTGGTAATCCAAAAATCAATGAATTACTTCCTAATCAGCTAATTATTCTAGGTATTCTCAAATTAAACCACCCTAATTGAATAGAGAAAGCACTTCACGAAAATGATTGCTAATGAGAATAAAAATTATCATATTTTTATCCATCAATATTCAGTATTTTATACTTAATTAGTAACTAATTGGACTCACTATTCTTGTATTTCGATTTAGGGCACGAAAGAAGGCGTAGGGTGAAAAACAAGGCTAATCGGGTAATTTTGCACAGTTTTGGCACCGCATGATAAGTTGGGCATAACTCTCCCATCCAGACACCGATTGAGATGATTCAAGATGCATTGGAACAAAAATGAAAAACTATACAACTTTCATGTTTTGAGTTTTGATAGATACGGACTGTGTCGAGGTTAAAATTGGGCCCGATGTCTAAGCGAATTCGTAGAGAAGCCCAATTCGCAGAGAAGCCTTGCAGCAGCCCAATTCGTTGAAGAAGCCCAATACGAATGCAAGAATAAGAAACATCAAAGAGTCCTATCAGATTCAATTTTCTATTATATTTCTAGAAGGATAAAAGAGATTAACATTACTAGTTAAGAGATAGGAGTAGATTAGATCTAATCTAGGCATTATCTTTTAGAAAATTAAATTCCCAATAGAGAAAAAACTCCTTAGAGGAGCATGAGAAAGTTCCCTCCTAAGTCTATATAAAGGGGGCAGACTAGCACCTAAGCATCATCAAATCCTCCAAGAGAGCTTTAGCCTTCAAGAAGAGCAATCAGCAACCAAGGAGGAAGAAGTAGAGTTCGCCCCCTCTCATCTGGAAGCTGCGATTTCATCATGGAGTGTCTGTAAGGTTTTAATTTCTGGTTGAAGGGTTAGGGAAGTTTTGATTCTATAAACATTGTGAGATCTAATTGATTTTTATTTCAGTTCATTGTTTATGGGTATTCATATGTTTCCTGCGATTAACTATGAAGATTGTTTTTATTGATTAAGCAAGAATGCGCCCTTGCTCATTCAATGAGAATAACCTATGGCCGATTGAACCTCCAGTTTCGTATATGATTGGTAGGTTTGATCATGGTGGCAACTAATAGAAATTGATTGCAAAAAAGTTTTCAATCTATGTTAGGAAAATGTATGATCTGGTTTAAATGATCTGAGCTTGTGAGATTGCTGACCAGAATTGGGTCTCTCCCTTCTTAATGCTATTAATAGATTAAATCCTAAGAGCTTGTTTAGGACTGTCTATTAATAAGAGAAGCAATCAAAGAGCTTGTTTTGGTTGTCAAATAATACGAGTAGAGGCTGGCTGTTAGAGCTTGTTAATGGCTATAACCAATTTATTCATAAACATATGAATTTATCCTTGCATCGAGGATCAATGGTAAGAATCAAAGCTGAACTTGTCCCTTCAACCAGAAGCTATCTCCCATCGATTTGATCCTTGCTTTCCGTTATTTTCTGTTATTTTCTTTATTTCATCTTATTTTCTTATCTTCACAATCCCCTACTTCATTCACTATCTACAAAAATATTTAATTCGAGCAGGACTTTTATCTTTGGTGGATTCGACACCCACCAAATTTTGGCATCGTTGCCGGGGATTGGTGTCCTAAGTAGATTTATTTCCTTTTGCTTGGTTTATGCCTCGTTCTTCTCATGTAGGTGAACTCCACTACAATCCCGAGATCGAAAACACAGTTTGCCGCTTGAGGAAAGAAGCCAAGCAACGTCACAACCAATCAGCATCTCTCCCATCTCCCGAGGTGAAGTCGGCTGCAGAGATCGTTGAGCCGTCCAACCACGCTGAAGAAGAAATCATGGCCAACATCGGAGAGAGAACTCTTAGAGAGCTAACCGCACCAAATCTGCATCAACAACCACTCTGCATCGAATATGCAGATCTAGCGGTACCTTTCAAACTCAAATCTGGTCTTATCCACTTACTTCCTACTTTTCGTGGACCTTCAGGTGAAGATCCCCACAAACACTTAAAAGAATTCCATGTAGTATGCTTAAGCATGAAACCTCAAGGTGTTACCGAGGAACAGATCAAGTTGCGTGCCTTTCCTTTCTCATTAGCTGATAAAGCTAAGGATTGGCTTTACTACTTACCCTTCGGTTTTATCACCACATGGAACGATATGAAAAGGAAATTTCTAGAAAACTTCTTCCCTACCTCCCAAGCTGCTAACATCAAAAAGGCAATCTGTGGTATAAGACAATTCAGTGGGGAAACTCTCTATGAATACTGGGAGAGATTTAAGCAACTTTGTGCCAGCTGTTCGCAACATCTGATTCCAAACCAGCTCCTTATCTAATATTTCTACAAAGGGTTATTGCCGATGGATAGGAGTATGATTGATGTAGAAAGCAGAGGTGTGTTGGTGAACAAAACTCCTACCCAAGCAAGAGAATTAATCTCGAACATGGCAGCCAATGCACAACAGTTCGACACTAGACAAGAGTCCATTCCAAGGAGGGTCAATGAGGTAAGCACTTCTTCCATCGATCAAAGATTAGACACTCTTACCTCTCTTGTGGAAAAAATGGTGGTAGGTCACGTATAGCAAGCAAAGACATGTGGCATTTGTTCAACTACGGGTCATCCAACCGACATGTGCCCTACACTTCAAGATGAACCCTATGAACAAGCCAATGTTGTTGGAGGCTTCCCACAAAAGAGACACGATCCCTATTCAAATACCTACAATGTAGGATGGAGGGATCATCCTAACCTTAACTATGGAGCCAAGCCCTTCGGCTTCCAACAACAGCATCAATCTAGGCTGTCAGTTCCACAGTATTCGTCTTCCAACCTAGGTACGTCTCTAGATGAAATTGTTAAAGCACTTGCAGCTAACACTCAACAATTTCAATAGGAGACAAGGACAAGCATCCGAAACCTGGAGAATTAGTTCAGCCAATTGGCAACTGCTGTGAGTCGAATAGAATCTCAAGTATCAGGAAGGCTACCCTCCTAGACCACAGCTAATCCAAAACAGAATGCTAGCGCAATCACCTTGAGAAGTGGGAAGGAACTAAATGAACCTAGTGAAGAAGAATCTAAAGATACAACTAAAGAAGAGAAAGAAAAGTAGACACCATCACCCCGAAAAAATTCAAGCGAAAAGCAACCCCAAGCCATAGTCATCGCTCCACATTTTCCTAGCCAATTTGCAAAATCCAAGGAGGAGCAAGACAAGGATATTCTTGAGACATTCCGCAAAGTTGAGGTAAATATCCCCTCCTTGAAGCAATCAAGCAGGTACCCCGGTATGCTAAATTCCTCAAGGAGTTGTGCACCACTAAGAGAAGGCTAAAAGGTGATGAGAAAGTCCATATAGGAGAAAATGTTTCAGCAATTCTCCAAAAGAGACTACCCCCTAAATGCAAGGATCCAGGTATGTTCACTATCCCCTGTAAAATAGGAAATGTCCAGATCGAAAAAGCAATGTTAGATCTAGGAGCTTTGATAAATGTCATGCCCCATTCTATTTACATGACCATGAATCTTGGATCACTAAAAGAAACAGGTGTGATCTTACAACTCGTTGATCGATCTACTACATACCCGAAGGGGGTTTTGGAGGACGTCTTGGTCCAAGTTAATAATCTAGTCATTCCTACCGATTTCTATGTGATCGGTACGGAAGAAGATAATTCTTCCAATTCAACTCCAATTTTGTTGGGCAGACCCTTTCTTAAGACATCCAAAACTAAAATTGATGTGCATAAGGGGACACTTACCATGGAATTCGATGATGAAATTATCAAGTTCAATATCTATGATGCCATGAGATATCCTAATGATGTGCATTCCATTTTTTCTATAGATATCACTGACTCTTTGGTGCAGCAAACTTTTGAACTAGATGATGAAGACACGCTGAAAGTTGCACTTAACAATAGTCCTAATTAATTGCAACAAGCAGAGCAGAAGTTTGTGCTGAAATCAGAATTGTGGAATTTGACTTCTGAACTAAAGTCTTTTGAAATTACTCATAATGTGTCTTTTATTAGTTTACCTCCAGCTCACACAAAACTCCTTTCATCTATTGTCCAGGCACCTCAGCTGGAGCTGAAATCATTGCCAAGGCACCTAAAGTATATGTTCCTAGGCAAGGGGGAGACACTTCCTGTGAAAATCTCCTCCAAACTTGATGCATCAGAAGAGAGGAAACTGATTCAAACACTCAAGGAATGCAAGGAAGCGATTGGATGGACTATAGCTGATATCAAGGGAATAAGCCCATCTACCTGTATGCACAAAATACTTTTAGAAGAAGACTCCAAACCTACAATAGGAGCCCAATGCTGATTAAACCCACCTCTAATGGAGGTGGTGAAGAAAGAAGTTTTAAAACTTCTAGATGTCGGAATAATCTATCCAATTTCAGACAGTAAGTGGGTAAGTCCGATACAGGTGGTTCCGAAGAAAACAGGTATAACTGTGGTTGAAAATCAACACAGTGAGTTAGTGCCTATCCGAATTCAAAATGGGTGGTGGGTGTGTATAGATTACCGGAAGCAAAATTCGTTAACTAGAAAAGATCACTTTCCGCTTCCTTTTATCGATCAAATGCTTGAAAGATTAGCTGGCAAATCTCATTATTATTGCCTTGATGGTTATTCAGGGTTTCATCAAATCCCAGTTGCGCCAGAGGACCAAGAAAAGACTACCTTCACCTGCCCCTTTGGTACCTTTGCTTACCGCTGCATGCCATTCGGTCTCTGCAATGCCCCTACCACATTCCAAAGATGCATGGTTAGTATATTTTCAAATTATGTGGAAAGCATTATAGTGGTATTTATGGACGATTTTATAGTTTGTGGAGATTCTTTTGATTCGTGCCTATCAAACCTTAAAAAGTGCTTGAAAGGAGTACAGAAAAGAACCTCGTGCTGAATTATGAAAAATGTCATTTCATGGTCGACCAAGGCATCATTCTAGGGCATATAGTCTCTTCTAAGGGAATTGAAGTTTCATTTCACGTGTCACAGAATAAAAATTATCATATTTTTATCCCTCAATATACTTAATTAGTAACTAATTGGACTCACTACTCTTGTATTTCAATTTAGGGCACGAAAGAATGCGTAAGTGAAAAACAACGCTAATCGGGTAATTTTGCATAGTTTCGGTGACACGTGATAATTTGGGCATAACTCTCCCATATGGATTCTGAATGAGATGATTCAAGATGCATTGGAAAGATAAGGAAACACTCTACAACTTTAATGTTTTGAGTTTTGAGAGATTAAGACTGAGTCGAGGTCAAAATCTGGCCCAAAATCTAAGAGAATTCGTAGAGAAGCCCAGTTCGTAGCGGAAGCCCAGTTCACAGAGAAGCCTTGCAGCAGCCCAATTCGTTGAAGAAGCCCAATACGAATGCAATAATAAGAAACATCAAAGAGTCCTATCAGAATCAATTTTCTATTGTTTTTCTAGAAGGATAAAAGAGATTAACATTAGTAGTTAAGAGATAGGAGTAGATTAGATCTAATCTAGGCATTATCTATTAGAAAACTGAACTCCCAATGGATAAAGAACTCCTTAGAGGAGCAGGAGACAGCTCCCTCCTAAGTCTATATAAAGGGGGCAGTCTAGCACCCAAGCATCATCAAATCCTCCAAGAGAGCTTCAGCCTTCAAGAAGAGCAATCAGCAACCAAGGAGGAAGAACAGAGTTCGCCCCCTCTCATCTGGAAGATGCAATTTCATCATGCAGTGTATGTAAGGTTTTAATTTCTGGTTGAAGGGTTAGGGAAGTTTTGATTCTATAAATATTGTGAGATCTAATTGATTTTTATTTCAATTTATTATTTATGGATATTCATATGTTTTCTGCGATTAACTATGAAGATTATTTTTATTGATTAAGCAAGAAGGCGCCCTTGCACATTCAATGAGAATAATCTATGGCCGATTAAACCTCCAGTTTCGTATATGATTGGTAGGTTTGATCATGGTGGCAACTAACAGAAATTGATTGCAAAAAACTTTTCGATCTATGTTAGGAAAATGTATGTTCTGGTTTAAACAGTCCGAGCTTGTGAGATCGCTGACCAGAATTGGGTCTCTCCCCTCTTAATACTATTAATAGATTAAATCCTAAGAGCTTGTTTAGGACTGTCTATTAATAAGATAAGCAATCAAAGAGCTTGTTTTGATTGTCGAATAATATGAGTAGAAACTGACTGTTAGATCTTATTAATGGCTATAATCAATTTATTCGTAAACATATGAATTTATCCTTGCATTGAGGATCAATGATAAGAATCAAAGCTGAACTTGTCCCTTCAACCGGAAGCTATCTCTCATCGATTTGATCCTTGCTTTCTATTGTTTTCTTTTATTTCATCGTATTTTCCTTATCTTTACAACCCTATACTTTGTTTACTTTGAAATAAATCCACTCAATCCCTATGGAGATGACCTTGCTCATCACTATATACAAATATTTAATTTGAATAGGACATTTATCTTTGGTTGGATTCGACACCCACCATAAAGCCAAGATAGATTATCCCACAAGCATACAGGAAGTTCTCTCTTTCCTTGGACATGGAAGATTCTATCAAAGATTCATCAAAGATGTTTCCAAGATAACTCGTCCCTTATGTAATTTGCTCTAGAAAGATGTGACGTTTGATTTTGATAAAGCATGCAAGGCAACATTTGATAAGTTAAAGGAATCGCTGATCTCAGCCCCAGTTATTCAGCCACCATATTGGAGTCTCCCTTTCAAAATTATGTGTGATGCAAGCAATTATGCTATCGGTGTTGTTCTTGGATAGAGCGTTAGAAGAGCCGCCCATGTGATATACTATGCTTCGAAAACCCTTGATGCTGCCCAATGCAATTATTCAACAAAAGAGAAGGAACTCTTGGCTGTAGTTTTTGCCCTTGAAAAATTCCGTTCATACTTATTGGGTACTAGAGTGATTGTTTACTCTGACCATGCAGCCCTAAATTATTTGCTCGCCAAGAAAGAAGCAAAATCGAGGCTCATCCGCTGGATTCTTGACGGGTTTGTCGAAGCCCTCAAAATTAGTACTAGTCCCACAATAAAATATTTGTAGTAAAAGTGGTACTAGGTCGAATCCCACAGGGAGCAAATCAGTAATCTCTTAGCCGAATGGATAAAGTAATTGTGTGGGAAAATTTAATAACTAAAATTAAATGAATAACAAACTAAACAAATAAGAGAAAAATCAGTCTTACCGAATTCTGGTTCAAGGGTTCGGGTTGAATCGATTGGCCATCGATCCTAGGTACAATTCAGCATTCTTGCAATTCAAGCATTTAACCTTAGATTTACTAGGATAGCCATAATAAACCTTGTGTTTTCCTAATTCAGTTGACCAAACCCAGCATTCGATCAACACTTATCACCACTCAACTGGGTACGATAGCGTTCCATGTTAAACGATGATAGCATTAAGATTTGTGAAAACAGTTAAACCAAAATAACAATAATTGAGATAACTGCAATTATTTAATTTTGTTCCATCAATTCCCTTAGGTTGAACCATGATAAAACGTTGGTCAAAGGCTGTCATGAACAATTGACCCAAAACGATATCAACCTAATTGCTACTTGTACCATTATTCGTGACAATTACGGATCACCGAAATCATGGATAGCAATAGGAAAATCAACATTAATTCAGTTGTCAAACTAATTAACATCAATGTCCAATAAAAATATGCACAAGAATCAATGAATACTTGAATTAGAAAGAAAGAAAATAAAGTCACTACAGAACCTCACAATGACACAATCGAACCTCCCCTCTTGAACCAGAAAAAGAAGCTTAGCTACTCATGATCTGCGCAATCTCCATGCTTTTCTTCTCCATAGCCGAACTACCTTCTTGAGCTTCTTGGCCTCTTGATGATCTCTTGGATCTTGGAATGAGTGATTGCTAGAGCTGGTTCGCCCCCCTCTTTATATAGCCAAAGGAGAGGGATGTTTTCCAACTCCTTCTAGGAGATCATCTTATCCTTAGGGAGTCTTGATCTTATCTTCTTTGAACTAATCCTATCCTATCTCTTATCTAATGCTCTAATCTCAATCTTCTTATCTCTCTAGGATTACATTCAAGAATTTAGATCTGATAAAACTCTCTCCTTGGAGATTACATTCGAAATTTGGACTCTTAACTCTTGAGTTCGAGTTGGGCTTCAAGGTACTTCTGCGAGTTGGGCTTAAGTTGTGAAATGGGCCTGGCTGCGAACTTGCTCCGACTTCAGGCTCATTGTCATACTTAATGCGAGCCGAATTTGTTAAAACCCAAAACATAAAAGTTGTGGGCCTTCCTTTCATCTTTCTAATGCTTCTTGAATTGTCCAATTCTGTGTCCGGAATTGAGAATTAGGCCCAGATTACTGACTGTCACTGAAACTGTGCAAAATCACCCGATTTGCCCTGTTTTCTTCCAATTGCCTTCTTTATTGCCCTGAACCGAAATACAAAAGTAATGAGTCCATTTAAGTGCTAAATAAATGTAAAATAGTGAATATTAGGGGATAAAATTACGGTTCGTTTTGGTCTAATCAATTCTCCTACTATAAGAATTCAACCTCGAAATCCGTGACAAGAAGGGTGTAGAAAATTTGGTTGCAGATCATCTTAGTAGACTGATCACAAGCGAAGAGGCAACACCTTTGAAGGATGAATTCCCGGATGAGCACATTTTTACACTTCAAGAAGAAACTCCATGGTATGCGGACACTGTTAACTATTTGGTTACTAGAACCATACTAGGAGAATTATCTAGAGCCCAAAGAGATAAGGTAAAAAGCGATGCCAAATACTACATCTGGGATGACCCATATCTATGGAAACAATGCTCTAATAAGATCCTTCGAAGGTGCGTGCCCGACCCCGAAATCCCTTCCATTCTTTAGTTTTGCCATTCATATGCTTGTGGGGGCCATTTCGGCCCAAAAAGAATAGCACGAAAGGTATTGGAGTGTGGATTATTTTGGCCTACTCTATTTCGTAATGTTTATATGTTCTACAAGACCTGTGAACAATGTCAAAAGATGGGCAACTTAAGTCATAAAAATCAAATGCTGCTTACCCCTATACTTGTATGTGAAATATTTGATGTATGGGGTATAGATTTCATGGGCCCGTTTCCTTCGTCTTTTGGTAATGTTTACATTCTACTAGTTGTGGATTATGTTTCAAAATGGGTAGAAGCTAAAGCTACCCAGACTGACCATGCTAAAGTTGTTGTAGATTTTGTCAAGTCCCACATTTTTTCCAGGTTTGGAATGCCCAGGGAGATAATAATTGGCCGAGGCACTCATTTTTGTAACCGGGTGGTGGAGGCTTTATTCAAGAAATATAATATCACCCGTCAAATCTCCACTACATACCACCCACAAACAAGTGGACAAGCCAAGGTGTCCAACAGGGAGATCAAGTCCATACTTGAAAAAATGGTTGGCCCCAGAAGGAAGAATTGGAGTTTGAGACTCAACGATGCACTATGGGCTTATCGCACGACCTACAAAACTCCTATAGGTATGTCTCCCTACCACTTGGTATTTGGCAAGCCATGTCATCTCCCTGTTGAACTGGAACATAAAGCACACTAGGCGGTCAAGCAATGCAACATGTGCATGGATGAAGCGGGAGAACAAAGGAAGTTGCAGCTGCAAGAACTCGAAGAGATTTGCAACGACGCTTATGAGAGCTCTCGAATCTACAAGGAAAAGACAAAAGCCTTCCATGACAGAATGATTTCAAGGAAAGATTTCGCAGTTGGTCAGAAAGTTCTTCTTTTCCATTCTAGGCTTAAACTCTTTCTTGGTAAGTTGCGATCTCGGTGGGTTGGGCCTTTCACTGTTACTGATGTTTTACCTTATGGAATAGTTGAGATTCAAAGTCCAACCACAGCCAAAAGGTTCAAAGTAAATGGGCACCGTCTAAAACCTTTCTATGAAGGATTTCAGGTATACAATGTGGAAGAGGTATCTATCGAAAGCCAAATTACACAGAGTAAGGCATGAAATTCTGTCCTCCTCACCCACCTTCCACCGCATCAGGGAAGACCCCTTATCTTTATACTTCTGCAATCTTTCTGAAATTAAGTGTGTGTGTGTGGGGGGGGGGGGGGGGGGGGGAGTGTACGTTTTAACTGCTTTTTAGTATTCAAAAAAAAATCAAAACTCAACTCTTTTGAAATCAATTGAAACAATATTCTGGGAAAATTCTTGTGGACCTAGTAATGAGGTACAATTAAGAAGTTCACGACCTATCTGAAGCCATTCCCTTTTAAGCTAGTCCTAAATTCAGGTTTAAGTAAATAGGGCAAATACTTTACCATTGCTACAATTGGTAGGATGGAGCATAAAATGCACCTACCGGTCAAGTAATCCGATGGTAGGATGGAGCATAAAAAGCACCTACCGGTCAAGTAATCTGATGGTAGGATGGAGCATAAAATGCACCTACCAGCCAAGTCATCTGATAGTAGGATGGTGTATAAAATGCACCTACTGGCCGAGTAATCCAAAAGTGAGATGGAGCATAAAATGCACTCACTTCCTCAGAGGAGAGAAAAAGAAAATAAAAAGAGAGACAAGATAAAAAGGTTTTCCCTGATTTACTACTTGGTCTGCAGTAGCAAAAATTGGATTGACTGATGAATGAGTCGTGTATAACTTGATTGTGTTGATTTAATGGTTTGCAATATTTAACCTAGAATATTTGTGTAGAAAGATGAAGGGGAGTTGAGCTTAAAAATCGGTAGGATAGTTAGTTTGTTCTTGTTTTATTTTTACTTGAATTTTGTCTTGCCCGAGGACGGGCAAGGTTTAAGTGTGGGGGGATTTGATGAGAATAAAAATTATCATATTTTTATCCCTCAATATTCAGTATTTTATACTTAATTAGTACCTAATTGGACTCATTATTCTTGTATTTTGATTTAGGGCACGAAAGAAGGCGTAGGGTGAAAAACAAGGCTAATCAGGTAATTTTGCACAATTTCGGCGCCGCATGATAATTTGAGCATAACTCTCCCATCTAGAATCTGATTGAGATGATTCAAGATGCATTGGAAAGTTAAGGAAATCCTCTTGATTTTGATAGATACGGATGTAAGTAAACTCATAGAGAAGTCCAGTTCGCAAAGAAGCCTTGTAGCATCCCAATTTGTTGAAGAAGCCCAATACAAATGCAAGAATAAGAAACATCAGAGTCGTATCAGATTCAATTTTCTATTATTTTTCTAGAAGGATAAAAGAGATTAACATTACCAGTTAAGAGATAGGAGTAGATTAGATCTAATCTAGGCATTATCTATTAGAAAACTGAACTCCCAATTGATAAAGAACTCCTCAGAGGAGCAGGAGACAGCTCCCTCCTAAGTCTATATAAAGGGGGCGGTCTAGCACCCAAGCATCATCAAATCCTCCAAGAGAGCTTCAGCCTTCAAGAAGAGCAATCAGCAACCAAGGAGGAAGAACAGAGTTCGCCCCCTCTCATCTGGAAGATGCGATTTCATCATGTAGTGTATGTAAGGTTTTAATTTCTGGTTGAGGGTTAGGGAAGTTTTGATTCTATAAACATTGTGAGATCTAATTGATTTTTATTTCAGTTCATTGTTTATGAGTATTCATATATTTTCTGCGATTAACTGTGAAGATTATTTTTATTGATTAAGTAAGAAGGCGCCCTTGCTCATTCAATGAGAATAATCTATGGTCGATTGAACCTCCAATTTCGTATATGATTAGTAGGTTTGATCATGGTGGCAACTAACAGAAATTGATTCCAAAAAAGTTTTCGATCTATGTTAGGAAAATGTATGATCTTGTTTAAATGGTCCGAGCTTATGAGATTGCTGACCAGAATTGGGTCTCTCCCCTCTTAATGCTATTAATAGATTAAATCCTAAGAGCATGTTTAGGATTTTCTATTAATAAGAGAAGCAATCAAAGAGCTTGTTTTGGTTGTCAAATAATACGAGTAGAGGCTGGCTATTAGAACTTGTTAATGGCTATAACCAATTTATTCGTAAACATATGAATTTATCCTTGCAATGAGGATCAATGATAAGAATCAAAGCTGAACTTACCCCTTCAACCGGAAACTATCTCCCATCGATTTGATCATTGCCTTCTGTTATTTTCTTTATTTCATCTTATTTTCTTATCTTCACAACCCCCTACTTCGTTCACTTGGAAATAAATATTTAATTCGATCAGGACTTTTATCTTTGGTTGGATTCAACACCCACGAATTGCAGAATTAGTTCAGTGGTTATCTCATTAAACTATCCAACTGAAGTTGATTTTAGTTATGGGTTGGCGATTTCCTTCTTGTTATGAACAGCCTCTTTCAAGCACATGCCAATCTATCTACGAGTAACAACACTTCTCTATCAAGAATTTAATTATTGTATATGCATTAAGGATAAGAAAATTGAATGATATCAGTTCTTGCTAAATGAATGCCAAACGAATCATGTAAATTATCTCTAAGATACATTCAATTTATTTTTTTGATCAGTTAGTCCGATTACCTAAACCCTTTCTCAAGCAATATAGGTAATCCAAGAAACAAGAGCAGATCAGCCAAATTTACTCTTACTATTAGAAACCCTAATCAAGAAATCCCAATACTGAATAACTATCAATGGGATAAGCTTAAGAGATCAATCACAGATATAAAATAACATCAATCATGGTTCGCATGGTAGAAAGAATGAAAGATTCAAAAAAAAGAAAACCCTAATTTCTTCTTTTTCTTTTTCTTTTATACTCTTTCTTGCAACTTTAGAGTCCTACTCCCCTTCGAACTCTGCTAAAATCAGCCACCTCCTGGAGCCTCCCAATAAGTTGCGGCTGTGCCTCTATTCTCCTAGGCCGAAGTGCTCCTTTGCAGCAATATCACCATGTCTTCATGCTCTATTAACCCCAAACTGTTCCAAACTCTTGTTTCCTGAAATTCAGCACAATTAGGTCAAGAACCATTAAGATTTATCATAAAAACCATGTATGAGATAATAAAAACAATGTGTAGCATGCACACACATCAAATACCCCCACACTTAAGATTTTGCTTGTCCTCAAGCAAAGATAATAATCATAAACTGGCCACTTCCCCAAATTACACCTATCTAACACATGAATTCTGGAATGAGAATGCATTAGGTGATTAGAAATCATACATAAGTATTCTAATTAATCCCCATGACAAGCCACTCTTACAACATACACAAGAACAAAGGAAGGGAAGAACATGAGATTCTTCATGCACCAGCACTCAATTCGATTCAGTATATAGTAGCTCCTTGACCGCCATGACTAACCATCATCTCAAGCTTGATCTTAACTCTTGTCAATGCACTAAATTAAATATCCAACTATATTTTTGCCCCCTTGAACCTCAACTGTCATCGAATTTTTTTTTTCTTTAACATGAGTGCATTTTATGCTCCATCTCACAAAGGTCATAGGCTAGAGGCAAATGACATTACTCATATTCCAAGTTGCTAGTTTTACTATTCAACTTGAAATAGCAGAGTTGGGAGTGAACTCATGTCATGAACTACTAGTTTTACTATTCAATTCATGACAGCATAGTAGTTCGGACTTTGTCCAGGGACAATTTTTGCTTCCTTATTGTCCTTGTTTTCTCAATTGTCAAAATTTATTCATGCATTAACAGTTCATGATGTTCACCAAATGCTCGAGTGTTCCTTAAAACTTCAATCAAGTACAACTATACACATGAATAGAATTAGTGTTGGCCATGATGAAAATCCTATTCGACTTCCTAATCCTCATATATTGTTATAAAATTGAATAAGTCACAAAAACAAATTATAACACTTACAAGTAATTTTCCTCAAACTTCATCATATTTTCTCTTGTGAATTCACTTTATAAACAGCAATTAATTTTGAGGAGCTTACCAGTTTGTGGCCTATCAATGCATTTATGTATACGGGTGCATAACTATAGCCTAAATACCCCCACACTTATCACAAACATTGTCCTCAATGTTCATATTGATAGAGTGCGAAGACGGTTTAGCATTGTAGAGAGTAGGAGTTCAAGAATCTAAGGGGTTGAGAGAACTTTCCTGAACAACTTTCAGAAATCTGTAGTGGCTCCTTTGTCATGGACCATCTAGCTGCTAAGGATGAAAAAGAACTAGGAGGAGAGAATGAAGAGCAACTAGGAGTGATCAATAATCAATGAAAGTAAAAACCTAAAATCATAAAAGAAGAACTCTGATGATATAGAAAAAAAAAAAAGAAACTACTTATCGACATTGGGTTGCCTCCCAATAAGCACTTGTTTTATGTCTAAAACTCGACATTCCAGTGTGATCAATGATCATCTAGGTATACAGTTGATGGGGTTCACAATTCCCCATCCACTATATATGGTTTGAGGCGCTGATTGTTGACCTTAAACGTGCCTTGTGTTGGGTGTGTCACCTCTATAACTCCGTGAGGGAAAATTTGTGATATGGTGAAAGGTCCGGACCATCTCGATTTTAGCTTACCTGTGAACAACCGAAGGCATGAATTGTATAACAGTACTTGTTGTCCTACTTGAAAGTCACGCCTCAATAAATTCTTGTCATGTCATCGTTTGGTTCACTCCTTTTACATCTTGGCATTCTCATAAGTTGCAAGTCTGAATTCATCCATCACATTTAGTTGCATCTGTCTCTGTGCACCTACGGCCTGCAAATCAAAATTCAATAACTTCATGGACCAATACGCTTTATGCTCAAGTTCAATGGGTAAATGACATGGTTTGCCAAAAACCAACCTATATGGGGACATGCCAATAGGTGTTTTGTATGCAATTCTATATGCCCACAATTTATTATCTAACTTGACAGACCAGTCTTTTCTTGAAGAGACTACTGCCTTCTCCAAAATTCTTTTTAATTCCCTATTAGCTAATTCGACTTGGCCACTGGTTTGGGGGTGATATAGGGTTGCTAATTTATGCATGACACCATATTTTTGCATCAGTCGCTCAAATTGGGTGTTGCAGAAATGAGTTCCCCTATCACTAATTATGGCGCGGGGTGTGCCGAATCGAATGAATAGCTTTTTAAGGAATTTAACTACTCTCCTAGAGTCATTTGTGGGTAAAGCCATGGCTTCCACCCATTTAGACACATAGTCGACAGCAACTAGGATGTATTTATTTCCAAAAGAATTTGGGAAGGCTCCCATGAAGTCAATACCCCATACATCAAAGATTTCACATATTAATATGTTAGTAAGAGGCATTTCATTGTGTCGAGAGATGTTACATGTCCTTTGGCATTGGTCACATGTGGACACATACCTATGAGCATCCTTGAATAAGGTGGGCCAATAGAAACATGATTATAGCACTTTGGCTACTGTGCGATTGGCTCCAAAATGGCCTCCTACTGCTCGGTCATGGCAATATCGGAGCACCGACTCCGTCTCCTCGTTGGGGTCACACCTCCGAATGATCTAATCTGCACAAAGCTTATACAAAAAGGGGTCCTCCCACAAATAATGTTTCACATCAGAGAAGAATTTCTTCTTCTACTTATATGAAAGATTAGGAGGGAGGACATTTCCTACGAGAAAGTTGGCAAAATCAGCATACTAAGGGGATGTATCTACCTGAATTGAGTAGAGCTGCTCATCAGGAAATTCATCTCGGAGTACGCTTGTGGTCTTCCCTCCCAAATCTGATCCTCTAACTGAGAGAGATGGTCTGCAGCCAGGTTCTCAGTGCCCTTTTTATCACGAATTTCGACATCAAACTCTTGAAGCAACAAGATCCATCTGATCAGCCTTGGCTTTGCATCCTTCTTTGCAAGTAAATGTCTGAGTGCTGAGTGATCTGTATACACTATAACTTTGGACAAGATTATATAAGAGCGAAATTTGTCAAAAGCAAAAATTACCGCTAGTAGTTCATTTTCCGTCGTGTTGTAATTATATTGAGCTCCGTTCAAGGTCCTGCTAGCATAATAAATTGGCTAGAAATTTATGTTCACTCTTTGTCCTAGAACAGCTCCAACTGTTGAATCACTCGCATCGCACATCAACTCAAAAGGGAGCGTCCAATCCGGTGCTACCATGATCGGTGCATTAGTCACTTATCCTTCAAGATATTGTATGCTTCTAGGCATTCCTTTGTAAAATCGAAGGGCACATCTTTCTGTAATAGATTGGACAAAGGCTTAGCTATCTTGGAGAAATCCTTGATGAACCTTCTATAGAATCTTACGTGCCCCAAGAAGCTTCTCACGGACCGGACAAATGTTGATGGTGGTAATTTCTCAATTGTCTCCGCCTTAGCTCTATCAACCTCAATCCCTTTCTGTGAAACCTTGTGTCCAAGTACAATACCTTCTTTTAACATGAAGTGACATTTTTCCCAATTTAGCACTAGATGAATTTCCTTACAATGCTTGAGTACTTTTTCTAAGTTATGTAGACATGCATCGAATGAAGAGCCAAAGACTGAAAAAATCATCCATGAAAATATCCATAAACTTCTCCACCGTATCAGAAAATAAAGCCATCATGCACCTTTGAAATGTTGCTAGAGCATTGCATAAACCGAATGGCATCCTCCTATAAGCAAAGGTGTCGTAAGGACATGTGAAGGTGGTCTTCTCTTGATCTTCGGATGAAATCGGAATTTGATTGTAGCCCGAGTACCCATTTAGGAAACGGTAGAACTCATGACCAGCTAGTCTCTCTATCATCTAATCGATGAAGGGTAGAGGAAAATGATCCTTGCATGTGGCTTTGTCTAGTTTTCTGTAATCAATGACACTCGCCATCCTTTCTTCAGTATGAGTTCATTCTTCTCATTCGGTACCACAGTCATACCTCCTTTCTTCGGCACTACTTGGATAGGGCTTACCCATGAGCTATCTGAGATCGGGTAGGTGATACCTACATCTAATAGCTTGATGACCTCTGCCTTCACCACATCTTTCATGTTCGTGTTCAGGCGTCTTTGAGGCTGAATCGTGGACTTGCATCTATCCTCCATCAGAATTTTATGAGTGCATATGGATGGATTGATACCCTTGATATCTGCTATCTTCCAATCTAGAGTTGTCTTGTGTTCTCGTAGCACCCACAACAATTTTTCCTTCTACAAGGGGGTCAAGGCTGATGAAATAATCACTAGTAGGGATGATGGTGCTTCTAAAAAGGCATACTCCAGATGTGGTGGGAATTGTTTCAGCTCAAGGATAGGCAGCTCTTCAATTGAAGACTTGCTTTTTGGCATTGAGGGTCTGTCCAAGCTCTCTAACTTGATGAACCACTTTCCTTGAAACTGAGGATTAGCATTCAAGTATGCTAACATGCTCTGAATTTCTTCATCGTCTCCCATTATGGCTTCTCCTTCTTGTAGGCATAACTCAAGGGGATCAGCCGACCTGTTGACCTGAAAACACCCACCAACCACATAGTCAATGACATCTATCATATAACATGAATCATCACTAGATGGTGCATGTTTCATAGCATCAGACATCTTAAAAATTACTTCCTCATTTTGAATCCTAAGGCTTAGTTGTCCTTGTTGGACATCAATCATTGCCTTTCCTGTAGCTAGGAAGGGTCGCCCTAGGATAAGTGGGACATCAACGTCCTCTTCCATATATAACACTATGAAATCTATGGGAAAAATAAATTTATCAACCTTAACAAGCACATCTTTTATGATTCCCCTAGGATGCTTGATGGACCTATCAATTAATTGCAATTTAACTCTAGTGGGTTGGGGTTCACCCAGCCCTAATTTCTTAAAAAATGAATAGGGCATCAAATTTATACTAGCTCCTAAATCACACAATGCCTTATTAATCTTTAAACTGCCTATAGTGCAAGGAATAGTAAAACCCCCTAGATCTTTCAATTTCTGAGGCAACTTATTGAGGAGGATTGCTGAGCATTCTTCATTCAATGCAACTATAGCCACGTCTCCCAATTTCCTTTTATTCGCCAAGATTTCTTTAAGGAATTTTGCATAATGCGGCATTTGGGCTAATGCATCTGCAAAAGGGATGTTAATATACAAACTTTTGAAATTTTCAAGAAACTTACCGAATTCCTTTTCCATTTTGTGTCGCTTAAGCCTATTGGGAAATGGTACTTGTGGCTTTTGACATGTCTTCTTCCTTGAATCCAACTGCTCTTCCTCCTTCTTTTCGGTCTCTAGAGTTGCACCCATCTTACCTTCTTCCTTTGCTTTCTTTTCACCTCCCACAGCTCCTTACCACTCCTCAAGGTAATGGCTTGCACTTGTTCTCTGGGATTCGCCTCTGTATTGCTAGGCAAGGCACTTGGACTCTAGCGGATATCATTTGTGCCAATTGCCCCACTTGAGTCTCTAATTCTTAATCAATGCCTCTTGATTCTGAAATCTTGTTTCCGCACTTGATATGAATTTAGTCATCAGCTCCTCTAAATTGGATTTCTTTTCCGACTGAGCAAAATTTTGAGGAGGAGGTTTCACCGCATTTTGATTTGACCACGAAAGATTGGGGTGATTCCTCCATCCGGGATTGAAGGCACAAAGATAGTGGTTACCTTGTTGCCTTTGAAGATTCCCTACAAAATCCACTTGCTCAGGAGACTGCATGAATTGATTTCCAACTTGGCATTTGGTACTGATATGACCTCCCCCACACCATTCACAGGCTACTGCTTGAACGTGCATGGCTGCCAGCTGCATGTCATCAATCTTCTTGCTAAGGGCTCCAATTTGTGCAGATAGTGTTGTATAAGTGTCTACATTATGAATACCGGGTTGCTTCCTTACTTGGGCTCTCTCGGAATGCCACTGATAGTTATTTGCAACCATTTCTTCAATAAGTGCTTGAGCAACTTCAGGTGTCTTGTTGTTAATGGACCCTCCAACTGCAGCGTCCATGATGGTCTTGTTTGCTTCAGTCGATCCATTGTAGAATGTTTGAACCTAGAGCCAAACTGGAAGTCCATGACGAGGGACCTTCCTCAATAATTCCTTGTAGCTCTCCCATGACTCATATAATGATTCCCTGTCCTGCTGAGAAAAAGTTGTGATATCATTCCACATCTTTGCAATCTTGGATGGAGGGAAATACTTGGATAGGAAGCGGCTGGCCATTTCATCCCAAGTTGAGATCAATCCAACTGGTAGAGAGTTTAGCCAAGTCTTAGCCTTGTCCTTCAAAGAGAAAGGAAATAATCTGAGTCTCACAGCCTCATCGTTGTGTTTGAATGTGTCACATATCTCCAAGAAATTGGCAATGTGAGTGTTTGGATCCTCATTAGCCAAGCCACAAAACTGAACTATGTTCTGAATCATCTGGATGATTGCCGGTTTGATCACAAAGTTGTTAGCAGCTATAGTTGGTCTCACTATGCTCGAGGCTGCCCCGGTGAGGGTTGGCTTGGCATAGTCCATCATAGTCCTTTGCTCGGCCATCTTCATTCTTTCAACCTTCCCTTGCTTCAAATCTCTAAGGCGACGGTGAAGAGTTCGGTCAATCTCCGGATCGTAGATGATGCTCTCCTTCCCACTGTTGCATGTCATATATTGAACAAGTCAAACTCGTAAAGATACTAATACACACACAACATGAATATATTATACAAAATCAGATTAACAACAGTAGATGATTTCTAATATTGTTATGATAATCCCCGGCAATGACGCCAAAAACTTGATGCGTTTAGAACTATACTAGCAAGTGCACTAGCCGATCAAGTAATATACTAATGAGTAAAGTATCATTCCCACGAGAATTAATCTAACAACTACTAGTACTAAATCTGCCTTATGTTATCAAATAATCTGAAAATCAATGAATTACTTCCTAATTAGCTAACTATTTTAGGTATTCTCGAATTAAACCATCCTAATTGAATAGAGAAAGCACTTCACGAAAATGATTGCAGAATCAATTCAGTGGTTATCTCATTAAATTATCCAATCGAAGTTGATTCCAATTATGGGTTGGCGAGTTCCCTCTTGTTATGAACAACCTCTTTCAAGCACATGCCAATCTATCTACGAGTTGAAGGGATAGGAAATCCATCACATGGATGCCCAAGATTGCGGAATAAAGGGGGTGAATTTCAAAAATTTTTCTCTCCCTTCAACTGGGAATCGAATTCTCTATTTAGAAAATCATATTTTCAATGATCATTCTTGAACCATAAACTGAACCAGATCTGAACCAAAAGATGATAGGGAGAGATAATACCTAATACAAAAAAACAATATCTCTCAATGGAGGTGTTCACGCCCAAGGTAGGATCCAAAATCTGCTCCCACTGAAGATGGCGAGATGCAGGGTGGAGTAGAATCAGCAGTGTTCTTCCCAAGAACTTGATTCTTCCCAAGAATCACCTGGACGGCTTGTGAATACAACTCCTACCAATCTTTTCTCCAAAAGATTGAAATCAAGATCCAATCTTGATTTCTCCCAATGAATGGAGATCGAATTGCTATAGGCGACGGCTACAGGAAGGAGGCGGCTAGAGAGTATTTGCAGCGTGTAGAATTCTCTCTTCTGTGATCTCAGCTCTGAAGACAAGACTGTTGCTGGTGATTGTGTTGGATGTCTAAAGGTTGCCACCCCCTCTTCCTTTTATAGACTTAAAGGGATCAGCTCCTAATTCCATTAGGAGTTGCTAACCCAAATCATATCTGGATTAGAAGCCCCTTTAAGATAAGGGATAATCCTTATTTTATTTGCAGATTAGATCAGCCAGCTCCTAATCTAATTAGGAAGTTTCCAAATCTAAATCTTATTTAGATCTTGGACTCTCTGAGTGGATAGGGTGTGGGCCTAATCCTATCAGCTGATCTTATCTCAGAATTCGCCCCTTAAAGACTAATCAAATTAGCACAGTTCGAAATGGGCTTGAGGCCCATTTAGGGTTATGTATTCATTAGGCCTTCCAAACTGTTGCCTAGTTAGGCTTTCTTGTATGGCGTGGGACTCAAACATTGAACTACACATCAGCCACATGGGTTCAGCCCAGCCTTTGTTACAAGGCCTGGCCGAATACACTGTTATAGGCAGTGCACCCCCTGAAACCCATCAGATGGGCTCTATGGGCCCAACACTTACCCTAAGTGGTCCCTGGGCCAAGCCACCTTGTAACACCCAAGGACTGTGGGCAGATGCAAGATTAGCCCATCAGGTATTATCCTCAATGGCTTTACACTTAACCTCTCAGCCCATAATGATCATACACTGCCCAACAAGAGAGGACCTCTCCCTTGGCTGCAAGGAACAGTGTTGCACTCTCTCAAATATGGATCCCGAGAATTAAAACATATTTGCAAACATTTCGAAACCATAATATATATACTTTTATATCTCATATAAAATATATTTTGCAAAACAAATATCAACGATTGAAATCGGTTGCCGGCAGTCTTGGTTTCCATCAGTGAGAGTGCATCCCCGATCATTACCTTTGTCCAACAAAGGGGCTGATCATGTCACTATGATCACCCACTCAGATGAATTCTCAGACTGTCCCAACATACCCAGGTTTTGACCCCCGCTAAGGATCTCACTGATTGGTATATCAAAGATAGTCCAATCCGACACCTAGTGCAATATCATAATCGAGTCTAGGGGTCGGGTGTAACTTTCCAGTTTTGCCCATCAATCTCCAAGGTCCAGGGCAATACTGGAAATCTGGTCCAATTCAAAGATTCAATTGATCCCACACTGTGTGTGCCTAGGGTCTCACCCTGGTAACTGAGACAAGCCACCCCAACTGACTTGGTGGCACCATAGTGTTAGCCTTGTCAGGATAAGTCTCCCCAGACCGACCCACTGGCTGTGAACATTCTAAACTAACACGAGTCTCATTAAGTGTCCAGTTTAAGGGTATTACACAGAAACATACCAAGGGAACATGAATCAAATATGCACTTTTATTCATTTACAATAAATTCATAAAGTACATCATTTTGATTGAAGCTAAGGGCATACAAAACTGTCTAACATGAGTAACAACTTTTATATCTCTATCAAGAATTTAATTATTGTAGATGCATTAAGGATAAGAAAATCGAATCATATCAGTTCTTGTTGAATAAATGCCAAACGAATCATGTAAATTATCTCTAAGATACATTCAATTCATTTTCTTGATCAGTTAATCCAATTACGTAAACCCTTTCTCAAGCAATATAGGTAACCAAGAAACAAGAGCAGATCGGCCGAATTTACTCTTACTACTGAAAACCCTAATCAAGAAATCCCAATACTGAATAACTATCAATCAGATTAGCTTAAGAGATCAATCACAGATCTGAAATAACATCAATCATGGTTCTCATGGTAGAAAGAATGAAAGATTCAAACAAAAGAAAACCCTAGTTGAACCTAGGTTACCGAAATTGCTGAATTAAAGAAGAAGACAACCTAAAACTTCAGCATGAATTCTCGATCTCCTCTCCAATTATCCTTCGGCAACCTTGTGATCTTTCTCCCAGCACTTCTCCTTTGGTTCCTGTAACAAGAAATCGAACCCTAATTTTTTCTTTTTCTTTTATACTCTTTCTTGCAGCTTTAGAGTCCTACTCCCCTTCGAACTCTGCTAAAATTAGCTGCCTCCTGGAGCCTCCCAATAAGTTGCAGTTGTGCATCTATTCTCCTAGGCCGAAGTGCTCCTTTGCAACAATATCACCATGTCTTCATGTTCTATTAACACCAAACTATTCCAAACTCTTGTTTCCTGAACTTCAGCTCAATTAGGGCAAGAACCATTAAGATTTATCATAAAAACCATGTATGAGACAATAAAAACAATGTGTAGCATGCACACACATTTCAATTAGGGCAAGAACCATTAAGATTGTCGCCCATTGTATTCTAATGAAGCAATGATCTAACCATCAGTAGACTTAGCACTCAAGTAGTGGATCTCGACAAAATAGTTGTGAATTGAAAAAAGCCCTTTCGCTCCACTTCTGCCAGTCTTGTGGTCGCTCTACAACAAATGACATATAACTAGCTTAGTCTCAGGGAAGGGATTACTAGAATTGGCGCCAATATCATTGTCGTATCATGTGTCCAAAGATTCTCTCTAGTGGTGGTGGTGCGATGTTCGACTAAGAAAGAGAGGAGAGATACAAAGAGGGTGACAGAGAGAGAGAGAGAGAGATGACTAAGAAAGGAGAAAGACGATGAGGGTAGGAAGAATGTGAAGAGGAAGAGGCATGAGAAGAAAAAGTGAAAACCCCACCTTGTTCACACCTGTTCTATAGCGGTAGTCACTTGGTATTAGCTAAAAACCAATATTTCTTGTAGTGTGACTTTAACATGGAGTAGTATATTGCTACACTCTTCTCCCCCTGTCTTAGATTGTTCACATCATTCTTAAATTATAGGATCTTGCAACATTTAACTTTTGATAATATAATTCTATAACACTATTGTAAATCTACTTTGTTGAAGTCATCTAGAGGTAATACTGACTTATGTGAGGCTACATAGATTTGACTAACCATCCAATCACTGTGTGGTTCTCCCGCATCCACTTTTCATATGTAGGATCAGTCTCTACAGGTTTCTCCTTACTACCTGTGAGATACCCCAGTTTACCTCTACTGTAAACATAAATCTTTATAGACTATGCCCATGCTAGGTAATTTGTTCCATCCAATTTAATTGTAGTCACACCAGTCAAAAAGGAATATGTTAGACCAACCCTAGATACTAGAATCTGCTTTATCTCACTTCCAGATTTCTCCATTGACCAAACAAAATTTAAAAAATATGTTTTTAGTCTTTATGAACCCAATTGAGGTCAGTCTAGTATCCGAAGGTTAAAAATCTAGGGTTTCACTACACCCAATTGCTTGGAAGAAAGGAAGAAGAAGCAGTCACTCCTACCAGAGCTATCCAAACTTCTTCCAACCTCAATCACCCACTCTGATCAATCAAAAACTTATCTCTTCATACACTTCTTTAATCGAAGGGTATATGGGAAAAGAAAGAAAAAATAATAAAAAAAAAGGAGAAAGAACTGCTCTGACACTAATATGTGATTATGTCCTCTAAATCTGATATTAATTTCTGATTATAGCAATAAAAATGAAGAAAGAAAAGAGGAATACAACAGGAAAAAAAAGATTGAAAAGAAGAAAGAGAAAGGAGAAGAGAGTTCGATGATGTTCTCTCCTCACTAATCTTTTATTAATCTAACTTAATTAGGATTAATTACAAGTCTGCCCTTTAAGTGGGTGGTAGCTCATCAATAACTTAAAAGAAATTAAAGAGAGGTTAACAAGCCCATAAAGAAAAGGCCCATTAACAAATAAAGAATAAAAAGAACACTACTTAACAAAAAACAAGCACTATGGCCCATTCGGTTTAGTCCCTCTATAGTAATAATGATATAAATTATAATTTTATGACTAATTAAATTTAATAAATAATTAAAATTTTTAAATATTTGAAATATCAAAAAATTTAATAACTAAATCATATTTTAACTATTATTTAAAAAACAAAAAAAAATTAAATAACAAATTTATGTAATGACTTTAAAATTTTATCAAAAACACAAAAATAATTATAATATATTTTATAATAAGATTATAAAATATAAATAATCCAAAAAAAATTAAATATTACTGAAATCATGAAAAATATTTTAAATAATTTAGAGGTATTGAAGCTTCCAAATAAAAAAATGTGTAATAACTTTCAAAAAATATTTTTAATAGATATTATCATATTAATAAATAGAACAATAATTGCAATTATTAATATACTAATAATAAAAACATGATTTCACTTATATCAATTACTAATTAGAGAAAATAATTTTTAGAATAAAAACTAACATTTATTAATAATAGTTTAAAAATACTTATCCATATCTATTATATATTTATATATACTAAAATTAATATTTGTTGTATGTTTAGTAATTATTTATTGTATTTTGTGATAAATAAATTTTTCAATAATTATATACGAATTTATTTTCATTTTGTTATTCAACAATAAATTTTCAATAATTATTTGAGATTAAACTATTGTTATTTATTAGAGATTAGACTATTAATTTAGCTGAAATTAGTTGTCGTTATTTTCATATTGTTATACCTGCCTTTCTCTACATTCACCTAGAGGTGTAAATCGGGCCCTGTGGGCGGGCCATGATGTGTCGGCCTATGGCTTCTCTCCCCTAGGATACTTTGGGGGATCAGCCTAGCACGGCCCACGGCACAAGCCCATGAGCCCAAGCCCACATGGGCTTGTGCCATGCTACAAACCAAGCTAATCTGTGGGTTGAGCCTTGGGCCAAGCCGAGCTACAGACCTAACCAAGCCATGAGAGGTATATTTAAAAACTAAAAAATTTAAAGTAAATTAATGAAAATATTGATTATCAAAATTAACTTTGGTAATAAAAATATTGATATTTTCATTTTCATTGGTATTTAGAAATTGTTAAATATTAAATTGTAAAATTATTGGGGAGTTTTAACTATATTTATAATCTCCATAAATATTCAAAAAAATTAATATTTTTTAAAAATTATTAAGTTGGAAAATTTTAATAATTTCTATAATTCATTATTGATAATTTATATTGTTTTTTGGTAATTATTAAATTGGAAAATTATGTCCATAATTATTAGTAATTTACATTCAATGGGAAATTTTAATAATTTCCATAATTCATTATTGATAATTTATATTGGTTTTTGGTAATTATGAAATTGGAAATTTATTAGGGAAATTTAATATCCATAACTTATATTTGGTAATTCTTAATAATTTCAATAGTTATAGGTAATTTAAATTAGTTTTTGGTATTTATTGGGAAATTTTAATTTAGTCATTTCATAAATTATTTTTCATGTTTTTGTTAATGTAATTTAGTGAAAATTAATTTGCATCTTTTTATATTTTCAATCATTAATCATTTATAAATTCAGAAATTTTTTTCACTTTGGGAGTAGGGGTGTCCACAGTTCGGTTAACCAAACCATGGCCCCTTTTTGTAAACCGAACCAGCAGTACTTTGCCAAACTGAAACCAAACCAATACCACTAGTTAACCGGTCTGCCAGTTTTGATTTTTGACCGGTTTGGTTTTTTGGTATTTTATATTTATAATATATATTATATAAATATATGTATAATATTATATTATAAATAATAAATGATATATTATAAATATTTTAAAAATATATAATATATTTATAAATAGATCATTATAAATATAATATAAGTATATATTTATATATTAATGAATACATATTTATATAAAATACATAGAAAATATGTGACATATATTAAAAATATTTATAAAATATACATATAAATAAATATATATATATATATATATATATATATATATATATATATATATCGGTCAGTTCAGATAACCATCGGTTTTTTTATAGGTTAATCGAAAACCAAACTGGTCCTTCGGTTTTTGAAAAATTTTGAACTGAAACCGAACCGACCAGTTTGGTTAACCTCATTTTGCGGTTCAATTTTCTCAGTTTGGTTCGGTTTTTCAGTTTTTCAGTTTTTCATGGACAGCCCTAATTGATTCCATTAATGTAAATTTAATATTACTGATTACCCGTACTTAGTATGGGGTCATTTACTAGTTTGATTTGAAAGGAGAAGAGAGTGACTCCACTTTGGGAGATGATACATTGATACAAGTATTTTTATCCATGTCTACATTTTATAAGAACAACAAGTTACGATCAATTATGGTAAGGGAGATAGTAGAAACACTTTGCATTAAGGCTCAATTTGGAAGGAGTATAAAGAGTGAGAAATCTTGAATTTTTGTATTGTACATATTTATATTGTACTCTTTCCAAATTGAGGCTAAGGCTTAGTTTGGAAGGAATACAAATGCAAATATTTGTATTTATACTCCTTTCAAATTGAGCCTAATTTGTTATTGCATCTCTGTTGTCTGCTATGCAAATATTTGTCAGGTGCCCAATTGATCATAGGAGGATAGGTTTGAAGTTTTAGGTGTTTTAATCTTTACTAGTTAGGACTCATGCGATGCACAGATTTTATTAAGAAAATTTGAGAAAGGAGCTTTATGTTGGACTACAAATAAGTTGGATAAGATCAGATCCAATTCAAGTCCGATATACTAATCCGTTAAGAGGTAGATTTTGATATCCCTCCTAATCCTAACAAATCAGAAATTTAACGAATGGAATTTGGATATTGGCTGATTTGATCCATTGTGACCCGACCCGATCTGTTAATTATGAAATATTAAATATTATACATTTTATATTTTAATATATTATTATATTATATAAATAATATAATACATTATTTATATTACATAATATAAATATAATTCTAATCAAATCGGATTCGAATCAGATATTCGATATTCAAATTCAAATTGAATCATGCTCTTGAAAATCCGATGGGTCTTTATCAAATTCAGATTAGTTGGATTTTCTTATTGGATCGGATATGCCCTTACCTAATTCAATTTGATCCATTTGTAGCCCTAGCTTTATGACATGTCCAAGTAAACGGTACTCATCTAAGTCCAATTCAAGCATTGTTTTGGAATATGTCTAATTTATTTTATCGCAATTCAAGTTGCACTTTAGTGAGAGGCTAATTTCCTTCGCTCTTGAGAAATCTGCATTATTTTTTTTTTTGTATATTAATGTTAAATTTTTTGTTAATTTTTAAAATTTTATCATTTGTAATTACTTTTGTATAACTTTTATGTAAAAAAAATTTACCAAAACATTTTTTGGTTTGTAATTATTTCTAAATAAAGTTGGTTAAGGGTAATTTGGCATTTAAATAAAATGCATTACATCAACATTTTTTCTATTTTGAATGCTAGTTGAAGGATAATATTTGTACCTTTTTTCAAAACAATATGGGTGGTTTTCATTAAGGTCAAAACATATATAGGGAAAGTTCATAGGATTGTTAGAAAACCCAATGATTTTTCTAGATAAAATTTAAGCTGAATTTTAATTAATTAAACTATATTTAAGGTTAATAAGTTTTATTATTTTTTTCTTTTTATTAATAATTATATTAAATATGGAATTTAAGTTCATTAGTAAAAGTTAATTATAAAACTAATAATTGTTAGATAATTTTGTATTAGTTTTATATCAATTTTAAATGGATGTTAGTTTTTTATTTATTTTATTGCATTTGATTAATTAATTAATTTTTTATTATATTATTAAATATATTTTTATCAATAATAATTAATAATTAGGTATCTTATTTAAGTAATTTAATAAATTACTTTTACTATGGTTACTAAATTTGTATTATAATGAACTATAAATGGATTATAATTTTTATAATTTTATTTAATGTTTCCACCTCGTCCTTGACTTAGACGATTAAACCATTTGAACCATTGCTTGGCCTTATTTCCAATTATGGGCTTCCAAAAACCTACTATGTTGTCAAAGACCATGGATTTGGTTAAAACCTGTTTAACCTATGCGATTGAACCATTAACCCTTTTGATTTAGTCATTGGGCCATGGATTACAATTTACAATGTATTGAAATTTTTTTATACTTAACTTTGTGCTCAGGTGTCTTATTAGGGTGATTTTTTTATTTAATTGGGTAACTTTTCATGACCTTTGCGACCCCACAAAAAAAAAAAAAACTCATTTTGTGGTCACAAATTTCAATTTCAGGCTCTTTTATTTATAAAAATTAAAAACTAAAATAGAAAGTATAAATTAAACCTAAAATAATATATACACACAAAATCCAATTATATTCAATCATATTATACATATATAGATGGATTTCTACCAAAAAACATACATATATAGATGGATGATGTGTCATGGTTTGATTTGCTCAACTCAAACAGTTGAACAGTTAACTTGTGACCTAGAGGCAAAAACTATTCAACCTTCAAGTTGCTTTTTAAAGCATTGGTTTTATTTGTTGAGTGAATTAAATAATACTTATTCCAAAATATAAATTATTTAATTAGTTAACTTAAAAATGAATTACCTTTTAAATTGAAATAGATTACTTAGCCTAATAATATATCATTGAATATCTCCATTTTCAATATGTTATTTTTTATTGATATATATATATATATATATATATATATATATATATATATAGATACAAGATGGTCCACGTCACCATGTCTCTCCTTGCTCCAAACCCCCCTTCCTAATTTTCTGTTTTTTGATTTTTTGATTTTTTAATTGCATACAATTATCCATTAAACCAATAAGGAAATAACATATGCTTAAACTATTTCTAACAACCATAAAGAAAGAGTGGTTTTATTTTCTAATGTTTAGCCAAGTGGCACCACTTTCCCCCACTTTATACGAAATTGTCTCTAATACTTATTTATCTCCTAAGTATCTCTAACTCATATTTATCTTTTAAATTATCTATAATTTAGTAGAGAGATTTTCAACTAAACTATCTCTAATTCATATTTATCCTCTCCCCCACCTTTTATCTACATCTACCTAAATAATTTTTCAATTATAAAGTTCCAAAATTATTTAAATATTATAAAAAAATTATATACTAACCTTAAAATATTTATTCAAAACATAAAATTAATTATAATAGATTTAGTAATATTCATATTATTAATAATTCTACATTTTTACAAAATTCATCAATCTTAATGTCATTCAAATAATAAAATTTTAATATTAAAAAATAAAACATTATTTAAATATTTCAATAACTAAATATCATAAATAACAAGATAAATAATTATATAAGAAAATATTTAATATTATGTAATCATTTTAAAATAAATAAAATTCAAATAATGAAAATTTTTAAATATTTTACATATTATTTAAATATTTAAATAACGAAATATTTAACATAACTAAATTTTAAATAGTCAAAATAATGAAATTATGTAACAAATTTAAAAACATCTTTAAAAGTAGAAAAATAAGTATAATAGATTTCACAGTATTCATATTAATAATAATTTAATATTTTACAAAATTAATAACGAATTTTGTAATAATAGTACTAATTATAGTTTTATGGATTATTAAATTCAATAAATAATTAATATTTTAAAATTTTAAACAACAATACTATTTAAATAACTAAATAATATTATAAATAGCTAATTTCACTTATATCAATTAATAATTATAAAAAATAACTTTAAAAAAATTACTATTTATTAGTAATAATTTTACAATAATAGTGTATATTCATTATATATTTATTTATAGTAATTATATATTTTTTTTATAATTTATTGATTAATATTTATTAGATATTAAAATATTATTGGAGATTGCACAACTTATTGACTAATTTAATATATATTCGATATTTATTATATTTTTGTATTTTTATTAGATATCTATTGTATTTTCATTATACATTTTTTTCAACAATTGTGTATTTTTGTTATAAATTTTAAATGATTATTGGAGATTAAACTATTGTTACTTATTAGAGATCAAACTATAAATTTAGCTGAAATTAGGAATATTTAAGGATTGGTTCGGTTTAGTTGCGGGTTGTTTTGCCAACCAAATCGACTTGGTTAGGTCAGGAGTTTGTCACCCGAAACCAACTAACCATTAGTAAAAACCCACCAACTCGGGTTGTATCGGTTTGGGTCTATTTTTCGGTTTGGTTTGTTTGCTCAAAAAATTTAAACTTCAAATTTAAAATTAAATTTAATAAATTATTGTTAAAAATAAATTTATGATATAAAATATTTTAGATAAGAAATACGGGAATTTCTCACTTTACTATATTAAAAACATATTTAAAATACTATGGTTAGGTCAGTTCAATTTTGGTCGATTTACAAATGGCCAAACCAAAATTGGCCTAAGTTGGTCAAGTTGGAAACTTGCTAAACCAAAATTGATTGAAAATATTAGAAAATCGACCAACTTGAGTTGAGCTTGGTCGGATTGGTTACTAAAAAGTTAAAATATAAAACAATTATATAATCTTTAACAAAGTTTGTACATTCCACGGGTCCCCGCTAGTATATATTGACTTGGGAATGAGGAGGTATTGACTTATAAAAGTGTGAATGAGGAGGTATTGACTTTTGGAATATTTCTTTAGTGAAATACACCTCTTCTTGAATTTAGTTCATCTCCATTGAAAGGGCAAAAAATGTAATTAAAAGAATACCATTAAGTACATTAAATTACCTATCATTAAGTCTCACATTTAAGTCATTAAATAAATCACATTCTCTCTCATTGAATCCAACATTTATACTTTTGTTTATCATCATTAAATTCCACTAATAAATTCATACACAATAATTATTAATAGAATGAAATTTTTATATATTTTTAAAATAAACATAGAAATGAAATCATATTTTCCATCTAAGCGGTTGGTAAGTAGTTCAACCATTTGTGTCAAATGGTAATTTCATGATATCATAAATAAATAATACCAATTTAAAAATATAAAAAATATTTTTGTTTATTATCATTAAATTCTACTAACAAATCCCTACACAATAACTATTAATAGAATGAAATTTTATATTTTTAAAATAAACCTATAAATGAAATCATATTTTCCATATATGTCGTGGGTAGGTACTTCAACCATTTGGGTCAAATGGATAATTTCATGATGTCATAATAACTATGATAATAAACATAACTTTATTAATGATGGGCATCAAATAAATAACTTAAAACCAATGGGAAATTAAGCCATCTTCCTATCTAGGGGGTGGGTTGGTGGTTCAACCTTTCAAGTCAAATAGGTTAACCCATGATGTATAGTTAAAAATAATTTTCTTTTAAAATAGAATAGTATAAAAAATATGAAACAATTTTGGGCACATCTATAATATCATATACTAATAATATAAACAAAATAAGTATGACAAATAATAATTATTTTATCAATGATATAAATGAAATGCAAAATTTAAAACCAGGTTGAAAATGAAACCATTTTCATATCTAGAAGGTAGGTAGGTCAATGATCTAACATTCCGGGTCAAATGGGTCAATCTATGATGTCATAACTAAGTAACGGATATTAAATATATACATAAATACATACATACATATATAAACTCAAAGAAAAATATAAGCTTTGTATTACAATTCTATTGTTATATATTCACCATATTAAACAAAAATAAATGTGAAAATAATAATTACTTTTATCTATGATGAAAATAGAATACATGGTTTAAAATCAACCTAAAAAGTAAGGTGGTTTTCCATCCAAGTGATGGGTTAGTGGTTAAACTATCCATGCCAAATGAATGTTATTATTAAATAATAAAATATATAAAATTCTAGAAAACGTAGAAATTTGTTGACAATTTTGGGTATATTCTATAATATTATATATTCATCATATAAAAAATGTGATTAATGAGAATTATTTCCATTAATTATAGAAATGGGATAAAAAATAGGATAAAAAATAAAAAAAATATTGATGTTTAAGACATGACCTGACTAACCATGTCAAATGATTCAATAATTTAATTAGCTATGTCATCGTAGGCAAGTGGTTTGGTAGGGATGCAAACAAATCAGATCAGATTTGAATTAGGGTAATTCAAATATGATCTAATCCAAAGATTCAACTAGATATCAAAACTATTGATTTGAATCCGAATCCGGTCAAGATGTCAGATATTCGAATTTGATACGATTCGATTTAATTTTTTTAAAAAAGAAATAAATTATTAAAAGAAAAAGAAAAATATATCAATTGAAATAAAAAAAACAAAAAATATAAGTATTTTTTCAACTGTTTTCATCATATAAAAAGTTTTCAAAAATGCAATATAAATAACATATTTATAAATAAATAATAAATAGCATATATACTATATATAAATAATATATATATATATATATAAATAATTGATTTGACCACAATATTAAAAACCAATGTTCAAACAATATATTGGAATTTCATTTCCTCTTGGTAACTAAATAATTTTTATTATCTCATAAATTAAATAAATAAATAATAAAAATATAGAATTTTTTTTTTAAATTTTATAAAAAATTTAAACATACATTAATATTATATATTCTTCATATTACAAAAAATATGTTTGAAAAATGAGAATTATTGTTAGTAAAGATAGAAATGACTAAAATACAAAGAAAAATATGAATTGATGTCTTAATCAACTAGTAAGGTCCTTTGATTATTGATTATTATCATCACCATCATTTGGTATTGCCACATGCAAAAATAAGAATTAATTTTATTGATGACAAAAATGTAATAAATGGTTTAAAATCAACCGAAAAAGAAAAAAATAGTTTTTCCATCCAAGTAGTGGGTTAGTGGTTCAACTATTAATGTCAAATAGATCAATACATGATGCTATTATTAAATAATAAAATACATAAAATTCTAGAAAATGTGGAAATTTGTAGATAATTTTAGATACAATATATAATATTATATATTCATCATATAAAAAAGTGTGATTAATAAGAATTATTTTCATTAATGATAGAAATAGGACAAAAATAAAGAGCATTAATATCTTACACACGACCCCACTAACCATGTCAAATGGTTTAATGATTTAATTAGCTAGGTCATTGTAGGCAAGTGGTTTGGTAGGGATGCAAATAGATTGGATCGGATTTGAATCAATGTATATATGAATTCAATTCGATCCAAAGATCTAATTGAATCTCATAAATATTGATTCAAATTTGAATCTGATCAATATGTTGGATATCTGAGTCTGATACAACCCAATTTAATTTAAAAAATAATAAATTATTAAAAGGAAAAGAAAATATAATAATTGAAACAAAGAAAAACAAAAATATAAGTATTTTTTCAACTATTTTAATCATATAAGAAGTTTACAAAAATGCAATATAAATAACATATATATATATATATATATATATATATATAATTGATTTTACCACAATATTAAAAACCAATTTATTGGAATTGCATTTCCTCTTGGTGAATATGTAATTTTTATTATCTCATACATTAAATAATAAAAAATAAAAATATAGAATTTTTTATAAATTTTATAGAAAAATTTGAACATGCATTAATATTATATATTCTTCATATTAAACAAAAATATGTTTGAAAAATAAGAATTATTGTTAGTAAAGATAGAAATGGCTAAAATATAAAGAAAAAAATGAATTAATGTCTTAATCATAGTCCATTTTACTGGTTAAATAGGTTAATGGTTCAACCAATAAGGTCATTTGGTTGCTAACTATCATCATCATCATCATTTGATATTGCCACGTGCAACACACGTACACTTTTACTAGTAATTATATATAGATAGGTAGATAGATAGATATAGTTAAATTGCAATAGATATTGAATTTTAGGCAATTTAATAGAAAAGAGAAAAGAATTAATGGCATGAGTTATTGAATAAGTGAGTTAATGACATTAATAATGAGAATATATAATTAAATGAGTTAATAGTGAGTTAATGAGAGGAGCTAAAAGTTTTAGAACTTAGTAGCCACTTTGGGTTATTTTGTTTAATTTTAAAATAAAAAATTCAAATAAATTAAAAATAAGATAAATGCTTCTAAAAACAACCAGAGATGTAGTTTTAATATATGCACAATAAGAGATGTAGTTTTAATATATGCACAATAAGAGATGTAGTTTTCTGTATTTCATGTCTATTTTATTGACAAATCACTCACATAATGTAATAACGTGAGGACGACACCAAATCTCCTACACACAAGGGCTCTACCCACACAGTACTGAAACCACGTCTCTGCCCCACAATGCATATAAAAGCGTGAGATATTTCTCATGTGTGGCTGTTATATATCGTGTGGGTAGAATAAGTTGTCTGTAGGACTTAGGAGATCCGCACTTTTAAAAGAATTCAAACATTACGAATTAGTAACGAAAACTAACGGAGGGTCCCACGTCATCGGTTGTCAGAGTCGGTTTAGAAAATCTAGGGTATATCTATGTCATTCAGATATCTCAAAGGAGGTTTCAGCAATTTTCCAAAATTTTAATATACGATAATATAATAATATTAAATAAAATTATAACAAATAAAAAACAAAATCAAGGGCTTCTTACCATCGTTCCCCATCCCTCTTGGTCTCTTCTTTCCTGCATTAAACCCTCTCGAATCCCCATTTTTTTTCCCGGTTGATTCGTCTGCCCTAAATCCCTAATATAAGAAACTATTGCAACTTCCCCTTAACCGGTTTCGTTCGATCCACTGCGTGTGGACTGCGTAAGCAGGTACAAGTCTATATTGATTGAAATATAATAATTTCATGTAGGATGATTTAATTAGCGTTGGATTTAAGCACGCGTTAACCGATCGAAGCAAGGAAACTTGGAATGCTTATAAATATCAGAAGATTCAGTTCTTATCGTATCGTTTTACTTTCTCTGATTCATGCTCTCTCTCTCTCGCTGTGTCTTCGAATTGCAGAAACTAAGTCGGTTTGGATTGAAGAACGCGAAGCAAAATGTTTGGTTCGAGTAACCGTAAGTCTTTATTTATTGCATTTCGGTTCATTTTGTTGTCGGGTTCATCCTGTGAGTCTATTTGAAAATTTGCTTGAATTCTTTTAAGATTTTGCGCTCTCTCTTTCTCTCTCTCACTCTCTCTCTCCCTCTGTATATAGTTTAGTAAGTAATATCTAACAGCTTTTAGTGTTTCTTCTGATTTCTTGTTCTTATATTGGCTGCATTTATTACTTGATACAAGGTCTCACATTGTGAATTTCTTCCTCTCCACCAATCCTTTTTTTGGTTTCCGATATTGTTTTTAGGTTAATCTCTGGAATTTGGGTTATAATTATGAGTTTCGATGTTGCAAGGTATCAAATTATCTATTTGAACAAATCTTTCGCCACCCTTTTTGGCAATTCAGATTTTGGATGCGTTCCGAATCTTGTTGTATGCATTAGTTCACTTTTAAGTTTTAACCAACTATCGAGTGGGTATCTTCGAGCAAAAGAACTGTCAAAAGGATGTTTCTATGATTCTACATAGATATGGTTGCAACTTGTTTACCTTTCTTTTGGTGTGTTATTTCTCATGGTTTTTTGCTCTTGGAGAATTTTCTTTCTCTAGTTGTTTTCTGGATTTTGTTACTATAACTGATAAATGTTCATTCGTTATCTTGCTACAGCTTTTGGGCAGTCTTCCAGTAGTCCGTTTGGATCCCAATCAATTTTTGGGCAGACCAGCAATTCTAGCACCAATCCTTTTGCTCCCAAACCCTTTGGTAGTACCACACCATTTGGTTCACAGACAGGGAGTTCCATATTTGGTGGCACATCAACTGGTGTATTTGGAGCTACTCAATCTTCTTCACCTCTAACTTCCACACCAACATTTGGTGCTTCGTCGTCTCCAGCTTTTGGAAGTTCAACGCCTACATTTGGTGCTTCATCTTCATTTGGTGGTAAGTATGATATGAAGATACTACCTATAACCTACTTAGGTGCATCCTAAAGAAAAAGTATGATTTGTGACATATGGTTGAACTTTCATATTCTATATTATTTCTTTTGATAATAAGTAACCCTTTTTAACCTGTAATTTGTATTGGTGTTCTGATTCTACTCTGTCCTGCAGTGTACTAATGAATGGCCTGATAATTTGGACATTGTGATATTGATTTTTATTATTCTCAGTACATAAAACATAATTTTAACCTCCAATCCTTATTGTATGAAGCCCCCGAAGTCCTATGTTGCATGGACTCTCCTAAATGTTTGAAATGTCTGTATCAGACATGCTAGCTATGGACTCAATATAAATGAACAGCTATGTACAAAATGACTGCCATTTTTCCTACAAATGTTATATCTTTTGAAAAAAGATAATGAATTTCATTGAAGAGAAAAGTACATAAAATGATGTACAGAGAAGAGCAAAAGGCCAGCCAAAAAACTGCACTAGCAGGGAGCTTGCACTATAAAGACAATCCAAAGCACCAGATTTCGCTAGGCCATCTGTAATTGTGTTTTGTTCCCTAGGAATCCAAAACTGATTTACAACCGTAGAATTCAAGATACCTCTGGTTTCATCCAGGTAGAGAGCTAGTCTCCAAGGGCCCCTGTCCTTTTTTTCTAGCCACTTGATGGTGTTAGCAGAATCTCATCTATTAGTTAGGTGCAGAATACCCAAGTCTCTAGCTATATGAAGGTCAGTGAAAGCAGATAAAAGTTCTGCCTTTCTGGAGTTAGGTAAGAAAGATAATCTTTAGACCTTTTTCTATAGGTTTATAATGTTAAGAATTCAACAAAATACAGATCACTTTAATAGTTTATACTTTTCTTTAGAGTTTAGACATGTTCATGAGTCCTTGTCTCTTCATCTTGCCAAGACTGCCAAAAACTTACATTTTTTAACCAAAATTTACTTGGTTAAGTTCAATGGCCTCTGATTTACTGTAGACTTGGTCAGAAGTGCCTGATATGATGCAATGCCACTTTTACCTTTCAACTTATCTAATACAACTAATATTACCTATTGAAAAGGTCAACTTTGCCTCCCTGTAGGATATTCTTTTTGCAATTCTCTTGTGCTTGCATGGTTGATCACTATGTTGTACATTTCTTTATAATCTTAGGTCATAAATGAACCTTCACTTATAAAAAAAGATCAACTATGCATTCCTGTAGAATATTACCTATTGAAAAGATATACTCCGCCTCCCTGTAGGATATTCTGTTTGCAATTCCCTTTTACTTGGGTGGTTGATCACTAGGTTGTACATTTCTCTATCATCTTATTTCATAAAGTCAACCTTCACTTATCGAAAAGATCAACTCTGCATCCCTGTAGAATATTATGTTTTCAATGCCTTTGTAGTTGGATGGTTGACTACTGAGTTGTACATTTCTCCGTTGTCTTCTGCATATTTTCTTCATTTTTTTTTTGAGAAATACATGTAACATCAAGATATTTTATACATTAATATGTATGGCAAAATGTACAAATTGAGGACAAGACATCCTCCATTAGAATGTGTGCATTTTATATTTGGACACCAAGAAGGCAGCAAACAGTACTATCAATACAAACTATATCTTCATGTTTGACTTTAAAATCCATCCTATTAATAGCACTTTTTGATCCTGAGACAATAGCAGGCCATGCTGGCAAAACTTGAGACAATGTGGAGTTCTCCAAAAGGAAGAAACCACATATCATCATTAATTATATTCATTCATTTCATTTGTCATTTGAACTTCTATCAATTATTTATTAGTTTGGTTTTGTTTTTCTGACAACATCTATTTCTATTCGTTTTTATCAGATTAGAACCTCTTTACCTTCATTCACCAAATGAAGGAACTATTTGTTGCCATTTTGTGTATTTGTTATACATTTATGTACTTTGTTTGTTTTTCTTGACTGGCAATTCTTTTACTTGTTCCTTCTTCTATAGGGTCTTCTATATTTGGGCAGAAGCCTGCATTTGGAGGATTTGGGTCAACTCCTACTCAATCAAGTCCATTTGGAAGTACATTTCAACAAACACAACCAGCTTTTGGGAGCAGTTTATTTGGTTCCTCTTCACCTTTTGGTGCATCAAGTCAACCTGCCTTTGGTGCTACAAGCAACCCTGCCTTTGGTGCTACAAGCAGCCCTGCCTTTGGTGCCACAAGTACCCCAGCTTTTGGAAGTACAACAACTACAACATTTGGTGTATCTAGTGCACCAACATTTGGTTCTGGTGGAGCATTTGGGACTTCTAGCACCCCTGCATTTGGTGCTTCAAGTTCTCCTGCTTTTGGTGCATCAAGTACTGCTTCCTTTAGTTTTGGTTCAAGTCCAGCCTTTGGCCAATCAGCTTCTGCTTTTGGTAGCAGTCCATTTGGGACGACTGCATCTCCTTTTGGAGCTCAGAGTTCTCCTTTTGGTTAGTGCTTTTCCTGTATTGGTTGTTTAACACTTTGGAATGTCAAGGTTGATTTACATACTATTTCAGAGTATTAGGGACTTCAGGGAAAACTTTTTAGTGGTTCATGCATTATGTCTTGATCTTTGTTCCATAAATACCTGGGCTTTGATTTATTGAAACTTACATGCAGGAGCCCAGACAACGACACCAACATTTGGAGGCACCACATTTGGACAATCAGCTTTTGGAGCTCAACGTGGGGGAAGTAGAGCTACACCTTACACCCCGACAGCTGAGGTGGATGGCGGCACCGGTACTCAGCCTGCTGGAAAGCTGGAGTCAATATCTGCTATGCCTTCCTACAAGGATAAAAGCCATGAAGAATTGAGGTGGGAGGATTATCAGTTGGGGGATAAAGGTATGCTTTATCTACAGTCATAGAATTACCTTGAGATGTTCTATCTTTGCTCTCATTAAGTGCATTTTACTAATTCTGTATACTTCTGCACAAATATGTGATATTTCAGGTGGTCCAAATCCTGCTACTCAGCCTACCAGTGCAATTGGTTTTGGTTCCCCTACTTCGCAGCCAAGTCCTTTTGGTGCTTCACCCACATTTGGACAGTCTTCTTCAAATCCTTTTTCCACCTCAACATCTTCTAACCCATTTGCTCCAAAAACAGGTTTTGGTACCTCATCTACTCCAGCATTCAGCTCTTCACCCTTTGGCTCATCATCAACAGTAAACCCATTTGGGACAACTTCATCATCTACACCATCTTTATTTGGAGCACCCTCAACCCCTACATTTGGAACTAGTTCATCCCCATCACTATTTGGTTCATCAACAACATCTGCATTTGGGTCATCACCCTCAATTTTTGGGTCTGCTTCTGTTCCAGGAACAACTTCAACATTTGGTTCTGGCTTGACTTTTGGTAATACCCAGCCATTTTCATTGCTCCAGTCTACCACGCCTCCAATTGGGCAGACAAGTTCTACATTTGGACAGACTACTTCTACTTTTGGACAGAGTACAACTCCTTCCTTCAGTCAGCCAAGCATATTCAGCACACCATCAACTGGTTTTGGAGGGAGCTTGTTCTCAAGCACCCCATCAATGCCTTCTACAAGCACTCCATTGGGTTTTGGTCAAACAACTGTAAGTCCTTTATGCAATATGTTTATCAATAACATCTTCTAAATTTCCTACTCTGCTTGATACTGCATATGAGAAAGGGGCTGAGATGGTGAGGTTGGGAAACCTCTACTTGCACCTGACCTGATAATTGAGTTCGAGTATGCTGTATCATTCACCATATTGAATTTGCTATGTAGGCAGGGGGCTTGTGCACCCTGAAGAGGGTTACTGTTGACGCACAGGGTGTGGTTGTTGAAGGTGTTTCAGTAATTGCATATTTCAAAATTCAGGCACCTCTGTGTAATAATGTCATCCCCTGTCAGGGTACATGGTACATTCTGGTTGCTGTTTAGCAAATTTTCCATTTGGTACACGTACAGTTATCAGAAACTTTGTTAATGAGGGTCGGTATTATCTCCTGGCTACAGAATAATCACTGATTTATTTGTTTTTTATTCTATTTTGCCTTCTTTTTTTTCTTGCTTTATTTATTCATTTTTTGTTTGCGGGATGTGGTAAAGTCCCAGTTGGACTGGGTGTGGGCTGTGTGGCTGGATTGGCTGACTTGAGGGTGAGCTAGTTTCTGATTCAGTTCATGTTGAAGGATTATTTTTTTAAACCTTTTAAATTTACTATTGGTTGAAGGAGGGATTTGAATGTTAAATGGTTATATTAGCCCCAAACCTGGGAAAAAATTAGTAACCAAAAAAAGGAAAAAAAGAAACTTCTGGAAAAATGTAGGTTCAAACAAGTTGATATTTCAGCTCAAAGGATCGGCTCTTCTAGTATGAGCAAACATATGATAAGCATGGATGTTTTCCTGGCATTATTCATGGCTGCTCAGGATAGGGAGGTGTTGATTAGAGATTGCTATTCTCTCTAATGATGCCGTCAATTGGTTCCCAACTTTTAGAAGGAATTTGAATGATTGGGAGATGGATCAATTGATGGAAATGCTTTGGCTGCTCCAGCTTCATTCTCCTCAATTGGGTTCACAGGACTCTAGAAGGTGGAATGGTGAGAACAGTTGGGGAGTTCCCTAATGACTTTCCTGCAATCAGGATTTGGCACAACAGTGCTCCCTCAGAGGTTAAATTCTTTGTTTTGACAGCTGCCTTGAGGAAAGGCTACTTAATGATAATCTTCTAAATAGGAGGATGGTTCTGGATCAGATTGGTTGTCTTTTTTGTTCTGCTGAGTTGGAACTTGGAAACAACCAATCATATCTTCTTATACTGCCTGTTTGTAAATAAGGTGTGGAGTGTGGTTCTTGAATCATTTGGTTGGACTGGTTGCTTTCCATCCTCTATCCTCTCCCGAGTTGGCATTTGAAAGGTTTGAGAAAAAGAGGAAAGTCCTTTGGGGTTTAAATTCCAATTGCTGTTCTTTTGGGGTATTTGGAGAGGAAGGAATTCCCAAATCTTAAAGAGCTTAAGCTCAGATGATCAGGTCCTGCTGTGCAATATCAAAGGAGTGCTTTGCTCTTGGATGTCATCTCATAAGTTCAAAGGGCTGGGTTACCGCAGGTTTTTTGATAAGGACATTTTGTTTCGTTGTTAATATATTGCTATCAAGCTGTATGGTCATGCTATCATATGGATGTATATGGTCTATTCTTTTTTGACATTAATACAATACCTTTCTCACCAAAAAAAGAAACATATGATAAGCATAACCCAACTAATAATGCCACAAGACTGTCTATCAATGACATGACCAAAATCATTTTGCAATCTCTTTGATGATTATTCTTATATTCCAACAATTTTCTTGTCACAGTCTACACTTTATTTAATCTCAGTTAGGTTTCTTCATTATTATAATCTGATTAAAGGTTACCTTTTTTGCTTATTATGCATTCAGTAAATTTGGTTTTGTTTTATATTCTCTTTATTTGCAGCCTCTTCTTTCTACTCCTTTTCAGTCAGCACAACCTGCCCAGACAACAGGGGCATTTTCCTTTGGAAGCTTTGGGCAGACACAAACAGGTATTTTAAGATAATATAGCTTCTCCATCTTCCATATTAATTTATTTTTAGCTTACAGTTCCAATTCTTTCTATTTCAGCAGCTTCAAGTGGCTTTGGTGGTGCATCAAGCATTTTTGGTCAGGGTACCTTTGGGCAATCGTATGTTCTTTGTTTTTTCTACTCTCTTGACCAGTATCTAATTTTTAGCCACCCAAAAAGTTACATTAGTTTAGGTGGTTAGAATCACCAAATTGATCAGTTTCACCATAAGATATGATCTTTTAGTTTGATCTAGTTGAATTATGGGTGGCCTACAATGCAACTTGTGTAGTAGGATTGTTGATTGTGGGATGTGTGGAATCCTTAGTTCCTAACTGAAGGATATTTGTATATATTTTTAATTT
Source organism: Nelumbo lutea (assembly GCF_056320005.1). Lineage (NCBI taxonomy): Eukaryota > Viridiplantae > Streptophyta > Magnoliopsida > Proteales > Nelumbonaceae > Nelumbo > Nelumbo lutea. The sequence continues at coordinate 66,075,171 of NC_142687.1, read as the reverse complement.
CCATATGGGGTTTGGCTACACTGTTTGGAGAATGGCAAAAAACAAGTCCATGATTACCCCCAGCACTTTTACCCAAAAAAAAAAAAGATTACCCCAGCATAAACTTTCCCTATTCATCCCTTGCCTTGCTAGTGAACTGCTACGCTGTTTGCTTGCTCTGTGTGTCCACAAGCATGCCACTCCTACTTCCCTAGCTATCTGTGTAGTGTGTCTCAAAGTATACCTTGTGCTGCTACATTGTTTTTAAGCCACCCTATCGCTGCATCTCTATATTTTCAGGTTTAGCATTTTACAAATTTTTAACTCTTGAAGCACAGCTTGCAATTCATCTCTTTCAATCTCATTACTGCAACCCATAGCAATCCATGTCCTTTTTGGTTTGTACCTTTCTTCTAGATCCTTTAACTTGCAATACGTTAGTTCTTCTTACTGGTGTTATAGATTGTCAGCATGCCTTTTGTTGGGTTGAATTGTATTTATGTATCTCTATGGTGTTAGTGGTACATGGAAAGTTGTTTCCTTTGGTATTTCTAATCCATTGAGATCATATCTGAAGGGAAAAGTGTAAAACACTTAAACGTGCTTACAATATGGAGAAACTAGAAAGGTGGGGGTTAGAAATGAAGCCATAGTTCCTAGGAGTAACTTCAATAGGTGATAAAATGAGAGAAAGTAGGCCGAGATAATTTTGTCACATGCATAGATGATCTGTTAGAATAGTGATCTGTTAAAATTGAAGGGGCTAGAAGAGCTAGACAACTAGGGGCAGACCGAAAAGGACTTGGGTGGAAGTAATAAGAAATGATTTAAGTGCTAATAATTTAATGATGGATATGGCATTGAACAGAACGGAATAGCAAAACAGTATTCATGTAGTTGACCCCATATAGTTGGGAGAAGGCTTAGATGATGATGACTCAAGTGTGCTTACAATAGAACCTACTATTTTTCTTTCTTTTTTCTGTATTATGTTGCATGGTTTGGTTCTCATGTCTTTTTGATTGAATGATTCAAATTGGCTCATATTTATATCTTTAACAGGTCTGCAACTCAGAGCACTGCTGCTGTGCAACCAGCACCTGTTTCCAATCCGTTTGGAACTCTACCTGCAATGCCTCAAATATCTATTGGTCGCTCTGGCTCTGCACCCTCAATTCAATATGGGATTTCGAGTATTCCGGTATAGCTTGCCTACAATATAATTTGGTCTTTATGTAATAGGAGCTTGATTGATCCTATAGAATATTATATTGGGGAATGTACTTTTGTTTCACTAGTGCATGATGTGCTATATTTGCCTTTTTTTATAAATAAAATAAGAAGCATTCTGTTAAAGATCAAATAAGAACCATCAAAGGATTCAACATAAAATGTCCATAAAGAAGTGTGAGCTTGCAGCCTCAAAAACAAATAAAGATTACAATTGAGCCCAGGGTTACCAAGGCTGCTACCATCAAAACTTAGCTTGATAAAGCTTTCTTCAGGGGGCTTCCAAGCTACTATGGGCTCTTCCTTGACCAAAGAAGATTTAGCAATCAATTCCCAGTTTCTCCAAAGGTCAACAAAGGAGAATTGTGAGAAAATACCCAAAGCTTTAGACCAATTGATAGCCCTGTTCAAAATGCAAACCCAAACAGTAGCCTCATCCCTTTCTTTATCATTAAAGATCCTAGAATTTCTTTCCTCCTAAAATATCCATACCAAAGCAGCCCTAGCACATCCCCACAACACTCTCCCCCACCTGAAGTTACTTGGGTCGAAGAGTCCACCAATCTGCAGAGGCACTGCCCACCTGCATCCAGAAAGATAAAAAATCTTTTACTAGAGGCCTACAACAAAAGGGCAGGAGATTAGTAGATGGTTAAAGCCTTTTCCATTAGCTTTGCAAAGGAAACACCAGCTTGGTGACATACTAATGAGGAATGTTCTTATTAGCTGCTATTTAGTAGATCCACTGCACAAGTTTTCTTTCCTCTTTCTTGATGAGTTATTAAAAAGTTTTGTTAACAAACTTAGAAGGATGTACAGAAAAAGTAAAATGTAGATCTGGTGCATAAGCTCTATGCCCATGTGCCATATTCATGTAGTGTTTCCTTGCTTAATTCATTTGACTTGACATTATTCCCAAACAGGTTGCTGATAAACCTACTCCAGTTAGAGTTTCCTCATTATTAACTTCTCGACACTTGTCCCAAAGAAGGATTCGGTTGCCAGCAAGGAAGTATCATCCAAAAAGTGATGGTCCAAAGGTAAAAACTTGGTTGGGGAAGCTTGGTAGAAGATTTTTGTGATATTATTTTGATAATGTAGCTCATCGGATTCATCCTCAACTTGGGTTTATTGTTTTTTAGGATCCTGTTCCAAGTATGGAAGATATTACTGCAAAAAATAAAAATAAAAACTCTAATTGCTCTCCTTATGCAGGTACCATTTTTTGGTGATGATGAAGAGGTGCCTGGCACACCAAAGGCGGATGCTCTTTTTATCCCAAGAGAAAATCCAAGAGCACTAGTTATTCGGCCCACAGACCAGTGGCCCTCAAGAACCAGTATAGAGAAATTGTCTTTACTCAAGGAGGCAAATGACTCTTTCCATGAGGAAAATGGTAATCTTTTCTCTTTTTGGTCCCTGCACCCAACTAGATATACATGATGCAGTATTGATCATGAATGAGAAGTGCACACACATATGATTTGAGCATATCAGTGTTTCCACGGCCTTCTTGGTCTCACATAATCCCATTAAGACATGTAATAGGAACATAGGTAAACTCTCCATTTGTATCCAGGAACAATTCATCAAACTTACCAATAAAGAAATCCATAAAACTTGAATATTGTTTTCTACAATGAGAACCCAATATTTGAAAAGCAGAAAGAAAACACCATTAGAAAGCCAAGCCTGCAGTTGCTGTAGGCCAGTTTACATTCTTAATAGGCTACTTTGGCTTTATACAACCAAAAGAATAACGCATGACATCAAATTGTGCTTAGTAATAGCAATTTTTTTGGTTATCCAAGTAAGAAGTATAAGCAAAGACCAATTAGACTGCAGGAAAGCTGCTGAAATTTTCTTTGGAAAGAGGAAGAAAATTTATCTTCTCTTAAGTGAAAACATGCATTCAACAAAAGAAAAAAGCAATAGACCTTTTGGGCATGGTTGTAATTTAAAGACCCGAACTCTGGGGCATTTACTGTTCTCTGGTTGTTGTTACAAGGGTAGCTGAGGCTGCTCACTATTGTAAATTCTTTTTTATATCAATAAAAGCTTCTTCTGTTTTACTGATCAAAAAAAAAAAAAAAAAAGAAAAGAAAAGAAAAGAGAAGACAAAAAGCAATTATGAATTGATGATAAAATAATTTGTAAGCCCAATTGAAAAGGCACTAATATCTGATAGATTACAGCAAAGTAAGTGGTCTTGACAAAACAGCAAATCTATTTCAAGAGTAAGGTAACTGATTAAGAAAGATAATCATTATATGTAAAATGGTTCTATACAAAGCTAAATATCCTGGAAGCACCTGTTCCAATCACCAAGGTGCAGAATAAAAGATGCTAACCATAATTAAATGTCTAGACAACTGGCCCTTATAAGCTGAGCTACCATGGCCATCTTTAACTATGACCACTTCATCCTTTCCGGTTTCCCTTGTCACTTCCATCATCTTTTTGTTATCTATCTAAACCATCACCAGTCCAATGTGAAACAAGGGTATCCAAGTAACTGCTTAGACATGAAGAATACTGATTTTTCTTTTTACTAGAGGTCAAATTAAATCAACTGCTCAGCATGTATGAAGCAGTGGTAGCATAATTATTATAAGCAAAATGGCAAAAGAAGAATAAGAGGTAAGGTCGAAATTAGGTAAAGTTTTAATGTTGGGTTGGTAAATCTATATCTATACTACTATTAAAAGTGGGAATGAGGTCTAATTTTGGAAAATTTCTCAACTGAAGTACTCCTGTTGTTGAATTTACTCTCTTTATTATAAGGACAAAAATGTAATTTGATATACTATTTATATTAAATTCATTCCATTTCCTCTTATTAAGTTTTATATTTAATGCATTAACTCCCATCCCCTCTCATTCAATCCTACATTTACTGTATATTAAATAAATAAGTTTTGTGGACTTTTCTTGACTAAAATACCCCTACTTTTGAATTTGGTCTTTCTAACTGTGAGGGCATACATTGTAATTTAAACTATTACTTTTCACTCATTCAATTCTCTCTCATTAAGTTGTTATCTCCTATTCTCCCTCCTTAGATCCCTTTTGAAGTATTTTTGATTTTTACCAAAAAATTCTACTAGTTAAATCTATGGGCAATAATTTTAACAATACAAAACCTGTGTTTAAACCCAATTTGAAAACTAAACTGTCCTGTCCATGTGCAGTATACATAGTTGAACTATCTAGGTCAAATGGGTCAACTGATAGTTTCATAGTTAAATAATAAAGATTTAAAAATAAAAGAATACAAAACTTAAATAATAAAGATCTAAAATTATATATTTATCATGTTAAACAAAGTTAGGTATGATAAACAACAAGTATTTTTATTAATGATGGAAATGAAATACAAAACTTAAATCTTTTTATTTTGAAAATGAGATGAAACTCATGCTGAAATAAAACTATTTTCATATTCAACTGGTGGGTCAATGGTTCAAACTTTTATGTCAAATTGGTTGACCCACATTGTGATAATAAAATAACAAAAATTTTAAAAAAGATAAGAGGCAAAAAATATTAAAAATACAAGATTCATAGAAAACATTTAGGTGCATCTCTAATATTATGTATTTCATCATATTAAACAAAAATAAGTGTGATAAATCAGAGTTATTTTCGTTAATGATTGAAATAAAATAAAAATTTAAACTAACTCGAAGAAAGTTTCCATTTAATTGGTGGTTAGTGACCCATATAGATGTAAACTGCACAGGCTCAATCTGGGCTACCAATCCAGAATGCAGTTTTAGATGAACTGGCTTGGCTTTTTGGATCTGGGCTGAGTTTGGGCTCTTTTATTTTTTGAGCTGCTACCAGGCCTAGCCTTAGGTATCTCACTATCTTGAGTATGGCCTGATTATATACATACTTGCATACATGTATATGTGGACAAATATTTTTATATATGTATACATATACACATAATTTTGTGTCAAATTTTACCATAGGGATGATTGACCAATCCAAGCCCAAACCTAATCCATGGGCAGATCAAGCTTGAACTTGGGCTTGAGCCTTAGTCCCAAAGCATAGGGTTGGGCCTAGGTTGAGCACAAACTCAGCCTAACCTGCATAACATTGACCCTAACAGTCCAATTATTTGTGTAAAATGGGTCAACCAATAATGTCATAATTAAATAAAAAATAAAAAATAGAAGTAGAGAGAATTACAGAAATATAAGTGTAGAAAATTTATAGAAAATTTTAACATATCTAAAATACTATAAATTTGTCATATTAAACAAAGATAAGTGTGAATGTGTGATAAACAAGAATAGTTTAAAATTAATTATGGAAATAGCATAGAAAATTTAAAATTTCCCAAAAATGAGATTGTTTTCTCTTTCAAGTCAAATAGGTCAAAACATGATGTCAATTATTATTATATTATAAAAACTCAAAAAGTAGATGGAAATAACAAATTATAGAAAATAAGGAAATTTGTCAAAAAAATTGTGCAAACCTCTAATATTATATGTTTATCATAATATATTAAACAAAAGGGAAATTGCCTAAAACTCACCATGAGTTTTTAACTTTTCCCTTAAACTCACCACAACTTTTCAAAATGTCTAAAACTCACCCTGCCACTAAGTTTTTATTTTCCAAAACTCACCTTCCGTTAGTGCACCGTTAATGCTTCTTAATAGAGGTGTCCATGTCAGCATAAATAACAATTTTCGTGACCAAATTACCCTTGAATGGCGAGTTAGAGGAAAAATGGTCTTTTTCAGTTTTCAATTTTCTTGTTTTTTTTTTTGCATTTTTAGTGTTGTTATAATTTCCAATGTTCTTTATAATTTCTGTTTTTTTTACATTTTCTATTTTGTACAATCTATAAATTTTTCTGTATTTTTTGTTATTTATTTGTAATTTCTGTGTTTTTCTATAATTTTTTGTGTTTTTCCTACAATTTTTATTTGTTGGTTTTGTTTTTCAATTTCTATAGTTTCTATAATTTGAAAATAGTTTTTTATTTTGTTTACAATTTTTATAATTTTTTATATTTTTTTATAATTTCTATGTTTTTATGTATTTTATATTTGAAAATATTTTTGAACTTTTTCCTTTTTTTTTCATGTCTAATTATTAAAGTGGTAATATATTAACACCCGTTAATTTATTTTGTATACATTTTATATTTTTCTATGAAGGTTAAAATGGTAATATTTAACACCAGTTAGTCTCTTTAACGTCAAGTTAGTGACATGGTGAATTTTAGACATTTTGAAAAGTTGTGGTGAGTTTTAGACAATTTCCCTAAACAAAAACAAATATGATAAATAAGAAGTATTTTTATTAACAATGGAAATAAACTACAAAATTTAAATCCACCAGCACACCTTGTTTTAGTTATCTTTTTTAATGGGTTCTAATAAAGATATTGAAATTATTATTGTTATCTGAAATTGTCATGTGCAACACGTGCACATTTGCTAGTGTATAAAAAGGAGAGAAGTATATAAAAAGAATTAATGTATTTTCTTAGACAAAAGGGTGGCCAACAAAAACATATCTTGTCATTCAATGGTTGGGATGTCAGGGTGGGAAGCTCTTCAAAATGTGGCAAGCTTGTTCAGTTTGAACTTCATAAGGCAGCCTAAGAAAGAAGGTAGGATAATGTGGAGGGTAGTAATGGGCTAAGGGCAGAAACATTATGTGTGGTATGGGAGGAGAGAAATGAAAGAATCTTCAGAGATAAAAAACCAGCTCCATTGAAGAAATAGTGGAGAACATAAAGATAAAGGTTGTGCATTGGGTGAAAACTCTGGAGGCTTTTAGAGATTTTCTTGATGGATGATATTTTAAGAGCATAAGGTGAAGTTCCAAACTCTTCTAAAGTAAAGGGGAAGGCTATAATGGAGTGGCAACCGGTGGGAAGTCACAGGCTTAAACTATTTTTTAAAGGAAGCTCTTTGTGCAATCTGGGCCTAGCAGGAATTGGGGGAGTGTTTAGAGATGGGAATGAATCCCAGGTCTGGGGTTTGACTTCCTCATATTTTATTCACTGTGGTGCTAGCATGCTTTGGTCTGGGAATTCCAAGAATGGAGATTATGTTGAGGGTGGCATATCCCAGTTAATGATAATGTTGTGCTTCTATGAAGTTTTATTATCTTGAGATTTTTGACAATTGTTTGATTGTCAATTGTCAGAAATCTGAGAAAATATTTTAATTTTCTCTGAACTACTGGAACCATTTTAATGTTAAAGCAGCAGTTTCTAACTGAGATTTAAAAAGTTATTTTGTGAACCTCACTGATTTTCAGTCACCATTTTGTAATATGAAAATTTAATGATGGTTTCCACCAGCTGTATTTGTAGGTTTTTTCTTTTTCCTTTTTGCCTTTTTCAATATATTTTATACAAAAGAAATGACTACCTTTTTTTAATAAATAAGAACTAATTACTTAGTGTTCGATAATTCAATGGAATTAAGAAAGTTTGTGTGACCTATATTTTCTGAGGGCCAAACAGAGGCATTCTAATTATAAAGTGTCAGAAATTGTTTCCATATTCTTAACTTATAGGGCTGAATAGAGGCATTCTAATAATGTCAGAAAATTGTTTCTGTATTCTTAACTTAATTATTGTGTATTCTGATCAACCAGAAATGGCCTATGTTCCCACTTTTAACTACAATTTTCTTAAGAATATGGGATACTCTTAAGATCCATACCTGACTGCTTTTCTTTCGTCCTTTTTGTTTTGACACAATACTCTGTCATTCAGGAAAAGCATCTGGAGAGATGTCTGCTCCTTCCACAAATGGCTTTATATCCCAGGATAAAGATAGTAAGTGCTTTTGACTTCGTTATGCTCCTAAGATGTTCAGTTCTCACCCTTTGTGTGTTTGTGTGCTATTTTTTATCCTCTATTTTGTGTTATTGTTCCTGTTAGTAAGTTGTTTTTTTGCTTCTTTAGTCCTTAATTTGGTTCTAATAAAAGCATTCAGCTGAAAGGTGCAAAGCGAGATGCTGATAAAAAAAAAGGTGCAAAGTGAGAGGACAGAAACTTTTTTTTTTTTTGGATTCTACTTGTGCATTGGCTGAGAATGAGAGTTAGTCATTGATGTTTGAGAGGCATTAGGTAGACATCTGAACATTTTTGCCCCAGATTATTTTAATGCAATTGTAAGGTAAAATGTATAAAGAATACAATTATACATACAGTTGTCCGCCAGCCATGAAACAATTTAAGCTCAACTTTGATGGATGCAACATTGGAAATCCAGGACCCTCTGGTATTATTGGAGTTCTTAGGGAAAATTCAGGTTCATAGATTGCTGTTTTTTCAGGGCCAATAGGAATAGGAGACTCCACAAGAGCAGAAATGCAGGTGCTTCTGCAATGACTAAAGATCTGTAAGAGGTTAGGAGGCTCCAAAACTGTGATTGGGTGGTTTCAAAATGATTCTCAGGGTACATGGCAATTTTGGCACACTTTAAGTCAAGCTAAACAGCTGGCTAGAGAAATGGGAGTGGTGTGGAGTTGGAAGCATAAATCAGCAAATTTTGTAGCAGATTCACTGGCTAGCAGCAGGGGGTTAACAGGGAAAAATTGTTTTGTGGTGTTACAATGTAGTTATATTTTGATTATAAAATCAATGGAGCCTAACATCTGGGGGTGTAACACACATACTTCTTTTATCTCAATCAATAAAATTTCATTTTACAATCCAAAAGAAAAAAAGAGTGCAGAAGGCATTGTAAAATGAATGAAAATTTAGTCTGCAAGAAGTGAACTTTTGTTTATTTTTACAGTGTTCCTGTGCAAGCTTTTGTAACACAATACTTCTTTTATCTCAATCAATAAAATTTCATTTTACAAGCCAAAAGAAAAAAGAGTGCAGAAGGTATTATAAAATGAATGAAAATTTAGCCTGCAGGGTGTTAACTTTTGTTATTTTTACGGTGTTCCTGTGCAAGCTTCCTTAGCCCCAAGGATTGATCAGACATCCCACTGTCTTGTGGGTGTAGGGTGATTCTTTTTGATGGAAAAAAATTATTAATAAGGAATAAAGTTTAATATACAAGTAAAGAGCTGCCACTCCATAAGTCAAAAAATGTTGGCTAAAACTGTATGTAGGAGTAACATTAATTGGCAGAAGAACTTCACTTCATTCGCATGGGAAGTAGTTTAGAGAAAGAAAATGGAACTGAAAATTTATGAAGTTGACAAGGGCAAATGAAAAATGACAAACAAAGGATACCTCATATGGAGCATAATTTCTGTTTTTTCTTTATTACTTGTCCAAAAAAAAAACAGATAAAAGGCAGTTATATGTCAAATCAGAAAAATAATTCATTGTATTAGTTAATAGCTAATATATATTCATTTATGTTACACAAATTTCTAATACTATGTGCAATATATAGGTGAATTTTATATGAATGTTTTAGCCATTGCATGGTGTTCGAAGAGATGCAAACCCCAAAACATCTAATTATTTCCGTAGTTGTGATTCCTTGAAGTAATACAACTAGTTTGTTTTTGTGCTTTTTTGAGAAGTACACTATAATAGGGAAATTTGCCCCCTCAATTTTTTTTACCTACTAATAATTGAACTATGGGAAGGAAAAGTAATGGGTGTCAAGGTGTAGTATTCATTGGTGCAGTGATATTATGCTGACCTCAGGAATGGTTATACATTTTAATGTTTCATGTTTTTTGTTCTTTCCACTTGTTTTTTTTTTCTTTAAATGGCTTGGTTTATTAGTGTCTTATTTATTCTTCTGCCTTTAAACTTAATGCAGAGAATTTTGCTGAAAATGGTGCAGTGAAAGTCAAAATAAACCAGAAGCCAAATGGCTCACATGATGATAATAACATAGAAAGGGGGGAATCATACATAACACTAACTGGGCACAGAGCTGGTGAGGCTGCAATTGTATATGAGCATGGTGCAGACATTGAGGCACTGATGCCAAAGCTCCGACATTCTGATTACTACACAGAACCCCGAATCCAAGAGCTGGCAGCCAAGGAAAGGGCCGAGCCAGGCTTCTGCCGCCGGGTGAAAGATTTTGTGATTGGAAGGCATGGCTATGGCAGCATCAAGTTCATGGGTGAGACTGATGTAAGACGGCTTGATCTTGAATCCCTTGTCCAGTTTAATAATCGGGAGGTGATTGTATATCTCGATGAAAGCAAGAAGCCACCAGTAGGACAAGGCCTTAACAAACCTGCTGAAGTAACTCTTCTCAACATAAAATGCTTTGACAAAAAGACAGGAAAGCAGTATACAGAAGGGCCAAGAGTAGAAAAGTACAAGGAGATGCTAGTGAAGAAGGCCCGAGACCAAGGTGCAGATTTTGTGTCCTATGACCCTGTCAAAGGGGAATGGAAGTTCAGGGTCAATCACTTCAGTGGATACAAGCTCGGTGATGAAGATGGTGACCTTGACGTGCGGACGGATTGTTGATGGTACAAGCAAAGTGTGTTTTAAAGATGTGGTTTATGGATAGAAGCTTTGTACTTGCCATTGGAAGCTGAAGATGGTTTTGTATAGTAGCCAAGGAATGGATTTACCTGAATTGTCTTTGAGTGCTGTGGCTTGGCACATGTATTTGTGTTATTTTGATTTTTTATTTATTTTTTGACTTAAAGGAGTTTGTACCGGTTAGTAGGGTTTTTTCCCCCATATTTCAGTTCCCTTTTGTGTTTCTGTTTTCCGTTGTTCTAAACTTCTAATTTCTTCTGGCCGCCCTCCCCCGGGAAGTTGTCGTTTTCTACTTGTGTTCTCTGGATGGGGAGAACTGTTTAAATTGATATCAGGCTTATGGTGTTACATGCGGGGCAAATACCATATTTGAACCGATGAAAATAAGCGACTAAATATCTTGTCATCTATAGATTCTATACAAGTCAGTTTGTTAAGAATAATACAATATCGTGGATGCGTCATGGATGACTGGTATTTCATCCATTATGAATGGCCCTTGAGCAGTTGGATATAATTGGTCAATCCGTCAATGATATCCTAGTCAAATGAAGAGTTCGGTATCCCTCATCCTGCTCCATATTGGAAATCAATTCGGCAGGTGCACGTGCCAAGATGGTATGGTCAAGAGTGGATAGATTGCTTCTTAATTAGTTGCATATCATTCATCTATACTGCGATTGTATGAATGTTTTTGAAGGCAAATGAGGAAAATAAATTAATGGGGATTATCATGGTTTTCAAAACCAGACCCGACGGTCGGATTGGAAAAATCGGGAATGGGTCACCTGATTGGTTCCGTTTTACCTAAGAACCATCATTTTAGCTAAAAAACGTTGATTTGGTCAGCAAATCATTGGCCTGGGCGGTCGAACCGTTCGAAATGTTTAGTGATTTTTGGTCGTTTTTCTATTTTTCTTAATTTTTTTGTCAGAACAGACCATCTGTTCGGTTTGAACGGTCAGACCGTTTGACCCAGGAACTGGACCCTGAATAGGTTGTTGTCCGGTTCGGTTTTAAAAAGCTTGGGGATTATAGTGAGTAGAGAAGCTCCTTACATTTCGCACTTGCTAGTTGTCGATGATGTTCTTCTTGGGGGTGAGCATTCAGTTTATTTGGTTAAAAACTGAACTGAATAAACCAAAATTTTAAAAATCGAAGTAAAAAGATGAAAACCGAATCGAAACCGAATTACAAGAAAACCAAAATAACCAAAATAAAAAATTTCAGTTCAGTCATCGGTTATTTTTGTTAAAAATCGAATTTAATTAATATATATATATATATATATATATATATAAATTATTATGTATTATAACCTATAATATAGATTATGAAATTGAATTTAATTATAATACATTATATATAATATATTAATATATAAATATATAGCATATTATATATTATATGTTATATGTTGTATATTATATATTACATTATTATATAATGAATTTTGGTTAATTTGGATTTTTTGGTTAACCAAATTTCTAACTTTGAAAATCAAAAACCGAAACAAAAAACTAAAATTCCTAAAAACCAAACTAATAGAACCAAATTACTCCAAAACCGAAAAAACCGAACAAAAAAAATTGAAACAAAAAAGTTTGGTTCGGTATTTCGGTTTTGAAGGGAAAATCCATCATATGGATGGTTGGGCGAAACTTCAAAAATTTTCTTTCACCCTTCCAGGAATCGTATTCCTAGTTTTAGAAAAATTGCATTTTTCTAGGGTTGTTCTTGTATCAAAACCGGACCCGTTTTGAAACCAAAAGAAATGGAGAAGTATACCTGATACGGAATCCACAAATGTAGCTCCCAAAGTGGTAGTTCACGCCCAAGAAAGTTGCAAGACCAGTTTCCACTGAAGATGGTGCAGCTTGAATTGAAGTCGGTTCAACAACACAGTTTTCAGCAAAACTATGATCCAACACCTTGGGTCGAACAAGGGAGGTGAGCACGAATTGGTTATGATATTTTTTTGCAAAAATCAGAAATCAAAACTGATCAAGATCAATTCAAGAACTGGAGGTCGAATTAGGGTTTCTGGGGCGGCAAGAACAGAGAGAGACATGAGAGCAGAGTTATCTGGAGTAGATTCCATCTCTTCTTTTCTTAGCCTTAAGGATCACCATTCCTAATTGAATTAGGAGGTTCCTAATCCAAATATTTATTTGGATTTGGATTCTTCAAGTCACATGACAGCTTAAGCTGTCATGTGACTACTTGATTAATCCAATTAATCATGGGTTTTATGCCCATGATTCATCCAAGTCACATGACTGCTTAAACTGTCATGTGACTACTTGATTAATCCAATTAACCATGGGTTTTATGCCCATTAAGCAAGTGGCTCATGTCCCGAGGCAGTACCGTAGTTGGTATAGGGAGCATCATGTATGCCTTGCTGTGCACTTGTCCTGACATTTCTTAGGCTGTAAGTGTGGTAAGTAGGTACCAATCTAACATTGGGCAAGAACATTGGACTGCTATGAAAAACATACTAAAATACTTTCAAAGGATAAAAGAGTTTTGTCTGGTATTTGATGGTAGTTTACTACAGATCCATGGGTATACTGATGCTGATTTCTAGTAGAATCCAGATGATAGAAAGTCTACATCTGGTTATATCTTCACGATAGGATCATGTGCTCTTAGCTGGAAAAGCAACAAATAGGGGTCCATGACAGATTCCACAACCAAGGCCGAGTACATTGCTGCAAGTGAAGCTTCCAAGGAAGCCATTTGGATGAAAAAGTTCATTTAGGAATTATGAGTAGTTCCATCCAGCACATCACCTATTCCATTGTTGTGTGACAACACTAGAGCCATTGCTCAGGCTAAGGAGCCACGAGCCCACTTGAAGTCGAAGCACATCAAGAGGAAGTACCATATACTACAGGAGATAGTTGGAAGAGGGGACATCCTAATTTAGAAGGTAGCATCAACAAAAATGTAACAATCCCATTAACTAAGACATTAACACAGAAAGTGTTTGAGAAACACGGGGAAAGTATGGGACTCCGACTTATACCCAATTGGACCTAAGTGCAAGTGGGAGCTGTAAGACATTGTATGCCCTTAGCTCCAATCACATTGATGTACTTGATGACATTTATTGTAAATGAATAAAAGTACATAATTGATTCATGTGTTTTGGTATGTTTCTGTGTAATACCCTTACACTAGACACCTATGAGACTTGTGTTTGTTTAGAATCTTCATAGCTGTTGGATAGATTTGGAGAGATTTATCCAGCACACTGATGTGTCGCTAAGTTGGTTGGGGTGGCTTGTCTTAGCTACCAGGGTGAGACCTGAGGTACATGCAGTGTGAGTTTCCTTGAAATCCTAAACCGGACCAAAATTCCAGTATTGCCCTGGACCTTGGAGATAGATTGGAATTCCTCAGTTACACACAACACAACAATTTGCAGAGTTCCTTCCTACTTTTGCGGCCCCTACCCAGTTCGATCTCCACTTGTGGGAGTGATCAAGAATTGTTCTTGATATTGCTCCTTGGCAAAAGAAGCAATCTAAAGTCGTGATCACTAGCCCTCTACTCCATTCTTGCTGAAGAATTCGGTTCTTGCTGAAGAGTCATCCTACTGATCCTACTTCACTATACACTGTCATATCCAGTGGAAGCGGGTTTTGGTTTTCTCCTTGAGCGTGAACACCTTCATTGGGAGTTACTGCTACTTTGTATCAGGTATATCCCTCTCCTCTCTTTTTGTTTTAGATCTGGTCCGGTTTTGGTTCAAGATTGATCTTTGAAAATGCAATTTTCTAAAATAGGGAATGCGATTCCTAGATGGGAGAGAAAAATTTTTGAAATTTCACCCAACCTTCTTGCTGGGTTCGATCATCCATATGATGGATCTCTCATCCCTTCACCTCTATCCTTAAACTTCTCATGATCAGCCTTCCGTCTTACCTGGGGCAGAATCTAACCCCTTCTCAAGAGCCCTTGAGTCCTTTTTATGGAGAAGGGTGGATAAAACTGGGATTAGAGAGAAAGAGGGGGGCAACAGTTGGGTTTTAGCAAAAATATGGGTGCCCTAGGGTTAGAAAGATAAAAAGAGAGTGCCATAGAATAAATGGAGATTGGAAGAGATGGGAGGTGGAGATTAAGCAGCTAGGGGCGGCTAGGGTTTGGTAAGGATGAAAAGGAGGAGTGGAAAGGCACCCTAGGGTTTGCTAAGGAGAGGGTAGTATGCTAATACAATAGGAGGGGTGCTATTCTGGGTTTAGTAGATAGGGTGTGCCCTCCTGTGCTCAGTCTTTCACAAAAACACCCCTCTCTCAGCTGGCCTTTACACCAGCTTCCAAAAAACTACATTTTAGCCTTGAAACTTCCCTAATTTTCCCCAAGATTTGCATAGAAACCCTCAGAGGTCACAATATTGAATTTAACTGGGAAAATGAGACATTTTGACTATTCTAAGGCCTAAAATACCCTTAAAATGATGCCCTTATCACACCCCCAACTTAACCATTGCTAGTCCGTTAGCAATGCAGCCTTAAAATTACACTGAGTAAAGAAATCATTCCCATTGACAGATCATCCTTAACAAAATTAGCCAAGTACCTTGATTTTGGAATTCTCAAACTTTGTATAGATCGGATGTATTAAGCTAAAGGGGTAAAACTGTTTTGTTTTAAACATTATAGAAACTTGGCTTAAAAAATCTTAATACCCTTCCATTTGTAGACTGTATCGATAAGTTGAGATTGGTTTTTAAAATCAGGCGGGTATTCTTCTTATCATTTCTGACAATGGATTTCTACCCCTGAACTTGAGACACACTTATTTTTATTGCTACCTTCTACCGTTCGGCGCAAATCTCGACACTTGCCTTAGGTGAAGAGACCCGATTACTAAGTATTAGGCGATTGTCTTTAGCATTCTTATCACTTGCTACCAATTTTTACAAAATTCAATATTTTTTTATCAGTTTCCTCAACTTTTTCTGTTTGAGAATCTCTTTTAATGAAAAAATATTAAAAATTTCTAAATAAATTTTTTATCTCTGCATTTCTAAAGGATTACTTTTTCAATTTCTCTCTCTCTCTCTCTCTCTCTCTACACTCCCTAACTTAAGTGCCATTGTCCCCAATGGTATGACTTGGTGAAAGAATGGTAGGATCCATCTAATGGACGCCAAGAAAGGTGCGGAATGGGGGGCGAATTTCAAAAAAAATTTCCTACCTTCTTCCAACTGGGAATCATATTCCCTAAATTTAGAATACATTATTCAAGGATCCTACTTGAACCATAAACAAACCATATCTAAACCAAAAGGAAACAGGAAGGATTATACTTGATCTAGAGAAATAATATCTCACAAAGTTGGTGTTCATGCCCAAAGAAGTAACCAAGATCTGCTCCTGCTGAAGATGACATAGCTGTGGATGGAACGGAACTAGCAGGGCGCGTCCTACACACTGGATTCTTCACAAGAACCCTCTGGAAATCTTGAACACCAAATCCTAGTGTCTTTCTTGCAAGACTATTGTCAAGAACTACTTTCTTGACTTCCTGTTGCTGCAAAGATCCAATCTTCCAACAGGTAGTGGTGGCGGCTGAAGGAGGAGAAGTCTAGGGACAAAGAGGGCAGAATTGTCTCTTCCCTCTGGAGTCTGTGAGAGATCAAATCTCAGATTGCAGGATGTGTTTCTTGCTTACACAAACCCCCTAGTTGGAAATCTGATATTTCTGCTAGGATTTTCTCCTCTTTCTTCTTGATTAAGAAACCTCCCAATATTTTGGGAGTTATCCCAATCCAAATCAGTATTTGGATAGAGGTTAATCTCAATCCTATCTGCAGATTAAGTTAGTTAACAACTGATCTTATTAGGAGGTTACCAGATTCAAATCTAATTTCAATTTGGTCTCTTAGAGTGGATAAGGTCAAAGACCCAATCCTTTTACTAATACTAATCTCAGATTCGCCCTATGAACTGGTGATCATATCAGCCTAGTTCGAAATGGGCTTTTGGCCCATTAAGTGTTCAGTGTTTAACTAGTTTCCAACCTACTGCCCAGTTGGGCTTCTTTGTATGGTGTGAGACCCAAGCATTGATCTACACACCAGCCACATGGGTTCGGCCCAACCTTTATTACAAGGCCCCGCCGAATTCACTGAAAGACTCAGTGACCCCCTTGAGCCATCACATGGACCCCATGGGCCCAACACTTACATTAAGTGGTCCTTGGGCCAAGCCATCTTATAAAAACCCAGGGACTGTGGGCAGGTGCAAGATTAGCCCACCAGGTATTATCCTAAATGGTCTTACACCTAACCTCTCAGCCCTTAATGATCAAGCACTGCATGACAAGAGAAGACCTCTCTCTCGGCTGCAAGGAACAGTGCCGCACTCTCTACTCACATGGATCCCGGGAATTAAAACCTTTTGCAAATCTTTTGAAACCGTACATATATATATATATATATCTTATTTTTGCAAAACCAAATTCCAATGATTGAAATCAACTGCCGGTAGTTTGGTTTCCATCAGAGAGAGTGCATTGCCGATCATTACCATTGTCCGACAAAGGGGCTGATCCTGTCACTATGACCACTCACTCAGATGAATTCTCAAACTGCCCCAACATGTCCAGGTTTTGACCCCGACTAAGGATCTCACTAATTGACACATCAAAGACAGCCCGATCTGACACCTAGTGATGTGTCATAATCGAGTCTAGGGGTCAGGTGTAACTTTCCAGTTTTGCCCATCTGTCTCCAAGGTCTATGGCAATACTGGAAATCTGGTCCGATTCAAGGGTTCAAGCAATCCCATACTGCATGTGCCTTGGGTCTTACCTTGATGGCCGAAACAAGCCATGCCAACACTTGGTGGCACAGTAGTATCAGCCTTGGCAGGATAAATCTCCCCAGACTTATCCAATGGCTGTGAACATTTAAAACTAACACAAGTTTCTATAAGTGTCCAGTTTTAGGGTCTTACACAGAATTATACCAAACAACATGAATCAAACATGCACTTTAATTTATTTCCACTAAATAACAAAAGTACATCAAATCCGATTGAAGCTAAGGGCATACAAGACTGTCTAACAGCTCCCACTTGCACTTAGGTCCAATCTGGTACAAGCCGGAGTCCCATACTATCCACGTGTTTCTCAAACTTCTTCTGTGTCAGTGGCTTAGTAAATGGGCCTGCCACATTATCCGCTGATGCTACCTTCTGAATTAGGACGTCCCCTCTACCAACGATCTCCCGCAGTACATGGTACTTCCTCTCGATGTGATTTGACTTCGAGTGGGCCCGAAGCTCTTTAGCCTGGGCGATCGCTCCATTGTTGTCACACAACAATGGGATGGGTGATGTGCTGGACGGAATCACTCCCAATTCGTGTATGAATTTCTTCATCCACACGGCTTCAATGGCAGCTTCACTTGCGGCAATGTACTCGGCCTCGGTTGTGGAGTCTGTAGTGGACCCCTGTTTGCTGTTTTTCCAGCAAACATCACACGATCCTATCGTGAAAACATACCCAGATGTAGACTTTCTCTCATCTGGATCTGACTGGAAATCGGCATCAGTATACCCCAGAACTTGTAGTGAACTACAATCGAATACAAGACAAAACTCTTTTGTCCTTCGAAGGTATTTAAGTATGTTCTTCACAGCTGTCCAATGCTCCTGCCCTAGGTTAGCCTGGAATCTGCTTACCACACTCACTGCCTGAGCTATGTCTGGGCGAGTGCACAGCATGGCATACATGATGCTCCCTACGGCTGAAGCATAGGGAACGTCTCTCATGCCCTTAATCTCCTCAGAAGTCTTGGGAGACATCTTCTTGGAGAGAGTTACTCCATGTCTGAAAGGAACATTTCCTTTCTTGGAGTTTTCCATGCTGTACCTTTTGACAATTTTGTCAATGTAAGCAGCCTGGGATAATCCAATTATTCGCTTCGATCTATCTCTATCGAGTCGAAGACCCAATATGTATGAAGCTTCTCCAAGATCTTTCATGGAGAACTGCTGTGACATCCATACCTTGACCGAAGTCAACATTCCTACATCATTCCCAATGAGTAGGATATTGTCCACGTACAATACTAAAAAAGTAATCTTATCCCCACGGGACTTACTGTAAACACAGGGCTCATCCGGATTCTGCTCAAAGTCAAACGTTTTGACGGCAGAATCAAAACGGATGTTCCAACTCATAGAAGCCTGCTTAAGTCCATATATGGGTCTATTGAGTTTACATACCATGTGTTCCTGACTAGCAGCAATGAATCCTTGTGGCTGCTGCATGTAGATATCTTCACTAAGATCTCCATTCAGGAACGTGGTTTCGACATCCATTTGCCAAATCTCGTAGTTATGGTATGCTGCAACAGCTAGCAGGATCCTAATGGATTTAAGCATGGCCACGGGCGAAAATGTTTCCTCATAATCGATGCCTTCTTTCTGAGTATACCCTTTCGCCACTAAGCGAGCTTTGTAGGTCTCAATCCTGTCATCGGGGCCCTTCTTCCTCTTGTAGATACATTTGCAACCAATTGCTTTTACCCCGGAGGGCGGATCCACTAGAGTCCAGACTCCATTGGTCTCCATTGAGTCCATCTAACATAGCTTCCGCGCAAGTCACGGGATCCTCTTCACTAGTCAAGGCTTCCACTAGGTAGGTATCCTGGTCATAACCATATCGGACTGGTGGTCTGGATACCCGGGTGGACCTTCTAGGTTGGTCACTACCTGGAACTTGTGGGACATCTTCCACTCCTCCTGAGCTCTCCTCATCAAGAACTATTTCCTGACGGTGAGTGTCCATGATGTATTCAAATTCTAAGAATTGGGCGTTTCTACTGCAGAACACTTTCTGCTCACTTGGGTCATAGAATAGATAACCACTGAATCCTTTGGGTAGCCTATAAATAGGCAACGACTGGTTTTGGATTCCAACTTGTCCGCATTTGTTCTTCTAACGTGTGCAGGACAACCCCAAATCTTCAAGTGACTTACACTTGGCTTCCTTCCGGTCCATAGTTCATATGGAGTTTTCGGAACTGATTTGGTTGGAACCCGATTCCGCACGTAGATAGCAGTCTCTAATGCATATCCCCAAAAGGATGTGGGTAGTTCTAAGCATATGAGAAGTGACCAGACCATGTTCAACATGGTCCTATTCCTCCTCTCTGAAACACCGTTGAGTTGTGGTGTAGCAGGAGGAGCTAGTTGTGACACTATCCCATTGTCCTTTAAGTAGTCCCTGAATTCGTCAGAGAGATACTCGCCACCTCGATCCGATCGAAGGGCCTTAACTTCTCTCCCTAACTGTTTATGGTACGTTCCCTCATTACTGATGGACCCATCACTGTGTTAATGACGGAAGGCCTTTAGAGAGTCCATCAAATGGATCTCCCTCTCACACGCACTCATATTTGCTTGGAGGGAACAAAATTATGCCCTAGTTCTTATTTAGGTCAAACCAAAGGGGCTCCCACTGGCTTTTAATAAAGCTAGATTTCTGGTGGGCCTCAATCGGCTAGGGGTTCCGTACGCATCCCTTTTCAGGGTTGTGGGGCCCACCAAGTAGAGAGGGGTCATCCAATGACCTTAAGGGACACCATGGCAATGATGTGCATTCAGCCATGGTGTGCGCAAGAGCCACTAACGAGTTAACATGGGCCAAGTGCTTATGGCCCATGGTCGCAGCACATCATACATCCAAACATCACATGTAAAGGAAGAATTGATCCAATCAATTAACTGCTGTAAAGCCCATCGAATGGCCCATTTAAAACTTAAAGCATTAACAATTAATGTTTACTAGGTGTATGGGATGAATTATAGTTAGCAGTTCGGCCCATACAGCTTTTCTCACAACAATGGGCTTTTGCAGTTTTAACCCTTTAAAACTGGGCTTTACAGGTGGGCCGATTTAATCCCTGTAATTGAACATCAGATTTGGAATAATCAGTGTGAGAAATATGGACTGAAAAACAGCCCCCTTCGAATCTCAGATTCGGTCCAAACAATTTTGGTCCAATCTAGTCCGAAAAGGTCCAAAACTGATTTTCAATTCAAGAATTAATTCAAGAGAGATCTGAAATTAATAATTTTTGATTTTAGACAGTCACAAATAAAAAATATGGATTGTTCGTACCACCTGCAAAACAGAGGTTAATCACAAAAGTTACAGTTTCATAAACTGTAAATTGCAGTATGCGATTTCTCCATCTGCAAATCTCTAGTGCCGCCATCTTCTTCGTTCTTCTTTAATCAAGAAAATAAATAAAAAACAGAAATCCTATTTCTATTAATTAATTGCATTCGTGATCAAATCCTATACATTCAGTCTAGAAAAATAAAAAAAATTATTTACAGACCGAATAATAATAAAAGGAAGAAAAAAGGGTGCGCAGACTATCTGCGCCAAATCTGCACTGCGATCTCTAGGTTCGAATAGTCCATTAATTAATTTCAGATCAAATGCCCTTAACAAGAAACCATTTCTTGAAAAAAAAGGAAAGCAATCTGCGCAGATCTTGGCAGAACATTTTCTGTTCATCTGCGTAGGGTCAAATCTGATTTTCTTTTGGTTCAAGATTCGAACCTGTGGCTCTGATACCACTGAAAGAATGGTAGGATCCATCTAATGGATGCCAAGAAAGGTGCGGAATGGGGGGCGAATTTGAAAAAAAATTTTGTACCTTCTTCCAACTGGGAATCATATTCCCTAAATTTAGAATACATTATTCAATGATTCTATTTGAACCATAAACAAACCAGATCTGAACCAAAAGGAAACAGGAAGGATTATACCCGATCCGGAGAAATAATATCTCCCAAAGTTGGTGTTCACACCCAAAGAAGTAACCAAGATCCGCTCCTGCTGAAGATGACACAGCTGTGGATGGAACGGAACTAGCAGGGTGCGTCCTACACACTGGATTCTTCACAAGAACTCTCTGGAAACCTTGAACACCAAATCCTAGTGTCTTTCTTGCAAGACTATTGTCAAGAACTACTTTCTTGACTTCTTGTTGCTGTAAAGATCCAATCTTCCAACAGGTAGTGGTGGCGGCTGAAGGAGAAGAAGTCCAGGGACGAAGAGGGCAGAATTGTCTCTTCTCTCAGGAGTCTGTGAGATATCAAATCTCAGATTATAGGATGTGTTTCTTGTTTACTCAAACCCTCTATTTCGAAATCTGATATTTTTTGCTAGGGTTTTTTCCTCTTTCTTCTTGATTAAGAAACCTCCCAATATTTTGGGAGTTATCCCAATCCAAATCAGTATTTGGATAGAGGTTAATCTTAATCCTATCTGCAGATTAAGTTAGTTAACTCCTGATCTTATCAGGAGGTTACCAGATTCAAATCTAATTTGAATTTGGTCTCTTAGAGTGGATAAGGTCAAAGACCCAATCCTTTTACTAACACTAATCTCAGATTCACCCTATGAACTGGTGATCATATCAGCCTAGTTCGAAATGGTCTTTTGGCCCATTAAGTGTTCACAGTTTAACTAGTTTCCAACCTACTACCCAGTTGGGCTTCTTTGTATGGCGTGGGACCCAAGCATTGATCTACACACTAGCCACATGGGTTCGGCCTAGCCTTTATTACAAGGCCCAGCCGAATTCACTAAAAGACTCAGTGACCCCTTTGACCCCATCACATGGACCCTATGGGCCCAACACTTACATTAAGTGGTCCCTGGGCCAAGCCATCTTATAAAAACCCAAGGACTGTGGACAGGTGCAAGATTAGCCCACCAGGTATTCTCCTAAATGGTCTTACACTTAACCTCTCAGCCCTTAATGATCAAGCACTGCCCGACAAGAGAAGACCTTTCTCTCGGCTGCAAGGAACAGTGCTGCACTCTCTACTCACATGGATCCCGGGAATTAAAACCTTTTGCAAATCTTTGGAAACCGTACATATACATATATACATATATATATATATATATATATATATATCTTATTTTTGCAAAACAAAATTCCAACGTTTGAAATCAACTGCCGGCAGTTTGGTTTCCATCAGAGAGAGTGCATTCCCGATCATTACCATTGTCCGACAAAGGGGCTGATCCTGTCACTATGACCACTCACTCAGATGAATTCTCAGACTGCCCCAACATGTCCAAGTTTTGACCCCCACTAAGGATCTCACTGATTGACACATCAAAGACAGCCCAATCCGATACCTAGTGATGTGTCATAATCGAGTCTAGGGGTCAGGTGTAACTTTCTAGTTTTGCCCATCTGTCTCCAAGGTCTAGGGAAATACTGGAAATCTGGTCCGGTTCAAGGGTTCAAGCAATCCCATACTGCATGTGCCTTGGGTCTTACCCTAATGGCCGAAACAAGCCATCCCAACACTTGGTGGCACACCAGTATCAGCGTTGGCAGGATAAATCTCCCCAGACTTATCCAATGGCTGTGAACATTTAAAACTAACACAAGTTTCTATAAGTGTCCAGTTTTAGGGTCTTACACAGAATTATACCAAACAACATGAATCAAACATGCACTTTAATTTATTTCCACTAAATAACAAAAGTACATCAAATCCGATTGAAGCTAAGGGCATACAAGACTGTCTAACACTAGGATGATCCCAAAGGGACTTGGGCCAAAGGGAGCAATCAAGAGGTTTTTCTTGAGGGGTTCAAGGTTTGCCAATTAGTCTCGTATCAAGAAAAGAAAAACTCTAATCCTAAAAGAAAAGCCAATTGAAAACTACGTTAGGTTGCATCCCAACCAGTGCTAAGTTTAACATCTTCATCTGGACACATTCATGCACTTCTCTAATCTACACTCCCAGACTCGCTTTCTTCCTCACACATATAGGGCTCGGATTGGGCTAACAAAGGGGAAGATAGGGCATCAAAAAGATCATCTACTACATCCACCTTGCACTCATCTTTCCCTAGGTTTGGATACTTAGAGGCACTAAAAACATTTAACTGGACTTTCTGCTCCCCAAATGAAATGTCTATTTCTCCCGATTTACACTTGATGTTTGCATTGGCCGTTGCTAGAAACAGACATCCTAAGATTATAGGGTTATGGTTTAGTTCCTCGGTTGGAGTCATGTCTAGGATGATAAAATCAACTAGGAAGTGACAACCCTCTACCCTGACAATGATGTGTTAGACATTTTTGTATGCGCTTAGCTTCAATCAAAATGATGTAGTTTATGAGTTTATTGTAAATGAATAAAAATGCATATTTGATTCATGTTCCCTTGGTATGTTTCTGTGTGATACCCTTAAACTAGACTCTTAATGAGACTCGTGTTAGTTTAGAATGTTCACAGCCAGTGGGTCGGTCTTGGGAGACCAATCCTAATAAGGCTGACACGGTGGTGCCACCATGTTGGTTGGAGTGGCCTGTCTTAGCTGCCAGGGTGAGACCCTAGGCGCATATAGTGTAGGATTAATTGAATCTATGAACTGGACCAGATTTCCAGTATTGCCCTGGACCTTGGAGATTGATGGGCAAAATTGAAAAGTTACACCTGACCCCTAGACTCGATTATGATACTACACTAGGTGTCGGATCGGGCTATCTTTGATGTACCAATCAGCGAGATCCTTAGCGGGGGTCAAAACCTGGGTATGTTGGTATAGTTTGAGAATTCATCTGAGTGGGTGATCGTAGTGACAGGATCAGCCCCTTTGTCGGACAAAGGTATTGATCGGGGATGCACTCTCACTGATGGAAACCACGACTGCCGGCAGCCGATTTCAATCGTTGAGATTTGTTTTGCAAAATATATTTTATATGAGATATAAAAGTACATATATTATGGTTTCTAAAAGGTTTGTAAAAATGTTTTAATTCCTAGTATCCATATAAGTAGAGAGTGCAACACTGTTCCTTGGAGTCGAGTGAGAGGTCCTCTCTTGTGGGGTAGTGTATGATCATTATGGGCTGAGAGGTGAAGTGTAAGACCATTGAGAATAATACCTGATGGGCTAATCTTGCATTTGCCCACAGTCCCTGGGTGTTACAAGGTGGCTTGACCAGGGACCACTTAGGGTAAGTGCTGGGCCCATAGAGCCCATTTGATGGGTTTCAGGGGGTGCACTGTCCATAACAGTGTATTCGGCCTAGCCTTGTAACAAAGGCTGGGCTGAACCCATGTGGCTGATGTGTAGATCAATGCTTGGGTCACACGCCATACAAGGAAGCCCAATTGGGCAGCAGTTAGGAAGGTTAAGTGAGCACATAAGCTTAATGGGCCTAAAGCCCATTTCGAATTGGGCTATTTAATTAGTTAATTATTGGGCAAATTCTGAGATGGATTAGCTGATAGGATAGGGTCTTGACCCTATCCACTCAGAGAGTCCAGATCTGAATGTAATTTAGATCTAGAAACCTCCTAATGAGATTAGGAGAAAGCTGATCTAATCTTGGGATAAGATAAGGGTTTATCCTTATCACCTAAAGAGAAGGCTGATCCAAATAGGATTTGGATAAGCAGCTCCTAATCCAATTAGGAGCTGATCTTTTAGGTTAACAAAAGAAGGAGGGGGCGGAAGCCTTTAGAGACACACATAATCATATCCTCTTTTGTGCTGAAATCAAAGAAGGAAGAATTAAGCATCCATGCAAAATTCTTTCTTGCTGCCTCCTTGTTCCTGCCACCCCTGTTTGCCAGTTCGATCTCCAGTTGTGAGAGAAGTCAAGATTCGATCTTGACATCAGTTCTTTCAGAAAGAATTGATAGGAAGCTGCTGTCACGTGCCATTCTGCTGATTCTTGCAAAGGATAGAGTTCTTGGAGAAGAACATTGATGATTTTACTCCATCGTGCATTGTGCCATCTTCAGTGGGAGCAGTCTTTGGATCTTTCCTTGGGCGTGAACACCTTCGTTGGGGGATAATATTTCTCTGTATCAGGTATAATCCTTTCCTACTCCTTTTGGTTCAGATCTGGTTCAGTTTATGGTTCAAGAATGATCTTTGAAAATATGATTTTCTAAATAGGGAATGCGATTCCCAGTTATAGGGAGAGAATTTTTTTTTTGAAATTCGCCCCTTATTCCGTAATCTTTGGGCATCCATACGATGGATCGCTCATCCCTTTAGTGGTATCAGAGCCATGGTTCAAATCTTAAACCAATTTGTTTCAGATCTGAACCTGCGCAAATGGGTAGATGGCATTCTACCCGATTTGCGCAGATATGGGTTTTGGGAAATTTGTTCCCAAAATTGATGGGCAAATAATCTGAAATTAATCTTGATTTATGGGCTGTTCGTACAAGAGGAGATTGAAATCTTGATTTGCGCAGGGAACCTGTGATTTTGCAGTTTTTGGATTGCTTTATTACATTTGTTATATAAAATAATTTTTTCTTTTATTTTTTAGACTGAATGTATTGGTATTCGATCTGATGTAATTATTAATAGAAATTGGGATTTCTATTTATTTTATTTTTGGATCGAAGATGGCGGCGCAGAAAAGGAGATTTCGCAGAGAAGGAGATTTCGCATATGAGAGAATTACAATCTGCGATTTGTAGTTTATGAAACTACAAACTGTGATCTAAACTCTGTTTTGCAAGATGGATTGTGTGAAGAACCCTGTTTGACTGATTCTTGGTTTTCTTTTATCACTATTTAATTTCTGATTATTTTCTTGAATTAAAGATTTAATTAAAGATCAAACCCCAGACCTATTCGAACTAAGATTGGTTCAAACTGTTTGGACCGAATCTAGGGTTTAATCAAGGCTAAAAGTCAGCGCTAATCTTCCTATTATTGGGCCTGAGGATTAATATTTAATTAAATGGCTAATTCGGCCCAACATTTAAAGAACCAGTTTTAAATAGTTAAAACTGCTAAAAGCCCACTTAACCCTTAAAGCTATATGGACCGAACCAATCAACCCAATTTCGACCCATATACCTAGATAATATTAATGATTAATATTATGGATTCAAAATGGGCTTCAAATGGGCCTTACAGATGATTAATTGATTGGATCAATTTATCTCTGCATGAGATGTATGGATGTGTGATGTGCTACGTACATGAACAATAAGTGCTTGGCCCATGCTCAATCGACAGTGGCACTTGCGCACACCATGGCTGAATGCACATCATTGCCATGGTGTCCCTTTTAGTCATTGGATGACCTCCCTCAGGTGTGGGCCCCACACCTCATCAAGAGGTCATGTGCGGAACCCTAGCTGATTTAGGCCCACTGAAATCTGACTTTATGAAAGTCTGTGGGAGCCACTTTGGTATGACCTAGATCAAACTAGGGCGTAATTAACTGTTCCCTCCAGCTAATATGAGTGCATGTGATAGGGAGATTCATATGATGAACTCTCTAAAGGCCTTCCATAATTAGCATGAGAATGGGTCCTTTAGTAATGAGGAAACACACTAGAAAATGGGCTATCCATTTGCTGTTGGGCTTGTCTGAGTGTTTCATAAGATGATAGGGGCATCATAAACCGACGTGCGAGGGGCTTCACCAAAAAATGGGAACTCTCTCACGGTACCTTGGCATTCACCAATATGATGGGTAAGCACTCACTGGATAGAAAGGGTTACCTAAAAACGGCTCTGAACCTTGTCTGACAGAGGCCAAAAGGGAAAACTCATATGATGAGTGGATATGATCCTTTACAAAAAGGTGGTGGGGTTATGCAGCTGAAACAGTTGGCTCCATGCACCCAATGTGATTTCCCACATTTCCAAAGACAACCAGTAGTCTCCATCACTGAGAAAGGAGGAAAATCTCAGAGATGAATAAATGGAAATGGAACGTAGATTAAAATCCATATCTATGTAATGAACATGAATCAAATAAGGTTGTGGATTGATGTTTGCTCTTTTATCAGAAAATGGCAAATAGATCATTTGCAAAATTGCATGATGACAACAAGTTGAAGGGCCCAAACTATGCCCACTGGTACAAGAACCTGATGCTGGTCCTAGCTTCTGAAAAGCTGGACAAAGTGGCAAAGAATCCTACCCCGGAGCGTCCGGGTGATAGGGCTTCTGAGCCCGAAGGAGAGACTATTAGGAATGGGAGGAGAAAAACTCCCTTGCCCGGTGTTACAACATTCCCTCATTGGACAACCCAATATAGAGGCAGTTCGATCAGATCGAATTTGCCAAAGACATATTGGACAGTTTCAGGATGATTTATGAAGAGCAGAATCGTTCTACTCGACAAAAGGTCTTAAAACAGTTCATGACCGCACAAATGACCAAGGGCCAACAAGTTCACGACCATTGTCTTCAGATGATGGGATACATCAATGAACTGGAGGCTCTTGGATCTGGGCTGGACCTTGCGACCAAGATAGATGCTATCCTTAATTCTTTGCCTCCTTCCTTTAATCCGTTCATCATGAACTATAACATGAACAAGCTGAATGTCAGCTTGCAAGAGCTCAGCAATATGTTGCAAAGAGCTGAAGAACTGATTAGAAAGGATGATCCTGTAGCTATGCTTGTTGAAGCTAGCAAGACAGGCAAGAGAAAGAGGAAGGCAAAGAAGCCTCAAAAGAAAGCCACTAAGTGTAAGAAGTAGAAGAAAGACAAAGCATTGAATGCCTGTCACTTCTGCAAGAAGACCGATGACTTGAAAAAGAATTGTCCTGCCTACCTGGAATCCAAGAAAGGTAATTTTGAAACTTATGTTATAGAAACCAATTTATTGGTAGCTTCTGCATCCTGGTGTATTGACTTCGGGGCTTCAACTCATGCGTGTAACTCACTGCAGGGGTTCAAGGTAAGCTGAAGGTTGAGTGAAGGAGAAGTCACACTCTACTTAGGGACTACTGCAACTGTTGCAGCCACGGCCTTAGGAACCGTGGAGTTACTTTTTAGAGAAGGAACAATTGTACTGAAAGATTGTCATTATGTACAAAATTTAAGGAGAAATTTGATTTCTGTTTCAAAACTGTGTGCAGATGGTTATTTTTTCTTCTTTAGTAATACAATTAATATTAAAAGAAACAACAGATTCATTGCATACGGGGAACTGGAGAACGGTCTCTATGTTCGACATCATTCTCTAGAAACTAACATAACCGAAACTACATCGACTGAAATCCCCAAGAAGAGGGTCCGTGATACAGTTAATCCCATGTGTCTGTGGCATTACTGACTTGGCCACATCAGTGTTGACCGAATCACAAGGTTGGTAAAGGATGGTCCTTTGGATTTTCTAACTGTAGAAGATCTTCCCACCTGTGATTCTTGCCTACAAGGCAAGATGACGAAACAGCCATTTAACGGTAAGCCTGAAAGATGTACAGGCACACTTGACCTAATACATACTGATGAATGTGGTCCCTTGAGTGTTAGGACACGGAATCAACACGTGTATTTCATCACCTTTACAAATGATTTTTCACGATATGGTTACGTGTACCTAATGAGACACAAGTCTGAATCCTTTGAAAAGTTCAAAGAGTTTAGACAGGAGGTCGAGAAATAGTTAGGGAGAGAAATTAAAGCCCTTCGATCAAATCGAGGTGGCGAGTATCTCTCTAACGAATTCAGGGACTACTTAAAGGACAATGAGATAGTATCACAATTAGCTCCTCCTACTACACCACAACTTAACAATGTTTCAGAGAGGAGGAATAGGACCTTATTGGATATGGTCTGGTCGCTTCTCATACACTCAGAGTTATCCACATCCTTTTGGGGTTACGCATTAGAGACTGTGATTTACGTGTTGAATCGCAGCACGTTAAAAGAACAAGTGCAGACAAGTTGGAATCCATGACCAGCCATTGCCTATTTGTAGGCTACCCAAAAAGCTCTATAGGTCCTATTCTATGACCCAAGTGAGCAGAAAGTGTTCTGTAGTCGAAATGCAAAATTTTTGGAAACCGATTACATCCTGGACACCCATCGTCAGGAAGTTGTTCTTGATGA
Organism: Nelumbo lutea; assembly: GCF_056320005.1. Classification (NCBI taxonomy): domain Eukaryota; kingdom Viridiplantae; phylum Streptophyta; class Magnoliopsida; order Proteales; family Nelumbonaceae; genus Nelumbo; species Nelumbo lutea. Next base: position 66,045,590 of record NC_142687.1, on the reverse strand, counting down.
GGAGAGCTCAGGAACAGTGGGAGATGTCGCACAAGTTCCAGGTAGTGACCAACCTAGAAGATCCACTTGGGTATCCAGGCCACCAGTTCGTTATGGTTATGACCAGGATAGTTACCTGGTGGAAACTTTGACTAGTGAGGAGGATCCCGTGACTTATTTGGAAGCTATGTTGGACATAGATTCCTAGAAGTGGGTGCAGGCCATGAGAGCAGAGATGGACTCAATGGAGAATAATGAAGTTTGGACTCTAGTAGATCCACCCTCCGGGGTAAAAGCAACCGGTTGCAAATGGATTTACAAGAGGAAGAAGGGCCCTGATGGTAGGGTTGAGACCTTCAAAGCTTGTCTGGTGGCGAAAGGGAACACTCAGAAAGAGGGCATCGATTATGAGGAAACCTTTTCGCCTGTGGCCATGCTTAAATCCATTAGGATCCTGCTAGCTGTAGCAGCACACCATGATTATTAGATTTGGCAGATGGATGTCAAAACTGTATTCCTGAATGGAGATCTTACTGAAGATATTTATATGCGGCAGCCACAAGACTTCATTACTGCAGGTCAGGAAAACATAGTATGTAAACTTAATAGATCTATTTATGGACTTAAGCAAGTTTCTAGAAGTTGGAACATCCGTTTTGACTCTGCTGTCAAATCGTTTGACTTCTAGCAGAATCTGGATGAACCCTGTGTCTGTAGGAAGTACAATGGAGATATGGTTACCTTCTTGGTTCTGTACGTAGATGACATTCTACTCATTGGGAATGTTAACTATGGTGAAAGTATGACTTTCACAACAATTCTCCATGAAAGATCTTGGAGAAGCCTCCTATATACTAGGTCTTCGACTCTATAGAGATAGATCGAAGTGGATAATAGGATTATACAAATCTGCTTACAGTGACAAAATAGTTAAAAGATACAGCATGGAAAACTCCAAGAAAGTAAATGTTCCTTTCAGGCACGGAGTCACTCTCTCCAAGAAGATGTCTCCCAAAACTTCTGAGGAGATTGATGGCATGAAAGACGTTCCCTATGCCTCTGCCGTTGGGAGCATCATGTATGCCATGCTGTACACTCGTCCTGACATTGCTCAGGTAGTGAGTGTAGTAAGCAGATTTCAGGCCAACCCAGGGCAGGAGCCCTGGACTTCTGTGTAAAACATACTTGAGTACCTTCGAAGGATAAAAGAGTTTTGTCTGGTATTCGACGGTAACTCACTACAAATCCAAGGGTATACAGATGTCGATTTCCAATCGGATCCAGATGATAGAAAGTCTATATCTAGATTTGTTTTCACGATGAGATCCTTAGTGGGGGTCAAAACTTGGGTATATTGGGATAGTCTGAGAATTCATTTGAGTGGGTGATCGTAATGACAGGATTAGCCCCTTTATCGGACAAAGGTATTGATCGGGGATGCACTCTCACTAATGGAAACCAAGACTGCCGGCAACCGATTTCAATCATTGAGATTTGTTTTCAAAATATATTTTATGAGATATAAAAGTATATATATTATGGTTTCTAAAAGGTTTGCAAAAAGATTTTAATTCCCGGTATCCATATAAGTAGAGAGTGCAACATTGTTCCTTGCAGCCGAGGGAGAGGTCCTCTCTTGTCAGGTAGTGTATGATCATTTTGGGCTGAGAGGTTAAGTGTAAGACCATTGAGGATAATACTTGATGGGCTAATCTTGCATCTGCCCACAGTCCCTAGGTGTTACAAGGTGGCTTGGCCCAGGGACCACTTAGGGTAAGTGTTGGGCCCATAGAGCTCATTTGATGGGTTTCAGGGGGTGCACTGTCCATAACAGTGTATTTGGTCTGGACTTGTAACAAAGGCCAGGCCTAACCCATGTGGCTGATGTTTAGATAAATGCTTGGGTGACATGCCATACAAGGAAGCCCAACTTGGCAGCAGTTAGGAAGGTTAATTGAGCACACAAGCATAATGGGCCTAAAGCCCATTTCAAACTGGGCTATTTAATTAGTTAATTATGGGGTGAATTCTGAGATGGATTAGCTGATAGGATAGGGTCTTGACCCTATCCACTCAGAGAGTCCAGATTTGAATGTGAATCAGATCTAGAAACCTCCTAATGAGATTAGGAGAAAACTGATCTAATCTTGGGATAAGATAAGGGTTTATCCTTATCACCTAAAGAGAAGGCTGATCCAAATAGGATTTGGATAAGCAACTCCTAATTGGATTAGGAGTTGATCTTTTACGTTAACAAAAGAAGGAGGGGCGGCAGCCTTTAGAGACACACATAATCATATCCTCTTCAGTGCTGAAATCAAAGAAGGAAGAATTAAGCATCCCTGCAGAATTCTTTCTTGCCACGTCCCTGTTCTTGCCGCCCCTATTTGCTAGTTCGATTTCCAGTTGTGGGAGAAGTCAAGATTCGACATTGACATCAGTTCTTTCAAAAGGAATTGATAGGAAGCTGTGCTCATGTACCATCCTGCTGATTCTTGCGAAGGACAGAGTTTTTGGAGAAGATCACTGCTGATTCTGCTCCATCCTATACTGCTCCATCTTAAGTGGGAACGGTTTTTGGATCCTTCCTTGGGTGTGAACACTTTTGTTGGGGGATACTATTTCTCCGTATCAGGCATAATCCTCTCCTACTCCTTTTGTTTCAGATCTGGTTCAGTTTATGGTTCAAGAATGATCATTGAAAATATGATTTTCTAAATAGGGAATGTGATTCCCAGTTGAAGGGAGAGAATTTTTTTTTGAAATTCACCCCCTTATTCTGCAATCTTTGGGCATTCATATGATGGATCTCTCATCCCTTCATGATTTTCTGAATAACACCTCGAGGAGTCTTGACTGACCAATCATCGAGTTGCAGAATTACAGGGGTAGATTTTAACTCACCGATCTTGAACCTATTGTAAATAATGGATGGAAGCAGATTTATCCGGGCCCCAAGATCCAATAGGGCCCAATTGAGAGTGATTCCAGAGATGACACTGATTATGAGAGGAGCACTAGGGTCTTTCATTTTCTAGGGAAGTTGGTTTAGGAGATCTGCACTAACATCTGCCAAGAGCATCACCTTTTGTGGGGCCAATCGTGGCTCCCTCTTTTGAGTGCATAGCTCTTTCAAGAACTTGGCATAGGCTAGGGCATGTTGGATCTTGTTAAGGAGAGGGATGTTAATAAGGACTTGCTTGAATAACTCCCTGATCTCCTCGTTGCGAGTCTCTTTCATCTTTCGTAATGGCCCAGTTGTGAGTGTAGTTGGAAAAGGAACTACAGGCTGGATCACTATAGGCTCTTCTTTTAAGTTTTCTTTTCCTTTTTCTTTCCCCCCAACTTATGGTCTTCTTACTTCTTTCTTCTTCACTGATGTTTTCAACTTTCTTTGTCTCATACGGGTCCTCTAAAATCCTCCCACTCCGTAAGGTTGTAATAGCCTTGGTATTTTCAAATTGAGGGTTCTTAGGAGGTGGTTGAATCTACTATGTAGGAAAACCTAGTGGTTGATTTCTAGAATTCGCAACCAGTTGACTTGGTAGTTGCCCTACTTCTCTCCTCGCTTTGGCTTTGGCTAGCTGTCCTATTTGGCTCTTTAATCTATTGATGGATTGCTATTGAGTTAGAATCAACTATTGAAGCTGCATGGTCATCATCTGTATGGGTCTGAGGAGGTTGTGGGTAAGCCTGATAAGGTTTGACCGGTTGGTTCCTAGGGTACATCTGCTAGAATTGACTCTACACTTGTGGCCTTTAAAATTGTTGTTTCATGTAGTTAGATGGGTTGTACTGCTAGAACTGTGTGAAGGTTTATCATGGTTGAGCTGGTTAAGTCCTAGGTACCGGATCACTAAGTTCAGCTGGTTAAGTCCTAGACAGATGGGCGATACTGGAAAATAACACTTGACCCCTAGACTCGATTATGACACATCACTAGGTGTCGGATCGGGCTGTCTTTGATGTGTCAATCAGTGAGATTCTTAGTGGGGGTCAAAACCTGGACATGTTGGGGCAGTCTAAGAATTCATCTGAGTGAGTGGTCATAGTGATAGGATCAGCCCCTTTGTCGGACAATGGTAATGATCGGTAATGCATTCTCTCTGATGGAAACCAAACTGCCGGAAGTTGATTTCAATCGTTGGAATTTTGTTTTGCAAAATAAGATATATATATATATATATATGTACGGTTTCAAAAGATTTGCAAAAGGTTTTAATTCCTGGGATCCATGTGAGTGGAGAGTGCGACACTGTTCCTTGCAGCCGAGGGAGAGGTCTTCTCTTGTTGGGTAGTGCTTGATCATTAAGGGCTGAGAGGTTAAGTGTAAGACCATTTAGGATATTACCTGATGGGCTAATCTTGCACCTGCCCACAGTCCCTAGGTTTTTATAAGATGGCTTGGCCCAGGGACCACTTAATGTAAGTGTTGGGCCCATAGGGTCCATGTGATGGGCTCAAGGGGGTCACTGAGTCTTTCAGTGAATTTGGCTGGGCCTTGTAATAAAGGCTGGGCCGAACCCATGTGGTTGGTGTGTAGATCAATGCTTGGGTCCCACGCCATACAAAGAAGCCCAACTGGGCAGCAGGCTGGATACTAGTTAAACACAGAACACTTAATGGGCCAAAATCCCATTTTGAACTGGGCTGATATGATCACCAGTTCATGGGGCGAATCTGAGATTAGTGTTAGTAAAAGGATTGGGTCTTTGACCTTATCCACTCTAAGAGACCAAATTCAAATTAGATTTGAATCTGGTAACCTCCTGATAAGATCAGGAGTTAACTAACTTAATCTGCAGATAGGATTAAGATTAACCTCTATCCAAATACTGATTTGGATTGGGATAACTCCCAAAATATTGGGAGGTTTCTTAATCAAGAAGAAAGAGGAGAAAACCCTAGCAGAAATATCAGATTTCGAACTAGGGGTTTGAGTAAGCAAGAAACTCATCCTGCAATCTAATATTTGATCTCTCACAGAGTCCAGGGAGAAGAGATAGTTCTGCCCTCTTCGTCCCTGGACTTCTCCTCCTTCAGCCGCCGCCATTACCTGTTGGAAGATTGGATCTTTAAAGCTACAGGATGTCAAGAAAGCAGTTCTTGACAATAGTCTTTCAAGAAAGACACTAGGATTCAGTGTTCAAGGTTTCCAAAGGGTTCTTGTGAAGAATCTAGTGTGTAGGACGGACCCTACTGGTTCCGTTACACCCACAGCTGTGTCATCTTTAGCAGGAGCGGATCTTGGTTACTTCTTTGGGCGTGAACACCAACTTTGGGAGATATTATTTCTCCGGATCAGGTATAATCCTTCCTGTTTCCTTTTGGTTCAGATCTGGTTTGTTTATGGTTCAAGTAGGATCCTTGAATAATGTATTCTAAAGTTAGGGAATATGATTCCCAGTTGGAAGAAGGTAGGAATTTTTTTTTGAAATTCGCCCCTGTTAGACAGTTTTGTATGCCCTTAGCTTTAATCAAAATTGATGTACTTTATGAGTTTATTGTAAATGAATAAAAGTACATATTTGATTCATGTTCCCTTGGTATGTTTCTTGTATTACCCTTAAACTGGACACTTATTGAGACTCGTGTTAGTTTTGAATGTTCACAGCCAGTGGGTCGGTCTGGGGAGACCTATCCTGACAAGGCTGACAATGTCGTGCCACCAAGTCGGTTGGGGTGGCTTGTCTCAGCTACCGGGGTGAGACCCTAGGCACATACAGTGTGGGATTAATTGAATCTTTGAACTGGACCAGATTTCCAGTATTGCCCTGAACCTTGGAGATTGATGGGCAAAACTGGAAAGTTACACCCGACCCCTAGACTCGATTATGATACTGTACTAGGTGTCGGATCGACTGTCTTTGATGTACCAATCAGTGAGATCCTTAGCGGGGGTCAAAACTTGGGTATGTTGGGACAATCCGAGAATTCACTGAGTGGGTGATCATAGTGACAGGATCAGCCCCTTTGTCGGACAAAGGTAATGATCGGGGATGCACTCTCACTGTTGGAAACCCAGACTGCCGGCAGCCGATTTCAACCGTTGAAATTTGTTTTGCAAAATATATTTTATATGAGATATAAAAGTATATATATTATGGTTTCTAAAATGTTTGCAAAAGGGTTTTAATTCCCGGGATGCATATAAGTGGAGAGTGCAGCACTGTTCCTTGCAGCCGAGGGAGAGGTCCTCTCTTGTCGGGCAGTGTATGATCATTATGGGCTGAGAGGTTAAGTGTAAGACCATTGAGGATAATACCTGATGGGCTAATCATTCATCTGCCAACAGTCCCTGGGTGTTACAAGGTGGCTTGGCCCAGGGACCACTTAGGGTAAGTGTTGGGCCCATAGAGCCCATTTGATGGGTTTCAGGGGGTGCACTGTCTTTAACAGTGTATTCGGCCAGGCCTTGTAACAAAGGCTGGGCCGAACCCATGTGGCTGATGTGTAGATCAATGCTTGGGTCCCACGCCATACAAGGAAGCCCAAATGGGCAGCAATTAGGAAGGTTAAGTGAGCACATAAGCTTAATGGGCCTAAAGCCCATTTCGAACTGGGCTATTAATTTAGTTAATTAAATGGGCGAATTCTGAGATGGATTAGCAGTTAGGATAGGGTCTTAATCCTATCCACTCAGAGAGTCCAGATCTGAATGTGATTCAGATTTAGAAACCTCCTAATAAGATTAGGATAAAGCTAATCTAATCTACAGATAAGATAAGGGTTTATCCTTATCATTAGAAGAGAAGGCTGATCCAAATATGATATGGATAAGCACCTCCTAATGGGATTAGGAGCTGATCTTTTCAAGTTAACAAAAGGAAGGAGGGGGCGGCAGCCTTGAGAGAGACCAAGAAACACATCAGATCCTCTTTTAGTGCTGAAATCAAGAAGAGAGAATTTTGCACCCTGCGAATACTCTCTTGCCGCCACCCTGCTCTTGCCGCCCTATTTGCCAGTTCAATCTCCAGCTGTGGGAGAAGTCAAGATTGGATCTTGACATCAGTTCTTTGAGAAAGGATTGAAAAGGGAAGCTGTGCTCATGTTCCATCCTGTTGTTTCTTGTGAAGGACAAAGTTCTTGGGGAAGAACACTGCTGATTCTGCTCCATCCTGCACTGCGCCATCTTCAGTGGGAGCAGTCTTTGGATCCTTCCTTGGGCGTGAACACCTTCGTTGGGAGATATTGCTTCTCCGTATCAGGTATCTTTCTCTCCCATTCCTTTTGGTTCAGATCTGGTTCAGTTTAAAGGTTCAAGATTTATCATTGAAAATATGATTTTCTAAATAGGGAATGTGATTCCCAGTTGAAGGGAGAGAAAAATTTTTGAAATTCGCCCCTTATTCCACAATCTTTGGGCGTCCATGTGATGGATCTCTCAACCCTTCAGCCCCCCATTCTGCACCTTTCTTGGCGTCCATTAGATGGATCCTACCATTCTTTCAGTGGTATAAGAGCCACAGGTTCAAATCTTGAACCCAAAGAAAATCAGATTTGACCCTGCGCAGATGAACAGAAAATGTTCTGCCAAGATCTGCGCAGATTGCTTTCTTTTTTTTCCAATAATTGGTTTCTTGTTATGGGCGTTTGATCTGAAATTAATTTTGTTAAATCCAAAAATTTATTTAGAATTGTTCCTTATTTATTTTGATTTAATGGACTGTTCGAACCTGGAGATCGTAGTGCAGATTTGGCGCAGATAGTCTGCGCACCCTTTTTTTCTTCCTTTTGTTATTATTCGGTCTATAAATATTTTTTTTATTTTTCTAGACTGAATGTATAGGATTTGAACAAGAATGTAATTAATTAATAGAAGTAGGATTTCTGTTTTATTTATTTTCTTGATTAAAGAAGAAGGAAGAAGATGGCGGCGCTGGAGATTCGCAGATGGAGAAATCGCCTACTGCGGTTTACAGTTTATGAAACTGTAACTCTTGTGTTTAACCTTATTTTGCAGGTGGTATGAACAGTCCATTTTTTTGATTGGTGATTGTCTAAAATAAAAAATTATTAATTTTAGATCTCTCATGAATTAATTCCTGAATTGAAAATCAGTTTTGGACCATTTCAGACTAGATTGGACCAAAACTGTTTGGACCGAATCTGAGATTCGAAAGGGGCTGTTTTTCAGTCCATATTTCTCACACTGGTTATTCCAAATCTGATGTTCAATTATAGGCATTAGTTCTGCCCACCTGTAAAGCCCAGTTTTAAAGGGTTAAAACTGCAAAAGCCCATTATTGTGAGAAAAGTTGTATGGGCCAAACTGCTAACTATAATTCAGCCCATACACCTTGTAAACATTAATTGTTAATGCTTTAAGTCTTAAATGGGCCATTCGACGGGCTTTACAGTAGTTAATTGATTGGATCAATTCTTCCTTTACATGTGATGTTCGGATGTATGATGTGCTGCGACCATGGACCATAAGCACTTGGCCCACGATAATTCGTTAGTGGCTCTTGCGCACACCATGGCTGAATGCATATCATTGCCATGGTGTCCCTTAAGGTCATTGGATGACCCATCTCTACTTGGTGGGCCCCACAACCCTGAAAAGGGATGCGTACGAAACTCCTAGCCGATTGAGGCCCACCAGAAATCTGGCTTTATGAAAGCCAGTGGGAGCCACTTTGGTTTGACCTAAATTAGAACTAGGGTGTAAATTTTGTTCCCTCCAAGCAAATATGAGTGTGTGTGATAGGGAGATCCATTTGATGGACTCTCTATAGGCCTTCCGTCATTAGCAGAATGATGGGTCCGTCAGTAATGAGGAAACGCACCACAAAATTGGGCTATCCATTTGCTGTTGGATATGTTAGAGTGTTTCATTAGATGATAGGGGCGTCATAGACCGATGTGGGAGAGGCTTCACCAGAAAAAGGAACTCTCTCACGGTACCTTGGCGTAACCTGAATATGATGGGTGTGCACTCACTGGACAGAAAGGTTTACCTGAAAATGGCTCTGAACCTTGTCTGACAGAGACCAAAGGGAAACTCATCTAATGAGTGGATATGATCCATCACAGAAAGTTGGTGAGGTTATGTAGCTGAAACAGTTGGCTTCACGCACCCTATGTGATTTCCCACATTTCTAGAGGCATTCCATCGTCTTCGTCACTATGAAGGGAGGGAAAATCTCAGAGATGAACAAATGGGAATGGAACATAGATTAAAAGCCATATGTATGTAGGTAACATGAATCAAACTACGGTTGGGGACTAACGTTTTTGCTGTTTTATCAGAAAATGGCAAACGGTCAATTTGCAAAGCTTCTAGATGATAACAAGCTTAAGGGCCCAAACTATGCCGACTGGTATAGAAATCTTATGCTGGTCCTAACTTCTGAAAAGTTAGATAAGGTGGTGAAAAATCTTGCCCCGGAATGTCTGGGTGATAGGGCTTCTGAGGCCCGTAGGAGGGACTACCAAGATTGGGAGGATAAGAACTCCCTAGCCCGCTGCTTTGTCATTGCCTCATTAGACAACTCAATACAGAGGCAGTTCGATCAGATCGAACTAGCCAAGGACATATTGGACAGTCTAAGAACAATGTATGAAGAGCAAAACCGTTCTACTCGACAGAAGGTCCTGAAATTGTTCATGACCGTGCAGATGTCCAAGGGGCAGAAAGTTCATGACCATTGTCTTCGGATGATGGGATACATTAACGAACTTGAAGCCCTTGGATCCGGGCTAGATGTTGGCACGCAAGTGGATGCCATCCTCAATTCTTTGCCCTCTTCCTTCAATGCGTTCACTATGAACTACAATATGAATAAGCTGAATGTCAGGGACTACTTAAAGGACAATGGGATAGTGTTGAAAGAATGGTAGGATCCATCTAATGGACGCCATAAAGGTTGCGGAATGGGTGGGCGAATTTCAAAAATTTCCTACCTTCTCTCAACTGGGAATCATATTCCCTAAATTTAGAATACAATATTCAAGGATCCTACTTGAACCATAATCAAACCATATCTGTACCAAAAGATAAATGGGAGGAATATACATGATCCGGAGAAGCAGTATCTCCCAAAGTTGGTGTTCACGCCCAAAGAATGCTCCAAGATCCGTTCCTGCTGAAGATGACACAGCTGTGAATGGAACAGAACCAGCAGGGTGCGTCCTACACACTGGATCCTTCACAAGAATCCTCTGGAAGTATTAAACACTGAATCCTTTTCAGTCTTTCTTGCAAGACTGATGTCAAGAACAGATTTCTTGACTTTCTTTTCTACAAAGATCTAATCTTGCAATGGCAGATGGTGGCGGCAGGAGGAGATTTCCAAAATGAAAAAGGCTGAACTGCTTTTTCTGTTTTTCTGGAGAGTATGAATTAGAGCCCCTCTCAATTCGTAGGAGATATCCTATATCTCTTCAAGGTGGTTCGAAATCTCCTCATTTCTTCTTGATTAAGAAACCTCCTTTTTAGGAGTTATCCCAATCCAAATCAGTATTTGGATAGGGGATAATCTTAATCCTTTCTGCAGATAGAGTTAGCTTACTCCTGATCTTATCAGGAGGTTACCAGATTCAAATCTAATTTGAATTTGGTCTCTAAGAGTGGATAAGGCTAAAGGCCCAATCCTTTTACTACCTTTAATCTCAAATTCGCCCCGTGGATGGGTGATCATATCAGCCCACCTCGAAATGGGCTTTTGGCCCATTAAGTGTTCAGTGTCTAATTACTTTCCAATCTGCTGCCCAGTTGGGCTTCTTTGTATGGCGTGGGACCCAAGCATTGATCTACACACCAGCCACATGGGTTCGGCCCAGCCTCTAAAACAAGGCCCAGCCGAATTCACTGAAAAACTCAATGAACCCCTTGAGTCCATCATATGGACCCTATGGGCCCAACACTTACATTAAGTGGTCCCTGGGCCAAGCCATCTTATAAAAACCCAGGGACTGTGGGCAGGTGCAAGATTAGCCCATCAGGTATTATCCTCAATGGTCTTACACTTAACCTCTCAGCCCTTAATGATCAAGCACTGCCCGACAAGAGAGGACCTCTCCCTCGGCTGCAAGGAACAGTGCCGCACTCTCCTCTCACATGGATCCCAGGAATTAAAACCATTTGCAAACAATTCGAAACTGTACATATATATATATATGAATATATTAATTTTGCAAAACAAAATTCCAACGATTGAAATCAACTGCCGGCAGTTTGGTTTCCATCAGAGAGAGTGCATTCTCGATCATTACCCTTTGTCCGACAAAGTGGCTGATTCTGTCACTATGATCACCCAATCAGATGAATTCTCAAACTGCCCCAACATACCCAGGTTTTGATCCCCGCTAAGGATCTCACTGATTGGCATATCAAAGGCAGCCTGATCCAACACCTAGTGAAATGTCATAATCGAGCCTAGGGGTCAGGTGTAACTTTCCAATTTTGCCCATCTATCTCCAAGGTCCAGGTCAATACTGGAAATCTGGTCCGGTTCAAGGATTCAAGTAATCCCATACTGCATGTGCCTCGGGTCTTACCCTGGTGGCTGAGACAGGCCATCCCAACACTTGGTGGCACACCAGTATCAGTCTTGGCAGGATAAATCTCCCCAGACTTATCCAACGGCTGTGAACATTTAAAACTAACATGAGTCTCTATAAATGTCCAGTTTTAGGGTTTTACACAGAAGTAAACCAAACAACATGAATCAAACCTGCACTTTATTTATTTCCACTAAATAACAAAAGTACATCAAATCAGATTGAAGCTAAGGGCATACAAAACTGTCTAAAAAGTGTCACAACTAGCTCCTCCTGCTACACCACAATTCAACGGTGTATCAAAGAGGAGGAATAGGACCTTGTTGGACATGGTCCGGTCACTTATCGTACGCTCAGAATTACCCACATCCTTTTGGGGATATGCATTAGAGACTGCTATCTATTTGCTGAATCGGGTTCCAACCAAATCAGTTCTGAAAACTCCATATGAACTATTGACCGGAAGGAAGCCAAGTGTAAGACACTTGAAGATTAGGGTTTGTCCTGCACACGTTGGTAGAACAAGTGCGGACAAGTTGGAATCCAAAACTAGCCGTTGCTTATTTATAGGCTACCCAAAGGATTCAGTGGGTTACCTATTCTATGACCCAAGTGAGCAGAAAGTGTTCTGTAGTCGAAAGGCCCAATTCTTAGAATCTGAATACATCATGGACACTCACCGTCAGGAAATAGTTCTTGATAAGGAGAGTTCACGAGTAGTGGGAGAAGTCCCACAAGTTCCAGGTAATGACCAACCTAGAAGGTCCACCCGGGTATCCAGACCACCAATCCAATATGGTTATGACCAGGATACCTACCTGGTGGAAGCCTTGACTAGTGAAGAGGATCCTGTGACTTACGCGGAAGCTATGTTAGACATAGATTCCCAGAAGTGGGTGGAGATCCTGAGAGATGAGATGGACTCGATGGAGACCAATGAAGTCTGGACTGTAGTAGATCCTCCCTTTGGGGTAAAAGCAATTGGTTGCAAATGGATCTACAAGAGGAAGAAGGGCCCCGATGGTAGGATTGAGACCTACAAAGTTTGCTTGGTGGTGAAAGGTTATACTCAGAAAGAAGGCATCGATTATGAGGAAACCTTTTCGCCCATGGCCATGCTTAAATCCATTAGGATCCTGCTAGCTGTAACAGCATACCATAACTACGAGATTTGGCAAATGGATGTCAAAACCGCGTTCCTGAATGGAGATCTTGGTGAGGATATCTACATGCAGCAGCCGCAAGGTTTTATTGTTGTTGGTCAGGAACTGATGGTATGTAAACTCAACAGATCCATATATGGACTTAAGCAGGCTTCTAGGAATTGGAACATCCGTTTTGATTCTACCGTCAAAACGTTTGACTTTGAGCAGAATCCGGATGAGCCCTGTGTTTACATGCAATCTAGTGGGGATAAGATTACTTTTTTAGTACTGTATGTGGACGATATCCTACTCATTGGAAGTGATGTAGGAATGTTGACTTCGGTCAAGGTATGGCTGTCACAGTAGTTCTCCATGAAAGATCTTGGAGAAGCTTCATATACACTGGGTCTTCGACTCTATAGAGATAGATCGAAGCGGACAATTGGATTATCACAGGCTGCTTACATTGACAAAATTGTCAAAAGGTACAACATGGAAAACTCCAAGAAAGGAAATGTTGCTTTCAGATATGGAGTAACTCTCTCCAAGAAGATGTCTCCCAAGACTTTTGAGGAGATTGAGGGCATGAGAGACGTTCCCTATGCCTCAGCCGTAGGGAGCATCATGTATGCCATGCTGTGCACTCGCCCGGACATAGCTCAGGCGGTGAGTGTAGTAAGTAGATTCCAGGCTAACCCAGGGCAGGAGCATTGGACTGCTGTGAAGAACATTCTTAAATACCTTCGAAGGACAAAAGAGTTTTGTCTGGTATTCGATGGTAGTTCATTACAAATTCTGGTGCATACCGATGCCGTTTTCCAGTCGGATCCAGATGATAAAAAGTCTACATCTGGGTAAGTTTTCACGATAGGATCGAGTGTTGTTTCCTGAATGTCAGCAAATAGGGGTCTTGAGTAGCAAATTAATAGTCCGCAACCCAAGCCGAGCGCATTGCCGTAAGTGAGGTTGCCTTATGAATGAAGGTGTTCATTCCTGAATTTGGAATTCAGTACATCACTCATTCCACTATTGTATGACAACACTGGACCTACGGTAGGACGATATTAAGAGGTAGCATTAGCAGACAATGTGGTAGACCCATTGACTAAGCCACTGACACAGAAGGTGTTTGAGAAACATGTGGAAAGTATGGCACTCCGGCTTGTACCAGATTGGACTTAGTGCAAGTGGGAGCTATTAGACAGTCTTGTATGCCCTTAGCTTCAATCAGATTTGATGTACTTTTGTTATTCAGTGGAAATAAATTATAGTGCATGTTTGATTCATGTTGTTTGGTGTAATTCTGTGTAAGACCCTAAAACTGGACACTTATAGAAACTTGTGTTGGTTTTAAATGTTCATAGCCGTTGGATAAGTCTGGGGAGATTTATCCTGCCAAGGCTGATACTGATGTGCTACCAAGTGTTGGGATGGCTTGTTTCGGCCATCGGGGTAAGACCCAAGGCACATGCAATATAGGATAGCTTGAACCCTTGAACCGGACCGGATTTCCTGTATTGCCCTAGACCTTGGAGACAGATGGGAAAAACTGGAAAGTTACACCTGACCCCTAGACTCGATTATGACACATCACTAGGTGTCGGATCGGGCTGTCTTTGATGTGTCAATCAGTGAGATCCTTAGTGGGGGTCAAAACCTAGACATGTTGGAGCAGTCTGAGAATTCATCTGAGTGAGTGGTCTTAGTGACAGGATCAGCCCCTTTGTCAAACAATGGTAATGATCGGTAATGCACTCTCTCTGATGGAAACCAAACTACCGGCAGTTGATTTCAATCGTTGGAATTTTGTTTTGCAAAATAAGATATATATATATGTATGTATATGTATGGTTTCAAAATATTTGCAAAAGGTTTTAATTCCCGGGATCCATTTGAGTGGAGAGTGCGGCACTGTTCCTTGCAGCCGAGGGAGAGGTGTTCTTTTGTTGGGTAGTGCTTGATCATTTAGGGTTGAGAGATTAAGTGTAAGACCATTAAGGATATTACCTGATGGGCTATTCTTGCACCTGCCCACAGTCCCTGGGTTTTTATAAGATGGATTGGCCCAAGGACCACTTAATGTAAGTGTTGGGCCCATAGGGTCCATGTGATGGGCTCAAGGGGGTCACTGAGTCTTTTAGTGAATTCGGCTGGGCCTTGTAATAAAGGCTGGGCCGAACCCATGTGGTTGGTGTGTAGATCAATGCTTGGGTCCCACTCCATACAAAGAAGCCCAACTGGGCGACAGGCTGGAAACTAGTTAAACACTGAACACTTAATGGGCCAAAAGCCCATTTTGAACTGGGCTTATATGATCACCAGTTCATGGGGCGAATCTGAGATTAGTGTTAGTAAAAGGATTGGGTCTTTGATCTTATCCACTCTAAGAGACCAAATTAAAATTAGATTTGAATCTGGTAATCTCCTGATAAGATTTGGAGTTAACTAACTTAATCTGTAGATAGGATTAAGATTAACCTCTATCCAAATACTGATTTGGATTGGGATAACTCCCAAAATATTGGGAGGTTTCTTAATCAAGAAGAAAGAGGAGAAAACCCTAGCAGAAATATCTGATTTCGAACTAGGGGTTTGAGTAAGCAAGAAACTCATCCTGCAATCTGAGATTTGATCCCTCACAGACTCCAAGGAGAAGAGATAGTTCTGCCCTCTTCGTCCCTGGACTTCTCCTCCTTCAGCCGCCACCACTACCTGTTGGATCTTTGCAGCAATAGGATGTCAAGAAAGCAGTTCTTGACAATAGTCTTGCAAGAAAGACACAAGGATTCGGTGTTCAAGGTTTCCAGAGGGTTCTTGTGAAGAATCCAGTGTGTATGACGCACCCTGCTGGTTCCGTTCCACCCACAGCTGTGTCATCTTCAGTAGGAGCGGATCTTGGTTACTTCTTTGGGCGTGAACACCAACTTTGGGAGATATTATTTCTCCGGATTAGGTATAATCCTTCCTATTTTCTTTTGGTTCAGATCTGGTTTGTTTATGGTTCAAGTAGTATCCTTGAATAATGTATTCTAAATTTAGGGAATATGAATCCCAGTTGGAAGAAGGTAGGAAATTTTTTTTGAAATTCGCCCCCCATTCCGCACTTTTCTTGGCGTCCATTAGATGGATCCTACCATTCTTTCATCGGCTGCAAGGAATAGTGTTGCACTCTCTCATATATGGTTCCTGGGAATTAAAACCTTTTGCAAATCATTTCGAAACCATAATATATATTCTTTTATATCTCATGTAAAATATATTCTGCAAAACAAATTTCAACGATTGAAATCAGCTGTCGGAAATCTTGGTTTCCATCAGTGAGAGTGCATCCCCGATCATTACCTATGTCTGACAAAGGGGCTGATCCTGTCACTATGGTCACCCACTCAGATGAATTCTCAGACTGTCACAACATACCCAGGTTTTGACCCCCACTAAGGATCTCACTGATTGGTATATGAAAGACAGTCCAATCCGACACCTACTGCAGTATCATAATCGAGTCTAGGGGTCGGGTGTTACTTTCCAGTTTTGCCCATCAATCTCCAAGGTCTAGGGCAATTCTGGAAATCTGGTCCAGTTCAAAGATTCATATAATCCCACGCTGTGTGTGCCAAGGGTCTCACCCTTGGAGCTAAGACAAGGCACCCCAACCGACTTGGTGGCACCACAGTGTCAGCCTTGTCAGGATAGGTCTCCCTGACCGACCCACTGGCTGTGAACATTCTAAACTAACACGAGTCTCATTAAGTGTCCAGTTTATGGGTATTACATAGAAACATACCAAGGGAACATAAATCAAATATGCACTTTTATTTATTTACGATAAACTCATAAAGTACATCATTTTGATTGAAGCTAAGGGCATACAAAACTGTTTAACACCATTTGTTGTTGGGTCTGTTGGGTTGTTTCATATGATGATAGGGGCGTTATAGATCGATGTGAGAGGGGCCTAGCCTAAAATGGAAGACTCTCTCACGGTACCTTGGCATTCATAAATATGATGGGTGCACACTTACTAGACATAAATGTTTAAACTAAAATGGCAATGAACCTTGTCTAACAGAGGCCAAAGAGAAAGCTCATTATATGAATGTATATGATCCTTAACAGAAGGTGGTGGGGTTAGGCAGCTGAAACAGTTCGCTCCATGCACTGTATGTGTTTTTCCACATTTCTAGAGACATAGTTCGCGGTCTCTGTCATTGAGATACGAGAGAAATCTCATAGATGAATAAATGGAAATGGAAGATAGATTTAAAGCCATATCTATGTAATAAAAATGATCCAATTCAGGTTGTGGACTAATAATTTTCTTTGCCCTTTATCAGAAATGGCAAATAGACATTTCACCAAGCTGTTGGACGATAACAAACTTAAGTGCCCTAATTATGTTGACTGGTTCCAAAACCTTATGTTGGTTCTGACGTCCGAGAAATAGGACAAAATTGCTAAGAACCCTACTCCGGATCATCCAGGTGAAGGGCTTCTGAGGCCCGAAGAAGAGAGTATCAAGAATGGGAAGAGAAAAACTCTCTTGCTAGGTGTTACATTATAGCCTCTTTAGACAATCCGATACATCGACAATTCGATAAGATCAAAGTGTCCAAGGATATATTGGATATATTCGATTTGATTGAGTGTCGAAATGGCAAGAGAACCGTTCTGCTCGACAAAAGGTCTTAAAATTGTTTATGACCACACAGATGACCGAGAACCAACAGGTTCATGACCATTGTCTAAAGATGAAGGCATAGGAAACCATCATATGGACGCCCAAGATTGCGGAATAAAGGGGGGGCGAATTTCAAAAATTTTTCTTTCCCTTCAACTGGGAATCGAATTCCCTATTTAGAAAATCAAATTTTCAAGGATCATTCTTGAACCATAAACTGAACCAGATCTGAACCAAAAGGAGGAGAGAGAGATAATACATGATACTGAGAAATAATATCTCTCAACGGAGGTGTTCACGCCCAAGGTAGAAACCAAAATCTACTCCCACTGAAGATGGCGCAGCGTAGGGTGGAGCAGAATCAACAGTGTCCTTCCTAAGAACATGATTCTTCCCAAGAATCACCTGGGTGGCTAGTGAATACAACTCCTACCAGTCTTTTCTCCAAAAGATTGGAATCAAGATCTGATATTGATTTCTCCCAAGCAATGGAGATCGAACTGCTATATGCGTCGGCTGCAGGAAGGAGGCGGCTAGAGAGAATTTGCATGGTGCAGAATTCTCTCCTCTGTGATCTCAACTCTAAAGACAAGACTGTTGCTGATGATTGTGTGTCTAAAGGCTGCCGTCCCCTCTTCCTTCTATAGACTTAAAGGGATCAACTCCTAATCCCATTAGGAGTTGCTAACCCAAATCATATCTGGATTATAAGTCCCTTTAAGATAAGTGATAAACCTTATCTTATCTGCAAATTAGATCAGCCAGTTCCTAATCTAATTAGGAAGTTTCCAAATCTAAATTAGCTCGAAATGGGCTTAAGGACCATTTAGGGTTAGGTATTCATTAAACCTTCCAAACTGCTGCCCAGTTGGGCTTCCTTGTATGGCAGGGAACCCAAACATTGATCTACACATCAGCCACATGGGTTCAGCCCAGTCTTTGTTACAAGGCCTGGCCGAATACACTGTTATGGATAGTGCACCCCCTGAAACCCATCAGATGGGCTCTATGGGCCCAACATTTACCCTAAGTGGTCCCTGGGCCAAACCACCTTGTAAGACCCAGGGACTGTGGGCAGATTCAAGATTATCCCATCAGGTATTATCCTCAATGGCCTTACACTTAACCTCTCAGCCCATAATGATCATACACTGCCCGACAAAAGAGGACCTCTCCCTTGGCTGGAAGGAACAGTGTTGCAGTCTCTCAAGTATGGATCCCAGGAATTAAAACCTTTTGCAAACATTTCAAAACCATAATATATATACTTTTTATATCTCATATAAAATTTATTTTGCAAAACAAATCTCAACGATTGAAATCGGCTGCCGGCAGTCTTGGTTTCCATCAGTGAGAGTGCATCCCCGATCATTACCTTTGTCTGACAAAGGGGCTGATCCTGTCACTATGATCACCCACTCAGATTAATTCTCAGACTGTCCCAACATACCCAGGTTTTGACCCTCGCTAAGGATCTCACTGATTGGTATATCAAAGACAACCCAATCCGACACCTAGTGCAGTATCATAATCGAGTCTAGGGGTCAGGGGTAACTTTTCAGTTTTGCCCATCAATCTACAAGGTCCAGTGCAATACTGAAAATCTGGTCTGGTTCAAAGATTCAATTAATCCCACACTGTATGTGCCTAGGGTCTCACCTCGGTAGCTGAGACAAGCCACCCCAACCGACTTGGTGGCACCACAGTGTCAGCCTTGTCAGGATAGGTCTCCCCAGACCGACCCACTGGCTGTGAACATTCTAAACTAACACGAGTCTCATTAATTGTCCAGTTTAAGGGTATTACACAGAAACATACCACGGGAACATGAATCAAATATGCACTTTTATTCATTTACAATAAACTCATAAAGTACATCAATTTGATTGAAGCTAAGGGCATACAAAACTATCTAACAACTCCCACTTGCACTTAGGTCCAATCAGGTACTAGCCAAAGTCCCATGCTTTCCACGTGTTTCTCAAACACTTTCTGTGATAGTGGCTTTGTCAATGGGTCTACTATATTTTCCGCTGACGCTACCTTCTGAATCAGGACGTCCCCTCTACCAACAATCTCCCTCAGTACATGGTACTTCCTCTCGCTGTGTTTTGACTTCGAGTGGGCTCATGGCTCCTTAGCCTGAGCAATAGCTCCATTGTTGTCACACAACAATGGGATGGGTGATAAGCTGGATGGAACTACTCCCAACTTGTGAACGAATTTCTTCATCAACACGGCTTCCTTGGCAGCCTCACTTGCGGCAATGTACTCGGCCTCGATCGTGGAGTCTGCAGTGGACCCCTGTTTGCTGCTTTTCCAACAAACAACACACGATCCTATCATGAAAACATACCCAGATGTAGACTTTCTATCATCTGGATCCGATTGGAAATCAGCATCTGTATACCCTTGGATCTGTAGTGAGCTACCATCGAATACTAGACAAAACTTTTTTGTCCTTCGAAGGTACTTAAGTATGTTTTTCACAGCAGTCCAATGCCCCTGCCCTGGGTTGGCCTAAAATCTGCTTACTACACTCACTGCTTGAGCAATGTCAGGGCGAGTGCACAGCATGGCATACATGATGCTCCCTATGGCAGAGGCATAGGGAACGTCCTTCATGCCATCAATCTCCTCAGAAGTCTTGGGAGACATCTTCTTGGAGAGAGTGACTCCGTGCCTGAATGGAACATTTCATTTATTGGAGTTTTCCATGCTGTATCTTTTGACTATTTTGTCAATGTAGGCAGATTGGGATAATCCTATTATCTGCTTCGATCTATCTCTATAGAGTTGAAGTCCCAGTACATAAGAGGCCTCTCCAAGATCTTTCATGGAGAATTTCTGTGAAAGCCATACTTTTACCATAGTCAACATTCCTACATCATTCCCAACGAGTAGAATGTCATCTACATACATAACCAAGAAGGTAACCTTATCTCCACTGTACTTCCTGTAAACACAGGGTTCATCCGGATTCTGCTCGAAGTCAAACGATTTGACGGCAGAGTCAAAATGGATGTTCCAACTTCTAGAAGCTTGCTTAAGTCCATAAATGGATCTATTAAGTTTACATACCATGTTTTCCTGACCCGCAGCTATGGAGCCTTGCGGCTGCTGCATATAGATATCTTCAGTAAGATCTCCATTCAGGAATGCAGTTTTGACATCCATTTCCAAATCTCATAATCATGGTATACTGCTACAGCTAGCAGGATCCTAATGGATTTAAGCATGGCCATAGGCGAAAAGGTTTCCTCATAATCGATGCCCTTTTTCTGAGTGTACCCTTTTGCCACCAAACGAGCTTTGAAGGTCTTAACCCTACCATTGGGGCCCTTCTTCTTCTTGTAAATCCATTTGCAACCAATTGCTTTTACCCCGAAGGGCGGATTTACTAGAGTCCAGACTCCATTGGTCTCCATTGAGTCCATCTCTGCTCTCATGGCCTCCACCCACTTCTGGGAATCTATGTCCAACATAGCTTCCACGTAAGTCACGGGATCCTCCTCACTAGTCAAGGTTTCCACCAGGTAACTATCCTGGTCATAACCATAATGGACTGGTGGCCTGGATACCCGAGTGGATCTTCTAGGTTGGTCACTACCTGGAACTTCTGCTCCTGAGCTCTCCTCATCAAGAACAATTTCCTGACGATGGGTGTCCAGGATATAATCAGTCTCTAAGAACTGGGCATTTCGACTGCAGAACACTTTCTGCTCACTTGGGTCATAGAAAAGGTAACCTACAGAGCCTTTTGGGTAGCCTACAAATAAGCAACGACTGGTCTTGGATTCCAACTTGTCCACACTCGTTCTTTTAACGTGTGTTGGACAACCCAAATCTTCAAGTGTCTGACACTTGGTTTCTTTCCGGTCCAAAGTTCATATGGAGTGTTCGGAACCGATTTGGTTGGAACCCGATTCAGCACGTAGATCACAGTCTATAATGCGCAACCCCAAATGGATGTGGGTAACTCTGAGTGTATGAGAAGTGACCGGACCATATCCAATAAGGTCCTATTCCTTCTCTCTGAAACACTGTCAAGTTGTGGTGTAGCAGGAGGAGCTAATTGTGATACTATCCCATTGTCCTTTAAGTAGTCCCTGAACTCATTAGAGAGATACTCGCAACCTCGATCAAATCAAAGGGCTTTAATTTCTCTCCCGAACTGTTTTTCGACCTCTTGTCTAAACTTTTTGAACTTTTCAAAGGATTTAGACTTGTGTCTCGTTAGGTACACGTAACCATATCGTGAGAAATCATCTGTGAAGGTGATGAAATACACGTGTTGATTCCGTGTCATAACACTTAGGGGACCACATACATCAGTTTGTATTAGGTCAAATGTGCCTGTTCATCTTTCAAGCTTACCGTCAAATGGCCGTTTTGTCATTTTGCCTTGTAAGCAAGGCTCACACATGGGATTAACTGTATCACTGGCTCTCTTCTTGGGGATTTCAGCCGACGTAGTTTCGGTTATGTTAGTTTCTAGAGAAGGATGTAGAACATAGAGACCGTTCTCCAGTTCCCCGTATGCGATGAATCTGTTATTTTTTTTAATAGTAATCGTATTACTAAAGAAGATAGAATAACCATCTATGCACAGTTTTGAAACAGAAATGAAATTTCTTCTTATGTTTTGTACATAAAGACAATCTTTGAGTACAATTTTTCCTTCTCTAAAAATTAACTCCATGGTTCCTATTGCCGCAGCTGCAACAGTTGCAGTAGTCCCTAAGTAGAGAGTGACTTCTCCTTCACTCAGCCTTCTGCTTACCTTGAACCCCTGTAGTGAGTTACACGCATGAGTTGAAGCCCCGGAGTCAATACACTAGGACTCAGAAGCTACCAATAAATTGGTTTCTATAACACAAGTTTCAAAATTACCTTTCTTGGATTCCAGGTAGGCAGAACAAATCCGTTTCCAGTGGCCGGTCTTTTTGTAGAAGTGACATGCATCTGATGCTTTGTCTTTCTTCAGCCTTTTGCCCTTGGTGGCTTTCTTCTGAGGCTTCTTTGCCTTCCTCTTTCTCTTGCCCGTTTTGGTAGCTTCAACAAGCATAGGCTCATCCTTTTTAATCAGTTCTTCAGCTCTTTGCAACATATTGCTGAGCTCTTGCAATCTGACATTCAGCTTGTTCATGTTATAGTTCATGATGAACGGATTAAAGGAAGGAGACAAAGAATTAAGGATAGCGTCTATCTGGGTTGCGTGGTCTAGCCCAGATCCAAGAGCCTCCAATTCTTTGATGTAACCCATCATTCGAAGACAATGGTCGTGAACTTATTGGCCCTTGGACATTTGAGTGGTCATGAACTGCTTCAAGACCTTTTGTTGAGTAGAACGATTCTGCTCTTCATACATCATCCTTAGGCTGTCCAATATGTCCTTGGCAAGTTCGATCTGATCGAACTGCCTCTGTATTGGGTTGTCCAAGGATGCGATGATGTAACACCGGGCAAGGGAGTTTTTCTCCTCCCATTCCTGATAGTCTCTCATTCGGGCCTCAGAAGCCTTGTCTCCCGGATGCTCTGGGGCATGATTCTGATGTGTGGCTCATTGTGACACTAGCAAGTGCACTAGCCGTTCAAGTAATAAAGTAGTGAGTGAAGTATCGTTTCCACGAGGATTTAGGAAACAATTACCAATACTAAATTGAGCACTTCTTATCTGATCAACAAATAAATCAAAACTCTAATGAAAGCTAAGAAATCCTAAATTAAAATCTATCTAAATCATTGGCCCAATTGCCTTCAATTCAGGTTAGAAGAGTAAACAGTAAATGTCAATCTCAGAATTCAGCAATCTATCAATTTGGATAATTCGAATGAATCATGATTGAGCCTTGGTTTGGTGAAACCCCAAGGTCATGAACAGCCTCTCTCAAGTGCATGTTCATCCTATGCATGAGTGACGGTTCTTCTATCTCTAGCAAGAATCTAATCCCCATGCATGCATTTCTTCAAACACTTCTAAGGCATCAATTCAAATCTGAATTGATCACCAACTGAATTGTGCAAGTTATCTCTAACCTTGCACTCAATTCAGTTCTTGAATAGTAGATCTGAATTCCTAGAGTCTCTCTCAAGCACTCTAGGAATTCCAAGCTGTAGATTAATTCGCCCAATCTGAAAATTGCAGATCTGAATTCTCTTTCAAGCAATTCAGATCCTGCAATCTCAGATCTGAGAATTCAGATCTGAGTTTTGAAGGTTAGTTAGCCGAATTAATCTACAATCACACCCTTATTCAAGAAACTTCAAATACAATGCATGACCATTTGAATGAATCAAAAAGAATTAGATTGCTGAACTGAAATTTTACAAGCTGAAATACATCAAGGAAGAATGAAAACAAGGAGAAAGAAGAAAGAGCATATAACTAAGAAACTGAATTCAAATCAAAAGAGAATGAAACTACAAATGATTTATTACAGAAGATCTTTGAATCACAAACTCTCAATTCGAACTCACCTTCTTCTTCTAGCTTGCTTGTCTTGAACTTCCTTCAGCCCTTCTTCTTCTTCTTCCTTGCGCTTAGCCTTCTTCTCTTCTCTTCTCTCAAGGTGGCCGAACCTCTAAGAGTGGGAGAGCCTTCCTCTCAAGCAATTGAACAACTTTCTCCCCTCCTAGAGGCCTCCTTATATAGTTTTTCAAGGGGGATGTTGCCCCTTCTTGAAGCCTCTAGAATGGGGTGTATTACACCCCTCATGAACCTTCTAGAGTGCTCCCTCCTTCTCTTCAAGAAACATCTAGGAGTTGCCACCCCTAGCTCCCTTTGGGCTGCTATTTGGGCTACAACTTAGCTTGCTTTTGAGCTCATGTGGGCTACACTCTAGGCTGTTATTTGGGCTAAAAATGGGCCTTCCTTGCTGGGCCGAATTCTCCTCATAGCTAGGCTTTGTTTTCTTGGGTTTTCTCAAGGAATTCACTTGCTCTTTTTGGGCCGAAGTGCTCTCTCTTGCTTCCACGACCGGGCTGGACTGAAATTGGTCTTTTTGAACCTTCTTTTCTTGCCTTTTTCCTTCCTTTTCTTGGATTGATTATCCCTGAACTTATTCTTAGCATTAAGCTAAATTAAGGCAAAAATTAATAAAACCGACATAAAAATCCATGCTAAATTCCTCAAAAATTATAGATAAATTGTAAGTTCATCAAATACCCCCACACTTAAGCTTTTGCTTGTCCTCAAGCAAAGACATCAGCCATAAACTTAGCATTCCCCCCTTCTGTTCTCACCATTTACCTGGTGAACTTTTTAAGATAGAAATGCATTGAGTAGTCGGGGAACTTTTGTAAGTGCTCAACTCTTATTCTTGTAAATTACCATTTAAGATATGTATCAGATCCGAGGAAAGGAGAATATGAATTTCATCATAGTCTAGCCTTCACTCCTAATTCATATATAAATCAGCTCCTTAATTATCAAGGTTAATAATCAAATTTCACTAAGTTTCACATCTGTAACTAAATCTCAATGAGAGTTCAACTTTAGAGTGCCCCTTTGAACCTCGGTTGTCACCACAATTACTTATTTCTAAGGGTGAGTGCATCTTATGCTCCATCTCACCCTTTTCTTTTTTTTTTTTTTTTTTTTTTTTCGGTGTGAGTGCATTTTATGCTCCATCTCACACACTTTTCTCTCTCTTTTCTTTTCTTCTTTTTTTTTTTTTTTTGGTGTGAGTGCATCTTATGCTCCATCTCACACTGGTCACTTACTTGAGGTAGGACTCATGTTCTGAGCTGCTAGTTTTACTATTCAACTCCAAATAGCGGAGTCAATTTGGGCTTTTGTCCTTCTTTGCAATTATTGAACCTCAAGAATTAGCACTTCAGATGTGCACTAGCTCTCTTGACCATTAACAATGAAATCAAGGGCTTCCATACACATGAAGGAAGTTAGGGCTAGTCATGCTGAAAGGCATATTCAGCTCCCCTTTTCTCATGCATATATCAAATTGGGTCATTCACAAGAATAAAAACTTAACAAGTACATCAGTCTCCCTCAACTCATTGAATTCCTTCTTAAAAAAAAATCATCAAATAAATAGTAATGAACTTGAGGGGTTCCAGTCTTTTTTTTGGTTATGTCATTGCCTGCATATGTGTGTTGGGGTGCATGGTTTCAGCCCCCATACCCTAGCCTCGGGCTCACTCCCCCACACTTAAGATGAACATTGTCCTCAATGTTCGTAGTGTTAGGCAGTAACAATAAAACTAGCAAGAGCATCATCAAGTAATAGGAGGTATTTAGAGGACTTCCCTGAAGATCATTCTTAAATTCTGCAATATGTTGTCGGTGGAAAACTTCTTCTGCTAGAAATCACTTGCAAACTAGAAGAGGAGATCAGTATCTTTATTCTAAGAAAAACTAACTAAACTTAAATGCTATAAAAAAATAAAAACAAAAAGCAAGTAAGACAGTTTATGACTAAGTATCTGAATTGGGAATTCTCCCAACAGCCTCTTGTTCCCTTGGGTTTACCATGGTGTTACTAGGTACCCGGAGCCCTTTCTGAATTCATCTGTGCCAGCTGCCCAACCTAAGTTTCCAAGTTCCTTATCGATGTTTCGTTTTTCTGAAATCTATTTTCCGCACTAGCTATGAACTTGGTCATCAGCTCCTCCAAGTTAGATTTCGGTTCTGGCTGATAGAAGTTTTGGTGGAAAGGCTTAGGTGCATGCTGATTCAGGTGGCCTCTCCATCCGGGGTTATGGGCATGATGGTACTGATTTCCTGGCTGTCTTGTAAAGTTGCCAACAAAGTCTACTTGTTCTGTGGACTGAAAAGTCTGACTGCCAACTTGGAATTCAGTGCTATCATGGCCTCCCCCACACTTATCATATTGTACATGCATAGCTGCCATCTGCATCTCATCAAATTTTTTGCTAAGTGCTCCTATTTGTGCAGAGAGAGCTGTGTATGTATCCACATTATGAAGGCCATGCTGCTTTCTAACTGGTGTCCTTTCTGAATGCCATTGATAGTTATTGGCTGCCATCTCCTCGATGAGTGCATGGGCAACCTCGGGAGTCTTATTGTTTATGGAGCCCCCAGCTGCTGCATCTAAGATGGTCTTGTTTGAATCGGTCAGACCATTATAAAATGTTTGCACCTGCAGCCAAATCGGAAGGCCATGGTGAGGAACCCTCCTTAGTAGCTCCTTGTAACGTTCCCAGGACTCATAGAGAGATTCCCCCTCTTGCTGGAAAAAAGTAGTGATGTCATTCCTCATTTTAGCAGTTTTAGAAGGGGGAAAATATTTAGAGAGAAAACGACTGGCCATTTCGTCCCATGTGGCTATAGATCCTGCCGGTAATGAGTTCAACCAAGCTTTGGCTTTATCCTTCAAAGAAAATGGGAATAACCTCAGCCGGATGGCATCATCACTTACCCCATTGTGTTTGAAGGTGTCACTGATTTCCAAGAAGTTAGCAATATGGGCATTCGGATCCTCATGGGCCATACCACAAAACTGAACCATATTTTGTATCATTTGGATTATGGCCGGTTTAATTTCGAAGTTATTGGCAGCAATAGTTGGCCTGATAATGCTGGAGACAGTCCCGGTGAGGGTGGGCTTGGCATAATCCATCATAGTTCTTTGTTCAGCCATTTCTTGTGCTTCTTGTCTGACTTGCTTAGCAGCTCTCAAACGGACACGGAGAGTCCGTTCAATCTCCGGGTCGTAAAGGATCTCTTCCAGTTCAGGTCTGCTTGTCATAAACTGTAAAGGTCAAAGCAATAAAAAGGCCAATATTCACAAAAGAAAATAAATAACTAATCCTATTACAACTGAAAATGTAAAGTGAAGTATTGGAATATACAAACCTACATCCTAAAATAAATAAATGCAGCTAACTAAAAGCATATCAACATCTTATTCAATATATAAAATTCAGTAGCAATTTACAAACAGGTCTGAATTCAGTAATCTCTGAGTAGAACAATAGTTTACAAATTCCTCTTCTTTATATTGCTGAAATCAGGGACGGGATTTAATTACACAGATCTAAACTGCTGAGAGCTGAAATCTCAGTAGCTACTGAGAACAGTAATATACAGTTATGAAATCTTAGCAGCTACTGAGGACAGCCAAGTGCGGATCAGCAGTGATTGTGTTCAGGTCTGAGTTTCATATTAAAAGGCTCTTCTGTGCTACTGAAGGTCAATACACTAAACTGAAGTCAATGTACAAAGGATTGATAGCAATTCAGACATCAGTTCTACACAAAATTGAGATCAGCTCTGAAATCTCAGAAGCCACTGAGAACAACAATAAATATAATAGCAGCTGCTGATAACAGTACAGTTGTGCTCAGGTCTGATTTCCATATTGGAAGGCTACTAAATATCAGATCTGAGCCCACTGTTTTGATGAGCTATGCATCACCAAACACCAGATGGAGTAGCCATACTAAAACTGAGCAATTCAGCAGGATAACCTACTGATATTAGCAATGAAACATGCTGTATACAGATCTGCACAAAACCGAAATCAATCAGTAGTAAAAAGATCTGAAATCAGACCTGTATTCACCATGGTGTGGCTGCTGGGATCTTATTTTCTTTTTCTTTTCTTTTTCTATTTTTCTTTTCTTTTCTTTTTTTTTTAAAGGAAGAAAACTAAAACAAAATACAGCAATGCATCCAAAATCTTTTTGGATGAGTGCAGGTCTGATTGATGAATGCAATTCAGATCTGAACTCATTTTGAGATTTATTTATTTATTTATTTATATATATATATATATATTTTTTAGAACCAAAAGAAGAAGAGAAATTTGATTTGCATAAGCTACATTAAAACTGAAACTAAGGATGGAACAATCAAGTATCAAGAGAAGAAACATGGCTCCATCAATGTAGCCCTTGATGGAGTATACACTTATTGGAATGTAGTACACACGGCTGCACACACCCATTCAGATCTGCTAGACTTTCTATTCATGCACAGCTGAAATCAGAGCTATCTATCTTGAAAAAAAATTTCAAAGATCAGCCCAGGACAATTCACAATGCCAATTTAGTAATGTTAATTGTAATACAAACCTGTTCAAAACCTACCCTGGTTCAGTCTTGCTGTAGCAGGTCTGCTATAGTAGCCCTGCTATAGGTCTGAACTCTAATAGAAAAATGGTGTGGAAGTGCCACTTTTCATGAAATCTCTTGAGGCATAAAAAAATTCTCAGATTAAATATACTTTTCTTCAACCAAATCAGCTCAGATAGATCGGAGTACAAGTTATTTAATACAGCAAAGTATGCCCTGTATCCTGCTCTGTTCACAACCCCAGTTCAGATCTAGGTGATTGCAGATCCGAATTTCTTCGACCATGACTATCCAATTGTTTTTGGGAGATAGCAGATTTTTTTGTAGGGTGTATTGGGGTGAAGATAACCCCCAATTATCCTTTAAATTTACATCAGTTCAGGTCTGAGTTCAAGAGAACTCAGATCTGAACTGTTGCAGATCTGCTACAGCAGAACTCAGATCTAAACTCAGATCTGAGTTCTGATCCGAATCCTTGGTTTCCATGGTTCTTTCTCTCTCTTTTTTTTTTTCACTATCTAAATATATATTTTTTTTCTTTTTGCAATGAAAGAAAAGAATAATAAAGGGCTGAGAACAGATATTTTTTTTTTCTGAGTATTGCAGTTCTGCTATAGCAGAGTTCAGGTCTAAACTCAAGTCTGAGTTCGGATCTGAAATCTCAATTGCCTTACCTTCAGTTATTTCTACCAAATTGCCTTTGAGGAGTAGCAGAAGTGCCCTAGGGTGAATTGGGGTGGTGATGACACCCAATTCCCCTCAAAATTGCATCAGTTAAGGTCTGAGTTCAGAGGAACTCAGATCTGAACTGTTGCAAATCTGCTGTAGCAGAATTCAGATCTGAACTCAGATCTGAATTCTGATTCGAATTCTCAATTGCTCCTCTTGTTGTTCAAAAGATCTCTTTTGTTTTTTTCATTTTATATATATATATTTTTTTCTTTTTGTAATGGAAAAAGAAATAAAATTCTGAAACACAAGCAATTCTTTTCGGCTGAGTGCTGCAGATCTGAAATCTGCTGATCTGAGTGCCGAATGCAACTCAGATCTGCAACACTCATGTTTATGTGAATTTTTTTTCTTTTTTTTTTTATTTTTCTTTTTGAAGGGAACAACACCAAGATTGAATAGAAATCAAATATGTCTTTATTAAAATGAAACTGAAACCAGAAAAAGAAAGTAATCTACTTAAGAAAGAAGAAACATAACTACAGTAGTACAACAGTTGCAGTCCAAGCTGAAATGAAAAAGTTAGCAAATTAACCCAACTATGAATGCAATGCTGAATGAGATCAGATTAAGAATGCTCAATGTTTCCTAATATTGTTTCTCTAAATCCCCGGCAACGGCGCCAAAAACTTGATGTGTGGCTCATTGTGACACTAGCAAGTGCACTAGCCGTTCAAGTAATAAAGTAGTGAGTGAAGTATCCTTACCACGAGGATTTAGGAAACAATTACCAATACTAAATTGAGCACTTCTTATCTGATCAACAAATAAATCAAAACTCTAATGAAAGCTAAGAAATCCTAAATTAAAATCTATCTAAATCATTGGCCCAATTGCCTTCAATTCAGGTTAGAAGATTAAGCAGTAAATGTCAATCTCAGAATTTAGCAATCTATCAATTTGGATCATTCGAATGAATCATGATTGAGCCTTGGTTTGGTGAAACCCCAAGGTCATGAACAGCCTCTCTCAAGTGCATGTTCATCCTATGCATGAGTGACGGTTCTTCTATCTCTAGCAAGAATCTAATCCCCATGCATGCATTTCTTCAAACACTTCTAAGGCATCAATTCAAATCTGAATTGATCACCAACTGAATTGTGCAAGTTATCTCTAACCTTGCACTCAATTCAGTTCTTGAATAGTAGATCTGAATTCCTAGAGTCTCTCTCAAGCACTCTAGGAATTCCAAGCTGTAGATTAATTCGCCCAATCTGAAAATTGCAGATCTGAATTCTCTTTCAAGCAATTCAGATCCTGCAATCTCAGATCTGAGAATTCAGATCTGAGTTTTGAAGGTTAGTTGGCCGAATTAATCTACAATCACACCCTTATTCAAGAAACTTCAAATACAATGCATGACCATTTGAATGAATCAAAAAGAATTAGATTGCTGAACTGAAATTTTACAAGCTGAAATACATCAAGGAAGAATGGAAACAAGGAGAAAGAAGAAAGAGCATATAACTAAGAAACTGAATTCAAATCAAAAGAGAATGAAACTACAAATGATTTATTACAGAAGATCTTTGAATCACAAACTCTCAATTCGAACTCACCTTCTTCTTCTAGCTTGCTTGTCTTGAACTTCCTTCAGCCCTTCTTCTTCTTCTTCCTTGCGCCTAGCCTTCTTCTCTTCTCTTCTCTCAAGGTGGCCGAACCTCTAAGAGTGGGAGAGCCTTCCTCTCAAGCAATTGAACAACTTTCTCCCCTCCTAGAGGCCTCCTTATATAGTTTTTCAAGGGGGCTCTTGCCCCTTCTTGAAGCCTCTAGAATGGGGTGTATTACACCCCTCATGAACCTTCTAGAGTGCTCCCTCCTTCTCTTCAAGAAACATCTAGGAGTTGCCGCCCCTAGCTCCCTTTGGGCTACTATTTGGGCTACAATTTAGCTTGCTTTTGAGCTCATGTGGGCTACACTCTAGGCTGTTATTTGGGCTAAAAATGGGCCTTCCTTGCTGGGCCGAATTCTCCTCATAGCTAGGCTTTATTTTCTTGGGTTTTCTCAAGGAATTCACTTGCTCTTTTTGGGCCGAAGTGCTCTCTCTTGCTTCCACGACCGGGCTGGACTGAAATTGGTCTTTTTGAACCTTCTTTTCTTGCCTTTTTCCTTCATTTTCTTGGATTGATTATCCCTGAACTTATTCTTAGCATTAAGCTAAATTAAGGCAAAAATTAATAAAACCGGCATAAAAATCCATGCTAAAGTCCTCAAAAATTATAGATAAATTGTAAGTTCATCAGATTCTTTTCCACTTTGTCCAGCTTTTTTGAAGCTAGGACCAGCATACCAATACCAGTCGGCGTAGTTTGGGCCCTTAAGGTTGTTGTCATCAAGAAGCTTTGCAAAAGATCCGTTTTCCATTTTCTTATTAAAGAGCATAATTAGTCCACAACCTAATTTGATTCATGTTCATTTCATAGATATGGATTTTAATCTACAATCCATTTCCATTTATTCATCTTTGAGATTTCCCTCCTTTCTCAGTGATAGAGACTACGGTTTGTCTCTGAAAATGTGGGAAATCACATAGGGTGCATGGAGCCAACTGTTTCAGCTGTATAACCCCACCACCTTTCTATGAAGGATCATATCCACTCATCATATGAGTTTTCCCTTTGGCCTCTGTCAGATAAGGTTCAGAGCCATTTTCAGGTAAACCTTTCTGTCCAGTGAGTGCTTACCCATCATATTCGTGAATGCCAAGGTACCATGAGAGAGTTCCCATTTTCTGGTGAAGCCCCTCCCACATCGGTCTATGACGCCCCTATCATCTTATGAAACATTCAGACAAGCCCAACAACAAATGGATAACCCATTTTCTGGTGCGTTTCCTCATTACTGAAGGACCCATCCTCATGCTAATGATGGAAGGCCTTTAGAGAGTTCCTCATATGAATCTCCCTATCACATGCACTCATATTAGCTGGAGGGAACAAAACTACGCCCTAGTTTGATTTAGGTCAAACCAAAGTGGCTCCCATTGACTTTCATAAAGCCAGATTTCGGTGGGCCTTAAATCGGCTAGGGTTCTGCACATGACCTCTTGATGAGGTGTGGGGCCCACCACTGAGGAAAGTCATCCAATGACTGAAAGGGACACCATGGCAATGATGTGCATTCAGCCATGGTGTGCGCAAGAGCCACTGTCGAATGAGCATGGGCCAAGTACTTATGGCCCATGTACGTAGCACATCACACATCCATACATCTCATGTAGGGATAAATTGATCCAATCAATTAATTATCTGTAAGGCCCATTGGAAGCCCGTTAAAATTCCATAATATTAACCATTTATATTATCTAGGTATATGGGTTGAATTAGGGTTACCCAGTTCGGCCCATATAGCTTTATCCTTTAAAATGAGCTTTTGTAGTTTTAACTATTTAAAACTGGGCCTTTACAGGCTGGTCCGAATTAACCATTTAATTAAATATCAATCCTTAGGCCCATTAGTGGGAAAATTAGGGATGACTTTCAGCCTTTATTAAACCCTAGAATTGGTCCAAACAGTTTGAACCAATCGTCGTTCGAATGGGAACAAATTTTAATAATCAGATTTATTAAAATTAATTTCAGATTATTTGCCCATCTGTTTTGGGAACAAATTTCCCAAAACCCATATCTGCGCAAATTGGGTAGAACGCCTTCTCCCTAATTGCGCAGGTTCAGATATGAAACAGAATGGTTCAAGATTTGAACCATGGCTCTGATACCACTAAAGGGATAGGAAACCATCATATGGATGCCCATGATTGCTGAATAAAGGGGGGCGAATTTCAAAAATTTTTCTTTCCCTTCAACTGGGAATCGAATTCCCTATTTAGAAAATCATATTTTCAAGGATCATTCTTGAACCATAAACTGAACCAGATCTGAACCAAAAGGAGGAGAGAGAGATAATACCTGATACAGAGAAATAATATCTCTCAACGGAGGTGTTCACGCCCAAGGTAGAAACCAAAATCTGCTCCCACTGAAGATGGTGCAGTGCAGGGTAGAGCAGAATCAGCAATGTCCTTCCTAAGAACTTGATTCTTCCCAAGAATCACCTGGGCGGCTAGTGAATACAACTCCTACCAATCTTTTCTCCAAAAGATTGGAATCAAGATCTGATCTTGATTTCTCCAAAGCAATGGAGATCGAACTGCTATAGGCGGTGGCTGCAGGAAGGAGGCGGTTAGAGAGAATTTGCAGGGTGCAGAATTCTCTCCTCTGTGATCTCAGCTCTGAAGACAAGACTATTGCTGATGATTCTGTGTCTAAAGGCTGCTGCCCCCACTTCCTTTTATAGACTTAAAGGGATCAGCTCCTAATCCCATTAGGAGTTGCTAACCCAAATCATATATGGATTAGAAGTCCCTTTAAGATAAGTGATAAACCTTATCTTATCTACAGATTAGATCAGCCAGTTCCTAATCTAATTAGGAAGTTTCCAAATTTAAATCTCATTTAGATCTTGGACTCTCTGAGTGGATAGGGTGTGGGCCCAATCCTATCAGTTGATCTTATCTCAGAATTCGCCCCTTAAAGACTAATCAAATTTGCCCAGTTCGAAATGGGCTTAAGGCCCATTTAGGGTTATGTATTCATTAAACCTTCCAAACTGCTGCCCAGTTGGGCTTCCTTGTATGGCGTGGGACCAAAACATTGATCTACACATCAGCCACATGGGTTCAGCCCAGCCTTTGTTACAAGGCCTGGCCGAATACACTGTTATGGACAGTGCACCCCCTGAAACCCATCTGATGGGCTCTATGGGCCCAACATTTACCCTAAGTGGTCCCTGGGCCAAGCCACCTTGTAACACCCAGGGACTGTGGGCAGATGCAAGATTAGCCCATCAGGTATTATCCTCAATGGCCTTACACTTAACCTCTCAGCCCATAATGATCATATACTGCCCGACAAGAGAGGACCTCTCCCTCGGCTGCAAGGAACAGTGTTGCAGTCTCTCAAGTATGGATCCCGGGAATTAAAACCTTTTGCAAACATTTCAAAACCATAATATATATACTTTTTATATCTCATATAAAATATATTTTGCAAAACAAATCTCAACGATTGAAATCGGCTGCCGGCAGTCTTGGTTTCCATCAGTGAGAGTGCATCCCCGATCATTACCTTTGTCCGACAAAGGGGCTGATCCTGTCACTATGATCACCCACTCAGATTAATTCTTAGACTGTCCCAACATACCCAGGTTATGACCCCCGCTAAGGATCTCACTGATTGGTATATCAAAGACAACCCAATCCGACACCTAGTGCAGTATCATAATTGAGTCTAGGGGTCGGGTGTAACTTTCCAGTTTTGCCCATCAATCTCCATGGTCCAGGACAATATAGGAAATCTGGTCCAGTTCAAAGATTCAATTAATCCAACACTGTATGTGCCTAGGGTCTCACCCCGGTAGCTGAGACAAGTCACCCCAACTGACTTGGTGGCACCATAGTGTCAGCCTTGTCAGGATAGGTCTCCCCAGATCGACCCATTGGCTGTGAACATTCTAAACTAACACGAGTCTCATTAAGTGTCTAGTTTATAGGTATTGCAAATATGCACTTTTATTCATTTACAATAAACTCATGAAGTACATCAATTTGATGAAGCTAAGGGCATACAAAACTATCTAACAAAAGATGATGGGTTATATCAATGAACTGGCAGATCTCGGGTCAGGGCTAGATCATGACACCAAAATTAATGCTGTCCTCAATTCCTTACCTCCGTCCTTTAATTAGTTTATCACGAATTACAACATGAATAAGCTAAACGTTAGCCTTCAGGAACTTAGCAGTATGTTGCAGAGGGCCGAAGAACTGATTAAGGACAAGCCGATAGCCATGCTCATTGAAGGTGGAAAATTATGCAAGAAAAAGTGGAAAGCTAAAAGAAAGTCTTAGAAGAAGGGTAGAAAAAATACAAAGCAGAAGAAAGATAAGGCGTCAGATGCTTGTCACTTCTACGAGTAGACCGACCACTGGAAGAGGAATTGTCCTTAATATCCGAAGACTAAGAAGCAAGATAATTTCAAATTTTTTATCATAGAGACCAATTTGTTGGTCACTTCTGCTTCTTGGTGTATTGACTCCGGGGCTTCAACTCATGCGTGTAACTCACTATAGGGGTTCAAGATAAGCAGAAGACTGGGTGACGGAGAAGTGACGCTCTACTTGGGGATTTCTGCAACAGTTGTAGCTACAGCCATAGGAACTATAGAACTAGTTTTCAAAGAAGGAACAATTGTACTTAAAGATTGTTTTTTCGTACCTAATTTAAGAAATTTGATTTCTATCTCAAAATTGTGCATGGAAGGTTATTCTATCTTATTTAGTAGTGTGATTACTATTAAATGGAATAACAAATTCCTCGCATATGGAGAACTTGAGAACGGTCTCTATGTTCTCCATCCTTCTCTGGAAACAAACATTATTGAAACTATGACGAAAATAATCCTCAAGAAGAGGACTCATGATATAGTTAATCCCACGTGCCTGTGGCATTACTGGCTTGGTCACATTAATATAAATCATATCACAAGGTTGGTAAATGATGGACTTTTGGATTTTCTAACTATTGAAGATCTTCCAGCCTGTGAACCTTGTCTTCAGGGTAAAATGACGAAGCGACCATTTACCGGTAAGACTAAAAGATCTATAGGCACACTTGACCTAATACATACTGATGTATGTCGTCCCCTAAATGTTAGGACATGAAACTAACACATTTATTTTATAACATTTGTCGATGATTACTCATAGTATGGATACATGTACCTAATGAGACATAAGTCTGAATCTTTTGAAAAGTTCAAAGAATTCAAACAAGAGGTCAAGAAATAGTTAGGGAGTGAAATTCTGACCCTTCAATCAGATTGAGGTGGCGAGTATCTCTTTGATGAATTTAGGGACTACTTAAAGGACAATGGGATAGTATCACAACTAACTCCTCCTGCTACACCACAATTAAATGGTGTATTAGAAAGGAGAAATCAAACTCTATTAGAAATGGTCCGATCACTTCTTGTCCACTCAGAGTTACCCACATCCTTTTGGGCTTTCGCATTAGAGACTACAATTTATGTGCTGAACTGGGTTCCAACGAAATCCATTCCTAAAACTCCATATGAGCTATGGACTAGTAAGAAACCAAGTGTGAGACACTTAAAGATTTGGGGTTGTCCAATGCATGTTAAAAGAACTAGTGCTGACAAATTGGAATCCAAGACTAGTTGTTGCGTATTTGTAGGCTACTACAAAGGTTTTGTAGGTTACTTGTTCTATGATCCAAAAGAGCAAAAGGTGTTTTGCAATCAAAATGCCCACTTCCTAGAGGAAGATTACATCTAGGATAATCTTCATCAAGAAAATGTTCTTGATGAAGAGAGCACAGGGGTAGTGGGAGATGTCCCACCAGCTCTAGAAAATATCCAACCTAGAAGATCTACCAAGGTTTCCAGGCCTCCAATTCATTACGGCTATGACCAAGAAAATTACTTGGTGGAAGCCACGACCAGTGAGGAGGATCCTGTGACTTATTCGGAAGCTATGTTGGACATAGATTCCTTGAAGTGGGTAGATGCCATGAGAGTTGAGATGGACTCAATGAAGATCAATGTAGTCTGGACTCTAGTAGATCCGCCCCTAGTGGTAAAGGCAATTGGTTGCAAATGGATATATAAGATGGAGAAGGGCTCCAATGGTAAAGTTGAGACCTACAAGGCTTGTCTTGTAGCGAAAGAGTACACTCAGAAAGAGGGAATCGATTATGAGGAAACATTTTCACCTATGGCCATGCTTAAATCCATTAGGATTCTGTTAGCTATAGCAGCGTACCATGACTACGAGATTTGGCAAATGGATGTCAAAACCACGTTCCTGAATGGAGATCTTACTGAAGATATTTACAAGCAGCAACTGCAAGGTTTCATAGTTGCAGGTTAGGAACACATGGTATGTAAACTCAACCGATCCATATATGGACTTAAGCTACTAGGAGTTGGAACATCCGGTTTGACTCTACCATCATACAGTTTGACTTTGAGCAAATCCGGATGAGCCCTATTTTTACAAGAAGACCAGTGGGGATATTGTTACATTCTTGGTTCTGTATGTAGATGACATTCTACTCATTGGAAATGATGTGGGAATGTTAACTATGGTGAAAGTGTAGCTTTCACAGCAATTCTCCATGAAAGATCTTGGAGAGGCCTCCTATATATTGGGTCTTCGACTCTATAGAAATAGATCAAAGAGGATAATAGGATTATCCCAGTATGCTTACATTGACAAGATTGTGAAAAGATACTATTGGACAGTTTTGTATGCCCTTAGCTTCAATCAGAATGATGTACATTATGAGTTTATTGTAAATGAATAAAAGTACATATTTGATTCATGTTCCCTTGGTATGTTTCTGTGTAATACCCTTAAACTGGACACATAATGAGACTCGTGTTAGTTTAGAATGTTCACAGCCAGTGGGTTGGTCTGTGGAGACCTATCCTGATAAGGTTGACACTGATGTGCCACCAAGTCAGTTGGGGTGGCCTGTCTCAGCTACCAGGGTGAGACCCTAGGCACATGCAGTGTAGGATCAAATGAATCTTTGAATCAGACCAGATTTCCAGTATTGCCTTGGACCTTGGAGATTAATGGGCAAAACTGGAAAGTTACACCTGACCCCTAGACTCGATTTTGATACTACACTAGGTATCGGATTTGGCTGTCTTTGGTGTACCAAACAGTGAGATCCTTAGCGGGGGTCAAAACCTGGGTATGTTGCGATAGTCTGAGAATTCATCCGAGTGGGTAGCAGCTCCAGAACTGTCCTTAGGTGACAAACGTGCTCCACCCACGAAGTACTGTAAATTAAGATGTCATCGAAAAATACTAGGATGAACCTATGGAGGTGGGTCTGAAATACCTCGTTCATCAAGGCCTGGAATGTAGATGGGGCATTGGTGAGATCGAAAGGCATGACTAGGAATCAAAGTGGCCATGATGCAATCGAAAGGTTGTTTTCTCCACATCTTTAGGGGTCATTCGGACCTGGAAGTAACCTGACCGGAGATCCCGCTTAGAAAAGTACTGAGATCCGTGCATCTCTATACACTGCCTTTTTATCTCGTCCTTCTATAGGTGCGGGTAGCGATACGGCCTCACGACAATGGGTCCTGCCCCTGGTATTAAGGGAATCCGATGGTCACATGACTGGCCAAGTGGAAGGCCCTTAGGCTATGAGAATATGTCTAAAAAATCGGCAAGAAGCCTCTCCATCTCTGCAGTGTGCAAGGCGTCGCCATGGAGAGTATGCACCTATGGTTTTCTTGCTCTCATCTTGGTCCCTTTCCAGGTGACCCATTTCCCATGTAAGTCAAACATCATGGTCAAGGCACTGAAATCCCATAGGATGGGGCCGAGGGTGATGAGCCACTTAATTCCCAACACTATGTCAAACTCATCTAGGGTCAGTACAAATAGATCTGCAAAGAATGGTTCAGAATCCACCTGGATTTGGACGCTTCGGCAGATCCCAAGATTGTGAACTCTCTCCCCATTTGCTACAGCCACCTGGAGCTATGGTCTGTCTTCCATTGGTAGCTTCAGTTGGAGAGCAGCCTGCTTGCTGATGAAGTTGTGGGTGCTCCCTGAGTCAACCAGAATTCGCACCTGTTGTCCTACCACCTGGGCCTGCGGCTGCATGGTTTGGGAGTTTTGGACTCTAGTGATGGCATGGAGGGAGATCTCGGGTTCTAGTGCCACTTGTTCCTCTTCTTCTTCCTCCAGCTCATCTACCAGAAGGATGAATAACCGCTTGCAATGGTGGCTGGCTGAGTACAACTCATCACAGTTGAAGCATTGGCCCTTGGCTTGGCGCTCCGCCATCTCGGCCCTGGATAAGCGCCTGATGGGAGGTGCTATCGTGCTGCTACCCATGCTAGTTGCAGACCAGGTAGTGTTGCTAGTGAAAGGGCATTGTTCCCTGTTGGCAGCCATCAAAGGCCCTTCTACTGTAGACCTTGGGT
This sequence comes from Nelumbo lutea, assembly GCF_056320005.1. Classification (NCBI taxonomy): domain Eukaryota; kingdom Viridiplantae; phylum Streptophyta; class Magnoliopsida; order Proteales; family Nelumbonaceae; genus Nelumbo; species Nelumbo lutea. Next base: position 66,006,464 of record NC_142687.1, on the reverse strand, counting down.
TCGCCCAAGTCGTTGTGGGATGCCCCATGCTGGACGGCCCTCGGCTGATCTGCAACTTGCGCTCGAAGGCTCTAGCCAGATTCATTGCTGTGACCAAGTTGGGTGGGCTTTGCATCTCCACATCAACTCTCAGAGGCTCAGATAGGCTGGCTATGAACATATCCACCTGCTGGTCTGGCCGAACTGACGAGGCTCTGGCGAGAAGGGTCTAAAACTGCCGCTGATACTCTGCGATTGTCCCAGTCTGCTTGAGGTTAATGAGCTCCCCCAAAGGGTTGCTCGTAAATGGGGGCCCAAACCGGAGGAGGCAATACGACTTGAACTGGCGTAACTAAGGCCTGGTTCTTCCTACTCCACTCGGTAGAACCAGAGCTGTGCTTCATCGGTCAAGTGGAATGCTTCCAGACTGACCTTGTCCTTCTCATCCGTACGCTAATTGCGGAAGAATTGCTCACATCAGTATAGCCATCCGAGTGGGTCACCGTTGCCGCTGTATGAGGGGAACTCCAGACGACTGTATTTGGGTATGATTGCTGCTGTTGGTGTGTCGTTCTGTTGCTCACCGGAGCCCTCTATCCATCTGGGCGGCAGCTATGGTTAGTGGCTGCCCCTTCAGGGCTTCCTTCCCTGGTGGAGAAGTATAACTCCAGTAGATGCCAAAGTTCCCTAACGTCCTCTTTAACTTCTCTTATCCGCATGATTTTCCACGAGATGGTGTTCCAGCTCATGAACCTTGGACGATAGCTGCTCCATGTCGCCCATGACGCTTGGCTCTGATACCAAAATGTTATGGTCTCGGGCGTAGGATCTCGTCACTAGGTGGTTTGCAGGGGAAATTCCTTGCCTTCCCTTGCCCTTCCCTTTGTGAGTTGACCCTATGGTGGCGGACTGAGGGGTGATTTGTTCAAGAGATCACCTAACTCTCCTTGCTCTTTTTCTTGACTGAAAATTCGATACCTTTATTGAATGAAATCAGCTCCTTAAATAGGAGATTACAAGAGGGTTTCCTTCTTGTATTCGGCTAAGGTAGTCCCTCTCTTATCGCAACTTAAACTTCTATCGAAACTCAAACTCCTACTACTAAGGGGAACACAAAAATAGGGGATAAGGGAAAGGTATAGCTGGCGATGACGAGCAGGGCTGCTGTGGCCGGATAAGAGTGGGCCCACCCAGATGAGCTATCGTGTGGGCCCTGCTCTACTGCTGGCGCGAGCATCTCTCCTTGCTGCTACTGTGAGGCGCGTGCTGCTGCCGTGTGGTGTGTGCCGCTGCCGTATGATGCATGCTGCTATCGTGCCACTATTGGGCGGTGCGTGCCGCTAGGCGTGCGGCTGGCAGACTGTACCGCGGCGTGCTGCCAGGCAGCCTATACTGTGGCGCGCTGCCGAGCGGTGCATGCTGCTAGGTGCGCTGCTGTGCACGTTGCTGCCTGTGATTGCGACGCAGCGTGTTGCCGGGTGTCGTGTCCATAAGAAATGCCTGATGGGCTAATCTTGCATCTGCCCACAGTCCCTGGGTGTTACAAGGTGGCTTGGCCCAGGGACCACTTAGGGTAAATGTTGGGCACATAAAGCCCATTTGATGGGTTTCAGGGGATGCACTATCCATAACAGTGTAATCGGCCAAGCCTTGTAACAAAGGTTGGGCTGAACCCATGTGGCTGATGTGTAGATCAATGCTTGGGTCCCATGCCATACAAGGAAGCCCAATTGGGCAGTAGTTAGGAAGGCTAAGTGAGCAATGGACCTTAATGGGCCTAAAGCCCATTTTGAATTGGGCTATTTAATTAGTTAAATATGGGGTGAATTCTGAGATGGATTAGCAGATAGGATAGGGTCTTAACCCTATCCACTCAGAGAGTCCAGATCTAAATGTGATTTGGATCTGGAAACCTCTTAATATGATTAGGAGAAGGCTGATCTAATCTGCAAATAAGATAAGGGCTTATCCTTATCACCTAAAGGGATGTCTGATCCAAATATGATTTGGATCAACAACTCCTAATTGGATTAGGAGCTGATCCTTTAGGGTTACAAAAGAAGGAAGGGGCGGCAGCATTTAGAAGACACATATTCACATCCTCTTTAGTGCTGAAATCACAGAAGAAAGAATCAAGCAACCCTGTAGAATTCTTTCTGTTAGACAGTTTTGTATGCCCTTAGCTTCAATCTGATTTGATGTACTTTTGTTATTTAGTGGAAATAAATAAAGTGCATGTTTGATTCATGTTGTTTGGTTTAATTCTGTGTAAAACCCTAAAACTGGACATTTATAGAGACTCATGTTAGTTTTAAATGTTCACAGCTGTTGGATAAGTCTGGGGAGATTTATCCTGCCAAGGTTGATACTGGTGTGCCACCAAGTGTTGGGATGGCCTGTCTCAGCCATCAGGGTAAGACCCGAGGCACATGCAATATGGGATTACTTGAATCCTTGAACCGGACCAGATTTCTAGTATTGCCCTGGACCTTGGAGATAGATGGGCAAAACTGGAAAGTTACACCTGACCCCTAGACTTGATTATGACATTTCACTAGGTGTTGGATCAGGCAGCCTTTGATATGCCATTCAGTGAGATCCTTAGCGGGGATCAAAACCTGGGTATGTTGGGGCAGTTTGAGAATTCATCTGAGTGGGTGATCATAGTGACAAAATCAGCCACTTTGTCGGACAAAGGGTAATGATTGGGAATGCACTCTCTCTGATGGAAACCAAACTGCCGGTAGTTGATTTCAATCGTTGGAATTTTTTTTTGCAAAATTAATATATTTATATATATATATGTACGGTTTCGAATTGTTTGCAAATGGTTTTAATTCCCGGGATCCATGTGAGAGGAGAGTGCGGCACTGTTCCTCGCAGCCGAGGGAGAGGTCCTCTCTTGTCGGGCAGTGCTTGATCATTAAGGGCTGAGAGGTTAAGTGTAAGACCATTGAGGATAATACCTGATGGGCTAATCTTGCACCTGCCCACAGTCCCTGGGTTTTTATAAGATGGCTTGGCCCAGGGACCACTTAATGTAAGTGTTGGGCCCATAGGGTCCATATGATGGACTCAAGGGGTTCATTGAGTTTATCAGTGAATTCGGCTGGGCCTTGTATTAAAGGCTGGGCCGAACCCATGTGGCTGGTGTGTAGATCAATGCTTGGGTCCCACGCCATACAAAGAAGCCCAACTAGGCAGCAGATTGGAAAGTAATTAGACATTGAACATTTAATGGGCCAAAAGCCCATTTCGAGGTGGGCTGATATGATCACCCATCCTTGGGGCGAATTTGAGATTAAAGTTAGTAAAAGGATTGGGCCTTTAGCCTTATCCACTCTTAGAGACCAAATTCAAATTAGATTTGAATCTGGTAACCTCCTGATAAGATCAGGAGTAAGCTAACTCTATCTGCAAAAGGGATTAAGATTATCCCCTATCCAAATACTGATTTGGATTGGGATAACTCCTAAAAAGGAGGTTTCTTAATCAAGAAAAAAGGAGGAAATTTCGAACCACCTTGAAGAGGTATAGGATACCTCCTTCGAATTCAGATCTGATCTGATTCATACTCTCCAGAAAAACAGAAAATAGTTCAGCCTTTTGTTTTTGGAGATCTCCTCCTGTCGCCGCCATCTTTCATTGCAAGATTAGATCTTTGCAGAAAAGAAAGTCAAGAAAACTGTTCTTGACATCAGTCTTGCAAGAAAGACTGAAAGGGATTCAGTGTTTAGTACTTCCAGAGGATTCTTGTGAAGGATCCAGTGTGTAGGACGCACCCTGCTGGTTCTGTTCCATTCACAGCTGTGTCATCTTCAGCAGAACGGATCTTGGAGCATTCTTTGGGCGTGAACACCAACTTTGGGAGATACTGCTTCTCCGGATCAGGTATATTCCTCCCATTTATCTTTTGGTACAGATCTGGTTTGATTATGGTTCAAGTAGGATCCTTGAATACTATATTCTAAATTTAGGGAATATGATTCCCAGTTGAGAGAAGGTAGGAAATTTTTGAAATTTGTCCACCCATTCCGCAACCTTTTTGGCGTCCATTAGATGGATCCTACCATTCTCCCAGTGGTATCAGAGCCACAGGTTCGAATCTTGAACCAAAAGAAAATCAGATCTGACCCTGCGCAGATGGATAGAAGGTGTTCTTTCAGGATTTGCACAGATTGTTTTCTTTTTCAAGAAACTGTTTCTTGTTAAGGGCGATTGATCTGAAATTAATTTTATTAAATCCAAAATTTATTTAGAATTGTTCTTTATTTATTTTTGATTTAATGGACTGTTCGAACCTGGAGATCACAGTGCAGATTTGACGCAGATAGTCTGCGCACCCTTTTACTTTCCTTTTATTTATATTCGGTTTGTAAATAATTTTTTTTTATTTTAGACTGAATGTATAGGATTTGATCAAGAATGTAATTAATAGAAATAGGATTTCTGTTATTTTTCTTGATTAAAGAAGAAGGAAGAAGAAGGCGGCGCTGGAAATTTGCAGTTGGAGAAATCGCTTTCTGCGATTTGCAGTTTGTGAAACTACAACCCTTGTGATTAACCTCTGTTTTGCAGGTGGTGCGAACAGTCCATAGTTTGATTTATGATTGTTTGAAATCAAATTTATTAATTTCAGATCTTTCATGAATTAATTCTTAAATTGAAAATCAGTTTAGGATCCTCTCGGACTAGATTGGACCAAAACTGTTTGGACCGAATCTGGGGTTCGATAGGGACTGTTTTTCAGTCTGTATTTCTCACACTTGCTGTTTCAAATCTGATGTTCAATTACAGGGATTAATTCGGCCCACCTGTAAAGCCCAGTTTTAAAGGGTTAAAACTGCAAAAGGCCCATTACTGTGAGATAAGCAGTATGGGCCGAACTGCTATCTACGATTCAGCCCATACACCTAGTAGTCATTAATTGTTAATGACTTAGATTTTAAATGGGCTATTCAATGGGCTTTACAGCAGTTAATTGATTGGATCAATTCCTCCTTTACATGTGATGTTTGGATGTTTGATGTGCTGCGACCATGGGCCATAAGTACTTGGCCCATGAAGACTCGTTAGTGGCTCTTGCGCACACCATGGCTGAATGCATATCATTGCCATGGTGTCCTTCAAGGTCATTGGATGACCCCTCTTTGTTTGGTGGGCCCCCACAACCCTGAAAAGGGATGCGTACGGAACCCCTAGACGATTAAGGCCCACCAGAAATCTGACTTTATGAAAGTCAGTGGGAGCCACTCTGGTTTGACCTAAATTAAAACTAGGGCGTTTTTGTTCCCTCCAGCAAATATGAATGCATGTGATAGGGAGACCCATATGATGGACTCTCTAAAGGCCTTCCGTCATTAGCACAATGATGGGTCCTTCAGTAATGAGGAAACGCACCATAAAATTGGGCTATCCATTTGCTGTTGGATCTATTAGAGTGTTTCATAAGATGATAGGGGCGTCATAGACCGATGTGGGAGGGGCTTCACCAGAAAATGGGAACTCTCTCACGGTACCTTGGCGTAACCTGAATATGATGGGTAAGCACTCACTGGACAGAAAGGTTTACCTGAAAATGACTCTGAACCTTGTCTGACAGAGGCCAAAAGGGAAACTCATTTGATGAGTGGATATGATCCGTCACAGAAAGGTGGTGAGGTTATGCAGCTGAAACAGTTGGCTTCACGCACCCCATGTGATTTCCCACATTTCCAGAGACATTTTGCCATCTCCGTCACTGAGAAAGGAGGGAAATCTCAGAGATGAACAAATGGGAATGGAACATAGATTAAAAGCCATATCTATGTAGGTAACATGAATCAAACTAAGGTTGTGGACTAATGATTTTGCTATTTTATCAGAAAATGGCAAACGGTCAATTTGCAAAGCTTCTAGACGATAACAAGATAAAGGGCCCAAACTATGCCGACTGGTATAGAAATCTTATGCTGGTCCTAACTTCCGAAAAGTTAGACAAGGTGGTGAAAAATCCTGCACCGGAACGTCCGGGTGATAGGGCTTCTGAGGCCTGTAGGAGGGACTACCAAGAGTGGGAGGATAAGAACTCCCTAGCCCGCTGCTTTGTCGTTGCCTCATTAGACAACTCAATACAGAGGCAGTTCGATCAGATCGAACTAGCCAAGGACATATTGGACAGTCTAAGAACAATGTATGAAGAGCAGAACCGTTCTACTCGACAGAAGGTCCTGAAATTGTTCATGACCGCTCAGATGACCAAAGGGCAGAAGTTCATGACCATTGTCTTCGGATGATGGGTTACATTAACGAACTTGAAGCTCTTGGATCCGGGCTAGATCTTGGCACGCAAGTGGATGCCATCCTCAATTCTTTGCCCTCTTCCTTCAATGCGTTCACAATGAACTACAATATGAATAAGCTGAATGTCAGCGTCCAGGAACTCAGCAATATGTTGCAGAGAGCCGAGGATCTACTCAAGAAGGATGAGCCTGTGGTTATGCTTGCTGAAGCTAACAAATCGGGCAAGAAAAAGAGAAAGGCAAAGAAGCCTCAGAAGAAGGCTACCAATCCTAAGAAGTAGAAGAAGAACAAGGCATCTGATGTCTGTCACTTCTACAAGCAGACCGGCCACTGGAAGAGGAATTGTCCTGCCTACCTGGAATCTAAGAAAGGTAACGTCAAAACTTGTGTCATAGAAACTAACTTGTTAGTTACTTCTATGTCCTGGTGTGTTGACTCCGGGGCTTCAACTCATGCGTGTAACTCATTGCAGGGGTTCAAAGTTAGCAGAAGGTTGAGTGAAGGTGAAGTGACATTATTCTTGGGAACAACTGCAAGTGTTGCAGCAGCGGCAATAGGAACCGTAGAATTAGTTTTTAAAGAAGGAATACTTGTACTTAAAGATTGTCTTTATGTACAGAACTTGAGAAGAAATTTGATTTCTGTTTCAAAACTGTGTGCTGATGGATATACTGTTTATTTTAGTAATGTGATTACTGTTAAACGGAATAATAAATTCATCGCATGCGGGGAACAAGAGAACGGTCTCTATGTTCTACATCCTTCTCTGGAAACCAACTTAACCGAAACTACGTCGGTCGAAAATCCCAAGAAAAGGAATCGTGATACAGTAAGTCCAACGTGCCTCTGGCATTACCGACTTGGCCATATCGGTATTGACCGAATCACAAGGCTGGTAAAGGAATCCACTGCAGACTCCACAACCGAGGCCGAGTACATTGCCGCAAGTTAAGCTGCCAAGGAAGCCGTGTGGATGAAGAAGTTCATACACGAATTGGGAGCGATTCCATCCAGCACATCTCCCATCCCGTTGTTGTGTGACAACAATGGAGCGATCGCCCAGGCTAAAGAGCCTCGGGCTCACTCGAAGTCGAAGCACATCGAGAGAAAATACCATGTACTGCGGGAGATCGTTGGTAGAGGGGACGTCCTGATTCAGAAGGTAGCATCAGCGGATAATGTGGCAGACCCATTGACTAAGCCACTGACACAGAAGGTGTTTGAGAAACACGTGGAAAGTATGGGACTCCGGCTTGTACCAGATTGGACCTAAGTGCAAGTGGGAGCTATTAGACAGTTTTGTATGCCCTTAGCTTCAATCTGATTTGATGTACTTTTGTTATTTAGTGGAAATAAATAAAGTGCATGTTTGATTCATGTTGTTTGGTTTAATTCTGTGTAAAACCCTAAAACTGGACATTTATAGAGACTCATGTTAGTTTTAAATGTTCACAGCTGTTGGATAAGTCTGGGGAGATTTATCCTGCCAATGTTGATAATAGTGTGCCACCAAGTGTTGGGATGGCCTGTCTCAGCCATCAGGGTAAGACCCGAGGCACATGCAGTATGGGATTACTTGAATCCTTGAACCGGACCAGATTTCTAGTATTGCCCTGGACCTTGGAGATAGATGGGCAAAACTGGAAAGTTACACCTGACCCCTAGACTCGATTATGACATTTCACTAGGTGTTGGATCAGGCTGCCTTTGATATGCCATTCAGTGAGATCCTTAGCGGGGATCAAAACCTGGGTATGTTGGGGCAGTTTGAGAATTCATCTGAGTAGGTGATCATAGTGACAGAATCAGCCACTTTGTCGGACAAAGGGTAATGATCGGGAATGCACTCTCTCTGATGGAAACCAAACTGCCGGCAGTTGATTTCAATCGTTGGAATTTTGTTTTGCAAAATTAATATATTTATATATATATGTACGGTTTCGAATTGTTTGCAAATGGTTTTAATTCCCGGGATCCATGTGAGAGGAGAGTGCGGCACTGTTCCTTGCAGCCGAGGGAGAGGTCCTCTCTTGTCGGGCAGTGCTTGATCATTAAGGGCTGAGAGGTTAAGTGTAAGACCATTGAGGATAATACCTGATGGGCTAATCTTGCACCTGCCCACAGTCCCTGGGTTTTTATAAGATGGCTTGGCCCAGGGACCACTTAATGTATGTGTTGGGCCCATAGGGTCCATATGATGGACTCAAGGGGTTCATTGAGTTTATCAGTGAATTCGGCTGGGCCTTGTATTAAAGGCTGGGCCGAACCCATGTGGCTGGTGTGTAGATCAATGCTTGGAGATCTCCTCCTGCGAATTCAGATCTGTTCTGATTCATACTCTCCAGAAAAACAGAAAACAGTTCAGCCTTTTGATTTTGGAGATCTCCTTCTGCCGCCGCCATCTGCCATTGCAAGATTAGATCTTTGCAGAAAAGAAAGTCAAGAAAACTGTAATTGACATCAGTCTTACAAGAAAGACTGGAAGGGATTCAGTGTTTAGTACTTCCAGAGGATTCTTGTGAAGGATCCAGTGTGTAGGACACACCCTGCTGGTTCTGTTCCATTCACAGCTGTGTCATCTTCAGCAGGAACGGATCTTGGAGCATTCTTTGGGCGTGAACACCAACTTTGGGAGATACTGCTTCTCCGGATCAGGTATATTCCTCCCATTTATCTTTTGGTACAGATCTGGTTTGATTATGGTTCAAGTAGGATCCTTGAATACTATATTCTAAATTTAGGGAATATGATTCCCAGTTGAGAGAAGGTAGGAAATTTTTGAAATTCGTCCACCCATTCCGCAACCTTTTTGGCGTCCATTAGATGGATCCTACCATTCTTTCACTTTCTTGCCGCCTCCTTCTTCTTGCCGCCTACCTTGCCAGTTCGATCTCCAGTTCAGTGGGAGAAGTCAAGATTTGATCTTGATATCAGTTCTTTGTGGAAGGACTGATAGGAAGCTATGCTCACGTTCCATCCTGCTATTTCTTGCGAAGGACTAGGTTCTTGGAGAAGAACTCTATTGATTCTGCTCCATCCTGCACTGCGCCATCTTTAGTGGGAGCAGTCTTTGGATCCTTGCTTGGGTGTGAACACCTCCATTGGGAGATATTACTTCTCCGTACCAGGTATAATTCTCTCCTACTACTTTTGTTCGATCTGGTTCAGTTTATGGTTCAAGATTGATCCTTGAAAATATGATTTTCTAAATAGGGAATTCGATTCCCAGTTGAAAGGGAGAGAAAATTTTTTGAAATTCGTCCACCTTATTCCGCAAGATTGGGCATCCATACGATGGATATCTCATCCCTTCAGATACAATATGGAGAACTCCAAGAAAGGAAATGTTCCTTTTAGACACAGAGTCCCTCTGTCCAAGGGTCTGTGTCCCAAGACTCCCGAAGAGACTGAGGGCATGAAAAATTCCCTATGCCTCAACAGTAGGGAGCATCGTGTATGCCATGCTGTGCACTCATCCTGACATTTTCTCAAGTAGTGAGTGTGGTAAGCAGATACCAATCTAACCCAGGGCTAGAGCATTGGATCGTTGTGAAAAACATATTAAAATAACTTCGAAGGACAAAAGAGTTTTGTCTGGTATTTGATGGTAGTTCACAACAGATCCAAGGGTATACAGATGTCAATTTCCAATCAAATCCAGATGATAGAAAGTCTACATCTAGTTATATCTTCACTATAGGATCATGTGCTTTTTCATTGGAAAAGCAGCAAACAGGAGTCCACCATAGATTCCACAACCGAGGCCGAGTACATTGCTGCAAGTGAAGCTGCCAAGGAAGCTGTTGGGATGAAGAAGTTCATTCAGGAATTAGGAGTAGTTTCATTCAGCACATCCTCACCCATTCCATTATTGTGTGACAACACTGGAGCCATTGCTCAGGCTAAGGAGCCATGAGGCCACTTGAACTCAAAGCACATCGAGAGGAAGTGCCATGTACTGTGGGAGATAGTTGGAAGAGGGGACGTCCTGAATTAGAAGGTAGCATCAGCGGAAAATGTAGCTGACCCATTAAATAAGCCACTAACATAGAAAGTGTTTGAGAAACACATGGAATGTATGGGACTCCGGCTTATACCCGATTGGACCTAAGTGCAAGTGGGAGCTGTTAGACAATGTATACCCTTACCTTCAATCAGATTGATGTACTTGATGACATTTATTGTAAATGAATAAAAGTACATAATTGATTCATGTGTTTTGGCATGTTTTTGTGTAATACCCTTAAACTGGACACTTATGAGACTCGTGTTAGTTTAGAATCTTCGTAGTCATTGGATAGAACTAGGGAGATTTATCCTACCAAGGCAGACAATGATGTGGCGCCAAGTTCGTTGGGGTGGTTGGCTCAACTTCTAGGGTGTGACCTAAGGTACATGTGATGAGAATAAAATTTATCATATTTTTATCCCCAAATATTCAGTCTTTTATACTGAATTAGTACTTATTTGGACTCATATTTCTTGATTGATGGTTTAGGGCATGAAAGAAGGCATCAGGAGAAAAGCAAGGCAAATCAGATGATTTTTCACAGTTTTGGCACCGTTTAGTAATCTGGGCCTAACTCTCGTATACAAGATCCGATTAGGCTGATTCAAGACTCAGTGTTAAGATAAGAGAGAAAGATACAACTTTTACGTTTTGTGCTTTCATAGATTCGGCCTGCATCGAAGTCAAATCCAGGCCCGAAGTCGGGGCAAATTCATAGAAAGGCCCAATTCGCAACAGAAGCCCAACTTGCAGAGAAGCCTTGAAGCAGCCCGATTCGCAGAGGAAGCCTAATACAAATGCAAGAACAAGAAACTGAGAAGAGTCCTATCAGATTTAAATTTGTGATGTAATCCTAGAAAGATAAAGAGATTGAGATTACTAGATAAGAGATAAGAGTAGAATTAGATTAGGACTTTCTATTTTTGAAAGACAAACTTCAAGAAGGAGTTGGAGACCACCCCCTCCCCTTTAAGCTATATAAAGGGATGGGGGGAGGACTAGAGAGGTATCAAGAGGGAAGCAGAGGAGCAACCAATCTATCAAGAAAGAAGACTGCAAGAAGGAGGTGGTGGCAAGGAGAAGAGGAAATCTCAGCTCCAAGGGCGACACCATGAGTTCTTACTTTCCTCTTGTTTGCTTTATTTCCTCTATTATGAACTGATTTATTTATAGCTAGGGCTGTGGAAAGCCTAATCAAAATAGTGAATATATTTTTATTCTGATTTTTCCAAGATTGTGATTTCCATATAGTCTATGAGTTATCTTGCTTAATGCTATTAGGAGTGACCATCTCTTAATTGATTAGGTTTATGTGAATGAATCGTGAAAGGAATTCATATAGCAGACCAAATAATACATGGTGTGAATTGAATGGTATATAGGGGTATATACACATGATTCATCTGAATGTAATAGTTTTTCCTTGAACTTAATGCATTTCTATCTTGAGAACTCTAGTCGAGAGATCGAAGGGTTACTTGATAGAAGTAGTTTTGATATATCTTGAGAAAGAATACTAAATAAAATTGGAAAAACTTCAGCTTATGGGAATGACAAATTATCTTGGATAATCTCATCTATTGCTATTCATTGGAATGGTTAGGCATGAAAGAATGGTAGGATCCATCTAATGGACGCCAAGAAAGGTGCGGAATGGGGGGGGGGCGAATTTCAAAAAAAATTTCCCACCTTCTTCCAATCTGAGAATCATATTCCCTAAATTTAGAATACATTATTCAAGGATTCTTCTTGAACCAAAATTAAACCAGATCTGAACCAAAAGGAAATAGGAAGTATTATACTTGATCTAGAGAAACAATATCTCCCAAAGTTGGTGTTCATGCCCAAAGAAGAAACCAAGATCCGCTCCTGCTGAAGATGACACAGCTGTGGATGGAACAGAAATAGCAGGGTGCGTCCTACACACTGGATTCTTCACAATAACCCTTTGGAAACCTTGAACACCGAATCCTTTTGTCTACACACTGGATTCTTCACAATAACCCTTTGGAAACCTTGAACACTGAATCCTTTTGTCTTTCTTGCAAGACTGTTGTCAAGAACTAATTTCTTGACTTCCTGTTGCTACAAAGATCCAATCTTCTAATAGGTAGTGGCGGCGGCTGAAGGAGGAGAAGTCCAGGGACGAAGAGGGCAGAACTGTCTCTTCTCTCAAGAGTCTATGAGAGACCTGATCTCAAATCGCAGGATGAGTTTCTTGCTTACTCAAACCCCTAGTACGAAATCTGATATTTCTGCTAGGGTTTTCTCATCTTTCTTCTTGATTAAGAAACCTCCCAATATTTTGGGAGTTATCCCAATCCAAATCAGTATTTGGATAGGGGTTAATCTTAATCCTATTTGCAGATTAAGTTAGTTAACTCCTGATCTTATCAGGCGGTTACTAGATTCAAATCTAATTTGAATTTGGTCTCTTAGAGTGGATAAGGTTAAAGACCCAATCCTTTTACTAACATTAATCTTAGATTCGCCCCATGAACAGGTGATCATATCAGCCTAGTTCGAAATGGGCTTCTGGCCCATTAAGTGTTCAGTGTTTAACCAGTTTCCAATCTACTGCCCAGTTGGGCTTCTTTGTATGGCGTGGGACCCAAGCAATGATCTACACACCAGCCACATGGGTTCGGCCTAGCCTTTATTACAAGGCCCAGCCGAATTCACTGAAAAACTCAGTGACCCCCTTGAGCCCATCATATGGACCCTATGGGCCCAACACTTACATTAAGTGGTCCCTGGGCCAAGCCATCTTATAAAAACCCAGGGACTGTGGGCAGGTGCAAGATTAGCCCATCAGGTATTATCCTAAATGGTCTTACACTTAACCTCTCAGCCCTTAATGATAAAGCACTGCCTGACAAGAGAAGAACTCCCCCTCGGCTGCAAGGAACAGTGCCACACTCTCTACTCACATGGATCCCGGGAATTAAAACCTTTTGCAAATCTTTTGAAACCATACATACATATATATATATATATATATATATATATATATATATATATTAATTTTGCAAAACAAAATTCCAACGATTGAAATCAACTACCGGCAGTTTGGTTTCCATCAGAGAGAGTGCATTACCGATCATTACCATTTTCCGACAAAGGGGCTGATCCTGTCACTATGACCACTCACTCATATGAATTCTCAGACTACCCCAACATGTCCAGGTTTTGACCCCCACTAAGGATCTCACTAATTGACACATCAAAGACAACCCGATCCGACACCTAGTGATGTGTCATAATCGAGTCTAGGGGTCAGGTGTAACTTTCCAGTTTTGTCCATCTGTCTCCAAGGTCTAGGGCAATACTGAAAATCTGGTCTAGCTCAAGGGTTCAAGTAATCCCATACTGCATGTGCCTTGGGTCTTACCCTGATGGTCGAAACTATTAGACAGTTTTGTATGCCCTTAGCTTCAATTAAAATTGATGTACTTTATGAGTTTATTGTAAATGAATAAAAGTGCATATTTGATTCATGTTCCCTTGGTATGTTTCTGTGTAATACCCTTAAACTGGACACTTAATGAGACTCGTGTTAGTTTAGAATGTTCACAGCCAGTGGGTCGGTCTAGGGAGACCTATCCTGACAAGGCTGACACTGTGGTGCCACCAAGTCTCCCCAGACTTGTCCAATGGCTGTGAACATTTAAAATTAACACAAGTTTCTATAAGTGTCTAGTTTTAGGGTCTTACACAGAATTATACCAAACAACATGAATCAAACATGCAATTTAATTTATTTCCACTAAATAACAAAAGTACATCAAATCCGATTGAAGCTAAGGGAATACAAGACTGTCTAACAAGGTGGACCAAAGGTCCTAGCGAATTCAGTCAATCATTGCATACTTTAGTGTTGGTACTCTTGCTCTTGTTTTCTTTTTTTATTTTTTAGTAGCTTTTACTCTTAAATCTGAAATTTGATTGTCCAAATAATTAGGGAAGGCTGTAGTTCTAATACTTATTTTGTTAAATCCTCGTGGGAATGATATTTTTATACTACTTGATAACTAGTGCACTTGCTAGGGTAATAATCATAGCTATCAACATGCAGTGTGGGTTTTCATTAAACCCTGAATTGGACCAAAATTCCAGTGTTGCCCTGGACCTTGGAGATAGATAGGAAAAGCGGAATGTTACACTTGACCTCTAGACTCGATTGTGGTACTACAATAGGTGTCGAGTTGGGCTGTCTTTGATATGCCTATCAATGAGATCCTTAGAGGGTGTCAAAACCTGGGTATGTTGGGACAACCCTAGAATTCATCTGAGTGGGTGATCATGGTGACATGATCAACCCCTTTGTTGGACGAAGTGAATGATCGGGGATGCACTCTCTCTGATGGAAACCTAAACTGCTGGCAGTTGATTTCAACCATTGAAATTTGTTTTGCAAAATATATTTATATGGAGATATACATATATCTATTATGGTTTCAAAATGTTTGCAAAAGGTTTTAATTCCTTGGATTCATGTGAATAAAGAGTGCAACACTGTTCCTTACAGCCGAGGGAGAGGTCCTCTCTTGTCGGGTAGTGTTTGATCATTATGGGCTGAGAGGTTAAGTGTAAGACCATTGAGGGTAATACTTGATGGACTCATCAGGCATTTTCCCATAGTCCTTGGGTTTTAATAAGGTGGCTGGACCTAAGGACCATTTAATGTAAATGTTGGGCCCATTAAGAGTCCATAGTGATGGACTCAAGGGGTTCACTGTCTCCTAGAGTGAATTCGGCCAGGCCTTGTAACAAAGGCTGGGCTGGACCCATGTGGTTGATGTGTAGATTAATGTTTGGGTCCCATGCCATACAAAGAGAGCCAACTAGGCAACAGTTTAAGAGGTTAAGTGAGCACAAAAACTTAATGAGTCTAAAGCCCAGTTCAAACTGGGCTTAAGTTAGTTAATTAAAAGGAAGCAAGTTAGGATTTATAATCTAATTAGGATTATCTGAAGAATAAGATAAGTCTTATCCATTCAAGAGTCCAGATCCAAATATCAGATTTGGATTAAGGAACTCTCTCTTAATTGGGTTAGGAGGCTGATTAGTTCGATCTCCACTTGTGGGAGTGATCAAGAATTGTTCTTGATATTGCTTCTTGGTAGAAGAAGCAAATTGAAGTTGTGCTAACCAGTCCTCTACTCCATTCTTGCTGAAGGATTCGGTTCTTGCTGAAGAACCGTCTTGCTGATTTTGCTTCACCACACACTGTGTCATCTTTAGTGGAAGCTGAAGGGATAGGTTATCCATTACATGGATGCCCAAAGATTGCAGAATAAGGGGGTGAATTTCAAAATTTTTTTCTCTCCCTTCAACCGGGAATTGAATTCCCTATTTAGAAAATCAAATTTTTCAAGGATCATTCTTGAACCATAAACCAAACCAGATCTGAACCAAAAGGAGTAGGGAGGGATTATACCTGATCCGAAGAAACAGTATCTCCTAATGGAGGTGTTCACGCCCAAGGAAGGATCCAAAAACTGCTCCCACTGAAGATGGCACAGTGCGGGTGGAGCAAAATCAGTAGTATTCTTCCAAAAGAACTTGACCCTTTGCAAGAATCAACTAGATGGCTTGTGAATACAGCTCCAATTGGTATCAAGATCAAATCTTGATTTCTCCCAAGAATTGGAGATCGAACTGCTGGAGGCGACGACTACAGGAAGGAGGTAGCAAGAGAGTATTCGTAGGGTGCAGAATTCTCTCTTCTCGTGATCTCAGTTCTGAAGACAAGAGTGTGTTGGTTGCATGTCTAAAGGCTGCCGCCCCCTCCTCAAAGGGATCAGCTCCTAATCCCATTAGTAGTTGGAGATCCAAGTCATATTTGGATTAGAAGTCCCTTTAAGTGATAAGAGATAACCCTTATCTTATCTGCAGATCAGATCAGTCATCTCCTAATCTAATTAGGAGGCTTCCAAATCTAAATCTTATTTAGATCTTAGACTCTCTAAGTGGATAGGGTCTGGGCCCAATCCTATCAGCTGATCCATCTTAGAATTCACCCCTTTAAGTAACTAATCAAATTAGCCCAGTTTGAAGTGGGCTTAAGGCCCATTTACGGTTATGTATTCACTTAGCCTTCCAAACTACTGCCCAGTTGGGCTTCCTTGTATGGTGTGGGACCCAAACAGTGTTCTACACATCAGCCACATGGGTTTGGCCCAGCCATTGTAACAAGGCCTGGCCGAATACACTGTTTTGGACAATGCACCCCCTGAAAACCCATCTCATGGGCTCTTTAGGCCCAACACTTACCCCAAGTGGTCCCTGGGCCGAGCCACCTTGTAACACCCAGGGCCTGAGGGCAGATGCAAGATTAGCCAATCAGGTATTATCCTCAATGGTCTTACACTTAACCTCTCAGCCCATAATGATCATACACTCCCCGACAAAAGAGGACCTCTCCCTCGGATGCAAGGAACAGTGTCGCACTCTCTGCTTATATGGATCCTAGGAATTAAAACCTTTTGCAAACATTTTAGAAACCATAATATATATACTATTATATCTCATATAAAATATATTTTGCAAAACAAATCTCAACGATTGAAATTGGCTACCGGCAGTCTTGGTTTCCATCAGTGTGAGTGCATTCCCGATCATTACCTTTGTCCGACAAAGGGGCTGATCCTGTCACTATGATCACCCACTCAGATGGATTCTGAGACTACCCCAACATACCAAGGTTCTGACCCCTGCTAAGGATCTCACTGATTGGTATTAGACAGTTTTGTATGCCCTTAGCTTCAAACAAAATGATGTACTTTATGAGTTTATTGTAAATGAATAAAAGTGCATATTTGATTCATGTTCCCTTGGTATGTTTCTATGTAATACCCTTAAACTAGACACTTAATGAGACCCGTGTTAGTTTAGAATGTTCATAGCCAGTGGGTCGGTCTGGGGAGACCTATCCTGACAAGGATGACACTATGGTGCCACCAAGTCGGTTGGGCTGGCTTGTCTCAGCTACCGGGGTGAGACCCTAGGCACATACAATGTAGGATTAGTTGAATCTTTGAATTGATGGGCAAAAACTGGAAAGTTACACCTGACCCCTAGACTCGATTATGATACTGCACTAGATGTCGGATTGGGCTGTCTTTGGTGTACCATTCAGTGAGATCCTTAGTGGGGGTCAAAACTTGGGTATGTTGGGACAGTCCGAGAATTCATCTGAGTGTGTGATCATAGTGATAGGATCAGCCCCTTTGTCGGACAAAGGTAATGATCGGGAATGCACTCTCACTGATGGAAACCAAGACTACCGGCAGCCGATTTCAATCGTTGAGATTTGTTTTGCAAAATATATTTTATATGAGATATAAAAATATATAAATTACGGTTTTGAAATGATTTGCAAAAGGTTTTAATTCCCGGGATCCATATTTGAGAGAGTGCAACACTGTTCCTTGCAGCCGAGGGGAGGTCCTCTCTTGTCGGGCAGTGTATGATCATTATGGGCTGAGAGGTTAAGTGTAAGACCATTGAGGATAATACCTGATGGGTTAATCTTGCATCTGCCCACAGTCCCTGGGTGTTACAAGGTGGCTTGGCTCAGGGACAACTTAGGGTAAGTGTTGGGCCCATAGAGCCCATCTGATGGGTTTCAGGGGTTGCACTGTCCATAACAGTGTATTCGGCCAGGTCTTGTAACAAAGGCTGGGGTGAACCCTTGTGGCTGATGGGTAGATCAATGTTTGGGTCCCACGCCATACAAGGATGCCCAATTGGGTAGTAGTTTGGAAGGCTAAATGAATACATAACCTTAAATGGGCCTTAAGCCCATTTTGAACTGGGCTAATTTGATTAGACACTTAAGAGGCGAATTCTGAGATGGATCAGCTGATAGGATTGCGCCCACACCCTATCCACTTAGAGAGTCCAAGATCTAAATAAGATTTAGATATGGAAACTTCCTAATTAGATTAGGAAATGGCTGATCTAATATGCAGATATAATAAGGATTATCCCTTATCTTAAAGGGACTTCTAATCTAGATACCCTAAGAAGTCCCTGGGCCAAGCCACCTTGTAACACCCAGGGACTGTGGGCAGATGCAAGATTAGCCCATCAGGTATTTTCCTCAATGGCCTTACACTTAACCTCTCAGCCCATAATGATCGTACACTGCCCGACAAGAAAGGACCTCTCCCTCGGATGTAAGGAACAATGTTGCACTCTCTCAAGTATGGATCCTAGGAATTAAAACCTTTTGCAAACATTTCAAAACCATAATATATATACTTTTTATATCTCATATAAAATATATTTTGCAAAACAAATCTCAATGATTGAAATCGGCTGCCGGTAGTCTTGGTTTCCATTAGTGAGAGTGCATCCCCGATCATTACCTTTATCCGACAAAGGGGCTGATCCTGTCACTATGATCACCTACTCCGATGAATTCTCAGACTGTCCCAACATACCTAGGTTTTGACCCCCGCTAAGGGTCTCACTGATTGGTATATCAAAGACAGCCCGATCCGACACCTAGTGCAGTATCATAATTGAGTCTAGGGGTCGGGTGTAACTTTCCAGTTTTGCCCATCAATCTCCAAGGTCCAGGGCAATTCTGGAAATCTGGTCCAGTTCAAAGATTCAATTAATCCCACACTGTATGTGCCTAGGGTCTCACCCCGGTAGTTGAGACAAGCCACCCCAACCAACTTGGTGGCACCACAGTGTTAGCCTTGTCAGGATAGGTCTCCCCAGACTGACCCACTGGCTATGAACATTCTAAACTAACACGAGTCTCATTAAGTGTCCAGTTTAAGGGTATTACACAGAAACATACCTAGGGAACATGAATCAAATATGCACTTTTAGTCATTTACAATAAACTCATAAAGTACATCAATTGGATTGAAGCTAAGGTTATACAAAACTATCTAACACTTTACAGATAATTAATTGATTGGATCAATTTATCCTTGCATGTGATGTATGGATGTGTGATGTACTACGTACATGGGCTATAAGTGCTTGGCCCATGCTCAATCGACAGTGGCTTTTGCGCACACCATGGTTGAATGCACATCATTGCCATTGTGTCCCTTTTGGTCATTGGATGACCTCCCTCAGTGGTGGGCCCCACACCTCATGGAGAGGTTACGTGCGAGACCTTAGCCGATTTGGGCCCACCGAAATCTGAATTTATGAAAATTAGTGGAAGTCACTTGGGTTTGACCTATATCAAACTAGGGCGTAATTGATTGTTCCCTCTAGCTAATATGAGTGCATGTGATAGGGAGATTCATATGATGAACTCTCTAAAGGCCTAGCATGAGGATGGGTCCTTCAGTAATGAGGAAACGCACCAGAAAATGGGCTATCCATTTGCTGTTGGGCTTGTTTGAGTGTTTCATAAGATGATAGGGGTGTCATAGAGCGGTGTGGGAGGGGCTTCACCAGAAAATGGGAACTCTCTCACGATTCCTTGGCGTTTACGAATTTCATGGGTAAGCACTCACTGGACAGAAAGGTTAACCTGAAAATGGCTCTGAACCTTGTTTGGCAGAGGCCAAAGGGAAAACTCATATGATGAGTAGATATTATCCTTCACAGAAAGGTGGTGGTGTTATGCTGTTGAAACAGTTGGCTCCATGCACCCTATGTGATTTCCCACATTTCCAGAGAAAACTTGCAGTCTCCGTCACTGAGAAGGGAGGGAAATCTTAGAGATGAATAAATGGGAATGGAAGATAGATTAAAATCTATATCTATGTAATGAACCTGAATCAAATTAGATTGTGGACTGATGTTTGCTCTTTTATCAGAAAATGGTAAACGGACAATTAGCAAAGCTGCTTGATGACAACAAGCTGAAGGGCCCAAACTATGCCAACTGGTATAGGAACCTTATGTTGGTCTTAACCTCTGAGAAATTGGACATGGTAGCCAAGAATCCTGCCCCAGATCATCTAAGAGATAGGGCTTCTGAGGCCCGGAGAAGAGAATACCAAGAATGGAAGGAGAAAAGCTCCCTCGCCCATTGCTATATCATTGCCTCCTTGGACAACCCAATTCAGAGGCAATTCGATTAGATCGAACTTGCTAAGGTCGTATTGGACAGTCTCAAGACAATGTACAAAGAGCAGAATCGTTCTACTCGGTAGAAGGTTTTGAAATAGTTCATGACCGCGCAGATATCCAAGGGCCAACAAGTTCATGACCATTGTCTCCGGATGATGGGTTATATCAAAGAACTAGAGGCTCTTGGATCCGGGCTGGATCTGGTAACACAGTTCGATGCTATGCTCAACTCTCTGCCTCGATCCTTTAATCCATTCATCATGAATTACAACATGAACAAGCTGAACGTCAGCTTGCAAGAACTCAACAATATGTTGCAGAGGGCCAAAGAATTGATTAAAAAGGATGAGCCCTTTGCCATGCTTGTTGAAACTAGCAAATCGGGCAAGAAAAGGAAGGCAAAGAGAAAGCCCCAGAAGAAGGCTGCCAAACCCAAAAAGCAGAGGAAGGACAAGGCATCGGATGCCTGTCACTTCTACAAGAAGACCGACCATTGGAAAAGGAACTATCTTGCCTACCTGGAATCCAAGAAAGGTAATATCGAAACTTGTGTTATAGAAACCAACTTATTGGTAGCTTTAGCATCTTGGTGTATTGACTTCGGGGCTTTAACTCATGCGTGTAACTCACTGTAGGGGTTCAAGGTAAGCAGAAGGCTGAGTGAAGGAGAAGTCACGCTCTACTTGGGGACTACTACAATTGTTGCAGCCGTGGCCATAGGAACCGTGGAGTTACTTTTTGGAGATGGAACTATTATACGGAAAGATTGCCTTTATGTACAAAATTTAAGAAGAAATATGATTTCTGTCTCAAATCTATGTGTAGATGGTTATTCTGTCTTCTTTAGTAATACGATTACTATTAAAAGAAACAATAGATTCATTGCATATGGGGAACTGGAGAACGGTCTCTATGTTCTACATCCTTCTCTAGAAACTAACATAACCAAAACTATGTCAGCTGAAATCCCTAAGAAGAGCACCCGTGATACAGTTAATCTCACGTGTCTATGGCATTACCGACTTGGCCACGTCGGTGTTGACCGAATCACAAGGTTGGTAAAGGATGGTCCTTTGGATTTTCTAACTGTGGAAGATCTTCCCACTTGTGAGCCTTGCTTGCAAGGCAAGATGATGAAATGGCCATTTAACGGTAAGCCTGAAAGATGTACAGGCACAATTGACCTTATACATAGTGATGTGTGTGGTCCCCTGAGTGTTAGGACACGGAATCAACATGTGTATTTCATCACCATCACCGATGATTTTTCACAATATGGTTATGTGTACCTAATGAGACACAAGTTTGAATCCTTAGAAAAGTTCAAGAGTTCAGACAAGAGGTCGAGAAACAGTTAGGGAGAGAAATTAAAACCCTTCGATCAGATCAAGGTGGCGAGTATCTCTCTGACAAATTCAGGAACTACTTAAACCACTCGAAGTCGAAGCACATCGAGAGGAAGTACCATGTACTAAGAGAGATTGTTGGTAGAGGGGACGCCCTGATTCAGAAGGTAGCATCAATGGAAAATGTAGTAGACCCATTGACAAAGCCACTATCACAGAAAGTGTTTGAGAAACACGTGGAAAGCATGGGACTCCGGCTAGTACTTGATTGGACCTAAGTGCAAGTGGGAGCTGTTAGACTCCGGGGCTTCAACTTGTGTCATAGAAACTAATATGTTAGTTACTTCTGTGTCTTGGTGTGTTGACTCCGGGCTTCAACTCATGCGTGTAACTCACTGCAGGGGATCAAGGTTAGCAGAAGATTGAGTGAAGGCGAAGTGACACTATTCTTGGGAATGACTGCAAGTGTTGCAGCTGCGGCAATAGGAACCGTAGAATTAGTTTTTAGAGAAGGAGTGCTTGTACTTAAAGATTGTGTTTATGTACAGAACTTAAGAAGAAATTTGATTTTTGTTCTAAACTGTGTGTTGATGGATATACTGTTTATTTTAGTAATGTGATTACTGTTAAACGGAATAACAAATTCATCGCATGCGGGGAACTGGAGAACGGTCTCTATGTTCTACATCCTTCTCTGGAAACTAACTTAACCGAAACTACGTCAATCAAAAAACCCAAGAAAAGAAATCATGATACAGTAAATCCCACGTGCCTCTGGCATTACTGACTTGGCCACATTGGTGTTGACCGAATCACAAGGCTGGTAAAGGATGGTCCTTTGGATTTTCTAACTGTAGGAAATCTTCCCACTTGTGAGCCTTGCCTTTAATGTAAGATGACTAAGCGGCCATTTGACGGTAAGCCTGAAAGATTTGCAGGCACACTTGACCTAATACATGCTGATGTATGTGGTCCCCTGAGTGTTCGGACACGAAATCAACACACGTATTTCATCACCTTTACAGATGATTTTTCATGATATGGTTATGTGTACCTAATGAGACACAAGTCTGAGTCATTTGAAAAGTTCAAAGAATTCAGACAGGAAGTCGAGAAACATTTAGGGAGAGAAATTAAGGCCCTTCATTCAGATCGAGGTGGCGAGTATATCTCTGATGAATTCAGGGACTACTTGAAGGTCAACAGGATAGTGTCACAATTAGCTCCTCCTGCCACAACTCAACTCAATGGTGTTTCAGAGAGGAGGAATAGGACCTTGTTGGACATGGTCCGATCACTTCTCATCGACTCAGAATTACCCACATCCCTTTGGGGATATGCATTAGAGACTGCTATCTACATACTGAATTGGGTTCCAACCAAATCGGTTCCAAAGACTCCATATGAACTATGGACCGGAAGGAAGCCAAGTGTAAGACACTTGAAGGTTGGAGGTTGTCCTACACACATTAAAAGAACAAATGCAGACAAGTTGGAATCCAAAACCAGTCGTTGCCTATTTATAGGCTACCAAAAAGATTTAGTGGGTTATTTATTCTATGACCCAAGTGAGTAGAAAGTGTTCTGTAGTCGAAATGCCCAATTTTTAGAAACTGATTACATCCTGGACTCCCATCATCAAGAAATAGTTCTTCATGAGGAAAGCTCAGGTGCAGTGGGAGATGTCCCACAGGCTCTAGGTAGTGACCAACCTAGAAGATCCACTCAAGTATCCAGGCCACCAGTCCGATGTTAGACAGTTTTGTATGCCCTTAGCTTCAATCAAAATGATGTACTTTATGAGTTTATTGTAAATGAATAAGAGTGCATATTTGATTCATGTTCCCTTGGTATGTTTTTGTGTAATACCCTTAAACTGGACACTTAATGAGATTGTGTTAGTTTAGAATGTTCACAGCCAGTGGGTCAGTCTAGGGAGACCTATGCTAACAAGGCTGAAACTGTGGTGCCAGCAACTCGGTTGGGGTGGCTTGTCTCAGCTACCGGGGTGAGACCCTAGGCACATATAGTGTAGGATTAATTGAATCTTTGAACCGGACCACATTTCCAGTATTGCCCTGGACCTTGGAGATTGATGGGCAAAACTAGAAAGTTATACCCGACCCCTAGACTCGATTATGATACAGCACTGAGTGTCAGATTAGGCTGTCTTTCATGTACAAATAAGTGAGATCCTTAGCGGGGGTCAAAACATGGGTATGTTGGGACTGTCTAAGAATTCATTTGAGTGGGTGATCATAGTGACAGGATCAGCCCCTTTGTCGGACAAAGGTAATGTTCGGGGAGGCACTCTCACAAAGGTAATGATCGTTGAGAAACCAACACTGTTCCTTTGGTCCAATCAGGTACTAGTCGGAGTCCCATGCTTTCCCCGTGTTCCTCAAACACTTTCTGTGAAAGTGGCTTTGTCAATGGGTCTGCTACATTTTCCGTTGATGCTACCTTCTGAATCTGGATGTCCCCTCTACCAACAATCTCCCTCAGTACATGGTACTTCCTCTCGATGTGTTTCGACTTCGAGTGGGCTCGTGGTTCCTTAGCCTGAGCAATAGCTCCATTGTTGTCACACAACAATGGGATGGGTGATGTGCTGGATGGAACTACTCCCAACTCATGAACGAACTTCTTTATCCACACGACTTCCTTGGCAGCCTCACTTGTAGCAATGTAGGCCTCGATCGTGGAGTCTGCAGTGGACCCCTGTTTGCTGCTTTTCCAGCATACAGCACACGATCCTATCGTGAAAACATACCTAGATGTAGACTTTCTAGTATCTGGATCTGACTAGAAATCGGCATCTGTATACCCTTGGATCTGTAGTGAGCTACCATCGAATAATAGACAAAACTCTTTTGTCCTTCGAAGGTACTTAAGTATGTTTTTCACAGCAGTCCAATGCCCCTTCCCTGGGTTGGCTTGAAATCTACTTAGTACACTCACTGCCTGAGCAATGTCAGGGCGAGTGCAAAGCATGGCATACATGATGCTCCCTACGGCAGAGGCATAGGGAACGTCCTTCATGCCATCAATCTCCTCAGAAGTCTTGGGAGACATTTTCTTGGATAGAGTGACTCTATGCCTAAAAGGAACATTTCCTTTCTTGGAGTTTTCCATGTTGTATCTTTTGACTATTTTGTCAATGTAGGCAGATTGGGATAATCCTATTATCCGCTTCGATCTATCTCTATAGAGTCGAAGATCCAGTATATAGGAGGCCTCTCCAAGATCTTTCATGGAGAATTGCTGTGAAAGCCATACTGTTACCGTAGTCAACATTCATACATCATTCCCAATAAGTAAAATGTCATCTACATACAGAACCAAAAAGGTAACCTTATCTCCACTGTACTTTCTGTAAACACAGGGTTCATCTGGATTCTGCTCGAAGTCAAACGATTTGACGGTAGAGTCAAAACGGATGTTCCAACTTCTAGAAACTTGCTTAAGTCCATAAATGGATCTATTAAGTTTACATACCCTGTTTTCCTGACCCGTAGCTATAAAGCCTTACGGCTGCTGCATATAGATATCTTCAGTAAGATCTTCATTCAGGAATGCAGTTTTGACATCCATTTGCCAAATCTCATAATCATGGTATGCTGCTATAGCTAGCAGGATCCTAATGGATTTAAGCATGGCCACATGCGAAAAGGTTTCCTCATAATCGATGCCCTCTTTCTGAGTGTACCCTTTCGCCACCAGACGAGCTTTGAAGGTCTCAACCCTACCATCGGGGCCCTTCTTCCTCTTGTAAATCCATTTGCAACCAATTGCTTTTACCCCGGAGGGTAGATCTACTAGAGTCCAGACTCCATTGGTCTCCATTGAATCCATCTTTGCTCTCATGGCCTCCACCCACTTCTGGGAATCTTAAGTTTTATACATAAAGACAATCTTTGAGTACAATTTTTCCTTCTCTAAAAATTAACTCCACGGTTCCTATTGCCGCAGCTGCAACAGTTGCAGTAGTCCCCAAGTAGAGAGTGACTTCTCCTTCACTCGGCCTTCTGCTTACCTTGAACCTCTGCAGTGAGTTACACGCATGAGTTGAAGCCCCAGAGTCAATACACCAGGACGCAGAAGCTATCAATAAATTGGTTTCTATAACACAAGTTTCAAAATTACCTTTCTTGGATTCTAGGTAGGCAAGACAATTCCGTTTCCAATGGCCGGTCTTCTTGCAGAAGTGACATGTATCTGATGCTTTGTCTTTCTTCTGCCTTTTGCCCTTGGTGGCTTTCTTCTGAGGCTTCTTTGCCTTCCTCTTTCTCTTGCCCGTTTTTCTAGCTTCAACAAGCATAGCTACAGGCTCATCCTTTTTAATCAGTTCTTCAGCTCTTTGCAACATATTGCTGAGCTCTTGCAAGCTGACATTCAGCTTGTTCATGTTATAGTTCATGATGAAAGGATTAAAGGAAGGAGGCAAAGAATTAAGGATAGCATCTATCTGGGTTGCGAGGTCTAGCCTGGATCCAAGAGCCTCCAGTTCGTTGATGTAACCCATCATCCGAAGACAATGGTCGTGAACTTGTTGGACCTTGGACATTTGAGTGGTCATGAACTGCCTCAAGACCTTTTGCTGAGTAGAACAATTCTGCTCTTCATACATCATCCTTAGGCTGTCCAGTATGTCCTTGGCAAGTTTGATCTGATCGAACTACCTCTGTATTGGGTTGTCCAAGGAAGCGATGATGTAACACCGGGCTAGGGAGTTTTTCTCCTCCCATTCCTGATAGTCTCTCCTTCGGGAATCAGAAGCCCTGTCTCCCGGACGCTCCAGGGCAGGATTCTTTGCCACTTTGTCCAACTTTTTTGAAGCTAGGACCAGCATAAGTTTCCTATACCAGTCGGTGTAGTTTGGGCTCTTAAGATTGTTGTCATCAAGAAGCTTTGCAAAAGATCCGTTTGCCATTTTCTGATCAAAGAACAAACATCAGTCCACAACCTAATTTGATTCATGTTCATTTCATAGATATGGATTTTAATCTACGATTCACTTCCATTTATTCATCTCTGAGATTTCCCTCCTTTCTCAGTGATGGAGACTACAGGTTGTCTCTGAAAATGTGGGAAATCACATAGGGTGCATGGAGCCAACTGTTTCAGCTACATAACCCCACCACCTTTCTGTGAAGGATCATATCCACTCATCATATGAGTTTTCCCTTTGGCCTCTGTCAGACAAGGTTCAGAGTCATTTTTAGGTAAACCTTTCTGTCCAGTTAGTGCTTACCCATCATATTCGTGAATGCCAAGGTATCGTGAGAGAGTTCCCATTTTCTGGTGAAGCCCCTCTCACATCGGTCTATGACGCCCCTATCATCTTGTGAAACATTCAGACAAGCCCAACAACAAATGGATAACCCATTTTCTGGTGCGTTTCTTCATTACTGAAGGACCCATCCTCATGCTAATGATGGAAGGCCTTTAGAGAGTTCATCATATGAATCTCCCTATCACATGCGCTCATATTAGCTGGAGGGAACAAAATTACGCCCTAGTTTGATTTAGGTCAAACCAAAGTGGCTCCCACTGACTTTCATAAAGCCAGATTTTGGTGGGCCTTAAATCGGCTAGGGTTCAGCACATGACCTCTTGATGAGGTGTGGGGCCCACCACTGAGGGAAGTCATCCAATGACCAAAAGGGACACCATGGCAATGATGTGCATTCAGCCATGGTGTGCGCAAGAGCCACTGTCGAATGAGCATGGGCCAAGTACTTATGGCCCATGTACGCAGCACATCACACATCCATACATCTCATGCAGGGATAAATTGATCCAATCAATTAATTATCTGTAAGGCCCGTTGGAAGCCCGTTAAAATTTCATAATATTAACCATTAATATTATCTAGGTATATGGGCTGAATTAGGTTTACCCAGTTCGGCCCATATAGCTTTATCCTTTAAAATGGGCTTTTGCAGTTTTAACTATTTAAAACTGGGCCTTTACAGGCTGGGCCGAATTAACCATTTAATTAAATATCAATCCTTAGGCCCATTAGTGGGAAAATTAGGGCTGACTTTCAGCCTTGATTAAACCCTAGAATTGGTCCAAACAGTCTGAACCAATCTTGGTTCGAATGGGTTTAGCGTTTATTTTTAATTAAATCCTTAATTCAAGAAAATAATCTGAAATTAAATAACTGATAAAAGCAAAACAAAAATAGTAAATCAGGGCTGTTCGCACACTCCATCCTGCAAAACAGAGGTTAGATCACAGATTGCAATTTCTCAAACTACAAATCGCAGATAGCAAATCTCCCATCTGCGAAATCTCCTTCTCTACGCTGCCATATTTGATCCAAAATTAAAAATAAATAGAAATCCTATTTCTATTAATTATTACATCAGATCGAATGCCTATACATTGAGTCTAAAAATAAAAAAAAAAATTATTTATAGACCAAATGTAATAAATTCAATTCAAAAACTGCAAATCTTGCAGTTCTCCCTACGCAAATCAAGATTTCGATCTCCTCTTGTACGAACAACCCATAAATCTAGAAAATTATAAAGAACTATTCTAAATAATAATAAGATTTATTTAAAATTAATTTCAGATTATTTGCCCATCTGTTTTGGGAACAAATTTCACAAAACCCATATCTGCGCAAATTGGGTAGAATGCCTTCTCCCTAATTGCGCAGGTTCAGATTTGAAACAGAATGGTTCAAGATTTGAACCATGGCTCTAACATCACTGAAGGGATAGGAAACCATCATATGGACGCCCAAGATTGTGAAATAAAGGGGGGGGCGAATTTCAAAATTTTTTCTTTCCCTTCAACTGGGAATCGAATTCCCTATTTGGATTGCCTCTTTGGACAATCCAATTCAGAGGCAGTTCGATCAGATCAAACTTGCCAAGGACGTATTGGATAGTCTTAAGACAATGTACGAAGAGCAGAATCGTTCTACTAGGCAGAAGGTCTTGAAAGAGTTCATGGCTGCGTAGATGTCCAAGAACCAACAAGTTCATGACCATTGTCTCCGAATGATGGGTTATATCAATGAACTAGAGGCTCTTGGATCTGGGCTGGATCTGGTAACACAGATCGATGCTATTCTCAACTCTCTGCCTCCATCCTTTAATCCATTCATCATGAACTACAACATGAACAAGCTGAACGTCAGTTTGCAAGAGCTCAACAATATGTTGGAAAGAGATAAAGAATTGATTAAAAAGGATGAGCACATTGCCATTCTTGTTGAAACTGGCAAATCGGGCAAGAAAAGGAAGGCAAAGAGAAAGCCCCAGAAGAAGGCTGCCAAACCCAAGAGGTAGAAGAAAGACAAAGCATCGGATGCCTGTCACTTCTGCAAGAAGACTGGCCCCTAGAAAAGGAACTGTTCTGCCTACCTGGAATCCAAGAAAGGTAATTTCAAATCTTGTGTTATAGAAACCAATTTATTGGTAGTTTCTGCGTCCTGGTGTATTGACTTCGGGGCTTCAACTCAAGTGTGTAACTCACTGTAGGGGTTCAAGGTAAGCAGAAGGCTGAGTGAAGGAGAAGTTACACTCTACTTGGGGACAACTACAACTGTTGCAGCCATGGCAATAGGAACCGTGGAGTTAATTTTTAGAGAAGGAATAATTGTATTGAAAAATTGTCTTTATGTACAAAATTTAAGGAGAAATTTGATTTCTGTTTCAAAACTGTGTGCAGATGGTTATTCTGTCTTCTTTCGTAATACGATTACTACTAAAAGAAATAACAGATTCATCGCATATGGAGAACTGGAGAATGGTCTCTATGTTCTACATCCTTCTCTAGAAACTAACATAACCGAAACTACATCGGCTGAAATCCCCAAGAAGAGAGCCCGTGATACAATTAATCCCACGTGTCTGTGGCATTACCGACTTGGTCACATCAGGGTTGACCAAATCACAAGGTTGGTAAAGGATGGTCCTTTAGATTTTCTAACTGTAGAAGATCTTCCCACATGTGAGCCTTTCCTACAAGGCAAGATGATGAAACAACCATTTAACGGTAAGCCTGAAAGATGTACAGGCATACTTGACCTAATACATACTGATGTATGTGGTCCCTTGAGTGTTAGGACACGGAATCAACACGTGTTTTTCATCACCTTCACAGATGATTTCTCACGATATGGTTACGTGTACCTAATGAGACACTAGTCTGAATCCTTTGAATAGTTCAAAGAGTTTAGACAAGAGGTCGAGAAACAGTTAGGGAGAGAAATTAAAGCCCTTCGATCTGATCGAGGTGGCGAGTATCTCTCTGATGAATTCAGGGACTATTTAAAGGGCAATGGGATAGGATCACAATTAAATCCTTCTGCTACACCACAACTTAATGGTGTTTCTAAGAGGAGGAATTGGACCTTATTGTATATGGTCCAGTCGCTTCTCATACACTCAGAGTTACCCACATCCTTTTGGGGTCACGCATTAGAGACTGTGATTTACGTGCTGAATCGGGTTCCAACCAAATCGGTTCCGAACACTCCATATGAACTATGGACCAGAAAGAAACCAAGTGTCAGACACTTGAAGATTTGGGGTTGTCCAGCACACGTTAAAAGAACGAGTGCGGACAAGTTGGAATCCAAGACCAGCTGTTGCCTATTTGTAGGCTACCCAAAAGGCTCTATAGGTTACCTTTTCTATGACCCAAGTGAGCAGAATGTTTTCTACAGTCGAAATGCCCAATTATTGGAGACCGATTTCATCCTGGACACCCATCGTCGGGAGATGTCCCATAAGTTCCAGGTAGTGACCAACTTAGAAGATCTACTCGGGTATCCTAGCCACCAGACTGTTATGGTTATGACCAGGATAGTTACATGGTGGAAACCTTGACTCGTGAGGAGGATCCTGTGACTTACGTGGAAGCTATGTTGGACATAGATTCCCAGAAGTGGGTGGAGCCCATGAGAGTAGAGGTGGAATCAATGGAGACCAATGGAGTCTGGACTCTAGTAGATCCACCCTCTGGGGTAAAAGAAATCGGTTGCAAATGGATTTACAAGAGAAAGAAGAGCCCCGATGGTAGGGTTGAGACCATCAAAGCTCGTCTGGTGGCGATAGGGTACACTCTAAAAGAGGGCATCGATTATGAGGAAACTTTTTCGCCTATGGCCATGCTTAAATCCATTAGGATCCTGCTAGCTGTAGCAGATGGATGCCAAAACTGCATTGCTGTAGGTCAGGAAAACATGGTATGTAAACTCAATAGATCCATTTATGGACTTAAGCAAGCTTCTAGAAGTTGGAACATCCATTTTCACTCTACTGTCAAATCGTTTGACTTTCAAGCAGAATCCGGAAGAACCCTGTGTTTACAGGAAGTACAGTGGAGATAATGTTACCTTCTTGGTTCTGTATGTTGATGACATTCTACTCATTGGGAATGATGTAGGAATGTTGACTACGGTGAAAGTATGGCTTTCACAGCAATACTCCATGAAAGATCTTGGAGAAGCCTCCTATATATTGGGTCTTCGACTCTATAGAGATAGATCAAAGCGGATAATAGGATTATCCCAATCTGCCAACATTGACAAAATAGTCATAAGATATAGCATGGAGAACTCCAAGAAAGGAAATGTTCCTTCTAGGCACGGAGTCACTCTCTCCAAGAAAAAGTCGCCCAAGACTTCTGAGGAGATTGATGGCCTGAAAGACATTCCCTATTCCTCTGTCATGGGGAGCATCATATTTGCCATGCTGTGCACTCGTCCTGACATTGCTCAGGCAGTGAGTGTAGTAAGCAGATTTTAGGCAAACCCAGGGCAGGAGCATTGGACTGTTGTGAAAAATATACTTAAGTACCTTCGAAGGAGAAAAGAGTTTTTTCTAGTATTTGATGGTAGCTCACTACAGATCCAAGGGTATACAGATGCCGATTTTCAGTCGGATCCAGATGATAGAAAGTCTACATATAGATATGTTTTCACGATAGGATCATGTGCTGTTTGTTGGAAAAGAAGCAAACAGGTGTCCACTGCAGTCTCCACGACCGAGGCCGAGTACATTGCCACAAGTGGGGCTGCCAAAGAAGCCGTGTGGATGAAGAAGTTCATTCACGAGTTGGGAGTAGTTCCATCTAGCACATCACCCATCCCATTGTTGTGTGACAACAATGGAGCTATTGCTTAGGCTAAAGAGCGATGAGCCCACTCGAAGTCGAAGCACATCGAGAGGAAGTACCATGTACTAAGGGACATTGTTGGTAGAGGGGACGTCCTGATTCAGAAGGTAGCATCAGTGGAAAATGTAGGAGACCCATTGACAAAGCCACTATCCCAGAAAGTGTTTGAGAAACACGTGGAAAGCATGGGACTCCGGCTAGTACCTGATTGGACCTAAGTGCAAGCGGGAGCTGTTAGATAGTTTTGTATGCCTTTAGTTTCCATCAAAATGATGTACTTTATGAGTTTATTGTAAATGAATAAAAGCGCATATTTGATTCATTTTCCCTTTGTAAGTTTCTGTGTAATACCCTTAAACTGGACACTTAATGTGACTCGTGTTAGTTTAGAATGTTCGCAGCTAGTGGGTCGGTCTGGGGAGACCTATCCTGACAAGGCTGACTCTGTGGTGCCACCAAGTCGGTTGGGGTGGGTTGTCTCAACTACCGGGGTGAGACCCTAGGCACATATAGTTTAGGACTAATTAAATCTTTGAACTGGACTAGATTTCCAGTAATGCCCTGGACCTTGGAGATTGATGCGCAAAACTGGAAAGTTACACCTGACCCGTAGACTCGATTATGATACTGCACTAGGTGTCGGATTGAGCTATCTTTGATGTATCAATCAGTGAGATCCTTAGCGGGGGTCAAAACCTGGGTATGTTGGGACAGTCTGAGAATTCATCTGAGTGGGTGATCATAGTGACAGGATCAGCCCCTTTGTCGGACAAAGGTAATGATCGCGGATGCACTCTCACTGATGGAAACCAAGACTACCGGCAACCTATTTCAATTGTTGATATTTGTTTTGCAAAATATATTTTATATGAGATATAAAAGTATATAAGTTATGGTGTTGAAATGACTTGCAAAAAGTTTTAATTCTCGGGATCCATTCATGTAGAAAGTGCAACACTGTTCCTTGCAGCCGAGGGAGAGGTCATCTCTTGTCAGGTAGTGTATGATCATTATGGGCTGAGAGGTTAAGTGTAAGACCATTGAGGATAATACCTGATGGGCTAATCTTGCATCTGCCCATAGTCCCTGGGTGTTACAAGGTGGCTTGGCCCAGGGTCCACTTAGGGTAAGTGTTGGGCCCATAGAGCCCATCTAATGGGTTTAGGGGGTGCACTGTTCATAACAGTGTATTCAGTCAGGCCTTGTAACAAAGGCTGAGCTGAACCCATGTGGCTGATGTGTAGATCAATGTTTGAGTAGCACGATATACAAGGAAGCTCAACTGGGCAGCAGTTTGGAAGGCTAAATGAATACCTAATCTTAAATGGGCCTTAAGCCCATTTCGAACTAGGCTAATTTGATTAGTCACATAAGGGGCGGATTTTGAGATGGATTAGCTGATAAGATTGGGCCCACACCCTATCCACTTAGAGAGTCCAAGATCTAAATAAGATTCAGATCTGAAAACCTCCTAATTAGATTAGGAGATGGCTGATCTAATCTGTAGATAAGATAAGGATTATCCCTTATCACTTAAAAGGACTTCTGATCCAAATATGATTTGGGTTAGCAACTCCTAATGGAATTAGGAGCTAATCCCTTTTTAAGTCCATAAAAGGAAGAGGGGGCGGCAGCCTTTAGAGATGCAAACAACACACATTCTTGTCTTCAGAGCTGAAATCACAAGAAGAGAGAATCTGCACCCTGCAAATACTCTCTTGCCGCCTCCTTCCTGCAGCCGCCACCTACAGCAGTTTGATATCCAGTACTTTGGAGAAATCAAGATTGGATCTTGATACCAATCTTTTGGAGAAAAGATTGGTGGGAGTGGTATTCACAAGCCGTCCAGTTGATTCTTGCAAAGGGTCAAGTTCTTTTAGAAGAACACTGTTGATTCTGCTCCACCCTGCACTGCGCCATCTTCAGTGGGAGCAGATTTTGGATCCTTCCTTGGGCTGAACACCTCCATTGGGAGATACTACTTCTCTATATCAGGTATTGTCTCCCTACTCCTTTTGGTTCAGATCTAGTTCAGTTTATGGTTCAAGAATGATCCTTGAAAATATGATTTTCTAGATGGGAAATTCGATTCCCAGTTGAAGGGAGAGAAAAATTTTTGAATTTTGCCCCCTTATTTTGCAATCTTTGGGAGTCCATGTGATGGATTTTCTATCCCCTCACCGAGCACTCCATATGAACTTTGGACCAGAAAGAAAACCAGTGTCAGACACTTGAAGATTTTGGGTTGTCTAGCACACATTAAAAGAACGAGTGCAAACAAGTTGGAGTCCAAGACCAGCCGTTGCTTATTTGTTGGCTACCCAAAAGGCTCTGTGGGTTACCTATTCGATGACCCAAGTGAGCAGAAGGTGTTTTGTAGTCGAAATGCACAGTTCTTGGAAACCGATTATATCCTGGACACCCATCGTCAGGAAATAGTCCTTGATGAGGAGAGTTCAGGAGTACTGGGAGATGTCCCACAAGTTCCAGGTAGTGACCAATGTAGAAGATCCACTCGGGTATCCAGGCCACCAATCCGTTATGGTTATGACTAGGATAGTTACCTGGTGGAAAGCTTGACTAGTGAAGAGGATCCTGTATCTTACGGGGAAGCTATGTTGGACATAGATTCCTAGAGGTGGGTGGAGGCCATGAAAGCAGAGATGGACTCAATGGAGACCAATGGAGTTTGGACTCTAGTAGATCTGCCCTCCGGGGTAAAAGCAATCGGTTGCAAATGGTTTTACAAGAGGAAGAAGGGCCCCGATGATAGGTTTGAGACCTTCAAAGCTCGTCTGGTGGCGAAAGGGTACACTCAGAAAGAGGGCATCAACTATGAGGAAAACTTTTCAACTGTAGCAATGCTTAAATCCATTAGGATCCTGCTAGTTGTAGCAACATACCATGATTATGAGATTTGGCAGATGGATGTCAAAACTACATTCCTGAATGAAGATCTTACTGAAGATATCTATATGCAGCAGCCATAAGGCTTCATTGTTGTAGGTCAGGAAAACATGGTATGCAAACTTAATAGATCCATTTATGGACTTAAGCAAGCTTCTAGAAGTTGGAACATCTGTTTTGACTCAGCTATCAAATCATTTGACTTCAAGCAGAATCCAAATGAACTCTGTGTTTACAGGAAGTACAGTGGAGATAAGGTTACCTTCTTGGTTCTGTATGTAGATGACATTCTACTCATTGGGAATGATGTAGGAATGTTAACTACGGTGAAAGTATGGCTTTTACAACAATTCTTCATGAAAGATCTTGGAGAAGCCTCCTATATACTGGATCTTCGAATCTATAGAGATAGATCAAAGAGGATAATAGGATTATCCCAATCTGCTTACATTGACAAAATAGTCAAAAGCTACAACATGGAAAACTTCAAGAAAGGAAATGTTCTTTTCAAGCACGGAGTCACTCTCTCCAAGAAGATGTCTCCCACGAAGGACAAAAGAGTTTTGTCTAGTATTCGACAGTAGCTCACTACAGATCCAAGGGTATACAGATGCTGATTTCTAGTCAGATCCAGATGATAGAAAGTCTACATCTGGATTTGTTTTCACGATAGGATCGTGTGTTGTTTGCTGGAAAAATAGCAAACAAGGGTCCACTGTAGACTCCAAGTGAGGCTGCCAAAGAAGCCGTGTGGATGAAGAAATTCGTTCATGAGTTGGGAGTAGTTCCATCCAGCACATCACCCATCCCGTTGTTGTGTGACAACAATAGAGCCATTGCTCAGGCTAAGGAGCCACGAGCCCACTTGAAGTCGAAACACATCGAGAGGAAGTTCCACGTACTGCGGGAGATTGTTGGTAGAGGGGTTGTCCGGATTCAGAAGGTAGCATTAGCAGAAAATGTAGCAGACCCATTGATGAAGCCACTATCACAGAAAGTGTTTGAGAAACACGTTGAAAGCATGGGACTCCGGCTTGTACCTGATTGGACCTAAGTGCAAGTGGGAGTTGTTGGACAGTTTTGTATGCCCTTAGCATCAATTAGAATGATGTACTTTATGAGTTTATTGTAAATGAAAAAATTGCATATTTGATTCATGTTCCCTTGGTATGTTTCTGTGTAATACCCTTAAACTGGACACTTAATGAGACTTGTGTTAGTTTAGAATGTTCGCAGTCGGTGGGTCGGTCTGTGGAAACCTATCCTGATAAGGCTGACTCTGTTGTGCCACCAAGTCGGTTGGGATGGCCTGTCTCACCTGCTAGGGTGAGACCCTAGGCACATATAGTGTAGGATTAATTCAATCTTTGAATTGGACCAGATTTCCAGTATTGCCCTGGACCTTGGAGATTAATGGGCAAAACTGGAAAGTTACACCCGACCCCTAGACTCTAGTATGATACTGCACTAGGTGTCGGATTGGGCTGTCTTTGATGTACCAATTAGTGAGATCCTTAGCGGGGGTCAAAACCTAGGTATGTTGGGACAGTCTGAGAATTCATCTAAGTGGGTGATCATAGTGATATGATCAACCCCTTTGTCGGACAAAGGTAATGATCTGGGATGCACTCTCACTGATGGAAACCAAGACTGCCGGTAGCCGATTTCAATTGTTGATATTTGTTTTGCAAAGTATATTTTATATGAGATATAAAAGTATATATATATATTATGGTTTCTATAATGTTTGCAAAAGGTTTTAATTCTTGGGATCCATATAAGTAGAGAGTGCAACACTGTTCTTTGCAACCGAGGGAGAGGTCCTCTCTTGTCGGGTAGTGTTTGATCATTATGGGCTGAGAGGTTAAGTGTAAGACCATTGAGGATAATGCCTGTTGGGCTAATCTTGTATCTGCCCACAGTCCCTAGGTGTTACAAGGTGGCTTGCCCCAGGGACCACTTAGGGTAAGTGTTGGGCCCATAGAGCCCATTTGATGGGTTTCAGGGGGTGCACTGTTCATAATAATGTATTTGGCTAGGCCTTGTAACAAAGGCTGGGCTGAACCCATGTGGCTGATGTGTAGATCAATGATTGGGTCCCACGCCATACAAGGAAGCCCAACTGGGTAGCAGTTAGGAAGGCTAAGTGAGCACATAAGCTTAACGGGTCTAAAGCCCATTTCGAACTGGACTAATTTAATAAGTTAAATACGGGCGAATTCTGAGATGGATCAACAGATTGGATAGGGTCTTAACCCTATCCCCTCAGAGAGTCTAGACCTGAATATGATTAAGATCTAGAAACCTCCTAATAAAATTATGAGAAGGCTGATCTAATCTGCAGATAAGATAAGGGTTTATCCTTATCATCTAAATGGATGTCTGATCCAAATATGATTTGGATTAGTAGCTCCTAATTGGATTAGGAACTGATCTTTTTGGATTTCAAAAGGAGGGGGCTACAACCTTTTGAGACAGATACTCACATCCTCTTTAGAGCTGAAAGCACAGAAGGAAGAATTAAGCAACCCTGCAGAATTCTTTCTTGCCGCCCTCCCCGTTCTTGCCGCCCAGTTTGCCAGTTCGATCTTCAGTTGTGGGAGAAGTCAATATTCGATCTTGATACCAGTTCTTTGAGAAAGAATTGATAGGAAGCTGTGCTTATGTTTCATCTTGCTATTTTTTGCAAAGGACAGAGTTCTTGGAGAAGAACACTGTTGATTCTGCTCCATCCTACACTACGCCATCTTCAGTGGGAGTAGTCTTTGGATCGTTCCTTGGGCATGAACACCTTTGTTGGGCGATATTATTTCTCCGTATCAGGTATAATCTTACTACATTTTTTCAGATTTGGTTCAGTTTATGGTTCAAGATTGATCATTGAAAATATGATTTTCTAAATAGGGAATTCGATTCCCAATTGAAAGGGAGAGAAATTTTTTTGAAATTCGCCCACCTTATTCCGCAAGATTTGGGCATCCATACGATGGATCTCTCATCCCTTCACATATATATTATATCATTATAAATATATTTTGCAAAACAAAATTCCAACGGTTGAAATCGACTGTCGGCAGTTTTTGGTTTCCATCAGAGAGAGTGCATCCCCGATCATTACCTTTGTTTAACAAAGGGGCTGATCCTGTCACTATGATCACCCACTCAGATGGGTTCATGAACCATCTCAACATACCCAAGTTTTGACCCCCTCTAGGGATCTCACTGATTGGCATATCAAAGATTGCCCAATCCGCCACCTAGTGCAGTATCATAATCGAGTTTAGGGGTTCAGGTTTAACTTTCTAGTTTTGCCCACTCATCACTAAGGTCTAGGGCAGTATTGGAAATTTGGTCCGGTTCAAGGTTTCAAGTTGAACACTCACTGCATGTACCACGGGTCTCACCCTGGTGGTTGAGACAAGCCTCCCCAACCAACTTCACGAAACATCAGTGTCAGCCTTATCAGGATAGGTCTCCCCAGACCGACCCAATGGCTGTGAACATTTTAAACTAACACGAATCTCATTAAGTGTCCAGTTTAAGGGTCTTAAACAGAAACATACCACACAACATGAATCAAACATGCACTTTATTCATTTACACTAAATGTCTAAAGTACATCAAAACTGATTGGAGCTAAGGGCATACCAACTGTCTAAAGTACATCAAAACTTGTGGGACACCTTCCACTTCTCCTGAGCTCTCCTCATCATGAACTATTTCCAGACGATGGGTGTCCCAGATGTAATCGGTCTCTAAGAACTGGGCATTTCGATTGCAGAACACTTTCTGCTCACTTGGGTCATAGAATAGATTACCCACCGAATCCTTTGGGTAGCCTACAAATAGGCAACGACTGGTCTTGGATTCCAACTTGTATGCACTCGTTCTTTTAATGTGTGCAGGACAACCCCAAATCTTCAAGTGTCTGACACTTGGTTTCTTTTCGGTCCAAAGTTCATATGGAGATTTTGGAACTGATTTGGTTGGAGCTCGATTCAGCACGTAGATAGCAGTCTATAATGCATATCCCCAAAAGGATGTGGGTAATTCTGAGCATGTGAGAAGTGACCGGACCATGTCTAACAAGGTCCTGTTCCTCCTCTCTGAAACACCGTTATGCTGTGGTATAGTAGGAGGAGTTAATTGTGATATTATCCCGTTGGACTTCAAGTAGTCCCTGAATTCTTTAGAGAGATACTCGCCACCTCGATCTGATCGAAGGGCCTTAATTTCTCTCCCTAACTATTTTTTGACTTATTGTCTGAACTCTCTAAACTTTTCAAAGGATTCAGACTTTTGTCTAATTAGGTACACGTAACCATACTACGAGTAATCATCGGTGAAGGTGATGAAATACACATGTTGGTTACGAGTCCTAACACTCACAAGACCACATACATCAGTATGTATAAGGTCAAGCATGCTTGTACATCTTTTAGGCTTACCGTTAAATGGCCGTTTTGTCATCTTACCTTGGAGGCAAGGCTCACAAGTGGGAAGATCTTCTATGGTTAGAAAATTCAAAGGACCATCCTTTACTAGCCTCGTGATTCGGTCAATACCGATATGGCCAAGTTGGTAATGCCACAGACACGTGGGACTAACTATATCACGAGTTCTTTTCTTAGGGATTTTGACCGACGTAGTTTCGGCTAAGTTAGTTTCTAGAGATGGATGTAGAACATAGAGACCATTCTCTAGTTCCCCGCATGCGATGAATTTATTGATCCTTTTAATAGTAATTCTATTATTAAAATAGACAGTATATCCATCAGCACACAGTTTTGAAACAGAAATCAAATTTCTTCTTAAGTTTTGTACATAAAGACAATCCTTAAGTACAAGAATTCCTTCTCTAAAGACTAATTCTACGATTCGTATCGCTGTAGCTACAACACTTGCAGAAGTCCCAAAGTAAAGCGTCACTTCCCCTTGACTCAGCCTTCTACTTACTTTGAGTCTCTGCAGTGATTTAACGCATGAGTTGAAGCCCCGGAGTCAACACACCAGGACACAAAAGTAACTAACAAATTAGTCTCTATGACACAAGTTTTGAGATTACCTCTCTTAGATTTCAGGTAGGTAGGACAGT
This sequence comes from Nelumbo lutea, assembly GCF_056320005.1. Taxonomy (NCBI): domain Eukaryota; kingdom Viridiplantae; phylum Streptophyta; class Magnoliopsida; order Proteales; family Nelumbonaceae; genus Nelumbo; species Nelumbo lutea. The sequence continues at coordinate 65,966,644 of NC_142687.1, read as the reverse complement.
TCCTCTTCTAGTGGCCGGCCTGCTTACAGAAGTGACAGACATCGGATGCCTTGTCTTTCTTTTGTTTCTTAGATTTGGTGGCCCTTTTCTGGGGCTTTCTCTTTGCCCTCCTCTTCTTTCCAAATTTGCTAGTTTCAACAAGCATGGCTATTGGCTCATCCTTCCTAATTAGTTCTTCAGATCGTTGCAACATATTGCTGAGCTCTTGCAAGCTGACATTCAACTTATTCATGTTAAAGTTCATGATGAATGGATTGAAGGACAGAGGCAAGGAGTTAAGAATGGCGTCTATCTATGTGACCAGATCTAGCCCGGAGCCAAGGGCTTCCAACTCATTTATGCAACCCATATCTGGAGACAAAGGTGAACGGATGAGAGATCCATCATATGGTCACCCAAATCTTGCAGAATAAAGGGGGCAAATTTCAAAAAAATTTTCTCTCCCTTCATTTGGGAATCACATTCCTTATTTAGAAAATCATATTTTCAAGGATCAATCTTGAACCATAAACTGAACCAGATCTGAACCAAAAGGAGTAGGAGAGAGGTATACCTGATACAGAGAAATATTATCTCTCAATGAAGGTGTTCACGCCCAAGGAAGGATCCAAAGACTGCTCCCACTGAAGATGGCATAGTGTAGGATGGAGTAGAATCAGCAGTGTTCTTCTCCAAGAAATCTGTCATTCACAAGAAACAACAGAATGGCACATGAGCACAGCTTCCTATCAATCCTTTCACAAAGAACCGATGTCAAGATCGAATCTTGGCTTCTCCTACAACTGGAGATCGAACTGGCAAACTTGGGTAGCAAGAGCAAGGAGGCGGCAAGAAAGAATTCTGCAGAGTTGCTTAATTCTTCCTTCTGTGATTTCAGCTTTGAAGAAGATGTGAGTATGTGTCTTCTAAAGGCTGTCACCACTTCCTTCTTTTGTAACCCTAAAGGATCAGCTCCTAATCCAATTAGGAGTTGCTGATCCAAATCACATTTGGATTAGACATCCCTTTAGGTGATAAGGGTAAACCTTTATCTTATCTGCAGATTAGATCAGCCTTCTCCTAATCTCATTAGGAGGTTTCTAGATCTGAATCACATTCTGATCTAGACTCTCTGAGTGGATAGGGTTAAGACCCAATCCTATCTGCTAATCCATCTCAGAATTCACCCCATATTTAACTCATTAAATCAGCTCAGTTCGAAATGGGCTTAAGGCCCATTTAGGTAATGTGCTCACTTAGCCTTCCTAACTGCTACCCAGTTGGGCTTCCTTGTATGGCGTGGGACTCAAACATTGATCTACACATCAGCCACATGGGTTCGGCCCAGCTTTTGTTACAAGGCTTGGCCAAATACACTGCTATGGACAGTGCACCCCCTAAAACCCATCAAATGGGCTCTATGGGCCCAACACTTACCCTAAGTGGTCCCTGGGCCAAGCCACCTTGTAACACCCAAGGACTGTGGGTAGATGCAAGCCAATCAGGTATTATCTTTAATGGTTTTACACTCAACCTCTCAGCCCATAATGATCAAACACTACCTGACAAGAGAGGACCTCTCCCTCGGCTGCAAGGAACAATATTGCACTCTCTGCTCATATGGATCCTGGGAATTGAAACCTTTGGCAAACATTCTAAACTAACACGAGTCTCATTAGGTGTCCAGTTTAAGGGTATTACACAGAAACATACCAAGGGAACATGAATCAAATATGCACTTTTGTTCATTTACAATAAACTCATAAAGTACATCATTTTGATTGAAGCTAAGGGCATACAAAACTGTCTAACAGCTCCCACTTGCACTTAGGTCCAATCAGTTACTAGCTGGAGTCCCATGCTTTCCATGTGTTTCTCAAATACTTTCTGTGAAAGTGGCTTAGTCAATGGGTCTACCACATTCTCCGCTGATGCTACCTCTTACTGTCATCCTCCCGTAGGTCTAGTGTTGTCATACAACAGTGGAATGGGTGATGTGTTGAATTCCAAATTCAGGAATGAACACCTTCATTTAAAAGGCAGCCTCACTTACGGAAATGCGCTCGGCTTGGGTTGTGGACTATTAATTTGCTACTCAGGACCCCTGTTTGCTGACATTCAGGAAACAGCACACGATCCTATCGTGAAAACATATCCAAATGTAGACTTTCTATCATCTAGATCTGACTGGAAATCGACATCTTTATACCTTTGGATTAGTAATGAATTACCATCGAATCCTAGACAAAACTCTTTTGTCCTTCGAAGGTATTTAAGTTTGTTTTTCACAGCCGTCCAGTGCTCTTGCCCTGGGTTGGCCTAAAATCTGCTTACTACAATCACTGCCTGAGCAATGTCAGGGCAAGTGCACAGCATGGCATACATGATGCTCCCTACGGCAAATGCATAGGAAACGTCTTTCATGCCTTCAATCTCCTCAGATGTCTTGGGAGACATCTTCTTGGAGAGAGTGACTCCATGCCTGAAAGGAACATTTCCTTTCTTGGAGTTTTCCATGCTGTATCTTTTGACTATTTTGTCAATGTAGGCAGATTGGGATAATCCTATTATCCGCTTTGATCTATTTCTATTGAGTCGAAGACCTAGTATATAGGAGACTTCTCCAAGATCTTTCATGGAGAATTGCTATGAAAGCCATACTTTCACCGTAGTCAGCATTCCTACATCATTCCCAATGAGTAGAATGTCGTCTACATACAGAACCAAGAAGGTAACCTTATCTCCACTGTACTTCCTGTAAACACATGGTTCATCCGGATTCTACTCGAAGTCAAACGATTTGACGGCAGAGTCAAAACGGATGTTCCAACTTATAGAAACTTGCTTAAGTCCATAAATGGATCTATTGATTTTACATACCATGTTTTCCTGACCCGCAGCTATGAAGCCTTGCGGCTGCTGCATATAGATATCTTCAGTAAGATCTCCATTCAGGAATGCAGTTTTGACATCCATTTGCCAAATCTCATAATCATGGTATGCTGCTACAGCTAGTAGGATCCTAATGGATTTAAGCATGCTCACAGGTGAAAAGGTTTCCTCATAATCGATGCCATCTTTCTGAGTGTCCCTTTCGCCACCAAACGAGCTTTGAAGGTCTCAACCCTACCATCGGGGCTCTTCTTCCTCTTGTAAATCCATTTGCAACCGATTGCTTTAACCCCGGAGGGTGGATCTACTAGAGTCCAGACTCCATTTGTCTCTATTAAGTCCATCTCTGCTCTCATGGCCTCCACCCACTTCTGGGAATCTATGTCCAACATAGCTTCCGCGTAAGTCACGGGATCCTCCTCACTAGTCATGGTTCCACCAGGTAACTATCCTAGTCATAACCATAATGAACGGGTGGCCTGGATACCCGAGTGGATCTTCTAGGTTGGTCACTACCTGGAACTTGTGGGACATCTTCCACTACTTCTGAGCTCTCCTCATCAAGAACAATTTCCTGACGATAGGTGTCCAGGATGTAATCGGTCTCCAAGAATTGGGCATTGCGACTACAGAACACTTTTTGCTCACTTGGGTCATAGAAAATGCGACCTACAGAGCTTTTTGGGTAGCCTACAAATAGGCAACGGCTGGTCTTGGATTCCAACTTGTCTGCACTTGTTCTTTTAACGTGTGCTAGACAACCCCAAATCTTCAAGTGTCTGACACTTGGTTTCTTTCTAGTCCAAAGTTCATATGGAGTGTTCGGAACCGATTTGGTTGGAATCCGGTTCAGCACGTAAATTACAGTCTCTAATGTGTAACCCCAAAAGGATGTGGGTAACTCTGAGTGTATGAGAAGTGACCGGACCATATCCAATAAGGTCCTATTCCTCCTCTCTGAAACACTGTTAAGTTGTGGTGTAGCAGGAAAAGCTAATTGTGATACTATCCCATTGTCCTTTAAGTAGTCTCTGAATTCATCAAAGAGATACTCGCCACCTCGGTCAGATCGAAGGGCTTTAATTTCTCTTCCAACTGTTTCTCGACCTCTTGTCTAAACTCTTTGAACTTTTCAAAGGATTCAGACTTGTGTCTCATTAGATACACGTAACCATATCGTGAGAAATCATCTGTGAAGGTGATGAAATACACGTGTTGATTCCGTGTCCTAACACTCAAGGGACCACATACATCAGTATGTATTAGGTCAAGTGTGCCTGTACATCTTTCCGGCTTACCGTTAAATGGCCGTTTTGTCATCTTGCCTTGCAGGAAAGGCTCACAGGTGGGAAGATCTTCTACAGTAAGAAAATCCAAAGGACCATCCTTTACCAACCTTGTGATTCGGTCAACACTGATGTGGCCAAGTCGGTAATGCCACAGGCACGTGGGATTAACTATATCATGGGCTCTCTTCTTGGGGATTTCAGCCGACGTAGTTTCGGTTATGTTACTTTCTAGAGAAGGATTTAGAACATAGAGACCGTTCTCCAGTTCCTCGTATGCGATGAATCTGTTATTTCTTGTAATAGTAATCGTATTACTAAAGAAGACAGAATAGCCATCTGCACACAGTTTTGAAATTGAAATCAAATTTCTTCTTAAATTTTGTACATAAAGACAATCTTTCAATAGAATTTTTCCTTCTCTAAAAATTAATTACACGGTTCCTATTGCCGCAGTTGCAATAGTTGCAGTAGTCCCCAAGTAGAGAGTGACTTCTGCTTCACTCAGCCTTCTGCTTACCTTGAACCCCTGCAGTGAGTTACACGCATGAGTTGAAGCACTGGAGTCAATACACCAGGACGCAAAAGCTACCAATAAATTGGTTTCTATAACACAAGTTTCAAAATTACCTTTCTTGGATTCCAGGTAGGCAGGACAATTCAATTTCCAGTGGCCGGTCTTCTTGCAGAAATGACAGGCATCCGATGCTTTGTCTTTCTTCTGCTTTGTATGCCCTTAGCAGAAGGCATTGTCGTAAGTGAGGCTGCCTTATGAATGAAGGTGTTCATACATGAATTTGGAATTCAGCACATCACCCATTCCATTGTTGTATGACAACACTGGACCTACGGGAGGATGATGTTAGACAGTTTTGTATGCCCTTAGCTTCAATCTGATTTGATGTACTTTTGTTATTTAGTGGAAATAAATAAAGTGCATGTTTGATTCATGTTGTTTGGTTTAATTCTGTGTAAAACCCTAAAACTGGACATTTATAGAGACTCATGTTAGTTTTAAATGTTCACAGCCGTTGGATAAGTCTGGGGAGATTTATCCTGCCAAGGCTGATACTGGTGTGCCACCAAGTGTTGGGATGGCCTGTCTCAGCCATCAGGGTAAGACCCGAGGCACATGCAGTATGGGATTACTTGAATCCTTGAACTGGACCAGATTTCCAGTATTGCCCTGGACCTTGGAGATAGATGGGCAAAACTGGAAAGTTACACCTGACCCCTAGACTCGATTATGACATTTCACTAGGTGTTGGATCAGGCTGCCTTTGATATGCCAATCAGTGAGATCCTTAGCGGGGATCAAAACCTGGGTATGTTGGGGCAGTTTGAGAATTCATCTGAGTGGGTGATCATAGTGACAGAATCAGCCACTTTGTCGGACAAAGGGTAATGATCGGGAATGCACTCTCTCTGATGGAAACCAAACTGCCGGCAGTTGATTTCAATCGTTGGAATTTTGTTTTGCAAAATTAATATATTTATATATATATATATGTACGGTTTTGAATTGTTTGCAAATGATTTTAATTCCCGGGATCCATGTGAGAGGAGAGTGCGGCACTGTTCCTTGCAGCCGAGGGAGAGGTCCTCTCTTGTCGAGCAGTGCTTGATCATTAAGGGCTGAGAGGTTAAGTGTTAGACCATTGAGGATAATACCTGATGGGCTAATCTTGCACCTGCCCATAGTCCCTGGGTTTTTATAAGATGGCTTGGCCCAGGGACCACTTAATGTAATTGTTGGGCCCATAGGGTCCATATGATGGACTCAAGGGGTTCATTGAGTTTTTCAGTGAATTCGGCTGGGCCTTGTATTAAAGGCTGGGCCGAACCCATGTGGCTGGTGTGTAGATCAATGCTTGGGTCCCACGCCATACAAAGAAGCCCAACTGGGCAGCAGATTGGAAAGTAATTAGACACTGAACACTTAATGGGCCAAAAGCCCATTTCGAGGTGGGCTGATATGATCACCCATCCTTGGGGCGAATTTAAGATTAAAGTTAGTAAAAGGATTGGGCCTTTAGCCTTATCCACTCTTAGAGACCAAATTCAAATTAGATTTGAATCTGGTAACCTCCTGATAAGATCAGGAGTAAGCTAACTCTATCTACAGAAAGGATTAAGATTATCCCCTATCCAAATACTGATTTGGATTGGGATAACTCCTAAAAAGGAGGTTTCTTAATCAAGAAGAAAGGAGGAGATTTCGAACCACCTTGAAGAGGTATAGGATATCTCCTGCGAATTGAGATCTCATTCATAAGCTCCAGAAAAAAAAGAAAAAAAGCAGTTCAGCCTTTTTCATTTTTGGAGATCTCCTCCTGCCGCCGCCATCTGCCATTGCAAGATTAGATCTTTGCAGAGAAGAAAGTCTAGAAATCTGTTCTTGACATCAGTATTGCAAGAAAGACTGAAAAGGATTCAGTGTTTAGTACTTCCAGAGGATTCTTGTGAAGGATCCAGTGTGTAGGACGCACCCTGCTGGTTCTGATCCATTCACAGCTGTGTCATCTTCAGCAGGAACGGATCTTGGAGCATTCTTTGGGCGTGAACACCAACTTTGGGAGATACTGCTTCTCCGGATCAGGTATATTCCTCTCATTTATCTTTTGGTACAGATCTGGTTTGATTATGGTTCAAGTAGGATCCTTGAATACTGTATTCTAAATTTAGGGAATATGATTCCCAGTTGAGAGAAGGTAGGAAATTTTTGAAATTCGCCCACCCATTCCGCAACCTTTATGGCATCAATTAGATGGATCCTACCATTCTTTCAGTGGTATCAGAGCCACAGGTTCGAATCTTGAACCAAAAGAAAATCAGATCTGACCCTGCGCAGATGGATAGAAGGTGTTCTTTCAGGATTTGCGCAGATTATTTTCTTTATTTCAAGAAACTGTTTCTTGTTAAGGGCGATTGATCTGAAATTAATTTTATTAAATCCAAAATTTATTTAGAATTGTTCTTTATTTATTTTGATTTAATGGACTGTTCGAACCTGGAGATCACAGTGCAGATTTGGCGCAGATAGTCTGCGCACCCTTTTTCTTTCTATTTATTTATATTGATTAAAGAAGAAGGAAGAAGAAGGCGGCGCTGGAGTTTTGCAGTTGGAGAAATCATTTTCTGCGATTTGCAGTTTGTGAAACTGCAACCCTTGTGATTAACCTCTGTTTTGCAGGTGGTGCGAACAGTCCATAGTTTGATTTGTGATTGTTTGAAATCAAAATTATTAATTTCAGATCTTTCATGAATTAATTCTTGAATTGAAAATCAGTTTTGGATCCTCTCGGACTAGATTGGACCAAAACTGTTTGGACCGAATCTGGGGTTCGATAGGGACTGTTTTTCAGTCTGTATTTCTCACACTTGCTGTTCCAAATCTGATGTTCAATTACAAGGATTAATTCGGCCCACCTGTAAAGCCCAGTTTTAAAGGGTTAAAACTGCAAAAGGCCCATTACTGTGAGATAAGCTGTATGGGCCAAACTGCTATCTGCGATTCAGCCCATACACCTAGTAGTCATTAATTGTTAATGACTTAGTTTTTAAATGGGCTATTCAATGGGCTTTACAGCAGTTAATTGATTGGATCAATTTCTCCTTTACATGTGATGTTTGGATGTTTGATGTGCTGCGACCATGGGCCATAAGTACTTGGCCCATGAAGACTCGTTAGTGGCTCTTGCGCACACCATGGCTGAATGCACATCATTGCCATAGTGTCCTTCAAGGTCATTGGATGACCCCTCTTTGCTTGGTGGGCCCCATAACCCTGAAAAGGGATGCGTACGGAACCCCTAGCCGATTAAGGCCCACCAGAAATCTGACTTTATGAAAGTCAGTGGGAGCCACTCTGGTTTGACCTAAATTAAAACTAGGGCGTTTTTGTTCCCTCCAGCAAATATGAATGCTTGTGATAGGGAGACCCATGTGATGGACTCTCTAAAGGCCTTCCGTCATTAGCACAATGATGGGTCCTTCAGTAATGAGGAAACGCACCATAAAATTGGGCTATCCATTTGTTGTTGGATCTATTAGAGTGTTTCATAAGATGATAGGGGCGTCATAGACCGATGTGGGAGGGGCTTCACCAGAAAATGGGAACTCTCTCAAGGTACCTTGGCGTAACCTGAATATGATGGGTAAGCACTCACTGGACAGAAAGGTTTACCTGAAAACGGCTCTGAACCTTGTCTGACAGAGGCCAAAGGGAAACTCATTTGATGAGTGGATATGATCCGTCACAGAAAGGTGGTGAGGTTATGCAGCTGAAACAGTTGGCTTCACGCACCCCATGTGATTTCCCACATTTCCAGAGACATTTCGTCGTCTCCGTCATTGAGAAAGGAGGGAAATCTCAGAGATGAACAAATGGGAATGGAACATAGATTAAAAGCCATATCTATGTAGGTAACATGAATCAAACTAAGGTTGTGGACTAATGATTTTGCTATTTTATCAGAAAATGGCAAACGGTCAATTTGCAAAGCTTCTAGACAATAACAAGCTTAAGGGCCCAAACTATGCTGACTGGTACAGAAATCTTATGCTGGTCCTAACTTCCGAAAAGTTAGACAAGGTGGTGAAAAATCCTGCACCGGAACGTCCGGGTGATAGGACTTCTGAGGCCCGTAGGAGGGACTACCAAGAGTGGGAGGATAAGAACTCCCTAGCCCGCTGCTTTGTCGTTGCTTCATTAGACAACTCAATACAGAGGCAGTTCGATCAGATCGAACTAGCCAAGGACATATTGGACAGTCTAAGAACAATGTATGAAGAGCAGAACCGTTCTACTCGACAGAAGGTCCTGAAATTGTTCATGACCGCGCATGTTTGATGGGTTACATTAACGAACTTGAAGCTCTTGGATTCGGGCTAGATCTTGGCACGCAAGTGGATGCCATCCTCAATTCTTTGCCCTCTTCCTTCAATGCGTTCACAATGAACTACAATATGAATAAGCTGAATGTCAGCGTCCAGGAACTCAACAATATGTTGCAGAGAGCCGAGGATCTACTCAAGAAGGATGAGCCAGTGGTTATGCTTGCTGAAGCTAACAAATCGGGCAAGAAAAGGAGAAAGGCAAAGAAGCCTCAGAAGAAGGCTACCAATCCTAAGAAGCAGAAGAAGAACAAGGCATCTGATGTTTGTCACTTCTGCAAGCAGACCGGCCACTGGAAGAGGAATTGTCCTGCCTACCTGGAATCTAAGAAAGGTAACATCGAAACTTGTGTCATAGAAACTAACTTGTTAGTTACTTCTGTGTCCTGGTGTGTTGACTCCGGGGCTTCAACTCATGCGTGTAACTCACTGCAGGGGTTCAAAGTTAGCAGAAGGTTGAGTGAAGGTGAAGTGACGTTATTCTTGGGAACAACTGCAAATGTTGCAGCAGCGGCAATAGGAACCGTAGAATTAGTTTTTAAAGAAGGAATACTTGTACTTAAAGATTGTCTTTATGTACAGAACTTGAGAAGAAATTTAATTTCTGTTTCAAAATTGTGTGCCGATGGATATACTGTTTATTTTAGTAATGTGATTACTGTTAAACGGAATAATAAATTCATCGCATGCGGGGAACAAGAGAACGGTCTCTATGTTCTACATCCTTCTCTGGAAACTAACTTAACCGAAATTACGTCGGTCGAAAATCCCAAGAAAAGGAATCGTGATACAGTAAGTCCCACGTGCCTCTGGCATTACCGACTTGGCCATATCGGTATTGAACGAATCACAAGGTTGGTAAAGGATGGTCCTTTGGATTTTCTAACTGTAGAAAATCTTCCCACTTGTGAACCTTGCCTTCAAGGTAAGATGTCTAAGCGGCCATTTGACGGTAAGCCTGAAAGATCTGAAGGCACACTTGACCTAATACATACTGATGTATGTGGTCCCCTGAGTGTTAGGACACGGAATCAACACGTGTACTTCATCACCTTTACAGATGATTTTTCACGATATGGTTACGTTTACCTAATGAGACATAAGTCTGAATCATTTGAGAAGTTCAAAGAGTTCAGACAGGAAGTCGAGAAACAGTTAGGGAGAGAAATCAAGGCCCTTCGATCAGATCGAGGTGGCGAGTATCTCTCTGACGAATTCAGGGACTACTTAAAGGCCAATGGGATAGTGTCACAATTAGCTCCTCCTGCTACACCACAACTCAACGGTGTTTCAGAGAGGAGGAATAGGACCTTGTTGGACATGGTCCGGTCACTTCTCGTACGCTCACAATTACCCACATCCTTTTGGGGATACGCATTAGAGACTGCTATCTACGTGCTGAATCGGGTTCCAACCAAATCAGTTCCTAAAACTCCATATGAACTTTGGACCGGAAGGAAGCCAAGTGTAAGACACTTGAAGATTTGGGGTTGTCCTGCACATGTTAAAAGAACAAGTGCGGTCAAGTTGGAATCTAAAACCAGTCGTTGCCTGTTTATAGGCTACCCAAAGGATTCGGTGGGTTATCTATTCTATGACCCGAGTGAGCAGAAAGTGTTCTGCAGTCGAAACGCCCAGTTCTTAGAATCCGATTACATCCTGGACACCCATCGTCAGGAAATAGTTCTTGATGAGGAGAGCTCAGGAGCAGTGGGAGATGTCCCACAAATTCCAGGTAATGACCAACCTAGAAGAACCACCCGGGTATCCAGACCACCAGTCCGATATGGTTATGACCAGGATAGTTACCTGGTGGAAACCTTGACTAGTGAAGAGGATCCCGTGACTTACGCGGAAGCTATGTTAGACATAGACTCCCAGAAGTGGGTGGAGGCCATGAGAGCTGAAATGGACTCAATGGAGACCAATGGAGTCTGGACTCTAGTGGATCTGCCCCCCGGGGTGAAAGCAATTGGTTGCAAATGGATCTACAAGAGGAAGAAAGGCCCCGATGGCAGGATTGAGACCTTTAAAGCTCGCTTGGTGGCGAAAGGGTATACTCAGAAAGAAGGCATCGACTATGAGGAAACCTTTTTGCCCGTGGCCATGCTTAAATCCATTAGGATCCTGCTAGCTGTAGCAGCATACCATGACTATGAGATTTGGCAAATGGATGTCAAAACCGCGTTCCTGAATGGAGATCTTAGTGAAGATATCTACATGCAGCAGCCGCAAGGCTTCATTGCTGCTGGTCAGGAACACATGGTATGTAAACTTAATAGATCCATATATGGACTTAAGCAGGCTTCTAGGAGTTAGAACATCCGTTTTGATTCTGCAGTCAAAACGTTTGACTTTGAGCAGAATCCGGATGAGCCCTATGTTTACAGGAAGTCCAGTGGGGATAAGATCACCTTTTTGGTGTTGTACGTGGACGATATCCTACTCATTGGGAATGATGTAGGAATGTTGACTTCGGTCAAGGTATGTCTATCACAGTAGTTCTCCATGAAAGATCTTGGAGAAGCTTCATACATACTGGGTCTTCGACTCTATAGAGATAGATCGAAGCGGATAATTGGATTATCCCAGGCTGCTTACATTGACAAAATTGTCAAGAGGTACAGCATGGAGAACTCCAAGAAAGGAAACATTCCTTTTAGGCACGGAGTCACTCTCTCCAAGAAGATGTCTCCCAAGACTTCTGAGGAGATTGAGAGCATGAGAGACGTTCCCTATGCCTCAGCCGTAGGGAGCATCATGTATGCCATGCTATGCACTCGCCCTGACATTGCTCAGGCGGTGAGTGTAGTAAGCAGATTCCAGGCAAACCCAGGGCAGGAGCATTGGACTGCTATGAAGAACATACTCAAATACCTTCGAAGGACAAAAGAGTTTTGTCTGGTATTCGATGGTAGTTCACTGCAAGTTCTAGGGTATACCGATGCCGATTTCCAGTCGGATCCAGATGATAGAAAGTCTACATCTGGGTATGTTTTCACGATAGGATCGTGTGCTGTTTGCTGGAAAAGAAGCAAACAGGGGTCCACTGCAGACTCCACAACCGAGGCCGAGTACATTGCCGCAAGTGAAGCTGCCAAGGAAGCCGTGTGGATGAAGAAGTTCATACACGAATTGGGAGCGATTCCATCCAGCACATCTCCCATCCCGTTGTTGTGTGACAACAATGGAGCGATCGCCCAGGCTAAAGAGCCTCGGGCTCACTCGAAGTCGAAGCACATCGAGAGAAAGTACCATGTACTGCGGGAGATCGTTGGTAGAGGGGACGTCCTAATTCAGAAGGTAGCATCAGCGGATAATGTGGCAGACCCATTGAATAAGCCACTGACACAGAAGGTGTTTGAGAAACACGTGGAAAGTATGGGACTCCGGCTTGTACCAGATTGGACCTAAGTGCAAGTGGGAGCTGTTAGACAGTTTTGTATGCCCTTAGCTTCAATCTGATTTGATGTACTTTTGTTATTTAGTGGAAATAAATAAAGTGCATGTTTGATTCATGTTGTTTGGTTTAATTCTGTGTAAAACCCTAAAACTGGACATTTATAGAGACTCATGTTAGTTTTAAATGGTCACAGCCGTTGGATAAGTCTGGGGAGATTTATCCTGCCAAGGCTGATACTGGTGTGCCACCAAGTGTTGGGATGGCCTGTCTCAGCCATCAGGGTAAGACCCGAGGCACATGTAGTATGGGATTGCTTGAATCCTTGAACCGGACCAGATTTCCAGTATTGCCCTGGACCTTGGAGATAGATGGGCAAAACTAGAAAGTTACACCTGACCCCTAGACTCGATTATGACATTTCACTAGGTGTTGGATCAGGCTGCCTTTGATATGCCAATCAGTGAGATCCTTAGCGGGGATCAAAACCTGGGTATGTTGGGGCTGTTTGAGAATTCATCTGAGTGGGTGATCATAGTGACAGAATCAGCCACTTTGTCGGACAAAGGGTAATGATCGGGAATGCAGCCTCTCTGATGGAAACCAAACTGCCGGCAGTTGATTTCAATCGTTGGAATTTTGTTTTGCAAAATTAATATATTTATATATATATATATGTACGGTTTCGAATTGTTTGCAAATGGTTTTAATTCCCGAGATCCATGTGAGAGGAGAGTGCGGCACTGTTCATTGCAGCTGAGGGAGAGGTCCTCTCTTGTCGGGCAGTGCTTGATCATTAAGGGCTGAGAGGTTAAGTGTAAGACCATTGAGGATAATACCTAATGGGCTAATCTTGCACCTGCCCATAGTCCCTGGGTTTTTATAAGATGGCTTGGCCCAGGGACCACTTAATGTAATTGTTGGGCCCATAGGGTCCATATGATGGACTCAAGGGGTTCATTGAGTTTTTCAGTGAATTCGGCTGGGCCTTGTATTAAAGGCTGGGCCGAACCCATGTGGCTGGTGTGTAGATCAATGCTTGGGTCCCACGCCATACAAAGAAGCCCAACTGGGGAGCAGATTGGAAAGTAATTAGACACTGAACACTTAATTGGCCAAAAGCCCATTTCGAGGTGGGCTGATATGATCACCCATCCTTGGGGCGAATTTAAGATTAAAGTTAGTAAAAGGATTGGGCCTTTAGCCTTATCCACTCTTAGAGACCAAATTCAATTAGATTTGAATCTGGTAACTTCCTTATAAGATCAGGAGTAAGCTAACTCTATCTGCAGAAAGGATTAAGATTATCCCCTATCCAAATACTGATTTGGATTGGGATAACTCCTAAAAAGGAGGTTTCTTAATCAAGAAGAAAGGAGGAGATTTCGAACCACCTTGAAGAGGTATAGGATATCTCCTGCGAATTGAGATCTCATTCATAAGCTCCAGAAAAAAAAGAAAAAAAGCAGTTCAGCCTTTTTCGTTTTTGGAGATCTCCTCCTGCCGCCGCCATCTGCCATTGCAAGATTAGATCTTTGCAGAGAAGAAAGTCAAGAAATCTGTTCTTGACATCAGTCTTGCAAGAAAGATTGAAAAGGATTCAGTGTTTAGTACTTCCAGAGGATTCTTGTGAAGGATCCAGTGTGTAGGACGCACCCTGCTGGTTCTGTTCCATTCATAGCTGTGTCATCTTCAGCAGGAACGGATCTTGGAGCATTCTTTGGGCGTGAACACCAACTTTGGGAGATAATGCTTCTCCGGATCAGGTATATTCCTCCCATTTATATTTTGGTACAGATCTGGTTTGATTATGGTTCAAGTAGGATACTTGAATACTGTATTCTAAATTTAGGGAATATGAGTCCCAGTTGAGAGATGGTAGGAAATTTTTGAAATTCGCCCACCCATTCCGCAACTTTTATGGTGTCCATTAGATGGATCCTACCATTCTTTCAGATGATAGTAAGAGGTAGCATCAGTGGAGAATGTGGTAGTCCCCTTGACTAAGCCACTGACACAGAAAGTGTTTGAGAAACACGTGGAAAGCATGGGACTCTGGCTAGTACCTGATTAGACCTAAGTGCAAGTGGGAGCTGTTAGTCAGTTTTGTATGCCCTTAGCTTCAATCGAATTTATGTACTTTATGAGTTTATTGTAAATGAATAAAAGTGCATATTTGATTCATGTTCCCTTGGTATGTTTATGTGTAATACCCTTAAATTGGACACTTTTTGAGACTCGTGTTAGTTTAGAATGTTCACAGCTAGTGGGTCGGTCTCGGGAGACTTATCCTGACAAGGCTGACACTATGGTGACACCAAGTCGGTTGGGGTGGCTTGTCTCAGCTACCGGGGTGAGACCCTAGGCACATACAGTGTGGGATTAATTGAATCTTTGAACTGGACCAGATTTCCAGTATTGCCTTGGACCTTGGAGATTGATGGGCAAAACTGGAAAGTTACACCCGACCCCTAGACTCGATTATGATACTGCACTAGGTGTCGGGTCAGGCTGTCTTTGATGTACCAATCAGTGAGATCCTTAGCGGGGGTCAAAACCTGGGTATGTTGGGACAATCCGAGAATTCATCTGAGTGGGTGATCATAGTGACAGGATCAGCCCCTTTGTCGGACAAAGGTAATGATCGGGGATGCACTCTCACTGTTGGAAACCAAGACTGCCGGCAGCCGATTTCAACCGTTGAGATTTGTTTTGCAAAGTATTTTTTATATGAGATATAAAAGTATATATATTATGGTTTCTAAAATGTTTGCAAAAAGGTTTTAATTCCCAGGATCCATATAAATAGAGAGTGCAACACTGTTCTTTGCAGCCGAGGGAGAGGTCCTCTATTGTCGGGCAGTGTATGATCATTAAGGGCTGAGAGGTTAAGTGTAAGACCATTGAGGATAATACCTGATGGGCTAATCTTGCATCTGTTCATAGTCCCTGGGTGTTACTAGGTGGCTTGGCCTAGGGACCAATTAGGGTAAGTGTTGGGCCCATAGAGCCCTTTCGATGGGTTTCAGGGGGTGCATTGTCTTTAATAGTGTATTCGACCAGGCTTGTAACAAAGGCTGGGCCGAACCCATGTGGCTGATGTGTAGATCAATGCTTGGGTCCCACGCCATACAAGGAAGCCCAACTGGGCAGCAGTTAGGAAGGTTAAGTGAGCACATAAGCTTAATGGGCCTAAAGCCCTTTTCGAACTGGGCTATTTATTTAGTTAATTAAAGGGGCGAATTCTAAGATGGATTAGCAGATAGGATAGGGTCTTAATCCTATCCACTCAGAGAGTCCAGATCTGAATGTGATTAAGATCTAGAAACCTCCTAATGGGATTAGGAGAAAGCTAATCTAATCTGCAGATAAGATAAGGGTTTATCCTTATCACTAGAAGAGATGGCTGATCCAAATATGATTTGGATAAGCAGCTCCTAATGGGATTGGGAGCTGATCTTTTAAGTTAACAAAAGAATGAGGGGGCGGCAGCCTTTTGGAGATATACATAAGATCCTCTTTAGTGCTGAAATCAAGAAGAGAGAATTCTGCACCCTGCGAATACTCTCTTGCCGCCTCCCTGTTTTTGCCGCCCTGTTTGCCAGTTCGATCTCCAGTTGTGGGAGAAGTCAAGATTGGATCTTGACATCAGTTCTTTGAGAAAGGAATGAAAAGGAAGCTGTGCTCACGTACCATAGTACTGATTCTTGTGAAGGACAGAGTCCTTGGGGAAGAACACTGCTGATTCTGCTCCATCCTGCACTGCGCCATATTCAGTGGGAGCAGTCTTCGGATCCTTCATTGGGCGTGAACACCTTCGTTGGGAGATATTACTTCTCCGTATCAGGTATAATTCTCTCATATTCCTTTTGGTTCAGTTTAAGGTTCAAGAATGATCCTTGAAAATATGATTTTCTAAATAGGGAATGTGATTCCCAGTTGAAGGGAGAGAAACGTTTTTGAAATTCGCCCCCTTATTCCGCAATCTTTGGTCGTCCATGGGATGGATCTCTCATCCCTTCAAAAGGTCCAGCCCGGATCCAAGAGCCTCCAGTTTGTTGATGTAACCCATCATTCGAAGACAATGGTCGTGAACTTGTTGGCCCTTGGACATTTGAGTGGTCATGAACTGTTTCAAGACCTTTTGTCGAGTAGAACGATTCTGCTCTTCATACATCATCCTCAGGCTGTCCAATATGTCCTTGGCAAGTTTGATCTGATCGATCTGCCCCTGTATTGGGTTGTCCGAGGAGGCAATGATGTAACACTGGGCTAGGGAGTTTTTCTCCTCCCATTCCTGATAGTCTCTCCTTCGGGCCTCAGAAGCCCTATCACACTAACGCTCCGGGGCAGGATTCTTTGCCACTTTGTCCAGCTTTTCAGAAACTAGGACCAGCATAAGGTTCCTATACCAGTCGGCATAGTTTGGGCCCTTAATCTTGTTGTCATCAAGAAGCTTTGCAAAAGATCCGTTTTCCATTTTCTGATAAAAGAGCAAACATCAGTCCACAACCTAATTTGATTCATGTTTATTTCTAGATATGAATTTTAATCTACGATCCATTTCCATTTATTCATCTCTGAGATTTTCCTCTTTTCTTAGTGACGGAGACTACGGATTGTCTCTAGAAATGTGGGAAATCACACAGGGTGCATGGAGCCAACTGTTTCAGTTGCATGACATCACCACCTTTCTGTGAACGATCATATCCTCTCATCATATGAGTTTTCCCTTTGGCCTCTGTCAAACAAGGTTCAGAGCCATTTTCAGGTAAACCTTTATGTCCAGTGAGTGGTTACCCATCATATTCGTGAATGCCAAGGTACCGTGAGAGAGTTCCCATTTTCTGGTGAAGCCCCTCCCACATCGGCCTATGACACCCTTATCATCTTATGAAACACTCAGACAAGCCCAACAACAAATGGATAGCCCATTTTCTAGTGCGTTTCCTCATTACTGAAGGACCCATCCTCATGCTAATGATGGAAGGCCTTTAGAGAGTTCATCATATGAATCTCCCTATCACTTGCACTCATATTAGGTGGAGGGAACAGTTATTACGCCCTAGTTTGATTTAGGTCAAACCAAAGTGGCTCCCACTGACTTTCATAAAGTCAGATTTTGGTGGGCCTTAAATCGGCTAGGGTTCTGCACGTAACCTCTTGATGAGGTGTGGGGCCCAACACTGAGGGAGGTCATCCAATGACCAGAAGGGACACCATGGCAATGATGTGCATTCAGCCATGGTGTATGTAAGAGCCACTGTCGAATGAGCATGGGCCAAGAACTTATGACCCATGTACGCAGCACATCACACATCCAAACATCTCATGTGGGGATAAATTGATCCACTCAATTAATTATCTGTAAGGCCCATTGGAAGCCCGTTAAGATTCCGTAATATTAACCATTAATATTATCTAGGTATATGGGCTGAATTAGGGTTACCTAGTTCAGCCCATATAGCTTTATCCTTTGAAGTGGGCTTTTAGCAGTTTTAACTACTTAAAACTGGGCCTTTATAGGTTGAGCCGAACTAACCATTTAATTAAATATAAATCCTCAGGCTCATTAGTGGGAAAATTAGGGCTGACTTTCAGCCTTGATTAAACCCTAGTTTTGGTCCAAACAATTTGAACCAATCTTGGTTCAAATGGGTCTAGGTTTTGATCTTTAATTAAATCCTTAATTCAAGAAAATAATCTGAAATTAAATAATTGATAAAAGAAAATCAAGAATCAGATAATCAGGGCTATTCGCACACTCCATCCTGCAAAATAGAGGTTAGATCACAGATTGCAGTTTCTCAAACTGCAAATCGCATATATCGAATCTCCCATCTACGAAATCTCCTCTGCGCCGCCATCTTCGATCCAAAATTAAAAATAAATAGAAATCCTATTTTTATTAATTATTACATCAGATCGAATGCCTATACATTGAGTCTAAAAATTAAAAAAAAATATTTACAGACCAAGTGTAATAAATAAATTCAATAAACTGAAAATCTTGCAGTTCTCCCTGCGCAAACCAAGAATTCAATCTCCTATTGTACGAACAGCCCATAAATCAAGAAAATTATAAAGAACTATTCTAAATAATAATCAGATTTATTTAAAATTAATTTTAGATTATTTGCCCATCTGCCTTGGGCAGGTTCGGATCTGAAATAGAATGGTTCATGATTTGAACCATGGCTCTGATACCACTGAAGGGATAGGAAATCCATCATATGGAACGCCCAAAGATTGTGAAATAGAATGGTTCAAGATTTTCAATGATCATTCTTGAACCATAAACTGAACAAGATCTGAACCAAAAGGAGTAGGGAGAGATAATACCTGATACAGAGAAATAACATCTCTCAATGGAGGTGTTCATGCCCAAGGTTGGATCCAAAATCTACTCCCACTTAAGATGGCGCAGTGCAGGGTGCAGCAGAATCAGTAGTTTTCTTCCAAAAGAACTTGATCCTTCTCAAGAATCACCTAGATGCCTTGTGAATACAAATCCCACCAATCTTTTCTCCAAAAGATTGGAATCAAGATCCAATCTTGATTTCTCCCAAGGAATGGAGATCGAACTGCTATAGGTGGCGGCAGCAAGAAGGAGGCAGCTAGAGAGTATTTGTAGGGAGCGGAATTCTCTCTTCTGTGATTTCAGCTCTGAAGACAAGACTATATGTTGCTAATGATTGTGTGTTGTGTCTAAAGGCTGCCGCCCCCTCTTCCATTTATAGACTTAAAGGGATCAGCTCCTAATCCCATTAGGAGTTGCTAACCCAAATCATATCTAGATTAAAAGTCCCTTTAAGATAAGGGATAACCCCTTAAAGACTAATCAAATTAGCCCAGTTTGAAATGGGCTTAAGGCCCATTTAGGGTTATGTATTCATTTAACCTTCCAAACTACTGCCCAGTTGGGCTTCCTTGTATGGCATTGGACCCAAACATTGATCTACACATCAGCCACATGGGTTCAGCCCAGCCTTTGTTACAAGGCCTGGCCGAATACACTGTTATGGACTGTGCACCCCCTAAAACCCATCAGATGGGCTCTATGGGCCCAACACTTATCCTAAGTGGTCCCTGGGCCAAGCCACCTTGTGACACCCAGGGACTGTGGGCAGATGCAAGATTAGACCATCAAGTATTATCCTCAATGTTCTTACACTTAACCTCTCAGCCCATAATGATCATACACTACCCGACAAGAGAGGACCTCTCCCTCGGCTGTAAGGAACAGTGTTGCACTCTCTCAAGTATGGATCCCGGGAATTAAAACCTTTTGCAAATCATTTCAAAACCATAATTTATATACTTTTATATCTCATATAAAATATATTTTTCAAAACAAATCTCAACGATTGAAATCGGCTATCGGCAGTCTTGGTTTCCATCAGTGAGAGTGCATCCCTGATCATTACCTTTGTCCGACAAAGGGGCTGATCCTATCACTATGATCATCCAATCAAATGAATTCTCAAACTGTCCCAACATACCCAGGTTTTGACCCCCGCTAAGGATCTCACTGATTGGTACATCAAAGATAGCCCAATCCGACACCTAGTGCAGTATCATAATCGAGTCTAGGGGTCGGGTGTAACTTTCCAGTTTTGCCCATCAATCTCCAAGGTCCAGGGCAATACTGGAAATCTGGTCCAGTTCAAAGATTCAATTAACCCTACACTGTAAGTGCCTAGGGTCTTACCCCGGTAGCTGAGACAAGCCACCCCAATTGACTTGGTGGCACCACAGTGTCAGTCTTGTCAGGATAGGTCCCCCCAGACTGACCCACTGGCTGTGAACATTCTAAACTAAAACGAGTCTCATTAAGTGTCCAGTTTAAGGGTATTACACAGAAACATACCAAGGGAACATGAATCAAATATGCACTTTTATTCATTTACAATAAACTCATAAAGTACATCATTTTGATTGAAGCTAAGGGCATACAAAATTGTCTAACAGGCAAGGCTCACAGGTGGGAAGATCTTTTATAGATAGAAAATCCAAAGGACCATCCTTTACCAACCTTGTGATTCGGTCAACACCGATGTGGCCAAGTCGGTAATGCCACAGACACGTGGGATTAACTATATCACGGGCTCTCTTCTTGGGGATTTCAGCTGACGTAGTTTTGGTTATGTTAGTTTCAAGAGAAGGATATAGAACATAGAGACTGTTCTCCAGTTCCCCATATGCGACGAATCTGTTATTTCTTTTAATAGTAATCATATTACTAAAGAAGACAGAATAACCATTTGCACACAGTTTTGAGACAGAAATAAAATTTCTCCTGAAATTTTATACATAAAGACAATCTTTCAGTACAAAAGTTCCTTCTCTAAAAAATAACTCCATGGTTCCTATGGCCGTGGCTGCAACAGTTGCAATAGTCCCCAAGTAGAGTGTGACTTCTCCTTCACCCAACCTTCTACTTACCTTGAACCCCTACAGTGAGTTACATGCATGAGTTGAAGCCCTGGAGTCAATACACTAGGACGCAGAAGCTACCAATAAATTGGTTTTTATAACACAAGTTTCGAAATTACCTTTCTTGGATTCCAGGTAGGCAGGACAGTTCCTTTTCCAGTGGCCGGTCTTTTTGTAGAAGTGATAGGCATTTGATGCTTTATCTTTCTTCTGCTTCTTACCCTTAG
Source organism: Nelumbo lutea (assembly GCF_056320005.1). Lineage (NCBI taxonomy): Eukaryota > Viridiplantae > Streptophyta > Magnoliopsida > Proteales > Nelumbonaceae > Nelumbo > Nelumbo lutea. The sequence continues at coordinate 65,945,528 of NC_142687.1, read as the reverse complement.
TGTCTTTCTTCTGAGGCTTCTTTGCCTCCCTCTTTCTCTTGCCTGTTTTGCTAGCTTCAACAAGCATAGCTACAGGCTCATCCTTTCTAATCAGTTCTTTGGCTCTTTGCAACATATTGCTGAGCTCTTGCAAACTGACATTCAGCTTGTTCATGTTATAGTTCATGCTGAGCTCTTCCAAGAGCCTCCAGTTCATTGATGTATCCCATCATCCGAAGACAATTGTCATGAACTTGTTGGCCCTTGGACATTTGTGCAGTCATGAACTGTTTCAAGACCTTTTGTCGAGTAGAACGATTCAAATCTTCATATATCGTCCTGAGGCTGTCCAATATGTCCTTGGCAAGTTCGATCTAATCGAACTGCCTCTATATTGGGTTGTCCAAGGAAGCAATGATGTAATACCGAGCAAGGGAGTTTTTCTCCTCCCATTCCTGATGGTCTCTCCTTCGGGCCTCAGAAGCCCTATCACCCGGACGCTCCAGGGCAGGATTCTTTGCCACTTTGTCCAGCTTTTCAGAAGGTAGGACCAGCATAAGGTTCCTGCACCAGTCGGCATTGTTTGGGCCCTTAAGCTTGTTGTCATCAAGAAGCTTTACAAATTTGCCATTTTCTTATAAAAGAGCAAACATCAGTCCACAACCTAATTTGATTCATGTTCATTTCATAGATATGGATTTTAATCTATGATCCATTTCCATTTATTCATCTCTGAGACTTCCCTCCTTTCTCAGTGACAGAGACTACGGGTTGTCTCTGGAAATGTGGGAAATCACATAGGGTGCATGAAGCCAACTGTTTCAGTTGCATAACCCACCACCTTTCTGTGAAGGATCATATCCACTCATCATATGAGTTTTCCCTTTGGCCTCTGTCAGGCAAGGTTCAGAGCCATTTTCAGGTAAACCTTTCTGTCCAATGAGTGCTTAACCATCATATTCGTGAATGCCAAGGTACCATGAGAGAGTTCCCATTTTCTGGTGAAGCCCCTCCCACATCAGTCTATGACACCCCTATCATCTTATGAAACACATAGACAAGCCCAACAACAAATGGAGAATCCATTTTCTGGTGCAATTCCTCATAATTGATGGACTCATCCTCATGCTAATGGTGGAAGGCCTTCAGAGAGTTCATCATATGAATCTCCCTATCACTTGCACTCATATTAGCTGGAGGGAATAGTTAATTACGCCTTAGTTTGATTTATGTCATACCAAAGTGGCTCCCACTAACTTTAATGAAGTCAGATTTTGGTGGGCCTTAAATCGGTTAGGGTTCCGCACGTAACCTCTTAATGATGTGTGGGGCCCACCACTGAGGGAGGTCATCCAATGAACAGAAGGGCCACCATGGCAATGATGTGCATTCAGCCATGGTGTGCGCAAGAGCCACTGTCGAATGAGCATGGGCCAAGCACTTATGGCCCATGTACGCAACACATCACATATCCATACATTTCATGCAAGGATAAATTGATCCAATCAATTAATTATCTGTAAGGCCCATTGGAAGCCCGATTTAAATCCATAATATTAACCATTAATATTATCTAGGTATATGGGCTGAATTAGGGTTACCCAGTTCGGCCCATATAGCTTTATCCTTTGAAGTGGGCTTTTAGCAATTTTAACTATTTAAAATTAGGCATTTACAGGTTGGGCCAAATTAACCATTTGATTAAATATCAATCCTCAGACCCATTAGTGGGAAAATTAGGGCTGACTTTCAGCCTTGATTAAACCCTAGATTTGGTCCAAACAATTTGAACCAATCTTGGTTCGAATGGGTCTAGGGTTTGATCTTTAATTAAATCTTCAATTCAAGTAAATAATATGAAATTAAAAAACTGATAAAAGAAAATCAAGAATCAGTTAAACAGGGTTGTTCGCACAATCCAACCTGCAAAACAGAGGTTAGATCACAGATTTGCAGTTTCATAAACTGCAAATCGCAGATAGCGAATGTCCCATCTGCGAAATCTCCTTCTCTGTGAAATTTCCCTTTCTGCGCCACCATCTTCGATCCAAAAATAAAAAATATAAAAAATAAAAAATTATTTACAGACCATATGTAATAAATAAATCAAGAAACTGCAAATCTTGCAGTTCTCCCTACGCAAACCATGAATTTGATCTCCTCTTGTACGAACAGCCCATAAATCAAGAAAATCTTAAAGAACTATTCTAAACAATAATCAGATTTATATAAAATTAATTTTGGATTATTTGCCCATTAATTTTGGGAACAAATTTCCCAAAACCCATATCTGCGCAAATTGGGCAGAACGCCTTCTGCCTATTTGCGCAGGTTTAGATCTAAAACAGAATGGTTCAAGATTTGAACCATGGCTCTGATACCACTGAAGGGATAGGATATCCATCACAAGGATGCCCAAAAATTGTGGAATAAGGGGGCGAATTTCAAAAATTTTTCTCTCCCTTCAATTGGGAATCGCATTCCCTATTGAGAAAATCATATTTTCAAGGATCATTCTTGAACCATAAACTGAATCAGATCTAAACCTAAAGGAGTAGGGAGGGATTATACCTGATACGAAGAAGCAGTATCTCCCAATGGAGGTGTTCACGCCCAAGGAATGATCCAAAATCTGCTCCCACTGAAGATGGCGCAGTGTAGTGTGGAGCAGAATCAACAGTGTTCTTCCAAAAGAACTTGACCCTTCGCAAGAATCAACAGGATGGCTTGTGAATACAACTCCAATCAATCTTTTCTCCAAAAGATTGGTATCAAGATCAAATCTTGATTTCTCCCAAGAATTGGAGATCGAACTACTGGAAGCGGCGGCTGTAGGAAGGAGGCGACAAGAGAGTGTTTGCAGGGTGCAGAATTCTCTCTTTTTGTGATTTCAGCTCTGAAGACAGGATTGTGTAGCTTGCAAGTCTAAAGGCTACCGCCCCTACCTCTTTTTATAATCTCAAAGGGATCAGCTCCTAATCCCATTAGGAGTTGCTAACCCAAATCATATTTGGATTAGTAGTCCCTTTAAGTGATAAGGGATAACCCTTATCTTATCTATAGATTAGATCAGCCATCTCCTAATCTAATTAGGAGCCTTCTAGATCTAAATCTTATTTAGATCTTGGACTCTCTAAGTGGATAGGGTCTGGGCCCAATCCTATCAGCTGATCCATCTCAGAATTCGCCCTTTAAGTGACTAATCAAATTAGCCTAGTTCGAAATGGGCTTAAGGCTCATTTAAGGTTATGTATTCATTTAGCCTTCCAAACTACTACCCAGTTGGGCTTCCTTGCATGGAGGAGGACCCAAACATTGATCTACACATCAGCCACATGGGTTCAGCCCAGCCTTTGTTACAACGCCTAGCTGAATACACTGTTATGGATAGTGCACCCCCTAAAAACCATCTCATGGTCTCTATGGGCCCAACACTTACCCTAAGTGGTCCCTGGGCCAAGCCACCTTGTAACACCAGGGACTGTGGGTAGATGCAAGATTAGCCCATCAGGTATTATTCTCAATGGTCTTACACTTAACCTCTCAGCCCATAATGATCATACACTGCCCAACAAGAGAGGACCTCTCCCTCAGCTGCAAGGAATAGTGTTGCACTCTCTGCTTATATGGATCCCGAGAATTAAAACCTTTTGCATACCTTTTAGAAACCATAATATATATACTTTTATATCTCATATAAAACATATTTTGCAAAGTAACTCTCAATGATTGAAATAGGCTGCCGGCAGTCTTGGTTTCCATTAGTGAGAATGCATCCTCGATCATTACCTTTGTTTGACAAAGGGGCTGATCCTGTCACTATGATCACACACTCAGATGAATTCTCAGACTGTCCCAACATACCTAGGTTTTGACCCCTGCTAAGGATCTCACTTACTGGTATATCAAAGACAGCCTAATTAGACACCTAGTTCAGTATCATAATCGAGTCTAGGGGTCGGGTGTAACTTTCCAGTTTTGCCCATCAATCTCCAATGTCCAAGGCAATACTGGAAATCTGGTCTAGTTCAAAGATTCAATTAATCCTACACTGTATGTCCCTAGGGTCTCACCCTGGCAACTAAGACAGACCACCCCAATCGACTTGGTGGCACCACAGTGTCAGCCTTGTTAGGATAAGTCTCCCTAGACCGACCCACTGGCTGTGAACATTCTAAACTAACACGAGTCTCATTAACTGTCCAGTTTAAGGGTATTACACAGAAACATACCAAGGGAACATGAATCAAATATTCGGTTTTATTCATTTACAATAAACTCATAAAGTACATCATCTTGATTGAAGCTAAGGGCATACAAAACTTTCTAACAAAGTGATCTTTGACATGATTTTCTACACCCTTTTTTTCTTTGATCTCCAAAAATTCACTCAAGAGAAGTATCCACCTTATCAATCTTGGTTTCGCCTCTTTCTTTTTCATCAAATAACGAAGAGTTGCATGATAAGAATAAACAATGACTTTAGTACCAAGCAAATAAGATCAAAACTTTTCTAAAGCAAAAACAATAGCTAAAAGCTCCGTTTCAGTGGTGGAGTAATTTTTCTGAGCATCATTCAAAGTTCTCAAAGCATAATAAATGGAAATCTGATTATTGTTTAGAATTGTTCTTTATGATTTTCTTGATTTATGGGCTGTTCGTACAAGAGGAGATCGAAATCTTGATTTGCGCAGGGAACCAGTGATTTTGCAGATTATGGGTTATTTTGTTACATTTGGTCTGTAAAATATTTTTTTTTAATTTTTTAGACTGAATGTATAGGTATTCGGTTTGTTGTAATTATTAATAGAAATTAGGATGTCTATTTATTTTATTTTGGATCGAAGATGGCGACGCGGAAAAGGAGAACTCGAAGAGGAAGAGATTTCGCAGATGGGAGAATTGCTATCTGCAATTTGTAGTTTGTGAAACTGCAACCTGTGATCTAACCTCTGTTTTGTGGAAGGATTGTGCGAACAACCCTATTTGACTGATTCTTGTTTTTCTTTTATCTATATTTAATTTTAGATTATTTTATTGAATTAAAGATTTAATTAAAGATCAAACCCTTGACCCATTCGAACCAAGATTGGTTCAAGTTGTTTGGACCGAATCTAGGGTTTAATCAAGGCTGAAAGTCAGCCCTAATTTTCCCACCAGTGGGCCTGAGGGTTGATGTTTAATTAAATGGTTAATTCGGCCCAACCTGTAAAGGCCCAATTTTAAATAGTTAAAACTACTAAAAGCCCACATAACTCTTAAATTCATATGGGCCGAACTATTCAACCCTAATTTGAACCATATACCTAGATAATATTAATGGTTAATATTATGGATTTAAAATGGGCTTCAAATGGGCTTTACAGATAATTAATTGATTGGATCAATTTATTCTTGCATGAGATGTTTGGATGTGTGATGTGCTACGTACATGGGCCATAAGTGATTGGTGTTAGACAGTTTTGTATGCCCTTAGCTTCAATCAAAATGATGTACTTTATGAGTTTATTGTAAATGAATAAAAGTGCATATTTGATTCATGTTCCCTTGGTATGTTTCTGTGTATTACCCTTAAACTGGACACTTAATGAGACTCGTGTTAGTTTAGAATGTTCACAGCCAGTGGGTCGGTCTGGGGAGACCTATCCTGACAAGGCTGACACTGTGGTGCCACCAAGTCAGTTGGGGTGGCTTGTCTTAGCTACCAGGGTGAGACCCTAGGCACATATAGTGTGGGATTAATTGAATCTTTGAACTGGACCAGATTTCCAGTATTACCTTGGACCTTGGAGATTGATGGGCAAAACTGGAAAGTTACACCCGACCCCTAGACTCAATTATGATACTGCACTAGGTGTCGGATTGGGATGTCTTTGATGTACCAATCAGTGAGATCCTTAGCGGGGGTCAAAACCTGGGTATGTTGGGACAGTCTGAGAATTCATTTGAGTGGGTGATCATAGTGACAGTATCAGCCCCTTTGTCGGACAAAGGTAATGATCGGGGATGCACTCTCACTGATGGAAACCAAGACTGCCGGAAGCCGATTTCAATTGTTGAGATTTGTTTTGCAAAATATATTTTATATGAGATATAAAAGTATATAAATTATGGTTTCGAAATGATTTGCAAAAGGTTTTAATTCCCGGGATCCATATTTGAGAGAGTGCAACACTGTTCCTTGCAGCCGAGGGAGAGGTCCTCTCTTGTCGGGCAGTGTATGATCATTATAGGCTGAGAGGTTAAGTGCAAGACCATTGAGGATAATACCTGATAGGCTAATCTTGCATCGGCCCACAGTCCCTCGATGTTACAAGGTGACATGGCCCAAGGACCACTTAGGGTAAGTGTTGGGCCCATAGAGCCCATCTTATGGGTTTCAGGGGGTGCACTGTCCATAATAGTGTATTCGACCAGGCTTTTTAACATAGGCTGGGCTGAACCCATGTGGCTGATGTGTAGATCAATGTTTGTGTCCCACGCCATACAAGGAAGCCCAACTGGGCAGCAGTTTAGAAGGCTTAATGAATACATAACCCTAAATGGGCCTTAAGCCCATTTTGAACTGGATTAATTTGATTATTCTTTAAGGGGCGAATTCTGAGATAAGATCAGCTAATAGGATTGGGCCCACTTCCTATCCACTCAGAGAGTCCAAGATCTAAATGAGATTTAGATTTGGAAACTTCCTATTTAGATTAGGAGCTGGCTGATCTAATTTGCAGATAAGATAAGGATTATCCCTTATCTTAATGGGAATTCTAATCCAGATATGATTTGGGTTAGCAACTCCTAATGGGATTAGGAGCTCCCTTTAAATCTATAAAAGGAAGAGGGGGCAGCAGCCTTTAGACATACAATCCAACACAATCACCAGCAACAGTCTTGTCTTCAGAACTGAGATCACAGAAGAGAGAATTCTGCACCCTGCAAATACTCTCTAGCCGCCTCCTTCTTGCTGCCGCTGCCTATAGCAGTTCGATCTCCATTGCTTGGGAGAAATCAAGATTGGATCTTGATTCCAATCTTTTGGAGAAAAGATTGGTAGGAGTTGTATCAGGTATTATCTCTCCCTACTCGTTTTGGTAGGAGTTGGGCGTCCATGTGATGGATTTCCTATCCCTTCAATTGGCCCATGCTCAATCGACAGTGGCTCTTGTGCACACCATGGCTGAATGCACATCATTGCCATGGTGTCCCTTTTGGTCATTAGCTGACCTCCCTTAGTGGTGGGCCCCACACTCATGGAGAGGTTACGCACGGAACGCTAACCGATTTAGACCCACCAAAATCTGGCTTTATAAAAGTCAGTGGGAGCCACTTTGGTTTGACCTAGATCAAACTAGGGCATAATTCACTATTCCCTCCAGCTAAGATGAGTGCAAAGATAGGGAGATTCATATGATGAATGAAGGGTTGAGAGATCCATCACATGGATGCCCAAAGATTGCGGAATAAGGGGCGAATTTCAAAAATTTTTCTCTCCCTTCAACTGGGAATCACATTCCCTATTTAGAAAATCATATTTTCAAGGATAAATCTTGAACCTTTAACTGAACCAGATCCGAACCAAAAGGAATGGGAGAGAATAATTGACGGGTTTGTCGAAGCCCTCAAAATTATTACTAGTCCCACAATAAAATATTTGCAGTAAAAGTGGTTCTAGGTCGAATCCCACAGGGAGCAAATCAGTAATCTCTTAGCCGAATGGGTAAAGTAATTGTGTGGGAAAATTAAATAACTAAAATTAAAAGAATAACAAACTAAACAAACAAGAGAAAATCAGTCTTACCGAATTCTGGTTCAAGGGTTCGGGTTGAATCGATTGGCCATCGATCCTAGGTACAATTCAGCATTCTTGCAATTCAAGCATTTAACAATAATTGAGATAGCTGCAATTACTGAATTTTGTTCCATCGATTCTTTTAGGTTGAACCATGTTAAAACATTGGTCAAAGGCTCTCATGAACAATTGACCCAAAAAGATATCAACCTAATTGCTACTTGTACCATTATTCGTGACAATTACGGATCACCGAAATCATGGATAGCAGTAGGAAAATCAACATTAATTCAATTTGTCAGACTAATTAACATTAACATCCAATAAAAATGTGCACTAGAACCAATGAATACTTAAATTAAAAAGAAAGAAAATAAAGTAACTACAGAACCTCACAATGACACAATCGAACCTCCCCACTTGAACCAGAAAAAGAAGCTTAGCTACTCATGATCTGCACAATCTCCATGCTCTTCTTCTCCATAGCCGAACTGCCTTCTTGCTTCTTGATCTTCTTGATGATCTCTTGGATCTTGGAATGAGTGATTTTTAGAGCTGGTTCGCCCCCCTCTTTATATAGCCAAAGGAGAGGGCTGTTTTCCAACTCCTTCTAGGAGATCATCTTATCCTTAGGGAGTTTTGATCTTATCTTGAACTAATCCTATCCTATCTCTTATCTAATGCTCTAATCTCAATCTTCTTATCTCTCTAAGATTACATTCAAGAATTTAGATCTGATAAAACTCTCTCCTTGGAGATTACATTCGAAATTCGGACTCTTAACTCTTGAATTCGAGTTGGGCTGCTTCAGCTACTTCTGCGAGTTGGGCTTAAGTTGTGAAATGGGCCTGGCTGCGAACTTGCTCCGACTTTGGGCTCGTTTTCGTACTCGATGTTGTTCGAATCTGTCAAAACCCAAAACATAAAAGTTGTGGGCCTTCCTTTCTTCTTTCTAATGCTTCTTGAATTGTCTAATTCGGTGTCCGGAATTGAGAGTTAGGCCCAGATTACTGACTGTCGCCGAAACTGTGCAAAATCACCCGATTTGTCCTGTTTTCTTCCAATTGCCTTCTTTATTGCCCTAAATCGAAATACAAGAGTAATGAGTTCATTTAAGTGATAAATAAATATAAAAGAGTGAATATTAGAGGATAAAAATAGGGTTCTTTTTGGTCTCATCAAATCCCCCCACACTTAAATTTTGCCCGTCCTCGGGCAAGGCAAAAACTCAAGTAACACAAGAGAGACTAACTATTGATTTTCAATCTTTCTTTTTCTCTACATGAGGCCTGGTTCATTTCATGATTTAGTTCAGACTTGGTAACATTTTTCCTTTTCATCTCTTTCTCCCCTTTTTCTTGTCCAAGAGTGATCGCAAATCACCATTCCTCATGGTCCCAAGTTAAATCGATAGTCAAGGAGACAAGCCTTCCAGGGCTGAAACTCCTTGGACTGCACGGGTGCTCATTGCTTTTAACAAACCAATTCAGCCAGATGCAATTACTTTCCTTTGAATCAAAACAAGGTGTGCTTATTGCCATAAGCTTGCTATGTATCACATCTTCACCACTTACTGTGAATTCCTAGGATCTGAAGGTGAGAATGGGGTTGGGGTTCTAGGGTGAGTGCATTTTATGCTCCATCTCACCCTTGCCTTCTTTTCAAGATGTGAGTGCATTTTATGCTCCATCTCACACTTGCTTTCATTTCTAAATGTGAGTGCATTTTATGCTCCATCTCACACTTGTTTTTTTTGTTTCTAGATGTGAGTGCATTTTATGCTCCATCTCACATTAGTTACTATTTTATTTTCAAACTCCTCTTTTTTTTTTTTTTCACAAGAATCACAGGGTTTCACCGCTTGATCCATGAATTCATTGATCATGGTCTCTATATGCCTAACACAGCAAGTTCTAGAATAATCAACCCATGTTTGACAGGTAATTATGTGAAAATCAATCAAACCCTTATGCATCTTGCCTATTGATCGATTAAAATCATGAGGTACCATATGCAGCCAAGAAAGATTCAGTTAGTCATACTTGCATCCTATCTTATCCATTCAGCCTAAGCACATGATTCCTAATAAGTTGAAATCATTCAAGGATAAGTTCCCAGGGAGCAGAAATTTCAAGAAGATAAGGTATCCCAAATTTCCATCAGATTTCCGTAATCCCCCCATACTTAAGTTATACATTGTCCCCAATGTATGTGATTATGCATAAAGTAGAAGGATTTGGGGGTACTTCCCTGTTTGTCTTGTTGGGTTCCTGCTAAACACAAAAATCAAAACCAAACAAAATAACAAAATTAACTAAACACAATGGGTTGCCTCCCACAAGCGCAATTGTTTAACGTCGTTATGCTCGACGTCCTCCTTTGCTACTTTAGCTCTCGTGGTTTCAGCTTTCGGTGTGCTCCCCTTCCATCCATCATGGGCGGGTTCAAATCTGGAATAGGGGCCTTCGTATCCAATTGTGCACTCGATTATAGCTCCTCATTCATATCTTTTTCAAAAAATTCCTGCATAGTTGGATCAATAGTATCAACCGAATGGTCTTCATTTGGGTACTTCATAGCTTCAAAAATATTAAATTTAATAATCTCTTCGTCACATTCGACGAAGAGGGTACCCTCATCCACATCTATTTTGGTCTTGGCCATTTTCATAAATGGCCTGCCTAATAGAAGTGGGGCTGAACTTTCGATCGTGTCCTCCTCCATCTTCAGAATGTAAAAATCAGCTGGGAAAATTAAATCGTTAACCTGCACCATTACATTCTCAACAATCCCTTCTAGGAAGGCGTTAGAACGATCAGCTAATTGGATAACAGCTTTAGTTTCCCTTAAAGGACCTAATGTCAAAGCATAGTAAATCGAGTATGGCATGACATTGATAGATGCACCTAAGTCTAGCATGGCATGCTCGATTTTCTTATTGCCAATCGCACAAGGTAGGGTGAACATACCTGGATCAGCATGTTTTTCTAGTAAGGTCCTCTTGATCATGGCTGAAACGTTCTCTCTAACTCTTGAGTCCTGCACCTTGTCTTCTTCCTGCCCTTTATCCACCTTCCTTGGTGATGTAGGTTCTAGCTGCAGTTCCTTCCCGCTTCTCAGCACCACTGCACTTACATTCTCCTTGGGGTTGACTACCGTTTGTGATGGTAGTTTCTCGGAGCTCTGCACCTCCAACTTGCTAACGGCAGTGGCAAGTTGGCTGATTTGGTTCCCCAAATTCTGAATGCTGGTCCCGACAAGAGAGGACCTCTCCCTCGGCTGCAAGGAACAGTGTTGCACTCTCCACTTATATGGATCCCGGGAATTAAAACCTTTTGCAAACATTTTAGAAACCATAATGTATATACTTTTATATCTCATATAAAATATACTTCGCAAAAACAAATTTCAACGGTTGAAATCGGCTGCCGACAGTCTTGGTTTCCAACAGTGAGAGTGCATCCCCGATCATTACCTTTGTCCGACAAAGGGGCTGATCCTGTCACTATGATCACCCACTCAGATGAATTCTCGGATTGTCCCAACATACCCAGGTTTTGACCCCCGCTAAGGATCTCACTGATTGGTACATCAAAGACAGCCCGATCCGACACCTAGTGCAGTATCATAATTGAGTCTAGGCGTTGGGTGTAACTTTCCAGTTTTGCCCATCAATCTCCAAGGTCCAGGGCAATATTGGAAATCTGATCCAGTTCAAAGATTCAATTAATCCCACACTGTATGTGCCTAGGGTCTCACCCCGGTAGCTGAGACAAGCCACGCCAACCGACTTGGTGGCACCACAGTGTCAGCCTTGTTAGGATAGGCCTCCCCAAACCGACCCACTGGCTGTGAACATTCAAAACTAACACGAGTCTCAATAAGTGTCCAGTTTAAGGGTAATACACAGAAACATACCAAGGGAACATGAATCAAATATGTACTTTTATTCATTTACAATAAACTCATAAAGTACATCAATTTTGATTGAAGCTAAGGGCATACAGAACTGTCTAACAATGAACTCTCTAAAGGCCTTCCATCATTAGCATGAGGATGGGTCCTTCAGTAATGAGGAAACACACTAGAAAATGGACTATCCGTTTGCTGTTGAGATTGTCTAAGTGTTCCATAAGATGATAGGGGCGTCATAGACCGATGTGGGAGGGGCTTCACTAGAAAATGAGAACTCTCTCATGGTACCTTGGCGTTCACGAATATGATGGCATTCACGAATATGATGGGTAATCACTCACTGGACAAAAAGGTTTACCTGAATATGGCTCTGAACCTTGTTTGACAGAGACCAAAGGGAAAACTCTTATGATGAGTGGATATGATCCTTCACAGAAAGGTGGGAGAGATAATACCTGATACAGAGAAATAGTATCTCCCAATGGAGGTGTTCACGCCCAAGAATCCCATCTCTGACTGAAGATGGCGCAGTGTAGGGTGGAGCAGAATCAGCAGTGTTCTTCCAAAAGAACTTGACCCTTCTCAAGAATCACCTGGACGGTTTCTGAATACAACTCCCACCCATCTTTTCTGCAAAGATTGGTATCAAGATCCAATCTTGATATCTCCCAAGAACTGGAGATCGAACTGCTGTAGGCGGCGGCTGCAATAAGGAGGCGGCAAGAGAGTATTTGCAGGGTGCAAATTCTCTCTTCTTGTGATTTCAGCTCTGAAGACAAGAATGTGTATTGTTTGCATGTCTAACTCTGCCGCCCCCTCTTCCTTTTATAGACTTAAAAAGGGATTAGCTCCTAATTCCATTAGGAGTTGCTAACCCAAATCATATTTGGATTAGAAGACCCTTTAAGTGATAAGGGATAATCCTTATCTTATCTGCAGATTAGATCAGTCATCTCCTAATCTAATTAGGAGGTTTCTAGATCTAGATCTTATTTAGATCTTGGACTCTCTAAGTGGATAGGGTGTGGGCCCAATCCTATCAGCTGATCCATCTCAGAATTCACCCCTTAAGTGACTAATCAAATTAGCCCAGTTCAAAATGGGCTTAAGGCCCATTTAAGGTTATGTATTCATTTAGCCTTCCAAATTGCTGACCAGTTGGGCTTCATTGTATGGCATGGGACCCAAACATTGATCTACACATCAGTCACATGGGTTCAGCCTAGCCTTTGTTACAAGGCCTGGCTGAATACACAGTTATGAACAGTGCACCCCCTGAAACCCATCAGATGGGCTCTATGGGCCCAACACTTACCCTGAGTGGTCCCTGGGCCAAGCCACCTTCTAACACCCAGAGACTGTGGGTAGATGCAAGATTAGCCCATGATGTGTGGCTCATTGTGACACTAGCGAGTGCACTAGCCGTTCAAGTAATAAAGTAGTGAGTGAAGTATCATTCCCACGAGGATTTAGGAAACATCTATCAATACTAAATTGAGTACTTCTTATCTGATTAATAAATAAATTAAAACTTTAATGAAAGCTAAAAATCCTAAATTAAAATCTATCTAAATCATTGGTCCAATTGCCTTCAGACCAGGTTAGAAGAGTAAACAGTAAATTTCAATCTCATAATTCAGCAATCTATCAATTTGGATCATTCGAATAAATCATAATTGAGCCTTGGTTTGGTGAAACCCCAAGGTCATGAACAGCCTCTCTCAAGCACATGTTCATCCTATGCATGAGTGACAATTCTTCTATCTCTAACAAGAATCTAGTCCCCATGCATGCATTTCTTCAAACACTTCTAAGGCATCAATTCAAAATTGAATTGACCACCAACTGAATTGTGCAAGTTATCTCTAATCTTGCATCCAATTCAGTTCTTGAATAGTAGATCTGAATTCCTAGAGTCTCTCTCATGCAATCTAGGAATTCCAAGCTTTAGATCCATTCGGCCAATCTGAAAATTGCAGATTTGAATTCTCTTTCAAGCAATTCAGATCTTGCAATCTCAGATCTGAGTTTTGAAGGTTAGTTGGCCAAATTAATCTACAAAAACACCCTTATTCAAGAAACTCCAAGTACAATTCATGACCATACGAATGAATAAAAAAGAATTAGATTGCTGAACTGAAATTTTACAAGCTGAAATACATCAAGGAAGAATGGAAGAAGGAGAAAGAATAAAGAAAATATAACAAAGAAACAGAATTCAAATTAAAGGAGAATGAAACTACAATTGAGTTATTACAAATGATCTTTGAATCACAAACCCCCAATTTCGAATTCACCTTCTCTTCTAGCTTGCTTGTCTTGAACTTCCTTCAGCCCTTCTTCTTCTTCTTCCTTGCGCCTAACCTTCTTATCTTCTCTTCTCTCAAGGTGGCCGAACCTCTAAGAGTGGGAGAGCCTTCCTCTCAAGCAATTGAACCCCACTCCCCCCTCTTAGAGGTCTCCTTATATAGTTTTTCAAGGGGGCTCTTGCCCCTTCTCGAAGCCTCTAGAATGGGGTGTATTACACCCCTTTCTTGAGCATTCTAGAGCTCTCTTGAAAGCCTCCTAAGGGCTGCTATTTGGGCTGCACTTAAGCTCTCTCTTAGCACATGATAGCTATACATTGAGCTGCTCTTTTGGGCTGAGAATGAGCCTTCCTTGCTGGGCCGAATTCTACTCTTAGCTAGGCTTTCTTTTCTTGGGTTTTCTCAAGGAATCCACTTGCTCTTCTTGGGCTCTCTCTTGCTTCCACAACTGGGTTGGGCTGAATTTGGTCTTTTGGACCTTCTTTTCTTGCCTTTTTCCTTCATTTTCTTGGATTAATTACCCCTGAAACTTATTCTTAGCATTAAGCTAAATTAAGGCAAAAATTAATAAAACCGGCATAAAAATCCATGCTACAGTCCTCAAAAATTATAGATAAATTGTAGGTTCATCAACCCATCAGGTATTATCCTCAATGGTCTTACACTTAACCTCTCAGCTCATAATGATCATACACTGCCTAACAAGAGAGGACCTCTCCCTCAGCTGCAAGGAACAGTGTTGCACTCTCTACTTATATGGATCCCGGGAATTAAAACCTTTTGCAAATCATTTTGAAACCATAATGTATATACTTTTATATCTCATATAAAATATATTTTGCAAAACAAATCTCAACGATTGAAATCGGCTACCAACAGTTTTGGTTTCCATCAGTGAGAGTGCATCCCCGATCATTATCTTTGTCCGACAAAGGGGCTGATCCTGTCACTGTGATCACCTACTGAGATGAAATCTCAGACTGTCCCAACATACCCAAGTTTTGACCCCCGCTAAGGATCTCACTGATTGGTACATCAAAGATAGCCCAATCCGACACCTAGTGCAGTATCATAATCGAGTCTAGGGGTGTAACTTTCTAGTTTTGCCCATCAATCTCTAAGGTCCAGGGCAATACTGGAAATCTGGTCTAGTTCAAAGATTCAATTAATCCTACACTGTATGTGCCTTGGGTCTCACCCCGGTTGCTGAGACAAGCCACCCCAACTGACTTGGTGGCACCATAGTGTCAGCCTTGTCAGGATAAGTCTCCCCAGACCGACCCATTGGCTGTGAACATTCTAAACTAACATGAGTCTCATTAAGTGTCCAGTTTAAGGGTATTACACAGAGGCATACCAAGGGAACATGAATCAAATATGCAGTTTTATTCATTTACAATAAACTCATAAAGTACATCATTTTAATTGAAGCTATGGGCATAGAAAACTGTCTAACAGCTCCCACTTTTACTTAGGTCCAATCAGGTACTAGCCGGAGTCCCATGCTTTCCACGTGTTTCTAAAACACTTTCTATGATACTGGCTTTGTCAATTGGTCTGCTACATTTTTCATTGACACTACCTTTTGAATCAGGACGTCCCCTCTACCAACTGAAAGAATGGTAGGATCCATCTAATGGTCGCCAAGAAAGGTGCGGAATGGGGGGTGAATTTCAAAAAAATTTCCTACCTTCTTCCAACTGGGAATCATATTCCCTAAATTTAGAATACATTATTCAGGGATCCTACTTGAACCATAAACAAACCAGATCTGAACCAAAAGGAAACAAGAAGGATTATACATGATCCGGAGAAATAATATCTCCCAAAGTTGGTGTTCACGCCCAAAGAAGTAACCAAGATCCGCTTCTACTGAAGATGACACAGCTGTGGATGGAACGAAACCAGCAGGGTGAGTCCTACACACTGGATTCTTCACAAGAACCCTTTGTAAACCTTGAATACCGAATCCTAGTGTCTTTCTTGCAAGACTATTGTCAAGAACTGCTTTCTTGACTTCCTGTTGCTGCAAAGATCCAATCTTCCAACAGGTAGTGGCGGCGGCTGAAGGAGGAGAAGTCCAGGGACGAAGAGGGCAGAATTGTCTCTTCTCTCTGGAGTCTGTGAGAGATCAAATCTCAGATTGCAGGATGTGTTTCTTGCTTATTTAAACCCCCTAGTTCGAAATCTGATATTTTAGCTAGGGTTTTCTCCTCTTTCATCTTGATTAAGAAACCTCCCAATATTTTGGGAGTTATCCCAATCCAAATCAGTATTTGGATAGAGGTTAATCTTAATCCTATCTGCAGATTATGTTAGTTAACTCCTGATCTTATCAAGATGTTACCAGATTCAAATCTAATTTGAATTTGGTCTCTTAGAGTGGATAAGGTCAAAGACCCAGTCCTTTCACTAACACTAATCTCAGATTCGCCCTATGAATTGGTGATCATATCAGCCCAGTTTGAAATGGGCTTTTGGCCCATTAAGTGTTCAGTGTTTAACTAGTTTCCAACCTGTTTCCCAGTTGGGCTTCTTTGTATGGCGTGGGACCCAAGCATTGATCTACACACCAGCCACATGGGTTCGGCCCAACCTTTATTACAAGGCCCAGCCTAATTCACTGAAAGACTCAGTGACCCCCTTGAGCCCATCACATGGACCCTATGGGTAAGTAGTCCCTGGGCCAAGCCATCTTATAAAAACCCAGGGACTGTGGGCAGGTGCAAGATTAGCCCATCAGGTATTATCCTAAATGGTCTTACACTTAACCTCTCAGCTCTTAATGATCAAGCACTGCCCAACAAGAGAAGACCTCTCTCTCGGCTGCAAGGAACAGTGCCGCACTCTCTACTCACTTGGATCCCAGGAATTAAAACCTTTTGCAAATCTTTTGAAATCGTACATATACATATATATATATATATATATATCTTATTTTGCAAAACAAAATTCCAACGATTGAAATCAATTGCAGGCAGTTTGGTTTCCATCAGAGAGAGTGCATTACCGATCATTACCATTGTTCGACAAAGGGGCTGATCCTGTCACTATGACCACTCACTCAGATGAATTCTCAGACTGCTCCAACATGTCCAGGTTTTGACCCCCACTAAGGATCTCACTGATTAACACATCAAAGACAGTCCGATCCGACACCTAGTGATGTGTCATAATCGAGTCTAGGGGTCAGGTGTAACTTTCCAGTTTTGCCCATCTGTCTCCAAGGTCTAGGGCAATACTGGAAATCTGGTCCGGTTCAAGGGTTCAAGCAATCCCATACTGCATGTGCCTTGGGTCTTACCCTGGTGGCTGAAACAAACCATTCCAACACTTGGTGGCACACCAGTATCAGCCTTGGCAGGATAAATCTCCCCAGACTTGTCCAATGGCTGTGAACATTTAAAGCTAACACAAGTTTCTATAAGTGTCCAGTTTTAGGGTCTTACACAGAATTATACCAAACAACATGAATCAAACATGCACTTTAATTTATTTCCACTAAATAACAAAAGTACATCAAATCCGATTGAAGCTAAGGGCATACAAGACTGTCTAACAGCTCCCACTTGCACTTAGGTCCAATCTGGTACAAGCCGGAGTCCCATACTTTCCACATGTTTCTCAAACACCTTCTGTGTTAGTGGCTTAGTCAATGGGTCTGCCACATTATCCGCTGATGCTACCTTCTGAATTAGGACGTCCCCTCTACCAACGATCTCCCACAGTACATGGTACTTCCTCTCGATGTGCTTTGACTTCAAGTGGGCCTGAGGCTCTTTAGCCTAGGCGATCGCTCCATTGTTGTCACACAACAACGAGATGGGTGATGTGCTGGACAGAATCACTCCCAATTCGTGTATGAATTTCTTCATCCACACGGCTTCCTTGGCAGCTTCACTTGCGGCAATGTACTCGGCCTCGGTTGTGGAGTTTGCAGTGGACCCCTGTTTGCTGCTTTTCCAGCAAACAACACACAATCCTATCTGTAGATTAAGTTAGTTAACTCCTGATCTTATCAGGAGGTTACCGGATTCAAATCTAATTTGAATTTGGTCTCTTAGAGTGGATAAGGTCAAAGACCCAATCCTTTTACTAACACTAATCCTAGAGTCGCCCTATGAACTGGTGGTCATATCAGACCTGTTCGAAATGGTCTTTTGGCCCATTAAGTGTTCAGTGTTTAACTAGTTTCCATCCTACTGCCCAGTTGGGCTTCATTGTATGGCGTGGGACCCAAGCATTGATCTACACACCAGCTACATGGGTTCGGCCCAGCCTTTATTACAAGGCCCAGCCGAATTCACTGAAAGACTCAGTGACCCCCTTGATCCCATCACATGGACCCTATGGGCCCAACACTTACATTAAGTGGTCCCTGGACCAAGCCATCTTATAAAAACCCAGGGACTGTGGGCAGGTGCAAGATTAGCCTATCAGGTATTATCCTAAATGGTCTTACACTTAACCTCTCAGCCCTTAATGATCAAGCACTGCTCGACAAGAGAAGACCTCTCTCTCGGCTACAAGGAACAGTGCCGCACTCTCTACTCACATGGATCCCGGGAATTAAAACCTTTTGCAAATCTTTTGAAACCGTACATATACACACATATATATATATATCTTATTTTGCAAAACAAAATTACAACGATTGAAATCAACTGACCGCTGTTTGGTTTCCATCAAAGAGAGTGCATTACCGATCAATACCATTGTCTGACAAAGGGGCGGATCCTGTCAGTATGACCACTCACTTAGATGAATTCTCAGACTGCTCCAACATGTCCAGGTTTTGACCCCCACTAAGGATCTCATTGATTGACACATCAAAGATGAAAGAATGGTAGGATCCATCTAATGGACGCCAAGAAAGGTGCGGAATGGGGGGCAAATTTCAAAAAAAATTCCTACCTTCTTCCAATTGGGAATCATATTCCCTAAATTTACAATACATTATTCAAGAATCCTACTTGAACCATAAACAAACTAGATCTAAACCAAAAGGAAACAGGAAGGATTATACCTGATCCGGAGAAATAATATCTCCCAAAGTTGGTGTTCACGCCCAAAGAAGTGACCAAGATCCGCTCCTGCTGAAGATGACACAACTGTGGATGGAACGGAACCAACAGGATGCATCCTACACACTGGATTCTTCATAAGAACCCTCTGGAAACCTTGAACACCGAATCCTAGTGTCTTTCTTGCAAGACTATTGTCAAGAACTGCTTTCTTGACTTCCTGTTGCTGCAAAGATTCAATCTTTCAATAGGTAGTGGCGGCGGCTGAAGGAGGAGAAGTCCAGGGACGAAGAAGGTAGAATTTTCTCTTCTCTCTGGAGTCTGTGAGAGATCAAATCTCAGATTGCAGGATGTGTGTCTTGCTTACTCCAACCCCCTTAGTTCAAAATCTGATATTTCTGCAAGGGTTTTCTCCTCTTTCTTCTTGATTAAGAAACCTCCCAATAATTTGGGAGTTATCCCAATCCAAATCAGTATTTGGATAGAGGTTAATCTTAATCCTATCTGCAGATTAAGTTAGTTAACTCCTAATCTTATCAGGAGGTTACCAGATTCAAATCTAATTTGAATTTGGTCTCTTAGAGTGGATAAGGTCAAAGACCCAATCCTTTTACTAATACTAATCTCAGATTTGCCCTATGAACTGGTGATCATATCAGCCCAGTTCAAAATGGGATTTTGGCGCGAGGCTCTTTAGCCTGGGTGATCACTCCATTGTTGTCACACAACAACGGGATGGGTGATGTGCTGGACGGAATCACTCCCAATTCGTGTATGAATTTCTTCATCCACACAGCTTCCTTGGCAGCTTCACTTGCGATAATGTACTCAGCCTCGGTTGTGGAGTCTGTAGTGGACCCCTGTTTGCTGATTTTCCAGCAAACAACACACGATCCTATCATGAAAACATACCCAGATGTAGACTTTCTATCATCTGGATCCGATTGGAAATCGACATCGGTATACCCTAGAACTTGTAGTGAACTACCATCGAATACCAGACAAAATTCTTTTGTCCTTTGAAGGTATTTAAGTATGTTCTTCACAACAGTCCAATGCTCCTACCCTGGTTTAGCCAGGAATCTGCTTACCACACTCACCGCTTGAGCTATGTTCGGGCGAGTGCATAGCATGGCATACATGATGCTCCTTACGGCTGAGTCATAGGGAACGTCTCTCATGCCCTCAATCTCCTTAGAAGTCTTGGGAGACATCTTCTTGGAGAGAGTTACTCCATGTCTGAAATGAACATTTCCTTTCTTGGAGTTTTCCATGTTGTACCTTTTGACAATTTTGTCAATGTAAGCAGCCTGGGATAATCCAATTATCCACTTCGATCTATCCATATAGAGTCGAAGATCTAGTATGTATGAAACTTCTCCAAGATCTTTCATGGAGAACTGCTGTGACAGCCATACCTTGACCGAAGTCAACATTCCTACATCATTCCCAATGAGTAGGATATCGTCCACGTACAATACTAAAAAAGTAATCTTATCCCCAATGAACTTCTTGTAAACACAGGGCTCATCCGGATTCTGCTCAAAGTCAAACGTTTTGATGGTAGAATCAAAACGGATGTTCCAACTCCTAGAGGCCTGCTTAAGTCCATATATGAATCTGTTGAGTTTACATACCATGTGTTCCTAACCAGCAGCAATAAAGCCTTGCGGCTGCTGCATGTAGATATCTTCACTAAGATCTCCATTCAGGAATGCGGTTTTGACATCCATTTGCCAAATCTCGTAGTTATGGTATGCTGCTACAGCTAGCAGGAACCTAATGGATTTAAGCATGGCCATGGGCGAAAAGGTTTCCTCATAATCATTGCCTTTTTCTGAGTATACCCTTTCGCTACCAAGCGAGCTTTGTAGGTCTCAATCCTACCATCGGAGCCCTTCTTCCTCTTGTAGATCCATTTGCAACCAATTGCTTTTACCCCGGAGGGCAGATCCACTAGAGTCCAGACTCCATTGGTCTCCATTGAGTCCATCTCAGCTCTCATGGCCTCCACCCACTTCTGGGAATCTATGTCTAACATAGCTTCCGTGTAAGTCACGGGATCCTCTTCACTAGTCAAGGCTTCCACCAGGTAGGTATCCTGGTCATAACCATATCGGACTGGTGGTCTGGATACCCGGGTGGACCTTCTAGGTTGGTCACTACCTGGAACTTGTGGGACATCTCCCACTTCTGGTGAGCTCTCCTCATCAAAAACTATTTCCTGACGGTGAGTGTCCATGATGTATTAAGATTCTAAGAATTGGGCGTTTTGACTGCAGAACACTTTCTGCTCACTTGGGTCATAGAATAGATAACCCATTGAATCCTTTGGGTAGCCTATAAATAGGCAACGACTGGTTTTGGGTTCCAACTTGTCCGCACTTGTTTTTCTAACATGTGTAGGACAACCCCAAATCTTCAAGTGTCTTACACTTGGCTTCCTTCCGGTCCATAGTTCATATGGAGTTTTCGGAACTGATTTGGTTGGAACCCGATTCAGCACGTAGATAGCAGTCTCTAATGCATATCACCAAAAAGATGTGGGTAATTCTGAGCGTACAAGAAGTGACCGGACCATGTCCAACAAGGTCCTATTCCTCCTCTTCGAAACACCGTTGAGTTGTGGTGTAGCAGGAGGAGCTAGTTGTGACACTATCCCATTGTCCTTTAAGTAGTCCCTGAATTCGTCAGAGAGATACTCGCCACCTCGATCCGATCGAAGGGCCTTAACTTCTCTCCCTAACTGTTTCTTGACTTCCTGTCTGAACTCTCTGAACTTTTCAAAGGATTCAGATTTGTGTCTCATTAGGTACACATAACCATATCGTGAAAAATCATCTGTAAAGGTGATGAAGTACACGTGTTGATTCCATGTCCTAACACTTAGGGGACCACATACATCAGTATGTATTAGGTCAAGTGTGCCTCCAGATCTTTCAGGCTTACCGTCAAATGGTCGCTTAGTCATCTTACCTTGAAGGCAAGTCTCACAAGTGGGAGGATTTACTACGGTTAGATAATCCAAAGGACCATCCTTTACCAGTCTTGTGATTCAGTCAATAACGATATGGCCAAGTTGGTAATGCCAGAGGCACGTGGGATTAACTGTATCACGATTCCTTTTCTTGGGATTTTCGATCGACGTAGTTTCGGTTAGGTTAGTTTCTAGAGAAGGATGTAGAACATAGAGACCTTCTCCAGTTCCCCACATGCGATGAATTTGTTATTCCGTTTAACAGTAATCATATTACTAAAATAAACAGTATATCCATCAGCACATAGTTTAGAAATAGAAATTAAATTTCTTCTCAAGTTCTATACATAAAGACAATCTTTAAGTACAAGGACTCCTTCTCTAAAAACTAATTCTACGGTTCCTATCACCGCAGCTGCAACACTTGCAGTCGTTCCCAAGAGTAGTCACCTCGCCATCACTCAATCTTCTGCTAACTTTGAACCCTTGCAGTGAGTTACACGCATGAGTTGAAGCCCCAGAGTCAACACACCAGGACATAGAAGTAACTAACATATTAATTTCTATGACACAAGTTTCAATGTTACCCTTCTTAGATTCTAGGTAGGCAGGACAGTTCCTCTTCCGGTGGTTGGTCTGTTTGCAGAAGTGATAGACATCCGATGCCTTGTTCTTCTTCTACTTCTTGGGTTTGGCAGCTTTCTTCTGGGGCTTCTTTGCCTTTCTCTTTTTCTTGCCCGATCTGTTAGCTTCAGCAAGAATAACCACAGGCTCATCCTTCTTTAAAAGATCCTCGGCCCTCTGCAACATATTGTTGAGTTCCTCGACGCTGACATTCAGCTTATTCATGTTGTAGTTCATAGTGAACGCATTGAAGGAAGAGGGTAAAGAATTCAGGATGGCATCCACTTGCGTGCCAAGATCTAGCCCCGATCCAAGAGCTTCAAGTTCATTAATGTATCCCATCATCCGAAGATAATGGTCATGAACTTTCTGCCCCCTGGACATCTGCGCGGTCATGAACAATTTCAAGACCTTCTGTCGAGTAGAACAGTTCTGCTCTTCATACATTGTTCTTAGACTGTTTAATATGTCCTTGGCTAGTTCGATCTGATCGAACTGCCTCTGTATTGAGTTGTCTAATGAGGCAATGACAAAGCAGCGGGCTAGGGAGTTCTTATCCTCCCAATCTTGGTAGTCCCTCCTACAGGCCTCAGAAGCCCTATCACCCGGCCTCTGTATTGAGTTGTCTAATGAGGCAATGACAAAGCAGTGGGCTAGGGAGTTCTTATCCTCCCAATTTTGATTGTCCCTCCTACGGGGCTCAGAAGACCTATCACCTGGCCTCTGTTTGCTGCTTTTCCAGCAAATAGCATACAATCCTATTGTCAAAACATATCCAGATGTAGACTTTCTATCATCTGGATCCAACTGGAAATCGGCATCTGTATACCTTTGGATCTGTAGTGAGCTACCATCGAATACTAGACAAAACTCTTTTGTCCTTCGAAGGTACTTAAGTATGTTTTTCAAAGCAGTCCAGTGTTCCTACCCTGGGTTGACCTGAAATCTGCTTACTACACTCACTGCCTGAGCAATGTCAGGACGAGTGCACAGCATGGCATACATGATGCTCCCTATGACAGAGGCATAGGGAACATCTCTCATGCCATCAATCTCCTCAGAAGTCTTGGGAGACATCTTCTTGGAGAGAGTGACTCCATGCCTGAAAGGAACATTTCCTTTTTGGAGTTTTCCATGCTGTATCTTTTGACTATTTTGACAATGTAAGCAGATTGGATAATCCTATTATCCACTTTGATCTATCTCTATAGAGTCGAAGACCCAGTATATAGGAGGCTTCTCCAAGATCTTTCATGGAGAATTGCTGTGAAATCCATACTTTCACTGTAGTTAACATTCCTACATCATTCTCAATGAGTAGAATGCCGTCTACATACAGAACCAAGAAGGTAACCTTATCTCCACTGTACTTCCTATAAACACATGGTTCATCCAAATTCTGCTCGAAGTCAAACGATTTGACAGCAGAGTCAAAACAGATGTTCCAACTTCTAGAAGTTTGATTAAGTCCATAAATAGATCTATTGAGTTTACATACCATGTTTTCCTGACCCGGAGCTATGAAGCCTTGTGGCTGCTGTATATAGGTATCTTCAGTAAGATCTCCATTCAGGAATGCAGTTTTGACATCCATTTGCCAAATCTCATAATCATGGTATGCTGCTACAGCTAGCAGGATCCTAATGGATTTAAGCATGGCCACAGGCGAAAAGGTTTCCTCATAATCGATGCCATCTTTCTGAGTGTACCCTTTCACCACCAGACGAGCTTTGAAGGTCTCAACCCTACCATCGGGGCCTTTCTTCCTCTTGTAAATCCATTTACAACCGATTGCCTTAACCCCAGAGGGCGGATCTACTAGAGTCCAGACTCCATTGGTCTCCATTGAGTCCATCTCTGCTCTCACGGCCTCCATCCACTTCTGGGAATCTATGTCCAACATAGCTTCTATGTAAGTCACGGGATCCTCCTCACTAGTCAAGCTTTCCACCAGGTAACTATCCTGGTCATAACCATAATGGACTGGCGGCCTGGATACCCGAGTGGATCTTCTAGGTTGGTCACTACCTGGAACTTGTGGGACATCTCCCACTACTCCTGAGCTCTCCTCATCAAGAACAATTTCCTAACGATGGGTGTCTAGGATGTAATCGGTCTCCAAGAATTGGGCATTTTGACTGCAGAACACTTTCTTCTCACTTGGGTCATAGAAAAGGTAACCTATAGAGCCTTTTGGGTAGCCTACAAATAGGCAATGGCTGGTCTTGGATTCCAACTTGTCTGCACTCGTTCTTTTAACATGTGCTGGACAACCCTAAATCTTCAAGTGTTTGACACTTGGTTTCTTTCCTGTCCAAAGTTGATATGGAGTGTTCGGAACTGATTTGGTTGGAACCCGATTCAGCACGTAAATCATAGTCTCTAATGCGTCACCCCAAAAGGATGTGGGTAACTCTGAGTGTATGAGAAGTGACCGGACCATATCCAATAAGGTACTATTCCTCCTCTTTGAAACACCATTAAGTTGTGGTGTAGTAGGAGGAGCTAATTGTGATACCATCCCATTGTCCTTTAAGTAGTCCCTGATTTCGTCAGAGAGATACTTGCTACCTCGATCAGATCAAAGGGCTTTAATTTCTCTCCCTAACTGTTTCTCGACCTCTTGTCTAAACTCTTTGAACCTTTCGAATGATTCAGACTTGTGTCTCATTAGGTACACGTAACCATATCGTGAGAAATTATCTGTGAAGGTGATGAAATACATGTGTTGATTTTGTGTCCTAACACTCAGGGGACCACATACATCAGTATGTATTAGGTCAAGTGTGCCTGTACATCTTTTAGGCTTACCGTTAAATGGCTGTTTCGTCATCTTGCCTTGTAGGCAAGGCTCACAGGTGGGAAGACCTTCTTTAGTTAGAAAATCCAAAGGACCATCCTTTACCAACCTTATGATTCGATCAACCCTGATGTGGCCAAGTCGGTAATGCCACAGACACGTGGGATTAATTGTATCACGGGCTCTCTTCTTGGGGATTTCAGCCGATGTAGTTTCGGTTATGTTAGTTTCTAGAGAAGGATGTAGAACATAGAGACCGTTCTCCAGTTCCCCGTATGCGATGAATTTGTTATTTCTTTTAATAGTAATCATATTACTAAAGAAGACAGAATAACCATCTGCACACAGTTTTGAAACAGAAATAAATTTCTCCTTAAATTTTGTACATAAAGACAATCTTTGAGTACAATTTTTTCTTCTCTAAAAATTAATTCCCCTATTGCCGCGGCTGCAACAGTTGCAATAGTCCCCAGGTAGAGTGTAATTTCTCCTTCACTCAGCCTTCTACTTACCTTGAACCCTTGCAATGAGTTACACGCATGAGTTGAAGCCCCGGAGTCAATACACCAAAATGCAGTAGCTACCAATAAATTGGTTTCTATAACACAAGATTCAAAATTATCTTTCTTTGATTCCAGGTAGGGAGGACAGTTCCTTTTCCCGTGGCCAATCTTCTTGCAGAAGTGTTAGGCATACGATGATTTGTCTTTCTTCTGCTTCTTGGGTTTGGCAGACTTGTTGTAGGGCTTTCTCTTTGCCTTCCTTTTCTTGCCCGATTTGCCAGTTTCAAAAATCATGGCAAAGGGTTCATCCTTTTTAATCAATTCTTCAGCTCTTTGCAACATGTTGTTGAGCTCTTGCAAGCTGACATTCAGCTTGTTCATGTTGTACTTCATGATGAATGGATTAAAGGATGGAGGCAGAGAGTTGAGAATAGCATCGATCTGTGTTACCAGATCCAGCCTAGATCCAAGAGCCTCCAGTTCATTGATATAACCCATCATCTAGAGACAATGGTCGTGAACTTGTTGGTTCTTGGACATCTGCGGGGTCATGAACTGTTTCAAGACCTTCTGTTGAGTAGAAAGATTCTGCTCTTCGTACATTGTCTTAAGACTATCCAATACATCCTTGGCAAGTTCGATCTGATCGAACTGCCTCTAAATTGGATTGTCCAAAGAGGCAATGATATAGCAGTGGGCAAGGGAGTTATTCTCCTCCCATTGTCAGGAAATAGTTCTTGATGAGGAGGGCGCAGGAGTAGTAGGAGATGTCCCACAAGTTCTAGGTAGCGACCAACCTAGAAGATCCACTCGGGCATCTAGGCCACCAGTCCGTTATGGTTATGACTAGGATGGTTACCTGGTGGAAACCTTAACTAGTGAGGAGGATCCCATGACTTACACGGAAGCAATGTTGGACATAGATTCCTAGAAGTGGGTGGAGGCCATGAGAGCAGAGATGGACTCAATGAAGACCAATGGAGTCTGGACTCTGGTAGATCCGCCCTCCAGGGTAATGCAATCAGTTGCAAATGGATTTACAAGTGGAAAAAGGGCCCCGATGGTAGGGTTGAGACCTTTAAAGCTTTTCTAGTGGCAAAAGGGTACACTCGGAAAGAGGGTATCGAATACAAGGAAACCTTTTCGCCTGTGGCCATGCTTAAATACATTAGGATCCTATTAGCTGTAGTAGCATACCATGATTATGAGATTTGGCAGATAGATGTCAAAATTGCATTCTTCAATGGAGATCTTACTAAAGATATCTATATGCAGCAGCCACAAGGCTTCATTGCTACAGGTCAGGAAAACATGGTATGTAAACTTAACAGATCCATTTATGGACTTAAGCAAGTTTCTAGAAGCTGGAACATCCATTTTGACTCTGCTATCAAATCGTTTGACTTTGAGCAGAATCCGGATGAACCCTGTGTCTACAGGAAGTACAGTGGAGATAAGGTTACCTTCTTGGTTTTGTATGTATATGACATTCTACTCATTGGGAATGATGTAGGAATGTTAACTACGGTGAAAGTATGGCTTTCACAGCAATTCTCCATGAAAGATCTTGGAGAAGCCTCCTATATACTGGGTCTTTGACTCTATAGAGATAGATCGAAGCGGATAATAGGATTATCCAATCTGCTTACATTGACAAAATAGTCAAAAGATATAGCATGGAAAACTCCAAGAAAGGAAATGTTCCTTTCAGGCACGGAGTCACTCTCTCCAAGAAGATGTCTCCCAAGACTTATGAGGAGATTGATGGCATGAAAGTCGTTCCCTATGCCTCTGCCAGGGAGCATCATGTATGCCATGCTGTGCACTCATCCTGACATTGCTCAGGCAGTGAGTGTAGTAAGCAAATTTCAGGCCAACCCAGGGCAAGAGCCCTGGACTGTTGTAAAAAACATACTTAAGTACCTTCGAAGGACAAAAGAGTTTTGTCTAGTATTCGACGGTTGCTCAATACAGATCCAAGGGTATATAGAAGCCAATTTACAGTCAGATCCAGATGATAGAAAGTCTACATTTGGATATGTTTTCATGATAGGATCAGGTGTTGTTTGTTGGAAAAGCAGCAAACAGGGGTCCACTACAGACTCCACGACCGAGGCCAAGTACATTGCCACAAGTGAGGCTGCCAAAGAAGCCGTGTGGATGAAGAAGTTCGTTCACGAGTTGGAAGTAGTTCCATCCAACACATCGCCCATCCCATTGTTGTGTGACAACAATGGGGCCCTTGCTCAGGCTAAGGAGCCACGAGTCCACTCAAAGTTGAAGCACATCGAGAGGAGTACTACGTACTGCGGGAGATTGTTGGTAGAGAAGACGTCCTGATTCAGAATGTAGTGTTAGCGGAAAATGTAGTAGACCCATTGACTAAGCCACTATCATAGAAAGTGTTTGAGAAACACATGGAAAGCATGGGACTCTGGCTTGTCCCTGATTGGACCTAAGTGCAAGTGGGAGTTATTGGACAGTTTTGTATGCCCTTAGCTTCAATCAGAATGGTGTACTTTATGAGTTTATTGTAAATGAATAAAAGTGCATATTTGATTCCTGTTCCCTTGGTATGTTTCTATGTAATACCCTTAAATTGGACATTTAATGAGACTCGTGTTAGATTAGAATGTTCACAATCAGTGGGTCGGTCTGGAGAGACCTATCCTGATAAGGCTGACACTATTGTGCCACCAAGTCGGTTGGGGTGGCCTATCTCAGCTGCCAGGGTGAGACCCTAGGCACATACAGTGTAGGGTTAATTGAATCTTTGAACTGGACCGGATTTCCAGTATTGCCCTGCACCTTGGAGATTAATGGGAAAAACTGGAAAGTTACACCTGACCCCTAGACTTGATTATGATACTGCACTAGGTGTCGGATTGGATTGTCTTTGATGTACCAATTAGTGAGATCCTTAGCGGGGATCAAAACTTGGGTATGTTGGGACAATCTGAGAATTCATCTGAGTGGGTGATCATAGTGACAGGATCAGCCTCTTTGTTGGACAAATGTAATGATCGGGGATGCACTTTCACTAATGGAAACCAAGACTGCCGACAGCCGATTTCAATCATTGAGATTTGTTTTGCAAAGTTTATTTATATGGGATATAAAAGTATATATATCATGGTTTCTAAAAGGTTTGCAAAAGGTTTTAATTCCCAGGATCCATAAAAGTAGAGAGTGCGACACTGTTCCTTGCAGCCAAGGGAGAGGTCCTCTCTTGTCAGGCAATGTGTGATCATTATGGGCTGAGAGGTTAAGTGTAAGACCATTGAGGATAATACCTGATGGGCTAATCTTGCATCTGCCCACAGTCCCTGGGTGTTACAAGGTGGCTTGGCCCAGGGACCACTTAGGGTAAGTGTTGGGCCCATAGAGACAATGAGATGGTTTTCAGGGGGTGCAATGTCCATAACAATGTATTCGGCCAGGCCTTGTAACAAAGGCTGGGCCGAACCCATGTGGCTGATGTATAGATCAATGTTTAATGGGCCTAAAGCCCATTTCTAACTAGGCTATTTAATTAGTTATAATGGGGGCAAAATCTAAGATGGATTAGCAGATAGGATAGGGTCTTGACCCTATCCACTCAGAGAGTCCAGATCTGAATGTGATTCAGATCTAGAAACCTCCTAATGTGATTAGGAGAAACCTAATCTAATTTGTAGATAAGATAGGGGTTAATCCTTATCACCTAAAGAGATGTTTTGATCCAAATATGGTTTGGATCAGCAACTCCTAATTGGATTAGGAGCTGATCCTTTGGGGTTACAATTAAGGAAGGAGCGGCAGCTAAAATAAGAGAGATTATTCACATTCTCTTGTGTGCTAAAAAACATAGAAGGAAGAATTTAGCAACCCTGTAGAATTCTTTCTTGCCGCCCTATTTGCCAGTTCGATCTCCAGTTGTGGGAGAAGTCAAAATTCAATCTTGACATCAATTCTTTGAGAAGGAATAGATAGAAAGTTGTGCTCATGTGCCATCCTGCTGTTTCTTTCAAAGGATAGAATTCTTGGAGAAGAATACTGCTGATTCTGCTCCATCCTGCACTGCGCCATCTTTAGTGGGAGCAATCTTTGGATCCTTCCTTGGGCGTGAACACCTTCGTTGGGAGATATTACTTCTCCGTATCAGGTATAATCTTCTCCTATTACTTTTGGTTCAGATCTGGTTCAGTTTATGATTCATGATTGATCCTTGAAAATATGATTTTCTAAATAGGGAATGTGATTCCTAGTTGATAGGTAGAGAAAAATTTTTGAAATTTGCCCCCTTTATTCTGCAAGATTTGGGCATTCATACGATGGATCTTTCATCCCTTCATAAAGCTCCTCCACTAGCAGCATCAATCATGCTCCTATCAGTGGGTTGAAGACCCTCATAGAAATATTGGATGGGTGCTCACTGATTTGATGATGTGGGCAGCTTGCACATAATTTTTTAAAACGTTCCCAATATTCATGTAGGGACTCCCCGTTGTACTGCCTTACACTACAAATTTCTTTTCTAATGTTGGCCTTCCTTGAAGTTGGGAAGTACTTCTCTAAGAATAGCCTCTTCATCTCGTTCCATGTTGTAATACTCCCGGAGGGTAGATAATAGATCCAATCCTTAGCCGAATCCTTCAGAAAAAATGTAAAGGCTCTTAGTTTAATTTGTTCTTCAATCACCCCCATGGGTTTCATACTCGTGCATACCTCATGCAGCTCCTTCAAATTCTTGTGAGGATCCTCACTTGTAAGACCATGAAGGGTGGGCAAGAGATGTATTAGTTCAGATTTCAATTCAAAAGTAGCATCGACATCTAAAGCAAGAAAAGTTATGCATAGGGGTTGCTGATTCAAATCAGGTGCGGCAAGCTCTTTCAAAGTTCGGTTTCTAGCCATGATGTCCTCTTCTTTCAAAACAGACCACTAACAGATAGGGAATCAAGAGCTGGATTGTTCTCTTTAGAATGACTCCAAGCTTCTCTCCTTAACCTGCGCAAAGTTCCCTCTATTTCTGGATCGTACTGCAAATCACCGTGCTTAGAGAATCGAGTTACATGCATAAATCAAGGGAACCCTAATAACCCATGAACAACATACCATAAAAAAAATCTAGAATGATGAAAACAAAAGAATAAAAAAATAGAAAATATTATATGCTAAAACACAAACAATCAAAGTGATTATATATATATATATATTTGTTTTCAAAAATTTCAAGAACGAAACAATGATCACAAGAAGCACAAAAACCGATTAGAAAAACTCCTCGGCATTGTCGTCAAAATTTGGCGTGTTGTCGTAGGCACCCAAAAATAAAACCTGTACTCCTAAAAATAAATGCAGTATTGCGAGTAAGGATCGTTCTCACAGAGAGTATCTAACCTAGTTTGTGTGCTGCATGAACAAAGATGGAGGGGTGGTTGTATTTAACGAACCAGAATTAAAAAGAAAGAAAATTAGAATTAAAAGGAATGAAAATCAAATGAGAAACAATGCAATTCAGAGTACTGAAATTAATCAAAAGAACGAGTCTTGGTCCAAGTCAACATCCACCATCAGAATTTCACTACTACTCATCAATGCAAAGATATATCAATTCAAACTTTGAATATTCATCATAGGAATTATTTTCCTGCATCTCCCTAATCTTAGTTAATCAAAAAACAAGTGATCCTATTAACCCTTACTAATGAACAACCCCTAAACAAGTGTTAAAGATTTAATCCAGCAAAAGCCTTAAGCATTAGAGATCGATGAAGCTAAACAACACAAGCACAAGCGGTTGCATTTAATTCAGTCGAGTCTTCTTCCTAAGATCTAACAATTTCTAACACAGCAAATCATTCAGACAATTAAGGATCTGATATCTAACATAGTAGTAGATTGCAATGAATAAAAACTAGTAGGCCTCCTATCAATCAGACGAAACAATCATGAAGATAAAATAGAAGAACATTCAAAAAGTGTAAATCAAACAATAATAATCAAATTAGATCTCACAGTTTTGTTGATTCTGAGGCTTATGTTTCCTTCGACCAAGTATCAGAGTTTAGCCATGCATGGTCATGGTGAAAACTCAAGAAAAATCAGAGAAGAGAGAAGGAAAGAGAAGAGAGGTGCGGCAGCCCTAGGTTTGATTATTTTCTTTCTTGTTTTCCTCTTCTTTTCTTTCTCTCTACTTCCCCCAATAGAAGCCTACAAAATCTCCTAAAATTTCTCTAGATAACAGTCTCCAACTCTGACTTATCAAGAAAAATATCAAAGATAAGATAAAACAAAGTTCTAATGCAAGTGGGAGAGTGGTGATTTCGCAGATGAAAACTTGCAGGCTAAGGAATGTTTCCAACACGTCAACAGTGCGGTTGCAGCTATTTCAGGCCCGATTTCAACCTTGATGCATTCAATAGGGGTGTTCATGGGTCGGGTTGGGTTGGTTTATTGGGGTTTTCCAAACTGACCCGACCTGGTCGGGTTACCTGAGGTTGAAATAGAAACTGACCCACTGATAGGCTAAACCGACCTGGTTGGCTTGAGTCGGGTTGGGTTGGTTTGGGTCGGTTTCGGTTTTGCTCCTATACAAAAGACACCTAATTGAATTCTAATTGTAATTGCCTAATGGGTTTCCTATTTGGGGTAAAAGATTATAGAAAGTTAGAAACTAGGATAGATTACCTATTCTAATTGTAATTGCCTAATGGCCCTTCTAGTTCTAGTAGAAGACTAGTTATAGTTAAGTAGGAAACTACTCAAACTAGGAACTACTGAACTAGTAGAAGACAAGTTTGGTTTGGGTCGGGTTGGTTTTGGTTTTCACACAAGAAAATCGAAACCGACTCGATATATCGGTTTATATATTTGCCTAACCCAAAACCGACCGGTACTGATGAAAACCTGACCGACTCGGGTTGGGCCGGTCCGGGTTGGTCGGTTTGGTCGGGTTGGGCATTCTTATGAACAGCCCTAGCATTCAGTATCTATCAAAACGCAAAACCTGAAAGTTGTATATGTTTTCCTTATTGTTCCAATGCATCTTAATGTTAGACAGTCTTGTATGCCCTTAACTTCAGTCGGACTTGATGTACTCGGCCTCGGTTGCGGAGTCTACAGTGGACTCGGCCTCGGTTGTGGAGTCTACAGTGGACCCCTGTTTGTTGCTTTTTCAGCAAACAGCACACGATCCTATCGTGAAAACATACCTAGATGTAGACTTTCTATCATCTGGATCCGACTAGAAATCGACATCTGTATACCCTTGGATCTGTAGTGAGCTACCATCGAATACTAGAGAAAACTCCTTTGTCCTTCGAAGGTACTTAATTATGTTTTTCACAGCAGTCCAATGCCCCTGCCCTAGGTTGGCCTGAAATCTGCTTACTACATTCACTGCCTAAACAATGTCAGGGCGAGTGCACAGCATGGCATACATGATGCTCCCTACGGCAGAGGCATAGGGAACGTCCTTCAAGCCATCAATCTCCTCAAAAAATTTGGGAGACATCTTCTTGGAGAGAGTGACTCCTTGCCTGAATGGAACATTTCCTTTCTTGGAGTTTTCCATGCTGTATCTTTTGACTATTTTGTCAATGTAGGCAGATTGGGATAATCCTATTATCCGATTCGATCTATCTCTATAGAGTCGAAGACCTAGTATATAGGAGGCCTCTCCAAGAGCTTTCATGGAGAATTGTTGTGAAAGCCATACTTTTACCGTAGTCAACATTCCTACATCATTCCCAATGAGTAGAATGTCATCTACATACAGAACCAAGAAGGTAACCTTATCTCCACTGTACTTCCTGTAAACACAGGGTTCATCCGGATTCTATTCAAAGTCAAACGATTTGACGGCAGAGTCAAAACGGATGTTCCGACTTCTAGAAGCTTGCTTAAGTCCATAAATTGATCTATTAAGTTTACATACAATGTTTTCCTGACCCGTAGCTATGAAGCCTTGCGGCTGCTGCATATAGGTATCTTCAGTAAGATCTCCATTCAGGAATGCAGTTTTGACATCCATTTGCCAAATGTCATAATCATGGTATGCTGCTACAGCTAGCAGGATCCTAATGGATTTAAGCATGGCCACAGGCGAAAATGTTTCCTCATAATCGATGCCCTCTTTCTAAGTGTACCCTTTCGCCACCAGACGAGCTTTAAAGGTCTCAACCCTACCATCGGGGCCCTTTTTCCTCTTGTAAATCCATTTGCAACCAATTGCTTTTACCTCGGAGGGCGGATCTACTAGAGTCCAAACTCCATTCGTCTCCATTGGGTCTGTCTCTGCTCTCATGGCCTCCACCCAGTTCTGGGAATCTATGTCCAACATAGCATCCGCATAAGTCACGGGATCCTCCTCACTAGTCAAAGTTTCCACCAAGTAACTATCCTGGTCATAACCATAACGGACTGGTGGCCTGGATACCTGAGTGGATCTTCTAGGTTGGCCACTACCAGGAACTTGTGCGACATCTCCCACTGATCCTGAGCTCTCCTCATCAAGAACAATTTCCTGACGATGGGTGTACAGGATATAATCGGTCTCCAAGAACTGGGCATTTCGACTGCAGAACACTTTCTGCTCACTTGGGTCATAGAAAAGGTAACCTACAAAGCCTTTTGGGTAGCCTACAAATAGGCAACGGCTGGTCTTGGATTTCAACTTGTCCGCACTCGTTCTTTTAACGTGTGCTGGATGACCCCAAATCTTCAAGTGTCTGACACTTGGTTTCTTTCCGGTCCAAAGTTCATATGGAGTGTTCGGAACCGATTTGGTTGGAACTCGATTCAGCACGTAGATCGCAGTGTCTAATGCGTAACCCCAAAAGGATGTGGGTAACTCTGAGTGTATGAGAAGTGACCGGACCATATCCAATAAGGTCCTATTCCTCCTCTCTGAAACACCGTTAAGTTGTGGTGTAGCAGGAGGAGCTAATTGTGATACTATCCCATTGTTTTTTAAGTAGTCCCTGAACTCGTCAGAGGGATATTCGCCACCTTGATCAGATCGAAGGGCTTTAATTTCTCTCCCCAACTGTTTCTCGACCTCTTGTCTAAACTCTTTGATCTTTCCAAACGATTCAAACTTGTGTCTCATTAGGTACACGTAACCATATCATGAGAAATCATCTGTGAAGGTGATTAAATACACGTGTTGATTTCGTGTCCTAACACTTAGGAGACCACATACATCAGTATGTATTAGGTCAAGTGTGCCTGTACATCTTTCAAGCTTACCGTCAAATGGCTGTTTTGTCATCTTGCCTTGTAGGCAAGTCACACAGGTGGGAAGATCTTGTACAGTTAGAAAATCCAAAGGACCATCCTTTACCAACCTTGTGATTCGGTCAACACCGATGTGGCCAAGTTGGTAGTGCCACAGACACGTGGGATTAATTGTATCACGGGCTCTCTTCTTGGGGATTTCAGCCGACGTAGTTTCGGTTATGTTAGTTTCTAGAGAAGGATGTAGAACATAAAGACCATTCTCTAGTTCCCCATATGCGATGAATCTGTTATTTCTTTTAATAGTAATCGTATTACTAAAGAAGACAGAATAACCATCTACACAGTTTTGAAACAGAAATTAAAATTTTCTTATGTTTTGTACATAAAGACAATCTTTGAGTACAATTTTTCCTTCTCTAAAAATTAACTCCACGGTTCATATTGCCGTAGCTGCAGCAGTTGCATTAGTCCCCAAGTGGAGAGTGACTTCTCCTTCACTCAGCCTTCTGGTTACCTTGAACCCCTGCAGTGAGTTACATGCATGAGTTGAAGCCCCAGCGTCAATACACCAGGACGCAGAAGCTACCAATAAATTGGTTTCTATAACACAAGTTTCGAAATTACCTTTCTTGGATTCCAGGTAGGCGGGACAATTCTGTTTCCAGTGGCCGGTCTTCTTGCAGAAGTGACATGCATCTGATGCTTTGTCTTTCTTCTGCCTTTTGCCCTTGGTGGCTTTCTTCTGAGGCTTCTTTGCCTTCCTCTTTCTCTTGCCCGTTTTGCTAGCTTCAACAAGCATAGCTACAGGCTCATCCTTTTTAATCAATTCTTTAGCTCTTTGCAACATATTGCTGAGCTCTTGCAAGCTGACATTCAGCTTGTTCATGTTTTAGTTCATGATGAACGGATTAAAGGAAGGAGGCAAAGAATTAAGGATAGCGTCTATCTGTGTTGCGAGGTCTAGCCCGGATCCAAGATCCTCCAGTTCGTTGATGTAACCCATCATCCGAAGACAATGCTCATGAACTTGTTGGCCCTTGGACATTTGAGTGGTCATTAACTGCTTCAAGACCTTTTGCCGAGTAGAATGATTCTGCTCTTCATAGATCGTCCTTAGGTTGTCCAATATGTCCTTGGCAAGTTCAATCTGATCGAACTGCCTCTGTATTGGGTTGTCAAAGGAAGCGATGATGTAACACTGGTCTAGGGAGTTTTTCTCCTCCCATTCCTGATAGTCTCTCCTTCGGGCCTCAGAAGCCCTATCTCCCGGACGCTCCGAGGCAGGATTCTTTGCCACTTTGTCCAGCTTTTCTGAAGCTAGGACCAGCATAAGGTTCCTGTACCAGTCGGCATAGTTTGGGCCCTTAAGCTTGTTGTCATCAAGAAGCTTTGCAAAAGATCCGTTTGCCATTATCTGATAAAAGAGCAAACATCAGTCCACAACCAAATTTGATTCATGTTCATTTCATAGATATGGATTTTAATCTATGATCCATTTTCATTTATTCATCTCTGAGATTTCCCTCCTTTCTCAGTGACGGAGACTACGGGTTGCCTCTAAAAATGTGGGAAATCACATAGGGTGCATGGAGCCAACTGTTTTAGCTGCATAACCCCACCACCTTTCTATGAAGGATCATATCCACTCATCATATGAGTTTTCCCTTTGGCCTCTGTCAGAAAAGGTTCAGAGCCATTTTCAGGTAAACCTTTCTATCCAGTGAGTGCTTACCCATCATATTCTTGAACGCCAAGGTACCGTGAGAGAGTTCCCATTTTCTGGTGAAGCCCCTCGAACATCGGTCTATGACGCCCCTATCATCTTATGAAACATTCAGACAAGCCCAACAGCAAATGGATAGCTCATTTTCTGGTGCGTTTCCTCATTACTGAAGGACCCATCCTCATGCTAATGATGGAAGGCTTTTAGAGAGTTCATCATATGAATCTCCTTATCACATGCACTCATATTAGCTGGAGGGACCAAAATTACGCCCTAGTTTGATTTAGGTCAAACCAAAGTAGCTCCCACTGACTTTCATAAAGCCAGATTTTGGTGGGCCTTAAATCGGCTAGGGTTCTGCACGTAACTTCTTGATGAGGTGTGGGGCCCACCACTGAGGGAAGTCATCCAATGACCAAAAGGGACACCATGGCAATGATGTGCATTCAGCCATGGTGTGCGCAAGAGCCACTATCGAATGAGCATGGGCCAAGTACTTATGGCCCATGTACGCAGCACATCACATATCCATACATCTCATGCAGGGATAAATTGATCCAATCAATTAATTATCTGTAAGGCCGATTGGAAGCCCGTTAAAAATTCCATAATATTAACCATTAATATTATCTTGGTATATGGGCCGAATTAGGGTTACCCAGTTCGGCCCATATAGCTTTATCCTTTAAAATGGGCTTTTGCAGTTTTAACTATTTAAAATTGGGCCTTTACAGGCTGGGTCAAATTAACTATTTAATTAAATATCCATCCTTAGGCCCATTAGTGGGAAAATTAGGGCTGACTTTTAGCCTTGATTAAACCCTAGAATTGGTCCAAATAGTTTGAACCAATCTTGGTTCGAATGGGTCTAGGGTTTGATTTTTAATTAAATCCTTAATTCAAGAAAATAATCTGAAATTAAATAACTGATAAAAGAAAAACAAAAACAGTTAATCATGGCTATTCGCACACTCCATCTTGCAAAATAGAGGTTAGATCACAGATTGCAGTTTCTCAAACTGCAAATCGCAGATAGCGAATCTCCCATCTGCGAAATCTCCTTCTCTGCGGCGCCATCTTCGATCCAAAATTAAAAATAAATAGAAATCCTATTTCTATTAATTATTACATCAGATCGATTGCCTATACATTGACTCTAAAAATAAAAAAAAAAAAAATTATTTACAGACCATATGTAATAAATTCAATTCAAAAACTGCAAATCTTGCAGTTCTCCCTACGCAAATCAAGATTTCGATCTCCTCTTGTATGAACAGCCCATAAATCCAGAAAATTATAAAGAACTATTCTAAATAATAATCAAATTTATTTAAAATTATATTCAAATTATTTGCCCATCTGTTTTATTTAGAATTGTTCTTTATTTATTTTTTATTTAATGGACTGTTCGAACCTGGAGATCGCAGTGCAGATTTGGCAATGATAGTTTGCGCACCATTTTCTGGACTGAATGTATAGGATTTGATCAAGAATGTAATTAATTAATAGAAATAGGATTTCTGTTTTTTATTTATTTTCTTGATTAAAGAAGAAGGAAGAAGATGGCGGCGCTGGAGATTTGCAGATGGAGAAATCGCATACTGCGATTTACAGTTTATGAAACTGTAGCTTTTGTGATTAACCTCTGTTTTGCAGGTGGTACGAACAGTCCATATTTTTTATTTGTGATTGTCTAAAATAAAAAATTATTAATTTCAGATCTCCCTTGAATTAATTCTTGAATTGAAAATCAGTTTTGGACCTTTTCGGACTAGATTGGACCAAAATTGTTTGGACCGAATCTGAGATTCGAAGGGGGCTGTTTTTCAGTCCATATTTCTCACACTGGTTATTCCAAATCTGGTGTTCAATTACAGGGATTAATTCGGCCCACTTGTAAAGCCCAATTTTAAAGGGTTAAAACTGCAAAAGCCCATTGTTGTGAGAAAAACTGTATGGGCCGAACTGCTAACTGCAATTTAGCCCACACACCTAGTAAACATTAATTGTTAATGCTTTAAGTTTTAAATGGGCCATTCGATGGGCTTTACAGCAGTTAATTGATTGGATCAATTCTTCCTTTACATGTGATGTTTGGATGTATGATGTGCTGCAACCATGGGCCATAAGCACTTGGCCCATGTTAACTCGTTAGTGGCTCTTGCGCACACCATGGCTGAATGCACATCATTGCCATGGTGTCCCTTAAGGTCATTGGATGACCCCTCTCTACTTGGTGGGCCCCACAACCCTGAAAAGGGATGCGTACGAAACCCCTAGCCGATTGAGGCCCACCAGAAATCTAGCTTTATGAAAGCCAGTGGGAGTCACTTTGGTTTGACCTAAATTAGAACTAGGGCGTAATTTTGTTCCCTCCAAGCAAATATGAGTGCGTGTGATAGGGAGATCCATTTGATGGACTCTCTAAAGGCCTTCCGTCATTAGCACAATGATGGGTCCATCAGTAATGAGGAAACGCACCATAAAATTGGGCTATCCATTTGCTGTTGGATCTGTTAAAGTGTTTCATTAGATGATAGGGGCGTCATAGACCGATGTGGGAGGGGCTTCACCAGAGAATGGAAACTCACGGTACCTTGGCGTAATCTGAATATGATGGGTGTGCACTCACTAGACAAAAAGGTTTACCTGAAAACAACACTGAACCTTGTCTGACAGAGGCCAAAGGGAAACTCATTTGATGAGTGGATATGATCTGTCACAAAAAGGTGGTGGGGTTATGCAGCTGAAACAGTTGGCTTCACGCACCCTATGTGATTTCCCACATTTCCAGAGACATTCCATTGTCTCCGTCACTGAGAAGGGAGGGAAAATCTCAGAGATGAATAAATGGGAATGGAGCATAGATTAAAAGCCATATCTATGTAGGTAACATGAATCAAACTAAGGTCATGGACTAACGTTTTTGCTGTTTTATCAGAAAATGGAAAATCATCAATTTGCAAAGCTTCTAGATGATAACAAGCTTAAGGGCCCAAACTATGCCGACTGGTACAGAAATCTTATGCTGGTCCTAACTTCTGAAAAGTTAGATAAGGTGGTGAAAAATCTTGCCCCGGAACGTCCAGGTGATAGGGCTTCTGAGGCCCATAGGAGGGACTACCAAGATTGGGAGGATAAGAACTCCCTAGCCCGCTGCTTTGTCATTGCCTCATTAGACAACTCAATACAGAGGCAGTTCGATCAGATCGAACTAGCCAAGGACATATTGGACAGTCTAAGAACAATGTATGAAGAGCAGAACCGTTCTACTCGACAGAAGGTCCTGAAATTGTTCATGACTGCACAGATGTCCAAGGGGCAGAAAGTTCATGACCATTGTCTTCGGATGATGGGATACATTAATGAACTTGAAGCTTTTGGATCCGGGCTAGATCTTGGCATGCAAGTGGATGCCATCCTAAATTCTTTGCCCTTTTCCTTCAATGCGTTCACTATGAACTACAATATGAATAAGCTGAATGTCAGCGTCCAAGAACTCAGCAATATGTTGCAGAGGGCTGAGGATCTTTTAAAGAAGGATGAGCCTATGGTTATGCTTGCTGAAGCTAACAAATCAGGCAAGAAAAAGAGAAAGGCAAAGAAGCATCAGAAGAAAGCTGCCAAACCCAAGAAGCAAAAGAAGAACAAGGCATCGAATGTCTGTCACTTCTGCAAACAGACCGGCCACTGGAAGAGGAACTGTCCTGCCTACCTGGAATCTAAGATAGGTAACATCAAAACTTGTGTCATAGAAACTAATGTGTTATTTACTTCTGTGTCCTGGTGTGTTGACTCCGGGGCTTCAACTCATGCGTGTAACACATTGCAGGGGATCAAAGTTAGCAGAAGATTGAGTAATGGCGAAGTGACACTTTTCTTGGGAACGACTGCAAGTGTGGCAGCTGCGGCGATAGGAACCGTAGAATTAGTTTTTAGAGAAGGAGTCCTTGTACTTAAAGATTGTCTTTATGTACGGAACTTGAGAAGAAATTTAATTTCTGTTTCTAAACTGTGTGCTGATGGATATACTGTTTATTTTAGTAATATGATTACTATTAAACAGAATAACAAATTCATCGCATGTGGGGAACTGGAGAATGGTCTCTATGTTCTACATCCTTCTCTAGAAACTAACCTAACCAAAATTACGTTGGTCGAAAATCCCAAGAAAAGGAATCGTGATACAATTAATCCCACGTGCCTCTGGCATTACCAACTTGGCCAATCGGTATTGACCAAATCACAAGACTGGTAAAGGATGGTCCTTTGGATTTTCTAACCGTAGAAAATCTTCCCACTTGTGAGCCTTGCCTTCAAGGTAAGATGACTAAGCGGCCATTTGACGATTAGCCTGAAAGATCTGGAGGCACACTTGACCTAATACATACTGATGTATGTGGTCCCCTGAGTGTTAGGACACGGAATCAACACGTGTACTTCATCACCTTTCCAAATGATTTTTCACGATATGGTTACGTGTACCTAATGAGACACAAATCTGAATCCTTTGAAAAGTTCAAAGAGTTCAGATAGGAAGTCAAGAAACAGTTAGGGAGAGAAGTTAAGGCCCTTCGATCGGATCAAGGTGGCGAGTATCTCTCTGACAAATTCAGGGACTACTTAAAGGACAATGGGATAGTGTCACAACTAGCTCCTCCTGCTACACCACAACTCAACGGTGTTTCGAAGAGGAGGAATAGGACCTTGTTGGACATGGTCCGGTCACTTCTCGTACGCTCAGAATTACCCACATCCTTTTGGGGATATGCATTAGAGACTGCTATCTACGTGCTGAATCGGGTTCCAACCAAATCAGTTCCGAAAACTCCATATGAACTATGGACCGGAAGGAAGCCAAGTGTAAGACACTTGAAGATTAGGGGTTATCCTGCACATGTTAGAAGAACAAGTGCAGACAAGTTGGAATCCAAAACCAGTCGTTGCCTATTTATTGGCTACCCAAAGGATTTAGTGGGTTATCTAATCTATGACCCAAGTCAGCAGAAAGTGTTCTGTAGTCAAAACGCCCAATTCTTAGAATCTGAATACATCATGGAAACTCACCGTCAAGAAATAGTTCTTGATGAGGAGAGCTCAGGAGCAGTGGGAGATGTTCCACAAGTTCCAGGTAGTGACCAACCTAGAAGGGACTCCCGGGTATCCAGACCACCAGTCCGATATGGTTATGACCAAGATACCTACCTGGTGGAAGCCTTGACTAGTGAATAGGATCCTATGACTTATGCGGAAGCTATGTTAGACATAGATTACCAGAAGTGGGTGGAGGCCATGAGAGCTGAGATGGACTCAATGGAGACCAATGGAGTCTGGACTCTAGTGGATCCGCCCTCCAGGGTAAAAGCAATTGGTTGCTAATGGATCTACAAGAGGAAGAAGGGCCCCGATGGCAGGATTGAGACCTACAAAGCTCACTTGGTGGTGAAAGGGTATACTCAGAAAGAAGGCATCGATTATGAGGAAACATTTTTGCCCGTGGCCATGCTTAAATCCATTAGGATCCTGTTAGCTGTAGCAGCATACCATAACTACGAGATTTGGCAAATGGATGTCAAAACCGCGTTCCTGAATGGAGATCTTAGTGAAGATGTCTACATGCAGCAGCCACAAGGATTCGTTGCTGCTGGTCAGGAACACATGGTATGTAAACTCAATAGATCCATATATGGACTTAAGCAGGCTTCTAGGAGTTGGAACATCCGTTTTGATTCTGCCGTCAAAACGTTTGACTTTGAGTAGAATCCGGATGAGCCCTGTGTTTACAAGAAGTCCAGTGGGAATAAGATTACTTTTTTAGTATTGTACGTGGACGATAACCTACTCATTGGGAATGATGTAGGAATGTTGACTTCGGTCAAGGTATGGATGTCACAGCAGTTCTCCATGAAAGATTTTGGAGAAGCTTCATACATAATGGGTCTTCGACTCTATAGATCGAAATGGATAATTGGATTATCCCAGGCTGCTTACATTGACAAAATTGTCAAAAGGTACAGCATGGAAAACTCCAAGAAAGGAAATGTTCCTTTTAGACATGGATTAACTCTCTCCAAGAAGATGTCTCCCAAGACTTCTGAGGAGATTGAGGGCATGAGAGACGTTCCCTATGCCTCAGTCGTAGGGAGAATCATGTATGCCATGCTGTGCACTCGCCCGGACATAGCTCAGGCGGTGAGTGTGGTAAGCAGATTCCAGGCTGACCCAGGGTAGGAGCATTGGACTGCTGTGAAGAACATACTTAAATACCTTCGAAGGAGAAAAGAGTTTCATCTGGTACTCGATGGTAGTTCACTACAAGTTCTGGGGTACACCGATGCCGATTTCCAGTCGGATCCAGATGATAGAAAGTCTACATCTGGGTATGTTTTCACGATAGGATCGTGTGCTGTTTGCTGGAAAAGCAGCAAACAGGGGTCCACTGCAGACTCCACAACCGAGGCCGAGTAAATTGCCGCAAGTGAAACTGCCAAGGAACCCGTGTGGATGAAGAAATTCATACACAAATTGGGAGCGATTCCATCCAGCACATCACCCATCCCATTGTTGTGTGACAACAATGGAGTGATCGCCCAGGCTAAGGAGCCTTGGGTCCACTCGAAGTCAAAGCACATCGAGAGGAAGTACCATGTACTGCGGGA
Source organism: Nelumbo lutea (assembly GCF_056320005.1). Taxonomy (NCBI): domain Eukaryota; kingdom Viridiplantae; phylum Streptophyta; class Magnoliopsida; order Proteales; family Nelumbonaceae; genus Nelumbo; species Nelumbo lutea. Next base: position 65,902,010 of record NC_142687.1, on the reverse strand, counting down.
GATTGTTGGTAGAGGGGACGTCCTAATTCAAAAGGTAGCATCAATGGATAATGTGGAAGACCCATTGACTAAGCCACTGACACAGAAGGTGTTTGAGAAACACATGAAAATTATGGGACTCCAGCTTGTACCAGACTGGACCTAAGTGTAAGTGGGAGCTGTTAGACAGTCTTGTATGCCCTTAGCTTTAATCGGATTTGATGTACTTTTGTTATTTAGTGGAAATAAATTAAAGTGCATGTTTGATTCATGTTGTTTGGTATAATTGTGTGTAAGACCCTAAAACTGGACACTTATAGAAACTTGTGTTAGTTTTAAATGTTCACAGCCATTGGATAAGTCTGGGGAGATTTATCATGCCAAGGCTGATACTGGTGTGCCACCAAGTGTTGGGATGGCTTGTTTCGGCCATCAGGGTAAGACCCAAGGCACATGCCATATGGGATTGCTTGAACCCTTGAACTGGACCAGATTTCCAGTATTGCCCTAGTCCTTGGACACAGATGGACAAAACTGGAAAGTTACACCTGACCCCTAGACTCGATTATGACACATCACTAGGTGTCGGATCGGGCTGTCTTTGATGTGTCAATCAGTGAGATCCTTAGTGGGGGTCAAAACCTGGACATGTTGGGGCAGTCTGAGAATTCATCTAAGTGAGTGGTCATAGTGACAGGATCAGCCCCTTTATCGGACAATGGTAATGATCGGGAATGCACTCTCTCTGATGGAAACCAAACTGCCAGCAGTTGATTTCAATCGTTGGAATTTTGTTTTGCAAAAATAAGATATATATATATATATATATATATATATATATATATGTGTGTGTGTGTGTGTATATGTATGGTTTCAAAATATATGCAAAAGGTTTTAATTCCCGGGATCCATGTGAGTAGAGAGTGCGGCATTGTTCCTTGCAACCGAGAGAGAGGTCTTCTCTTGTCGGGCAGTGATTGATCATTAAGGGCTGAGAGGTTAAGTGTAAGACCATTTAGGATAATACCTGATGGGCTAATCTTGCACCTGCCCACAGTCTCTGGGTTTTTATAAGATGGCTTGGCCCAGGGACCACTTAATGTAAGTGTTGGGCCCATTGGGTCCTTGTGATGGGCTCAAGGGGGTCACTGAGTCTTTCAGTGAATTCGGCTGGGCCTTGTAATAAAGGCTGGGCCAAACCCATGTGGCTGGTGTGTAGATCAATGCTTGGGTCCCACGCCATACAAAGAAGCCCAACTGGGCAGCAGGTTGGAAACTAGTTAAACACTGAACACTTAATGGGCCAAAAGCCCATTTCGAACTGGGCTGATATGATCACCAGTTCTTAGGGTGAATCTGAGATTAGTGTTAGTAAAAGGATTGGGTCTTTGACCTTATCCACTCTACGAGACCAAATTCAAATTAGATTTGAATCTAGTAACCTCCTGATAAGATCAGGAGTTAACTAACTTAATCTGCAGATATGATTAAGATTAACCTCTATCCAAATACTGATTTGGATTGGGATAACTCCCAAAATATTGGGAGGTTTCGTAATCAAGAAGAAAGAGGATAAAACCCTAGCAGAAATATCAGATTTCGAACTAGGGGGTTAGAGTAAGCAAGAAACACATCCTGCAATCTGAGATTTGATCTCTCACAGACTCCAGAGAGAAGAGACAATTCTGCCCTCTTCGTTCCTGGACTTCTCCTCCTTCAGCTGCTGCCACTACCTGTTGGAAGATTGGATCTTTGCAGCAACAGGAAGTCAAGAAAGCAGTTCTTGACAATAGTCTTGCAAGAAAGACACTAGGATTCAGTGTTCAAGTTTTCCAGAGGGTTCTTGTGAAGAATCCAGTGTGTAGGACACACCTTGCTGGTTCCGTTCCATCCACAGCTGTGTCATCTTCAGCAGGAGCGGATCTTGGTTACATCTTTGGGCGTGAACACCAACTTTGGGAGATATTATTTCTTCAGATCAGGTATAATCCTTCCTGTTTCCTTTTAGTTCAGATCTGATTTATTTATGGTTCAAGTAGGATCCTTGAATATTGTATTCTAAATTTAGGGAATATGATTCCCAGTTGGAAGAAGGTAGGAAATTTTTTTTTGAAATTCGCCCCCCATTCCGCACCTTTCTTGGCGTCCATTAGATGGATCCTACCATTCTTTCACTTAAATCATCTCAATCGGAGTTCCGATGAAAGAGTTATGCCCAAATTACGACGTAGTGCCGAAACTGTCTAGAATTACCCGATTAGCCTTGTTTTTCACTTAACGCCTCCATTTGTGCCCTAAATCAAAATATAAAAATAACGAGTGCATTTGGGCATCAAAGAAGTATAAAAGACTAAATATTAAGGGAGAAAAATATGATATTTTGCATTCTCATCACTTATCAGACACAAAACCCCAAAAATTTGAGGCAAATAATAACATAGACAATGATGGGACTTGAAGGAAGAAAACTGAAACCGACCTGATATATCAGTTTATATATTTGCCCAACCCAAAACTGATCGGCACTGATGAAAACCTAGCCGACTCGGGTTGGGTCGGTCCGAGTTGGTCGATTTGGTCGGGTTGGGCATTCTTATGAACAGCCCTAGCATTCAGTATCTATCAAAACACAAAACCTAAAAGTTGTATATATTTTCCTTATCATTCCAATGCATCTTAAATCATCTCAATTGGAGTTCAGATGAAAGAGTTATGCCCAAATTATGATGCAGTGCTGAAACTGTCCAGAATTACCCGATTAGCCTTGTTTTTCACTTAATGCCTCCATTTGTGCCCTAAATCAAAATATAAAAATAACGAGTGCATTTGGGCATCAAATAAGTATAAAAGACTAAATATTAAGGGAGAAAAATATGATATTTTGCATTCTCATCACTTATCAGACACAAACCCCAAAAATTTGAGACAAATAATAACATAGACAATGATGGGAGTTGAAGGAGGATGTTCTGGAATACTGCCATGAGGTCAAAGCACCTCCTAGGTGCATGACAGATTCCTTTGACACAATGGAAGAACCATTAGAAGAGATCAACTTAGCAGCTGATGGAATAGAAAAAAGACTGTTATACATATCCACCAAACTAGCAACCGAGGACAAAGAAAAGCTTATCGCACTTCTAAAAGGTAAGGAACTATCCTTATCGCAAAATCCTTAGAACCTAAAAAATAGTGTAATTTGTGTAGTCTCATAGAGTTTCAGGATGTGTTCGCCTGGTCATACAACTTGATGTCGGGATTAGATTTAGACCTCGTTAGACACTCCCTGTGTATAGATCCCAAATTTGGGCCAGTAAAGCAACTGTAGAGGACTTTGAAGTTGGAAATAACCTTGAAGATCAAAGAGGAAGTAGAACGACTTTTGAAAGTGGGTTTTATCAAACCTATAGCACACCCTCAGTGGTTAGCCAATATAGTCCCAGTAAAGAAGAAGAACGGACAACTCAGGTTAGTATTCCCCTACCTAGTCATTTAGCACTAGCACATCGCCTAAATACAAACCTCACCTTATTGCAGATGTTATGTTGACTTTAGGGACCTAAACAAGGCTTGCCCAAAAGATGAGTTCCCTCTACCCAATATGGAGCTATTGATAGACTCGACTATGAGAGATGAGCTCTTCTCCTTCCTAGACGCCTATAGTGGGTAAAACCAGATATTTATGAATCCTGTAGACGCACCCCACACAAACATTAGGACACTAATAGGGAATTTCTACTACAAGATGATGCCCTTCAGCCTGAAGAACATGGTGGCAAAATACTAGAGAGTGATGACTAGCATCTTCCATGAAATGATAGACAAATAAATCAAATGCTATGTGGATGAGATAATTGTTAAAGCAAAGAAGAAAGAGGATCACTCCGAAGTCTTAAGGAAAGTCTTCACTCAATGTAGGGATTTCAAGCTAAAGTTAAACCCATTAAAATGTGCATTTGGGGTGCAGTCAGGAAAGTTCTTAGGCTATAGAGTAGACCAAATAGGGAGATACCCAGATGAGAGTAAGGTTAAAGCCATAATAGATCTCCCACCTCCAGCTAATGAGTCTCAACTAAAAACTTTCTTAGGAAAGATTTCATACTTAAGGAGGTTCATCCCTGGCCTTACACATGCAGCACTGCCACTTATGAAGTTAGCTAAGAAGTCTATCGAGTTTAAATGGACCCAAGAGCATCAATAAACATTTGAACAACTGAAAACAACCATTACTAGGGTCCCAACAATGTCACCACCCAAGGACAGACAAGAATTCAAAATATATATCGCAATAGGGTAAGAGGCCATAGGTTGCTTATTGGCATAGGAGGACGATGATAGAGTGGAACTCCCGATGTGCTATGCTAGTAGAACCCTCAAACCAGCTGAGAAAAACTATTCCCACATGGAACAACAGTGTCTAGTGCTGGTCTTTGCTACACAGAAATCTAGGCACTACATCCTAGCATAAAAAGTTAGGTTTTTCAATTGGAATGACCCAATCAAGTTCTTCATGGATAGACCATCCCTCTCTGGTAGACTTGTCAAGAGGATGATTGACGGGTTTGTCGAAGCCCTCAAAATTATTACTAGTCCCACAATAAAATATTTGCAGTAAAAGTGGTTCTAGGTCGAATCCCACAGGAAGCAAATCAGTAATCTCTTAGCCGAATGGGTAAAGTAATTGTGTGGGAAAATTAAATAAATAAACTTAAAAGAATAACAAACTAAACAAACAAGAGAAAATCAGTCTTACCGAATTCTGGTTCAAGGGTTCGGGTTGAATCGATTGGCCATCGATCCTAGGTACGATTCAGCATTCTTGCAATTCAAGCATTTAACCTTAGATTTATTAGAATAGCCATAATAAAGCTTGTGTTTTCCTAATTCAGTTGACCAAACCCAGCATTCGATCAACACTTATCACCACTCAACTGGGTACGATAGCGTTCCATGTTAAACAATGATAGCATTAAGATTTGTGAAAACAGTTAAACAAAAATAACAATAATTGAGATAGCTGCAATTACTGAATTTTGTTCCATCGATTCTTTTAGGTTGAACCATGTTAAAACATTGGTCAAAGGCTGTCACAAACAATTGACCCAAAAAAGATATCAACCTAATTGCTACTTGTACCATTATTCGTGACAATTACGGATCACCGAAATCATGGATAGTAGTAGGAAAATCAACATTAATTCAGTTTGTCAGACTAATTAACATTAACATCCAATAAAAATGTGCACAAGAACCAATGAATACTTTAAATAAAAAGAAATAAAATAAAGTAAATACAGAACCTCACAATGATACAATCGAACCTCCCCCCTTGAACCAAAAAAAGAAGCTTAGCTACTCATGATCTGCGCAATCTCCATGCTCTTCTTCTCCATAGCCGAACTGCCTTCTTGCTTCTTGGTCTTCTTGATGAACTCTTGGATCTTGGAATGAGTGATTTTTAGAGCTGGTTCGCCCCCCTCTTTACATAGCCAAAGGAGAGGGCTGTTTTCCAACTCCTTCTAGGAGATCATCTTATCCTTAGGGAGTTTTGATCTGATTTTGAACTAATCCTATCCTATCTCTTATCTAATGCTCTAATCTCAATCTTCTTATCTCTCTAGGATTACATTTAAGACTTTAGATCTGATAAAACTCTCTCCTTGGAGATTACATTTGAAATTCGGACTCTTAACTCTTGAATTCGAGTTGGGCTGCTTCAAGGTACTTCTGCGAGTTGGGCTTAAGTTGTGAAATGGGCCTGGCTGCGAACTTGCTCCGACTTTGGGCTCGTTTTCGTACTTGATGCGGGCTGAATCTGTCAAAATCCAAAACATAAAAGTTGTGGGCCTTCCTTTCATCTTTATAATGCTTCTTGAATTGTCCAATTCGGTGTCCGGAATTGAGAGTTAGGCCCAGATTACTGACTGTCGCCGAAACTGTGCAAAATCACCCGATTTGCCCTGTTTTCTTCCAATTGCCTTCTTTATTGCCCTAGATCGAAAGACATGAGTAATGAGTTCATTTAAGTGATAAATAAATATAAAAGAGTAAATATTAGAGGATAAAAAAAGGGTTCTTTTTGGTCTAATCAATGATGCAGCTCAATGAATACATGATAGAGTACACCAAACCAAGGGCCATCGAGTGCTAAGCAGCGATAGATCTATTTGAAGGGATAGGATATCCATCACATGGATGCCTAAAGAGTGTGGAATAAGGGGGTGAATTTCAAAAATTTTTCTCTCCTTTCAACTGGGAATTGAATTCCCTATATAGAAAATCATATTTTCAAGGATCATTCTTAAATCATAAACTAAATCAGATCTGAACCAAAAGGAGTAAGGAGAGATAATACCTGATACGGAGAAGCAGTATCTCCCAATGGACATGTTCACGCCCAAGGAAGGATCCAAAATCTACTCCCACTGAAGATGGCGTAGTGCAGGGTGGAGCAGAATCAGTAGTGTTCTTCCAAAAGAACTTGACCCCTCGCAAGAATCAACTGGACGGCTTGTGAATACAACTCCCACCAATCTTTTCTCCAAAATATTAGTATCAAGATCAATTCTTGATTTCTCCCAAGAACTGGAAATCGAACTACTGGCGGCTGCAGGAAGGAGGCGGCAAGAGAGTATTTGCAGGGTGCAGAATTCTCTCTTCTAGTAATCTCAGCTCTAAAGACAAGGATCTATGGATTGAATTGCATGTCTAAAGGCTGCCGCCCCCTCCTCCTTTTATAGACAAATGGTATCAGCACCTAATCCTATTAGGAGTTGCTAATCCAAATCATATCTGGATAAAAAGTCCCTTTAAGTGATAAGGGATAACCCTTATCTTATCTGCAAATCAGATCAGCCATCTCCTAATCTAATTAGGAGGTTTCCAGATCTAAATCTTATTTAGATCTTGGACTCTATAAGTGGCTAGGGTCTGGGCCCAATCCTATCAGCTGATCCATCTCAGAATTCGCCCCTTAAGTGACTAATCAAATTAGCGCAGTTCAAAATGGGCTTAAGAACCGTTAAAGTTATGTATTCATTTAGCCATCCAAACTGCTGCTCAGTTGGGCTTCCTTGTATGGCGTGGGACCAAAACATTGATCTACACATCAGCCACATGGGTTGAGCCTAGCCTTTGTTACAAGGCCTGGCGAATACATTGTTATGGACAGTGCACCCCCTGAAAACCATTAGATGGGCTCTATAGGCCTAACACTTACCCTAAGTGGTCTCTGGGCCAAACCACCTTGTAACACCCAAGGACTGTGGGCAGATGCAAGATTAGCCCATCAGGTTTTATCCTCAATGGTCTTACACTTAACCTCTCAGCCCATAATGATCATTCACTGCCCGACAAGAGAGGACCTCTCCCTCGGTTGCAAGGAAGAGTGTTGCACTCTCTCTTGTATGTATCCTGGTAATTAAAACCTTTTGCAAATCATTTCGAAAACATAATATATATAGTTTTATATCTCATATTAATTATATTTTGCAAAACAAATCTCAACGATTGAAATAAGCTACCGGTAGTCTTGGTTTCCATTAGTGAGAGTGCATCCCCGATCATTACCTTTGTTTGACAAAGGGGCTGATCCTGTCACTATGATCACCCACTGAGATGAATTCTCAGACTGTCTCAACATACCCAGGTTTTGACCCCCGCTAAGGATCTCACTGATTGGTACATCAAAGGCTGCCCAATCCGACACCTAGTGTAGTATCATAATCAAGTCTAGGGGTCGGGTGTAACTTTCCAGTTTTGCCCATCAATCTCCATGGTCCAGGGCAATACTAGAAATCTGGTCCAGTTCAAAGATTCAATTAATCCTAAACTGCAAGTGCCTAGGGTCTCACCCCGGCAGCTGAGACAAGCCACCCAACCGACTTGGTGGCACCACAGTGTCAGCCTTGTCAGGATAGGTCTCCCAAGACCGACCCATTGGCTGTGAACATTCTAAACTAACACAAGTCTCATTAAGTGTCCAGTTTAAGGGTATTACACAGAAACACACTAAGGGAACATTAATCAAATATGCACTTTTATTCATTTACAATAAACCCATAAAGTACATCATTTTGATTGAAGCTAAGGGCATACAAAACTATCTAACAACTCCCACTTGCACTTAGGTCCAATCAGGTACTAGCCAGAGTCCCATGCTTTCCATGTGTTTCTCAAACACTTTTTGTGATAGTGGCTTTGTTAATGGGTATGCTACATTTTCTGCTAATGCTACCTTCTGAATCAGGACGTCCCCTCTACCAACATTCTCCGTTAGTACATGGTACTTCCTCTCGATGTGCTTCAACTTCGAGTGGGCTCGTGGCTCCTTAGCCTGAGCAATAGCTCCATTGTTGTCACACAACAATGGGATGGGTGATGTGCTGGACGGAAAAACTCCCAATTCGTGAACGAATTTCTTCATCCACACGGCTTCTTTTGTAGCCTCATTTGCGGCAATGTGCTCGGCCTCGGTCGTGGAGTCTGTAGTGGACCCCTGTTTGTTTCTTTTCCAACAAACAACACACGATCCTATCGTGAAAGCATATCAAGATGTAGACTTTCTATCATCTGGATCCGACTGGAAATCACCATCTGTATACCCTTGGATCTGTAGTGAGTTACCATCCAATACTAAAGTATGTTTTTCACAGCATACTCTTTTGTGGAGTCTGTAGTGAGTTACCATCCAAAACTCTTTTGTCCTTCAAAGGTACTAAAGTATGTTTTTCACAACAGTCCAGTGCTCTTGCCCTAGGTTGGCCTAAAATCTACTTACTACACTCACTGCCTGAGCAATGTCAGGACGAGTGCACAGCATGGCATACATGATGCTCCCTACGGCAGAGGAATAGGGAACGCCTCTCATGCCATCGATCTCCTCAGAAGTCTTGGGAGACATCTTCTTGGAGAGAGCGACTCCGTGCCTGAAAGGATCATTTCCTTTCTTCGAGTTTTCCATGTTGTATCATTTGACTATTTTGTCAATATGGGTAGATTGGGATAATCTTATTATCCACTTTGATCTATCTCTATAGAGTCGAAGAACCAGTATTTAGGAGGATTCTCCAAGATCTTTCATGCAGAATTGCTATGAAAGCCATACTTTCATCGTAGTTAACATTCCTACATCATTCCCAATGAGTGGAATGTCATCTACATACATAACCAAAAAGGTAACCTTATCTCCACTGTACTTCCTATAAACACAGGGTTCATCCGGATTCTGCTCGAATTCAAATGATTTGACAGCAGAGTCAAAATGGATGTTCCAACTTCTAGAAGCTTGCTTAAGTCCATGAATGGATCTATTAAGTTTACATACCATGTTTTCCTGACCCGTAGCTATGAAGCCTTGCGGCTACTGCATATTGATATCTTTAGTAAGATCTCCATTCAGGAAGGCTGTTTTGACATCCATCTGCCAAATCTCATAATCATGGTATGCTGCTACCATGGCCACAGGCGAAAAGGTTTCCTCATAATCGATGCCCTCTTTCTGAGTGTACACTTTCGCCATCAGACGAGCTTTGAAGATCTCAACCCTACCATCGGGGCCCTTCTTCCTCTTGTAAATCCATTTGCAACCGATTGCTTTTACCACGGAGGTTGGATCTACTAGAGTCTAGACTCCATTGGTCTCCATTGAGTCCATCTCTGCTCTCATCGCCTCCACCCACTTCTGGAATCTATGTCCAACATAGCTTCTGCGTAAGTCACGGGATCCTCCTCACTAGTCAAGGTTTCCACTAGGTAACTATCCTGGTCATAACCAAAATGGACTGGTGGCCTGGATACCCGAGTGGATCATCTAGGTTGGTCACTACCTGGAACTTGTGGGACATCTCCCACTGCTCCTGAGCTCTCCTCATCAAGAACAATTTCTTGACAATGGGTGTCCAGGATGTAATCGGTCTCCAAGAATTGTACATTTCCACTATAGAACACTTTCTGCTCACTTGGGTCGTAGAATAGGTAACCTACAGAGCCTTTTGGGTAGCCTACAAATAGGCAACGACTGGTTTTGGATTCCAACTTGTCTGCACTCGTTCTTTTAACGTGTGCTGGACAATCCCAAATCTACAAGTGTCTGAACTTGTCTGCACTCGTTCTTTTAACGTGTGCTGGACAATCCCAAATCTACAAGTGTCTGACACTTGGTTTCTTTCCGATCCAAAGTTCATATGGAGTGTTTGCAACTGATTTGGTTGGAACCCGATTCAGCACATAAATCGCAGTCTCTAATGCGAAACCCCAAAAGGATGTGGGTAAATCTGAGTGTATGAGAAATGACCAGACCATATCCAATAAGGTCCTATTCCTACTCTCTGAAATACCGTTAAGTTGTGGTGTAGCAGGAGGAGCTAATTGTGATACTATCCCATTATCCTTTAAGTAGTCCCTAAATTCATCAGAGAGATACTCACCACCTTGATCTGATCGAAGGGCTTTGATTTCTCTCCCTAACTATTTCTTGACCTCTTGTCTAAACTCTTTGAACTTTTCAAAGGATTCAAACTTGTGTCTCATTAGGTACACGTAACCATATCGTGAGAAATCATCTGTGAAGGTGATGAAATACACGTGTTGATTTCGTGTCCTAACCCTCAGGGGACCACATACATCAGTATGTATTAGGTCAAGTGTCCCTGTACATCTTTCAGGCTTACCGTTAAATGGCCGTTTCATCATCTTGCCTTGTAGGCAAGGCTCACAGGTGGGAAGATCTTCTACAGTTAGAAAATCCAAAGCACCATCCTTTCCCAACCTTGTGATTTAATCAGCACTGATGTGGCTAAGTCAGTAATGCCACAGACATGTGGGATTAACTGTATCATGGGCTCTCTTCTTGGGGATTTCAGCCGACGTAGTTTCGGTTATGTTAGTTTCTAGAGAAGGATGTAGAACATAGAGACCGTTCTCCAGTTCCCCGTATGCGATGAATATGTTATTTCTTTTAATAGTAATCATATTACTAAAGAAGACAGAATAACCATCTACACAGTTTTGAAACAGAAATCAAAATTTTCTTATGTTTTGTACATAAAGACAATCTTTGAGTACAATTTTTCCTTCTTTAAAATATAACTCCACGGTTCTTATTGCCGCAGCTGCAACAGTTGCAGTAGTCCCCAAGTAGAGAGTGACTTCTCCTTCACTCAGCCTTCTGCTTACCTTGAACCCCTGCAGTGAGTTACACACATGAGTTGAAGCCCTGGAGTCAATACACCAGGACGCAGAAGCTACCAATAAATTAGTGGCCAATCTTCTTGTAGAAGTGACAGGCATCTGATGCTTTGTCTTTCTTCTACTTCTTACCCTTAGTGGCTTTCTTCTGAGGCTTCTTTGCCTTCCTCTTTCTCTTGCCTATCTTGCTAGCTTCAACAAGCATAGCTACAGGCTCATCCTTTCTAATCAGTTCTTCAGCTCTTTGCAACATATTGCTGAGCTCTTGCAAGCTGACATTCAGCTTGTTCATGTTATAGTTCATGATGAACGGATTAAAGGAAGGAGGCAAAGAATTAAGGATAGCATCTATCTGGGTTGCAAGGTCCAGCCCGGATCCAAGAGCCTCCAGTTCATTGATGTATCCCATCATCCGAAGGCAATGGTCGCGAACTTGTGGCCCTTGGACATTTGTGTGGTCATGAACTGTTTCAAGACCTTTTGTCGAGTAGAACGATTCTACTCTTCATACATCGTCTTGAGACTACCCAATATGTCTTTGGCAAGTTCGATCCGATCGAACTGCCTCAGTATTGGTTTGTCCAAGGAGGCAATGATGTAACACCGGAGAAGGGAGTTTTTCTCCTCCCATTCCTGATAGTCTCTCCTTCGGGCCTCAGAAGCCCTGTCACCCGGACACTCCGGGGCAGGATTCTTTGCCACTTTCTCCAGCTTTTCAGAAGCTAGGATCAGCATAAGGTTCCTGTACCAGTCGGCATAGTTTGGGCCCTTAAGCTTGTTGTCGTCAAGAAGCTTTGCAAAAGATCTGTTTGTCATTTACAGATAAAAAAGCAAACATCAGTCCACAACCTAATTTGATTCATGTTCATTTCATAGATATGGATCTTAATCTACGATCCATTTCCATTTATTCATCTCTGAGATTTCCCTCTTTCTCAGTGACAGATACTAGGGTTGTCTCTGGAAATGTGGGAAATCACATAGGGTGCATGGAGCCAACTGTTTCAGCTGCATAACCCCACCCCATTTCTGTGAAGGATCACATCCACTCATCATATGAGTTTTCCCTTTCACCTCTGTCAAACAAGGTTCAGAGTCATTTTCAAGTAAACCTTTCTATCCAGTGAGTGCTTACCCATCATATTCGTGAACGCCAAGGCATCGTGAGAGAGTTCCCATTTTCAGGTGAAGCCCCTCCCACATCGGTCTATGATGCCCCTATCATCTTATGAAACACTTAGACAAGCCCAACAGCAAATGAATAGCCCATTTTCTGGTGCATTTCCTCATTACTGAAGAACTCATCCTCATGCTAATGATGGAAGGCCTATAGAGAGTTCATCATATGAATCTCCCTATCACTTGCACTCATATTAGCTGGAGGGAACAAATTATTATGCCCTAGTTTGATTTTGGTCAAACCAAAGTGGCTCCCACTAACTTTCATAAAGTCAGATTTCGGTGGGCCTTAAATCGGCTAGGGTTCTGCATGTAACCTCTTGATGACCAAAAGGGACACCATGGCAATGATGTGCATTCAGCCATGGTGTACGTAAGAGCCACTATCGAATGAGCATGGGCCAAGCACTTATGGCCCATGTACGCAGCACATCACACATCCAAACATCTCAGGCAGGGATAAATTGATCCAATCAATTAATTATCTGTAAGGCCCATTGGAAGCCCATTTTATATCCATAATATTAACCATTAATATTATCTAGGTATATGGGCTGAAGTAGGGTTACCTAGTTAGGTCCATATAGCTTTTATCCTTTAAAGTGTGCTTTTAGCAGTTTTAACTATTTAAAATTTGGCCTTTATAGGTTGGGCCGAATTAACCATTTAATTAAACATCAATCCTCAGGCCCATTAGTTGGAAAATTAGGGCCGACTTTCAGCCTTGATAAAACCCTAGATTTTGTGCAAACAGTTTTGAACCAATCTTGGTTCGAATGGGTCTAGGGTTTGATCTTTAATTAAATCCTTAATTCAAGAAAATAATCTGAAATTAAATAACTGATAAAAGAAAATCAAGAATCAGTTAATTAGGGCTGTTCGCACAATCCATCCTGCCAAACAGAGGTTAGATCATAGTTTGTAGTTTCACAAATTGCAAATCGCAGATAGCGAATGTCCCATCTGTGAAATCTCCTTTTCAGCGCTGCCATCTTCGATCCAAAATTAAAAATAAATAAAAATCCTATTTCTATTAATAATTACATCAGATTGAATGCCTATACATTGAGTCTAAAAATAAAATAAAATTATTTACAGACCAAATGTAATAAATAAATCAAGAAACTGCAAATCTTGCGGTTCTCCCTACGCAAACCAAGAATTCGATCTCCACTTGTACGAACAGCCCATAAATCAAGAAAATCATAAAGAACTATTTTAAACAATAATCAGATTTATATAAAATTAATTTCAGATTATTTGCCCATCAATTTTGGGAACAAATTTCCCAAAACCCATATCTGCGCAAATTGGGTAGAACGCCTTCTCCCTATTTGCGTAGGTTCAGATCTGAAACAGAATGGTTCAAGATTTGAACCATGACTCTGATACCACTGAAGGGACAGGATATTCATCACATGGATGCCCAAAGAATGCGGAATAAGGGGGCAAATTTCAAAAATTTTTCTCTCCCTTCAACTGGGAATCGAATTCCCTATTTAGAAAATCATATTTTCAAGGATCATTCTTGAACCATAAACTAAACCAGATCTCAACCAAAAGGAGTAGGGAGAGATAATACCTGATATGAAGAAGCAATATCTCCCAATGGAGGTGTTCATGCCCAAGGAAGGATCCAAAATCTGCTCCCACTGAAGATGGCGAGTGTAGGGTGGAGCAGAATCAGCAGTGTTTTTCCAAAAGAACTTGACCATTTGCAAGAATCAACTGGACGGCTTGTGAATACAACTCGAACCAATCTATTCTCCAAAAGATTGGTATCAAGATCAAATCTTGATTTCTCCCAAGAATTGGAGATCGAATTGATGGAGGCGGTGGCTGCAGGAAGGAGGCGGCAAGAGAGTATTTGCAGGGTGCAGAATTCTCTCTTCTAGTAATCTCAGCTCTGAAGACAAGGATCTGTGGATTGAATTGCATGTCGAAAGGCTTCCGCCCCCTCCTCCTTTTATAGACTTAAAGGGATCAGCTCCTAATCCTATTAAGAGTTGCTAATCCAAATCATATCTGGAGAAGAAGTCCCTTTAAGTGATAAGGGATAACCCTTATCTTATCTGCAAATCAGATCAGCCATCTCCTAATCTAATTAGGAGGTTTCTAGATCTAAATCTCATTTAGATCTTGGACTCTCTAAGTGGATAGGGTCTGGGCCCAATCCTATCAGTTGATCCATCTCAGAATTTTCCCCTTAAGTGACTAATCAAATTAGCCTAGTTCGAAATGGGCTTAGGGCCCATTTAAGGTTATGTATTCATTTAGCCATCCAAACTGCTGCCCAGTTGGGCTTCCTTGTATGGCGTGGGACCCAAACATTGATCTACACATCAGCCACATGGGTTCAGCCCAGCCTTTGTTACAAGGCCTGGCCGAATACATTGTTATGGACAGTGCAACCCTTGAAACCCATCAAATGGGCTCTATGGGCCCAACACTTACCCTAAGAGGTCCCTGGGCCAAGCCACCTTGTAACACCCAGGGAGTTTAGGCAGATGCAAGATTAGCCCATTAGGCATTATCCTCAATGGTCTTACACTTAACCTCTTAACCTCTTTAGCCCATAATGATTATACACTGCCCGACAAGAGAGGACCTCTCCCTTGGCTACAAGGAACAGTGTTGCACTCTCTTCTTATATGGATCCCAGGAATTAAAACCTTTTGCACATCATTTCGAAACCATAACATATATACTTTTATATCTCATATAAAATATATTTTGCAAAAACAAATCTCAACGATTGAAA
This sequence comes from Nelumbo lutea, assembly GCF_056320005.1. Taxonomy (NCBI): domain Eukaryota; kingdom Viridiplantae; phylum Streptophyta; class Magnoliopsida; order Proteales; family Nelumbonaceae; genus Nelumbo; species Nelumbo lutea. Next base: position 65,886,904 of record NC_142687.1, on the reverse strand, counting down.
TCGGCTGCCGACAGTCTTGGTTTCCATCAGTGCAAGTGCATCCCCGATCATTACCTTTGTCCGACAAAGGGGCTGATCGTATCACTATGATCACCCACGGTGACGAATTCTCAAACTGTCCCTGTTAGATAGTTTTGTATGCCCTTAGCTTCAATCAAAATGGTGTACTTTATGAGTTTATTGTCAATGAATAAAAGTGCATATTTGATTCATGTTCCCTTGGTATGTTCTGTGTAGTACCCTTAAACTGGACACTTAATGAGACTCGTGTTAGTTTAGAATGTTCACAGCCAGTGGGTCGGTCTGTGGAGACCTATCCTGACAAAGCTGACACTGTGGTGCCACCAAGTCGGTTGGGGTGGCTTGTCTCAGCTACCGGGGTGATACCCTAGGCACATACAGTGTGGGATTAATTGAATCTTTGCACTGGACCAGATTTCCAGTATTGCCCCGGACCTTGGAGATTGATGAGCAAAACTGGAAAGTTACACCCGACCCCTAGACTCGATTATGATACTGCACTATGTGTCGGATTGGGCTATCTTTGATGTACCAATCAGTGAGATCCTTAGCGGGGGTCAAAACCTGGGTATGTTGGGACAGTCTGAGAATTTATCTGAGTTGGTGATCAAAGTTACAGGATCAGCCCCTTTGTCGGACAAAGGTAATGATCGGGGATGTACTTCCATTGATGGAAACCAAGACTGCCGGTAGCCGATTTCAATTGTTGAGATTTGTTTTGCAAAATATATTTTATATGAGATATAAAAGTATATAAATTATGGTTTTGAAATGTTTGCAAATAGGTTTTAATTCACGGGATCCATACTTGAGAGAGTGTGACACTGTTCCTTGCAGCGAGGGAGAGGTCCTCTCTTGTCGGGCAGTGTATGATCATTATAGGCTGAGAGGTTATGTGTAAGGCCATTGAGGATAATACCTGATGGTCTAATCTTGCATCTGCCCACAGTCCCTGGGTGTTACAAGGTGGCTTGGCCCAGGGACCACTTAGGGTAAGTGTTGGGCCCATAGATCCCATCTGATGGGTTTCAGGGGGTGCACTGTCCATAATAGTGTATTCGGCCAAGCATTGTAACATAGGCTGGCTTGAACCCATGCGGCTGATGTGTAGATAAATGTTTGGGTCCCCCTCCATACAAGGAAGCCCAACTGTGCAGTAGTTTGGAAGGCCTAATGAATACATAACCCTAAATGGGCCTTAAGCCCATTTCAAACTGGGCTAATTTGATTAGTCTTTAAGGGGCGAATTCTGAGATAAGATCGGCTGATAGGATTAGGCCCACACCCTATCCACTCAGAGAGTCCAAGATCTAAATGAGATTTAGATTTGGAAACTTCCTAATTAGATTAGGAGCTGGCTTATCTAATATGCAGATAAGATAAGGATTATCCCTTATCTTAATGGGATTTCTAATCCAGATATGATTTGGGTTAGCAACTCCTAATAGGATTAGGAGCTGATCCCTTTAAGTCTATAAAAGGAAGAGGGGGCGGCAGCCTTTAGACAATATCCCTTTAAGGCCCACTGAAATCTGACATTATGAAAGTCAGTGGGAGCCACTTTGGTTTGACCAAAATCAAACTAGGGCATAATTATTTGTTCCCTCCAGCTAATATGAGTGCAAATTATAGGGAGATTCATATGATGAACTCTCTAAAGGCCTTCCATCATTAGCATGAGGATGGGTCCTTCAGTAATGAGGAAACGCACCAGAAAATGGGCTATCCATTTGCTATTGGGCTTGTCTGAGTGTTTCATAAGATGATAGGGAAGTCATAGACCAATGTGGGAGGGGCTTCAACAGAAAATGGGAACTCTTTCACAGTACCTTGGCGTTCATGAATATGATGGGTAAGCACTGCTAGACAGTCTTATATGCCATTAGCTTCAATCGGATTTGATGTACTTTTGTTATTTAGTGGAAATAAATTAAAGTGCATGTTTGATTCATGTTGTTTGGTATAATTCTGTGTAAGACCCTAAAACTGGACACTTATAGAAACTTGTGTTAGTTTTAAATGTTCACAGCCATTGGATAAGTCTGGGGAGATTTATCCTGCCAAGGCTGATACTGGTGTGCCACCAAGTGTTGGGATGGCTTGTTTCGGCCATCAGGGTAAGACCCAAGGCACATGTAGTATGAGATTGCTTGAACCCTTGAACCGGACCAGATTTCCAGTATTGCCCTAGACCATGGAGACAGATGGGCAAAACTAGAAAGTTACACCTGACCCCTAGACTCGATTATGACACATCACTAGGTGTCGGATCGGACTGTCTTTGATGTGTCAATCAGTGAGATCCTTAGTGGGGGTCAAAACCTGGACATGTTGGGGCAGTCTGAGAATTCATCTGAGTGAGTGGCCATAGTGACAGGATCAGCCCCTTTGTCGGACAATGGTAATGATCGGGAATGCACTCTCTCTGAAGGAAACCAAGCTGCCTTCATTTGATTTCAATCATTGGAATTTTGTTTTGCAAAATTAAGATATATATATATATATATGTATATGTACGGTTTCAAAAGATTTGTAAAAGGTTTTAATTCTCGGGATCCATGTGAGTAGAGAGTGCGGCACTGTTCCTTGCAGTCAAGAGAGAGGTCTTCTCTTGTCGGGCAGTGCTTGATCATTAAGGGCTGAGAGGTTAAGTGTAAGACCATTTAAGATAATACTTGATGGGCTAATCTTGCACCTGCCCACAGTCCTTGGGCTTTTATAAGATGGCTTGGCCTTGGGAGCACTTAATGTAAGTGTTGGAACCATAGGGTACATGTGATGGGCTCAAGGGGGTCACTGAGTCTTTCAGCGAATTCAGCTGGGCCTTGTAATAAAGGCTGGGCCGAACCCATGTGGTTGGTGTGTAGATCAATGCTTGTGTCCCATGCCGTACAAAGAAGCCCAGCTGGGCAGCAGGTTGGAAACTAGTTAAACACTGAACACTTAATGGGCCAAAAGCACATTTCGAACTTGGCTGATATGATCACCAGTTCATAGGGCGAATCTGAGATTAGTGTTAGTAAAAGGATTGGGTCTTTGACCTTATCCACTCTTAGAGACCAAATTCAAATTAGATTTGAATCTGGTAACCTCCTGATAAGATCAGGAGTTAACTAACTTAATCTGCAGATAGGATTAAGATTAACCTCTATCCAAATACTGATTTGGATTGGGATAACTCCCATAATACTAGGAGGTTTCTTAATCAAGAAAGAGGAGAAAACCCTAGCAGAAATATCAGATTTCGAACTAGGGGGTTGGAGTAAGCAAGAAACACATCCTGCAATCTGAGATTTGATCTCTCACAGACTCCAGAGAGAAGAGACAATTCTGCCCTCTTCATCCCTGGACTTCTCCTCCTTCAGCCGCCACCACTACCTGTTGGAAGATTGGATCTTTGCAGCAACAGGAAGTCAAGAAAGTAGTTCTTGACAATAGTCTTGCATGAAAGACACTAGGATTCGGTGTTCAAGGTTTCTAGAGGGTTCTTGTGAAGAATCCAATGTGTAGGACGCACCCTATTGGTTCCGTTCCATCCACGGCTGTGTCATCTTCAGCAGGAGCGGATCTTGTTTACTTTTTTGGGCGTGAACACCAACTTTGGGAGATATTATTTCTCTGGATCAGGTATAATCATTCTTGTTTCCTTTTGGTTCAGATCTGGTTTGTTTATGGTTCAAATAGGATACTTGAATAAAGTATTCTAAATTTAGGGAATATGATTCCCAGTTGGAAGAAGGTAGGAAATTTTTTTGAAATTCGCCCCCCATTTCGCACCTTTCTTGGTGTCCATTTGATGGATCTTACCATTCTTTCTGTGGTATCAGAGCCACAGGTTCGAATCTTGAACCAAAAGAAAATCAGATCTGACCCTGCGCAGATGAACAGAAAATGTTCTGCCAAGATCTGCGCAGTTTGATTTCTTTCTTTTTTTTTCAAGAAATGGTTTCTTGTTAAGGGCGTTTGATCTGAAATTAATTTTGTTAAATCCAAAAATTTATTTAGAATTGTTCTTTATTTACTTTTGATTTAATGGACTGTTCGAACCTGGAGATCGTAGTGCAGATTTGGCGCAGATAGTCTGTGCACCCTTTTTTCTTCCTTTTATTTTCAAGACTGAATGTAAAGGATTTGATCAAGAATGTAATTAATTAATAGAAATGGAATTTCTGTTTTTTATTTATTTTCTTGATTAAAGAAGAAGGAAGAAATTATTAATTACAGGGATTTGTGATTGTCTAAAATAAAAAATTATTAATTTCAGATCTCTCTTGAATTAATTTTTGAATTGAAAATCAATTTTGGACCTTTTCAAACTAGATTGGACCAAAATTGTTTGGACCGAATCTGAGATTCGAACGGGGCTATTTTTCAATCCATATTTCTCACACTGATTATTCCAAATCTGATGTTCAATTACAGGGATTAATTCCGCCCACCTGTAAAGCCCAGTTTTAAAGGGTTAAAACTGCAAAAGACCATTGTTGTGAGAAAAGCTGTATGGGCCGAACTGCTAATTGCAATTCTGCCCATACACCTAGTAAACATTAATTGTTAATGCTTTAAGTTTTAAATGGGCCATTCGATGGGCTTTACATCAGTTAATTGATTGGATCAATTCTTCCTTTACATGTGACGTTTGGATGTATGATGTGCTGCGACCATGGGCCATAAGCACTTGGCCCATTTTAACTCGTTAGTGCCTCTTGCGCACACCATGGCTGAATGCACATCATTGCCATGGTGTCCCTTAAGGTCATTGGATGACCCCTCTCTACTTGGTGGGCTCCACAAACCTGAAAAGGGATGCGTACGGAACCCCTAGCCGATTGAGGCCCACTAGAAATCTGCCTTTATGAAAGCCAGTGGGAGCCACTTTGGTTTGACCTAAATTAGAACTAGGGCGTAATTTTGTTCCCTCCAAGCAAATATGAGTGCGTGTGATAGGGAGATCCATTTGATGGACTCTCTAAAGGCCTTCCGTCATTAGCACAATGATGGGTCCATCAGTAATGAGGAAATGCACCATAAAATTGGGCTATCCATTTGCTGTTGGCTCTGTTAGAGTGTTTCATTAGATGATAGGGGCGTCATAGACCGATGTGGGAGGGGCTTCACCAGAAAATGGGAACTCTCTCACGGTACCTTGGCGTAACCTGAATATGAAGGGTGTACACTCACTGGACAGAAAGGTTTACCTGAAAATGGCTCTGAACCTTGTCTGACAGAGGCCAAAGGGAAACTCATCTGATGAGTGGATATGATCCGTCACAGAAAGGTGGTTGGGTTATGCAACTGAAACAGTTGGCTTCACGCACCCTATGTGATTTCCCACATTTCCAGAGACATTCCGTCGTCTCCGTCACTGAGAAGGGAGGGAAAATCTCAGAGATGAATAAATGGGAATGGAACATAGATTAAAAGCCATATCTATGTAGGTAACATGAATCAAACTAAGGTTGTGGACTAACGTTTTTGCTGTTTTATCAGAAAATGGCAAACGGTCAATTTGCAAAGCTTCTAGATGATAACAAGCTTAAGGGCCCAAACTATGCCGACTGGTACAAAAAACTTATGCTGGTCCTAACTTTTAAAATGTTAGATAAGGTGGTGAAAAATCCTGCCCCGGAATGTCCGGGTGATAGGGTTTCTGAGGCCCGTAGGAGGGACTACCAAGATTGGGAGGATAAGAACTCCCTAGCCCGCTGCTTTGTCATTGCCTCATTAGACAACTCAATACATAGGTAGTTTGATCAAATCAAACTAGCCAAGGACATATTGGACAGTCTAAGAACAATGTATGAAGAGCAAAACCGTTCTACTCGATAGAAGTTCCTGAAATTGTTCATGACCGCGCAGATGTCCAAGGGGCAGAAAGTTCATGACCATTGTCTTCGGATGATGGGATACATTAATGAACTTGAAGCTCTTGGATCCGGGCTAGATCTTGGCACGCAAGTGGATGCCATCCTGAATTCTTTGCCCTCTTCCTTCAATGCGTTCACTATGAACTACAACATGAATAAGCTGAATGTCAGCGTCCAGGAACTCAGCAATATGTTGCAGAGGGCCGAGGATCTTTTAAAGAAGGATGAGCCTGTGCTTATGCTTGCTAAAGCTAACAAATCGGGCAAGAAAAAGAGAAAGGCAAAGAAGCCCCAGAAGAAAGCTGCCAAACCCAAGAAGCAGAAGAAGAACAAGGCATCAGATGTCTGTCACTTCTGCAAACAGACTGGCCACTGGAAGAGGAACTGTCCTGCCTACCTGGAATCTAAGAAAGGTAACATCAAAACTTGTGTCATAGAAACTAATACGTTAGTTACTTCTGTGTCCTGGTGTGTTGACTCTGGGGCTTCAACTCATGCGTGTAACTCACTACAGGGGTTCAAGGATAGCAGAAGGTTGAGTGATGGCGAGGTGACACTATTCTTGGGAACGACTGTAAGTGTTGCAGTTGCGGCGATAGGAACCGTAGAATTAGTTTTTAGAGAAGGAGTTCTTGTACATAAAGATTGTCTTTATGTACAGAACTTGAGAAGAAATTTAATTTCTGTTTCTAAACTATGTGCTGATGGATATACTATTTATTTTAGTAATATGATTACTGTTAAACGGAATAACAAATTCATCGCATGCGGGGAATTGGAGAATGGTCTCTATGTTCTACATCCTTCTCTAGAAACTAACCTAACCGAAACTACGTCGGTCGAAAATCCCAAGAAAAGGAATGGTAATACAATTAATCCCACGTGCCTCTCGCATTACCGACTTGGCCATATCGGTATTGATCGAATCACAAGACTGGTAAAGGATGGTCCTTTGGATTTTCTAACCGTAGAAAATCTTCCCACTTGTGAGCCTTTCCTTCAAGGTAAGATGACTAAGCGACCATTTGACAGTAAGCCTGAAAAATTTGGAGGCACACTTGACCTAGTACATGCTGATGTATGTGGTCCCCTGAGTGTTAGGACACAAAATCAACATGTGTACTTCATCACCTTTACAGATGATTTTTCATGACCCAAGTGAGCAGAAAGTGTTCTGTTGTCGAAACGCCCAATTCATAGAATCTGAATACATCATGGACACTCACCGTTAGGAAATAGTTCTTGATGAGGAGAGCTCAGGAGCAGTGGGAGATGTCCCATAAGTTCCAGGTAGTGACCAACCTAGAAGGTCCACCCGGGTATCCAGACCACTAGTCCGATCTGGTTATGACCAGGATACCTACCTAGTGGAAGCCTTGACTAGTGAAGAGGATCCCGTGACTTACACGGAAGCTATGTTAGACATAGATTCCCAGAAGTGGGTGGAGGCCATGAGAGCTGAGATGGACTCAATGGAGACCAATGGAGTCTGGACTCTAGTGGATCCGCCCTCCGGGGTAAAAGCAATTGGTTGCAAATGGATCCACAAGAGGAAGAAGGGCCCCGATGGTAGGATTGAGACCTACAATGCTTGCTTGGTGGCGAAAGGGTATACTCAGAAATAAGGCATCGATTATGAGGAAACCTTTTCGCCTGTGGCCATGCTTCAATCCATTAGGATCCTGCTAGTTGTATCAGCATACCATAACTACGAGATTTGGCAAATGGATGTCAAAACTGCGTTCCTAAATGGAGATCTTAGTAAAGATATCTACATGCAGCAGCCGCAAGACTTTATTGCTGCTGGTTAGGAACACATGGTATGTAAACTCAATAGATCCATATATGGACTTAAGCAGGCTTCTAGGAGTTGGAACATCCGTTTTGATAATGCCGTCAAAATGTTTGACTTTGAGCAGAATCCGGATGAGCCTTGTGTTTACAGGAAGTCCAGTGGGGATAAGATTACTTTTTTAGTATTATACATGGACGATATCCTACTCATTGGGAATGATGTAGGACTTTTGACTTTGGTCAAGGTATGGATGTCACAGCAGTTCTCCATGAAAGATCGTGGAGAAGCTTCATACATACTGGGTCTTTGACTCCCTAGAGATAGATCGAAGCAGATAATTGGATTGTCCCAGGCTGCTTACATTGACAAAATTGTCAAAAGGTACAACATGGAAAACTCCAAGAAAGGAAATGTTCCTTTCAGACATGGAGTAACTCTCTCCAAGAAGATGTCTCCCAAGACTTCTGAGGAGATTGAGGGCATGAGAGACGTTCCCTATGCCTCAGCTGTAGGGAGCACCATGTATGCCATGCTGTGCACTCGCCCGGACATAGCTCAGGCGGTGAGTGTGGTAAGCAGATTCCAGGCTAACCCAGGGCAGGAGCATTGGACTGCTGTGAAGAACATACTTAAATACCTTCGAAGGACAAAAGAGTTTTGTCTGGTATTCGATGGTAGTTCACTACAAGTTCTGGGGTATACCGATGCCGATTTCCAGTCGGATCCAGATGATATAAAGTCTACATCTAGGTATGTTTTAACGATAGGATCGTGTGTTGTTTGCTGGAAAAGCAGCAAACAGGGGTCCACTGCAGACTCCACAACCAAGGCCGAGTACATTGCCGCAAGTGAAGCTGCCAAGGAAGCCGTGTGGATGAAGAAATTCATACACGAATTGGGAGTGATTCTGTCTAGCACATCACCCATCCCGTTGTTGTGTGACAACAATGGAGCGATCGCCCAGACTAAAGAGCCTCGGGCCCACTCGAAGTCAAAGCACATCGAGAGGAAGTACCATGTACTGCGGGAGATCGTTGGTAGAGGGGGCGTCCTTATTCAGAAGGTAGCATTAGCGGATAATGTGGCAGACCCATTGACTAAGCCACTGACATAGAAGGTGTTTGTGAAACACGTGGAAAGTATGGGACTCCGGCTTGTACCAGATTGGACCTAAGTGTAAGTGGGAGCTGTTAAACAGTCTTGTATGCCCTTAGCTTCAATCGGATTTGATATACTTTTGTTATTTAGTGGAAATAAATTAAAGTGCATGTTTGATTCATGTTGTTTGGTATAATTCTGTGTAAGGCCCTAAAACTGGATAGTTATAGAAACTTGTGTTAGTTTTAAATTTTCACAGCCATTGGATAAGTCTGGGGAGATTTATCCTGCCAAGGCTGATACTCGTGTGCCACCAAGTGTTGGGATGGCTTGTTTCGGCCATCAGGGTAAAACCCAAGGCACATGCAGTATGGGATTGCTTGTACCCTTGAACCAGGCCAGATTTCCAGTATTTCCCTAGACCTTGGAGATAGATGGGCAAAACTGGAAAGTTACACCTGACCCCTAGACTCGATTATGACACATCACTAGGTGTCGGATCGGGTAGTCTTTGATGTGTCAATCAGTGAGATCCTTAGTGGGGGTCAAAACCTAGACATGTTGGGGCAGTTTGAGAATTCATCTAAGTGAGTGGCCATAGTGACAGGATCAGCCCCTTTGTCGGACAATGGTAATGATCAGGAATGCACTCTCTCTGATAGAAACCAAACTGCCGGCAGTTGATTTCAATCGTTGGAATTTTGTTTTGCAAAATTAAGATATATATATATATGTATATCTATGGTTTCAAAAGATTTGTAAACGGTTTTAATTCCCGGGATCCGTGTGAGTAGAGAGTGTGGCACTGTACCTTGCAGCCGAGAGAGAGGTCTTCTCTTGTCGGGCAGTGCTTGATCGTTAATGGCTGAGAGGTGAAGTGTAAGACCATTTAGGATAATACTTGATGGGCTAATCTTGCACCTGCCCACAGTTCCTAGGTTTTTATAAGATGGCTTGGCCCAGGTACCACTTAATGTAAGTGTTGGACCCATAGGGTCCATGTGATGGGCTCAAGGGGGTCACTAAGTCTTTTAGTGAATTCGGTTGGGCCTTGTAATAAAGGCTGGGCCGAACCCATGTGGCTGGTGTGTAAATCGATGCTTGGGTCCTACGCCATACAAAGAAGCCCAACTAGGCAGCAGGTTGGAAACTAGTTAAACACTGAACACTTAATGGGCCAAAAGCCCATTTCGAACTGGGCTGATATGATCACCAGTTTAGGAGTTAACTAACTTAATTTGCAGATAGGATTAAGATTAACTCTATCCAAATACTGATTTGGATTGGGATAACTCCCAAAATATTAGGAGGTTTCTTAATCAAGAAGAAAGAGGAGAAAACCCTAGCAGAAATATCAAATTTTGAACTAGGGGGTTGGAGCAAGCAAGAAACACATCCTGCAATCTGAGATTTGATCTCTCACAAACTCCAGAGAGAAGAGACAATTCTGCTCTCTTCATCCCTGGACTTCTCTTCCTTCATCCGCCGCCACTACCTGTTGGAAGATTGGATCTTTGCAGCAACAGGAAGTCAAGAAAGCAGTTCTTGACAATAGTCTTGCAAGAGAGACACTAGGATTCGGTGTTCAAGGTTTCCAGAGGGTTCTTGTGAAGAATCCAGTGTGTAGGACGCACCCTGCTGGTTTCGTTCCATCCACAGCTGTGTCATCTTCAGCAGGAGCGGATCTTGGTTACTTCTTTGGGTGTGAACACCAACTTTGGGAGATATTATTTCTCTGGATCAGGTATAATCCTTCCTGTTTCCTTTTGGTTCAGATCTGGTTTGTTTATGGTTCAAGTAAGATCCTTGAATAATGTATTCTAAATTTAGGGAATAATATTTCCAGCTGGAAGAAGGTAGGAAATTTTTTTGAAATTCGCCCCCCATTCCGCACCTTTCTTGGCATCCATTAGATGAATCCTACCATTCTTTCAAGCACTCACTGGACAAAAAGGTTTACCTGAAAATGACTTTGAACCTTGTCTGACAGAGGCCAAAGGGAAAACTCATATGATGAGTGGATATGATCCTTCACAGAAAGGTGGGGGGGTTATGCAGCTGAAATAGTTGGCTCCATGCACCCTATGTGATTTCCCACATTTCCAGAGACAACCCGTGGTCTCCGTCACTGAGAAAGGAGGGAAATCTCAGAGATGAATAAATGGAAATGGATCATAGATTAAAAGCCATATCTATGAAATGAACATGAATCAAATTAGGTTGTGGACTAATGTTTGCTCTTTTATCTGAAAATGGCAAACGGATCATTTGCAAAGCTTCTTGATGACAATAACAAGCTTAAGGGCCCAAACTATGATGACTGGTATAGGAACCTTATGCTGGTCCTAGCTTCTGAAAAGCTGGACAAAGTGGCAAAGAATCCTGCCCCGGAGCATCCAGGTGACAGGGCTTCTGAGGCCCGAAGGAGAGACTATCAGGAATGGGAGGAGAAAAAGTCCCTAGCCCAGTGTTAAATCATCACCTCCTTAGACAACCCAATACAGAGGCAGTTCGATCATATCGAACTTGCCAATGACATATTGGACAACCTGAGGACAATGTATGAAGAGTAGAATCGTTCTACTCGGCAAAAGGTCTAGAAGCAGTTCATGACCAGTCAAATGTCCAAGGGCCAACAAGTTCATGACCATTGTCTTCGGATGATGGGTTACATCAATGAACTGGAGGCTCTTGGATCCGCGCTGGACCGCGCAACCCAGATTGACGCTATCCTTAATTCTTTGCCCCCTTCCTTTATTCCGTTCATCATAAACTATAACATGAACAAGCTGAATGTCAGCTTGCAAGAGCTCAGCAATATGTTGCAAAGAGCTGAAGAACTAATTAAAAAGGATGAGCCTGTAGCTATGCTTGTTGAAGCTATCAAAACGGGCAAGAGAAAGAGGAAGGCAAAGAAGCATCAGAAGAAAGCCACTAAGAGCAAAAGGCAGAAGAAAGACAAAGCATCAGATGCTTGTCACTTCTGCAAGAAGACCGGCACTGGAAAAGGAATTGTCCTGTCTACCTGGAATCCAAGAAAGGTAATTTTGAAACTTGTGTTATAGAAACCAATTTATTGGTAGCTTCTGCGTCCTGGTGTATTGACTCCATGGCTTCAACTCATGCGTGTAACTCACTGCAGGGGTTCAAGGTAAGCAGAAGGCTGAGTGAAGGAGAAGTCACTCTCTACTTGGGGACTACTGCAATAGTTGCAGTCGTGGCAATAGGAACCGTGGAGTTAATTTTTAGAGAAGGAAAAGTTGTACTAAAAGATTGTCTTTATGCACAAAACTTAAGAAGAAATTTAATTTCTGTTTCAAAACTGTGTGCAAATGGTTATTATGTCTTCTTTAGTAATACAATTACTATTAAAAGAAATAACAAATTCATCGCATATGGGGAACTAGAGAATAGTCTCTATGTTTTACATCCTTCTCTAGAAACTAACATAACCGAAACTCCGTTGGCTGAAATCCCCAAGAAGAGAGTCCGTGATACAATTAATCCCACGTGTCTGTGGCATTACCGACTTGGCCACATCGGTGTTGACCGAATCACAAGGTTGGTAAAGGATGGTCCTTTGGATTTTCTAACTGTAGAAGATCTTTCCACCTGTGAGCCTTGCCTACAAGGCAAGATGATGAAACGACCATTTAACGGTAAGCCTAAAAGATGTACAGGCACACTTGACCTAATACATACTGATGTATGTGGACCCCTGAGTGTTAGGACACGGAATCAACATGTGTATTTCATCACCTTCACAGATGATTTCTCATGATACGGTTACGTGTACCTAATGAGACACAAGTTTGAATCCTTTGAAAAGTTCAAAGAGTTTAGACAAGAGGTCGAGAAACAGTTGGGGAGAGAAATTAAAGCCCTTCGATCTGATCGAGGTGGCGAGTATCTCTCTGACGAGTTCAAAGACTACTTAAAGGACAATGGGATAGTATCACATTTAACTCCTCCTGCTACACCACAACTTAATGGTGTTTCAGAGAGGAGAAATAGGACCTTATTAGATATGGTCCAATCACTTCTCATACACTCAGAGTTACCCACATCCTTTTGGGGTTACGCTTTAGAGACCGCGATTTACGTGCTGAATCAGGTTCCAACCAAATCGGTTCCGAACACTCCATATGAACTTTGGACAGGAAAGAAAACAAGTGTCAGACATTTGAAGATTTGGGGTTGTCCAGCACACGTTAAAAGAACGAGTGTAGTCAAGTTGGAATCCAAGACCAGTCGTTGCCTATTTGTGGGCTCCCCAAAAGGCTCTGTAGGTTACCTTTTCTATGACCCAAGTGAGCAGAAAGTGTTTTGTAGTCGAGATGCCTAGTTCTTGGAGACCGATTACATCTTGGACACCCATCGTTAGGAAATTGTTCTTGATGAGGAAAGCTCAGGAGCAGTGGGAGATGTCCCACAAGTTCCAAGTAGTGACCAACCTAGAAGATCCACTCGGGTATCCTGGCCACTAGTCTGTTATTGTTATGACTAGGATAGTTACCTGGTGGAAACCTTGACTAGTGAGGAAGATCCCATGACTTATGTGGAAGCTATGTTGGACATAGATTCCCAAAAGTGGGTGGTGGCCATGAGAGCAAAGATGGACTCAATGGAGACCAATGGAGTCTGGACTCTAGTAGATCCGCTCTCCGGGGTAAAAGCAATCGGTTGCAAATGGGTTTACAAGAGGAAGAAGGGCCCCGATGGTAGGGTTGAGACCTTCAAAGCTCATATGGTGGCGAAAGGGTACACTCAGAAAGAGGGCAACGATTATGAGGAAACTTTTTTGCCTATGGCCATGCTTAATTCCATTAGGATCCTGTTAGCTGTAGCAGCATACCATGATTATGAGATTTGGCAAATGGATGTCAAAACTGTATTCCTGAATGGAGATCTTACTGAAGATATCTATATGCAGCAGCCGCAAGGCTTCAGAGTTGCAGGTCAGGAAAACATGGTATGTAAACTTAATAGATCCATTTATGGACTTAAGCAAGTTTCCTAAAGTTGGAACATCCGTTTTGACTCTGCCGTCAAATCGTTTGACTTTGAGCAGAATCTGGATGAACCCTGTGTTTATAGGAAGTACAGTGGAGATAAGGTTACCTTCTTGGTTCTATATGTAGATGACATTCTACTCATTGGGAATGATGTAGAAATGTTTACTACGGTGAAAGTATGGCTTTCATAGTAATTCTCCATGAAAGATCTTGGAGTCCTATATACTGGGCCTTCGACTCTATAGAGATAGATCAAAGCGGATAATAGGATTATCCCAATCTGCCTACATTAACAAAATAGTCAAAAGATACAGCATGGAAAACTCCAAGAAAGGAAATGTTCCTTTCAAGCACGGAGTCACTCTCTCCAAGAAGATGTCTCCCAAGACATATGAGGAGATTGATGGCATGAAAGACGCTCCCTATGCCTCTGCCGTAGGGAACATCATGTATGCCATGCTGTGCACTCGCCCTGGCATTGCTCAGGCAGTGAGTGTAGTAAGCAGATTTCAGGCCAACCCAGGGCAGGAGCATTGGACTGCTGTGAAAAACATACTTAAGTACCTTCGAAGGACAAAAGAATTTTGTCTAGTATTCAGTGGTAGCTCACTACAGATCCAAGGGTATACAGATGTCGATTTCCAGTCGGATCCCGTTGATAGATAGTCTACATCTGGATATGTTTTCACGATAGGATCGTGTGCTGTTTGCTAGAAAAGTAGCAAACAGGGGTCCACTGTAGACTCCACGATTGAGGCCGAGTACATTGCCGCAAGTGAGGCTGCCAAAGAAGCCGTATGGATGAAGAAGTTTGTTCACGAGTTGGGAGTAGTTCCATCCAGCACATCACCCATCCCATTGTTGTGTGACAACAATGGAGCTACTGCTCAGGCTAAGGAGTCACGAGCCCACTCGAAGTCGAAGCACATCGAGAGGAAGTACCATGTACTGAAGGAGATTGTTGGTAGAGGGGACGTCCTGATTCAGAAGGTAGTGTCAGCGGAAAATGTAGCAGACCCATTGACAAAGCCACTATCCCAGAAAGTGTTTGAAAAACATGTGGAAAGCATAGGACTCCGGTTAGTACCTGATTGGACCTAAGTGCAAGTGGGAGCTGTTAGATAGTTTTGTATGCCCTTAGCTTCAATCAAAATGATGTACTTTATGAGTTTATTGTAAATGAATAAAAGTGCATATTTGATTCATGTTCCCTTGGTATGTTTCTGTGTAATACCCTTAAACTGGACACTTAATGAGACTCATGTTAGTTTAGAAAGTTCATAACAAGTGGGTCGGTTTGGGGAGACTTATCCTGACAAGGCTGACATTGTGGTGCCACCAAGTCGCTTGGGGTGGCTTGTCTCAGCTACCGGGGTGAGACCCTAGGCACATACGGTGTGGGATTAATTGAATCTTTGAACTGGACCAGATTTCCAGTATTGCCCTGGACCTTAGAGATTGATGGGCAAAACTGGAAAGTTACACCAGACTCCTAGACTCAATTATGATACTGCACTAGGTGTCGGATTGGGCTGTCTTTGATGTACCAATCAGTGAGATCCTTAGCAGGGGTCAAAACCTGGGTATGTTGGGACAGTCTGAGAATTCATCTGAGTGGATGATCATAGTGACAGGATCAGCTCCTTTGTCGAATAAAGGTAATGATCAGGGATGCATTTTCACTGATGGAAACAAAGACTACTGGCAGCCGATTTCAATCGTTGAGATTTGATTTGCAAAATATATTTTATATGAGATATAAAAGTATATAAGTTATGGTTTTGAAATGTTTGTAAATAGGTTTTAATTCACGGGATCCATACTTGAGAGAGTGCGACACTGTTCCTTGCAGCCGAGGGAAAGGTCCTCTCTTGTCGGGCAGTGTATGATCATTATAGGCTGAGAGGTTAAGTGTAAGGCCATTGAGGATAATACCTGATGGGCTAATCTTGCATCTGCCCACAGTCCCTGGGTGTTACAAGGTGGCTTGGCCCAGGGACCACTTAGGGTAAGTGTTGGGCCCATAGAGCCCTTCTGATGGGTTTCAGGGGGTGCACTATCCATAACAGTGTATTCGGCCAGGCCTTATAACATAGGCTGGGCTGAACCCATGTGGCTGATGTGTAGATCAATGTTTGGGTCCCACGCCATACAAGGAAGCCCAACTGGGCAGCAGTTTGGAAGACTTAATGAATACATAACCCTAAATGGGCCTTAAGCCCATTTCGAATCGGGCTAATTTGATTATTCTTTATGTTAGACAGTTTTGTATGCCCTTAGCTTCAATCAAAATTGATGTACTTTATGATTTTATTGTAAATGAATAAAAGTACATATTTGATTCATGTTCCCTTGGTATGTTTCTGTGTAATACCCTTAAACTGGACACTTATTGAGACTCGTGTTAGTTTAGAATGTTCACAGCCAGTGGGTCGGTTTGGGGAGACTTATCTTGACAAGGCTGACACTATGGTGCCACCAAGTCGGTTGGGGTGGCTTGTCTCAGCTACCGGGGTGAGACCCTAGGCACATACGGTGTGGGATTAATTGAATCTTTGAACTGGACCAGATTTCCAGTACTGTCCTGGACCTTGGAGATTGATGGGCAAAACTGGAAAGTTACACCAGACCCCTAGACTCGATTATGATACTGCACTAGGTGTCGGATTGGGCTGTCTTTGATGTACCAATCAGTGAGATCCTTAATAGGGGTCAAAACCTGGGTATGTTGGGACAGTCTGAGAATTCATCTGAGTGGGTGATCATAGTGACAGGATCAGCCCCTTTGTCGAATAAAGGTAATGATCGGGGATGCACTTTCACTGATGGAAACCAAGACTGCTGGCAGCCGATTTCAATCGTTGAGATTTGATTTGCAAAATATATTTTATATGAGATATAAAAGTATATAAATTATGGTTTTGAAATGTTTGCAAATAGGTTTTAATTCCCGGGATCCATACTTGAGAGAGTGCGACTGACGGGTTTGTCGAAGCCCTCAAAATTAGTACTAGTCCCACAATAAAATATTTGCAGTAAAAGTGGTTCTAGGTCGAATCCCACAGGGAGCAAATCAATAATCTCTTAGCCGAATGGGTAAAGTAATTGTGTGGGAAAAATAAATAACTAAAATTAAAAGAATAACAAACTAAACAAACAAGAGAAAATCAGTCTTACCGAATTTTGGTTCAAGGGTTCGGGTTGAATCGATTGGCCATCGATCCTAGGTACAATTTAGCATTCTTGCAATTCAAGCATTTAACCTTAGATTTATTAGGATAGCCATAATAAACCTTGTGTTTTCCTAATTCAGTTGACCAAACCCAGCATTCGATCAACACTTATCACCACTCAATTGGGTACGATAGGGTTCCATGTTAAACAGTGATAGCATTAAGATTTGTGAAAATAGTTAAACAAAAATAACAATAATTAAGATAGCTGCAATTACTGAATTTTGTTCCATCGATTCTTTTAGGTTGAACCATGTTAAAACATTGGTCGAAGGCTGTCACGAACAATTGACCCAAAAAGATATCAACCTAATTGCTACTTGTACCATTATTCGTGACAATTACGGATCACCGAAATCATGGATAGCAGTAGGAAAATCAACATTAATTCAGTTTGTCAGACTAATTAACATTAATATCCAATAAAAAATGTGCACAAGAACCAATGAATACTTGAATTAAAAAGAAATAAAATAAAGTAACTACAGAACCTCACAATGACACAATCGAACCTCCCCCCTTGAACCAGAAAAAGAAGCTTAGCTGCTCATGATCTGCGCAATCTCCATGCTCTTCTTCTCCATAGCCGAGTAATGAGTCCAATTAAGTGATAAATAAATGTAAAAGAATGAATATTAGGGGATAAAATTAGGGTTCATTTTGGTCTCATCAGCGACACTGTTCCTTGCAGCCGAGGGAGAGGTCCTCTCTTGTCGGGCAGTGTATGATCATTATGGGCTGAGAGGTTAAGTGTAAGGCCATTGAGGATAATACCTGATGGAATAATCTTGCATCTGCCCACAGTCCCTGGGTGTTACAAGGTGGCTTGGCCCAAGGACCACTTAGGGTAAGTGTTGGGCCCATAGAGCCCTTCTGATGGGTTTCAGGGGGTGCACTATCCATAACAGTGTATTCGGCCAGGCCTTATAATATAGGCTAGGCTAAACTCATGTGGCTGATGTGTAGATCAATGTTTGGGTCCCACGCCATACAAGGAAGCCCAACTGGGCAGCAGTTTGGAAGACTTAATGAATACATAACCCTAAATGGGCCTTAAGCCCATTTCGAATCGGGCTAATTTGATTAGTCTTTATGTTAGACAGTTTTGTATGCCCTTAGCTTCAATCAAAATTGATGTACTTTATGAGTTTATTGTAAATGAATAAAAGTACATATTTGATTCATGTTCCCTTGGTATGTTTCTGTGTAATACCCTTAAACTGGACACTTATTGAGACTCGTGTTAGTTTAGAATGTTCACAGCCAGTGTGTCAGTCTGGGGAGACCTATCCTGACAAGGCTGACACTGTGGTGCCATCAAGTCGATTGGGGTGGCTTGTCTCAGCTCCCGGTGAGACCCTAGGCCCATACAGTGTGGGATTAATTGAATCTTTGAACTGGACCAGATTTCCAGTATTGCCCTAGACCTTGGAGATTGATGGACAAAACTGGAAAGTTACACCCGACCCCTAGACTCGATTATGATACTGCACTAGGTGTTAGATCGGGGTGTCTTTGATGTACCAATCAGTGAGATCCTTAGCGGGGGTCAAAACCTGGGTATGTTGGGACAATCCGAGAATTCATCTGAGTGGGTGATCATAGTGACAGGATCAGCCCCTTTGTCGGACAAAGGTAATGATCGGGGATGCAGTATCACTGTTGGAAACCAAGACTGCCGGCAGCCGATTTCAACCGTTGAAATTTGTTTTGCAAAGTATATTTTATATGAGATATAAAAGTATATACATTATTTTTTCTAAAATGTTTGCAAAAGGTTTTAATTCTCGGGATCCATATAAGTGGAGAGTGCAACACTGTTCCTTGCAGCCGAGGGAGAGGTCCTCTCTTGTAAAGCAGCGTATGATCATTATGGGCTGAGAGGGTAAGTGTAAGACCATTGAGGATAATACCTGATGGGCTAATCTTGCTTCTGCCCACAGTCCCTGGGTGTTACAAGGTGGCTTGGCCCAGGGACCACTTAGGGTAAGTGTTGGGCCCATAGATCCCATTTGATGGGTTTCAGGGGGTGCACTGTCTTAACAGTGTATTCGACAAGGCCTTATAACAAAGGCTGGGCCGAACCCATGTGGCTGATGTGTAGATCAATGCTTGGGTCCCACGCCATACAAGGAAGCCCAACTGGGCAGCAGTTAGGAAGGTTAAGTGAGCACATAAGCTTAATGGGCCTAATCTCATAATCATGGTATGCTGCTACAGCTAGCAGGATCCTAATGGAGTTAAGCATGGCCACAGGTGAAAAGGTTTCCTCATAATCGATGCCCTCTTTCTGAGTGTACCCTTTTGCCACCAGTCAAGCTTTGAAGGTCTCAACCCTACCATCGGGGCCTTTTTCCTCTTGTATATCCATTTGCAACCGATTGCTTTTACCCCAGAGGGCGGATCTACTAGAGTCCAGACTCCATTGGTCTCCATTGGGTCCATCTCTGCTCTCATGGCCTCCACCCACTTCTGGGAATCTATCTCCAACATAGTTTCCGTGTAAGTCACGGGATCCTCCTCACTAGTCAAGGTTTCCACCAAGTAACTATCCTGGTCATAACCAAAATGGACTGGTGGCCTGGATACTCGAGTGGATCTTCTAGGTTGGTTACAACCTGGAACTTGTGGGACATCTCCCACTGCTCCTGAGCTCTTCTCATCAAGAACAATTTCCTGACGATGGGTGTCCAGGATGTAATCGGTCTCCAAGAATTGGGCATTTCGACTGCAGAACACTTTCTGCTCACTCGGTTCATAGAAAAGGTAACCTGTAGAGCTTTTTTGGTAGCCTACAAATAGGTAATGGCTGGTCTTGGATTCCAATTTGTCTGCACTCGTTCTTTTAATGTGTGCTAGACAACCCCAAATCTTCAAGTGTCTGACACTTGGTTTCTTTCCGGTACAAAGTTCATAGAGAGTGATCGAAACCGATTAGGTTGGAACTCGATTCAGCACGTAAATCGCAATCTCTAATGCGTAACCCCAAAAGGATGTGGGTAACTCGGAGTGTATGAAAAGTGACCGGACCATATCCAATAAGGTCCTATTCCTATTCTCTGAAACACCGTTAAGTTGTGATGTAGCAGGAGGATCTAATTGTGATACTATCCCATTGTCCTTTAAGTAGTCCTTGAATTCGTCAGAGAGATACTCGCCTCCTTGATCAGATCGAAGGGCTTTAATTTCTCTCCCCAACTGTTTCTCGACCTCTTGTCTAAACTCTTTGAACTTTTCAATGGATTCAGACTTGTTTCTCATTATGTACACGTAACCATATCGTGAGAAATCATATGTGAAGGTGATGAAATACACGTGTTGATTTCGTGTCCTAACACTCAAGGGACCACATATATCTGTATGTATTAGGTCAAATGTGCCTGTACATTTTTCAGGCTTACCGTTAAATGGTCGTTTCGTCATCTTGCCTTGTAGGCAAGGCTCACAGGTGGGAAGATCTTCTATAGTTAGAAAAGCCAAAGGACCATCCTTTACCAACCTTGTGATTCGGTCAACACCGATGTGGCTAAGTCGGTAATGCCACAGACACGTGGGATTAACTGTATCATGGGCTCTCTTCTTAGGGATTTCAGCCGACGTAGTTTCGGTTATGTTAGTTTCTAGAGAATGATGTAGAACATAGAGACCGTTCTCTAGTTCCCCGTATGCGATGAATCTGTTGTTTCTTTTAATAGTAATCGTATTACTAAAGAAGACAGAATAACCATCTGCACACAGTTTTGAGACAGAAATCAAATTTTTGCTTAAATTTTGTACATAAAGACAGTCTTTCAATACAATTAATCCTTCTCTAAAAATTAATTCCACGGTTCCTATAGCCGCGGCTGCAACAGTTGCAGTAGTCCCCAAGAAGAGTGTGACTTCTCCTTCACTCAGCCTTCTACTTACCTTGAACCCCTGCAGTGAGTTACAAGCATGAGTCGAAGCCCCGGAGTCAATACACCAGGAAGCAGAAGCTACCAACAAATTGGTTTCTATAACACAAGTTTCGAAGTTACCTTTCTTGGATTCCAGGTAGGCAGGACAATTCCTTTTCCAGTGGCCGGTCTTCTTGCAGAAGTGACAGGCATCCGATGCTTTGTCTTTCTTCTGCTTCTTGCTCTTAGTGGCTTTCTTCTGAGGCTTCTTTGCCTTCCTCTTTCTCTTGCCTGTCTTGCTAGCTTCAACAAGCATAGCTACTGGCTCATCCTTTCTAATCAGTTCTTCGGCATCTTTGCAACATGTTGTTGAGCTCTTGCAAGCTGACATTCAGCTTGTTCATGTTATAGTTCATGATGAATGGATTAAAGGAAGGAGGCAAAGAATTAAGGATAGCATCTATCTGGGTCGCACGGTCCAGCTCGGATCAAAGAGCCTCCAGTTCGTTGATGAATCCCATCATCCGAAGGCAATGGTCGTGAACTTGTTGGCCGTTGGACATTTGTGCGGTCATGAACTGCTCTTCATATATTGTCCTGAGACTGTCCAATATGTCATTGGCAAGTTCTATCTGATCGAACTGCCTCTGTATTGGGTTGTCCAAGGAGGCAATGATGTAACACTGGGCAAGGAAGTTTTTCTCCTCCCATTCCTGATAGTCTCTCCTTTGGGCCTCAGAAGCCCTATCATCCGAACGCTCCGGGGCAGGATTCTTTGCCACTTTGTCCAGCTTTTCAAAAGGTAGGACCAGCATAAGGTTCTTGTACTAGTTGGCATAGTTTGGGCCCTTAAGCTTGTTGTCGTCATCAAGAAGCTTTGCAAATGATCCGTTTGCCATTTTCAGATAAAAGAGCAAACATTAGTCCACAACCTAATTTGATTCATGTTCATTTCATAGATATGGATTTTAATCTACAATCCATTTCCATTTATTCATCTCTGAGACTTCCCTCCTTTCTTAGTGACGGAGACTACCGGTTGTCTTTGGAAATGTGGGAAATCACATAGGGTGCATGGAGCCAATTGCTTCAGCTGCATAACCCCACAACCTTTCTGTGAAGGATCACATCCACTCATCATATGAGTTTTCCCTTTGGCCTCTGTCAAACAAGGTTCAGAGCCCTTTTCAGGTAAACCTTTCTGTCAAGTGTGTGCTACCCATCATATTCGTGAACGCCAAGGTACCATGAGAGAGTTCCCATTTTCTAGTGAAGCCCCTCCCACACTGGTCTATGATGCCCCTATCATCTTATGAAACACTCAGACAAGCCCAACAGCAAATGGATAGCCCATTTTTTGGGCGTTTCCTCATTACTGAAGGACCCATCCTCATGCTAATGATGGAAGGCCTTTAGAGAGTTCATCATATGAATCTCCCTATCACTTGCACTCATATTAGCTAGAGGGAACAGTTAATTATGACCTAGTTTGATTTAGGTCAAACCAAAGTGACTTCCACTGACTTTCATAAAGTCAGATTTCGGTGGGCCTTAAATTGGCTAGGGTTCCACACGTAATCTCTTAATGAGGTGTGGGGCCCACCATTGAGGGAGGTCATCCAATGACCAAAAGGGACACCATGGCAATGATGTGCATTCAGCCATGGTGTACATAAGAACCACTATCGAATGAGCATGGGCCAAGCACTTATGGCCCATGTACGCAACACATCACTCATCCAAACATCTCATGCATGGATAAATTGATCCAATCAATTAATTATCTGTAAGGCCCATTGAAAGCCCATTTTAAATCCATAATATTAACCATTAATATTATCTAGGTATATGGGCTATGAAAGAATGGTAGGATCCATCTAATGGACGCCATGAAGGGTGCGGAATGGAGGGCGAATTTCAAAAAAAATTTCCTACCTTCTTCCAACTAGGAATCATATTCCCTAAATTTAGAATACATTATTCAAGGATCCTACTTGAACCATAAACAAACCAGATCTGAAGTATCCAAGATCCGCTCCTGCTGAAGATGACACAGCTGTGGATGGAACGGAACCAGCAGGGTGCGTCCTACACACTGGATTCCTCAGAAGAACCCTCTGGAAACCTTGAACATTGAATCCTTTTGTCTATCTTGCAAGACTATTGTCAAGAACTGCTTTCTTGACTTCCTGTTGCTGCAAAGTTCCAATCTTCCAACAGGTAGTGGCGGCAGCTGAAGGAGGAGAAGTCCAGGGACAAAGATGGTAGAACTGTCTCTTCTCTCTTGACTCTGTGAGACATCAAATCTCAGATTGCAGGATGTGTTTCTTGCTTTCTCAAACCCCTTTGTTCGAAATTTGATATTTCTTAAAGGGTTTTCTCCTCTTTCTTCTTGATTAAGAAACCTCCCAATATTTTTGGGAGTTATCCCAATCCAAATCAGTATTTGGATAGATGTTAATCTTAATCCTATCTACAGATTAAGTTAGTTAACTCCTGATCTTATCAGGAGGTTACTAGATTCAAATCTAATTTGAATTTGGTCTCTTAGAGTGGATAAGGTCAAAGACCCAATCCTTTTACTAACACTAATCTCAGATTCGCCCCATGAATTGGTGATCATATCAGCCAAGTTCGAAATGGGCTTTTGGCCCATTAAGTGTTCAGTGTTTAACCAGTTTCCAACCTGCTGCCCAGTTGGGCTTCTTTGTATGGCGTGGGACCCAAGCATTGATCTACACACCAGCCACATGGGTTCGGCCAGCCTTTGTTACAAGGCCTAGCCAAATTCACTGAAAGAATCAGTGACCCCCTTGACCCCCTCACATGGACCCTATGGGCCCAACACTTACATTAAGTGGTCCCTGGGCCAAGCCATCTTATAAAAACCCAGGGACTGTGGGTAGGTGCAAGATTAGCCCATCAAGTATTATCCTAAATGGTCTTACACTTAACCTCTCAGCTCTTAATGATCAAGCACTGCCCGACAAGTGAAGACCTCTCTCTCGGCTGCAAGGAACAGTGCCGCACTCTCTACTCACATGGATCCCGGGAATTAAAACCTTTTGCAAATCTTTTGAAACCATACATATACATATATATATATATATATATTATTTTTGCAACACAAAATTCCAACGATTGAAATCAACTGCCGGCAGTTTGGTTTCCATCAGAGAGAGTGCATTCCCGATCATTACCATTGTCTGACAAAGGGGCTGATCCTGTCACTATGACCACTCACTCAGATGAATTCTCAGACTGCCCCAACATGTCCAGGTTTTGACCCCCACTAAGGATATCACTGATTGACACATCAAAGCAGTCCGATCCGACACCTAGTGATGTGTCATAATCGAGTCTAGGGGTCAGGTGTAACTTTCCAGTTTTGCCCATCTATCTCCAAGGTCTAGGGCAATATTGGAAATCTGGTCCGGTTCAAGGATTCAAGCAATCCCATACTGCATGTGCCTTGGGTCTTACCCTGATGGCCGAAACAAGCCATCCCAACACTTGGTGACACATCTGTATCAGCCTTGGCAGGATAAATCTCCCCAAACTTATCCAATGGTTGTGAACATTTAAAAATAACACAAGTTTCTATAAGTGTCCAGTTTTAGGGTCTTACACAGAATTATACCAAACAATATGAATCAAACATGCACTTTAATTTATTTCCACTAAATAACAAAAGTACATCAAATCCGATTGAAGCTAAGGGCATACAAGACTGTCTAACAGGCTGAAGTAGGGTTACCCAGTTCGGTCCATATAGCTTTTATCCTTTAAAGTGGGCTTTTAGCAGTTTTAACTATTTAAAATTTGGCCTTTATAGGTTGGGCCGAATTAACCATTTAATTAAACATCAATCCTCAGGCCCATTAGTGGGAAAATTAGGGCTGACTTTCATTTCAGCCTTGATTAAACCCTAGATTTGGTGCAAACAGTTTTGAACCAATCTTGGTTCGAATGGGTCTAGGGTTTGATCTTTAATTAAATCTTTAATTCAAGAAAATAATCTAAAATTAAATAACTGATAAAAAGAAAATCAAGAATTAGTTAAACAGAGCTGTTCGCACACTCCATCCTGCAAAACAGAGGTTAGATCACAGCGCGAATGTCCCATCTGTGAAATCTCCTTCTCTACGAAATCTCCCTTTCTGTGCCGCCATCTTTGATCCAAAATTAAAAGTAAATAGAAATCCTATTTCTATTAATAATTACATCAGATCGAATGCCTATACATTGATTCTAAAAATAAAAAAAAAATTATTTATAGACCAAATGTAATAAATAAATCAAGAAACTACAAATCTTGCAATTCTCCCTACGCAAATCAAGAATTCGATCTCCTCTTGTATGAACAGCCCATAAATCAAGAAAATCATATAGAACTATTCTAATTGATAATCAAATTTATATAAATTAATTTCAAATTATTTGTCCATCAATTTTGGTTTCCATCAGTGAGAGTGCATCCCCGATCATTACCTTTGTCCGACAAAGGGGCTGATCTTGTCACTATGATCACCCACTGAGATGAATTCTCAGACTGTCCCAACATGCCCATCAATCTCCAGGGTCTAGGGCAATACTGGAAATCTGGTCCAATTCAAAGATTCAATTAATCCTACACTGTAAGTGCCTAGGATCTCACCCCGGTAGTTGAGACAAGCCACCCCAACCAACTTGGTGGCACCATGGTGTCAGCATTGTCAGGATAGGTCTCCCCAGACCGACCCACTAACTGTGAACATTCTAAACTAACACGAGTCTCACTAAGTGTCCAGTTTAAGGGTATTACATAGAAACATATCAACGAAACATGAATCAAATATGCACTTTTTTTCATTTGCAATAAACTCATAAAGCACATCATTTTGATTGAAGCTAAGGGCATACAAAACTATCTAACAATTACACAAAAACACACCAAGGGAACATGAATCAAATATGCACATTTATTCATTTACAATAAACTCATAAAGTACATCATCTTGATTGAAGCTAAGGGCATACAAAACTATCTAACACTATTGGGCACTTTCCCTTCGAGTAATGATTTCCCCATATCGGATGAAGTACTTGGAGACACACCCATGGTCGTTGTGGCTCAAAAGCAATGAGTGGGTCCTAACCTTCGACAGGAGTAGCACTAGAACCTCGGTTGACACCAGGTAACCCTAACCATACCTGATGGATAAACATTCGCTTATTCCTTCAAACTCCAGTTCCCCTATTCACATAACATAGCTGAGTATGAGGCCCTGGTCCTTGGTCTGATCAAAGCAATAGAAGCCAGTGCAAAGAAGATAAAGGTGATCGGTGATGCTAAACTAGTGATTGGGCAGCTTGACGGAAGTACAACATTAAAGGAGGTGACGATTCTGCCATATAGGACCCTGATCAAGAGGTTAGTCCACAACTTGGATGTAGATTTAAAACACCAAAATAGAAACAATAACAGGTTCGCTGATGCGCTAGCCACCTTAGGATCCAAGATACAAGCTAGCACGAAGCCAATAGAGATCACAATCTAGTCAGTCGATAAACAATCAATCGTCACTCGAAGGGATTGGGTAGAAGTGGAACATGAAATAACAATAGATGATTAGAGTTACAAAGTAATTTAGAAGCTAAAATGTCAGACCATAGGGACACAGGATAGCAAGTTGATCGCAAAATTCCAGCTCATGAACGGGGTACTATATCATAGACAACCATACAGAGTAAGGACGAGATGCTGAGGGAAAGCATAGGTTGAAGCAGTGCTGAACGTGATGGGATGAGAGATCCATCATATGGATGGCCAAACCCTGCAGGAAGGTTGGGCGAAATTTCAAAAATTTCTCTCTCCCATGTGGGAAACACATTCCCTATTTTAGAAAACTGCATTTACAAGGATTAATCTTGAAACCAAACCAGACCAGATCTAAAACCAAAAGGTAGGAGAGGGATATACCTGATATGGAGTAACATTAACTCCCAATGAAGGTGTTCATGCCCAAGGAGAAAACTAAAGACTGCTCCCACTGAAGATGACATAGTGTTTTGTGGAGCAGAATCAGCAGGATGGCTCTTCATCAAGAACCAAATTCTTCAGCAAGAATGTGATGGAGGACTGGTGAGCATGACTTCAAATTACCTTTTCTACCAAAAGGTAATATCAAGAACCTTTCTTGATCACTCAATATTAATGTGGCCAAGTCAGTAATGCCATAGGCACGTGAGATTCACTATATCACGGGTCCTCTTCTTGGGGATTATTTCCAATGTAGTTTTGGTAAGGTTTGTTTCTAGAGAAGGATGGAGAACATAGAGATCATTCTCAAGTTCTTCGTATGTGAGGAAGTTGTTATTCCATTTGATAGTAATCACATTACTAAATAAGATAGAATAACCATCCATGCACAATTTTGAGACAGAAATCAAATTTCTTCTTAAATTTGGTACGAAAAGACAATCTTTCAGTACAATAATTCATTCTCTAAAAACTAATTCTACAGTTACTATGGTTGTAGCTACAATTGTTACAGAAGTTCCCAACTAGAGCATCACATCTCTGTCACTTAGTCTTTTGCTTATCTTGAATACCTGCAAGGAGTTACACGCATGAGTTGAAGCCTTGGAGTCAATACACCAGGAAGCAGAAGTGACCAACAAATTCGTCTCTATAATAAAAGATTTGAAATTACATTTCTTTTTAGTCTCTAGAAATTGAGGACAATTCCTCTTCCAGTGGCCAGCCTGTTTGCAGAAGTGACAGGCATCCGATGCCTTATCCTTCTTCTGCTTCTTAACTTTGCTATTTTTCTTCTAACCGTTCACTTTAGCCTTCTGCTTTCTCTTGCCTGACTTGCTACCTTCAACAAGCATGGCTATCAGCTTATCCTTCTTAATCAGTTCTTTAGCCCTCTGCAACATATTGTTGAGTTCCTGAAGGCTAACCTTTAACTTATTCATGTTGTAGTTCATGGTAAACTAATTGAAGGAGGGAGGCAGGGAATTGAGGATAGCATCAATTTTAGTGTCATGGTCTAGCTCTGACCTGAGAAACTCCAGTTCATTAATATAACCCATTATCTTCAAACAATGGTCATGAACCTGTTGGTTTTCGGTCATCTGTGCGGTCATAAACAACTTTAAGACCTTCTAGCGAGTAGAACAGTTCTGCTCCTCATACATATGTTAGACAGTTGTATGCCCTTAGCTCTAATCAGAATGATGTACATTATGAATTTATTGTAAATGAATAAAGTACATATTTGATTCATTTCCAGTGGTGTGTTTCTGTGTAATACCCTTAAATTGGACACTTATGAGACTTGTGTTAGTTTAGAATGTTCACAGCCATTGGATATTTCTGGGGAAATTTATCCTACCAAGGCTGACACTGGTGTGCTGCCAAGTGTTGGGGTGGCCTATCTCAGCCGCCAGGGTGAGACACAAGGCACAAGCAGTGTAGGATTAATTGAATCATTGAACTAGACCAGATTTCCAGTATTGCCTTGGACCTTGGAGATTGATTGGCAAAACTAGAAAATTACACATGACCCCTAGACTCGATTATGATACTACACTAGGTGTCGGATTGGGCTGTCTTTGATATGCCAATCAGTGAGATCCTTAGTGGGGGTCAAAACCTGGGTATGTTGGAATAGTTTGAGAATTCATCTGAGTGGGTGATCATAGTGACAGGATCAGCCCCTTAGTCGGACAAAGGTAATGATCGGGGATGCACTCTCTCTGATGGAAACCAAGACTGCCGGCAACCAATTTCAATCGTTATAATTTTGTTTTGCAAAATATATTTATTTACTGATATACATATATATATTATGGTTTCCAAACGTTTGCACAAAGGTTTTAATTCCTAGGATCCATGTGAGTAGAGAGTGCAACACTGTTCCTTGTAGCCGAGGGAGAGGTCCTCTCTTGTCGGGTAGTGTTTGATCATTATGGGCTGAGAGGTTAAGTGTAAGGCCATTGAGGGTAACACCTAATGGGCTAATCTTGTATCTGCCCACAGTCCCTTGGTGTTACAAAGTGGCTTGGCCCAAGGGCCACTTAGGGTAAGTGTTGGGCCCATAGAGCCCATGTGATGGGTTTCAGAGGGTGCAATGTCCATAACAGTGTATTCGGCCAGGCCTTGTAACAAAGACTAGGCTGAACCTATGTGGCTGATGTGTAGATCTATGTTTGGGTCCCATGACATATAAGGAAGCCCAACTGGGCATCTATTTGGAAGGCTAAGTGAGCACATAACCTTATTGGGCCTAAAGCCCATTTCAAATTGGGCTGATTTGATCAGTTAAATGAGGGGCGAATTCTGAGATTAGATTAGCAAATAGGATTGGGTCTTAACCCTATTCACTCAAAGAGTCCACATCTGAATGTGATTCAGATATAGAAACCTCCTAATAGGATTAGGAGGGGGGCTGATCTAATCTGCAGATAAGATAAGGGTTTACCCTTCTCACTTAAAGGGAATTCATATCCAAATATGATTTGGATCAGAAACTCCTTATGGGATTAGGAGCTGATCCCTTTAAGCTTAGAAAAGGAGGAGGGGTGGCAACCTTTAGAAGAAATTCATATTCACATCCTCTTCAAAGCTGAAATCACAGAAGAGAGAATTCAGCATCAGTGCGCTAAATCTCTCTTGCCGCCTCCTTCCCACCACTGCCATATTTGCCAGTTCGATCTCCTCTTGTCAGTAGAAGTGATCAAGATTGGATCTTGATATTAGTCCTTTGTGAAAGTGCTGATTGGAAGAAGTGCTCACGTGCCATCTAGCTGATACTTGCGAACGATCTGGTTCTTTTGAAGAACACTGCTAATTTTGCACTATCTTGCACTATGCCATGTTCAATGGGAGCAGTTTTTGGTTCCTTCCTTGGGCGTGAACACCTCCATTGGGAGATACTATTTCTCTGTATCAGGTATATTCCTCTCCTATTACTTTTGTTTAGATCTAGTTTAGTTCTTGGTTCAAGATTGATCCTTGAAAAATATGTTTTTTTCTAAAATAGAGAATACAATTCCCAGTAGGATGAAGAGAAATTTTTGAAATTCGCCCATTCTATTCCACAAGATTCGGGTGTCCATACGATGGATATCTCATCCCTTCAGAGAGCCCAGATCTGAATGTGATTCAGATCTGGAAACCTCCTAATAGGATTAGGAGGGAAGCTGATCTAATCTACAAATAAGATAAGGGTTTACCCTTATCACTTAAAGGGAATTTTGAGCCAAATATGATTTGGATCAGCAACTCCTAATGGGATTAGGAGCTGATTCCTTTAAGCTTATAAAAGGAGGTGGGGGCGGCAGCCTTTAGAAGAAATTCATATTCACATCCTCTTCAGAGCTGAAATCACAGAAGAGAGAATTCAACATCAGTGTAGAGGGAACAGTTTTTGGATCCTTCCTTGGGCATGAACACCTCCATTGGGAGATACTATTTCTCCATATTAGGTATATCCCTCTCCTACTACTTTTGTTCAGATCTGGTTTGGTTCTTGGTTCAAGATTGATCCTTGAAAAATATGTTTTTTTCTAAAATAGGGAATACGATTCCCAGTAGGATGGAGAGCAATTTTTGAAATTTGCCCATTCTATTCTGCAAGATTCAGGCGTCCATACGATGGATATCTCATCCCTTCAACATAGTCTTTAGACTATCCAATATGTCCTTGGACACTTCGATCTTATCGAATTGTTGCTGTATCAAATTATCCAAAGAGGCTATAATATAACGCCGGGCAAGAGAATTTTTCTCCTCCCATTCTTGATACTCTCTTCGTCTAGCCTTCGAAGCCCTGTCACTCGGACGATCCAGAGTAGGGTTTTTAGCAATTTTTTCCAATTTCTTGGACGTTAGGACTTGATAGACAATTTTGTATACCCTTAGCTTCAATCTGATTTAATATACTTATGATATTTAGTGTAAATAAAATAAAGTGCATGTTTGATTCAAGTTGTTTGGTATAATTCTGTGTAAGGCCCTAAAACTGGACACTCATTGAGACTAGTGTTAGTTTTAAATGTTCACAGCCATTGGATAAGTCTGGGGAGATTTATCCAACAAAGGCTGATACTGGTGTGCCACCAAGTGTTGGGATGGTCTGTCTCAGCCACCAGGGTAAGATCCAAGGCACGTGCAGTATGGGATTACTTGAATCCTTGAACTGGACCAGATTTCCAGTATTGCCCTGGACCTTGGAGACGAATGGGCAAAACTATAAAGTTACACTTGACCCCAAGACTTGATTGTGATACTTCACTAAGTGTCAGATCGGACTGTCTTTGATATGCCAATCAGTGAGTTCCTTAGCGGGGGTCAAAACCTGGGCATATTGGGGCAGTCTGAGAATTCATCTGAGTGGGTGATCATAGTGATTGGATCAGCCCCTTTGTCAGACAAAGGTAATGATCAGGAATGCACTCTCTCTGATGGAAACCAAACTACCGGCAGTTGATTTCAATCGTTGGAATTTTGTTTTGCACAATTTATATATATATATATATTTGTATGGTTTCAAAATATTTGCAAATGGTTTTCATTCCCAGGATCCATGTGAGTGGAGAGTGCAGCAATGTTCCTTGCAGCCGAGGGAGAGGTCCTCTCTTGTCGGGCAGTGCTTGAACATTATGGGCTGAGAGGTTAAGTGTAAGTCCATTTAGGATAATACCTAAAGGGCTAAGCTTGCACCTGCCCATAGTCCCTAGGTTTTTATAAGATGGCTTGGCCTAGGGACCACTTAATGTAAGTGTTGGGCCCATAGGGTCCATGTGATGGGCTCAGGGATTCACTGAGCTTCTCAGTGAATTCGGCCAGGCTTTGTAATGAAGGCTGGGCCGAACCCATGTGGCTGGTGTGTAGATCAATGCTTGGGTCCCACGCCATACAAAGAAGCCCAACTGCTGATATGATCTGGTAACCTCCTGATATGATATAGGGCAGATCTGAGATTAAAGTTAGCAAAAGGATTGGGCCTTTAACCTTATCCACTCAGGGAGACCAAATTCAAATCAGATTTGAATCTGGTAACCTCCTGATAAGATCAGGAGTAAGCTAATCTAATCTGCAGATAGGATTAAGATCACCCCTATCTAAATGCTGATTTGGATTGGAATAACTCCTAACTAGGAGGTTTCTTAATCAAGAAGAAAAGAGGAGAAACCCTAAGAGAAAATCAACAGAATTCGAACCTAGGGTTTTTGTGTGCAAGAAAACTTGCAGCGAATTGAGATAGGATCTCATAACTCTCTAGAGAGAAGAGAAGCAATATTCGCCATCTTCATCTCAGGAATTCTCCTCCAGCCACCACCATTCTCTAAAAGAATTGGATCTTTGAAGGAAAGAAATCAAGAAATCAGTTCTTGATACCACTTTTGCAAAAAGAACTGAAAAGATTTGGTGCTCAGAGTTTCCAGAGGATTCTTGTAAAGGATTCAGTGTGTAGGACGCACCCTGCTGGTTCCGTTCCACATATTGCTGTGTCATCTTCAGCAGGAGCGGATCTTGGTGTCCTCTTTGGGCGTGAACACCAACTTTGGGAGATACTGTTTCTCTGGATCAGGTATAATTCCTCCCTTGTCTTTTGGTTCAGTTCTGGTTCAATTATGGTTCAAGTAGGATCCTTGAATATTGTATTCTAAATTTAGGGAATATGATTCCCAGTTGGAAGAAGGTAGGAAAATTTTTGAAATTTGTCCACCCATTTGGTAACCCTTTTGGTGTCCATATGATGGATCCTACCATTTTTTCAGTGGTATCAGAGCCATATGTTTGAATCTTGAACCAAAAGAAATTCAGATATGAACCTGCACAGATGGACCGAAGATGTTCTGCCAAGATTTGCGCGGATTATTTTCTTTATTTCAAGAAATTGTTTCTTGTTAAGTGTGATTAATCTGAAATTAATTTCTGTTAAATCCCAAATTTATTTAGAACTATTCTTTTCTTTATTTTGATTTAATGGACTATTCAAACCTGGAGATCGCAGTGTAGATTTGGCGCAAATGGTTTCCGCACCCTTTTTTATTTTCATTCAATTCGGTCTGTAAATATTTTTTTTCTAGACTGAATGTATAAGATTTGATCAAGAATGTAATTAATTAATAAAAATAGGAATTCTATTTTTTTATCTTCTCTTGATTGAAGAAGAAGGTGGCGCTGGAGATTTGCAGATGGAGAGATCGTTTTCTACAATTTGCAATTTGTGAAATTGCAACCCTGGTGATTAACCTCTATTTTGTAGGTGGTGTGAACAGTCCATATTGGATTTGTGATTGTCTAAAATTAAATTTATTAATTTTAGATCTTTCATGAATTAATTCTTGAATTAAAAATCAGTTTTGGACAATTTCGGACTAGATTGGACCAAAATTGTTTGGACCGAATCTAGGGTTCAAAGGGAATGATTTCCAATCCAATTTTCTCCCTCTTGCAGTTCCAAATCTGATGTTCAACTGTAGGGATTAATTTGGCCCACCTGCAAAGCCCAGTTTTAAAAGGTTAAAACTGCAAAAGCCCACTCTTGTGAGAAAAGTTGTATGGGCCGAACTGCTAACTACGATTCAGCCCATATACCTAGTTGACGGGTTTGTCGAAGCCCTCAAAATTAGTACTAGTCCCATAATAAAATATTTGCAGTAAAAGGGGTTCTAGGTTGAATCCCACAGGGAGAAAATCAGTAATCTCTTAGCCGAATGGGTAAATTAATTGTGTGGGAAAATTAAATAACTAAAATTAAAAGAATAACAAACTAAGAGAAAAATCAGTCTTACCGAATTCTGGTTCAAGGGTTCAGGTTCTAGGTACACTTCAGCATTCTCGCAATTCAGGCATTTAACCTTAGATTTATTTGGATAGCCATAATAAACCTTGTGTTTTCCTAATTCAGTTGACCAAACCCAGCATTCGATCAACACTTATCACCACTCAACTGGGTACGATAGCATTCCATGTTAAACAATGATAGCATTAAGATTTGTGAAAACAGTTAAACCAAAATAACAATAATTGAGATAGCTGCAATTACTGAATTTTGTTCCATCGATTCTTTTAGGTTGAACCATGTTAAAACATTGGTCAAAGGCTATCACGAACAATTGACCCAAAAAGATATCAACCTAATTGCTACTTGTACCATTATTCGTGACAATTACGGATCACCGAAATCATGGATAGCAGTAGGAAAATCAACATTAATTCAGTTTGTTAGACTAATTAACATTAACATCCAATAAAAATATGCACAAGAATCAATGAATACTTGAATTAAAAAGCAAGAAAATAAATTAACTACAGAACCTCACAATGACACAATCGAACCAGAAAAAGAAGCTTAGCTGCTCATGATCTGCGCAATCTCCATGCTTTGCTTCTCCATGGCCGAACTGATCTTCTTGAGTTGCTTGATGCTTGATTGCTGGATGATTGAGTGATTGCTAGAGCTGGTTCGCCCCCTCTTTATATAGCAAAGGAGAGGGCTGTTTTCCAACTCCTTCTAGGAGATCATCTTATCCTTAGGGAGTCTTGATCTTATCTTCTTTGAACTAATCCTATCATATCTCTTATCTAATGCTCTAATCTCAATCTTCTTATCTCTCTAGGATTACATTCAAGAATTTAGATCTGATAAAACTCTCTCTTTGGAGATTACATTTGAAATTCGGACTCTTAACTCTTGAGTTCGAGTTGGGATGCTTTAAAACTTGGGCTACTTCAAGGTACTTCTACGAGTTGGGCTTAAGTTGTGAAATGGGCCTGGCTACGAATTTGCTCCGACTTCGGGCTCATTGTCGTACTTGATGCGAGCCGAATTTGTCAAAACCCACAACATAAAATTTCTGGGCCTTCCTTTCATATTTCTAATGCTTCTTGAATTGTCCAATTCGGTGTCCGGAATTAAGAGTTAGGCCCAGATTACTGACTGTCGCCGAAACTGTGCAAAATCACCCGATTTGCCCTGTTTTCTTCCAATTGCCTTCTTTATTGCCCTGAATCGAAATACAACAGTAATGAGTCCATTTAAGTGCTAAATAAATGTAAAAGAGTGAATATTAGGGGATAAAATTAGGGTTCATTTTGGTCTCATCACTAGTTGACATTAATTATGAATGTTATGGATTTTAAATGAGCTGTTCAATGGGCTTAGTAAATTGATTGGATCAATTCTTCCTTTACATGTGATGTTTGGATGTTTGATGTGTTGCGACCATGGACCATAAGGACATGGCCCATGATGACTCGTTAGTGGCTCTTATGAACAGCATGGCTGAATGCACATCATTGCTATGGTGTCCCATAAGGTCATTGGATAACTCCCCCCTACTTGGTGGGCCTGTTAGACAGTTTTGTATGCCCTTAGCTTCAATCTGATTTGATGTACTTTTGTTATTTAGTGGAAATAAATAAAGTGCATGTTTGATTCATGTTGTTTGTTTTAATTCTGTGTAAAACCCTAAAACTGGACATTTATAGAGACTCTTGTTAGTTTTAAATGTTCACAGCCGTTGGATAAGTCTGGGGAGATTTATCCTACCAAGGCTGATACTGGTGTGCCACCAAGTGTTGGGATGGCCTGTCTCAGCCATCAGGGTAAGACCCGAGGCACATGCAGTATGGGATTACTTGAATCCTTGAACCGGACCAGATTTCCAGTATTGCCCTGGACCTTGGAAATAGATGGGCAAAACTGGAAAGTTACACTTGACCCCTAGACTCGATTATGAAACTTCACTAGGTGTTGGATCGGGCTGCCTTTGATATGCCACTCAGTGAGATCCTTAGCGGGGATCAAAACCTGGGTATGTTGGGGCAGTTTGAGAATTCATCTGAGTGGATGATCATAGTGACAGAATCAGCCACTTTGTCGGACAAAGGGTAATGATCGGGAATGCACTCTCTCTGATGGAAACCAAATTGCCGGCAGTTGATTTCAATCATTGGAATTTTGTTTTGCAAAATTAATATATTTATATATATATGTACGGTTTCAAATTGTTTGCAAATGGTTTTAATTCCCGGGATCCATGTGAGAGGAGAGTGTGGCACTGTTCCTTGCAGCCGAGGGAGAGGTCCTCTCTTGTCGGGCAGTGCTTGATCATTAAGGGCTGAGAGGTTAAGTGTAAGACCATTGAGGATAATACCTGATGGGCTAATCTTGCACCTGCCCACAGTCCCTGGGTTTTTATAAGATGGCTTGGCGCAGGGACCACTTAATGTAAGTGTTGGGCCCATAGGGTCCATATGATGGACTCAAGGGGTTCATTGAGTTTTTCAGTGAATTCGGCTGGGCCTTGTTTTAGAGGC
This sequence comes from Nelumbo lutea, assembly GCF_056320005.1. Lineage (NCBI taxonomy): Eukaryota > Viridiplantae > Streptophyta > Magnoliopsida > Proteales > Nelumbonaceae > Nelumbo > Nelumbo lutea. Next base: position 65,850,672 of record NC_142687.1, on the reverse strand, counting down.
TGGGCCGAACCCATGTGGTTGGTGTGTAGATCAATGCTTGGGTCCCACGCCATACAAAGAAGCCCAACTGGGCAGCAGATTGGAAAGTAATTAGACACTGAACACTTAATGGGCCAAAAGCCCATTTCGAGGTGGGTTGATATGATCACCCATCCATGGGGCGAATTTGAGATTAAAGTTAGTGAAAGGATTGGGCCTTTAGCCTTATCCACTCTAAGAGACCAAATTCAAATTAGATTTGAATCTGGTAACCTCCTGATAAGATCAGGAGTAAGCTAACTCTATCTGCAGAAAGGATTAAGATTATCCCCTATCCAAATACTGATTTGGATTGGGCTATCTCCTAAAAGGAGGTTTCTTAATCAAGAAGAAAGGAGGAGATTTCGAACCACCTTGAAGAGGTATAGGATATCTCCTGCGAATTCAGATCAGATCTGATTCATACTCTCCAAAAAAACAGAAAAAGCAGTTCAGCCTTCTTCGTTTTGGAGATCTCCTCCTGCCGCCGCCATCTGCCATTGCAAGATTAGATCTTTCCAGAAAAGAAAGTCAAGAAATCTGTTCTTGACATCAGTCTTGCAAGAAAGACTGAAAAAGATTCAGTGTTTAGTACTTCCAGAGGATTCTTGTGAAGGATCCAGTGTGTAGGATGCACCCTGCTGGTTCTGTTCCATTCACAGCTGTGTCATCTTCAGTAGGAACAGATCTTGGAGTATTCTTTGGGCGTGAACACCAACTTTGGGAGATACTGCTTCTCCGGATCAGGTATATTCCTCCCATTTATCTTTTGGTACAGATCTGGTTTGATTATGGTTCAAGAAGGATCCTTGAATATTGTATTCTAAATTTAGGGAATATGATTCCCAGTTGAGAGAAGGTAGGAAATTTTTGAAATTCACCCACCCATTCCGCAACCTTTATGGCGTCCATTAGATGGATCCTACCATTCTTTCAATGGTATCAGAGCTAGGTTCGAATCTTGAACCAAAAGAAAATCAGATCTGACCCTGCGCAGATGGATAGAAGGTGTTCTTTCAAGATTTGCGCAGATTGTTTTCTTTTTCAAGAAACTGTTTCTTGTTAAGGGCGATTGATCTGAAATTAATTTTATTAAATCCAAAATTTATTTAGAATTGTTCTTTATTTATTTTGATTTAATGGACTGTTCGAACCTGGAGATCACAGTGCAGATTTGGCGCAGATAGTCTACGCACCCTTTTTCTTTCTATTTATTTATATTCGGTTTGTAAATAATTTTTTTTATTTTAGACTGAATGTACAGGATTTGATCAAGAATGTAATTAATAGAAATAGGATTTCTGTTATTTTTCTTGATTAAAGAAGAAGGAAGAAGAAGGTGGCGCTGGAGATTTGCAGTTGGAGAAATCGCTTTCTGCGATTTGCAGTTTGTGAAACTACAACCCTTGTGATTAACCTCTGTTTTGCAGGTGGTGCGAACAGTCCATAGTTTGATTTGTGATTGTTTGAAATCAAAATTATTAATTTCAGATCTTTCATGAATTAATTCTTGAATTGAAAATCAGTTTTGGATCCTCTCGGACTAGATTGGACCAAAACTGTTTGGACCGAATCTGGGATTCGATAGGGACTGTTTTTCAGTCTGTATTTCTCACACTTGCTGTTCCAAATCTGATGTTCAATTACAGGGATTAATTCGACCCACCTGTAAAGCCCAGTTTTAAAGGGTTAAAACTGCAAAAGGCCCATTGCTGTGAGATGAGCTGTATGGGCCGAACTGCTATCTGCGATTCAGCCCATACACCTAGTAGTCATTAATTGTTAATGACTTAGTTTTTAAATGGGCTATTCAATGGGCTTTACAGCAGTTAATTGATTGGATCAATTCCTCCTTTACATATGATGTTTGGATGTTTGATGTGTTGCGACCATGGGCCATAAGTACTTGGCCCATGAAGACTCGTTAGTGGCTCTTGCGCACACCATGGCTAAATGCACATCATTGCCATGGTGTCCTTCAAGGTCATTGGATGACCCCTCTTTGTTTGGTGGGCCCCACAACCCTAAAAAGGGATGCGTACGGAACCCCTAGCCGATTAAGTTCTACCAGAAATCTGACTTTATGAAAGTCAGTGGGAGCCACTCTGGTTTGACCTAAATTAAAACTAGGGCATTTTTGTTCCCTCCAGCAAATATGTATGCTTGTGATAGGGAGACCCATGTGATGGACTCTCTAAAGGCCTTCCGTCATTAGCACAATGATGGGTCCTTCAGTAATGAGGAAACGCACCATAAAATTGGGCTATCCATTTGCTGTTGGATCTATTAGAGTGTTTCATAAGATGATAGGGGCGTCATAGACCGATGTGGGAGGGGCTTCACCAGAAAATGGGAACTCTCTCACGGTACCTTGGCGTAACCTGAATATGATGGGTAAGCACTCACTGGACAGAAAGGATTACCTGAAAATGGCTCTGAACCTTGTCTGACAGAGGCCAAAGGGAAACTCATTTGATGAGTGGATATGATCCGTCACAGAAAGGTGGTGAGGTTATGCAGCTGAAACAGTTGGCTTCACGCACCCCATGTGATTTCCCACATTTCCAGAGACATTTCGTCGTCTCCATCACTGAGAAAGGAGGGAAATCTCAGAGATGAACAAATGGGAATGGAACATAGATTAAAAGCCATATCTATGTAGGTAACATGAATCAAACTAAGGTTGTGGACTAATGATTTTGCTATTTTATCAGAAAATGGCAAACGGTCAATTTGCAAAGCTTCTAGACGATAACAAGCTTAAGGGCCCAAACTATGCCGACTGGTACAGAAATCTTATGCTGGTCCTAACTTCCGAAAAGTTAGACAAGGTGGTGAAAAATCCTGCACCGGAACGTCCGAGTGATAGGGCTTCTGAGGCCCGTAGGAGGGACTACCAAGAGTGGGAGGATAAGAACTCCCTAGCCCGCTGCTTTGTCGTTGCCTCATTAGACAACTCAATACAGAGGCAATTCGATCAGATCGAACTAGCCAAGGACATATTGGACAGTCTAAGAACAATGTATGAAGAGTAGAACCGTTCTACTCGACAAAAGGTCCTGAAATTGTTCATGACCGCGCAGATGACCAAAGGGCAGAAAGTTTATGACCATTGTCTTCGGATGATGGGTTACATTAACGAACTTGAAGCTCTTGGATCCGGGCTAGATCTTGGCACGCAAGTGGATGCCATCCTCAATTCTTTGCCCTCTTCCTTCAATGCATTCACAATGAACTACAACATGAATAAGCTGAATGTCAGCGTCCAGGAACTCAGCAATATGTTGCAGAGAGCCGAGGATCTACTCAAGAAGGATGAGCCTGTGGTTATGCTTGCTGAAGCTAACAAATCGGGCAAGAAAAAGAGAAAGGCAAAGAAGCCTCAGAAGAAGGCTACCAATCCTAAGAAGCAGAAGAAGAACAAGGCATCTGATGTCTGTCACTTCTGCAAGCAGACCGGCCACTGGAAGAGGAATTGTCCTGCCTACCTGTAATCTAAGAAAGGTAACATCGAAACTTGTGTCATAGAAACTAACTTGTTAGTTACTTCTGTGTCCTGGTGTGTTGACTCCGGGGCTTCAACTCATGCGTGTAACTCACTGCAGGGGTTCAAAGTTAGCAGAAGGTTGAGTGAAGGTGAAGTGACATTATTCTTGGGAACAACTGCAAGTGTTGCAGCAACAGCAATAGGAACCGTAGAATTAGTTTTTAAAGAAGGAATACTTGTACTTAAAGATTGTCTTTATGTACAGAACTTGAGAAGAAATTTAATTTCTGTTTCAAAACTGTGTGCTAATGGATATACTGTTTATTTTAGTAATGTGATTACTGTTAAACGGAATAATAAATTCATCGCATAAGGGGAACAAGAGAACAGTCTCTATGTTCTACATCCTTCTCTGGAAACTAACTTAACCGAAACTACGTCGGTCGAAAATCCCAAGAAAAGGAATCGTGATACAGTAAGTCCCACATGCCTCTGGCATTACCGACTTGGCCATATCGGTATTGACCGAATCACAAGGTTGGTAAAGGATGGTCCTTTGGATTTTCTAACTGTAGAAAATCTTCCCACTTGTGAACCTTGCCTTCAAGGTAAGATGTCTAAGCGGCCATTTGACGATAAGCCTGAAAGATCTGAAGGCACACTTGACCTAATACATACTGATGTATGTGGTCCTCTGAGTGTTAGGACACGGAATCAACACGTGTACTTCATCACCTTTACAGATGATTTTTCACGATATGGTTACGTGTATCTAATGAGACATAAGTCTGAATCATTTGAAAAGTTCAAAGAGTTCAGACAGGAAGTCGAGAAACAGTTAGGGAGAGAAATTAAGGCCCTTCGATCAGATCGAGGTGGCGAGTATCTCTCTGACGAATTCAAGGACTACTTAAAGGCCAATGGGATAGTGTCACAATTAGCTCCTCCTGCTACACCTCAACTCAACGGTGTTTTAGAAAGGAGGAATAGGACCTTGTTAGACATGATCCGGTCACTTCTCGTACGCTCACAATTACCCACATCCTTTTGGGGATACGCATTAGAGACTGCTATCTACGTGCTGAATCGGGTTCCAACCAAATCAGTTTCGAAAACTCCATATGAACTTTGGACCGGAAGGAAGCCAAGTGTAAGACACTTGAAGATTTGGGGTTGTCCTGCACACGTTAAAAGAACAAGCGCGGACAAGTTGGAATCTAAAACCAGTCGTTGCCTGTTTATAGGCTACCCAAAGGATTCGGTGGGTTATCTATTCTATGACCCGAGTGAGCAGAAAGTGTTCTGCAGTCGAAACGCCCAGTTCTTAGAATCCAATTACATCCTGGACACCCATCGTCAAGAAATAGTTCTTAATGAGGAAAGCTCAGGAGCAGTGGGAGATGTCCCACAAATTCCAGGTAATGACCAACCTAGAAGAACCACCCGGGTATCCAGACCACCAGTCCGATATGGTTATGACCAGGATAGTTACCTGGTGGAAACCTTGACTAGTGAAGAGGATCCCGTGACTTACGTGGAAGCTATGTTAGACATAGACTCCCAGAAGTGGGTGGAGGCCATGAGAGCTGAAATGGACTCAATGGAGACCAATGGAGTCTGGACTCTAGTGGATCCGCCCCCCGGGGTAAAAGCAATTCGTTGCAAATGGATCTACAAGAGGAAGAAGGGCCCCGATGGCAGGATTGAGACCTCTAAAGCTCACTTGGTGGCGAAAGGGTATACTCAGAAAGAAGGCATCGACTATGAGGATTTGGCAAATGGATGTCAAAACCGCGTTCCTGACTGGAGATCTTAGTGAAGATATCTACATGCAGCAGCCGCAAGGCTTCATTGTTGCTGGTCAAGAACACATGGTATGTAAACTTAATAGATCCATATATGGACTTAAGCAGGCTTCTAGGAGTTGGAACATCCGTTTTGATTCTGCAGTCAAAACGTTTGACTTTGAGCAGAATCCGGATGAGCCCTGTGTTTATAGGAAGTCCAGTGGGGATAAGATCACCCTTTTGGTGTTGTACGTGGATGATATCCTACTCATTGGGAATGATGTAGGAATGTTGACTTCGGTCAAGGTATGGCTATCACAGCAGTTCTCCATGAAAGATCTTGGAGAAGCTTCATACATACTGGGTCTTTGACTCTATAGAGAGATCGAAGCGGATAATTAGATTATCCCAGGCTGCTTATATTGACAAAATTGTCAAGAGGTACAGCATGGAGAACTCCAAGAAAGGAAACGTTCCTTTCAGGCATGGAGTCACTCTCTCCAAGAAGATGTCTCCCAAGACTTCTGAGGAGATTGAGAGCATGAGAGACGTTCCCTATGCCTCAGCCGTAGGAAGCATCATGTATGCCATGCTGTGCACTCGCCCTGACATTGCTCAGGCGGTGAGTGTGGTAAGCAGATTCCAGGCAAACCCAGGGCAGGAGCATTGGACTACTGTGAAGAACATACTCAAATACCTTCGAAGGACAAAAGAGTTTTGTCTGGTATTCGATGGTAGTTCACTGCAAGTTCTAGGGTATACCGATGCCGATTTTCAGTCGGATCCAGATGATAGAAAGTCTACATCTGGGTATGTTTTCACGATAGGATCGTGTGCAGTTTGCTGGAAAAGCAGCAAACAGGGGTCCACTGCACACTCCACAACCGAGGCCGAGTACATTGCCGCAAGTGAAGCTGCCAAGGATGCCGTCTGGATGAAGAAGTTCATACACGAATTGGGAGCGATTCCATCCAGCACATCTCCCATCCCGTTGTTATGTGACAATAATGGAGCGATCGCCCAGGCTAAAGAGCCTCGGGCTCACTCGAAGTCGAAGCACATCGAGAGAAAGTACCATGTACTGCGGGAGATCGTTGGTAGAGGGGACGTCCTGATTCAGAAGGTAGCATCAGCGGATAATGTGGCAGACCCATTGACTAAGCCACTGACACAGAAGGTGTTTGAGAAACACGTGGAAAGTATGGGACTCCGGCTTGTACCAGATTGGACCTAAGTGCAAGTGGGAGCTGTTAGACAGTTTTGTATGCCCTTTGCTTCAATCTGATTTGATGTACTTTTGTTATTTAGTGGAAAAAAATAAAGTGCATGTTTGATTCATGTTGTTTGGTTTAATTCTGTGTAAAACCCTAAAACTGGACATTTATAGAGACTCTGGTTAGTTTTAAATGTTCACAGCCGTTGGATAAGTCTGGGGTGATTTATCCTGCCAAGGCTGATACTGGTGTGCCACCAAGTGTTGGGATGGCCTGTCTCAGCCATCAGGGTAAGACCCGAGGCACATGCAGTATGGGATTACTTGAATCCTTGAACCAGATCAGATTTCCAGTATTGCCCTGGACCTTGGAGATAGATGGGCAAAACTGGAAAGTTACACCTGACCCCTAGACACGATTATGACACTTCACTAGGTGTTGGATCGGGCTGCCTTTGATATGCCACTCAGTGAGATCCTTAGCGGGGATCAAAACCTGGGTATGTTGGGGCAGTTTGAGAATTCATCTGAGTGGATGATCATAGTGACAGAATCAGCCATTTTGTCGGACAAAGGGTAATGATCGGGAATGCACTCTCTCTGATGGAAACCAAACTGCCGGCAGTTGATTTCAATCGTTGGAATTTTGTTTTGCAAAATTAATATATTTATATATATATGTACGGTTTCAAATTGTTTGCAAATGGTTTTAATTCCCGGGATCCATTGAGAGGAGAGTGCGGCACTGTTCCTTGCAGCCGAGGGAGAGGTCCTCTCTTGTCGGGCAGTGCTTGATCATTAAGGGCTGAGAGGTTAAGTGTAAGACCATTGAGGATAATACCTGATGGGATAATCTTGCACCTGCCCACAGTCCCTGGGTTTTTATAAGATGGCTTGGCCCAGGGACCACTTAATGTAAGTGTTGGGCCCATAGGATCCATATGATGGACTCAAGGGGTTCATTGAGTTTTTTAGTGAATTCGGCTGGGCCTTGTTTTAGAGGCTGGGCCGAACCCATGTGGCTGGTGTGTAGATCAATGCTTGGGTCCCACGCCATACAAAGAAGCCCAACTGGGCAGCAGATTGGAAAGTAATTAGACACTGAACACTTAATGGGCCAAAAGCACATTTCGAGGTGGGTTGATATGATCACCCATCCATGGGGCGAATTTGAGATTAAAGTTAGTAAAAGGATTGGGCCTTTAGCCTTATCCACTCTAAGAGACCAAATTCAAATTAGATTTGAATCTGGTAACCTCCTGATAAGATCAGGAGTAAGCTAACTCTATCTGCAGAAAGGATTAAGATTATCCCCTATCCAAATACTGATTTGGATTGGGCTATCTCCTAAAAGGAGGTTTCTTAATCAAGAAGAAAGGAGGAGATTTCGAACCACCTTGAAGAGGTATAGGATATCTCCTGCGAATTCAGATCAGATCTGATTCATACTCTCCAAAAAAATAGAAAAAGCAGTTCAGCCTTCTTCGTTTTGGAGATCTCCTCCTGCCGCCGCCATCTACCATTGCAAGATTAGATTTTTCCAGAAAAGAAAGTCAAGAAATCTGTTCTTGACATCAGTCTTGCAAGAAAGACTGAAAAAGATTCAGTGTTTAGTACTTCCAGAGGATTCTTGTGAAGGATCCAATGTGTAGGACGCACCCTTCTGGTTCTGTTCCATTCACAGCTGTGTCATCTTTAGCAGGAACAGATCTTGGAGTATTCTTTGGGCGTGAACACCAACTTTGGGAGATACTGCTTCTCCGGATCAGGTATATTCCTCCCATTTATCTTTTGGTACAGATCTGGTTTGGTTATGGTTCAAGAAGGATCCTTGAATATTGTATTCTAAATTTAGGGAATATGATTCCCAGTTGAGAGAAGGTAGGAAATTTTTGAAATTCGCCCACCCATTCCGCAACCTTTATGGCGTCCATTAGATGGATTCTACCATTCTTTCAGGGCCCCACTGAAAGAATGGTAGGATCCATCTAATGGACGCCAAGAAAGGTGCGAAAAGGGGGGCGAATTTCAAAAAAAAATTCCTATCTTCTTCCAACTGGGAATCATATTCCCTAAATTTAGAATACATTATTCAAGGATCCTACTTGAACCATAAACAAACCAGATCTGAACCAAAAGGAAATTTGAAGGATTATACCTGATCCGGAGAAATAATATCTCCCAAAGTTGGTGTTCACGCCCAAGGAAGTAACCAAGATTCGCTCCTGCTGAAGATGACACAGCTATGGATGGAACGGAACCAGCAGGGTGCATCCTACACACTGGATTCTTCACAAGAACCCTCTAGAAACCTTGAACACCGAATCCTAGTGTCTTTCTTGCAAAACTATTGTCAAGAACTGCTTTCATGACCTCCTGTTGCTGCAAAGATCCAATCTTCCAATAGGTAGTGGTGGCGGCTGAAGGAGGAAAAGTCCAGAGACGAAGAGTGATGAGACCAAAAAGAACCCTATTATTATCTTCTAATATTCACTCTTTTATATTTATTTATCACTTAAATGAACTCATTACTCTTGTCTTTCGATCTAGGGCAATAAAGAAGGTAATTGGAAGAAAACAGGACAAATCGGGTGATTTTGCACAGTTTCAGCGACAGTCAGTAATCTGGGCCTAACTCTCAATTCCAGACACCGAATTGGACAATTCAAGAAGTATTAGAAAGATGAAAGGAAGGCCCACAACTTTTATGTTTTGGAATTTGACAGCTTCAGCCCGCATCGAGTACGAAAACGAGACCAAAGTCGGAGCAAGTTCGCAGCCAGACCGATTTCACAACTTAAGCCCAACTCGCAGAAGTACCTTGAAGCAGCCCAACTCGAATTCAAGAGTTAAGAGTCCGAATTTCGAATGTAATATCCAAGGAGAGAGTTTTATCAGATCTAAAGTCTTGAATGTAATCCTAGAGAAATAAGAAGATTGAGATTAGAGCATTAGATAAGAGATAGGATAGGATTAGTTCAAAATAAGAACAAAACTCCCTAAGGATAAGATGATCTCCTAGAAGGAGTTGGAAAACAGCCCTCTCCTTTGGCTATATAAAGAGAGGGGGAAAACCAGCTCTAGCAATCACTCATTCCAAGATCCAAGAGATCATCAAGAAGACTAAGAAGCAAGAAGGCAATTCGGCTATGGAGAAGAAGAGCATGGAGATTGCGCAGATCATGAGTAGCTAAGCTTCTTTTTCTGGTTCAAGGGGGGAGGTTCGATTGTGTCATTGTGAGGTTCTGTAGTTACTTTATTTTCTTTCTTTTTAATTCAAGTATTCATTGCTTCTTGTGCACATTTTTATTGGATGTTAATGTTAATTAGTCTGACAAATTGAATTAATGTTGATTTTCCTACTGCTATCCATGATTTCGGTGATCCGTAATTGTCACGAATAATGGTACAAGTAGCAATTAGGTTGATATCTTTTTTGGGTCAATTGTTCGTGACAGCCTTTGACCAATGTTTTAACATGGTTCAACCTAAAAGAATCGATGGAACAAAATTCAGTAATTGCAGCTATCTCAATTATTGTTATTTTGGTTTAACTGTTTTCACAAATCTTAATGCTATCATTGTTTAACATGGAACGCTATCATACCCAGTTGAGTGGTGATAAGTGTTGATCGAATGCTGGGTTTGGTCAACTGAATTAGGAAAACACAAGGTTTATTATGGCTATCCTAATAAATCTAAGGTTAAATGCTTGAATTGCAAGAATTCTGAATTGTACCTAGGATCGATGGCCAATCGATTCAACCCGAACCCTTGAACCAGAATTCGGTAAGACTGATTTTCTCTTGTTTGTTTAGTTTGTTATTCTTTTAATTTTAGTTATTTAATATTCCCACACAATTACTTTGTCCATTCGGCTAAGAGATTACTGATTTGCTCCCTGTGGGATTCGACCTAGACCACTTTTACTGCAAATATTTTATTGTGGGACTAGTACTAATTTTGAGGGCTTCGAGAAACCCGTCAAAATTTTGGCGCCGTTGCCGGGAGCAACTTTAATTTCTTAGCTATTACCTTCCTCTTGTTAACCTCTTTTGTTTTATGACTCGAGCTTCTCAACGAGGTAAACTCGAGTACAATCCCGAAGTTGAGAGGACCACCCATCATTTAAGAATGGAGGCGAAGCAAAGGAAGGATCGTTCACCAAAGAAGGTGAATTCATATTGTGATCTTCCCATCTTCGAAGAAGTAGAAAGAATGGCTGATAGAGAGAAGACATTAAGGGAGTTGGCTGCACCAATTATGAACCAACAGCCTTTATGCATCACGTACCACACTCTTGAAGTAGCTTTTGAACTCAAATCTGGTTTGATTCAATTATTACCTCTGTTTCATGGTTTCCCAGGTGAGGACCCTCACAAACATCTAAAGGAATTTCATGTCGTCTGTTCAAGCATGAAACCCCACGGTATGACCGAGGACCAGGTAAAACTCATAGCCTTTCCATTTACTTTAAGAGATAAAGCAAAGGATTGGTTGTATATTCTTCCTCCCGGTTCAATACGCACATGGGACGAGATGAATAGGATATTTTTAGATAAATATTTTCCTACATCCTGGGCTGCAAATATAAGAAAAGAAATATGTGGAGTTCGGCAATTTGATGGTGAGACACTATACGAATATTGGGAAAGATTTAAACAACTTGTTGCTAGCTGTCCACATCACCAAATACCCGAACAACTGTTAATCCAATACTTCTACGAAGGGCTACAGCCCATGGATAGAAGTATGGTCGATGCAGCCAGTGGAGGAGCCTTGGTGAACAAGACACCCGAAGCGGCCAGGGAGTTAGTCTCCAACATGGCCGAAAATTCACAACAGTTCGGTGCAAGGACAGACGGTACCATTAGACGGCTTAATGAGGTAAGCCATGTAAATTTAGAAAATCAGATTTCTGACCTAACTGCTTTGGTAAGACAACTCGCTGCAGGACAAGTACAAACTGCCAGGGTGTGTGGTATCTGTTCGATTCCTGGCCATCCTACGGACATGTGTCCATCATTGCAAGATGGTACGATGCAGCAAGTCAATGTCGTAGGAGGATTCCCGGGCCAGCCCCAATGAAAGTATGATCCCTACTCCAATTATTACAATCCGGGGTGGAGAGATCACCAAAACCTAAGCTATGGGAACCAAGGAGGACAGCAGCAATACCAACCCCATTTTTTCAGTCGACAGCCCAAGTTTTCAACAACCATCACAGCGCAAGGCCAACCCTCGAATTCAGGTACGTCATTAGAAGATATAGTTAAGACTCTAGCTACTAATACTCAGCAATTTCAACAGGAAACAAGAGCCAGCATTCAGAATTTGGGGAACCAAATCAGCCAACTTGCCACTGCTGTTAGCAAGTTGGAGGTGCAGATCTCCGGGAAACTACCACCACAAACGGTAGTCAACCCCAAGGAGTGTGTAAGTGCAGTGGTGCTAAGAAGCGGGAAGGAACTACAGCTAGAACCTACATCACCAAGGAAGGTGGATAAAGGGCAGGAAGAAGACAAGGTGCAGGACTCAAGAGTTAGAGAGAACGTTTAGCCATGATCAAGAGGACCTTACCAGAAAAACATGCTGATCCAGGTATGTTCACCCTACCTTGTGTGATTGGCAATAAGCAAATCGAGTATGCCATGCTAGACTTAGGTGCATCTATCAACATCATGACATACTCGATTTACTATGCTTTGAGATTAGGTCCTTTAAGGGAAACTAAAGCTGTTATCTAATTAGCTGATCGTTCTAACGCCTATCCAGAAGGGATTGTTGAGAATGTAATGGTGCAGGTTAACGATTTAATTTTCCCAACTGATTTTTACATTCTGAAGATGGAGGAGGACACGATCGAAAGTTCAGCCCCACTTCTATTAGGTAGGCCATTTATGAAAATGACCAAGACCAAAATAGATGTGGATGAGGGTACCCTCTCCATCGAAATCGGTGGGGAGACTATTAAATTTAATATTTTTGAAGCTACGAAGTACCCAAATGAAGACCATTCAGTTGACACTATTGATTCAACTGTGCAGGAATTTTTTGAAAAAGATATGAATGAGGAGCTAGAATCGAGTGCACAATTGGATACGAAGGCCCCTATTCCAGATTTGAACCTGCCCATGATGGATGGAAGGGGAGCACACCGAAAGCTGAAACCACGAGAGCTAAAGTAGCAAAGGAGGACGTCGAGCATAATGACGTTAAACAATTGCCCTTGTGGGAGGCAACCCATTGTGTTTAGTTAATTTTGTTATTTTGTTTGGTTTTGATTTTTGTGTTTAACAGGAACCCAACATGACAAACAGGGAAGTACCCCCAAATCCTTCTACTTTATGCATAATCACATACATTGGGGACAATGTATAACTTAAGTGTGGGAGGATTAGGAAAATCTGATGGAAATTTGGGATACCTTACCTTCTTCAAATTTCTGCTTCCGAAAACTTATCCTTGAACGATTTCAACTTATCAGGAATCATGTGCTGAGGCTGAATAGATAAGATAGGATGCAAGCATGACTAACTAAATTTTTCTTGGCTGCAAGATGCATAAGGGTTTGATTGATTTTCACATAATTATCTATCAAACATGGGTTGATTATTCTAGAACTTGCTGTGTTAGGCATATAGAGACCACGATCAATGAATTCATGGATCAGGCGGTGTAACCCTGTGATTCTTGTGAAAAAAAAAAAAAGAGAAAGGGAGTTTGAAACTAAAATCGTGACTAATGTGAGATGGAGCATAAAATGCACTGACATCTAAAAACAAAAAACAAGTGTGAGACGGAGTATAAAATGCACTCACATTTAGAAATGAAAGCAAGTGTGAGATGGAGCATAAAATGCACTCACATCTTGAAAAGAAGGCAAGGGTGAGATGGAGCATAAAATGCACTCACCCTAGAACCCCAACCCCATTCTCACCTTCAGATCCTAGGAATTCACACTAAGTGGTGAAGATGTGATACATAGCAAGCTTATGGTAATAAGCACACCTTGTTTTGATTCAAAGGAAAGTAATTGCATCTGGCTGAATTGGTTTGTTAAAAGCAATGAGCACCCGTGCAGTCCAAGGAATTTCAGCCCTGGAAGGCTTGTCTCCTTGACTATCAATTTAACTTGGGACCATGAGGAATGGTGATTTACGATCACTCTTGGACAAGAAAAAGGGGAGAAAGAGATGAAAAGGGAAAGGTTACCAAGTCTGAACTAAAGCATGAAATGAACCAGGCCTCATGTAGAGAAAAAGAAAGATTGAAAATCAATAGTTAGTCTCTCTTGTGTTACTTGAGTTTTTGCCTTGCCCGAGGACGGGCAAAGTTTAAGTGTGGGGGATTTGATGAGACCAAAAAGAACCCTATTTTTATCCTCTAATATTCACTCTTTTATATTTATTTATCACTTAAATGAACTCATTACTCTTGTCTTTCGATCTAGGGCAATAAAGAAGGCAATTGGAAGAAAACATGACAAATCGGGTGATTTTGCACAGTTTCGGCGACAGTCAGTAATCTGGGCCTAAATCTCAATTCTGGACACCGAATTGGACAATTCAAGAAGCATTAGAAAGATGAAAGGAAGGCTCAAAACTTTTATGTTTTATATTTTGACAGATTCGGCCCGCATCGAGTATGAAAACGAGCCCAAAGTCGGAGCAAGTTCGCAGCCAGGCCCATTTCACAACTTAAGCCCAACTCGCAGAAGTAGCTTGAAGCAGCCCAACTCGAATTCAAGAGTTAAGAGTCCGAATTTTGAATGTAATCTCCAAGGAGAGAGTTTTATCAGATTTAAAGTCTTGAATGTAATCCTAGAGAGATAAGAAGATTGAGATTAGAGCATTAGATAAGAGATAGGATAGGATTAGTTCAAAATAAGATCAAAACTCCCTAAGGATAAGATGATCTCCTAGAAGGAGTTGGAAAACAGCCCTCTCCTTTGGCTATATAAAGAGGGGGGCGAACCAGCTCTAGCAATCACTCATTCCAAGATCCAAGAGATCATCAAGAAGACCAAGAAGCAAGAATGCAGTTCGGCTATGGAGAAAAAGAGCATGGAGATTGTGCAGATCATGAGTAGCTGAGCTTCTTTTTCTGGTTCAAGGGGGGAGGTTCGATTGTGTCATTGTGAGGTTCTGTAGTTACTTTATTTTCTTTCTTTTTAATTCAAGTATTCATTGCTTCTGGTTCACATTTTTATTGGATGTTAATGTTAATTAGTCTGACAAACTGAATTAATGTTGATTTTCCTACTGCTATCCATGATTTCGGTGATCCGTAATTGTCACGAATAATGGTACAAGTAGCAATTAATTTGATATCTTTTTTGGGTCAATTGTTCGTGATAGCCTTTGACCAATGTTTTAACATGGTTCAACCTAAAAGAATCGATGGAACAAAATTCAGTAATTGCAGCTATATCAATTATAGTTATTTTGGTTTAACTGTTTTCACAAATCTTAATGCTATCATTGTTTAACATGGAACGCTATCGTACCCAGTTGTGTGGTGATAAGTGTTGATCGAATGCTGGGTTTGGTCAACTGAATTAAGAAAACACAAGGTTTATTATGACTATCCTAATAAATCTAAGGTTAAATGCTTGAATTGCAAGAAAGCTGAATTGTACCTAGGATCGATGGCCAATCGATTCAACCCGAACCCTTGAACCAGAATTCGGTAAGACTGATTTTCTCTTGTTTGTTTAGTTTGTTATTCTTTTAATTTTAGATATTTAATATTCCCACACAATTACTTTGTCCAATCGGCTAAGAGATTACTGATTTGCTCTCTGTGGGATTCGACCTAGAACCACTTTTACTGCAAATATTTTATTGTGGGACTAGTACTAATTTTGAAGGCATTGACAAACCTGTCAAAGAGGGCAGAATTGTCTCTTCTCTCTGGAGTCTGCGAGAGATCAAATCTCAGATTGCAGGATGTGTTTCTTGATTACTCAAACCCCCTAGTTCAAAATCTGATATTTCTGCTAGGGTTTTCTCCTCTTTCTTCTTGATTAAGAAACCTCCCAATATTTTGGGAGTTACACCAATCCAAATCAGTATTTGGATAGATATTAATCTTAATCCTATCTGCAGATTAAGTTAGTTAAATCCTGATCTTATCAGGAGGTTATCAGATTCAAATCTAATTTGAATTTGGTCTCTCAGAGTGGATAAGGTCAAAGTCCCAATCCTTTTACTAACACTAATCTCAGATTCGCCCTATGAACTGGTGATCATATCAGCCCAGTTCGAAATGGGCTTTTGGCCCATTAAGCGTTCAGTGTTTAACTAGTTTCCAACCTGCTGCCCAGTTGGGCTTCTTTGTATGGCGTGGGACCCAAGCATTGATCTACATACCAGCCACATGGGTTCGGCCTAGCCTTTATTACAAGGCCCAGCCGAATTCACTGAAAGACTCAGTGACCCCCTTGAGCCCATCACATTGACCCTATGGGCCCAACACTTACATTAAGTGGTCCCTAGGCCAAGCCATCTTATAAAAACCCAGGGACTGTGGGCAGGTGCAAGATTAGCCCATCAGGTATTATCCTAAATGGTCTTACACTTAACCTCTCAGCCCTTAATGATCAAGCACTGCCCGACAAGAGAAGACCTCTCTCTCGGCTGCAAGGAACAGTGCCGCACTCTCTACTCACATGGATCCCGAGAATTAAAACCTTTTGCAAATCTTTTGAAACCGTACATATACATATATATATATATATATATATATATATATATTAAATTTGCAAAACAAAATTCCAACGATTGAAATCATCTGCCGGCAGTTTGGTTTCCATCAGTGAGAATGCATTCCCGGTCATTACCATTGTCCAACAAAGGGGCTGATCCTGTCACTATGGCCACTCACTCAGATGAATTCTTAGACTGCCCCAACATGTCCAGGTTTTGACCCCCACTATGGATCTCACTGATTGACACATCAAAGAAAGCCCGATCTGACACGATGTGTCATAATCGAGTCTAGGGGTCAGGTGTAACTTTCCAATTTTGCCCATCTATCTCCAAGGTCTAGGGCAATACTGGAAATCTTCTCCAGTTCAAGGGTTCAAACAATCCCATACTGCATGTGCCTTGGGTCTTATCCTGATGGCCGAAACAAGCCATCCCAACACTTGGTGGCACACCAGTATCAGCCTTGGCAGGATAAATCTCCCCAGACTTATCCAATGGCTGTGAACATTTAAGACTAACGCAAGTTTCCATAAGTGTCTAGTTTTAGGGTCTTACACAGAATTATACCAAACAACATTAATCAAACATGCACATTAATTTATTTCCACTAAATAACAAAAGTACATCAAATCCGATTGAAGCTAAGGGCATACAAGATTGTCTAACAGCTCCCACTTGCACTTAGGCCCAATCTGGTACAAGCCAGAGTCCCATACTTTCCACGTGTTTCTCAAACACCTTCTGTGTTAGTGGCTTATTTAATGGGTCTGCCACATTATCCGCTGATGCTACCTTCTGAATTAGGACGTCCCCTCTGCCAATGATCTCCCGCAGTACATAGTACTTCCTCTCGATGTGCTTTGACTTTGAGTGGGCCGAGGCTCTTTAGCCTGGGCGATCACTCCATTGTTGTCACACAACAACGGGATGGGTGATGTGCTGGATGGAATAACTCCCAATTCGTGTATGAATTTCTTCATCCACACGGCTTCCTTGGCAGCTTCACTTGCGGCAATGTACTCGGCCTCGGTTGTGGACTTTCTATCATCTGGATCCGACTAGAAATCGACATCGGTATACCCAGAACATGTAGTGAACTACCATCGAATACCAGACAAAACTCTTTTCTCCTTCGAAGGTATTTAAGTATTTCTTCACAAAAGTCCAATGCTCTTGCCCTGTGTTAGGCTAGAATCTGCTTACCACACTCACCGCCTGAGCAATGTTTGGGCGAGTGCACAGCATGGCATACATGATGCTCCCTACGGCTGAGGCATAGGAAACGTCTCTCATGCCCTCTATCTCCTCAGAAGTCTTGGGAGACATCTTCTTGGAGAGAGTTACTCCATGTCTGAAAGGAACATTTCCTTTCTTGGAGTTTTCCATGCTGTACCTTTTGACAATTTTGTCAATGGAAGCAGCCTGGGATAATCTAATTATCTACTTCGATCTATCTCTATTGAGTCGAAGACCCAGTATGTATGAAGCTCCTCCAAGATCTTTCCTGGAGAACTGCTGTGACATCCATACCTTGACCGAAGTCAACATTCCTACATCATTCCCAATGAGTAGGATATCGTCCACGTACAATACTAAAAAAGTAATCTTATCCCCACTGGACTTCTTGTAAACACAGGGCTCATCCAGATTCTGCTCAAACTCAAATGTTTTGATGGCAAAATCAAAACGGATGTTCCAACTCCTAGAAGCCTGCTTAAGTCCATATATGGATCTATTGAGTTTGCATACCATGTGTTCCTGACCAGCAACAACAAAGCCTTGCGGCTACTGCATGTAGATATCTTCACTAAGATCTCCATTCAAGAACGCGATTTTGACATCCATCTGCCAAATCTCGTAGTTATGGTATGCTGCTACAACTAGCAGGATCCTAATGGATTTAAGCATGGCCATGGGCGAAAAGGTTTCCTCATAATCGATGCCTTCTTTCTGAGTATACCCTTTCGCCACCAAGTGAGCTTTGTAGGTCTCAATCCTGCCATCGGGGCCCTTCTTCCTCTTGTAGATCCATTTGCAACCAATTGCTTTTACCCCGGAGGGCGGATCTACTAGAGTCCAGAATCCATTGGTCTCCATCGAGTCCATCTCAGCTCTCATGGCCTCCACCCACTTCTGGGAATCTATGTCTAACATATCTTCCGCATAAGTCACGGGATCCTCTTCACTAGTCAAGGCTTCCACCAGGTAGGTATCCTGGTCATAACCATATCGGACTAGTGATCTGGATACCCGGGTGGACCTTCTAGGTTGGTCACTACCTGGAACTTGTGGGACATCTCCCACTACTCCTGAGCTCTCCTCATCAAGAACTATTTCCTGATGGTGAGTGTCCATGATGTATTCAGATTCTAAGAATTGGGCGTTTCAACTGCAGAACACTTTCTGCTCACTTGGGTCATAGAATAGATAACCCACTGAATCTTTTGGGTAGCTTATAAATAGGCAACGACTGGTTTTGGATTCTAACTTGTCCGCACTTGTTCTTCTAACATGTGCAGGACAACCCCAAATCTTCAAGTGTCTCACACTTGGCTTCCTTCCGGTCCATAGTTCATATGGAGTTTTCGGAACTGATTTGGTTGGAACCTGATTCAGCACGTAGATAGCAGTCTCTAATGCATATCCTCAAAAGGATGTGGGTAATTCTGAGTGTACGATAAGTGACCGGACCATGTCCAACAAGGTCCTATTCCTCCTCTCTGAAACACCATTGAGTTGTGGTGTAGCAGGAGGAGGTAGTTGTGACACTATCCCATTGTCCTTTAAATAGTCCCTGAATTCGCCAGAGAGATACTCACCACCTCGATCCGATCGAAGGGCCTTAACTTCTCTCCCTAACTGTTTCTCGACTTCATGTCTGAACTCTTTGAACTTTTCAAAGGATTCAGACTTGTGTCTCATTAAGTACATGTAACCATATCGTGAAAAATCATCTGTAAAGGTGATGAAGTACACGTGTTGTTTCCGTGTCCTAACACTCAGGGGACCACATGCATCAGTATGTACTAGGTCAAGTGTGCCTCCAGATCTTTCAGGCTTACCATCAAATGGTCACTTAATCATCTTACCTTGAAGGAAAGGCTCACAAGTGGGAAGATTTTCTCCAGTTCCCCGCATGCGATGAATTTGTTATTCCGTTTAACAGTAATCATATTACTAAAATAAACAGTATATCCATCAGCACATAGTTTAGAAACATAAATTAAATTTCTTCTCAAGTTCTGTACATAAAGACAATCTTTAAGTACAAAGACTCCTTCTCTAAAAACTAATTCTACGGTTCCTATCGCCGCAGCTGCAACACTTGCAGTCATTCCCAAGAATAGTGTCACCTCGCCCTCACTCAATCTTCTGCTAACTTTGAACACCTACAGTGAGTTACACGCATGAGTTGAAGCCCCAGAGTCAACAAACCAGGTCACAGAAGTTACTAACATATTAGTTTCTATGACACAAGTTTCGATGTTACCTTTCTTAGATTCCAGGTAGGTAGGACAGTTCCTCTTCCAGTGGCTGGTCTGTTTGCAGAAGTGACAGACATCCGATGCCTTATTCTTCTTCTACTTCTTGGGTCTGGCAGCTTTCTTCTGGGCTTCTTTGCCTTTCTCTTTTTCTTGCCCGATCTATTAGCTTCAGCAAGCATAACCACAGGCTCATCCTTCTTTAAAAGATCCTCGGCCCTCTGCAACATATTGCTGAGTTCCTGGACGCTGACATTCAGCTTATTCATATTGTAGTTCATAGTGAATGCATTGAAAGAATAGGGCAAAGAATTCAGGATGGCATCCACTTGCGTGCCAAGATCTAGCCCGAATCCAAGAGCTTCAAGTTCATTAATGTATCCCATCATCCGAAGACAATGGTCATGAACTTTCTGCCCCTTGGACATCTGCGCGGTCATGAACAATTTCAAGACCTTCTGTTGAGTAGAACGGTTCTGCTCTTCATACATTGTTCTTAGACTGTCCAATATGTCCTTGGCTAGTTCGATCTGATCGAACTGCCTCTGTATTGAGTTGTCTAATGAGGCAATGACAAAGCAGCGGGCTAGGGAGTTCTTATCCTCCCAATCTTGGTAGTCCCTCCTATAGGCTTCAGAAGTCCTATCACCCGGACGTTCCAGGGTAGGATTTTTCACCACCTTATCTAACTTTTCAGAAGTTAGGACTAGCATAAGATTTTTGTACCAGTTGGCATAGTTTGGGCCCTTAAGCTTGTTATCATCTAGAAGGTTTGCAAATTGACCGTTTGCCATTTTCTGATAAAACAACAAAAAAGTTAATCCACAACCTTAGTTTGATTCATGTTACCTACATAGATATGGCTTTTAATCTATGTTCCATTCCCATTTATTCATCTCTAAGATTTTCCCTCCCTTCTCAGTGACGGAGATGACGGAATGTCTCTAGAAATGTGGAAAATCACATAGGGTGCATGAAGCCAACTGTTTCAGCTACATAACCCCACCACCTTTCTGTGACGGATCATATCCACTCATCAGATGAGTTTCCCTTTGGCCTCTGTCAGACAAGGTTCAGAGCCGCTTTTAGGTAAACCTTTCTGTCCAGTGAGTGCACACCCATCATATTCAGGTTATGCCAAGGTACCGTGAGAGAATTCCTATTTTCTAGTGAAGCCCCTCCCACCTCGGTCTATGATGCCCCTATCATCTAATGAAACACTCTAACAGATCCAACAGCAAATGGATAGCCCAATTTTATGGTGTGTTTCCTCATTACTGATGGACCCATCATTGTGCTAATGACGGAAGGCCTTTAGAGAGTCCATCAAATGGATCTCCCTATCACACGCACTCATATTTGCTTGGAGGGAACAAAATTATGCCCTAGTTCTAATTTAGGTCAAACCAAAGTGGCTCCCACTGGCTTTCATAAAGGCAGATTTCTGGTGGGCCTCAATCGGCTAGGGGTTCCGTACGCATCCCTTTTTAGGGTTGTGGGGCCCACCAAGTAGAGAGGGGTCACCCAATGACCTTAAGGGACACCATGGCAATGATGTGCATTCAGCCATGGTGTGCACAAGAGCCACTAACAAGTTAACATGGGCCAAGTGTTTATGGCCCATGGTCGCAGCACATCATACATCCAAACATCACATGTAAAGGAAGAATTGATCCAATCAATTAACTACTGTAAAGCCCATCGAATGGCCCATTTAAAACTTAAAGCATTAACAATTAATGTTTACTAGGTGTATGGGCTGAATTGTAGTTAGCATTTCGGCCCATACAGTTTTTCCCACAACAATGGGCTTTTGCAGTTTTAACCCTTTAAAACTGGGGTTTACAGGTGGGCCGAATTAATCCTTGTAATTGAACATCAGATTTGGAATTATCAGTGTGAGAAATATGGAATGAAAAACAGCCCCCTTCGAATCTCAGATTCGGTCCAAACAATTTTGGTCCAATCTAGTCCAAAAAGGTCCAAAACTGATTTTCAATTCAAGAATTAAATCAAAACAGATCTGAAATTAATAATTTTTGATTTTAGACAATCACAAATAAAAAATATGAACTGTTTGTACCACCTGCAAAACAGAGGTTAATCACAAAAGTTACAGACTATCTGCGCCAAATCTGCACTGCAATCTCCAGGTTCAAACAGTCCATTAAATCAAAAATAAATAAAGAACAATTCTAAATTAAATTTTGGATTTAACAAAATTAATTTCAGATCAAACGCCCTTAACAAGAAACCATATCTTGAAAAAAAAAGGAAAGTAATCTGCACAGATCTTGGCAAAACATTTTCTGCTCATCTGCACAGTGTCAGATCTGCTTTCTTTTGGTTCAAGATTCGAACCTGTGGCTTGATGAGACCAAAATGAACCCTAATTTTATCCCCTAATATTCATTCTTTTACATTTATTTATCACTTAAATGGACTCATTACTCTTGTATTTCGATTTAGGGCAATAAAAAAGGCAATTGGAAGAAAACAGGACAAATCGGGTGATTTTGCACAGTTTCGGCGACAGTCAGTAATCTGGGCCTAACTCTCAATTCCGGACACCGAATTGGACAATTCAAGAAGCATTAGAAAGAAGAAAGGAAGGCCCACAACTTTCATGTTTTGGATTTTGACAGATTCGGCCCGAATCGAGTACGAAAACGAGCCCAAAGTCGGAGCAAGTTCGCAGCCAGGCCCATTTCACAACTTAAGCCCAACTCGCAGAAATACCTTGAAACAGCCCAACTCGAATTCAAGAGTTAAGAGTCCGAATTTCGAATGTAATCTCCAAGGAGAGAGTTTTATCAGATCTAAATTCTTGAATGTAATCCTAGAGAGATAAGAAGATTGAGATTAGAGCATTAGATAAGAGATAGGATAGGATTAGTTCAAGATAAGATCAAAACTCCCTAAGGATAAGATGATCTCCTAGAAGGAGTTGGAAAACAGCCCTCTCCTTTGGCTATATAAAGAGGGGGGCGAACCAGCTCTAGAAATCACTCAATCATCCAGCAATCAAGCATCAAGCAACTCAAGAAGATCAGTTCGGCCATGGAGAAGCAAAGCATGGAGATTGCACAGATCATGAGCAGCTAAGCTTCTTTTTCTGGTTCAAGGGGGGAGGATCGATTGTGTCATTGTGAGGTTCTATAGTTAATTTATTTTCTTGCTTTTTAATTCAAGTATTCATTGGTTCTTGTGCACATTCTTATTGGATGTTAATGTTAATTAGTCTGACAAACTGAATTAATGTTGACTTTCCTACTGCTATCCATGATTTCGGTGATCCGTAATTGTCATGAATAATGGTACAAGTAGCAATTAGGTTGTTATCTTTTTGGGTCAATTGTTCGTGACAGCCTTTGACCAATGTTCTAACATGGTTCAACCTAAAAGAATCGATGGAACAAAATTCAGTAATTGCAGCTATCTCAATTATTGTTATTTTGGTTTAACTGTTTTCACAAATCTTAATGCTATCACTGTTTAACATGGAATGCTATCGTACCCAGTTGAGTGGTGATAAGTGTTGATCGAATGCTGGGTTTGGTCAACTGAATTAGGAAAGCACAAGGTTTATTATGGCTATCCTAATAAATCTAAGGTTAAATGCTTGAATTGCAAGAATGCTGAATTGTACCTAGGATCGATGGCCAATCGATTCAACCCGAACCCGTGAACCAGAATTCGGTAAGACTGATTTTCTCTTGTTTGTTTAGTTAATTTTAGTTATTTAATATTCCCACACAATTACTTTGTTCATTCGGCTAAGAGATTACTGATTTTCTCCCTGTGGGATTCGACCTAGAACCACTTTTACTGCAAATATTTTATTGTGGGACTAGTACTAATTTTGAGGGCTTCGACAAACCTGTCAAAGAGGGCAGAATTGTCTCTTCTCTCTGGAGTCTGCGAGAGATCAAATCTCAGATTGCAGGATGTGTTTCTTGCTTACTCAAACCCCCTAGTTCGAAATCTGATATTTCTGCTAGCGTTTTCTCCTCTTTCTTCTTGATTAAGAAACCTCCCAATATTTTGGGAGTTACACCAATCCAAATTAGTATTTGGATAGATATTAATAGATATTAAGAAACCTCCCAATATCTAATACCACTGAAAGAATGGTAGGATCCATCTAATGGATGCCAAGAAAGTTGCGGAAAGGGGGGCGAATTTCAAAAAAAATTTCCTACCTTCTTCCAACTGGGAATCATATTCCCTAAATTTAGAATACATTATTCAAGGATCCTACTTGAACCATAAACAAACCAGATCTGAACCAAAAGGAAACAGGAAGGATTATACCTGATCCAGAGAAATAATATCTCCCAAAGTTAGTGTTCACGCCCAAGGAAGTAACCAAGATCCGCTCCTGCTAAAGATGACACAACTGTGGATGGAACGGAACCAGCAGGGTGCGTCCTACACACTGGATTCTTCACAAGAACCCTATGGAAACCTTGAACACCGAATCCTAGTGTCTTTCTTGCAAGACTATTGTCAAGAATTGCATTCTTGACTTCCTGTTGCTGCAAAGATCCAATCTTCCAACAGGTAGTGGCGGCGGCTGAAGGAGGAGAAGTCTAGGGACAAAGAGGGCAGAATTGTCTCTTCTCTCTGGAGCCTGTGAGAGATCAAATCTCAGATTACAGGATGTGTTTCTTGCTTACTCAAACCCCCTAGTTCGAAATCTGATATTTCTGCTAGGGTTTTCTCCTCTTTCTTCTTGATTAAGAAACCTCCCAATATTTTGGGAGTTATCCCAATCAAAATCAGTATTTTGATAGAGGTTAATCTTAATCCTATCTGCACATTAAGTTAGTTAACTCCTGATCTTATCAGTAGGTTATCAGATTCAAATCTAATTTGAATTTGGTCTCTTAGAGTGGATAAGGTCAAAGACTCAATCCTTTTACTAACACTAATCTCAGATTCTCCCTATGAACTGGTGATCATATCAGCCCAGTTCGAAATGGGATTTTGGCCCAATAAGTGTTCAGTGTTTAACTAGTTTCCAACCTAATGCCTAGTTGGGCTTCTTTGTATGGCATGGAGCCCAAGCATTGATCAACACACCATCCACATGGGTTCAGCCCAACATTTATTCCAAGGCCCAGCCGAATTCACTGAAAGACTCAGTGACCCCCTCGAGCCCATCACATGGACCCTATGGGCCCAACACTTACATTAAGTGGTCCCTGGGCCAACCCATCTTATAAAAACCCAGGGACTGTGGGCAGGTGCAAGATTAGCCCATCAGGTATTATACTAAATGGTCTTACGCTTAACCTCTCAGCCCTTAATGATCAAGCACTACTCGACAAGAGAAGACCTCTCTCTCGGCTGCAAGGAATAGTGCCGCACTCTCTACTAACATGGATCCCGGGAATTAAAACCTTTTGCAAATCTTTTGAAACTGTACATATACATATATATATATATATATATTAATTTTGCAAAACAAAATTCCAACGATTGAAAACAGCTGCCGGCAGTTTGGTTTCCATCAGAGAGAGTGCATTCCCGATCATTACCATTGTCTGACAAAGGGGCTGATCCTGTCACTATGGATCTCACTGATTGACACATCAAAGACAGCTCGATTTGACACCTAGTGATGTGTCATAATCGAGTCTAGGGGTCAGGTGTAACTTTCCAGTTTTGCCATCTGTCTCCAAGGTCTAGGGCTATACTGGAAATCTGGTCCGGTTCAAGGGTTCAAGCAACCCCATACTGCATGTGCCTTGGGTTTTACCCTGATGACCGAAACAAGCCATC
The DNA here is from genome assembly GCF_056320005.1 of Nelumbo lutea. NCBI lineage: Eukaryota > Viridiplantae > Streptophyta > Magnoliopsida > Proteales > Nelumbonaceae > Nelumbo > Nelumbo lutea. The sequence continues at coordinate 65,825,185 of NC_142687.1, read as the reverse complement.
CCAACACTTGGTGGCACACCAGTATCAGCCTTGGTTGGATAAATCTCCCCAGACTTATCCAATGGCTGTGAACATTTAAGACTAACACAAGTTTCTATAAGTGTCCAATTTTAGGGTCTTACACAAAATTATACCAAACAACATGAATCAAACATGCACTTTAATTTATTTCCACTAAATAACAAAAGTACATCAAATCCGATTGAAGCTAAGGGCATACAAGACTGTCTAACAGCTCCCATTTGCACTTAGGTCCAATCTGGTACAAGCCAGAGTCCCATACTTTCCATTTGTTTCTCAAACACCTTCTGTCTCAGTGGCTTATTCAATGGGTCTACCACTTTATCTACTGATGCTACCTTCTGAATTAGGACGTCCCCTCTACCAATGATCTCCCGCAGTACATAGTACTTCCTCTCGATGTGCTTTGACTTTGAGTGGGCCCGAAGCTCTTTAGCCTGGGCGATCGCTCCATTGTTGTCACACAACAACGGGATGGGTGATGTGCTAGACGGAATCACTCCCAATTCGTGTATGAATTTCTTCATCCAGACGGCTTCCTTGGCAGCTTCACTTGCGGCAATGTACTCGGCCTCAGTTGTGGAGTCTGCAATGGACCCCTGTTTGCTGCTTTTCCAGCAAACAGCATACGATCCTATCATGAAATCATACCCAGATGTAGACTTTCTATCATCTGGATCCGACTGGAAATCGGCATCGGTATACCCCAGAACTTGTAGTGAACTACCATCGATCCTATCATGAAATCATACCCAGATGTAGACTTTCTTCATAGCAATCCAATGCTCCTGCCCTGGGTTAGCCTGGAATCTGCTTACCACACTCACCGCCTGAGCTATGTTGTCCGGGCGAGTGCAGAGCATGGCATACATGATGCTCCCTACGGCTAAGGCATAGGGAACGTCTCTCATGCCCACAATCTCCTTAGAAGTCTTGGGAGACATCTTCTTGGAGAGATTTACTCCATGTCTGAAAGGAACATTTCCTTTCTTGGAGTTTTCCATGCTGTACCTTTTGACAATTTTGTCAATGTAAGCAGCTTGGGATAATCCAATTATCCGCTTCGATCTATCTCTATAGAGTCGAAGACCCAGTATGTATGAAGCTTCTCCAAGATATTTCATGGAGAACTGCTGTGACATCCATACCTTGACCGAAGTCAACATTCCTACATCATTCCCAATGAATAGGATATCGTCCACGTACAACACCAAAAGGGTGATCTTATCCCCACTAAACTTCCTGTAAACACAGGGCTCATCCGGATTCTGCTCAAAGTCAAACGTTTTGACAGCAGAATCAAAATGGATGTTCCAACTCCTAGAAGTGAGGCTGAGTACATTGCCACAAGTGAGGCTGCCAAAGAAGCCATGTGGATGAAGAAGTTCATTCACGAGTTGGGAGTAGTTCCGTCCAGCACATCACCCATTCCATTGTTGTGTGACAACAATAGAGCTATTGCTCAAGCTAAGGAGCCACGAGCCCACTCGAAGTCGAAGCACATCGAGAGGAAGTACCATGTACTGAGGGAGATTGTTGGTAGCGGGGATGTCCTGATTTAGATGGTAGCGTCAGAGGAAAATATAGCAGACGGATTGACAAAGCCACTATCACAAAAAGTGCCCAATAGTGTTAGACAGTTTTGTATGCCTTTAGCTTCAATCAAAATGATGTATTTTATGAGTTTATTGTAAATGAATAAAAGTGCATATTTGATTCATGTTCCCTTGGTATGTTTCTGTGTAATATCCTTAAACTGGACACTTAATGAGACTCGTGTTAGTTTAGAATGTTCACAGCCAGTGGGTTGGTCTGAGGAGACCTATCCTGACAAGGCTAACACTGTGGTGCCACCAAGTCGGTTGGGGTGGCTTGTCTCAGCTACCAGGGTGAGACCCTAGGCACATACAGTGTGGGATTAATTGAATCTTTGAACTGAACAAGATTTCCAGTATTGCCCTGGACCTTGGAGATTGATGGGCAAAACTAGAAAGTTACACCCAACCCCTAGACTCGATTGTGATACTGCACTAGGTGTCGGATTGGGCTGTCTTTGATGTACGAATTAGTGAGATCCTTAATGGGGGTCAAAACCTAGGTATGTTGGGACAGTCTGAGAATTCATTTGAGTGGGTGATCATATTGACAGGAACAGCCCCTTTGTCGGACAAAGGTAATGATCGGGGATGCACTCTCACTGATGGAAACCAAGACTGCCGGCAACCGATTTCAATCGTTGAGATTTTTTTTGCAAAATATATTTTATATGAGATATAAAAGTATATATATTATGGTTTTGAAATGTTTGCAAATAGGTTTTAATTCCCGGGATCCATATTTGATGGGTTTCAGGGGGTGCACTGTCTATAACAGTGTATTCGGCTAGGCCTTGTAACAAAGGCTGGGCTGAACCCATGTGGCCGATGTGTAGATCAATGCTTGGGTCCGACGCCATACAAAGAAGCCCAATTGGGCAGCAATTTGGAAGGCTAAATGAATACATAACCCTAAATGGGCCTTAAGCCCATTTCGAATTGGGCTAATTTGATTAGTCGTTAAGGGGCGAATTCTAAGATAAGATCAACTGATTGGATTGGGCCCACACCCTATCCACTCAGAGAGTCCAAGATCTAAATGAGATTTAGATCTGGAAACTTCCTAATTAGATTAGGAGATGGCTGATCTAATCTGCAGATAAGATAAAGATTATCCCTTATCTTAAAGGGACTTCTAATCCAGATATGATTTGGGTTATTAACTCCTAATGAGATTAGGAGCTGATCCCTTTAAGTCTATAATAGGAAGAGGGGGCAGCAGCCTTTAGACAACATCGCAATAGACAACCAACAGTCTTGTCTTCAGAGCTGAGATCACAGAAGAGAGAATTCAGCACCCGGCAAATACTCTCTAGCCTGCTCTTTCCTGCAGCCGCCGCCTACAGCAGTTCGATCTCCATTCCTTTGGAGAAATCAAAATTGGATCTTGATTCCAATCTTTTGGAGAAAAGATTGGTAGGAGTTGTATTGATAAGTCGTCCAGGTGATTCTTGAGAAGGATCAAGTTCTTTTGGAAGAACACTGCTGATTCTGCTCCACCCTGCACTGCGTCATCTTCAGTGGGAGTAGATTTTGGATCCTACCTTGGGCGTGAACACCTCCATTAAGGGATATTATTTTTCTGTATCAAGTATTATCTCTCCCTACTTCTTTTGGTTCAGATCTGGTTCAGTTTATGGTTCAAGAGTGATCCTTGAAAATATCATTTTCTAAATAGGAATTCGATTCCCAGTTAAAGGGAGAGAAAAATTTTTGGAATTCACCCCCTTATTCCGCAATCTTTGGGCATCCATGTGATGGATTTTCTATCCCTTTAAGAAAGATGTGTAGGAACATTTGACCTAATGCATACTGATGTATGTGTTCCCCTGAGTGTTAGGACACGGAATCAACACATGTATTTCATCACCTTTACAGATGATTTTTCCCGATATGGTTACGTGTACCTAATGAGACACAAGTCTGAATCCTTTGAAAAGTTCAAAGAGTTCAGACGGGAAGTCGAGAAACAGTTAGGGAGAGAAATTAAGGCCCTTCGATCGGATCGAGGTGGCGAGTATCTCTCTGACGAATTCATGGACTACTTGAAGGCCAACGGGATAGTGTCACAACTAGCTCCTCCTACTACACCTCAACTCAACAGTATTTCAGAAAGGAGGAATAGGACCTTGTTGGACATGGTCTGGTCACTTCTCGTATGCTCAGAATTACCCACATCCTTTTGGGGATATGCATTAGATACTGCTATCTACGTGCTGAATCGGGTTCCAATCAAATCGGTTCCGAAAACTCCATATGAACTATGGACCAGAAGGAAGCCAAGTGTAAGACACTTGAAGATTTGGGGTTGTCCTACTCACGTTAAAAAGAACGAGTGCAGACAAGTTGGAATCCAAATCTAGCCGTTGCCTATTTATAGGCTACCCAAAAGATTCGGTGGGTTATCCATTCTATGACCCAAGCGTGCAGAAAGTGTTTTGCAGTCGAAATGCCCAATTCTTAGAAACCGAATACATCCTAGACACCCATCGTCAGGAAATAGTTCTTGATGAGGAGAGCTCAGAAGTAGTGGGAGATGTCCCACAAGTTCTAGGTAGTCACCAACCTAGAAGATCCACTCGGGTATCCAGGCCACCAGTCCGATATGGTTGTGACCAGGATAGTTACCTGGTGGAAGCCTTGACTAGTGAGGAGGATCCCGTAACTTATGCGGAAGCTATGTTAGACATAGATTCCTAGAAGTGGGTGGAGGCCATGAGAGCTGAGATGGACTCGATGGAGACCAATGGGGTCTGGGCCCTAGTATATCCGCCCCCCGGGGTAAAAGCAATTGGTTGCAAATGGATCTACGAGAGGAAGAAGGGCCCTGATGGCAAGATTGAGACCTACAAAGCTCGTTTGGTGGCGAAAGGGTATACTCAGAAAGAAGGCATCGATTATTAGGAAACCTTTTCATCCGTGGCCATGCTTAAATCCATTAGGATCCTACTAGCTGTAGCAGCATACCATGATTATGAGATTTGGTAGATGGATGTCAAAAACGCATTCCTGAATGGAGATCTTAGTGAAGATATCTACATGCAGTAGCCGCAAAGCTTCATTGCTGCTGGTCAAGAACACATGGTATGTAAACTTAATAGATCCATATATGGACTTAAGCAAGCTTCTAGGAGTTGGAACATCCAATTTGATTCTGTCGTCAAAGCGTTTGACTTTGAGCAAAATTCGGATGAGCCTTGTGATTACAGAAAGTCCAACAGGGATTAGATCACCTTTTTGGTGTTGTACGTGGACGATATCCTACTCATTGGGAATGATGTAGGAATGTTGACTTCGGTAAAGTATGGCTATCACAACAATTCTCCCTCCATGAAAGATCTTGGAGAAGCTTCATATATACTAGGTCTTCGACTGTATAGAGATAGATCGAAGTGGATAATTAGATTATCCCAGGCTGCTTACATTGACAAAATTGTCAAAAGATACAAGATGGAGAACTCCAAGAAAGGAAATGTTCATTTCAGGCACAGAGTCACTCTCTCCAAGAAGATGTCTCCCAAGACTTCTGAGGAGATTGAGGGCATGAGAGACATTCCCTATGCCTTAGCCGTAGGGAGCATCATGTATGTCATGCTATGCACTTGCCCAGACATTGCTCAGGTGATGAGTGTGGTAAGCAGATTCTCAGCTAACCCAGGGTATGAACATTGGACTACTGTGAAGAACATACTCAAATACCTTTGACAAACAAAAAAGTTTTGTCTGGTATTCGATGGTAGTTCACTACAAGTTCTAGAGTATACTGATGCTGATTTCCAGTCAGATCCAGATGATAGAAAGTCTACATCTGGGTATGTTTCCATGATAGGATCATGTGCTGTTTGCTGGAAAAGTAGCAAATGGAGGTCTACTGCAGATTCCACAACCGAGGCCAAGTACTTTGCCGTAAGTGAAGCTGCTAAGGAAGCCATGTGGATGAAAAAATTCATACATGAATTGGGAGTGATTCCGTCCAGCACATCACCCATCTCGTTGTTGTGTGACAACAATCGAGCGATCGCCCAAGCTAAAGAGCCTCGGGCCCACTCGAAGTCAAAGCACATCGAGAGGAAGTACCACGTACTACAGAAGATCGTTGGTAGAGGGGACGTATTAATTTAGAAGGTAGCATCAGCGGATAATGTGGCAGACCCATTGACTAAGCCACTGACACAAAAGGTGTTTGAGAAACACGTGGAAAGTATGGGACTCCGGCTTGTACCAGATTGGACTTAAGTGCAAGTGGGAGCTGTTAGACAGTTTTGTATGCCCTTAGCTTCAATCTGATTTGATGTACTTTTGATATTTACTGTAAATAAATAAAGTGCATATTTGATTCATGTTATTTGGTATAATTTTGTGTAAGACTGATGAACTTACAATTTATCTATATTTTATGAGGTTTTTGCATGAAATTTTATAATGGTTTAATTAAATTTTTGCCGTATTTTAGCTTGATTGCAAGAAAGATTTCAGGGGGAGCCAAATCAACAAAAAGAAGGCAAAAGCAAGAAAAGAAAACCCAAAAATTTATCAAGTTCAGCCCGGCCCAGCCATGAGAGCAAGAGAATTTCATTCGGCCCAAGAAGAGCAAGTGAAACTCTTTGGAAAATCCAAGGGAAGAAGCCTAGCTATGAGGAGAATTCGGCCCAGCAAGGAAGGCCCATTTTTAGCCCAAATAACAGCCTAGAGTGTAGCCCACATGAGCTCAAAAGCAAGTTAAGTTGTAGCCCAAATAGCAGCCCAAAGGGAGCTAGGGGCGGCAACTTCTAGGAGTTTCTTGAAGAGAAGGAGGGAGCACTCTAGAAGGTTCATGAGGGAACGATACTTCACTCACTACTTTATTACTTGAACGGCTAGTGCACTTGCTAGTGTCACAATGAGCCACACATCAAGTTTTTGGCGCCGTTGCCGGGGATTTAGAGAAGCAATATTAGGAAACATTGAGCATTCTTAATCTGATCTCATTCAGCATTGCATTCATAGTTGGGTTAATTTGCTAACTTTTTCATTTCAGCTTGGACTGCAACTGCTGTACTCATGTAGTTATGTTTCTTCTTTCTTAAGTACATTACTCTCTTTTTCTGGTTTCAGTTTCATTTTAATAAAGGCATATTTGATTTCTATTCAATCTTGATGTTGTTCCTTTCAAAAAGAATAAAGAAAAAGAAAAAAAATTCACATAAACATGAGTGTTGCAGATCTGAGTTGCATTCGGCACTCAGATCAGTAGATTTCAGATCTGCAGCCCTCAGCCGAAAAGAGTTGCTTGTGTTTCAGATTTTATTATTCTTTTCTTTCGTTACAAAAACAAAAAAAAAAAAAAAAAAAACAAATGAAAGAAAAAAGGGGGAGATCTTTTGAACAACCAGAGGAGCAATTGAGAATTCGGATCAGAACTCAGATCTGAGTTCAGATCTGAATTCTGCTATTGCAGATCTGCAATAGTTCAGATCTGAGTTCCTCTGAACTCAGACCTGAACTGATGAAATTTTGAGGGGAATTGGGTGTCATCACCACCCCAATTCACCCTAGGGCACTTCTGCTATTCCCCAAAAACAATTTGGTAGCAATAACTGAAGGTAAGGCAATTGAGAATTCAGATCCAAACTCAGACTTGAGTTCAGATCTGAATTCTGCTGTTACAGATCTGCTCAGTTCAGATCTGAATTCCTCTGAACTCAGATCTGAACCGATGCAAGTTTGAGGTGAATTGGGTGCCATCACTACCCCAATCCTCCCTAGGATACATCCAACCTGCCTCAAGGGTGAATGGATAGCAAGGAATGAGAGAAATTCAAATCTGAAATGCAGTTGATATGATGTGAGGACTGAACTGATACAGAGCATACTATGAATTCTGGGTGGACTGAATTCTTGGCTTTACCCACTTGTAACCGAGCTACATTAGCTAAGGAGGTGTATGTTTGGATTGAATAATTGTTATGCCTCAGATATTTAAGAAAAATTAGCACTTTCCAAGTATTTCTTTTAGCATTCAGATCTGTAGCAGGGCTGCTATAGTGCAATAGTTAGCAGACCTGATTTCAGATTTCTACAAAAGTTGTATGGGCCGAATAGCTTGCAATACCAAACATTGCAGACCCAATTTTCAGGTCTTAGCAAGTGTTTGATATGCATCAGCTATACAGGTTTGAGCTTCAATTGTAGAGTTTTTAACCCAAGCCTAACTCAGGACTGGTTTTAGTTTATTTCAGATCCTTTTAATTTTTTTTTTTTAGATCAGATCTGATTTCAGCCCTAAAGCATCACAGAATTGATTCCAACCTTAATGGATGTATATTGTAGTGTATACCAATGAGTGTGTATGAGATATCCAGCTCAGATCTGAATTATTATTTATTAATTTCTCTAGACTAACAATACCAAAGACTTGTAGATCTGAACTCAGATCTAAATTGGGTCTGAATTCAGATGTTGCAATCGATGGATGTAGATAAAGGAACCTTGAATAAGATGATTGGTTTAAATCTGCTTTTAGTATAATCGGCTTCATTTATTCATGATAGGATGTAGGTTTTGTATTCCAATACTTCACTTTACATTTTCAGTGTGATAGGATTAGTTATTTATTTTCTTTTGTGAATATTGGCATTTTTATTGCTTTGACTTTAACAGTTTATGACAAGCAGACCTGAACTGGAAGAGATCCTTTACGACCCAGAGATTGAACGGACTCTCCGTGTCCGTTTGAGAGCTGCTAAGCAAGTCAGACAAGAAGCACAAGAAATGGCTGAACAAAGAACTATGATGGATTATGCCAAGCCTACCCTCACCGGGACTGTCTCCAGCATTATCAGGCCAACTATTGCTGCCAATAACTTCGAAATTAAACCGGCCATAATCCAAATGATACAAAATACGGTTCAGTTTTGTGGTATGGCCCATGAGGATCCGAATGCCCATATTGCTAACTTCTTGGAAATCTGTGACACCTTCAAACACAATGGGGTAAGTGATGATGCCATCCGGCTGAGGTTATTCCCATTTTCTTTGAAGGATAAAGCCAAAGCTTGGTTGAACTCATTACCGGCAGGATCTATAGCCACATGGGACGAAATGGCCAGCCGTTTTCTCTCTAAATATTTTCCCCCTTCTAAAACTGCTAAAATGAGGAATGACATCACTACTTTTTTCCAGCAAGAGGGGGAATCTTTATATGAGTCATGGGAAAGATACAAGGAGCTGTTAAGGAGAGTTCCTCACCATGGCCTCCCCATTTGGCTGCAAGTGCAGACTTTCTATAATGGTCTTACTGACTCAAATAAGACCATATTAGATGCTGCAGCCGGAGGATCCATAAATAATAAAACTCCTGAGGTTGCCCATGCACTTATTGAGGAAATGGCAGCCAACAATTATCAATGGCATTCGGAAAGGACTCAAACTAGGAAGCAGCAAGGCTTGCATAATGTTGACACTTATACAGCACTAGCTGCACAAATAGGAGCACTCAGTAAAAAAATAGATGAAATGCAGATAGCTGCCATGCATGTGCAGCCTCTTAATTGTGAATTGTGTGGGGGAGGCCACATCAGTACAGACTGCCAAGTTGGCAATCAGTTCAGACCATCTACTGAACAAGTTGACTATGTCAGCAATTCGTCAAGACAGCAGGGTTACCAGAGTCACCATACTTTTCATCCAGGATGGAGGGGACATTCAAACCAGTCCTGGCCAAATCAGCATATTTCCAAGCCGTTCCACCAGACTTATCATCAGCCTGAACCGAAATCCAATTTGGAGGAACTGATGACAAAATTTATAGCAGGTGCAGAAATTAGGTTCCAGAACCAGGAAGCCTCAATCAAAAACCTGGAAAACCAAGTGGGGCAATTGGCACAATTAATCTCTTCCAGACTGCCGGGAACTCTTCCAAGCAACACTGAAGTGAATCCACGAGAGCAGGTGCAAGCTATTACCTTAAGAAGTGGAAAAGAGTTGCCTGAGGTAGAAAAGAAGAATTGGGCTGAACCCAAGGCAGAAACAAGCCTTGGAACCAGACAACAGAAGACGGAACAACCAGAAGCACAACAAGGGATGCACCAACAACCACAAGTTCCATTCCCTAACAGGCTGAAGCAACAAAAATTGGAGAAGGAATTTGGTAAGTTTCTTGAAATATTTAAAAGTTTACATATTAATATTCCTTTTGCTGATGCTTTAGCCCAGATGCCACACTATGCAAGGTTTTTGAAGGAATTATTGGCAAACAAAAGGAAACTGGGAGATGTGGCTACAGTTGCATTAAATGAGGAATGTTCTGCTATCCTTCTGAACAAGCTGCCTCAGAAACTCAAAGATCCAGGGAGTTTCACTATTCCTTGTACCATTGGCAGTTTAAAAATTGAAAAAGCTTTATGTGACCTGGGAGCTAGCATCAATTTAATGCCATATTCTATCTTCAAGAAATTGGGGTTGAATGAACCCCAACCCACTAGAGTGGCATTACAATTGGCTGATAGATCCATTAGACATCCTAGGGGGATCATAGAAGATGTGTTAGTTAAAGTTGACAAATTCATTTTTCCAGTTGATTTCATTGTGTTAGACATGCAAGAAGATGTGGAGGTCCCGCTTATCCTAGGGAGACCTTTCCTGGCTACCGGGAAAGCAATGATTGATGTCCAACAAGGACAACTCAGCCTTAGGATACAAGATGAGGAGATAATTTTTAAAATGTCTGATGCTATGAAACATGCACCCTCTAGTGATGATTCTTGTTTTATGATTGATGCCATTGAATTGACAATTGATGAATGCTTCCAGGTAAGTAGAATAACTGATCCTCTTGAACTCTGCCTCCAGCAGGGAGAACTTGAAGAAACAGAAAATGAAAAAATAAACCTCATGATAGCATACCTGAATGATAAGCCTCAATTCAAGGGAAAGGGGTTTCTTAAATTAGAGAACTTAGGCAAATTGCCCGGACCATCAGGTAAGCCATCACCCCAAGAACCCCCCACCCTTGAACTGAAGCAATTACCATCCCATTTAGAGTATGCTTTCATTGAGGAACCATCAGATCTCCCCGTGATAATTTCCGCAGCACTGAATCCCTTACAAAGAGAAAAATTATTAAGAGTGCTGCGGGAACACAAAAATGCTATAGCTTGGAAGGTAGAAGATATCAAAGGCATTAATCCATCAATCTGCACTCACAGAATTTTGATGGAAGAGGACAGCAAGCCTTCCGTTCAGCCCCAAAGGCGCCTGAATCCCAACATGAAAGAAGTGGTAAAGGCTGAAATAATTAAGTTGTTAGATGCTGGGATCATTTATCCTATTTCTGATAGTTCTTGGGTAAGCCCTGTGCAAGTTGTGCCCAAAAAAGGGGGTACGACTGTTGTTCCAAATGAGAAAAATGAACTCATCCCTACTAGAACCATTACCGGATGGCGTGTGTGTATTGACTATAGAAAATTAAATGAAGCCACCCGGAAGGACCATTTCCCTCTCCCATTTATGGATCAAATGTTGGAGAGGCTAGCCGGGCATGAGTATTATTGTTTCTTGGATGGATATTCAGGGTATAACCAGATACCAATTGCACCAGAAGATCAAGAAAAGACCACTTTTACTTGCCCATATGGAACCTTTGCATACCGAAGGATGCCCTTTGGGTTATGCAATGCCCCAGCAACCTTTCAGCGATGTATGATGTCTATATTTTCTGATATGGTTGAAAAATTTATTGAGATCTTCATGGATGATTTTTCAGTTTTTGGCTCTTCATTTGATGCATGTTTGAATAATCTGGAACAGGTGCTTACTAGATGTAAAGAAACACATCTTGTGTTGAATTGGGAGAAATGTCATTTTATGGTGCAAGAAGGCATAGTGCTTGGACACAAGATCTCTCAAAGAGGTATAGAAGTCGACAAGGCCAAGGTGGAGGCAATTGAAAAATTACCAACCCCAACATCTATTCGTTCTTTGAGAAGTTTCTTAGGACATGTCGGATTCTATAGAAGGTTTATTAAAGATTTCTCAAAAATTTCCAAGCCATTATCTACCTTGCTTCAGAAAGAAGTGCCTTTTGAATTTTCAACTGAATGTCTTCATGCTTTCAACATCTTGAAAGACAAATTGATCCATGCACCTATCATGATAGCACCAGATTGGACCCTCCCATTTGAATTGATGTGTGATGCGAGTGATTTTGCTATAGGAGCTGTTTTAGGACAAAGAATGAACAAACATTTTCAGCCAATTTACTATGCTAGCAGAACCTTGACTGGACCCCAACTCAATTACACCACCACAGAAAAGGAGCTGTTAGCAGTAATATTTGCACTTGATAAGTTTCGTTCATATCTGATAATATCCAAGGTTGTTGTCCACACAGATCACTCGGCATTAAGGCACTTGCTTACCAAGCAAAACTCAAAACCAAGACTGATCAGGTGGATCCTTTTATTGCAAGAGTTTGACATTGAGATTAGAGACCTGAAGGGTGCTGCAAACCTGGCTGCTGACCATCTCTCCCGGTTGGACACGGTAAGCTCAAAAGAGGAGATAACCAGCAACATTCGAGAAGAATTTCCGGATGAGCAGTTGTACTCAATACAGAAATACTCATATCCTTGGTATGCTGATTTTGCTAATTATCTAGCTGCACAAGTCCTTCCTCCTAACCTTTCATATCAACAGAAAAAGAAATTCTTTTCTGATGTAAAATACTATCTGTGGGAGGAACCCTTTTTGTATAAATTGTGTGCAGATCAGATCATAAGGAGATGTGTCCCCGAGGAGGAGATGGAGTCGGTACTCCAATTTTGCCATGATAAAGAAGCAGGAGGTCATTTTGGAGCTAGTCGCACGGCAGCCAAGGTTTTGCAATCAGGTTTTTATTGGCCCACACTCTTCAAAGATGCCCATCGGTATGTGTCCACATGTGACAAATGCCAAAGATCGGGAAACATTTCCCGACGGAATGAAATGCCCCTTTCCAATATTTTAATCTGTGAAATCTTTGATGTTTGGGGTATAGATTTCATGGGACCTTTCCCGAATTCTTTTGGGAATAAGTACATCCTCGTTGCAGTTGACTATGTATCCAAATGGGTAGAAGCCATGGCTTTACCCACAAATGACTCAAGAAGGGTAGTACACTTCCTAAAGAAGCTATTCTCCCGATTTGGCACTCCGCGAGCTATAATTAGTGATAGGGGAACTCACTTCTGCAATAGCCAATTTGAGAGGTTAATGCAGAAATATGGAATTACACATAAATTAGCTACCCCTTATCACCCTCAAACCAGTGGCCAAGTGGAGTTGGCTAACAGGGAACTCAAAAGAATTCTGGAAAAGACCGTAGCATCCACCAGAAAAGATTGGTCCATCAAATTAGATGATGCATTATGGGCATACAGAACTGCATTTAAGACACCTATTGGCATGTCCCCCTACAGATTGGTCTTTGGTAAAGCATGCCATTTACCAGTTGAATTGGAACACAAGGCCTATTGGGCTCTTAAATTCTTAAATTTTGACATTCAGGCCACAGGGGCTAAAAGGCGGTTGCAATTGAATGAATTGGATGAATTCAGACTTACCACCTATGAGAATGCCAAAGTTTATAAAGAAAGAATAAAAAACTGGCATGATAAGAACTTGCTGAGACGGGACTTTTATGTAGGCCAACAGGTATTGTTATATAATTCCCGTCTCCGCTTGTTTCCAGGTAAGCTGAGATCCAGGTGGTCTGGACCCTTTACCATTTCACAGGTTTTTCCCCATGGGGCTATAGAACTCACCCACCCAGTTCAGGGCACGTTTAAAGTAAATGGTCAGCGCCTGAAACCATATTTAATGGGCAGTACTGTACCCCCTCCATCCACTGTTTATCTAGATAACCAATAATCTCTTATGCTTGCTCATGAACAAGTTAAGGAATCTTTTTGTCATTTATCTTTATAGAATATTAGTTAGTAAAATAAAGATCTTTTTCTCAAAATTCCAATTCTTTAAGGACTCAGTTCATCATTTTCTTTTCTTCAGTTTGCTCTAGCAAGTGTGACTCCCTAACACTACGAACATTGAGGACAATGTTCATCTCAAGTGTGGGGGAGTGAGCCCGAGGCTAGGGTATGGGGGTTGAAACCATGCACCTCATGCACCCCAACACACATATGCAAGCAATGACATCACAAAAAAAAAAAAAAAAAAAAAAAAAAAAAAAAAAAGACTTGAACCCCTCAAGTTCATTACTATTTATTTGATGATTTTTTTTAAGAAGGAATTCAATGAGTTGAGGGAGACTGATGTACTTGTTAAGTTTTTATTCTTGTGAATGACCCAATTTGATTTATGCAGGAGAAAAGGGGAGCTGAATATGCCTTTCAGCATGACTAGCCCTAACTTCCTTCATGTGTATGGAAGCCCTTGATTTCATTGTTAATGGTCAAGAGAGCTAGTGCACATCTGAAGTGCTAATTCTTGAGGTTCAATAATTTCAAAGAAGGACAAAAGCCCAAATTGACTCCGCTATTCTGAGCTGAATAGTAAAACTAGCAGCTTAGAACATGAGTCCTATTTACGTACCTCAAACAAGTGACCAGTGTGAGATGGAGCATAAGATGCACTCACACCAAAAAAAAAAAAAAAAAAAAAAAAAAAAAAAAAAAGAGAGAAAAGTGTGAGATGGAGCATAAAATGCACTCACACCGAAAAGAAAAAAAAGAAAAAAAAAAGGTGAGATGGAGCATAAAATGCACTCACCCTTAGAAATAAGTAATTGTGGTGACAATCGAGGTTCAAAGGGGCACTCTAAAGTTGAACTCTCATTGAGATTTAGTTACAGATGTGAAACTCAGTGAAATTTGATTATTAACCTTGACAATTAAAGAGCTGATTTATATATGAATTAGGAGTGAAGGCTAGACTATGATGAAATTCATATTCTCCTTTCCTCGGATCTGATACATATCTTAAATGGTAATTTACAAGAATAAGAGTTAAGCACTTACAAAAGTTCCCCGACTACTCAATGCATTTCTATCTTAAAAAGTTCACCAGGTAAATGGTGAGAACAGAAGGGGGCAATGTTAAGTTTATGGCTGATGTCTTTGCTTGAGGACAAGCAAAAGCTTAAGTGTGGGGGTATTTGATGAACTTACAATTTATCTATATTTTATGAGGTTTTTGCATGAAATTTTATAATGGTTTAATTAAATTTTTGCCGTATTTTAGCTTGATTGCAAGAAAGATTTCAGGGGGAGCCAAATCAACAAAAAGAAGGCAAAAGCAAGAAAAGAAAACCCAAAAATTTATCAAGTTCAGCCCGGCCCAGCCATGAGAGCAAGAGAATTTCATTCGGCCCAAGAAGAGCAAGTGAAACTCTTTGGAAAATCCAAGGGAAGAAGCCTAGCTATGAGGAGAATTCGGCCCAGCAAGGAAGGCCCATTTTTAGCCCAAATAACAGCCTAGAGTGTAGCCCACATGAGCTCAAAAGCAAGTTAAGTTGTAGCCCAAATAGCAGCCCAAAGGGAGCTAGGGGCGGCAACTTCTAGGAGTTTCTTGAAGAGAAGGAGGGAGCACTCTAGAAGGTTCATGAGGGGTGTAATACACCCCATTCTAGAGGCTTCAAGAAGGGGCAAGAGCCCCCTTGAAAAACTATATAAGGAGGCCTCTAGGAGGGGAGAAAGTTGTTCAATTGCTTGAGAGGAAAGCTCTCCCACTCTTAGAGGTTCGGCCACCTTGAGAGAAGAGAAGAGAAGAAGGCTAGGCGCAAGGAAGAAGAAGAAGGTGAGTTCGAATTGAGAGTTTGTGATTCAAAGATCTTCTGTAATAAATCATTTGTAGTTTCATTCTCTTTTGATTTGAATTCAGTTTCTTAGTTATATGTTCTTTCTTCTTTCTCCTTGTTTCCATTCTTCCTTGATGTATTTTAGCTTGTAAAATTTCAGTTCAGCAATCTAATTCTTTTTGATTCATTCAAATGGTCATGCATTGTATTTGAAGTTTCTTGAATAAGGGTGTGATTGTAGATTAATTCGGCCAACTAACCTTCAAAACTCAGATCTGAATTCTCAGATCTGAGATTGCAAGATCTGAATTGCTTGAAAGAGAATTCAGATCTGCAATTTTCAGATTGGGTGAATTAATCTACAGCTTGGAATTCCTAGAGTGCTTGAGAGAGACTCTAGGAATTCAGATCTACTATTCAAGAACTGAATTGAGTGCAAGGTTAGAGATAACTTGCACAATTCAGTTGGTGATCAATTCAGATTTGAATTGATGCCTTAGAAGTGTTTGAAGAAATGCATGCATGAGGATTAGATTCTTGCTAGAGATAGAAGAACCGTCACTCATGCATAGGATGAACATGCACTTGAGAGAGGCTGTTCATGACCTTGGGGTTTCACCAAACCAAGGCTCAATCATGATTCATTCGAATGATCCAAATTGATAGATTGCTGAATTCTGAGATTGACATTTACTGCTTACTCTTCTAACCTGAATTGAAGGCAATTGGACCAATGATTTAGATAGATTTTAATTTAGGATTTCTTAGCTTTCATTAGAGTTTTGATTTATTTGTTGATCAGATAAGAAATGTTCAATTTAGTATTGGTAATTGTTTCCTAAATCCTCGTGGGAACGATACTTCACTCACTACTTTATTACTTGAACGGCTAGTGCACTTGCTAGTGTCACAATGAGCCACACATCAAAGACCCTAAAACTGGACACTCATTGGGACTCGTGTTAGTTTCAAATGTTCACAACCATTGGATAAGTCTAGGGAGATTTATCCTGCCAAGGCTGATATTGGTGTGCCGCCAAGTGTTGGGATAGCCTGTCTCAGCCACCAAGGTAAGGCCCAAGGCACATGCATTGTGGGATTACTCGAATCCTTGAACCGGACCAGATTTCCAGTATTTCCTTGGACCTTGGAGAAGAATGGACAAAACTAGAAAGTTACACCTGATCCCTAGACTCAATTATGATACTTCAATTGGTATCGAATCGGGATATCTTTGATATGCCAATCAATGAGATCCTTAGCGGGGGTCAAAACCTGGGCATGTTGGAGCAGTCTAAGAATTCATCTGAGTTGGTGATCATAGTGATAGGATCAGCCCCTTTGTTGGACAAAGGTAATGATCGGGAATGCACTCTCTCTGATCGAAAACAAACTGCCAACAGTTGATTTTAATCGTTGGAATTTTGTTTTGCAAAATTTATATATATATATATTTGTATGGTTTTGAAATGTTTGCAAATGGTTTTAATTCCCGGGATCCACGTGAGTGGAGAGTGCAACACTGTTCCTTGCAACTGAGGGAGAGGTCCTCTCTTGTCAGGCAGTGCTTGATCATTATGGGCTGAGAGGTTAAGTGTATGGCCATTTAGGATAATACCTGATGGGCTAATCTTGCACCTGCCCATAGTCCCTGGGTTTTTATAAGATGGCTTGGCCTACGGACCAATTAATGTAAGTGTTGGGCCCATAGGGTCCATGTGATGGGCTCAGGGGTTCACTGAGCTTCTTAGTGAATTCGGCCAGGCCTTATAATGAAGGCTGGATGGAACCCATATGGCTGGTGTGTAGATCAATGCTTGGGTCCCACGCCATACAAAGAAGCCTAACTGGGCAGTAGGTTGGAAACTAGTTAATCACTGAACACTTAATGGGCCAAAAGCCCATTTCAAACTGGGCTGATATGATCACCCATTTATGGGGTGGATCTGAGATTAAAGTTAGCAAAAGGATTGGGCCTTTGACCTTATCCACTCCAGGAGATCAAATTCAAATTAGATTTGAATCTGGTAACCTCCTGATAAGATCAAGAGTAAGCTAATCTAATCTGCAGATAGGATTAAGATCACCCCTATCCAAATGCTGATTTGGATTGGGATAGCCTCCTAATTAGGAGGTTTCTTAATTCGAACCTAGGGTTTTTGTGTGCAAGAAAACTTGCAGCAAATTGAGATACCATCTCATGACTCTCTAGAGAGAAGAGAAGCAATATTCGCCATCTTCATCTCAGGAATTCTCCTCCAGCCACCGCCATTCTCTAAAAATATTGGATCTTTAAAGGAAAGAAATCAAGAAATCAGTTCTTGATATCAGTTTTGCAGAAAGAACTGGAAAGATTTGGTGCTCAGAGTTTTTAGAGAATTCTTGCGAAGGATTCATTGTGTAGGATGCACCCTACTGGTTCCGTTTCACATATTGCTCTGTCATCTTCAACAGGAGCGGATCTTGGTGTCCTCTTTGGGCATGAACACCAATTTTGCGAGATACTGCTTCTCTGGATTAGGAATAATTCCTCCCTTGTCTTTTGGTTCAGATCTGGTTCAGTTATGGTTCAAGTAGGATCCTTGAATATTGTATTCTAAATTTAGGGAATATGATTCCCAATTGGAAGAAGTTAGGAAAACTTTTGAAATTTGCCCACCCATTCTGCAACCCTTTTGGCATCCATACGATGGATCCTACCATTCTTTTAGGACCAACATAAGGTTACAAAACTAGTTAGCATAATTTGGGCCCTAAGCTTGTTGTCATCCAACAGTTTAGCGAATTGATTGTTTTTCATTTCTGATAAAGGACAAAGCAAATATTAGTCCACAACCTTATTTGATTCTTGTTATCTATATAGATATGGCTTTTAATCTATGTTCCATTTCCATTTATTCATCTCTTAGATTTCCCTCTTATCTCAGTGACAAAGACTACGAATTATGTCTCTAGAAATGTGGGAAATCACATAGGATGCATGGAGGCAACTGTTTCAGTTGCATAACCCCACCACATTTCTGTGAATGATCATTTCCACTCATCTTATGAGCTTTCCCTTTGGCCTTTGTCATACAAGGTTTATTGCCATTTTAGGTTAAACATTTCTATTTAGTGAGTGCTCACCCATCATATTCGTGAACACCAAGTTACTGTGAGAGAGTCTTCCATTTTAGGATAAGCCCCTCCCACATCGGTCTATGACACCCCTATAATCTTATGAAACAATCCAACAGATCCAATAACAAATGGATAGCCCAATTTTATGGTGCATTTCCTCATTATTGAAAGTCCCATCTTCATTTTAATGATGGGAGGCTTTTAGAGAGTTCATCACATGAATCTCCCTATCACATGCACTCATATTTTAGTGGAGGGAACGAAATATTATGCCCTATTTTAATTTAGGTCAAAGCAAAGTGGCTCCCATTGATTTTCATAAAGCCAGATTTAGATGGGCCCTAAACGGCTAGTGTTCCGCATAGTTCCTCTTGGAGAGGAAACTGGTGTGGGGCCTACCATGAAGGGAGATCATCCAATGATTATAAGGACACTATGGAAATGATGTGCATTCAGCCATGGTGTGTGCAAGAGCCACTATCAAATCAGCATGGTTGAAGTACTTATGGCCCATGAACGTTGCACATCACACATCCATACATCACATGCATAAAAATCATAATTGATCCAAGCAATAATTGTAAAACCCATAATTAAAGCTGATGAGAGTAGAATTTATCATATTTTTATCCCCAATTATTCTGTTTGTTATACTGAATTAGCACCTAATTGGACTCATATTTCTGTTCAGGGCATGAAAGAAGGCATCAGGAGCAAAGAAAAACAAATCGGATGATCTTTTATAGTGCACTTGCTAGGGTTATATTTATAGCTATCAAGTTTTTGGCGCCATTGCTGGGGATTTAATCATAAAATGATATTAAAATTTGTTAACCTTGATTAATTTGGACCTTTTATTTCTACTTTTATTTTCTTTTTATTTCTATTATTATTTTTATTTTTGTTTATTTGTTAGAATTCTTACTGGTTTAGATTTACTAGTGCATGACATGCACAAGACAAGAAGGATTAGCTAAAAGAATGGTAGGGTTCATCTAATGGACAACCATGAAGGGTGCGGAAAGGAGGGCGAATTTCAAAAAAAAATTTCCTACCTTCTTCCAACTGGGAATCATATTCTCTAAATTTAGAATACATTATTCAAGGATCCTACTTGAACCATAAACAAACCAGATCTGAACCAAAAGGAAACAAGAAGGATTATACTTGATCCGGAGAAATAATATCTTCCAAAGTTGGTGTTCACGCCCAAAGAAGAAACCAAGATCCGCTCCTGCTGAAGATGACACAGCTGTGGATGGAACGAAACCAGCAGGGTTCATCCTACACACTGGATTCTTCACAAGAACCCTCTAGAAACCTTGAACACCGAATCCTTTTGTCTTTCTTGCAAGACTATTGTCAAGAACTGATTTCTTGACTTCCTGTTGCTGCAAAGATCCAATCTTCCAACAGGGAGTGGCGGCGGCTGAAGGAGGAGAAGTCCAGGGACGAAGAGGGCAGAATTGTCTCTTCTCTCTGGAGTCTGTGAGAGATCAAATCTCTAATTGCATGATGTGTTTCTTGCTTACTCAAACCCCCTAGTTCAAAATCTGATATTTCTGTTAGGGTTTTCTCCTCTTTCTTCTTGATTAAGAAACCTCCCAATATTTTGGGAGTTATCCCAATCCAAATCAGTATTTGGATAGGGGTTAATCTTAATCCTATCTGCAGATTAAGTTAGTTAACTCCTGATCTTATCAGGAGGTTACCAGATTCAAATCTAATTTGAATTTGGTCTCTTAGAGTGGATAAGGCTAAAGACCCAATCCTTTTACTAACATTAATCTCAAATTCGCCCCATGAACAGGTGATCATAACAGCCTAGTTCGAAATGGGCTTTTGGCCCATTAAGTGTTCAGTGTTTAACCAGTTTCCAATCTGCTGCCCAGTTGGGCTTCTTTGTATGGCATGGGACCCAAGCATTGATCTATACACCAGCCACATGGGTTCGTCCCAGCCTTTATTACAAGGCCCAGCCAAATTCACTAATAGACTCAGTGACCCCCTTGAGCCCATCACATGGACCCTATGGGCCCAACACTTACATTAAGTGGTCCCTGGGCCAACCCATCTTATAAAAACCCAGGGACTGTGGGCAGGTGCAAGATTAGCCCATCAGGTATTACCCTAAATGGTCTTACACTTAACCTCTTAGCCCTTAATGATCAAGCACTGCCCGACAAGAGAAGACCTCTCCCTCGGCTGCAAGGAATAATGCCGCACTCTCCACTCACATGGATCCCGGGAATTAAAACCTTTTGCAAATCTTTTTGAAACCGTACATATACATATATATATATATTAATTTTGCAAAAACAAAATTTCAACGATTGAAATCAACTGCCAGCAGTTTGGTTTCCATCAAAGAGAGTGCATTCCCGATCATTACCATTGTCTGACAAAGGGGTTGATCCTGTCACTATGACCACTCACTCAGATGAATTCTTAGACTGTCCCAACATGTCCAGGTTTTGACCCCCACTAAGGATCTCACTAATTGACACATCAAAGACAGCCCGATCCGATACCTAGTGATGTGTCATAATCGAGTCTAGGGGTCAGGTGTAACTTTCCAGTTTTGCCCATCTATCTCCAAGGATTAGGGCAATACTGGAAATCTGGTCCAATTCAAGGGTTCAAGTAATCCCATACTGCATGTGCCTTGGGTTTTACCCTGATGGCCGAAACAAGCCATCCCAACAGTTGGTGGCACACCAGTATCAGCCTTGGCAGGATAAATCTCCCCAGACTTATCCAATGGCTGTGAACATTTAAAACTAACACAAGTTTCTATAAGTGTCCAGTTTTAGGGTCTTACACAGAATTACACCAAACAACATGAATCAAACATGCACTTTAATTTATTTCCACTAAATAATAAAAGTACATCAAAACCGATTAAAGCTAAGGGCATACAAGATTGTCTAACATTAGCAGAATTCGATCCTAAGATTGAGAGGACCCTTCGCTTGTTGCAAAGGGCCAACAAAGAAAAAGCAAGAGAGGAGGTTGTTATTTGCGAACCAGCCATAGAGATTGAAGGAGAGATGGCAGAAGGAAATCACACCCTCTTGGACTATGCTTGTCCAAACATTGATGGGGCAACATCCAGCATTTGCAAGCCCTCTATTCATGCCAATAATTTTGAAATCAAATGATCCACACAAGCGTTCAGTTTAGTGGGTTACCAAGTGATGACCCTAATGCATACATTGTTAACTTCTTAGAAATATGTGATACGTTTAAACATAATGGAGTTAGTGATGATGCTATTAGGATCAGATTATTTCCATTTTCATTGCGTGATAGAGCTAAAGATTGGCTTAACTCACTCCCTGCAGAAAGTATCACCACTTTGGATGATCTAACCCAGAAATTTTTGGCTAAATATTTCCCACCTTCCAAAACAGCAAAGTTAATTAATGATATTACTACTTTTGCTCGATTTGAGAGGGAATCATTGTATGAAGCATGGGAATTATTCAAGGAGATGCTTAGGAAGTGTCCTCACCATGGGATACCAACTTGGTGAATGATTCAGACCTTTTATAATGGTATTACCCCCTTTAACCCATCCATTATTGATGCAGCCGCAGGTGGTATGATCATGAGGAAAACTCTAGAAGAAGCATATGACTTAGCGGAGGAGATGGCATCAAACAACTACTAGTGGAGCAATGATCGAACCAATCAGAGGGGAGTACACCATATCGATTCCCTTGCAGCCATATCTGCGCAACTTGCTAGTCTGAATAAGAAGTTTGATGCTTTATAATATTGTAGCCCTTAATACACCATCTAGCATCTCATGCGATTTATGTGGTCAAATAGGACTTACTAATTCTGATTGTCAATTAAATAGTCCTTTTATTTTCCATGAGAATGCTAATTTTATCTCTCATGCTGGCAGGTCAAACTTCAACCCATACTCCAATACATACAACCCAGGGTGGAGGAATCACCCAAACTTCTCATGGAGTAACAATCAACAAAAGGCACCCATGGGTTTCCAACCACAGCCGCCCCCACAAGAAAAAAAGAACAATCTGGAGGAAATGATCTCTAAGTTCATTAATGCCACTAAAGCAAGGTTCCAAGAGCAAGAAACATCGATTAAAAACTTAGAGGTTTAAGTGGGGCAGATTGTAAGCATGTTGTCAGAAAGGAAAGAGGGAAGGCTACCCAGCAACATAGAAAAGAATCCCAGAGAGCAAGTAAACGCCATGACTTTAAGAAGTGGGAAGACAGTCGGCGAAGCCCCAAAAGATGACAAGAAAGCTGAAATGGCCGATTTACAAAAGGACAACGAGGGAAGCACCCCTAAACTGAATTTGCATGAAATTAAACTTCCTATACCCTACCCTGGAAGAGTCTTGAAGAATAAATTAGATAGACAATTTGAAAAATTTTTGGAAGTGTTTAAAAATATCCATATTAACCTTCCTCTTCTTGATGTATTGTCACACATGCCAAAGTATGCCAAATTCCTAAAGGAGGTGATGTCCAACAAAAGAAAGTGGGAGGATGGTGAGATGGTAAAACTAAACGAAGAATGCTCAGCCATTCTTCAAAAGAAATTGCCCCCAAAGCTTAAGGATCCAGGGAGTTTTTCTATATCTTGCACCATAGGGAATATTGAATTTGAAAAAGCTTTATGTGATTTAGGTGCTAGTATAAATTTATTGCCTTATTCTATTTTTGAAAAACTTGGACTGCATGAACTAACGTCTACAACTGTTATCCTGCAATTAGCTGATCGAGGAATTAAATATCCTAGGGGAATAGTAGAAGATATTTTAGTCAAAGTGGGCAATTTCATCATTCCTGCTGATTTCATTGTGTTGGATATGGAGGAAGATAAGACAATGCCGTAGATTCTAGAGAGACCTTTTCTTACTACTAGTGATGCTTTAATTGATGTGCGAAAAGGTCTACTTACCCTTAGAATCAATGGTGAAGAAGTGGTGTTCAATGTATTTAAAACCATGGAACATCCCAACACAATTGAACATGAAATTTATGCAATTGATAGCATTGATGCTGGTGCAGGCGAAGTAGACACATCTAAATCAAAAGACACGCCGAAAGTTGCACTTAACAATAGTCCTAATCAATTGCAACAAGTAGAGCAGTAGTTTGTACTGAAATCAGAATTGTGAAATTTGACTTCTGAGGCAGATTCTTTTGAAATTACAATTCATAATGCATCTTTACCTCCATCTCACACAAAACCCCTCCCCCCATCTATTGTGCAGGTCCCTATTCCAGGTTTAAACCCACCTATGAAGGATGAAAGGGGGAAACATAGGAAGTTAAAAACCAAGTGGGGTGGACCCTTTAAAGGGGCTAAAGTATTCCCTCATGGAGTGATTGAAATACATAATGATGATGGGAGTACATTCAAGGTAAATGGGCAGTGGTTGAAGCATTACATTGAAGGAGAACAACCCATCCACCATGGGTCCATTCTCTCCTTGAAACTGCCATGAAGGAAAGGTGAAAGTCAAGCTCACGACTTGCGCTTATGGGAGGCAACCCATTAAGTTTAGTTGTTTGTTTTGTTCTGTTTTTTCTTTCTTATGAGTGTGTTTTTTTTTTTTGTATCTCACATCTACAGGATCTCAATGAGGCATTCAGGGAAGTCCTCTTAAATCTTTCTCTCTCCTTGTTCTTGTTATGCATATTCCATACATTGAGGACAATGTATATCTTAAGTGTGGGGGGAGGATTAAGGGGTTGATAAAATTTTTTTTAGACTCTAGCATGCTTTAATCATCACTTTTTAACCTTTCATTTTGGAATTTCTGCTCCATGGAGACTTGTTTTTGAATGATTGCAAACCACCCTGAATCATGTGCTCAGGTGGGATAGACAAAAAAGGATGCAGGCAAATCTAGCTGAAATTTTTGGCTATGGAAGGTATCTCAGTAGTTTGAATGGTCAACGGGCAAGATGCAATACAGATTTGACCCTTGTGAATAGTTGGTTTCTAATGGACAAACATGATTTGATTATTCTAGAACTTGTTTTGTTAGGCATGTTGAGACCATGATAATGAGTTCATGTATTGGAACGTGTTATCCAAAAAAAAAAAGAAGAAAAAAATATATTTCTAAATCGTGTGAGATGGAGCATAAAATGCACTCACACTAAAAGAATAAGAATAGTGTGAGATGGAGCATAAAATGCACTCACACTAAAAAAATAAGAAAAGGGTGAGATGGAGCATAAAATGCACTCATCCCTAGATCCCAAACCCTAATTCACATTTTGATGCATTGGACACATGATAAGTGGTGGAGATGTGACATATAAGCAAGCTTATGGTAATAACATTCCTTGTTCTGAAAAATTGTGAGAGGGTATTTTTGAATCTTGCTGCATGTGATTATGAAAACAAAGAGGGCTTACTCTAGTCCTAAATTGTTCATGCGAAGAGATGCTTGTTTCCCTTGATTGTCGATTTCACTTGGGGACATGAGGATTGGCGATTTAAGATTATTCTTTGCCAAGTTAAAGAGGAAAAGAAGTGGATGAAGGGAAGGATCATGAATACTGATCAAGGCATGCAGGAGAACAAATACCCTGTTGAGAAAAATCCAAAACAATCTTTTAGTTATTTTGTTTTGAGTTTTGTCTTGCCCGAGGACGGGCAAGAGTTTAAGTGTGGGGGATTTAATTAGAGTAGAATTTATCATATTTTTATCCCCAATTATTCTATCTTTTATACTGAATTAGCACCTAATTGGACTCATATTTTTGTTCAGGGCATGAAAGAAGGCATCAGGAGCAAAGAAAGACAAATCGGATGATCTTTTATAGTTTCAGCGGCGATAAGTAATCTGGAACTAACATTCATATCTGAGCTCCGAATGGGCTGATTCAAATCAACTGGAAAGATAAGAGGTAAAGCTACAACTTTCATGTTTTGGGCTTTCACTGATTCGGCCTACATTGAAGTCAAATTTGGGCCCCAAAATGGAGCACTTTCATAGTGAGGCCCAATTCTCAGCTGAAGCCCATTTCACAAAAGAACATTGAGGCAACCCAAGATGTTAAAGCAGCCCATTCGAATTCAAGAGTTCGAGAGTCCTCTTAGATTTAAAATCTTAAATGTAATTCTAGGATTAAGAAAAGTTTTAGATAATGAGAGAGGAGAGAAGATAGGATAGGATAGGAGGAGTTTGGATCATGGCTGGATTATCCATTCTTGAGATAACTCCAAGAAATGGTAATCTATATGAGAGCTGGGGGTACCAGCCCTAGGGTATCACGAATTGCATTGGGCCATCAGTCAAGAGAGGAGAAAAGAAGTCAAGAAACATAGAAGAGGAGATTAAAAATTCAAGAAATCTCAAGAAGAAGGTGGCGACAAAAAGAGGAGATCTCAACACCATGGGCGAATTCAAGAGTTCTTTCTTTCCCTTTGTTTGCTTTAATTCTTCTATCATGAACTGATTTGTTTCTTGCTAGGTCTGAGAAAAGCCTAATTATGTTAATGAATATATTTTTATCTTTATGATTTATCCAAGATTGTGATTTTCATATAGTCTATGAATTATTGTGCTTAATGCAATTAAGAGCTTGGCCACCTCTTAATTGATTTGAGTTATATGAATGAATCGAGAGAGGAATTCACATAATCGACTGAATAATTCATAGTGTGAATTGAATGGTATATAGAGATATATATACATGATTCATCTGAATTTCATAGTCTTCTTGGACTTAATGCACTCCCATCTTGAGAGTTCTACTCGAGAGATCAAAGGACTAACTGATGGGTGTAGGTTTAGTATATCTCCAGAGAGAATATTAAATAATTTTTTAAAAGACTTCAGCTTATGAGAATGACATCTAATCTTGGTAAATCGAACCCATAAATATTCATTGCATTGGTTGGGTGGACCAAAAGCCCTAGCAATTCCATCCATTGCAGATTCGATTAGTGATCACCTTCACTTCCATTTTCTTTTTCTATTTTTATTTTCAGTAGTTCTTGCTCTCTCAAATCTAAATTTTGATTGTCCAAATAATTAGGGAAGACTATGGTTCTAATACTTATTTTGTTAAATCCCCATGGGAATGATATTTTTTATACTACTTGATAACTAGTGCACTTGCTAGGGTTAAATTTATAGCTATCAACCCATAAAAATTCATAATATTTTTTATTAATATAATCTAGGTATATGGGCTGAATTGCAAAGAGCAGTTCGGCCCATATAGCTTTTATGCTCAAATGGGCTAAAGCAGTTTTAACAGATTAAAACTAGGTTTTACAGATGTAGGCTGAATTGCATCTTGTAATTAATCATCAACTCCTGGACCCAAATATGAAATTTTAGGGCTGAGAACAGCCCCCATCAAACCATAGATTCGGTCCAACCAGTTGAAGGATTGAAAAATCCATCATATGGATGCCCAAATCTTGCGGAATAAGGTGGGCAAATTTCAAAAAACATCTCTCCCTTTCAACTGGGAATCGAATTACCTATTTAGAAAAGCATATTTTCAATGATCAATCTTGAACCATAAACTGAACCAGATCTGAACCAAAAGGAGTAGGAGAGAAGTATACCTGATACAGACAAATGTTATCTATCAGTGAAGGTGTTCACGCCCAAGGAAGGATCCAAAGACTGC
Organism: Nelumbo lutea; assembly: GCF_056320005.1. Classification (NCBI taxonomy): domain Eukaryota; kingdom Viridiplantae; phylum Streptophyta; class Magnoliopsida; order Proteales; family Nelumbonaceae; genus Nelumbo; species Nelumbo lutea. Next base: position 65,798,029 of record NC_142687.1, on the reverse strand, counting down.
TTCCACTAAAGATGGCACAGTGCAGGATGGAGCAGAATCAGCAGCATTCTTCTCCAAGAACCATATCCTTCGCAAGAAACAGCAGGATGGCATGTGAGCACAGCTTCCTATCAATCCTTTCACAAAGAACTGATGTCAAGATCGAATCTTGACTTCTCCCACAACTGGAGATTGAACTGGCAAACTTGGGCAGCAAGAATAGGGAGGCAGCAAGAAAGAATTCTACAGGGTTGCTTAATTCTTCCTTCTGTGATTTCAGCACTGAAGAGGATGTGAGTATGTCTTCTAAAGGCTGCTGCCCCCTCCTTCTTTTGTAACCCTAAAGCATCAGCTGCTAATCCAATTAGGAGTTGTTGATCCAAATCTTATTTGGATCAGACATCCCTTTAGGTGATAAGGATATACCCTTATCTTATTTGCAAATTAGATCAGCCTTCTCCTAATCTTATTAGAAGGTTTCCAAATTTGAATCACATTTAGATCTGAACTCTCTAAGTGGATAGGGTTAAGACCCTTTCCTATCTGCTGATCCATCTCAGAATTTGATGAGAGTAGAATTTATCATATTTTTATCCCCAATTATTCTGTCTTTTATACTGAATTAACACCTAATTGGACTCATATTTCTGTTCAGGGCATGAAAGAAAGCATTAGGAGCAAAGAAAGACAAATCGGATGATTTTTCACAGTTTCAGTACCATTAAATAATGTGGGCATAACTCGCGTATCCGACCTCCGATCGGGCTAAATCAAGACACACTAGAAATATAAGAGAAAAAGCCCCAACTTTTATGTTTTGGGCTTTCACAAATTCGGCCTGCATCGAAGTCAAATCTGGGCCCAAAGTCACGGCAAATTCATAGGAAGGCCCAATCCGCAGCTGAATCCTAATTCGCAGAGGAGGTCTAATACGAATCCAAGAACAAGAAACTGAGAGGAGTCCTTTCAGATCTAAATTCTTGATGTAATCTTAGAGAGATAAGAGGATTGAGTTCATTAGATAAAAAGATAAGATTAGAATTAGGATAAGACTTTCTATTCTTGTAAAGATCAACTTCAAGAGGAAGTAGGAGACCACCCCCTCCCCTTTAAGCTATATAAATGAGGGGGTGGACCAGCATCAGACAATCACTCAATCACTCACTTCCTGATTTGAATCAAGAAGAAAAGAAGCAATTAGCCAAGAATTTCCAAGAATTCAAGAAATGTGGAGGAGGAGATCAAGAATTCAAGAATCCCCAAGAACAAGGTGGTGGCAAGAAGAGGATATCTCAGCACCATGGGTGTATTAAAGAGTTCTTTCTTTCTCCTAATTTGCTTTAGTTCTTCCATCATGAACTGATTTGTATCTTGCTAGGACTGTGGAAAGCCTAACCATGATAATGCTCTATGATTTTTCCAAGATTGTAATTTCCATATAGTGTATGAATTGTTTGCTTAATGCAATTAGGAGTGGCCATCTCTTAATTGATTCGGTGTATAAGTGTGGGGGGATTTGATGAGAATAGAATTTATCATATTTTTATCCCCAATTATTCTATCTTTTATACTAAATTAGCACCTAATTGGACTAATATTTCTGTTCAAGGCATGAAAGAAAGCCTCAGGAGCAAAGAAAGACAAATCGGATGATTTTTCACAGTTTCGGCACTATTCAGTAATCTGGGCCTAACTCGCGTATCCGACCTCCGATTGTGATAATTCAAGACCCACGGGAAAGATAAGAGAAAAATCCCCAACTTTTATGTTTGGGATTTCGCAGATTCGGCCTGCATAGAAGTCAAATCTGGGCCCAAAGTCGCGGAAAATTCATAGGAATGCCCAATCCACAGTTGAAGCCCAATTCGTAGAGGAGGTCTAATACGAATCCAAGAACAAGAAACTAAGAAGAGTCCTTCTAGATCTAAATTCAAGATGTAATCTTAGAGTGATAAGAGGATTGAGTTCATTAGATAAAAAGATAAGATTAGAATTAAGATAAGACTTTCTATTCTTGTAAAGATCAACTTCAAGAGGAAGTAGGAGACCACCCCCTCCCCTTTAAGATATATAAAGGAGGGGGTGGACCAGCATCAGGCAATCACTCAATCACTCACTTCCTGATTTGAATCAAGAAGAAAAGAAGCAATCAGCCAAGAATTTCCAAGAATTCAAGAAACATGGAGGAGGAAATCAAGAATTCAAGAATCCCCAAGAACAAGGTGGCGGTAAGAAGAGGAGATCTCAGCACCATGGGCATATTCAAGAGTTTGTTCTTTCTCTTTGTTTGATTTAATTCTTCCATCATGAGCTAATTTGTTTCTTGCTAGGACTGTGGAAAGCCTAACCATGATAATGAATAAATTTTTATCTCTATGATTTTTCCAAGATTGTAATTTTCATATAGTCTATGAATTATTTGCTTAATGGAATTAGGAGTGGCCATCTCTTAATTGACTCGGTGTATATGAATGAATCGGGAGAGGAATTTATATACTCGACCACATAATTCATGGTGTTAATTGAATGGTATATAGGGATATATGCACATGATTCATCTAAATAATTGAGTTTTTCTTGCTCTTAATGCATTTCTATTATTGAGAACTCTAGTCGAGGGATCGAGGGGTTACTTGATAGAAATAGGTTTAATATATCTTGGAAAAGAATATTAAATAAAATTGGGAAAAACTTCAGCTTATGGGAATAACAGTTAATCTCGGTTAATCAAACCCATCAATATTCATTACATTGGTTAGGCGGACCAAAGGTCCTAGCGATTTCATCATTTGCATATTCGATTAGTGATCTCCCTTATTTTTATTTTGTTTGCTCTAGTTTTATTATTAGTAGTTCTTGCTCAATTCCAACTTTCAATTGTCCAAATAATTAGGGAAAACTATGATTCTAATACTTATTTTGTTAAATCCACGTGAGAACTAGTACACTTGCTAGGGTTATATATTTATAAATATCAAGTTTTTGGCGCCATTGCCTAGATCCTAAAATAATATTAGAATTTGTTAACCTTGATTAATTTGGACCTTTTATTTCTGTTTTTATTTTTCTTTTTATTTATGTTATTATTTTTATTTTTGTTTATTTGTTCAAATTCTTGCTGGTTCAGATTTATTAGTGCATGACACACACTAGAAGAGGACTAGCAAGATTCGATCCTAAAATAGAAAGAACCCTTCTTTATTTAAAGAGATGCTTAGGGAGTATCCTCACCACGGAATACCAGTTTGGTATCAAAATCAAACCTTTTATAATGGCATTACCCCCCCTAATCAATCTATTATTGATGCAGCCACAGGTGGCACTATCATGAGAAGAACACTAGAGGAAGCCTATGACCTAATAGAGGAGATGGTGTCAAACAGCTACCAGTGGAGCAATGATCGAACCAATCAGAGAGGAGTACACCACATTGATTCATTTGCATCCCTATCTGCACAAATTGCCAACCTAAATAAGAGACTTGATAATTTTAGTATTGCAGCCATGAATACACAATCTAGCATCTCATGCGATTTATGTGGTCAAATAGGACATACTAACTCTGATTGTCAATTAAATAGTCCTTTTGTTTCCCATGAGAATGCTAATTTTATCTCTCATGTTGGTAGGTCAAACTTCAACCCATACTCCAATGCATACAATCCAGGGTGGAGGAATCATTTTCATGGAGTAACAATCAGCAAAATGCACCCATGGGTTTCCAACCATTGCCGCCCCCACAAGAAAAAAAGAACAATTTGGAAGAAATGATCTCTAAGTTCATTAATGCCACTGAAGCAATGTTCCAAAGCCATGAAGCATCAATTAAGAACTTAGAAGTTCAAGTGGGGCAGATTGTGCATATGTTGTTGGAAAGAAAAGAGGAACGACTACCCAACAATACGGAGAAGAATGCAAAAGAGCAAGTAAATGCCATAGCTTTAGGAAGCGGGAAGACAATTGGTGAGACCTAGAAGGATGATAAGGAAGTTGATGTGGCCGATCTGCAAAAGGAGATCATAGGGAGTACACCTAAACTGAGTTTAGATGCTAATAAACTTCCTCTCCCTTACCCTGAAAGAGTTTTGAAAGATAACTTGGATGAGGAAGTTAAGAAGGTTCTGAACTATTTGGAGGACAGGCAAGAAGGACAAGGTAATGCTCATTATATTATGTTGCCAATTTCTAATAAGAGACCGTTACCCTCTGTTTTGCAGCCCCCTGTTCCATATTTAAACCCACCCTTGATGGATGGAAGGGGAGCACACCGAAAGCTGAAACCACGAGAGTTAGAGGATCTGATTCATGATAGGGAAGTTTGTTTTTTTTTCCTTTTTCTTTTTTACATTTCTAGTTTAGTTTTGCTACCATTTCTTTACATTTAACCTTACATTGGGGACAATGTATGTTTTAAGTGTGGGGGAGGGGATTTAGGATTTAGGTTAGAATTTTTTCGATTTAGGTCATTTTTTTTATGATTCATACAAAAAAAAAATCAAAACCTCAACTCTTTTGAAATCAATTGAAACAATGTTCTAGGAAATCTTTTGTGAACCTAGTAATGAGGTACGATCAAGGGGTACCTGACTTATCTAAAGCCATTTCCAGTTAAGCTAGTCCTAAATTCAGGTTTAAGTAAATTGGGTAGTTGTTTTACCATTGCTACAATTGGTAGGATGGAGCATAAAATGCACCTACCAACCAAGTAATTCAATGGTAGGATAGAGCATAAAATGCACCTACCAACCAAGCAATTCAATAGTAGGATGGAGCATAAAATGCACCTACTATCCAGCAAAATCAACAGTAGGATGGAGCATAAAATGCACCTACCGGCCGAGTGATCCAAAAGTGAGACGGAGCATAAAATGCACACACTCCAAAAAAAAGAAAAAAAAGAGAGGTTTTCCCTTATTCACTACCTGGTTTGCAGTAGCAAGAATTGGATTGGCTGATAGATAGATGAGTTGAGTATAACTTGGTTGTGTTGATTTAATGGTTTGCAATAGTAAAACTAGAATATTTGTGGAGAAAGAGGAAGGAGAGTTGAGTTTAAAAATCGGTAGGAAAGTTAGCTTTTTTCTTGCTTTACTTCTTGCTTGAGATTTGTCTTGCCCGAGGATGGGCAAGAGTTTAAGTGTGGGGGATTTGATGAGAGTAGAATTTATCATATTTTTATCCCCAATTTTTCTGTCGTTTATACAAAATTAGCACCTAATTGGACTCATATTTCTATTCAGGGCATGAAAGAAAGCATCAGAAGCAAAGAAAGACAAATCAGATGATTTTTCACAGTTTTGGCATCATTTAGTAATCTGGGTCTAACTCACATATCCGACCTCCAATTGGGATAATTCAAGACCCACTAGAAAATAAGAGAAAACAGCCCAACTTTTATGTTTTGGGCTTTCGTAGATTCAGCCTGCATCGAAGTCAAATCCAGGCTCGAAGTCATGGAAAATTCATAGGAAGGCCCAATCTGCAGCTGAAGCCCAATTTGCAAATGAGGTCTAATATGAATCCAAGAACAAGAAACTGAGAGGAGTCCTTTCAGATCTAAATTCTTGATATAATCTTAGAGAGAGATAAGAGGATTGAGTTCACTAGATAAAAAGATAAGATTAGAATTAGGATAAGACTTTCTATTCTTGTAAAGATCAACTTCAAGAGGAAGTAGGAGACCACCCCCTCCCCTTTAAGCTATATAAAGGAGGGGGTGGACCAGCATCAGGCAATCACTGAATCACTCACTTCCTGATTTGAATCAAGAAGAAAAAGAGCAATCAGCCATGAATTTCCAAGAATTCAAGAAACATGGAGGAGGAGATCAAGAATTCAAAAATCCCCAAGAACAAGGTGGCAGCAAGAAGAGGAGATCTCAGCACCATGGGCGTATTCAAGAGTTCTTTCTTTCTCTTTGTTTCATTTAATTCTTCCATCATGAACTGATTTGTATCTTGCTAGGACTGTGGAAAGCCTAACCATGATGATGAATATATTTTTATCCCTATGATTTTTCCAAGATTGTAATTTTCATATAGTCTATTAATTATTTGCTTAATGCAATTAGGAGTGGCCATCTCTTAATTGATTCGGTGTATATGAATGAATCGGGAGAGGAATTTATATACTCGACCACATAATTCATGGTGTGAATTCAATGGTATATAGGGATATATACACATGATTCAATTGAATAATTGAGTTTTTTTGCTCTTAATGCATTTTTATTATTGAGAACTCTAGTCGAGGGATCGAGTGGTTAATTGATAGAAATAGGTTTAATATATCTTGGGAAAGAATATTAAATAAAATTGGGAAAAGCTTCAGCTTATGGGAAAAACAGTTAATCTTGGATAATCAAACCCATCAATATTCATTACATTGGTTAGGTGGACCAAAGGTCCTAGCGATTTCATCATTTGCATATTCGATTAGTGATCTCCCTTGTTTTTATTTTCTTTGCTCCAGTTTTATTATCAGTAGTTCTTGCTCAATTCCAAATTTTGATTGTCCAAATAATTAGAGAAAACTGTGATTCTAATACTTATTTGGTTAAATCCCAGTGGGAACGATATTATTATACTATTTGATAAGTAGTAAACTTGCTAGAGTTATATATTTATAACTATCAGAATTCGTCCATATTTAACTTATTAAATTAGTCCAGTTCGAAATGGGCTTTAGGCCCATTAAGCTCAAGTGCTCACTTAGCCTTCCTAACTGTTGCCCAGTTGGGCTTCTTGTATGGTGTGGGACCCAAGCATTGATCTACACATCAGCCACATGGGTTCGGCCCAGCCTTTGTTACAAGGCCTGGCCGAATACACTGTTATGGACAGTGCACCCCCTGAAACCCATCAAATAGGCTCTGTGGACCCAACACTTACCCTAAGTTGTCTTTGGGCCAATCCACCTTATAATACCCAAGGACTGTGGGTAGATGCAAGATTAACCCATCAAGTATTATCCTTAATGGTCTTACACTTAACCTCTCAGCCCATAATGATCAAACACTACCCAACAAGAGAGGATCTCTCCCTCGGCTGCAAAGAACAATGTTGCAAACTGATGAGACCAAAACGAACCCTAATTTTATCCCCTAATATTCACTCTTTTACATTTATTTAGAACTTAAATAGACTCATTACTCTTGTATTTCGATTCAGGGCAATAAAGAAGGCAATTGGAAGAAAACAGGGCAAATCGGGTGATTTTGCACAGTTTCGATGACAGTCAGTAATCTGGGCCTAACTCTCAATTCTGGACACCGAATTGGACAATTCAAGAAGCATTAGAAAGATAAAAGGAAGGCCCACAACTTTTATGTTTTGGGTTTTGACATATTCGGCTCGCATCAAGTACGACAATGAGCCCGAAGTCGGAGCAAGTTCGCAGCCAGGCCCATTTCACAACTTAAGCCCAACTCGCAGAAGTACCTTGAAGCAGCCCAAGTTTTAAAGTAGCCCAAGTCGAACTCAAGATTTAAAAGTCCGAATTTTGAATGTAATCTCCAAAGAGAGAGTTTTATCAGATCTAAATTCTTGAATGTAATCCTAGAGAGATAACAAGATTGAGATTAGAGCATTAGATAAGATATAGGATAGGATTAGTTCAAAGAAGATAAGATCAAGACTCCCTAAGGATAAGATGATCTCCTAGAAGGAGTTGGAAAACAGCCATCTCCTTTGGCTATATAAAGAGGGGGGCAAACCAGCTCTAGCAATCACTCAATCATCCAGCAATCAAGCATCAAGCAACTCAAGAATATCAGTTCGGCCATGGAGAAGCAAAGCATGGAGATTGCGCAGATCATGAGCAGCTAAGCTTCTTTTTCTGGTTCAAGGGGGGTGGTTCGATTGTGTCATTGTGAGGTTGTATAGTTACTTTATTTTCTTTCTTTTTAATTCAAGTATTCATTGGTTCTTGTGCACATTTTTATTGGATGTTAATGTAAATTAGTCTGACAAACTGAATTAATGTTGATTTTCCTACTGCTATCCATGATTTCGGTGATCCGTAATTGTCACGAATAATGGTATGAGTAGCAATTAGGTTGATATCTTTTTGGGTCAATTGTTTGTGACAGCCTTTGACCAATGTTTTAACATGGTTCAACCTAAAAGAATCGATGGAACAAAATTCAGTAATTGCAGCTATCTCAATTATTGCTATTTTGGTTTAACTGTTTTCACAAATCTTAATGCTATCATTGTTTAACATGGAACGCTATCGTACCCAGTTGAGTGGTGATAAGTGTTGATCGAATGCTGGGTTTGGTCAACTGAATTAGGAAAACACAAGGTTTATTATGGCTATCCTAATAAATCTAAGGTTAAATGCTTGAATTGCAAGAATGCTGAATTGTACCTAGGATCGATGGCCAATCGATTCAACCCGAACTCTTGAACCAGAATTTGATAAGACTGTTTTTCTCTTGTTTGTTTAGTTTGTTATTCTTTTAATTTTAGTTATTTAATTTTCTCACACAATTACTTTATCCATTCGGCTAAGAGATTACTGATTTGCTCCCTGTGGGATTCGACCTAGAACCACTTTTACTGCAAATATTTTATTGTGGGACTAGTACTAATTTTGAGTGCTTTGACAAACCCGCCACAAACATTTCAGAAACTATAATATATATATATATACTTTTATATCTCATATAAAATATATTTTGCAAAAACAAATCTCAACGATTGAAATCGGCTGCTGGTAGCCTTGGTTTCCATCAAAGATAGTGCATCCCCGATCATTACCTTTGTCCGACAAAGGGGCTGATCCTGTTACTATGATCAACCCACTCAGATGAATTCTCAAACTGTCCCAGCATACCCAGGTTTTGACCCCCGTTAAGGATCTCACTGATTAATACATCAAAGACAGCCCAATACGACACCTAGTGCAGTATCATAATCGAGTTTAGGGGTTGGGTGTAACTTTCCAGTTTTGCCCATTAATCTCCAAGGTCCAGGGCAATACTAGAAATCTGGTCTAGTTCAAAGATTTAATTAATCCTACACTGTGTGTGCCTAGGGTCTCACTCTGGCGGCTGAGATAGGCCACCCCAACCGACTTTGTGGCACAATAGTGTCAACCTTATTAGGATAGGTCTCCCTAGACCGACCCACCGATTATGAACATTCTAAACTAACACGAGTCTCATTAAGTGTCTAGTTTAGGGGTATTACGCAGAAACATACCAAGGGAACATGAATCAAATATGAACTTTTATTCATTGACAATACTCATAAAGTACATCATTCTGATTGAAGCTAAGGGCATACAAAACTATCCAACAGCTCCCTCTTGCACTTAGGTCCAATCTGTTACAAGCCGGAGTCCCATGCTTTCCACGTGTTTCTCAAACACTTTTTGTGATAGTGGCTTCATCAACGGGTCTGCTACATTTTCTACTGATGCTACCTTCTGAATCAGGATGTCCCCTCTACCAACAATCTCCTGCAATACGTAGTCCTTCCTCTCGATGTTCTTCAACTTCAAATGGGCTCGTGGCTCTTTAGCCTGAGCAATGGCTCCATTGTTGTCACACAACAACAAGATGGGTGATGTGCTGGACAAAACTACTCCCAACACGTGAATGAACTTCTTCATCCACGTGGCTTATTTGGCAGCCTCACTTGCGGCAATGTACTCGGCCTCGATCGTGGAGTCTATAGTGGACCCCTGTTTGCTACTTTTCCAGCAAACAACACACAATCCTATCGTGAAAACATATCCAGATGTAGACTTTCTATCATCTGGATCCGACTGAAAATCGGCATCTATATACCTTTTGATCTGTAGTGAGCTACCGTCAAATACTAGACAAAACTCTTTTGTCCTTCGAAGGTACTTAAGTATGTTTTTCATAGCAGTCCAGTGCTCCTACCTTGGGTTGGCCTGTAATCTGCTTACTACACTTACTGCCTAAGGAATGTCAGGACGAGAGCACAGCATGGCATACATGATGCTCCTTATGGTAGAGGCATAGGGAACATCTTTCATGCCATCAATCTCCTTAGAAGTCTTGAGAGACATCTTCTTGGAGAGAGTGACTCCATGCCTGAAAGGAACATTTCCTTTCTAGGAGTTTTCCATGTTTTATCTTTTAACTATTTTGTCAATGTAAGCCGATTGGGATAATCCTATTATCTACTTCGATCTATCTCTATAGAGTCGAAGACCCTGTATATAGGAGGCTTCTCCAAGATCTTTCATGGAGAATTGTTGTGAAAACCATACTTTCACCGTAGTTAACATTCCTACATCATTCCCAATGAGTAGAATGTCATCTACATACAGAACCAAGAACGTAACCTTATCTCCATTGTACATCTTGTAAACACAAGGTTCATCCAGATTCTGCTTGAAGTTAAACAATTTGACAGTAGAGTCAAAACGGATGTTGCAACTTCTAGAAGCTTGCTTAAGTCCATAAATGGATCTATTAAGTTTACATACCATGTTTTCCTGACCTGCAGCAATGAAGCCTTGCGGCTGCTGCATATAGATATCTTTAGTAAGATCTCCATTCAGGAATGCAGTTTTGACATCCATCTACCAAATCTCATAATCATGGTATGCTGCTACAACTAGCAGGATCCTAATGGATTTAAGCATCGCCACAGGCGAAAATGTTTTGCCCTCTTTCTGAGTGTACCCTTTCGCCACTAGATGAGCTTTGAAGGTCTCAACCCTACCATCGGGGCCCTTCTTCCTCATGTAAATCCATTTGCAACTGATTGCTTTTACCCTAGAGGGCGGTTCTACTAGAGTCTATACTCCATTGGTCTCCATTGAGTCCATCTCTACTCTCATGGCCTCCACCCACTTCTGGGAATCTATGTCCAACATAGCTTCCGCATAAGTCACAAGATCCTCATCACTAGTCAAGGTTTCCACTAGGTAACTATCATATTCATTACCATAACGGGCTGGTGCCTTGGATTCCCGAGTGGATCTTCTAGGTTGGTCACTACCTGGAACTTGAGGGACATCTCCCATTACTCTTGAGCTCTCCTCATCAATAACTATTTCCTGACGATGGGTGTCCAGGATATAATCGGTTTTCAAGAACTGTGCATTTCGGTTGCAGAACACCTTTTGCTCACTAGGATAATAGAATATGAAACCCATAGAGCCTTTTGGGTAGCCTACAAATAGGCAACGACTAGTCTTGGATTCCAACTTGTCTGCACTCGTTCTTTTAACGTGTGCTGGACAACCCCAAATCTTCAAGTGTCTGACACTTGGTTTCTTTCTGGTCCAAAGTTCATATGAAGTGTTCAGAACCAATTTGGTTGGAACCCGATTCAGCACGTAAAGTGCAGTCTCTAATGCGTAACCCCAAATGGATGTGGGTAACTCTATGTGTATGAGATGTGATCGGACCATATCTAATATGGTCCTATTCCTCCTGTCTGAAACACCGTTAATTTGTGGTGTAGCAGGAGCTAATTGTGATACTATCCCATTGTCCTTTAAGTAGTCCTTGAATTCGTCAGAGAGATACTCACCACCTCGATCTGATCGAAGGGCTTTAATTTCACTCCCTAACTGTTTATCGACCTCTTGTCTGAACTCTTTGAACTTTTCAAAGGATTCAGACTTGTGTCTCATCAGGTACATGTAACCATATCATGAAAAATCATCGGTGAAGTTGATGAAATACATGTGTTGATTCCATGTCCTAACACTCAGGGGACCACATACATCAGTCTGTATAAGTTCAAGTGTGCTTGTACATCTTTCAGGCTTACCATTAAATGGCCGTTTGGTCATCTTGCCTTGAAGGCAAGGCTCACAAGTGGGAAGATCTTCTATAGTTAGAAAATCCAAAGGACCATCCTTTACCAACCTTGTGATTCGGTCAACACCAATGTGGCCAAGTCGGTAATGCCACAGGCACGTGGGATTAACTATATCACGGACTCTCTTCCTGGGGATTTCAGCCGACGTAGTTTCGGTTATGTTGGTTTTTAGAGAAGGATGTAAAACATAGAGACCGTTCTCCAGTTCCCTGTATGCGATGAATCTTTTATTTCTCTTAATAGTAAGCGTATTACTAAAGAAGACAAAATAACCATCTGCACACAGTTTTGAGACAGAAGCCAAATTTCTTCTTAAATTTTGTACATAAAGACAATCTTTCAGTACAGTTGTTCCTTCTCTAAAAAGTAATTCCACGGTTCCTATGGCCGTAGCTGCAACAGTTGTAGAAGTCTGCATGTACAGCGTAACTTCTCTATCACTTAGCCTTATGCTTACCTTGAACCCCTGCAGTGAGTTACACACCTAAGTTGAAGCCCCGGAATCAATACACCAGGATGCAAAAGCTACCAATAGATTGGTTTCTATAACACAAGATTCAAAATTACCTTTCTAGGATTCCAGGTAGGAAGGATAGTTCCTTTTCTAGTGGCCGGTCTTCTTGCAGAAGTAACAAGCATCCGATGCCTTGTCCTTCTTCTGCCTCTTGGGTTTGGCAACCTTCTTCTGTTGCTTTCTCTTTGCCTTCCTTTTCTTAACCGATTTGCCAGTTTTAACAAGCATGGCAATGGGCTCATCCTTTTTAATTAATTCTTCGGCCCTCTGCAACATATTGCTGAGTTCTTGCAAGCTGACGTTCAGCTTGTTCATGTTGTAATTCATGATGAATGGATGAAAGGATGGAGGTAGAGAGTTGAGAATAACATTGATCTATGTTAATTCATTTCATAGATATGGATTTTAATCTATGATCAATTTCCATTTATTCGTCTCTGAAATTTCCCTCCTCTCTCAGTGACGGAGACTACGGGTTGTCTCTGGAAATGTGGGAAATCACATAGGGTGCATGGAGCCAACTGTTTCAGCTGCATAACCCCACCACCTTTCTGTGAAGGATTACATCCACTCATCATATGAGTTTTCCCTTTGGCCTCTGTCAGACAAGGTTCAGAGCCGTTTTTCAGGTAAACCTTTCTGTCCAGTGAGTGCTTACCCATCATATTCGTGAACGCCAAGGTACCGTGACAGAGTTCCCATTTTCTGGTGAAGCCCCTCCCACATCGGTCTATGATGCCCCTATCATCTTATGAAACACTCAGACAAGCCCAACAGCAAATGGATAGCCCATTTTCTGGTGCGTTTCCTCATTACTGAAGGACCCATCCTCATGCTAATGATGGAAGGCCTTTAGAGATTTCATCATATGAATCTCCCTATCACATGCACTAATATTAGCTGGAGGGAACAAAATCACGCCCTAGTTTGATTTAGGCCAAACCAAAGTGGCTCCCACTAACTTTCATAAAGCTAGATTTCGGTGGGCCTTAAATCGGCTAGGGTTCTGCACGCAACCTCTTGATGAGGTGTGGGGGCCCACCACTGAGGGAAGTCATCCAATGACCAAAAGGGACACCATGGCAATGATGTGCATTCAGCCATGGTGTGCGCAAGAGCCACTGTCGAATGAGCATGGGCCAAGTACTTATGGCCCATGTACGCAGCACATCACACATCCATACATCACATGCAGGGATAAATTGATCCAGTCAATTAATTATCTGTAAGGCCCGTTAGAAGCCCGTTAAAATTCCATAATATTAACCATTAATATTATCTAGGTATATGGGCTGAATTAGGGTTACCCAGTTCGGCCCATATAGCTTTATCCTTTGAAATGGGCTTTTGCAGTTTTAACTATTTAAAACTGGGCCTTTACAGGCTGGGCCGAATTAACTATTTAATTAAATATCAATCCTTAGGCCCATTAGTGGGAAATTAGGGCTGACATTCAGCCTTGATTAAACCCTAGAATTGGTCCAAACAGTTTTGAACCAATCTTGGTTCGAATGGGTCTAGTGTTTGATTTTTAATTAAATCCTTAATTCAAGAAAATAATCTGAAATTAAATACTGATAAAAGGAAAAACAAGAATCAGTCAAACAGGGTTGTTCGCATAATCCTTCCTGCAAAACAGAGGTTAGATCACAGAATGCAATTTCACAAATTGCAAATCGCAGATAGCACTTCTCTTATCTGCGAAAACTCCTTCTCTGCGCCGCCTTCTTCGATCCAAAATAAAATAAATAGAAATCCTATTTCTATTAATAATTACATCAGATCGAATACCTATACATTGAGTCTAGAAAATAAAAAAAAAATTATTTACAGACCCAAAATAAGTCAAGAACTGCAAAAACGCAGATTCCCTGTGCAAACCAAGAATTCGATCTCCTCTTGTACGAACAGCCCATAAATCAAGAAAAATATAAAAAACAATTCTAAATAATAATCAGATTTATTTAAATTTAATTTCAGATTATTTGCCCAACTGTTTTGGGAACAAATTTCCCAAAACCAAATCTGCGCAAATTGGGTAGAACGTCTTCTCCCTAATTGCGCAGGTTCAGATCTGAAACAGAATGGTTCAAGATTTGAACCTGTGGCTCTGATACCATTGAAGGGGATGAGAGATCCATCACATGGACGCCCAAAGATTGTGGAATAAGGGGCGAATTTCAAAAATTTTTCTCTCCCTTCAACTGGGAATCACATTCCCTATTTAGAAAATCATATTTTCAAGGATAAATCTTGAACCTTAAACTGAACCAGATCTGAACCAAAAGGAATGGGAGAGAATGATACCTGATACGGAGAAGCAATATCTCCCAACGAAGGTGTTCACGCCCAAGGATCCAAAGACTGCTCCCACTGAAGATGGCGCAGTGCAGGATGGAGTAGAATCAGCAGTGTTCTTCCCCAAGAACTCTGTCCTTCGCAAGAAACAGCAGGATGGAACGTGAGCACAGCTTCCTTTTCAATCCTTTCTCAAAGAATTGATGTCAAGATCCAATCTTGACTTCTCCCACAGCTGGAGATCGAACTGGCAAACAGGGCGGCAAGAGCAGGGAGGCGGCAAAAGAGTATTCGCAGGGTGCAAAATTCTCTCTTCTTGATTTCAGCACTAAAGAGGATCTGATGTGTTTCTTGGTCTCTCTCAAGGCTGCCACCCCCTTCCTTATTTTGTTAACTTGAAAAGATCATCTCCTAATCCCATTAGGAGGTGCTTATCCAAATCATATTTGGATCAGCCTTCTCTTCTAATGATAAGGATAAACCCTTATCTTATCTGCAGTTTAGATTAGCTTTATCCTAATCTTATTAGGAGGTTTCTAGATCTGAATTACATTCAGATCTGGACTCTCTGAGTGGATAGGATTAAGACCCTTTCCTAACTGCTAATCCATCTCAGAATTCGCCCCTTTAATTAACTAAATTAATAGCCCAGTTCGAAATGGGCTTTAGGCCCATTAAGCTTATGTGCTCACTTAACCTTCCTAACTGCTGCCCAGTTGGGCTTCCTTGTATGGCGTGGGACCCAAGCATTGATCTACACATCAGCCACATGGGTTCGGCCCAGCCTTTGTTACAAGGCCTGGTCGAATACACTGTTAAAGACAGTGCACCCCCTGAAACCCATCAAATGGGCTCTATGGGCCCAACACTTACCCTAAGTGGTCCCTGGGCCAAGCCACTTTGTAACACCCAGGGACTGTGGGCAGATGCAAGATTATCCCATCAGGTATTATCCTCAATGGTCTTACACTTAACCTCTCAGCCCATAATGATCATACACTGCCCGACAAGAGAGGACCTCTCCCTCGGCTGCAAGGAACAGTGCTGCACTCTCCACTTATATGGATCCCGGGAATTAAAACCATTTGCAAACATTTTAGAAACTATAATGTATATACTTTTATATCTCATATAAAATATACCTCGCAAAAACAAATTTCAACGGTTGAAATCGGCTGCCGGTAGTCTTGGTTTCCAATAGTGTGAGTGCATCCCCGATCATTACCTTTGTCCGACAAAGGGGCTGATCCTGTCACTATGATCACCCACTCAGATGAATTCTCGGATTGTCCCAACATAACCAGGTTTTGACCCCTGCTAAGTATCTCACTGATTGGTACCTGAAAGACAGCCCGATCCGACACCTAGTGCAGTATCATAATCGAGTCTAGGGGTCGGGTGTAACTTTCCAGTTTTGCCCATCAATCTCCAAGGTCCAGGGCAATACTGGAAATCTGGTCCAGTTCAAAGATTCAATTAATCCCACACTGTATGTGCCTAGGGTCTCACCCCGGTCGCTGAGACAAGCCACCCCAACCGACTTGGTGGCACCACAGTGTCAGCCTTGTCAGGATAGGTCTTCCCAGACCGACCCACTGGCTGTGAACATTCAAAACTAACACGAGCTCAATAAGTGTCCAGTTTAATGGTAATACACAGAAACATACCAAGGGAACATGAATCAAATATGTACTTTTATTCATTTACAATAAACTCATAAAGTACATCAATTTTGATTGAAGCTAAGGGCATACAAAACTGTCTAACAGCTCCCACTTGCACTTAGGTCCAATCAGGTACTAGCTGGAGTCCCATGCTTTCCACGTGTTTCTCAAACACTTTCTGTGATAGTGGCTTTGTCAATGGGTCTGCTACATTATCCGCTGACACTACCTTCAGAATCAGGACGTCCCCTCTACCAACAATCTCCCGCAGTACGTGGCACTGCCTCTCGATGTGTTTCGACTTCGAGTGGGCTCATGGCTCCTTAGCCTAAGCAATGGCTCCATTGTTGTCACAGAACAATGGGATGGGTGATGTGTCCGACGGAACTACTCCCAACTCATGAATCAACTTCTTCATCCATACGGCTTCTTTGGCAGCCTCACTTGCGGTGGAGTCTGCAGTGTACCCCTGTTTGCTGCTTTTCCAGCAAACAGCACACGATCCTATCATGAAAACATATCCAGATGTAGACTTTCTATCATCTGGGTCTGACTGGAAATCGACATCTGTATACCCTTGGATCTATAGTGAGCAACCGTCGAATACTAGACAAAACCCTTTTGTCCTTCGAAGGTACTTAAGTATGTTTTTCACAGCAGTCCAATGCTCCTGCCCTGGGTTGGCCTGAAATCTGCTTACTACACTCACTGCCTGAGCTATGTCAGGACGAGTGCACAGCATGGCATACATGATGCTCCCTATGGCAGAGGCATAGGGAACGTCTTTCATGCCATCAATCTCCTCAGAAGTCTTGGGAGACATCTTCTTGGAGAGAGTGACTCCGTGCCTGAAAGGAACATTTCCTTTCTTGGAGTTTTCCATGCTGAATCTTTTGACTAGTTTGTCAATGTAGGCAGATTGGGATAATCCTATTATCCGCTTCGATCTATCTCTATAGAGTCGAAGGCCCAGTATATAGGAGGCTTCTCCAAGATCTTTCATGGAGAATTGTTGTGATAACCATACTTTCACCGTAGTTAACATTCCTACATCATTCCCAATGAGTAGAATGTCATCTACATATAGAACCAAGAAGGTAACCTTATCTCCACTGTACTTTTTGTAGACACAGGGTTCATCCGGATTCTGCTCGACGTCAAACGATTTGACGGCAGAGTCAAAACGGATGTTCCAACTTCTTGAAGCTTGCTTAAGTCCATAAATGGATCTATTAAGTTTACATACCATGTTTTCCTGACCTACAGCAATGAAGCCTTGCGGCTGCTACATATAGATATCTTCAGTAAGATCTCCATTCAGGAATGCAGTTTTGACATCCATTTGCCAAATCTCATAATCATGGTATGCTGCTACAGCTAGCAGGATCCTAATGGATTTAAGCATGGCCACAGGCGAAAAGGTTTCCTCATAATCGATGCCCTCTTTCTGAGTGTACCCTTTCTGAAAGAATGGTAGGATCCATCTAATGGACGCCATAAAGGTTGCAGAATGGGTGGGCGAATTTCAAAAATTTTACTTCCTTCTCCCAACTGGGAATCATATTCCCTAAATTTAGAATACAATATTCAAGGATCCTACTTGAACCATAATCAAACCAGATCTGTACCAAAAGACAAATGGGAGGAATATACCTGATCTGGAGAAGCACTATCTCCCAAAGTTGGTGTTCACGCCCAAAGAATGCTCCAAGATCCGTTCCTGTTGAAGATGACACAGCTGTGGATGGAACAGAACCAGCAGGGTGCGTCCTACACACTGGATCCTTCACAAGAATCCTCTGGAAGTACTAAACACTGAATCCTTTTCTGTCTTTCTTGCAAGACTGATGTCAAGAATAGATTTCTTGACTTTCTTTTCTGCAAAGATCTAATCTTGCAAAGGAGATGGCGGCGGCAGGAGGAGAACTCTAAAGGCAAAAAAGCTGAACTGCCTTTTTTTTTTCTTTTTCTGGAATATGAGATCTGATCTCAATTCGCAGGAACCTTTCTTGCGATTTTTCTTGATTCAAAATCTGTTGTATTTCTCTCCTTCTTGGTTAGGGTTTCTCCTCCTTTCTTCTTGATTAAGAAACCTCCTAATTAGGAGTTATCCCAATCCAAATCAGTATTTGGATAGGGGATAATCTTAATCCTATCTGCAGATAAAGTTAGCTTACTCCTGATCTTATCAGGAGGTTACCAGATTCAAATCTAATTTGAATTTGGTCTCCAAGAGTGGATAAGGCTAAAGGCCCAATCCTTTTACTAACATTAATCATAGATTCGCCCCAAGGATGGGTGATCATATCAGCCCACCTCGAAATGGGCTTCTGGCCCATTAAGTGTTCAATGTCTAATTACTTTCCAATCTGCAGCCCAGTTGGGCATCTTTGTATGGCATGGGACCCAAGCATTGATCTACACACCAGCCACATGGGTTCGGCCCAGCCTTTAATACAAGGCTCAGCCGAATTCACTGAAAAATTCAATGAACCCCTTGAGTCCATCATATGGACCCTATGGGCCCAACACTTACATTAAGTAGTCTCTGGGCCAAGCCATCTTATAAAAACCGAGGGACTGTGGGCAGGTGCAAGATTAGCCCATCAGGTATTATCCTCAATGGTCTTACACTTAACCTCTCAACCCTTAATGATCAAGCACTGCCCGACAAGAGAGGACCTCTCCCTCGGCTACAAGGAACAGTGCCGCACTCTCCTCTCACATGGATCCCGGGAATTAAAACCATTTGCAAACAATTTGAAACCGTACATATATATAAATATATTAATTTTGCAAAACAAAATTCCAACAATTGAAATCAACTGCCGGCAGTTTGGTTTCCATCAGAGAGAGTGCATTCCCGATCATTACCCTTTGTCCGACAAAGTGGCTGATTCTGTCACTATGATCACCCATTCAGATGAATTCTCAAACTGCCCCAACATACCCAGGTTTTGATCCCCGCTAAGGATCTCACTGATTGGCATATCAAAGGCAGCCTGATCCAACACCTAGTGAAGTGTCATAATCGAGTCTAGGGGTCAGGTGTAACTTTCCAGTTTTGCCCATCTATCTCCAAGGTCCAGGGCAATACTGCATGTGCCTCGGGTCTTACCCTGGTGGCTGAGACAGGCCATCCCAACACTTGGTGGCACACCAGTATCAGCCTTGGTAGGATAAACTAACACGAGTCTCTATAAATGTCCAGTTTTAGGGTTTTACACAGAATTAAACCAAACAACATGAATCGCACTTTATTTATTTCCACTAAATAACAAAAGTACATCAAATCAGATTGAAGCTAAGGGCATACAAAAACTGTCTAACACTTTCGCCACCAGACGAGCCTTGAAGGTCTCAACCTTACCATCGGGGCCCTTCTTCATCTTGTAAATCCATTTGCAACCGATTGCTTTTACCCCAGAGGGCAAATCTACTAGAGTCCAGACTCCATTGGTCTCCATTGAGTCCATCTCTACTCTCATGGCCTCCACCCACTTCTAGAAATCTATGTCCAACATAGCTTCCGTGTAAGTCACGGGATCCTCCTCACTAGTCAAGGTTTCCACCAGGTAACTATCCTGGTCAAAACCATAACGGACTGGTGGCCTGGATACCCGAGTGGATCTTCTAGGCTGGTCACTACCTAGAACTTGTGGGACATCTCCCACTGCTCCTGAGCTCTCCTCATCAAGAACAACTTCCTGACGATGGGTGTCCAGGATATAGTCGGTTTCCAAGAATTGCGCATTACGACTGCAGAACACTTTCTGCTCACTTGGGTCATAGAATAGGTAACCTACAGAGCCTTTTGGGTAGCCTACAAATAGGCAACGGCTGGTCTTGGATTCCAACTTGTCTGCACTCGTTCTCTTAACGTGTGCTGGACAACCCCAAATCTTCAAGTGTCTGACACTTGGTTTCTTTCTGGTCCAAAGTTCATATGGAGTATTTGGAACCGATTTGGTTGGAACCCGATTCAGCACATAAATCGCAGTCTCTAATGCGTAACCCCAAAAGGATGTGGGTAACTCTGAGTGTATGAGAAGCGACCGGACCATATCCAATAAGGTCCTATTCCACCTCTCCGAAACACCGTTAAGTTGTGGTGTAGCAGGAGGAGCTAATTGTGATACTATCCCATTGTCCTTTAAGTATTCTCTGAATTCGTCAAAGAAATACTCGCCACCTCGATCTGATCAAAGGGCCTTAATTTCTCTCCCTAGCTGTTTCTCGACCTCTTGTCTAAACTCTGAACTTTTCAAAGGATTCAGACTTGTGTCTCATTAGGTACACGTAACCGTATCGTGAAAAATCATCTGTGAAGGTGATGAAATACACGTGTTGATTTCGTGTCCTAACACTCAAGGGACCACATACATCAGAATGTATTAGGTCAAGTGTGCCCGTAGATCTCTCAGGCTTACCATTAAATGGTCGTTTCATCATCTTGCCTTGTAGGCAAGGCTCACAAGTGGGAAGATCTTCTATAGTTAGAAAATCCAAAGGACAATCCTTTACCAACCTCGTGATTCGTTCAACACTGATGTGGCCAAGTCGATAATGCCACAGACACGTGGGATTAACTGTATCACGAGCTCTCTTCTTAGGGATTTCAGCCGATGTAGTTTCGGTTATGTTAGTTTCTAGAGAAGGATGTAGAACATAGAGACCATTCTCCAGTTCCCCATATGCGATGAATCTGTTGTTTCTTTTAACAGTAATCGTATTACTAAAGAAGACAGAATAACCATCTGCACACAGTTTTGAGACAGAAATCAAATTTCTCCTTAAATTTTGTACATAAAGACAGTCTTTCAGTACAATTATTCCTTCTCTAAAAATTAATTCCACGGTTCCTATGGCCGCGGCTACAACAGTTGCAGTAGTCCCCAAGAAGAGTGCGACTTCTCCTTCACTTAGCCTTCTGCTTACCTTGAACCCCTGCAGTGAGTTACAAGCATGAGCCGAAGCCTCGGAGTCAATACACCAGGAAGCAGAAGCTACCAACAAATTGGTTTCTATAACACAAGTTTCGAAGTTACCTTTCTTGGATTCCAGGTAGGCAGGACAATTCATTTTCCAGTGGCCGGTCTTCTTGCAGAAGTGACAGGCATCCGATGCTTTGTCTTTCTTCTGCTTCTTGCTCTTAGTGGCTTTCTTCTGAGGCTTCTTTGCCTTCCTCTTTCTCTTGCCTGTCTTGCCAGCTTCAACAAGCATGGCTACAGGCTCATCCTTTCTAATCAGTTCTTTAGCTCTTTGCAACATATTGCTGAGCTCTTGTAAGCTGACATTCAGCTTGTTCATGTTATAGTTCATGATGAACGGATTAAAGGAAGGAGGCAAAGAGTTAAGGATAGCATCTATGTGGGTAGATAGGTCCAGCCTAGATCCAAGAGCCTCCAGTTCGTTGATGTATCCCATCATCCGAAGACAATGGTCGTGAACTTGTTGACCCTTGGACATTTGTGCGGTCATGAACTGTTTCAAGACTTTTTGTCGAGTAGAACGATTCTGCTCTTCATACATTGTCCTGAGACTGTCCAATATGTCTTTGGCAAGTTCGATCTGATCGAACTGCCTCTGTATCGGGTTGTCTAAGGAGGCAATGATATTAGTGCAGTATCATAATCGAGTCTAGGGGTCGGGTGTAACTTTCCAGTTTTTCCCATCAATCTCCAAGGTCCAGGGCAATACTGGAAATCTGGTCCAGTTCAAAGATTCAATTAATCCCACACTGTATGTGCCTTGGGTCTCACCCCGGTAGCTGAGACAAGCCACCCCAACCGACTTGGTGGCACCACAGTGTCAGCCTTGTCAGGATAGGTCTCCCCAGACCGACCCTCTAGCTGTGAACATTCAAAACTAACACGAGTCTCAATAAGTGTCCAGTTTAAGGGTAATACACAGAAACATACCAAGAGAACATGAATCAAATATGTACTTTTATTCATTTACAATAAACTCATAAAGTACATCAATTTTGATTGAAGCTAAGGGCATACAAAACTGTCTAACACTGTAGTGAGCTACCATCGAATACTAGACAAAACTATTTTGTCCTTTGAAGGTACTTAAGTATGTTTTTCACAGTAGTCTAGTGCTCCTGCCCTGGGTTGGCTTGAAATCTGCTTACTACACTCACTGCCTGAGCAATGTTAGGATGAGTGCATAGGATGGCGTACATGATGCTCCCCACAGTAGAGGCATAGGGAACGTCTTTCATGCCATCTATCTCTGCTCTCATGGCCTCCACCCACTTCTGGGAATCTATGTCCAACATAGCTTCCGCTTAAGTCACGGGATCCTCCTCACTAGTCAAGGTTTCAACCAAGTAACTATCCTGGTCATAACCATAACAGACTGGCGGCTTGGATAGTTGAGTGTATCTTCTAGGTTGGTCACTACCTAGAACTTGTGGGACATCTCCCACTGCTCCTGAGCTCTCCTCATCAAGAACAATTTCCTAACAATGGGTGTCCAGGATGTAATTTGTCTCCAAGAATTGGGTATTTCGACTACAGAAAACTTTCTGCTCACTTGGGTCATAGAAAAGGTAACCTACAGAGCCTTTTGGGTAGCCTACAAATAGGCAACAACTGGTCTTGGATTCTGAATTGTCTGCACTCGTCTTTTAACGTGTGCTGGACAACCCCAAATCTTCAAATGTCTGACACTTGGTTTCTTTCTGGTCCAAAGTTCATATGGAGTGTTCGGAACTGATTTGGTTGGAACCCGATTCAGCACATAAATCATAGTCTCTAATGTGTAACCCCAAAAGGATGTGGGTAACTCTGAGTGTATAATGTGATACTATCCCATTGTCCTTTAAGTAGTCCCTGAATTCATCAGAGAGATACTCACCCCCTCGATCTAATCGAAGGGCCTTAATTTATCTCCCTAACTGTTTCTTGAACTCTTGTCTAAACTCTTTGAACTTTTCAAAGGATTCAGACTTGTGTATCATTAGGTACACGTAACCATATCGTGAGAAATCTTCTGTGAAGGTGATGAAATACACATGTTGATTTCATGTCCTAACACTCAGGGGACCACATACATTAGTATGTTTTAGGTCAAGTATGCCTATACATCTTTTAGGCTTACCATTAAATGGTCGTTTCGTCATCTTGCCTTGTAGGCAAGGCTCACTGGTGGGAAGATCTTCTACTATTAGAAAATCCAAAGGACCATCCTTTACCAACCTTGTGATTCGGTCAACACCGATGTGGCCAAGTTGGTAATGCCACAGACATGTGGGATTAACTGTACCATGGGCTCTCTTCTTGGGGATTTCAGTTGACGTAGTTTCAGTTGACGTAATCATTTTACTAAAGAAGACAGAATAACCATCTGCACACAGTTTTGAAACAAAAATCAAAATTCTTCTTAAATTTTGTACATAAAGACAATCTTTCAGTACAATTGTTCCTTCTCTAAAAAATAACTCCACGGTTCCTATGGTTGTGGCTACAATAGCTGCAGTAGTTCCCAAATAGAGAGTGACTTCTCCTTCACTCAGCCTTCTGCTTACCTTGAACCCCTGCAGTGAGTTAGATGCATGATTTGAAGCCTCGGAATCAATACATCATGACGCAGAAGTTACCAATAAATTGGTTTCTATAACACAAGATTCGAAATTACCTTTCTTGGATTCCAAGTAGGCAGGATAGTTGATGAACCTACAATTTATCTATATTTTATGAGGTTTTCGCATGAAATTTTATGATGGTTTAATTAAATTTTGCCCTATTTTAGCTTGATTGCAAGAAAGATTTCAGGGGGAGCCAAATCAACAAAAAAAGAAGGCAAAAGCAAGAAAAGAAAACCTAAAATTTATCAAGTTCAGCCCGGCCCAGCCATGAGAGCAAGAGAATTTCATTCGGCCCAAGAAGAGCAAGTGAAACTCTTTGGAAAATCCAAGGGAAGAAGCCTAGCAAGAAGGAAATTTCGGCCCAGCCCATTTTTAGCCCAAATAACAGCCTAGAGTGTAGCCCACTTGAGCTCAAAAGCAAGTTAAGTTGTAGCCCAAATAGCAGCCCAAAGGGAGCTAGGGGCGGCAACTCCTAGAAGTTTCTTGAAGAGAAGGAGTGTTCAATTGGGCCAATGATTTAGATAGATTTTAATTTAGGATTTTTTAGCTTTCATTAGAGTTTTGATTTATTTGTTGATCAGATAAGAAGTGTTCAATTTAGTATTGGTAATTATTTCCTAAATCCTCGTGGGAACGATACTTCACTCACTACTTTATTACTTGAACGGCTAGTGCATTTGCTAGTGTCACAATGAGCAACACATCAAGTTTTTGGCGCCGTTGCCAGGGATTTATAGAAGCAATATTAGGAAACATTGAGCATTCTTAATTTGGTATCATTCAGCATTGCATTCATAGTTGGTTTAATTTGCTTAACTTTACATTTTAGTTTTGAATGCAACTGCTGTACTATTGTAGTTATGTTTCTTCTTTCTTAAGTAGATTACTTTCTTTTTCTGGTTTCAGTTTCATTTTAATAAAGGCATATTTGATTTCTATTCAATCTTGGTGTTGTTCCCTTCAAAAAGAAAAAAAAAAAAAAAGAAAAAAATTCACATAAACATGAGTGTTGCAGATCTGAGTTGCATTCGGCACTCAGATCAGCAGATTTCAGATCTGCACTACTCAGCCGAAAAGAGTTGCTTGTGTTTCAGACTTTATTTTTTTTTATTTTTTTCTTTCATTACAAAAAGAAAAAAAAAAACAAATGAAAAAAAAAAGGGGAGATCTTTTGAACAACAAGAGGAGCAATTGAGAATTCGGATCAGAATTCAGATTTGAATTCAGATCTGAATTCTGCTATTGCAGATCTGCAACAGTTCAGATCTGAGTTCCTCTGAACTCAGACCTGAACTGATGCAATTTTGAGGGGAATTGGGTGTCATCACCACCCCAATTCACCCTAGGGCACTTCTGCTATTCCCCAAAAACAATTTGGTAGCAATAACTGAAGGTAAGGCAATTGAGAATTCAGATCCAAACTCAGACTTGAGTTCAGATCTGAATTCTGTTGTTACAGATCTACTCAGTTCAGATCTGAATTCCTCTGAACTCAGATCTGAACCGATGCAAGTTTGAGGTGAATTGGGTGCCATCACTACCCCAATCCACCCTATGATACATCCAACCTGCCTCAAGGGTGAATGGATAGCAAGGAATGAGAGAAATTCAAATCTGAAATGCAGTTGATATGATGTGAGGACTGAACTGATACAGAGCATACTATGAATTCTGGGTGGACTGAATTCTTGGCTTTACCCACTTGTACCCAATCTAAATTTGCTGAGGATGTGTGTTTGGATTGAATAATTGTGATGCCTCACATATTCAATAAAAGCAGCAGTGCATTCCACTAGCATTCAGAGCTGTAGCAGGGCTGCTAAAGTACAGCAATTAGCATGAAACTCCACTGCTGATCTAGTTAGCTCTCTTTCCCATTGATGATCTACTTCATATTTGATTGCTGATTTAGTGTAGATAGTAGATGTAGTTCTTCAGATGTAGTTCTTCAGCATTGCATTCATAGTTGGTTTAATTTGCTTAATCTTTCATTTTTGCTTTGAATGCAACTGCTGTATTTCTGTAGTTATGCTTCTTTTCTCTTTAGTAGATTACTTTATTTTCCTTGTTTCAGTTTGATTTTAATAAAAGGAGACCTGTTTTGCTTTCTATCTTGAAGTTATTACCCTCTAAAAGAAAAAAATCACAAAATCATGAGTGTTGCAGATCTGAGTTGCATTCGGCACTCAGATCTGCTATAGCAGAACTGCAGCACTCAACCGAAAAAAAAAAATTAAAATAAGTTCAGATCTGAATTGCATTCATCAATCAGACCTGCACTCATCCAAAAAGATATTGGTTGCATTGCTGTATTTTGTTTTTAGACTTATAAAAAAAAAAGAAAAAAATAGATAAAGAAAAGAAAAAGAAAACAATGAAAAAAATAGCATGTGAAATCTGAAACTTAGATTTGAAGTTCAGATCTGAGTTCAGCCGGTTGCAGGACTGCATTCTGCTAGGTTCAGATCTGAGTTCATCTAAACTCAGACCTGAACCCACTCTATTTTGATGTGAATTCGGGTAGTGACAGCACCCAATTCACAATTTAATGCATCAGACTTGCCTCATTGATGAAAATTTAAGCCATGAATGGTAAAATCGGATCTGAAGTGCATGAGAATTTGAGGCAGTATAAGTACATGATCTGAAATTTTTGTGAACTTGATATTTTGTCATCTTTTAAATCACTTGCACCCGATCTGAATTGGGTGTGGATTGATGTTTGGATTGGATTAGGACTGATGTTTGTGAGGCCTGAAAAGTCCAAAAAGAGCTTCATATTTTTGATGTAATGGTATTCAGATCTAAATCAAGGCTGCTTTCATTATAAGTTTGCAGATCTAATTTCAAGTCTCTGCAATTTATTGACGCATACAAGACATATAAGTTGGGACTTGAAATAAGAAGTCTTAAACTCTTGAGTTCAGACTTATTTCAAACCTAATTGCATCATAATTCAGATTTATTGATGTTAGTTTTTTTTTTTTTTTGTAAGACTGTTCTCAAAAGCTAAGACTTCAGGTCTGATTCTATTAAGAGCCTGAAGAGCAGCCTAAAGATACTAAATTCAGCAATTGATTTTAGATCTGATTATAGTAGATGTTAGATATGTTTACTTCTATTTAGTCTAGAATAGTGTGTAATAATATCTATTGCTAATTTAGCTAGCTTTCTTTTTCATTAATGATCTACTTCACACTTGAATGTTGGTTTTCAGTAATGGAGCTCTGTTTTTCTTGTTTATAAAAAAAAAAAGAGAGAGAGAGAGAGAGAGAGAAAAAGAGTGAAGCAAATGACTTTGGTTTGTCTTATTAATTACAAAGAAGGTATGGGGGCTGAAACCATGCACCCCAACACACATATGCAGGCAATGACATAACCAAAAAAGACTGGAACCCCTCAAATTCATTACTATTTATTTGATGATTTTTTTAAGAAGGAATTCAATGAGTGAGGGAGACTGATGTACTTGTTAAGTTTTTATTCTTGTGAATGACCCAGTTTATATATGCATGAGAAAAGGAGAGCTGAATATGCCTTTCAGCATGACTAGCCCTAACTTCCTTCATGTGTATGGAAGCCCTTGATTTCATTGTTAATGGTCAAGAAAGCTAGTGCACATCTGAAGTGTTGATTCTTGAGGTTCAATAATTGCAAAGAAGGACAAAAGCCCAAATTGACTCCGCTATTCTGAGCTGAATAGTAAAACTAGCAGCTTAGAACATGAGTCCTATTTACCTACCTCAAGCAAGTGACCAGTGTGAGATGGAGCATAAGATGCACTCACACCAAAAAAAAAAAAAAAAAAAAAGAGAGAGAGAAAAGTGTGTGAGATGGAGCATAAAATGCACTCACACCGAAAAAAAAAAAAAAAAAAAAAAAGAAAAGGGTGAGATGGAGCATAAGATGCACTCACCCCTAGAATTAAGAAATTGTGGTGATAGCTGAGGTTCAAAGGGGCACTCTAAAGTTGAACTCTCATTGAGATTCAGTTACAGATGTGAAACTTAGTGAAATTTGATTATTAACCTTGACAATTAAAGAGCTGATTTATATATGAATTAGGAGTGAAGGTTAGACTATGATGAAATTCATATTCTCCTTTCCTTGGATCTGATACATATCTTAATTGGTAATTTACAAGAATAAGAGTTGAGCACTTACAAAAGTTCCCCGACTACTCAATGCATTTTTATCTTAAAAAGTTCACCAGGTAAATGGTGAGAACAGAAGGGGGGAATGTTAAGTTTATGGCTGATTTCTTTGCTTGAGGACAAGCAAAAGCTTAAATGTGGGGGTATTTGATGAACCTACAATTTATCTATATTTTATGAGGTTTTCGCATGAAATTTTATGATGGTTTAATTAAATTTTGCCCTATTTTAGCTTGATTGCAAGAAAGATTTCAGGGGGAGCCAAATCAACAAAAAAAGAAGGCAAAAGCAAGAAAAGAAAACCCAAAATTTATCAAGTTCAGCCCGGCCCAGCCATGAGAGCAACAGAATTTCATTCGGCCCAAGAAGAGCAAGTGAAACTCTTTGGAAAATCCAAGGGAAGAAGCCTAGCAAGAAGGAAATTTCGGCCCAGCCCATTTTTAGCCCAAATAACAGCCTAGAGTGTAGTCCACTTGAGCTCAAAAGCAAGTTAAGTTGTAGCCCAAATAGCAGCCCAAAGGGAGCTAGGGGCGGCAACTCCTAGAAGTTTCTTGAAGAGAAGGAGGGAGCACTCTAGAAGGTTCATGAGGGGTGTAATACACCCCATTCTAGAGGCTTCAAGAAGGGGCAAGTGCCCCTTTGAAAAACTATATAAAGAGGCCTCTAGGAGGGGAGAAAGTGGTTCAATTGCTTGAGAGGAAGGCTCTCCCACTCTTAGAGGTTCGGCCACCTTGAGAGAAGAGAAGAGAAGAAGGCTAGGCGCAAGGAAGAAGAAGAAGAAGGGCTGAAGGAAGTTCAAGACAAGCAAGCTAGAAGAAGAAGGTGAATTCGAATTGAGAGTTTGTGATTCAAAGATCTTCTGTAATAAATCATTTGTAGTTTCATTCTCTTTTGATTTGAATTCAGTTTCTTAGTTATATGTTCTTTCTTCTTTCTCCTTGTTTCCATTCTTCTTTGATGTATTTCAGCTTGTAAAATTTCAGTTCAGCAATCTAATTCTTTTTGATTCATTCAAATGATCATGGATTGTACTTGAAGTTTTTTGAATAAGGGTGTTATTGCAGATCAATTCGGCCAACTAACCTTCAAAACTCAGATATGAATTCTCAGATCTGAGTTTGCAAGATCTGAATTGCTTGAAAGAGAATTCAGATCTGCAATTTTCAGATTGGGCGAATTAATCTACAGTTTGGAATTCCTAGAGTGCTTGAGAGAGACTCTAGGAATTCAGATCTACTATTCAAGAACTGAATTGAGTGCAAGGTTAGAGATAACTTGCACAATTCAGTTGGTGATCAATTCAGATTTGAATTGATGCCTTAGAAGTGTTTGAAGAAATGCATGCATGGGGATTAGATTCTTGCTAGAGATAGAAGAACCGTCACTCATGCATAGGATGAACATGCGCTTGAGAGAGGCTGTTCATGACCTTGGGGTTTCACCAAACCAAGGCTCAATCATGATTCATTCGAATGATCCAAATTGATAGATTGCTGAATTCTGAGATTGACATTTACTGCTTACTCTTCTAACATGAATTGAAGGCAATTGGGCCAATGATTTAGATAGATTTTAATTTAGGATTTCTTAGCTTTCATTAGAGTTTTGATTTATTTGTTGATCAGATAAAAAGTGTTCAATTTAGTATTGGTAATTGTTTCCTAAATCCTCGTGGGAACGATACTTCACTCACTACTTTATTACTTGAACGGCTAGTGCACTTGCTAGTGTCACAATGAGCAACACATCAATAGTTCCTTTTCCAGTGGCCAGTCTTCTTGCAGAAGTGACAGGCATCCGATGCTTTATCTTTCTTCTGCTTCTTGGTTTGGCAGCCTTCTTTTGGGGCTTTCTCTTTGCCTTCATTTTCTTGCCCGATTTGCGAGTTTCAACAAGCATGGCAATGGGCTCATCCTTTTTAATTAATTCTCCTGCTCTTTGCAACATATTGCTGAGCTCTTGCAAGCTGACCTTCAGCTTGTTCATGTTGTAGTTCATGATGAATGGATTAAAGGATGGAAGCTGAGAGTTGAGAATAGCATCGATCTGTGTTACCAGATCCAGCCCGGATCCAAGAGCCTCCATTTCATTGATATAACCCATCATCCGGAGACAATGGTCGTGAACTTGTTGGTTCTTGGACATCTGCGCGGTCATGAACTATTTCAGGACCTTCTGCCGAGTAAAACGATTATGCTCTTCGTACATTGTCTTAAGACTATCCAATACGTCCTTGGCAAGTTCGATCTGATCGAACTGCCTCTGAATTGGATTGTCCAAAGAGGCAATGATATAGCGGCGGGCAAGGGAGTTATTCTCCTCCCATTCATGGTATTCTCGTCTATGGGCCTCAGAAGCCCTGTCTCCCGGACGATCCGGGGCAGGATTCTTGATTACCTTATCCAACTTTTCAGAGGTTAAGATCAACATAAGATTCCTGTACCAATTGGCATAGTTTGGGCCCTTAAGCTTGTCATCGTCAAGAAGCTTTGCAAATGATTCGTTTTCCATTTTCTGATAAAAGAGCAAACATCAGTCCACAACCTAATTTGATTCATGTTCATTTAATAGATATGGATTTTAACCTACGATCCATTTCCATTTATTCATCTCTGAGATTTCCCTCCTTTCTCAGTGATGGAGACTACGGGTTGTCTCTAGAAATGTGGGAAATCACATAGGGTGCATGGAGCCAACTGTTTTAGTTGCATAACCCCACCACCTTTCTATGAAGGATCATATCCACTCATCATATGGTGAAGCCCATCATGTTCATGAACGCCAAGGTACCGTGAGAGAGTTCCCATTTTATGGTGAAGCCCCTCCCACATCGGTCTATGACGCCCCTATCATCTTATGAAACACTTAGACAAGCCCAACAGCACATGGATAGCCCATTTTTTGGTGCGTTTCCACATTACTAAAGGACCCATCCTCATGCTAATGATGGAAGGCCTTTAGAGCGTTCATCATATGAATCTCCCTATCACGTGCACTCATATTAGCTGGAGGGAACAATTAATTATGCCCTAGTTTGATTTAGGTCAAACTAAAGTGGCTCCCACTGACTTTCATAAAGTTAGATTTTGGTGGGCCTTAAATCGGCTAAGGTTCCGCATGTAACCTTTTGATGAGGTGTGGGGCCCACCACTGAGGGAGGTCATCCAATGACCAAAAGGGACATCATGGCAATGATGTGCATTCAGCCATGGTGTGCGCAAGAGCCACTGTCGAATGAGCATGGGCCAAGCACTTATGGCCCATGCACGCAACACATCACATATCCAAACATCTCATGTAGGGATAAATTGATCCAATCAATTAATTATCTGTAAGGCCCATTGGAAGCCCGTTAAAAATCCATAATATTAACCATGAATATTATCTAGGTATATGGGCTGAATTAGGGTTACTCAATTCGGCTCATATAGCTTTATCCTTTGAAGTGGGCTTTTAGCAGTTTTAACTATTTAAAATTGGGCCTTTACAGGTTGGGCCGAATTAACCATTTAATTAAATATCAATCCTCAGGCCCATTAGTGGGAAAATTAGGGCTGACTTTCAGCCTTGATTAAACCCTAGATTTGGACAAAACAGTTTGAACCAATCTTGGTTCGAATGGTCTAGGGTTTGATCTTTAATTAAATCTTTAATTCAAGAAAATAGTCTGAAATTAAATAACTGATAAAAGAAAATCAAGAATCAGTTAATCAGGGCTGTTCGCACACTCCATCCTGCAAAACAGAGGTTAGATCACAGATTGTAGTTTCACAAACTGCAAATCGCAGATAGCGAATGTCCCATCTGCGAAATCTCCTTCTCTGCGAAATCTCCCTTTCTTCACCGCCATCTTCGATCCAAAATAAAATTCAATAGAAATCATATTTCTATTAATAATTACATCAGATCGAATGCCTATACATTGAGTCTAAAAATAAAAAAAAAAATTATTTACAGACCAAATGTAATAAATAAATTCAAGAAAATGCAAATTTTGCAGTTCTCCCTGTGCAAACCAAGATTTCGATCTCCTCTTGTACAAACAGCCCATAAATCAAGAAAACCATATAGAACTATTCTAAACAATAATCAGATTTATATAAAATTAATTTCAGATTATTTGCCCATCAATTTTGGGAACAAATTTCCCAAAACCCATATCTGTGCAAATTGGGTAGAACGCCTTCTCCCTATTTGCATAGGTTCAGATCTGAAACAGAATGGTTTAAGATTTGAACCATGGCTCTGATACAACTAAAGGGATAGGAAATCCATCACATGGACACCCAAAGATTGGGGAATAAGGGGGCGAATTTCAAAAATTTTTCTCTCCCTTCAATTGGGAATCGAATTCCCTATTTAGAAAATCATATTTCAATGATCATTCTTGAACCATAAACTGAACCAGATCTGAACCAAAAGGAGTAGGGAGGGATAATTTCAGATACAGAGAAGCAGTATCTCCCAATGGAGGTGTTCACACCCAAGGAAGGATCCAAAATCTGCTCCCACTGAAGATGGCGCAGTGTAGGATGGAGCAGAATCAACAGTGTTCTTCCAAAAGAACTTGACCCTTCTCAAGAATCACCTGGACGACCTATGAATACAACTCCCACCAATCTTTTCTCCAAAAGATTGGAATCAAGATCCAATCTTGATTTCTCCCAAGAACTGGAGATCAAACTGCTGTAGGCGGTGGCTGTAGGAAGGAGGCAGCAAGAGAGTATTTGTAGGGTGCAGAATTCTCTCTTCTTGTAATCTCAGCTCTGAAGACAAGAGTGTTGATTGCATTGCATGTCTAAAGGCTTCCACCCCCTCTTCCTTTTATATACTTAAAGGGATCAGCTCCTAATCCCATTAGGAGTTGCTAACCCAAATCATATTTGGATTAGAAGTCCCTTTAATTGATAAGGGATTACCCTTATCTTAACTGCAGATTAGATCAGCCATCTCCTAATCAAATTACGAGGTTTCCAGATCTAAATCTCATTTAGATCTTGGACTCTCTAAGTGGATAGGGTCTAGGCCCAGTTCGAAATGGGCTTAAGGCCCATTTAAGGTTATGTATTCAATTAGCCTTCCAAACTGCTGCCTAGTTGGGCTTCCTTGTATGGCGTGGGACCCAAACATTGATCTACACATCAAGCACATGGGTTAAGCCCAGCCTTTGTTATAAGGCCTGGTCGAATACACAGTTATGGACAATGCACCCCCTGAAACCCATCAGATGGGCTCTATGGGCCCAACACTTACCCTAAGTGGTCCCTGGGCCAAGCTGCCTTGTAACACCCAGGGACTGTGGGCAGATGCAAGATTAGCCCATCAGGCATTATCCTCAATGGTCTTACACATAACCTCTCAGCCCATAATGATCATACACTGCCCGACAAGAGAGGACCTCTTCCTCGGCTGCAAGGAACAATGTTGCACTCTCTCTTGTATGGATCCGCGGAATTAAAACCTTTTGCAAATCATTTCAAAACCATAATATATATACTTTTATATCTCATATAAAATATATTTTGCAAAAACAAATCTCGACGATTGAAATCGTCTGCCCGTAGTCTTGGTTTCCATCAGTGAGAGTGCATCCCTGATCATTACCTTTGCCCGACAAAGGGGCTGAACCTGTCACTATGATCATGAAAGGGATGAGAGATCCATCACATGGACGCCCAAAGATTGCGGAATAAGGGGCGAATTTCAAAATTTTTCTTTCCCTTCAACTGGGAATCACATTCCCTATTTAGAAAATCATATTTTCAAGGATAAATTTTGAACCTTAAACTGAACCAAATCTGAACCAAAAGGAATGGGAGAGAATAATACCTGATACGGACAAGTAATATCTCCCAATGAAGGTGTTCACGCCCAAGGAAGGATTCAAAGACTGCTCCCACTGAAGATGGTGCAGTGCAGGATGGAGCTGAATCAGTAGTGTTCTTCCCCAAGAACTCTGTCCTTCGCAAGAAACAGTAGAATGGAACGTGAGCACAGCTTCCTTTTCAATCCTTTCTCAAAGAACTGATGTCAAGATCCAATCTTAACTTCTCCCACAGCTGGAGATCGAATTGGCAAACAGGGCGACAAGAGCAGGGAGGCGGCAAGAGAGTATTCGCAGGCTGCAGAATTCTCTCTTCTTGATTTCAGCACTAAAGAGGATCTGATGTGTTTCTTGTTGGTCTCTCTCAAGGCTGTCGCCCCCTCCTTCTTTTTATTAACTTAAAAGATCAGCTCCTAATCCCATTAGGAGGTGCTTATCCAAATCATATTTGGATCAGCCTTCTCTTCTAGTGATAAGGATAAACCCTTATCTTATCTGCAGATTAGATTAGCTTTATCCTAATCCCATTAGTAGGTTTCTAGATCTGAATCACATTCAGATCTGGACTCTCTGAGTGGATAGGATTAAGACCTTATCCTATCTGCTAATCTATCTCAGAATTCGCCCCTTTAATTAACTAAATAAATAGCCCAGTTCGAAATGGGCTTTAGGCCCATTAAGTTTATGTGCTCACTCAACCTTCCTAACTGCTGCCCAGTTGGGCTTCCTTGTATGGCATGGGACCCAAGCATTGATCTACACATCAGCCACATGGGTTCGGCCCAGCCTTTGTTACAAGGCCTGGTCGAATACACTGTTAAAGACAGTGCACCCCCTAAAACCCATCAAATGGGCTCTATGGGCCCAACACTTACCCTAAGTGGTCCCTAGGCCAAGCCACCTTGTAACACCCAGGGACTGTGGGCAAATGCAAGATTAGCCCATCAGGTATCATCCTCAATGGTCTTACACTTAACCTCTCAGCCCTTAATGATCATACACTGCCCGACAAGAGAGGACCTCTCCCTCGGCTGCAAGGAACAGTGTTGCACTCTCCACTTATATGGATCCCGGGAATTAAAGCCTTTTGCAAACATTTTAGAAATCATAATATATATACTTTTATATCTCATATAAAATATACTTTGCAAAACAAATCTCAACAGTTGAAATCGGCTGCCGGCAGTCTTGGTTTCCAACAATGAGAGCGCATCCCCGATCATTACCTTTGTCCGAAAAAGGGGCTGATCCTGTCACTATGATCACCCACTCAGATGAATTCTTGGATTGTCCCAACATACCCAGGTTTTGACCCCCGCTAAGGATCTCACTGATTGGTACATCAAAGATAGACCGATCCGACACCTAGTACAGTATCATAATCGAGTCTAGGGGTCGGGTGTAACTTTCCAGTTTTGCCCATCAATCTCCAAGGTCCAGGGCAATACTGGAAATCTGGTCCAGTTCAAAGATTCAATTAATCCCACACTGTATGTGCCTGGGGTCTCACCACGGTAGCTGAGACAAGCCACCTCAACTGACTTGATGGCCCCACAGTGTCAGCCTTGTCAGGATAGGTCTCCCCAGACTGACCCATTGGCTGTGAATTTTCTAAACTAACATGAGTCTCAATAAATGTCCAGTTTAAGGGTATTACACAGAAACATACCAAGGGAACATGAATCAAATATGCACTTTTATTCATTTACAATAAACTCATAAAGTACATCAATTTTGATTGAAGCTAAGGGCATACAAAACTGTCTAACAGCTCCCACTTCACTTAGGTACAATCAGGTACTAGCCGGAGTCCCATGCTTTCTACGTATTTCTCAAACACTTTCTGTGATAGTGGCTTAGTCAATGGGTCTACCACATTCTCCGCTGATGCTACCTCTTACTATCATCCTCCCGTAGGGCCAGAGTTGTCATACAACAATTGAATGGGTGATGTGCTGAATACCAAATTCATGAATGAACACCTTCATTCATAAGGCAGCCTCACTTACGGCAATGCGTTCGGCATGGGATGTGGACTATTAATTTGCAACTTAGGACCCCTGTTTGCTAACACTCAAGAAACAACACACGATCATATCGTGAAAATATATCCAGATGTAGACTTTCTATCATCTAGGTCTGACTGGAAATCGACATCTGTATACCCATGGATCTGTAGTGAGCAAGACAAAACTCTTTTGTCCTTCGAAGGTACTTAAGTATGTTTTTCACAGCAGTCCAATGCTCCTGCCCTGGGTTGGCCTAAAATCTGCTTACTACACTCATTGCCTGAGCTATGTCAGGACGAGTGCACAGCATGGCATACATGATGCTCCCTACGGTAGAGGCATAGGGAACGTCTTTCATGCCATCAATCTCCTCAGAAGTCTTGGGAGACAACTTCTTGGAGAGAGTGACTCCATGCCTGAAAGGAACATTTCCTTTCTTGGAGTTTTCCATGCTGTATCTTTTGACTATTTTGTCAATGTAGGCAGATTGGGATAATCCTATTATCCGCTTTGATCTATCTCTATAGAGTCGAAGACCCAGTATATAGGAGGCTTCTCCAAGATCTTTCATGGAGAATTGCTGTGATAGCCATACTTTCACCGTAGTTAACATACCTACATCATTCCCAATGAATAGAATGTCATCTACATACAGAACCAAGAAGGTAACCTTATCTCCACTGTACTTCCTGTAGACACAGGGTTCATCCGGATTCTGCCCGAAGTCAAACGATTTGACGGCAGAGTCAAAACGGATGTTCCAACTTCTAGAAGCTTGCTTAAGTCCATAAATGGATCTATTAAGTTTACATACCATTTTTTCCTAACCCGTAGCTATGAAGCCTTGCGGCTGCTGCATATAGAATTCACCCACTGAGATGAATTCTCAGACTATCCCAACATACCTAGGTTTTGACCCCCACTAAGGATCTCATTGATTGGTACATCAAAGACAGCCCAATCTGACACCTAGTGCAGTATCATAATCGATTCTAGGGGTCGGGTGTAACTTTCCAGTTTTGCCCATCAATCTCCAAGGTCTAGGGCAATACTGGAATGTTGGACAGTCTTGTATGCCCTTAGCTTTAAAGTGCATGTTTGATTCATGTTGTTTGGTATAATTCTGTGTAAGACCCTAAAACTAGACACTTATAGAAACTTGTCTTAGTTTTAAATGTTCACAGCCATTTTATAAGTCTGGGGAGACTTATCCTGCCAAGGCTGATACTGGTGTGCCACCAAGTGTTGGTATGGCTTGTTTCGGCCATCAGGGTAAGACCCAAGGCACATGCAGTATGGGATTGCTTGAACCCTTGAACCGGATCAGATTTCTAGTATTACCCTAGACCTTGGAGACAGATGGGCAAAACTGGAAAGTTACACCTGACCCCTAGACTCGATTATGACACATCACTAGGTGTCAGATCGGGCTGTCTTTGATGTGTCAATCAGTGAGATCCTTAGTGGGGGTCAAAACCTAGACATGTTGGGGCAGTCTGAGAATTCATCTGAGTGAGTGGTCATAGTGACAGGATCAGCCCCTTTGTCGGACAATGGTAATGATCGGTAATGCACTCTCTCTGATGGAAACCAAACTGCCGGCAGTTGATTTCAATCATTGGAATTTTGTTTTGCAAAATAATATATATATATATATATATATATATATTGTATATGTACAGTTTCAAAAGATTTGCAAAAGGTTTTAATTCCCGAGATCCATGAGTAGAGAGTGTGGCACTGTTCCTTGCAGTCGAGAGAGAGGTCTTCTCTTGTCGGGCAGAGCTTGATCATTAAGGTCTGAGAGGTTAAGTGTAAGACCATTTCGGTTAATACCTGATGGGCTAATCTTGTCCCGGCCCATAGTCCCTAGGTTTTTATAAGATGGCTTGGCCCAGGGACCACTTAATGTAAGTGTTGGGCCCATAGGGCCCATGTGATGGGCTCAAGGGGGTCACTGAGTCTTTCAGTGAATTCGGCTGGGCCTTGTAATAAAGGCTAGGCTGAACCCATGTGGCTGGTGTGTAGATCAATGTTTGGGTCCCACGTCATACAAAGAAGCCCAACTGGACAACAGGTTGGAAACTAGTTAAACACTGAACACTTAATGGGCCAAAAGCCCATTTCGAACTGGGCTGATATGATCACCAGTTCATAGGGCGAATCTGAGATTAGTGTTAGTAAAAGGATTGGGTCTTTGACCTTATCCACTCTAAGAGACCAAATTCAAATTAGATTTGAATCTGGTAACCTTCTGATAAGATCAGGAGTTAACTAACTTAATCTGTAGATAGGATTAAGATTAACCTCTATCCAAATACTGATTTGGATTGGGATAACTCCTAAAATATTGGGAGGTTTCTTAATCAAGAAGAAAGAGGAGAAAACCCTAGCAAAAATATCAGATTTCAAACTAGGGGGTTTGAGTAAGCAAGAAACACATCCTGCAATTTGAGATTTGATCTCTCACAGACTCCAGAGAGAAGAGACAATTCTGCCCTCTTCGTCCCTGGACTTCTCCTCCTTCAGCCGCTGCCACTACCTGTTGGAAGATTGGATCTTTGCAACAACAGGAAGTCAAGAAAGCAGTTCTTGACAATAGTCTTGCAAGAAAGACACTAGGATTCGATGTTCAAGGTTTCAAGAGGGTTCTTGTGAAGAATCCAGTGTGTAGGACGCACCCTGATGGTTTCGTTCCATCCACAGTTGTGTCATCTTCAGCAGGAGCGGATCTTGGTTACTTCTTTGGGCGTGAACACCAACTTTGGGAGATATTATTTCTCCGGATCAGGTATAATCCTTCCTGTTTCCTTTTGGTTCAGATCTGGTTTGTTTATGGTTCAAGTGGATCCTTGAATAATGTGTTCTAAATTTAGGGAATATGATTCCTAGTTGAAAGAAGGTAGGAAATTTTTTTGAAATTCGCCCCCATTCCGCACCTTTCTTGGCATCCATTATATGGATCCTACCATTCTTTCAGTGGTATCAGAGCCACAGGTTCGAATCTTGAACCAAAAGAAAATCAGATCTGACCCTGCGCAGATGAACAGAAAATGTTCTGCCAAGATCTGTGCAGATTGCTTTCCTTTTTTTTTCAAGAAATGGTTTCTTGTTAAGGGCGTTTGATCTGAAATTAATTTTGTTAAATCCAAAAATTTATTTAGAATTGTTCTTTATTTATTTTTGATTTAATGGACTATTCGAACCTGGAGATCGCAGTGCAGATTTGGCGCAGATAGTTTGCGCACCCTTTTTTCTTTCTTTTATTATTATTCGGTCTGTAAATAATTTTTTTTTTATTTTTCTAGACTGAATGTATAGGATTTGATCAAGAATGTAATTAATTAATAGAAATAGGATTTTTGTTTTTTGTTTATTTTCTTGATTAAAGAAGATGGAAGAAGATGGCGGCGTTGGAGATTTGTAGATGGAGAAATCGCATACTACGATTTACAGTTTATGAAATTGTAACTTTTGTGATTAACCTCTGTTTTGCAGGTGGTATGAATAGTCCATATTTTTTATTTGTGATTGTCTAAAATAAAAAATTATTAATTTCAGATCTCTCTTGAATTAATTCTTGAATTGAAAATCAGTTTTGGACCATTTCGATCTAGATTGGACCAAAATTGTTTGGACCAAATCTGAGATTCGAAGGGGGCTGTTTTTCAGTCCATATTTCTCACACTGATTATTCCAAATCTGATGTTCAATTACAGGGATTAATTCGGCCCACCTGTAAAGCCCAGTTTTAAAGGGTTAAAACTGCAAAAGCCCATTGTTGTGAGAAAAGCTGTATGGACCGAACTGCTAACTGCAATTCAGCCCATACACCTAGTAAACATTAATTGTTAATGCTTTAAGTTTTAAATGGGCCATTCGATTGGATTTACAGCAGTTAATTGATTGGATTAATTCTTCCTTTACATGTGATGTTGGGATGTACGATGTGCTGTGACCATGGGCCATAAGCACTTGGCCCATGTTAACTTGTTAGTGGCTCTTGTGCACACCATGGCTGAATGCACATCATTGCCATGGTGTCCCTTATGGTCATTGGATGACCCCTCTCTACTTGGTGGGTCCCATAACCCTGAAAAGGGATGCGTACGGAACCCCTAGCCGATTGAGTCCCACCAGAAATCTGCCTTTATGAAAGCCTGTGGGAGCCACTTTGGTTGGACCTAAATTAGAACTAGGGCGTAATTTTGTTCCCTCCAAGCAAATATGAGTGTGTGTGATAGGGAGATCCATTTGATGGACTCTCTAAAGGCCTTCTGTCATTAGCACAATGATGGGTCCATCAGTAATGAGGAAACGCACAATAAAATTGGGCTAGCCATTTGCTGTTGGATCTGTTAAAGTGTTTCATTAGATGATAGGGGTGTCATAGGCCGATGTGGGAGGGGCTTCACCAGAAAATGGGAACTCTCTCACGGTACCTTGGCATAACCTGAATATGATGGGTGTGCACTCACTAGATAGAAAGGTTTACCTGAAAACGTCTCTGAACCTTGTCTGACAGAGGCCAAAGGGAAACTCATCTGATGAGTGGATATGATCCGTCACAGAAAGGTGGTGGGGTTATGCAGCTGAAATAGTTGGCTTCACGCACCCTATGTGATTTCCCACATTTCCAGAGACATTCCGTCATCTCCGTCACTGAGAAGGGAGGGAAAATCTCAGAGATGAATAAATGGGAATGGAACATAGATTAAAAGCCATATCTATGTAGGTAACATGAATCAAACTAAGGTTGCGGACTAATGTTTTTGTTGTTTTATCAGAAAATTGAAAATGGTCATTTTGCAAAGCTTCTAGATGATAACAAGCTTAAGGGCCCAAACTATGCCGACTGGTACAAAAATCTTATGCTGGTCCTAACTTCTGAAAAGTTAGATAAGGTGGTGAAAAATCCTACCCCGGAACATCCGGGTGATAGGGCTTTTGAGGCCCGTAGGAGGGACTCCCTAGCCCGCTACTTTGTCATTGCCTCATTAGACAACTCAATACAGAGGCAGTTCGATTAGATCGAACTAGCCAAGGACATATTGGACAGTCTAAGAACAATGTATGAAGAGTAGAACCATTCTACTCGACAGAAGGTCTTGAAATTGTTCATGACCGCGCAGATGTCCAAGGGGCAGAAAGTTCATGACCATTGTCTTCGGATGATGGGATACATTAATGAACTTGAAGCTCTTGGATCCGGGCTTGATCTTGGCATGCAAGTGGATGCCATCTTGAATTCTTTGCCCTCTTCCTTTAATGCATTCACTATGAACTACAATATGAATAAGCTGAATGTCAGCGTCTAGGAACTCAGCAATATGTTGCAAAGGGCCGAGGATCTTTTAAAGAAGGATGAGCCTGTAGTTATGTTTGCTGAAGCTAACAGATCAGGCAAGAAAAAGAGAAAGGCAAAGAAGCCCCAGAAGAAAGCTGCCAAACCCAAGAAGCAGAAGAAGAACAAGGCATCAGATGTCTGTCACTTCTGCAAACAGACCGGCCACTAGAAGAGGAACTGTCCTGCCTACCTGGAATCTAAGAAAGGTAACATTGAAACTTGTGTCATAGAAACTAATATGTTTGTTACTTCTATGTCCTGGTGTGTTGACTCCGGGGCTTCAACTCATGCATGTAACTCACTGCAGGGGTTCAAAGTTAGTAGAAGATTGAGTGATGGTGAGGTTACACTATTCTTGGGAACGACTGCAAGTGTTGCAGCTGCGGCGATAGGAACCGTAGAATTAGTTTTTAGAGAAGGAGTCCTTGTACTTAAAGATTGTCTTTATGTACAAAACTTGAGAAGAAATTTAATTTTTGTTTCTAAGTTGTGTGCTGATGGATATACTATTTATTTTAGTAATGTGATTACTGTTAAACGGAATAACAAATTCATCGCATGCGAGGAACTAGAGAATGGTCTCTATGTTCTACATCCTTCTCTAAAACTAACCTAACTGAAACTACATCGGTCAAAAATCCCAAGAAAAGGAATCGTGACACAATTAATCCCACATGCCTCTAGCATTACCGACTTGGCCATATCGGTATTGACTAAATCACAAGACTAGTAAAGGATGGTCCTTTGGATTTTCTAACCGTAGAAAATCTTCCCACTTGTGAGCCTTGCCTTCAAGGTAAGATGACTAAGCGGCCATTTGACGGTAAGCCTGAAAGATCTGGAGGCACACTTGACCTAATACATACTGATGTCTGTGGTCCCCTGAGTGTTAGGACATAGAATCAACACGTGTACTTCATCACCTTTACAGATGATTTTTCACGATATGGTTACGTGTACCTAATGAGACACAAATCTGAATCCTTTGAAAAGTTCAAAGAGTTCAGATAGGAAGTCGAGAAACAGTTAGGGAAAGAAGTTAAGGCCCTTCGATCGGATCGAGGTGGCGAGTATCTCTCTAACGAATTAAGGGACTACTTAAAGGACAATGGGATAGTGTCACGACTAGCTCCTCTCGCTACACCACAACTCAACAGTGTTTCAGAGAGGAGGAATAGGACCTTGTTGGACATGGTCCGGTCACTTCTTGTATGCTCAGAATTACCCACATCCTTTTGGGGATATGCATTAGAGACTGCTATCTACGTGCTGAATCGGGTTCCTACCAAATTACTTCCAAAAACTCCATATGAACTATGGACCGGAAGGAAGCCAAGTGTAAGACACTTGAAGATTTGGGGTTGTCCTGCAAACGTTAGAAGAACAAGTGTTGACAAGTTGGAATCCAAAACCAGCCGTTGCCTATTTATAGGCTACCCTATGGATTCAGTGGGTTATCTATTCTATGACCCAAGTGAGCAGAAAGTGTTCTGCAGTCGAAACGCCCAATTCTTAGAATCTGAATACATCATGGACACTCACCGTCAGGAAATAGTTCTTGATGAGGAGAGCTCACAAGCAGTGGGAGATGTCCCACAAGTTCCAGGTAGTGACCAACCTAGAAGGTCCACCCAGGTATCCAGACCACCAGTTCGATATGGTTATGACCAGAATGCCTACCTGGTGGAAGCCTTGACTAGTGAAGAGGATCCCGTGACTTACGCGGAAGCTATGTTAGACATAGATTCCTAGAAGTGGGTGGAGGCCATGAGAGCTGAGATGGACTCAATGGAGACCAATGGAGTCTGGACTCAAGTAGATCCGCCCTCCGGGGTAAAAGCAATTGGTTGCAAATGGATTTACAAGAGGAAGAAGGGCCCCGATGGCAGGATTGAGACCTATAAAGCTCGCTTGGTGGCGAAAGGGTATACTCAGAAAAAAGGCATCGATTATGAGGAAACCTTTTCGCCCGTGGCCATGCTTAAATCCATTAGGATCCTGCTAGCTGTAGTAGCATACCATAACTACAAGATTTGGCAAATGGATGTCAAAACCGCATTCCTGAATGGAGATCTTAGTGAAGATATCTACATGCAGCAGTCGCAAGGCTTTATTGCTGTTGGTCAGGAACACATGGTATGTAAACTCAACAGATCCATATATGGACTTAAGCAGGCTTCTAGGAGTTGGACCATCCGTTTTGATTCTGCCGTCAAAACGTTTGACTTTGAGCAGAATCTGGATGAGCCCTGTTTTTACAGGAAGTCCAATGGGGATAAGATTACTTTTTTAGTATTGTACGTGGACGATATCCT
Organism: Nelumbo lutea; assembly: GCF_056320005.1. Taxonomy (NCBI): domain Eukaryota; kingdom Viridiplantae; phylum Streptophyta; class Magnoliopsida; order Proteales; family Nelumbonaceae; genus Nelumbo; species Nelumbo lutea. Next base: position 65,754,512 of record NC_142687.1, on the reverse strand, counting down.
ACTCATTGGGAATGATGTAGGAATGTTGACTTTGGTCAAGGTATGGATGTCACAGTAGTTCTCCATGAAAGATCTTGGAGAAGCTTCATACATACTGGGTCTTCGACTCTATAGAGATAGATCGAAGTGGATAATTGGATTATCCCAGGCTGCTTACATTGACAAAATTGTCAAAAGGTACAGCATGGAAAACTCCAAGAAAGGAAATGTTCCTTTCAGACATGAAGTAACTCTCTCCAAAAAGATGTCTCCCAAGACTTCTGAGGAGATTGAGGGCATGAGAGACGTTCCCTATGCCTCAGCTGTGGGGAGCATCATGTATGCCTTGTTGTGCACTCGCCCGGACATAGCTCAGGCGGTGAGTGTGGTAAGCAGATTCCAGGCTAACCCAGAGCAGGAGCGTTGGTCTGCTGTGAATAAGATACTTAAATACTTTCGAAGGACAAAAGAGTTTTGTCTGGTATTCGATGGTAGTTCACTACAAGTTTTGGGGTATACCGATGTCGATTTCTAGTCGGATCCAGATGATAGAAAGTCCACATCTAGGTATGTTTTCACAATAGGATCGTGTGCTGTTTGTTGGAAAAGCAGCAAAAGGGGTCCACCACAGACTCCACAACCAAGGCCGAATACATTGCCGCAAGTGAAGCTGCCAAGGAAGTCGTGTGGATGAAGAAATTCATACACGAATTGGGAGTGATTCCGTCCAACACATCACCCATCCCGTTGTTGTGTGACAACAATGGAGCGACCGCCCAGGCTAAAGAACCTCGAGCCCACTCAAAGTCAAAGCACATCGAGAGGAAGTACCATGTACTGCGGGAGATCGTTGGTAGAGGGGACGTCATAATTCAGAAGGTAGCATCAGCAGATAATGTGGCAGATCCATTGACTAAGCCACTGACACAGAAGGTGTTTGAGAAACACGTGGAAAGTATGGGACTCCGGCTTGTACCAGATTGGACCTAAGTGCAAGTGGGAGCTGTTGGACAGTCTTGTATGCCTTTAGCTTCAATCGGATTTGATGTACTTTTGTTATTTAGTGGAAATAAATTAAAGTGCATGTTTGATTCATGTTGTTTGGTATAATTCTGTGTAAGACCCTAAAACTGGACAGTTATAGAAACTTTTGTTAGTTTTAAATGTTCACAGCCATTGGATAAGTCTGGGGAGACTTATCCTGCCAAGGCTGATACTAGTGTGCCACCAAGTGTTGGGATGGCTTGTTTCGGCCATCAGGGTAAGACCCAAGGCAAATGCAGTATGGGATTGCTTGAACCCTTGAACCGGATCAGATTTCCAGTATTACCCTAGACCTTGGAGACAGATGGGCAAAATTGGAAAGTTACACCTGACCCCTAGACTCGATTATGACACATCACTAGGTGTCGGATCGGGCTGTCTTTGATGTGTCAATCAGTGAGATCCTTAGTGGGGGTCAAAACCTGGACATGTTGGGACAGTCTGAGAATTCATCTGAGTGAGTGGTCATAGTGACAGGATCAGCCCCTTTGTTGGACAATGGTAATGATCGGTAATGCACTCTCTCTGATGGAAACCAAACTGCCGGCAGTTGATTTCAATCGTTGGAATTTTGTTTTGGAAAATAAGAAATATATATATGTATATGTACGGTTTCAAAATATTTGCAACAGGTTTTAATTCCCGGGATCCATGTGAGTAAAGAGTGCGGCACTGTTCCTTGCAGCCGAGAGAGAGGTCTTCTCTAAGAGACCAAATTCAAATTAGATTTGAATATGGTAACCTCCTGATAAGATCAGGAGTTAACTAACTTAATATGCAGATAGGATTATGATTAACCTCTATCCAAATACTGATTTGGATTGGGATAACTCCCAAAATATTGGGAGGTTTCTTAATCAAGAAAAAAGAGTAGAAAACCCTAGCAGAAAATATCAGATTTCGAACTAGGGGGTTTGAGTAAGCAAGAAACACATCCTGCAATCTGAGATTTGATCTCTCACAGACTCCAGTGAGATGAGACAATTCTGCCCTCTTCGTCCCGGACTTCTCCTCCTTCAGCCGCCGCCACTACTTGTTGGAAGATTGGATCTTTGCAGCAACAGGAAGTCAAGAAAGCAGTTCTTGACAATAGTCTTGCAAGAAAGACACTAGGATTCAGTGTTCAAGGTTTCCATAGGGTTTTTGTGAAGAATCCAGTGTGTAGGACGCACCCTGCTGGTTCCGTTCCATCCACAGCTGTGTCATCTTCAGCAGGAGCGGATCATGGTTACTTTTTTGGGCGTGAACACCAACTTTGGGAGATATTAATTCTTCGGATCAGGTATAATCCTTCCTGTTTCCTTTTGGTTCAGATCTGGTTTGTTTATGGTTCAAGTAGGATCCTTGAATAATGTATTCTAAATTTAGGGAATATGATTCCTAGTGGGAAGAATGTAGGAATTTTTGTTGAAATTCGCCCCCATTTCGCACCTTTCTTGGCATCCATTAGATGGATCCTACCATTCGTTCATGGAAATCTGGTCCAGTTCAAAGATTCAATTATTACTACACTGTAAGTGCCTAGGGTCTCATCCCGGTAGCTGAGACAAGCCACCCCAATAGACTTAGTGGCACCATAGTGTCAGCCTTGTCAGGATAGGTCTCCCCAGATCGACCCACTGGCTGTGAACATTTTAAACTAACACGAGTCTCATTAAGTGTCCAGTTTAAGGGTGTTACACAGAAATATACCAAGGGAACATGAATCAAATAGGCACTTTTATTCATTTACAATAAACTCATAAAGTACATCATTTTGATTGAAGCTAAGGGCACACAAAACTGCCTAACAACTTCCACTTGCACTTAGGTCCAATTAGGTACTAGCCGGAGTCCCATGCTTTCCATGTGTTTCTCAAACACTTTCTATGACAATGGTTCAATTAATGGGTCTGCCACATTCTCTGTTGTTGCTACCTCTCAACATCAACCTCCTGTTGTCATACAACATTGGAATGGGTGATGTGCTGAATTCCAAATTCAGGAATGAACACTTTCATTCATAAGGCAGCCTCACTTATGGCAATGTGTTCGGCTTCGGTTGTGGACTTTTAATTTGCTACTTAGGATCCCTTTTTGCTGACATTCAGAAAACAACACACGATCCTATCGTGAAAACATATCCAGATGTTGACTTTTTATCATCTAGATCCGACTGGAAATCGGCATCTGTATACCCTTGGATCTGTAGTGAGTTACCTTCGAATACTAGACAAAACTCTTTTGTCCTTCGAAAGTATTAAAGTATATTTTTCACAGCATTCCAATGCTCCTGCCCTGTGTTGGCCTGAAATCTGCTTACTACACTCACTGCATGAGCAATGTCAGGACGAGTGCACAGCATGGCATACATGATGCTCCCTACGGCAGAGGCATAGGGATTGTCTTTCATGCCATCAATCTCCTCAGAAGTCTTAGGAGACACTTCTTGGAGAGAGTGACTCCGTGCCTGAAAGGAACATTTCCTTTCTTGGATTTTTCCATGATGTATATTTTGACTATTTTGTCAATGTAGGCAGATTGGGATAATCTTATTATCCGCTTCGATCTATCTCTATAGAGTCGAAGACCTAGTATATAGGAGGCTTCTCCAAGTTCTTTCATGGAGAATTGCTGTGAAAGCCATACTTTCACCGTAGTTAACAATCCCACATCATTCCCAATGAATAAAATGTCATCCACATACAGAACAAAGAAGATAACCTTATGTCCATTGTACATCCTATAAACACAGGGTTCATCCGAATTCTGCTTGAAGTTAAACGATTTGACAGCAGAGTCAAAACGGATGTTCTAACTTCTAGAAGCTTGCTTAAGTCCATAAATGGATCTATTAAGTTTACATACAATGTTTTCCTGACCTGTAGCAATGAAGCCTTGTGGCTGCTGCATATAGATATCATCAGTAAGATCTCCATTCAGGAATGAAGTTTTGACATCCATCTACCAAATCTCATAATCATGGTCTGCTGCTACAACTAGCAGGTTCCTAATGGATTTAAGCATGGCCACAGGCGAAAATGTTTGCCCTCTTTCTGAGTGTACCCTTTCGCCACTAGACGAGCTTTGAAGGTCTCAACCCTACCATCGGGGCCCTTCTTCCTCTTGTAAATCCATTTGCAACTGATTGCCTTTACCCCGAAGGGCGGTTCTACTAGAGTCCAGACTCCATTGGTCTCCATTGAGTCATCTCTACTCTCATGGCCTCCACCCACTTTTGGGAATCTATGTCCAACATAGCTACCGCATAAGCCACGAGATCCTTCTCACTAGTCAAGGTTTCCACCAAGTAACTATACTGGTTATAACCATAACGGACTGGTGGCCTGGATACCCTAGTGGATCTTCTACGTTGGTCACTACTTGGAACTTGTGGGACATCTCCCACTTCTCCTGAGCTCTCCTCATCAAGAACAATTTCCTGACGATGGGTGTCTAGGATGTAATTGTTCTCCATGAATTGGGCATTTCGACTATAGAACACTTTCTGCTCACTTGGGTCATAGAAAAGGTAACCTACAAAGCCTTTTGGGTAGCCTACCAATAGGCAACGCCTGGTCTTGGATTCCAACTTGTCTGCACTCATTCTTTTAGCGTGTGCTGGACAACCCCAAATCTTCAAGTGTTTGACACTTGGTTTTTTCCGGTCCAAAGTTAATATGGAGTGTTCGGAACCGATTTGGTTGGAACCCGATTCAGCACGTAAATCGCTGTCTCTAATGCGTAACCCCAAAAGGATGTGGGTAACTCTGAGTGTATGAGAAGTGACCGGACCATATCCAATTAGGTCCTATTCCTCCTCTTTGAAACACCATTAAGTTGTGATGTAACAAGAGGACCTAATTGTGATACTATCCCATTGTCATTTAAGTAGTCCTTGAATTCGTCAGAGAGATACTCGCCACCTCGATCTGATCGAAGGGCCTTAATTTCTCTCCTTAACTGTTTCTCGACCTCTTGTCTAAACTCTTTGTGTTTTCCAAAGGATTCTGACTTGTGTCTCATTAGGTACACGTAACAATATCGTGAGAAATCATCTGTGAAGGTGATGAAATACACGTGTTGATTCCGTGTCCCAACACTCAGGGGACCACATACATCAGTATGTATTATGTCAAGTGTGCCTATACATCTTTCAGGCTTACCATTGAATGGCCGTTTCATCATCTTGCCTTGTAGGCAAGGCTCACAGGTGGGAAGATCTTCTACAGTTAGAAAATCCAAAGGAACATCCTTTACCAACCTTGTGATTCAGTCAACACCGATGTGGCCAAGTCGGTAATGCCACAGACACATGGGATTAATAGTATCACGGGCTCTCTTCTTGGGGATTTCAGCTGATGTGGTTTCGGTTATGTTAGTTTCTAGAGAACGATGTAGAACATAGAGACCGTTCTCTAGTTCCCCGTATCTGATGAATCTATTATTTTTTTAATTGTAATCGTATTACTAAAGAAGACAGAATAACCATCTACACACGGTTCCTATGGCCACGGCTGCAACAGTTGTAGTAGTCCCCAAGTAGAGAGTGAATTCTCCTTCACTCATCCTTCTACTTACCTTGAACCCCTGCAGTGAGTTACACGCATGAGTTGAAGCCTCAGAGTCAATACACCAGGATGTAGAAGCTACCAATAAATTGGTTTCTATAACACAGGAATCGAAATTACCTTTTTTGGATTCCAAGTAGGCAGGACAGTTCCTTTGCAAGTGACCGGTCTTCTTGCAGAAGTGACAGGTTGGCCCTTGGACATTTTTGCGGTCATGAATTGTTTCAAGACCTTTTGTCCAGTAGAATGATTCTGCTCTTAATACATCGTCCTGAGACTGTACAATATGTCCTTGGCAAGTTTGATCTGATCGAACTGCCTCTGTATTGGATTGTCCAAGGAGGCAATGATGTAACACCGGGCAAGGGAGTTTTTCTCCTCCCATTCCTGATAGTCTCTCCTTCGGGCCTCAGAAGCGCTGTCTCCCGGACACTCCGAGGCAGGATTCTTTGCCACTTTGTCCAGCTTTTTAGAAGGTAGGACCAGCATAAGGTTCCTGTACCAGTCGGCATAGTTTGGGCTCTTAAGCTTGTTGTCATCAAGAAGTTTTGCAAATGATTCATTTGCCATTTTTTGATAAAAGAGCAAACATCAGTCCACAACCTAATTTGATTCATGTTCTTTTCATAGATATGAATTTTAATCTACGATCCATTTCAATTTATTCATCTTTGAGATTTCCCTCCTTTCTCAGTGACGGAGACTACGGGTTGTCTCTGGAAATGTGGGAAATCACATAGCGTGCATGGAGCCAACTGTTTCAGCTACATAACCCCACCACCTTTCTGTGAAGGGTCATATCCACTCATCATATGAGTTTTCCCTTTGGCCTCTGTCAGATAAGGTTTAGAGCTGTTTTCATGTAAACCTTTCTGTCTAGTGAGTGCTCACCCATCATGTTCGTGAACGCCAAGGTACCGTGAGAGAGTTCCCATTTTCTACTGAAGCCCCTTCCACGTTGGTCTCTGACGCCCTTATCATCCTATGAAACACTTAGACAAGCCCAACAGCAAATGGATAGCCCATTTTAATGATGGAAGGCCTTTATAGAGTTCCCATTTTCTACGGTACGCCAAGGTACCGTGTGTTTCCTCATTACTGAAGGACCCATCCTGATGCTAATGATGGAAGGCCTTTAGAGAGTTCATCATATGAATCTACCTATCATGTGCACTCATATTAGTTGGAGGGAACAGTTAATTACACCCTAGTTTGATTTAGGTCAAACCAAAGTGGCTCCCACTGACTTTCCTAATGTCAGATTTTGGTGGGCCTTAAATTGGCTAGGGTTCCGCATGTAACCTCTTGACGAGGTGTGGGGCTCACTATTGAGGGAAGTCATCCAATGACTAAAAGGGACACCATGGCAATGATGTGCATTCAGCCATGGTGTGCACAAGAGCCACTATCGAATGAGCATGGGCCAAGCATTTATGGCCCATGCACGCAGCACATCACACATCTCGTGCAGGGATAAATTGATCCAATCAATTAATTATCTGTAAGGTCCATTGGAAGCCCATTAAAAATCCATAATATTAACCATTAATATTATCTAGCTATATGGGCTGAATTAGGGTTACCCAGTTCAGCCCATATAGCTTTATCCTTTGAAGTGGGCTTTTAGCAGTTTTAACTATTTAAAACTGGGCCTTTACAGGTTGGGCTGAATTAACCATTTAGTTAAATATCATCCTCAGGCCCATTAGTGGAAAAATTTGGGCTGACTTTTAGCCTTGATTAAACCCTACATTTGGTCCAAACAGTTTGAACCAATCTTGGTTCAAATGGGTCTAGGGTTTGATCTTTAATTAAATCTTTAATTCAAGAAAATAGTCTAAAATTAAATAACTGATAAAAGAAAATCAAGAATCAGTTAATCAGGGCTGTTTGCACACTCCATCCTGCAAAATAGAGGTTAGGTCACATAGTTTGTATGGGGTTTTCAGAACCGATTTGGTTGGAACCCAATTCAGCACATAGATTGCAGTCTCTAACGCATATCCCCAAAAGGATGTGGGCAATTTTGAGCGTGTGAGAAGTGACCGGACCATGTCTAACAATGTCCTATTCCTCCTCTCTGAAACATCATTAAGTTGAGGTGTTGTAGGAGGAGTCAACTGTGATATTATCCTGTTGGCTTTCAAGTAGTCCCTGAATTCGTTAGAGAGATACTCACCACCTCGATCCAATCAAAGGGCCATAATTTCTCTCCCTAACTGTTTCTCAACTTCTTGTCTGAACTCCTTGAACTTTTCAAAGGATTTGGACTTCTGTCTCATTTCGTACATGTAACCATATCGTGAAAAATCATCGGTAAAAGTGATGAAGTACACGTGTTGGTTACAAGTCCTAACACTTAGGGGATCACATACATCAGTATGTATAAGGTCAAGTGTGTCTGTACATCTTTTAGGATTACTGTTAAATGGCCATTTTGTCATCTTGCCTCGGAGGCAAAGCTCACAAGTGGGAAGATCTTCTATGGTTAGAAAATCTAAAGGACCATCATTTACTAGCCTTATTATTCGGTCAATACCGATATGACCAAGTCGATAATGCCATAGGCACGTGAAACGACTATATCATGTGTCATTTTCTTGGAGATTTTGACCGACGTAGTTTCGGTTAAGTTAATTTCTAGAGAAGGATGTAGAACATAGAAACTGTTCTTCAGTTCCCCTCATGGGATGAATTTATTATTCCATTTAACAGTAATCATATTACTAAAGTAAACAGTATGTCCATTAGCACACAGTTTAGAAATAGAAATCAAATTTCTTCTTAAGTTCTGTACATAAAGACAATCTTTAAGTAAAATAATTCCTTCTGTAAAAACTAGTTCTACGGTTCCAATTGCCGCAACTGTAAATTACACACATGAGTTGAAGCCTTGGAGTGAATTATAGTGAATTACGGTACCAACTGTCACTTCCCCGTCACTCAGCCTTCTGCTTACTTTGAACCCCTGTAGTGAATTACACACATGAGTTGAAGCCCTAGAGTCAACACACCAGGACACTGAAGTGACTAACAAATTAGTCTCAACACACTTTGAACCCTGCAGTGATTTACAGGCAGGACAGTTCCTTTCCCAGTGGCCGGCCTGTTTGCAGAAGTGACAGGCATCGGATGCCTTGTCTTTCTTTTGTTTCTTAGATTTAGTGGCCTTTATCTAGGGTTTCCACTTTGCCCTCCTCTTCTTGCCAGATTTGCCAACTTCAACAAGCATGCCTATCGGCTCATCCTTTCTAATCAGTTCCTCAGCAAATTGCAACATGTTGTTGAGCTCTTGAACGCTGACATTCAGCTTGTTCATATTATAATTCATTATGAACGGATTGAAGGACAGAGGCAAGGAGTTAAGAATGACATCTTGAAGGGAATGAGATATTCATCGTATAGACGCCCAAAGATTGTGGAATAAGGGGCGAATTTTAAAAATTTTTCTATCCCTTCAAATGGGAATCGCATTCCCTATTTAGAAAATCATATTTTCAAGGATCATTCTTGAACCATAAACTGAACCAGATCTGAACCAAAAAGGAGTAGGAGAGGATTATACCTGATATAGAGAAATAGTATCCCCCAAAGAAGGTGTTCACGCCCAAGGAAGGATCCAAAGACTGCTCCCTCTGAAGATGGCGCAGTGCAGGATAGAGCAGAATCAGTAGTGTTCTTCTCCAAGAACTTTGTCCTTCCCAAGAATCAGCAGGATGGCACGTGAGCATAGCTTCCTATCAATTCTTTCTCAAAGAACTGATGTCAAGATCAAATCTTGACTTCTCCCACAACTGGAGATCGAACTGGCAAACAGGGCGGCAAGAACAGGGAGGTGACAAGAAAGAATTCTGCAGGGATGCTTAATTCTTCCTTCTTGATTTCAGCACTAAAGAGGATCTGAATGTGTGTGTCTTCTAAAGGCTGCTGCCCCCTCCTTCTTTTGTTAACCTAAATGATCAGCTCCTAATCCAATTAGGAGCTGCTTATCCAAATCATATTTGGATCAGCCTTCTCTTTAGGTGATAAGGATAAATCCTTATCTTATTTGAAGATTAGATCAGCTTTCTCCTAATCTCATTAGGAGGTTTCTAGATCTGAATAACATTCATCTCAGAATTCGCCCCATAATTAACTCATTAAATAGCCCAGTTTGAAATGGGCTTTAGGCCTATTAAGCTTATGTGCTCACTTAACCATCCTAACTGCTACCCAGTTGGGCTTCCTTGTATGGAGTGGGACCCAAGCATTTATCTACACATCTGCCACATTGGTTCGGCCCAACCTTTGTTACAAGGCCTGATCGGATACACTGTTATGGACAGTGCACCCCCTGAAACCAATCAAATGGGCTCTATGGGCCCAACACTTACCCTAAGTGGTCCATGGGCCAAGACACCTTGTAACACCCAAGGACTATGGGCAAATGCAAGATTAGCCCATAATGATCATACACTACCCGACAAGAGAGGACCTCTCACTCGGCTACAAGGAACAGTGTTGCACTCTCTGCTTATATGGATCCTGGGAATTAAAACCTTCTTACAAACAGTTTAGAAACCATAATATATATACTTTTATATCTCATTTTAAATATATTTTGCAAAACAAATCTCAACAATTGAAATCGGCTACCGGTAGTCTTGGTTTCCATTAGTGAGAGTGCATCCCCGATCATTACCTTTGTCCGACAAAGGGGCTGATTCTGTCACTATGATCACCCACTCAGATGAATTCTCAGACTATCCCAACATACCAAGGTTTTGACCCCCGTTAAGGATCTCACTGATTGGTATATCAAAGACAGCCCAATCCGACATGCAGTGCAATATCATAATCGAGTCTAGGGGTCGGGTGTAACTTTCTAGTTTTGCCCATCAATCTCCAAGGTCCAGGGCAATACTACAAGTCTAGTCCAGTTCATAGATTCAATTAATCCTACACTGTATGTGCCTAGGGTCTCACCCTGGCAGCTGAGATAGGCTACCCCAGCCGACTTGGTGGCACCACAATGTCAGCCTTGTCAAGATAGGTCTCCCCAGACTGACCCACTAGCTGTGAACATTCTAAACTAACATGAGTCTCATCAAAGTGTCCAGTTTAAGGGTATTGCACAGAAACATACCAAACTAATGATGGGTGTCTAGGATGTAATCGGTTTCCAAGAATTGTGTATTTCGACTGTAGAACACTTTCTACTCACTTGGGTCATAAAATAGGTAACCTATAGAGCCTTTTGGGTAGCCTACAAATAGGCAACGGCTGGTCTTGGATTCCAACTTGTTTGCACTCGTTCTCTTCAAGTGTCTAACACTCGGTTTCTTTCCGGTCCAAAGTTAATATGGAATATTCAGAACTGCTTTGGTTGGAACCCGATTCAGCACGTAAATTGCAGTCTCTAATGCGTAACCCCAAAAGGATGTGGGTAACTCTGAGTGTATGAGAAGCGACTAGACCATATCCAATAAGGTCCTATTCCTCCTCTTTGAAACACCGTTAAGTTGTGGTGTAGCAGGAGGAGCTAATTGTGATACTATCCCATTGTCCTTTAAGTAGTCCCTAAATTTGTCAGAGAGATACTCGCCACTTCAGTTTGATCGAAGGGCTTTAATTTCTCTCCTTAACTATTTCTCAACATCTTGTCTAAACTTTTTGAAATTTTCAAAGGATTCAGACTTGTGTCTCATTAGGTACACGTAACCATATCGTGAAAAATCATCTGTGATGGTGATGAAATACATGTGTAGATTTCGTGTCCTAAAACTCAGGGGACTACATACATCAGTATGTATTAGGTCAAGTGCGCCTGTACATCTTTCAGGCTTACGTTAAATGGTCGTTTTGTCATCTTGCCTTGTAGGCAAGGCTCATAGGTGGGATGATCTTCTACAGTTAGAAAATCCAAAGGACCATCCTTTACCAACCTTGTGATTCGGTCAACATCGATGTGGCCAAGTCGATAATGCCACAGACACGTGGGATTAACTATATAATGGGATCCCTTCTTGGGATTTCAGCCGACGTAGTTTCGATTATGTTAGTTTCTAGAGAAGGATGTAGAACATAGAGACCATTCTCCAGTTCTCCGTATGCGATGAATCTGTTGTTTCTTATAATAGTAATCGTATTACTAAAGAAGATAGAATAACCATCTGCACACAGTTTTGAGGCAGAAATCAAAATTCTCCTTAAATTTTGTACATAAAGATAATCTTTCAGTACAATCATTCCTTTTCTAAAAAATAACTCCACGGTTCCTATGGCCACGGCTGCAATAGTTTCATTAGTCCCCAAGTAGAGTGTGACTTCCCCTTCACTCGGCCTTCTGCTTACCTTGAACTCTTGTAGTGAGTTACATGCATGAGTTGAAGCCCCGAAGTCAATACACTAGGACGCAGAACCTACCAATAAATTGGTTTCTATATCACAAGTTTCAAAATTACCTTTCTTGGATTCCATGTAGGCAGGATAGTTCCTTTTCCAATGGCTGGTCTATTTGCAGAAGTGACAGACATCCAATACTTTGTCTTTCTTCTGCTTCATACCCTTAGTGGCTTTCTTCTTATGCTTTTTTCCATCCTCTTTCTCTTGCCTGTCTTGCTAGCCTCAACAAGCATAGCTACGGGCTCATCCTTTTTAATCAGTTCTTTAGCTCTTTGCAACATATTGCTAAGCTCTTAAAGGCTAACATTCAGCTTGTTCATGTTATAGTTCATAATGAACGAATTAAAGGAAGGAGCCAAAGAATTAAGGATAGCATCTATTGTTAGACAGTTTTGTATACTCTTAGTTTCAGTCAAGATGATGTACTTTATGAGTTTATAAAAGTGCATATTTGATTCAAGTTCCCTTGGTATGTTTCTGTGTAATACCCTTAAACTGGACACATATTGAGACACGTGTTACTGTAGAATGTTCACAGCCAGTAGGTTGGTCTGGGGAGACCTATCCTGACAAGGCTGACACTGTGGTGCCACAAAGTCGGTTGGGGTGGCCTGTCTCAGCTGCCAGGGTGAGACCCTAGGCACATATAGTGTAGGATTAATTGAATCTTTGAACATGACCAGATTTCCAGTAATGCCCTAGACCTTGAAAATTGATGGGCAAAACTAGAAAGTTACACCCGACCCCTAGACACGATTATGATACTACACTAGGTAATGGATTGGGCAGTCTTTGATATATCATTCAGTGAGATCCTTAGCGGGAGTCAAAACATGGTTATGTTGGGACAGTCTGAGAATTCAATTGAGTGGGTGATCATAGTGATAGAATTGTTAGACAGTCTTGTATGCCCTTAGCTTCAATCGAAATTGATGTACTTTATGAGTTTATTGTAAATGAATAAAAGTGCATATTTGATTCATGTTCCCTTGGTATGTTTCTGTGTAATACCCTTAAACTGGACACTTATTTAGACTTGTGTTAGTTTAGAATGTTCGCAGCTAGTGGGTCGGTCTGGGGAGACCTATCTTGACAAGGCTGACACTATGGTGCCACCAAGTCGGTTGGGGTGGCTTGTCTCAGCTACCGGGGTGAGACCCTAGGCACATACAGTGTGGGATTATTTGAATCTTTGAACTGGACCAGATTTCCAATATTGCCCTGGACCTTGGAGATTGATGGGCAAAACTGAAAAGTTACACCCGACCCCTAGACTCGATTATGATACTGCACTAGGTGTCGAATCGGGCTGTCTTTGATGTACCAATCAGTGAGATCCTTAGCGGGGGTCAAAACCTGGGTATGTTGCGACAATCTGAGAATTCATCTGAGTGGGTGATCATAGTGACAGGATTAGCCCCTTTGTCGGACAAAGGTAATGATCGAGGATGCACTCTCACTGTTGGAAACCAAGACTGTCGGCAGCCTATTTCAACTGTTGAGATTTGTTTTGCAAAGTATATTTTATATGAGATATAGAAGTATATATATTGTGGTCTCTAAAATGTTTGCAAAAAGGTTTTGATTCCCGGGATCCATATAAGTGGAGAGTGCAATACTGTTCCTTGCAGCCGAGGGAGAGGTCCTCTCTTGTCGAGCAGTGTATGATCATTAAGGGCTGAGAGGTTAAGTGTAAGACCATTGAGGATAATACCTGATGGGCTAATCTTGCATCTACCCACAGTCCCTGGGTGTTACATGGTGGCTTGGCCCAGGGACCACTTAGGGTAAGTGTTGGGCCCATAGAGCCCATTTGATGGGTTTCAGGGGGTGCACTGTCTTTAACAGTGTATTCGACCAGGCCTTGTAACAAAGGCTGGGCCGAACCCATGTGGCTGATGTGTAGATCAATGCTTGGGCCTCACGCCATACAAGGAAGCCCAACTGGGCAGCAGTTAGGAAGGTTGAGTGAGCACATAAGCTTAATGGGCCTAAAGCCCATTTCGAGCCCATTTCGAACTGGGCTATTTATTTAGTTAATTAAACGGGCGAATTCTGAGATGGATTAGCAAATAGGATAGGGTCTTAATCCTATCCACTCAGAGAGCCCAGATCTGAATGTGATTCAGATGTAAAAACCTCCTAATGGGAATAGGAGAAAGATGATCTAATCTGCAGATAAGATAAGGGTTTAACCTTATCACTAGAAGAGAAGGCTGATCCAAATATGATTTGGATAAGCACCTCCTAATGGGATTAGGAGCTGATATTTTAAGTTAACAAAAAGAAGGAGGGCGCGGCAGCCTTTAGTAGAGAGACATCAGATCCCCTTTAGTGCTGAAATCAAGAAGAGAGAATTCTGCAGCCTGCGGATACTCTCTTTCCGCCTCCCTGTTCTTGCTGCCCTGTTTGCTAGTTCGATCTCCAATTGTGGGAGAAGTCAAGATTGGATCTTGACATTAGTTCTTTGAGAAAAGATTGAAAAGGAAGTTGTGCTCATGTACCATTTTACTGATTCTTGCAAAGGACAGATTTCTTGGGGAAGAACACTACTGATTCTGCTCCATCCTGCACTGCGCCATCTTCTGTGGGAGCAGTCTTTGGATCCTTCCTTGGGCGTGAACACCTTCGTTGGGAGATATTACTTCTCCGTATCAGGTATAATTCTCTCCTATTCCTTTTGGTTCAGATCTGGTTTAGTTTAAGGTTCAAGATTGATCCTTGAAAATATGATTTTCTAAATAGGGAATGTGATTCCCAATTGAAGGGAGAGAAAAATTTTTGAAATTCGCCCCTTATTGCGTAATATTTGGGTGTCCATGTGATGGATCTCTCATCCCTTCAATGGTATCAGAGCCATGGTTCAAATTTTGAACCATTCTGTTCTAGATCTGAACCTGTGCAAAATGATAGGGGCGTCATAGACTGATGTGGGAGGGGCTTCACCAGAAAATGGGAACTCTCTCATGGTACCTTGGCGTTCACGAATATGATGGGTAAGCACTCACTAGATAGAAAGGTTTACCTGAAAATGGCTCTGAACCTTGTCTGACAGAGGCCAAAGGGAAAACTGATATGATGAGTGGATATGATCCTTCACAGAAAGGTGGTGGGGTTATGTAGCTGAAACAGTTGGCTCCATGCACCCTATGTGATTTCCCACATTTCCAGAGACAACCCGTAGTCTCCGTCACTGAGAAAGGAGGGAAATCTCAGAGACGAATAAATGGAAATAGATCATAGATTAAAATCCATATCTATGAAATGAACATGAATCAAATTAGGTTGTGGACTAATGTTTGCTCTTTTATCAGAAAATGGCAAATGGATCTTTTGCAAAACTGCTTGATGACAACAAGTTGAAGGGCCCAAACTATGCTGACTGGTACAGGAACCTTATGCTGGTCCTTGCTTCTGAAAAGCTGGACAAAGTGGCAAAGAATCCTGCCTCGGAGAATCCGAGTGATAGGGCTTCTGAGGCCCGAAGGAGAGACTATCAAGAATGGGAGGAGAAAAACTCCCTTGCTCGGTGTTACATCATTGCCTCTCTGGACAACCCGATACAGAGGCAGTTTGATCAGATCGAACTTGCCAAAGACATATTGGACAGTCTCAGGACAATGTATGAAGAGCATAATAGTTCTACTCGATAAAAAGTCTTGAAACAGTTCATGATTGCACAAATGTCCAAGGGTCAACAAGTTCACGACCATTGTCTTCGGATGATGGGATACATCAATGAACTGGAGGCTCTTGGATCCGGGCTGGACCTTGCAACCCAGATAAATGCTATCCTTAACTCTTTGCCTCCTTCCTTTAATCCGTTCATCATGAACTATAACATGAACAAGCTGAATTTCAGCTTACAAGAGCTCAGCAATATGTTGCAAAGAACTGAAGAACTGATTAGAAAGGATGAGCCTGTAGCCATGCTTGTTGAAGCTGGCAAGACAGGCAAGAGAAAGAGGAAGGCAAAGAAGCCTCAGAAGAAAGCCACTAAGAGCAAGAAGCAGAAGAAAGACAAAGCATCGGATGCCTGTCACTTCTGCAAGAAGACCGGCCACTAGAAAAGGAACTATCCTGCCTACCTGGAATCCAAGAAAGGTAACTTCGAAACTTGTGTTATAGAAACCAATTTATTGGTAACTTCTGCATCCTGGTGTATTGACTCCGGGGCTTCAACTCATGCTTGTAACTCATTACAGGGGTTCAAGGTAAGCAGAAGGCTGAGTGAAGGAGAAGTCACACTCTACTTAAGGACTACTGCAACTATTGCAGCCGCGGCCATAGGAACCGTGGAGTTAATTTTTAGAGAAGTAACAATTGTATTAAAAGACAGACTTTATGTGAAAATTTTAAGGAGAAATTTGATTTCTGTCTCAAAAATGTGTGCAGATGGTTATTCTATCTTCTTTAGTAATATGATTACTATTAAAAGAAATAACAGATTCATCGCATACGGGGAACTGGAGAACGGTCTCTATGTTCTACATCTTTCTCTAGAAACTAACATAACCGAAACTACGTCGGCTGAAATCCCTAAGAAGAGAGTTCGTGATACAATTAATCCCATGTGTCTGTGGCATTATCGACTTGGCCACATTGGTGTTGACCGAATCACAAAGTTGGTAAAGGATGGTCCTTTGGATTTTCTAACTTTAGAAGATCTTCCCACTTGTGAGCCTTGCCTACAAGGCAAGATGATGAAACGGCCATTTAACGGTAAGCCTGAAACATGTACAGGCACACTTGACCTTATATATACTGATGTATGTGGTCCCTTGAGTGTTAGGACACAAAATCAACACGTGTATTTCATCACCTTCATAGATGATTTTTCATGATACGGTTACGTGTACCTAATGAAACACTAGTCTGAATCCTTTGAAAAGTTCAAAGAGTTTAGACAAGAGGTCGAGAAGCAGTTAGGGAGAGAAATTAAGGCCCTTTGATCAGATCGAGGTGGCAAGTATCTCTCTAACAAATTCAGGGACTATTTAAAGGACAATGGGATAGTATCACAATTAGCTCCTCCTGCTACACCACAACTTAACGGTGTTTCGGAGAGGAGGAATAGGACCTTATTGGATATGGTCCGGTCGCTTCTCATACACTCAGAGTTACCCACATCCTTTTGGGGTTACGCATTAGAGACTGCGATGTATGTGCTGAATCGGGATCCAACCAAATCAGTTCTGAATACTCCATTTGAACTTTGGGCTGGAAAGAAACCAAGTGTCAGACACTTGAAGATTTGGGGTTGTCCAGCACACGTTAAAAGAACGAGAGCAGACAAGTTGGAATCCAAGACCAGCCGTTGCATATTTGTAGGCTACCCAAAAGGCTCTATAGGTTACCTATTCTATGACCCAAGTGAGCAGAAAGTGTTCTGCAGTCGTAATGCGCAATTCTTGGAAACCGAGTATATCCTGGACACCCATCGTCAGGAAGTTGTTCTTGATGAGGAGAGCTCAGGAGTAGTGGGAGTTGTCCCACAAGTTCCAGGTAGTGACCAACCTAGAAGATCCACTCGGGTATCCAGACCACCAGTCCGTTATGGTTATGACCAGGATAGTTAACTGGTGGAAAGCTTGACTAGTGAGGAGGATCCCGTGACTTACACGGAAGCTATGTTGGACATAGATTCCCAGAAGTGGGTGGAGGCCATGAGAGCAGAGATGGACTCAATGGAGACCAATGAAGTCTGGACTCTAGTAGATCCGCCCTCCGGGGTAAAAGCAATCGGTTGCAAATGAATTTACAAGAGGAAGAAGGGCCCCGATGGTATGATTGAGACCTTCAAGGCTCGTTTGGTGGCGAAAGGGTACACTCAGAAAGAGGGCATCGAATATGAGGAAACCTTTCCGCCTATGGCCATGCTTAATTCTATTAGGATCCTGCTAGCTGTAGCAGCATACCATGATTATGAGATTTGGCAAATGGATGTCAAAACTGCATTCCTGAATGGAGATCTTACTGAAGATATCTATATGCAGCAGCCGCAAGGCTTCATTACTGCAGGTCAGGAAAACATGGTATGTAAACTTAATAGATCCATTTATGGACTTAAGCAAGCTTCTAGAAGTTGGAACATCCGTTTTGACTCTGCCGTCAAATCGTTTGACTTCGAGCAGAATCTGGATGAACCTTGTGTTTACAGGAAGTACAGTGGAGATAAGGTTACCTTCTTGGTTCTGTATGTAGATGACATTCTACTCATTGGGAATGATGTAGGTATGTTAACTACGGTGAAAGTATGGCTATCACCGCAATTCTCCATGAAAGATCTTGGAGAAGCCTCCTATATACTGGGTCTTCGACTCTATAGAGATAGGTCAAAGCGGATAATAGGATTATCCCAATCTGCCTACATTGACAAAATAGTCAAAAGATACAGCATGGAAAATTCCAAGAAAGGAAATGTTCCTTTTAGGCATGGTGTCACTCTCTCCAAGAAGATGTCTCCCAAGACTTCTAAGGAGATTGATGGCATGAAAGATGTTCCCTATGCCTCTGTCGTAGGGAGCATCATGTATGCCATGCTGTGCACTCGTCTTGACATAGCTCAGGCAGTGAGTGTAGTAAGCAGATTTCAGGCCAACCCAGGGCAGGAGCATTGGATTGCTGTGAAAAACATAGTTAAGTACCTTCGAAGGACAAAAGAGTTTTGTCTAGTATTCAGCGGTAGCTCACTACAGATCCATGGGTATACTGATGCCGATTTCCAGTCAGACCCAGATGATAAAAAGTCTACATCTAGATATGTTTTCACGATAGGATCATGTGTTGTTTGCTGGAAAAGCAGCAAACAGGGGTCCACTGCAGACTCCACGACCGAGGCCGAGTACATTGCCGCAAGTGAGGCTGCCAAAGAAACCGTATGGATGAAGAAGTTCATTCATGAGTTGGGAGTAGTTCCGTCCGACACATCACCCATCCCATTGTTGTGTGACAACAATGGAGCCATTGCTTAGGCTAAGGAGCCACGAGCCCACTCGAAGTCGAAGCACATCGAGAGGAAGTACCACGTACTGCGGGAGATTGTTGGTAAAGGGGACGTCCTGATTCAGAAGGTAGCGTCAGCAGAAAATGTAGCAGACCCATTGACAAAGCCACTACCACAGAAATTGTTTGAGAAACACGTGGAAAGCATGAGACTCCGGCTAGTACCTGAATGGACCTAAGTGCAAGTGGGAGCTGTTAGACAGTTTTGTATGCCCTTAGCTTCAATCAAAATTGATGTACTTTATGAGTTTATTGTAAATGAATAAAAGTGCATTTTTGATTCATATTCCCTTGGTATGTTTCTGTGTAATACCCTTAAACTAGACACTTATTGAGACTCATGTTATTTTAGAATGTTCACAAGCAGTGGGTCAGTCTGGGGAGACCTATCCTGACAAGGCTGACACTGTGGTGCTACCAAGTCGGTTGGGGTGGCTTGTCTCAGCTACCGGGGTGAGTCCCTAGGCACATACAGTGTGGGATTATTTGAATCTTTGAACTAGACCAGATTTCCAGTATTGCCCTGGAGCTTGGAGATTGATGGGCAAAACTGGAAAGTTACACCCGACCCCTAGACTCGAATATGATACTGCACTAGGAGTCGGATCGGGCTGTCTTTGATGTACCAATCAGTGAGATCCTTAGCGGGGGTCAAAACATGGGTATGTTGGGACAATCCGAGAATTCATCTGAGTGGGTGATCATAGTGACTGGATCAGCCCCTTTGTCGGACAAAGGTAATGATCGGGGATGCACTCTCACTGTTGGAAACCAAGACTGCCGGCAGCCAATTTCAACCGTTGAGATTTGTTTTGTAAAGTATATTTTATATGAGATATAGAAGTATATATATTGTGGTTTCTAAAATGTTTGCAAAAAGGTTTTAATTCCCGGGATCCATATAAGTGGAGAGTGCAACACTGTTCCTTGCAACCGAGGGAGAGGTCCTCTCTTGTCGGGCAGTGTATGATCATTAAGGGCTGAGAGGTTAAGTGTAAGACCATTGAGGATAATACCTGATGGTCTAATCTTGCATCTGTCCACAGTCCCTGGGTGTTACAAGGTGGTTTGGCCCAGGGACCACTTAGGGTGTTGGGCCCATAGAGCCCATTTGATGGGTTTTAGGGGGTGCACTGTCTTTAACAATGTATTCGACCAGGCCTTGTAATAAAGGCTGGGCCGAACCCATGTCGCTGATGTGTAGATCAATGCTTGGGTCTCACGCCATACAAGGAAGCCCAACTGGGCAGCAGTTAGGAAGGTTGAGTGAGCACATAAGCTTAATGGGCCTAAAGCCCATTTCGAACTGGGCTATTTATTTAGTTAATTAAAGGGGCAAATTCTGAGATGGATTAGCAAATAGGATAGGGTCTTAATCCTATCCACTCAGAGAGTCCAGATCTGAATGTGATTCAGATCTAGAAACCTCTTAATGGGATTAGGAGAAAGCTGATCTAATCTGCAGATAAGATAAGGTTTTATCCTTATCACTAGAAGAGAAGGCTGATCCAAATATGATTTGGATAAGCACCTCCTAATGGGATTAGGAGCTGATCTTTTAAGTTAACAAAAAGAAGGAGGGGGCGGCAGCCTTTAGTAGAGAGACATCAGATCCTCTTTAGTGCTGAAATCAAGAAGAGAGAATTCTGCACCCTACGAATACTCTATTGCCGCCTCCCTGTTCTTGCCGCCCTGTTTGCCAGTACGATCTCCAATTGTGGGAAAAGTCAAGATTGGATCTTGACATCAGTTCTTTGAGAAAGGATTGAAAAGGAATCTGTGCTCACGTACCATTCTACTGATTCTTGCGAAGGACAGAGTTCTTGGGGAAGAACACTGCTGATTCTGCTCCATCCTGCACTATGCCATCTTCAGCGGGAGCAGTCTTTGGATCCTTCCTTGGGTGTGAACACCTTCGTTGGGAGATATTACTTCTCCATATCAAGTATAATTCTCTCCTATTCCTATTGGTTCAGATCTGGTTTAGTTTAAGGTTCAAGATTGATCCTTGAAAATATGATTTTCTAAATAGGGAATGTGATTCCCAGTTGAAGGGAGAGAAAAATTTTTGAAATTTGCCCCTTATTCCGCAATCTTTGGTCATCCATGGGATGGATCTCTCATCCCTTCACCATTCCCTCCACAGCTGTGTCATGTTCAGCAGAAGCGGATCTTGGTTACTTCTTTGGGCATGAACACCAACTTTGGGATATATTATTTCTCCGGATCAAGTATAATCCTTCATGTTTCCTTTTGGTTCATATCTAGTTTGTTTATAGTTCAAATAGGATCCTTGAATAAAGTATTTTAAATTTAGGGAATATGATTCCCAGTTGGAAGAAGGTAGAAAATTTCTTTTGAAATTCGCCCTCCATTCAACACCCTTCTTGGCGTCCATTAGATGGATGCTACCATTCTTTCAAGAATCGGCCCCTTTGTTGAACAAAGGTAATGATCCGGGATGCACTCTCACTAATGGAAACCAAGACTGTCGGTAGCCGATTTCAATTGTTGAGATTTGTTTTGCAAAATATATTTTATATGAGATATAAAAGTATATATATATTATGGTTTCTAAATGATTTACAAAAGGTTTTAATTCCAGGATCCAAATAAGTAGAGAGTGCGACACTGTTCCTTGCAGCCGAGAGAGAGGTCCTCTCTTGTGGGGCAGTGTATGATCATTATAGGCTGAGAGGTTAAGTGTAAGACCATTGAGGATAATACCTGATGGGCTAATATTGCATCTGCCCACAGTCCCTGGGTGTTACATGGTGGCTTGGCCTAGGGACCACTTAGGGTAAGTGTTGGGCTCATGGAGCCCATGAGATGGGTTTTAGGGGTGCACTGTCCATAAGAGAGTATTCGGCCAGGCCTTGTAACAAAGGCTAGGCCGAACCCATGTGGCTGATGTGTAGATCATTGTTAGGGTTCCACACCATACAAGGAAGCCCAACTGGGCAGCAATTTGGAAGGGTAAATGAATAAATAACCTTAAATGGGCCTTAAGCCAATTTCGAACTGGGCTAATTTGATTAGTCACATAAGGGGTGAATTCTGAGATGGATCAGCTGATAGGATTAGGCCCAGACCCTATCCACTTAGAGAGTCCAAGATCTAAATAAGGTTTAGATCTGGAAGCCTCCTAATTAGATTAGGGGATGGCTGATCTAATCTGCAGATAAGATAAGGGTTATCTCTTATCACTTAAAGGGACTTCTAATCCAAATATGATTTGGGTTAGCAACTCCTAATGGGATTAGGAGTTGATCCCTTTGAGATTATAAAAGGAGGAGGGGGCGGCAGCCTTTAGACATGCAAGCTACACACTCTTGTCTTCAGAGCTGAGATTACAAGAAGAGAGAATTCTGCACACTGCAAATACTCTCTTGCCGCCTCCTTCCTGCGGCCGCCGCCTACAACAGTTCGATCTCCATTTCTTGGGAGAAATAAAGATTTGATCTTGATACCAATCTTTTGGAGAAAGATTGGTGGGAGTTGTATTCACAAGCCGTCTAGTTGATTCTTGCGAAGGGTCAAGTTCTTTTGGAAGAACACTGCTGATTCTACTCCACCCTGCACTATACCATCTTCAGTGGGAGCAGATTTTGGATCCTTCTTTGGGCGTGAACACCTCCATTGGGAGATACTGTTTCTCTGTATCAGGTATTATCCCTCCCTACTCCTTTTGTTACAGATCTGGCTCAGTTTATGGTTCAAGAATGATCCTTGAAAATATGATTTTCTAAATATGGAATTCAAGAGAAAGAGGATGGCAAAGAAGCCTCAGAAGAAAGCCACTAAGTGTAAGAAGCAGAAGAAAGACAAAGCATTGGATGCCTGTCACTTCTGCAAGAAGACCGACCACTGGAAAAAGAACTGTCCCGCAACCTGGAATCCAAGAAAAGTAATTTTGAAACTTGTGTTATAAAACCAATTTATTGGTAGCTTCTGCGTCCTGGTGTATTGACTCCGGGGATTCAACTCATGCGTGTAACTCACCGCAGGGGTTCAAGGTAAGCAGAAGGTTTTGTGAAGGAGAAGTCACTCTCTACTTGGGGACTACTGCAATTGTTGCAGCCGTGGCCATAGGAACCGTGGAGTTATTTTTTAGAGAATGAACAATTGTATTGAAAGATTGTCTTTATGTACAAAATTTAAGAAGAAATTTGATTTCTGTCTCAAAACTGTGTGCAGATGGTTATTTTATCTTCTTTAGTAATACGATTACTATTAAAAGAAATAACATATTCATCACACAGGGAGCAAATCAGTAATTTCTTAGCCGAATGGATAAAGTAATTGTGTGGGAAAATTAAATAACTAAAATTAAAAGAATAACAAACTAATCAATCAAGAGAAAATCAGTTTTACCGAATTCTGGTTTAAGGGTTCGGGTTGAATCGATTGACCATCGATCTTAGGTACAATTCAGCATTCTTGCAATTCAAGCATTTAACCTTAGATTTATTAGGATAGCCATAATAAACCTTGTGTTTTCCTAATTCAGTTGACCAAACCCAGCATTCGATCAACACTTATCACCACTCAACTGGGTACGATAGCGTTCCATGTTAAACAGTGATAGCATTAAGATTTGTGAAAACAGTTAAACCAAAATAACAATAATTGAGATAGCTGCAATTACTGAATTTTGTTCCATCGATTCTTTTAGGTTGAACCATGTTAAAACATTGGTCAAAGGCTGTCATGAACAATTGACCCAAAAAAGATATCAACCTAATTGCTACTTGTACCATTATTCGTGACAATTACGGATCATCGAAATCATGGATGGCAATAGGAAAATCAACATTAATTCAGTTTGTCAGACTAATTAACATTAACATCCAATAAAAATGTGCACAAGAACCAATGAATACTTGAATTAAAAAGAAAGAAAATAAAGTAACTACAGAACTTCACAATGACACAATCGAACCTCCCCCCTTGAACCAGAAAAAGAAGCTTAGCTACTCATGATCTGCGCAACCTCAATGCTCTTCTTCTCCATAGCCGAACTGCCTTCTTGCTTCTTGGTTTTCTTGATGATCTCTTGGATCTTGGAATGAGTGATTTTTAGAGCTGGTTCGCCCCCCTCTTTATATAGCCAAAGGAGAGGGCTGTTTTCCAACTTCTAGGAGATCATCTTATCCTTAGGGAGTTTTGATCTTATCTTGAACTAATCCTATCCTATTTCTTATCTAATGCTCTAATCTCAATCTTCTTATCTCTCTAGGATTACATTCAAGACTTTAGATCTGATAAAACTCTCTCCTTAGAGATTACATTCGAAATTCGGACTCTTAACTCTTGAATTCGAGTTGGGCTGCTTCAAGGTACTTCTGCGAGTTGGGCTTAAGTTGTGAAATGGGCCTGGCTGCGAACTTGCTCCGACTTTGGGATCGTTTTCGTACTCGATGCGGGCTGAATCTGTCAAATCCCAAAACATAAAAGTTGTGGGCATTACTTTCATCTTTCTAATGCTTCTTGAATTGTCCAATTCGGTGTCCGGAATTGAGAGTTAGTCCCAGATTACTGACTGTCGCCGAAACTGTGCAAAATCACCCGATTTGCCCTGTTTTCTTCCAATTGCCTTCTTTATTGCCCTATATCGAAAGACAAGAGTAATGAGTTCATTTAAGTGATAAATAAATATAAAAGAGTGAATATTAGAGGATAAAAATAGGGTTCTTTTTGGTCTCATCAGTTACCTTCTTGGTTCTGTATATAGATGACATTCTACTCATTGGGAATGATGTAGGAATGTTGACAACGGTAAAAGTATGGCTTTCACAGCAATTCTCCATGAAAGATCTTGGAGAGGCCTCCTATATACTGGGTCTTCAACTCTATAGAGATGGATCGAAGTGGATAATAGGATTATCCCAATCTGCCTACATTGACAAAATAGTCATAAGATACAGCATGGAAAACTCCTAGAAAGGAAATGTTCCTTTCAAGCACGGAGTCACTCTCTCCAAGAAGATGTCTCCCAAGACTTCTGAGGAGATTGATGGCATGAAGGACGTTCCCTATGCCTCTGCCATAGGGAGCATCATGTATGCCATGCTGTGCACTCGCCCTGACATTGCTCAGGCAGTGAGTGTAGTAAGCAGATTTTAGGCCAACCTAGGGCAGGGGCATTGGACTGCTGTGAAAAACATACTTAAGTACCTTCGAAGGACAAAAGAGTTTTGTCTAGTATTCGATGGTAGCTCACTACAGATCCAAGGGTATACAGATGCCGATTTCCAATTGGATCCAGATGATAGAAAGTCTACAACTGGGTATGTTTTCACGATAGGATCGTGTGCTGTTTGCTGGAAACGCAGCAAACAGGGGTCCACTGCAGACTCCACGACCGAGGCCGAGTACATTGCCGCAAGTGAGGCTGCCAAGAATGCAGTGTGGATGAAGAAATTCGTTCACGAGTTGGGAGTAGTTCCATCCAGCATATCACCCATCCCATTGTTGTGTGACAACAATGGAGCTATTGCTTAGGCTAAGGAGCCACGAGCCCACTCGAAGTCGAAACACATCGAGAGGAAGTACCATGTACTGAGGGAGATTGTTGGTAGAGGGGACGTCCTGATTCAGAAGGAAGCGTCAGCAAAAAATGTAGCAGACCCATTGACAAAGCCACTATCACAGAAAGTGTTTGAGAAACACGTGGAAAGCATGGGACTCCGGCTAGTACCTGATTGGACCTAAGTGCATGTGGGAGCTGTTAGACAGTTTTGTATGCCTTTAGCTTCAATCAAATTGATGTACTTTATGAGTTTATTGTAAATGAATAAAAGTGCATATTTCATTCATGTTCCCTTGGTTTGTTTTTGTGTAATACCCTTAAACTGGACACTTAATGAGACTCGTGTTAGTTTAGAATGTTCACAGCCAGTGGGTCGGTCTAGGGAGACCTATCCTGATAAGGCTGACACTGTAGTACCACCAAGTCGGTTGGGGTGGCTTGTCTCAGCTACCGGGGTGAAACCCTAGGCACATACAGTGTGGGATTAATTGAATCTTTGAACTGGACTAGGTGTCAGATTGGGCTGTCTTTGATATACCAATCAGTGAGATCCTTAGCAGGGGTCAAAACCTGGGTATGTTGGGATAGTCTGAGAATTCATCTGAGTGGGTGATCATAGTGATAGGATCAGCCCCTTTGTCGGACAAAGGTAATGATTGGGGATGCACTCTCACTGATGGAAACCAAGACTGCCGGCAGTCGATTTCAATTGTTGAGATTTGTTTTTCAAAATATATTTTATATGTGATATAAAAAGTATATATATTATGGTTTTGAAATGTTTGCAAAAGGTTTTAATTCCCGGGATCCATAGTTGAGAGAGTGTAACACTGTTCCTTGCAGCCGAGGGAGAGGTCCTCTCTTGTCGGGCAGTGTATGATCATTATAGGTTGAGAGGTTAAGTGTAAGGCCAGGGACCACTTAGGGTAAGTGTTGGGCCCATAGAGCCCATCTGATGGGTTTCAGGGGGTGCACTGTCCATAACAATGTATTCGGCCTGGCCTTGTAACAAATGCTGGGCTGAACCCATGTGGCTGATGTATAGATCAATGTTTGGGTCCCACGCCATACAAGGAAGCCCAACTGGGCAGCAGTTTGGAAGGCTTAATGAATACATAACCCTAAATGGGCCTTAAGCCCATTTCGAACTGGGCTAATTTGATTAGTCTTTAAGGGGCGAATTCTGAGATAAGATCAGCTGATAGGATTGGGTCCACACCCTATCCACTCAGAGAGTACAAGATCTAAATGAGATTTAGATTTAGAAACTTCCTAATTAGATTAGGAGCTGGCTGATCTAATCTGCAGATAAGATAAAGATTATCCCTTATCTTAAAGGGACTTCTAATCCATATATGATTTGGGTTCGCAACTCCTAATGGGATTAGGTGCTGATCCCTTTAAGTCTATAAAAGGAAGAGGGGGTGGCAACCTTTAGACATCCAGACACACAATCATCAACAACAGTCTTGTCTTCAGAGCTGAGATCACAGAGGAGAGAATTCTGCACCCTGCAAATTCTCTCTAGCCGCCTCCTTCCTGCAGCCGCCGCCTATAGCAGTTCAATCTCCATTGCTTGGTAGAAATCGAGATCAGATCTTGATTCCAATCTTTTGGAGAAAAGATTGGTCGGAGTTGTATTCACTAGCCGCCCAGGTGATTCTTGGGAAGATTCATGTTCTTAGGAAGGACACTGCTGATTCTGCTCCACCCTGCACTGCGCCATCTTCAATGGGAGCAGATTTTGGTTTCTACCTTGGGCGTGAACACCTCCGTTGAGAGATATTATTTCTTTATATCAGGTATTATCTCTCTCTCCTCCTTTTGGTTCAGATCTGGTTCAGTTTATGGTTCAATAATGATTCTCGAAAATATGATTTTCTAAATAGGGAATTCGATTCCCAGTTGAAGGGAAAGAAAAATTTTTGAAATTCGCCCCCTGCTTTATTCTGCAATCTTGGGCATCCATATGATGGTTTCCTATCCCTTCAAGAAGGTAACCTTATCTCCACTGTACTTTCTGTAGACACAGGGTTCATCCGGATTCTGCTCGAAGTCAAACGATTTGACATCAGAGTTAAAACGGATGTTCCAACTTCTACAAGCATGCATAAGTCCATAAATGGATCTATTGAGTTTACATACCATGTTTTCTTGACCTGCAGCAATAAAGCCTTGTGGCTGCTGCATATAGATATCTTCAGTAAGATCTCCATTCAGGAAAGCAGTTTTGACATCCATCTACCAAATCTCATAATCATGAGTGGATCTTCTAGGTTGGTCACTACCTGGAACTCTTGGGACATCTCCCACTGCTCCTAAGCTCTACTCATCAAGAACAATTTCCTAACGATGGGTGTCCAAGATGTAATCGGTTTCCAAGAATTGTGCATTTCGATTGCAGAACACTTTCTGCTCACTTGGGTCATAGAATAGGTAACCTTCAAAGCCTTTTCGGTAGCCTACAAATAGGCAATGGCTGGTTTTGGATTTCAACTTGTTTGCACTCATTCTTTTAACATGTGTTGGACAACCCCAAATCTCCAAGTGTCTGACACTTGGTTTCTTTCTGGTCCAAAGTTCATATGGACTGTTCGGAACTGATTTGGTTGGAACCCGATTCAGCACGTAAATCAGAATCTCTAATGCGTAACTCCAAAAGGATGTGGGTAACTCCGAATGTATTAGCAGGAGGAGCTAATTATGATACTATCCCATTGTCCTTTAAGTAGTCCTTGAATTCGTCAGAGAGATACTTGCCACCTCGATCTGATTGAAGGGCTTTAATTTCTCTCCCTAACTGTTTCTCGACCTTTTGTCTAAACTCTTTGAACTTTTCAAAGGATACAGACTTGTGTCTCATTAGGTACACGTAACCATATCGTGAAAAATCATCTGTGAAGGTGATGAAATACATGTGTAGATTTCGTGTCCTAACACTCAGGGGACCACATACATCAGTATGTATTAGGTCAAGTGCGCCTGTACATCTTTCAGGCTTACCGTTAAATGGTCGTTTTGTCATCTTGCCTTGTAGGCAAGGATCATAGTGAAGGGATAGGAAATCCATCACATGGACGCCCATAGATTGCGGAATAAGGGGGCGAATTTCAAAAATTTTTCTCTCCCTTGAACTCGGAATTGAATTCCCTATTGAGAAAATCATATTTTCAAGGATCATTCTTGAACCATAAACTCAACCAGATCTGAACCAAAAAGGAGTAGGGAGGGACAATACCTGATACAGAGAAGTAGTATCTCCCAATGGAGGTGTTTGCGCCTAAGGAAGGATCCAAAATTTGCTCCCACAGAAGATGGCACAGTGTAGGGTGGAGCAGAATCAGCAGTGTTCTTCCAAAAGAACTTGACCCTTCGCAAGAATCAACTGGATGGCTTGTGAATACAACTCCCATCAATCTTTTCTCCAAAAGATTGGTATCAAGATCAAATCTTGATTTCTCCCAAAAACTGGAGATCGAACCACTGTAGGCGGCGGCTGCAGGAAGGAGGTGGCAAGAGAGTATTTGTAGGGTGTAGAATTCTCTCTTCTTGTAATCTCAGTTTTGAAGACAAGAGTGTTGATTGCATTGCATGTCTAAATGCTGCCGCCCCCTCTTCCTTTTATAGACTTAAAAAGATCAACTCCTAATCCCATTAGGAGTTGCTAACCCAAATCATATTTGGATTAGAAGTCCCTTTAAGTGATAAGGGATAACCCTTATCTTATCTGCAGATTAGATCAGCCATCTCCTAATCTAATTAGGAGGTTTCCAGATCTAAAGCTCATTTAGATCTTGGACTCTTTAAATGGATAGGGTCAAGGCCCAATTCTATCAGCTAATCCATCTCAGAATTTGCCCCTTAGGTGACTAATCAAATTAGCCCAGTTCGAAATGGGCTTAAGGCCCATTTAAGGTTATGTATTCATTTAGCCTTCCAAACTGCTGCCCAGTTGGGCTTCCTTGCATGGTGTGGGATCCTAACATTGATCTACACATCAGCCCCATGGGTTCAGTCCAGCCTTTGTTAAAAGGCCTTGTCCGAATACACTGTTATGGATAGTGCACCCCCTGAAACTCATCAGATGGGCTCTACGGGGCCAACACTTACCCTAAGTGGTCCTTGGGCCAAGCCACCTTGTAACACCCAGGGATTGTGGGCAGATGCAAGATTATCCCATAATGATCATGCACCTCCAACAAGAGAAGACCTCTCCCTCGGCTGCAAGGAATAGTGTTGCACTCTCTCTTATATGGATCCCGGGAATTAAAACCTTTTGCAAATCATTTTGAAACCATAATATATATAGTTTCATATCTCATATAAAATATATTTTGCAAAAACAAATCTCAACGATTGAAATCGGCTGCCGGCAGTCTTGGTTTCCATCAGTGAGAGTGCATCCCTGATCATTACCTTTCTCCGACAAAGGGGCTGATCCTGTCACTATGATCATCCACTTAGATGAATTCCCAGATTGTCCCAACATACCCAGGTTTTGACCCCCGCTAGGGATCTCACTGATTGGTACATCAATGACAGCCTAATCCGACACCTAGTGCACTATCATAATCGAGTCTAGGGGTCGGGTGTAATTTCCAATTTTGCCCATCAATCTCCAAGGTCCCGGGCAATACTAAAAATCTGGTCCAGTTCAAAGATTCAATTAATCCTACACTATATGTGCCTAGGGTCTCACCCTGGTAGCTGAGACAAGCCACCCCAACCAACTTGGTGGCACCACAGTGTCAGCCTTGTCAGGATAGGTCTCCACAGACCGACCCACTGGCTATAAACATTCTAAACTAACATGAGTCTCATTAAGTGTCCAGTTTAAGGGTATTACACTGAAACATACCAAGGGAACATGAATCAAATATGCATTTTTATTCATTTACAATAAACTCATAAATTACATCATTTTGATTGAAGCTAAGGGCACACAAAACTGTCTAACAGCTTCCACTTGCACTTAAGTCCATTTAGGTACTAGCCGGAATCCCATGCTTTCCATGTGATTCTCAAACACTTTCTGTGATAGTGGCTTTGTCAATGGGTCTGCTACATTTTTCGCTGATGCTCCCTTCTGAATCAGGACGTCCCCTCTTCCAACAATCTCCCTTTGCACATGGTACTTCCTCTCGATGTGCTTCGACATTGAGTGAGTGGGCTCGTGGCTCCTTAGCTTGAGCAATAGCTCCATTGTTGTCACACAACAATGGGATGGGTGATGTGCTGGACAGAACTACTCCCAATTCGGGAACGAACTTCTTCATCCACACAACTTCTTTGGCAGCCTCACTTGCGGCAATGTACTCGGCCTTGGTCGTGGATTCTGCAGTGGACCCCTGTTTGTTGCTTTTCCAGCAAACAGCACACGATCCTATCGTGAAAACATATCCAGATGTAGACTTTCTATCATCTGGATCAGACTTGAAATTGGCATCTGTATACCCTTGGATTTGTAGTGAGCTACCATTGAATACTAGACAAAACTCTTTTGTCCTTCGAAGGTACTTGAGCATGTTTTTCATAGCAGTCCAGTGCTCCTGTCCTGGGTTGGCTTGAAATCTGCTTACTACACTCACTGCTTGACCAATGTCAGGAGGAGTGCACAGCCTGGCATACATGATGCTCCCTACGGCAGAGGCATAGGGAACGTCTTTCATGCCATCAATCTCCTCAGAAGTCTTGGGAGACATCTTCTTAGAGAGAGTGACTCTGTGCCTGAACAGAACATTTCCTTTCTTGGAGTTTTCCATGCAGTATCTTTTGACTATTTTGTCAATGTAGGCAGATTGGAATAATCTTATTATCCACCTCGATCTATCTGTATAGAGTCGAAGACCCAGAATATAGGAGGCTTCTCCAAGTTCTTTCATGGAGAATTGTTGTGAAAGCCATACTTTCACTGTAGTCAACATTCCTACATCATTCCCAATGAGTAGAATGTCATCTACATACAGAACCAAGAAGGTAACCTTATCTCCACTGTACTTCCTATAAACATAGGGTTCATCCGGATTCTGCTCGAAGTCAAACGATTTGATAGTAGAGTCAAAATGGATATTCCAACTCCTAGAAGTTTGCTTAAGTCCATAAATGGATCTATTGAGTTTACATACCATGTTTTCCTGACCCACAGCTATGAAGCCTTGTGGCTGCTGCATATAGATATTCTCAGTAAGATCTCCCTTGAGGAATGCAATTTTGACATCCATCTGCCAAATCTCATAATCATGGTATACTGCTACAACTAGCAGGATGCTAATGGATTTAAGCATGGCCATAGGCGAAAAGGTTTCCTCATAATCGATGCCCTCTTTCTGAGTGTCTCCTTTCACCACCAGACGAGCATTGAAAGTCTCAACCCTACCATCGGGGCCCTTCTTCCTTTTGTAAAAACATTTGCAACCGATTGCTTTTACCCTAGAGGGTGGATCTACTAGAGTCCAGACTCCATTGGTCTTCATTGAGTCCATCTCTGCTCTCATGGCCTCCACCCACTTTTGGTAATCTATGTCCAACATAGCTTTGGCGTAAGTCACGGGATCCTCCTTATTAGTCAAGGTTTCCACCAGGTAACTATCCTGGTCATTACCATAACGGACTGGTGGCCTCGATACCCGAGTGGATCTTCTAGGTTGGTCACTACCTGGAACTTCTGGGATATCTCCCATTGCTCCTGAGCTCTCCTCATCAAGAACAATTTCCTGACGATGGGTGTCCAGATGTATTACACTGAAACATACCAAGGGAACATGAATCAAATATGCATTTTTATTCATTTACAATAAACTCATAAATTACATCATTTTGATTGAAGCTAAGGGCACACAAAACTGTCTAACAGCTTCCACTTGCACTTAAGTCCATTTAGGTACTAGCCGGAATCCCATGCTTTCCATGTGTTTCTCAAACACTTTCTGTGATAGTGGCTTTGTCAATGGGTCTGCTACATTTTTCGCTGATGCTCCCTTCTGAATCAGGACGTCCCCTCTTCCAACAATCTCCCTTTGCACATGGTACTTCCTCTCGATGTGCTTCGACATTGAGTGAGTGGGCTCGTGGCTCCTTAGCTTGAGCAATAGCTCCATTGTTGTCACACAACAATGGGATGGGTGATGTGCTGGACGGAACTACTCCCAATTCGGGAACGAACTTCTTCATCCACACAACTTCTTTGGCAGCCTCACTTGCGGCAATGTACTCGGCCTTGGTCGTGGATTCTGCAGTGGACCCCTGTTTGTTGCTTTTCCAGCAAACAGCACACGATCCTATCGTGAAAACATATCCAGATGTAGACTTTCTATCATCTGGATCAGACTTGAAATTGGCATCTGTATACCCTTGGATTTGTAGTGAGCTACCATTGAATACTAGACAAAACTCTTTTGTCCTTCGAAGGTACTTGAGCATGTTTTTCATAGCAGTCCAGTGCTCCTGTCCTGGGTTGGCTTGAAATCTGCTTACTACACTCACTGCTTGACCAATGTCAGGAGGAGTGCACAGCCTGGCATACATGATGCTCCCTACGGCAGAGGCATAGGGAACGTCTTTCATGCCATCAATCTCCTCAGAAGTCTTGGGAGACATCTTCTTAGAGAGAGTGACTCTGTGCCTGAACAGAACATTTCCTTTCTTGGAGTTTTCCATGCAGTATCTTTTGACTATTTTGTCAATGTAGGCAGATTGGAATAATCTTATTATCCACCTCGATCTATCTGTATAGAGTCGAAGACCCAGAATATAGGAGGCTTCTCCAAGTTCTTTCATGGAGAATTGTTGTGAAAGCCATACTTTCACTGTAGTCAACATTCCTACATCATTCCCAATGAGTAGAATGTCATCTACATACAGAACCAAGAAGGTAACCTTATCTCCACTGTACTTCCTATAAACATAGGGTTCATCCGGATTCTGCTCGAAGTCAAACGATTTGATAGTAGAGTCAAAATGGATATTCCAACTCCTAGAAGTTTGCTTAAGTCCATAAATGGATCTATTGAGTTTACATACCATGTTTTCCTGACCCACAGCTATGAAGCCTTGTGGCTGCTGCATATAGATATTCTCAGTAAGATCTCCCTTGAGGAATGCAATTTTGACATCCATCTGCCAAATCTCATAATCATGGTATACTGCTACAACTAGCAGGATGCTAATGGATTTAAGCATGGCCATAGGCGAAAAGGTTTCCTCATAATCGATGCCCTCTTTCTGAGTGTCTCCTTTCACCACCAGACGAGCATTGAAAGTCTCAACCCTACCATCGGGGCCCTTCTTCCTTTTGTAAAAACATTTGCAACCGATTGCTTTTACCCTAGAGGGTGGATCTACTAGAGTCCAGACTCCATTGGTCTTCATTGAGTCCATCTCTGCTCTCATGGCCTCCACCCACTTTTGGTAATCTATGTCCAACATAGCTTTGGCGTAAGTCACGGGATCCTCCTTATTAGTCAAGGTTTCCACCAGGTAACTATCCTGGTCATTACCATAACGGACTGGTGGCCTCGATACCCGAGTGGATCTTCTAGGTTGGTCACTACCTGGAACTTCTGGGATATCTCCCATTGCTCCTGAGCTCTCCTCATCAAGAACAATTTCCTGACGATGGGTGTCCAGATGTAATCGGTATCCAAGAATTGGGCATTTCGACTATAGAACACTTTCTGCTCACTTGGGTCATAGAAAAGGAAACCTACAGAACCTTTTGGGTAGCCTACAAATAGGCAATGACTGGTCTTGGATTCCAACTTGTCTGCACTCGTTCTTTTAACGTGTGCTGGAAAACCCCAAATCTTTAAAAGTCTAACACTTGGTTTCTTTTTGGTCCAAAGTTCATATGGATTGTTCGGAACCGATTTGGTTGGAACCCGATTCAGCACATAAATCGCAGTCTCTAATGCGTAACCCCAAAAATATGTGGGTAACTCTGAGTGTATGAGAATTGACTAGACCATATCCAATAAGGTCCTATTCCTCCTCTCTGAAACACCGTTAAGTTGTGGTGTAGCAGGAGGAGCTAATTCGTTAGAGAGATACTCGCCACCTCGATCTGAACGAAGGGCCTTAATTTCTCTCCCTAACTGTTTCTCGACCTCTTATCTAAACTCTTTAAACTTTTCAAAGGATTCAGACTTGTGTGTCATTAGGTAAACGTAACCATATCGTGAGAAATCATCTATGAAGTTGATGAAATATATGTGTTGATTCCATGTCCTAACACTCAGGGGACCACATACATCAGTATGTATTAGGTCAAGTGTGCCTGTACAACTTTCAGGCTTACCGTTGAATGGCCATTTCGTAATCTTGCCTTGTAGGCAAGGCTCACAGGTGGGAAGATCTTCTACAGTTAGAAAATCCAAAGGAACATCCTTTACCAACCTTGTGATTCGGTCAACACCGATGTTGCCAAGTTAGTAATGCCATAGACACGTAGGATTAATAGTATCATGGTCTCTCTTCTTGGGGATTTCAGCCGACGTAGTTTCAGTTATGTTAGTTTGTAGAGAAGGATGTAGAACATAGAGACCGTTCTCCAGTTCCCCATATATAATGAATCTGTTATATCTTTTAATAGTAATCGTATTATTAAAGAAGAGAGAATAACTATTTGCGCATAGTTTTGAAACAGAAATCAAATTTCTCCTTAAATTTTGTACATAAAGACAATCTTTCAGTACAATAGTTCATTCTCTAAAAAATAACTCCACAGTTCCTATGGCCATAGTTGCAACAATTGCAGTAGTCCCCAAGTTGAGAGTAACTTCTCCTTCACTCTGCCTTCTGCTTACCTTGAACCCCTGCAGTGAGTTACACGCATGAGTTGAAGCCCTGGAGTCAATACACAAAGACACAGAAGCTACCATTAAATTGATTTCTTTAACACAAGATTCGAAATTACCGTTCTTGGATTCCAGGTAGGCAAGACAGTTCCTTTTCCAGTGGCCGGTATTCTAGCAGAAGTGACAGGCATCCGATGCTTTGTCTTTCTTCTGCTTCTTACCCTGAGGCTTCTTTGCCTTCCTCTTTCTCTTGCCCGTCTTGCTAGGTTCAACAAGCATATATACAGGCTCATCCTTTCTAATCAATTCTTTATTTCTTTGCAACATATTGCTGAGCTCTTGCAAGGTGACATTCAGCTTGTTCATGTTATAGTTCATGATGAACGGATTAAAGGAAGGAGGCAAAGAATTAAGGATAGCATCTATCTGGGTCGCAAGGTCCAGCTCGGATCCAAGAGCCTCCAGTTTGTTGATGTAACCCATCATTCGAAGATAATAGTCGTGAACTTGTTGGCCCTTGGACATTTGTGTGGTCATGAACTGTTTCAAGACCTTTTGTCAAGTAGAACGATTCTGCTCTTCATACATCGTCCTGAGACTGTCCAATATGTCCTTGGCGAGTTTGATCTGATCGAACTGCTTCTGTATTGGGTTGTCCAAGTAGGCAATGATGTAACACTAGGCAAGGGAGTTTTTCTCCTTGCATTCCTGATAGTCTCTCCTTCTGGCCTCAGAAGCCCTGTCACCTAGACGCTCCGGGGCAGGGTTCTTTGCTACTTTGT
This sequence comes from Nelumbo lutea, assembly GCF_056320005.1. NCBI lineage: Eukaryota > Viridiplantae > Streptophyta > Magnoliopsida > Proteales > Nelumbonaceae > Nelumbo > Nelumbo lutea. The sequence continues at coordinate 65,718,445 of NC_142687.1, read as the reverse complement.
CCAGCTTTTCAGAAGCTAGGACCAACAAAAGTTTCCTGTACCAGTCAGCATAGTTTGGGCCCTTAAGCTTGTTGTCATCAAGAAGCTTTGCAAATGATCCGTTTGCCATTTTCTAATAAAAGAGCAAACATCAATCCACATCCTAATTTAATTCATGTTCATTTCATAGTATGGATTTTAATCTACGGTCCATTTCCATTTATTCATCTCTGGGATTTCCCTCCTTTCTCAGTGACGGAGACTACGGGTTGTTTCTGGAAATGTGGGAAATCACATAGGGTGCATGGAGCCAAATGTTTTAGCTGCATAACCCCACCACCTTTCTGTGAAGGATCATATCCACTCATCATATGAGTTTTCCCTTTGGCCTCTATCAGACAAGGTTTAGAGCCGTTTTCAGGTAAAACTTTTTGTCCAGTGAGTGCTCACCTATCATGTTCGTGAACGCCAAGGTACCGTGAGAGAGTTCCCATTTTCTGGTAAAGCCCCTCCCACATCGGTCTATGACGCCCCTATCATCCAATGAAACACTTAGACAAACCCAACAGCAAATGGATAGCCCATTTTTTGGTGTGTTTCCTCATTACTGAAGGACCCATTCTCTTGCTAATGATGGAAGGCCTTTAGAGAGTTCATCATATGAATCTCCCTATCATGTGCACTCATATTAGCTGGAGGGAACAGTTAATTACGTCCTAGTTTGATTTAGGTCAAACCAAAGTGGCTCCCACTGACTTTCATAAAGTCAGATTTCGGTGGGCCTTAAATCGGCTAGGGTTCCGTACGTAAGCTCTTGATAAGGTGTAGGGCCAACCACTGAGGGAGGTCATCCAATTAACCATTTAATTAAAAATCAATCCTCAGGCCCATTAGTGGGAAAATTTGGGCTGACTTTCAGCCTTGATTAAACCCTAGATTTGGTCCAAATAGTTTGAACCAATCTTGGTTCGAATGGGTTTAGGGTTTGATCTTTAATTAAATCTTTAATTCAAGAAAATAATCTGAAATTAAATAACTAATAAAAGAAAATCAAGAATCAGTTAATCAGGGCTGTCCGCACACTCCATCCTGCAAAACAGAGGTTAGATCACAGATTGCAGTTTCATAAACTACAAATCGCAGATAGCGAATGTTCCATCTGTGAAATCTCCTTCTCTGCAAAATCTCCCTTTTTGCGCCGCCATCTTCGATCCAAAATAAAATTAAATAGAAATCCTATTTCTATTAATAATTACATCAGATCGAATGCCTATACATTGATTCTAAAAATAAAAAAAAAATTATTTATAGACCAAATGTAATAAATAAATCAAGAAACTACAAATCTTGCAATTCACCCTACGCAAATCAAGAATTCGATCTCCTCTAGTACGAACAGCCCATAAATCAAGAAAATCATATAGAACTATTCTAAATGATAATCAAATTTATATAAAATTAATTTCAAATTATTTGTCCATCAATTTTGGGAACAAATTTCCCAAAACCCATATCTGTGCAAATTGGGTAGAACACCTTCTCCCTATTTGCACAGATTCAGATCTGAAACAGAATGGTTCAAGATTTGAACCTGGCTCTGATACCACTAAAGGGATAGGAAATCCATTACATGGACACCCAAAGATTGCGGAATATGGGGGCGAAATTCAAAAATTTTTCTCTCCCTTCAACTGGGAATCGAATTCCCCTTTTTAGAAAATCAAAATTTCAAGGATCATTCCTGAACCATAAACTGAACCAGATCTAAACCAAAAAGGAGTAGGAAGGGATAATACCTGATACAGAGAAGCAGTATCTCCCAATGGAGGTGTTCATGCCCAAGGAAGGATCCAAAATCTGCTCCCACTTAAGATGGCGCAGTGTAGGGTGGAGTAGAATCAGTAGTGCTCTTCCAAAAGAACTTGACCCTTCGCAAGAATCAACTAGACGGCTTGTGAATACAACTCCCACCAATCTTTTCTCCAAAAGATTGGTATCAAGATCAAATCTTGATTTCTCCCAATAAATGGAGATCGAATTGCTGTAGGCGGTGGCTGTAGGAAGGAGGCGGCAAGAGAGTATTTGCAAGGTGCAGAATTCTCTCTTCTTGTAATCTCAGCTCTAAGGACAAGAGTGTTGATTGCATTGCATGTCTAAACGCTGCCGCCCCCTCTTCCTTTTATAGACTTAAAGGGATCAGCTCCTAATCCCATTAGGAGTTGCTAACCCAAATAATATTTGGATTAGAAGTCCCTTTAAGTGATAAGGGATAATCCTTATCTTATCTGCAGATTAGATCAGCCATCTCCTAATCTAATTAGGAGGTTTCTAGATCTAAAGCTCATTTAGATCTTGGAATCTCTAAGTAGATAGGGTCAGTGCCCAATCCTATCAGCTGATCCATCTCAAAATTTGCCCCTTAAGTGACTAATCAAATTAGCCCAATTCGAAATGGGCTTAAGGCCCATTTAAGGTTATGTATTCATTTACCCTTCCAAACTTCTGCCCAGTTGGGCTTCCTTGTTTGGCGTGGACCCTAACATTGATCTACAAATCAGCCACATGGGTTCGGCCTAGTGGAAAATGCGCAATATAAGGGCATACAAAACTGTCTAACAGTCAGTAATTAATTTCTCAGTCGAATGCGCAATATAAGGAGTGGGCAATTTGAATAATTTAAAATTCTAAAATAACAAAAGAGCAATTAACAACTGACAAAGAAAATTCAGTCTTACCGAATTCTAATCCAAGGGTTCGGATTGAGTGAATTGGTCATCGATCATAGGTAAACTTCAGCAGTCTTGCAATTCAGGTATTTAACCTTAAGATTTATTAGGATAGCCACAATAAACCACCAAACCCAGCATTCGATCAACACTTATCATTAACTGACTGCGTACAATAGCATTCCATATCAATTAATGATAATAATAACCTTTGTGAAAACAGTTAAACCATAATAACAATAATTAAGATAGCTGCAATTATCAAATCTTGTTCCATTGATTCCCCTTAGGTTAAAACATACCCATACATTGGTCAAAGGCTGTCACGAATAATTGACCCATGTAGGATAATAACCTAATTGCTACTTGTAACACTATTCATGACAATTACGGATCATCGAACCATGGATAGCAGTAGGAATATCAACATTAATTAATTTGTCAGACTAATTAACATTAACATCCATAAGAACATGCACAAGAATCAACAAATACTTGAATTAAAAGCAAGAATTTAAATTAAACAAGAACCTCATGATGACACAATTGAATCGAAAATCCCCCTTGAATCAGAAAAGAAAAGCTTAGCCGCTCATGGTTGTCGACTCCCTCTTGCTCTACTTCCCTGATGGATGGACTGATCTTCTGAATTGATTGAGTGCTTCAGTGATTGAGTGATGCCTAAAGTTGGTCCCCCCCCCCCTTTATATAGCTTTAGGAGGAGGGGCTCTCTCCAACTCCTCTTAGGAGATTATTCTCAAAAATAGAAAGTCCTAATCAGTTTTAATCGAATTCTTTCCTATCTCTTATCTAGTAATCTAATCTTATCTAGTAATCTAATCTCAATTATCTTATCCTTCTAGGATTACATTGGAAATTTGAATCTGATGGGACTCTTTATTCTTGAATTCGAGTTGGGCTCTTTAATAACTTGGGCCGCTACAAGGCTTTCCTACGAATTGGGCTTCGGTTGTGAACGGGCTTTACTATGAATTTGGTCTGACTTCAGGCCCGATTTTGACCTTGATGTAGACTGAATCTGTCAAAACCTGACACGTGAGTTGTGGAGTTATCCCTTATCTTTCCAGTGCATCTTGAATCATCCCAATCGGAGTCCGAAGTTGAGAGTAATGCTCTGATTACTGAACGGTGCCGAAACTATGCAAAATCATCCGATTAGCCTTGTTTTCCTCCATTTGCCTTCTTGCTTGCCTTGAATCAAAATACAAGAGTAATGAGTCCAATTAAGTTCTGATTTAATGTAAAAGAATGAATATTTGGGGATAAAAATATGATACTTTTTATTCCCATCAAATTCTCCTACACTTAAAACTTGCCCATCCTCGGGCAAGACAAAACTCAAGCAAAAAAAAACAATCTAACTACCTACTGATTTTTAAAACTCTCTCTCAACATGATGCTTGGCCCCTCACATGCGTCAATCCAGACTTAATAATCTTTTCATTTTCCACTTCTTTCTCCTCTTTAAATTGTCAAAGATTAATCTCTATTCACCATTCCTCATGAACCCTGATGAACCTACAATTTATCTATATTTTATGAGGTTTTTGCATGAAATTTTATGCTGGTTTAATTAGATTTTTCCCTATTTTAGCTTGATTGCAAGAAAGATTTCAGGGGGAGCCAAATCAACAAAAAGAAGGCAAAAGCAAGAAAAGAAAGCCCAAAATTTATCAAGTTCAGCCCGGCCCAGCCATGAGAGCAAGGGAGTTTCATTCGGCCCAAGTAGTGCAAGCTAACTCTTTGGAAAACCCAAGGGAAGAAGCCTAGCAAGAAGGAAATTTCGGCCCAGCCCATTTTTAGCCCAAATAACAGCCTAGAGTGTAGCCCACATGAGCTCAAAAGCAAGCTAAGTTGTAGCCCAAATAGCAGCCCAAAGGGAGCTAGGGGCGGCAACTCCTAGAATTTTCTTAAAGAGAAGGAGGGAGCACTCTAGAAGGTTCATGAGGGGTGTAATGCACCCAATTCTAGAGACTTCAAGAAGGGGCAAGAGCCCCCTTGAAAAACTATATAAGGAGACCTCTAGGAGGGGGGAGAGGTGTTCAATTTCTTGAGAGGAAGGCTCTCCCACTCTTAGAGGTTCGGCCACCTTGAGAGAAGAGAAGAGAAGAAGGCTTAGGCGCAAGGAAGAAGAAGAAGAAGGGCTGAAGGAAGTTCAAGACAATCAAGCTAGAAGAAGAAGGTGAGTTCGAATTGAGGGTTTGTGATTCAAAGATCTTTTGTAATAAATCATTTGTAGTTTCATTCTCTTTTGATTTGAATTCAGTTTCTTTGTTATATTTTCTTTCTTCTTTCTCCTTGTTTCCATTCTTCCTTGATATATTTCAGCTTTTAAAATTTCAGTTCAGCAATCTAATTCTTTTTGATTCATTCAAATGGTCATGAATTGTACTTGAAGTTTCTTGAATAAGGGTGTTATTGTATATTAATTCGGCCAACTAACCTTCAAAACTCAAATCTGAGATTGCAAGTTCTGAATTGCTTGAAAGAGAATTCAGATCTGCAATTTTCAGATTGGCCGAATGGATCTACAGCTTGGAATTCCTAGAATGCTTGAGAGAGACTCTAGGAATTCAGATCTACTATTCAAGAACTGAATTGAGTGCGAGGTTAGAGATAACTTGCACAATTCAGTTGGTGATCAATTCAGATTTGAATTGATGCTTTAGAAGTGTTTGAAGAAATGCATGCATGGGGATTAGATTCTTGCTAGAGATAGAAGAACCGTCACTCATGCATAGGATGAACATGTGCTTGAGAGAGGCTGTTCATGACCTTGGGGTTTCACCAAACCAAGGCTCAATCATGATTTATTCGAATGATCCAAATTGATAGATTGCTGAATTCTGAGATTCACATTTACTGCTTACTCTTCTAACCTGATTTGAAGGCAATTGGGCCAATTATTTAGATAGATTTTAATTTAGGATTTTTTATCTTTCATTAAAGTTTTGATTTATTTGTTGATCAGATAAGAAGTGCTCAATTTAGTATTGGTAATTATTTCCTAAATCCTCGTGGGAACGATACTTCACTCACTACTTTATTACTTGAACGGCTAGTGCACTTGCTAGTGTCACAATGAGCCACACATCAAGTTTTTGGTGCCGTTGCCGGGGATTTATAGAAGCAATATTAGGAAACATTGAGCATTCTTAATCTGGTATCATTCAGCATTGCATTCATAGTTGGTTTAATTTTCTTAATTTTACATTTTAGCTTTGAATGCAACTGCTGTACTACTATAGTTATGTTTCTTCTTTCTTAAGTAGATTACTTTCTTTTTCTGTTTTCAGTTTCATTTTAATAAAGGCATATTTGATTTCTATTCAATCTTGGTGTTGTTCCCTTCAAAAAAAAAAAAAAAAGAAAAAATTCACAAAAACATGAGTGTTGCAGATCTGAGTTGCATTCGGCACTCAGATCAGCAGATTTCAGATCTACAACACTCAGCCGAAAAGAATTGCTTGTATTTCAGCCTTTTATTTCTTTTTCCATTACAAAATATATATATATATATATATATATATATAAATGAAAAAAAAAGGAGATCTTTTGAACAACAAGAGGAGCAATTGAGAATTCGGATCAGAATTCATATTTGAGTTCAGATCTGAGTTTTGCTATTGCAGATCTGCAACAGTTCAGATCTGAGTTCCTCTGAACTCAGACCTGAACTGATGCAATTTTGAGGGGAATTGGGTGTCATCACCACCCCAATTCACCCTAGGGCACTTCTGCTATTCTCCAAAAACAATTTGGTAGAAATAACTGAAGGTAAGGCAATTGAGATTTCAGATCCGAACTCAGACTTCAGTTCAGACCTGAACTCTGCTATTGCAGAACTGCTCAGTTCAGATCTGAGTTCAGATGAACTCAGACCTGAACTGATACAAGTTTAAGGTGAATTGGGTGCCATCATCACCCCAATTCACCCTATGATAAATCCAACATACCCCAAAGGTAATTGGATAGCAAAGAATGAAAAAGAAAATTCAGATCTGAACTGATACAGATCTGAACTATAGTTGAGGACTGAACTGATACAGAGCACATTTTGGATTTTGGGTGAACTAAACATTTGCTTTATCCACTTGTAACCGAGCTACATTAGCTAAGGAGGTGTATGTTTGGGTTGAATAATTGTGATGCCTTAGATATTTAATAAAAATTAGCACTTTCCAAGTATTTCTATTAGCATTCAGATCTGTAGTAGGGCTGCTATAGTACAACAGTTAGCAAACCTGATTTCAGGTCAGGTTTGTGCTTTCGAACACCCACACATTCTTGGATGCTCTTTGCAAAAAAAAAGAAAAAAAAAAAGAAAAAAAAAATTTATGATGACTAGCTTTGATCTCCTTTGAGAATGAACTGAACTTGAACTCAGATCTGTTCTACAACCTGCTAATTTGCAGCAGTAGCAATGCCAATAATGCAGACCTGATTTCAGATTTCTACAAAAGTTGTGTGGACCAAATAGCTTGCAATACCAAACATTGCAGACCCAATTTTCAGGTCTTAGCAAGTGTTTGATATGCATCAGCTATACAGGTTTGATCTTCAATTGTAGAGCTTAAAATCCTTAAACCAAGCCTAACTCAGGACTGGTTTTAGCTTATTTTAGATCCTTTTAATATATTTTTTTTCAGATCAGATCTGATTTCAGCCTTAAAGCATCACAGATTTGATTCTAACCTTAATGGATGTATAATGCAGTGTATACCAATGAGTGTGTATGAATATACAGCTCAGATCTGAATTATTATTTGTTAATTTCTCTGGACTAACAATACCAAAGACTTGTAGATCTGAACTCAACTAAATTGGGTCTGAATTCAGATGTTGCAATCGATGGATGTAGATAAAGGAACCTTGAATAAGATGATTGGTTTAAATCTGCTTTTAGTATAATCGGCTTCATTTATTCATGATAGGATGTAGGTTTTTGTATTCCAATAATTCACTTTACATTTTCAGTGTGATAGGATTAGTTATTTATTTTCTTTTGTGAATATCGGCCTTTTTATTGCTTTGACCTTAACAGTTTATGACAAACAGACCTGAACTGGAAGAGATCCTTTACGACCCAGAGATTGAACGGACTCTCCATGTCCGTTTAAGAGCTGCTAGGCAAGTCAGACAAGAAGCACAAGAAGCTCAAGAAATGGCTGAGTAGAGGACTATGATGGACTATGCCAAACCCACTCTCACTAGAGCTGGCTCCAGCATTATCAGGCCCAATATTGCTGCTAACAACTTTGAGATCAAACCTGCCATCATACAAATGATTCAAAACACGGTGCAATTCTGTGGATTGGCCCACGAAGATCCCAATGCACACATTTCTAACTTTTTAGAAATTTGTGACACCTTCAAACACAATGGGGTAAGTGATGATGCCATTAGGTTGAGGTTATTCCCATTTTCTTTGAAGGATAAAGCCAAAGCATGGCTGAATTCATTACCGGCAGGATCAATAGCTACGTGGGACAAAATGGCCAGCCGTTTTCTCTCTAAATATTTTCCCCCTTCTAAAACTGCTAAAATGAGGAATGACATCACTACTTTTTTCCAGCAAGAGGGGGAATCTTTATATGAGTCAAGGGAATGATACAAGGAGCTGTTAAGGAGAGTTCCTCACCATGGCCTCCCCATTTGGCTGCAAGTGCAGACTTTCTATAATGGTCTTACTGACTCAAATAAGACCATATTAGATGCTGCAGCAGGGGGATCCATAAATAATAAAACTCCTGAGGTTGCCCATGCACTTATTGAGGAAATGGCAGCCAACAACTATCAATGGCATTCGGAAAGAACTCAAACTAGGAAGCAGCAAGGCTTGCATAATGTTGACACTTATACAACACTATCTGCACAAATAGGAGCACTCAGTAAGAAAATAGATGAAATGCAGATAGCTGCCATGCATGTGCAGCCTCTTAATTTTGAATTGTGTGGGGGAGGCCACATCAGTACAGACTGCCAAGTTGGCAATCAGTTCAGACCATCTACTGAACAAGTTGACTATGTCAGCAATTCGTCAAGACAACAGGGTTACCAGAGTCACCATACTTTTCATCTAGGATGGAGGGGACATTCAAACCAGCCCTGGCCAAATCAGCATACTTCCAAGCCGTTCCACCAGACTTATCATCATCTTGAACCAAAATCCAATTTGGAGGAACTGATGACAAAATTTATAGCAGGTGCAGAAACTAGGTTCCAGAACCAGGAAGCCTCAATCAAAAACCTGGAAAACCAAGTGGGGCAATTGGCACAATTAATCTCTCCCAGACTGCCGGGAACTCTTCCAAGCAACACTGAAGTGAATCCATGAGAGCAGGTGCAAGCTATTACCTTAAGGAGTGGAAAAGAGTTGCCTGAGGTAGAAAAGAAGAATTGGGCTGAACCCAAGGCAGAAACAAGCCTTGGGACCAGACAACAGAAGACGGAACAACCAGAAGCACAACAAGGAATGCACCAACAACCACAAGTTCCATTCCCTAACAGGCTGAAGCAACAAAAATTGGATAAGGAATTTGGTAAGTTTCTTGAAATATTTAAAAGTTTACATATTAATATTCCTTTTGCTGATGCTTTAGCCCAGATGCCACACTATGCAAGGTTTTTGAAGGAATTATTGGCAAACAAAAGGAAACTGGGAGATGTGGCTACAGTTGTATTAAATGAGGAATGTTCTGCTATCCTTCTAAACAAGCTGGCTCAGAAACTCAAAGATCCAGGGAGTTTCACTATTCCTTGTACCATTGGCAGTTTAAAAATTGAAAAATCTTTATGTGACCTGGGAGCTAGCATCAATTTAATGCCATATTCTATTTTCAAGAAATTGGGGTTGAATGAACCCCAACCCACTAGAGTGGCATTACAATTGGCTGATAGATCCATTAGACATCCTAGGGGGATCATAGAAGATGTGTTAGTTAAAGTTGACAAATTCATTTTTCTAGTTGATTTCATTGTGTTAGACATGCAAGAAGATGTGGAGGTCCCGCTTATCCTAGGGAGACCTTTCCTGGCTACCGGGAAAGCAATGATTGATGTCCAACAAGGACAACTCAGCCTTAGGATACAAGATGAGGAGATAATTTTTAAAATGTCTAATGCTATGAAACATGCACCCTCTAGTGATGATTCTTGTTTTATGATTGATGCCATTGAATTGACAATTGATGAATGCTTCCAAGTAAGTAGAATAACTGATCCTCTTGAACTCTTCCTCCAGCAGGGAGAACTTGAAGAAGGAGAAAATGAAAAAATAAACCTCATGATAGCATACCTGAACGATAAGCCTCAATTCAAGGGAAAGGGGTTTCTTAAATTAGAGAACTTAGGCAAATTGCCTGGACAATCAGGTAAGCCATCACTCCAAGAACCCCCCACCCTTGAACTGAAGCAATTACCATCCCATTTAGAGTATGCTTTCCTTGAGGAACCATCAGATCTCCCCGTGATAATTTCCGCAGCGCTGAATCCCTTACAAAGAGAAAAATTATTAAGAGTGCTGCGGGAACACAAAAATGCTATAGCTTGGAAGGTAGAAGATATCAAAGGCATTAATCCATCAATCTGCACTCACAGAATTTTGATGGAAGAGGACAGCAAGCCTTCCATTCAACCCCAAAGGCGCCTGAACCCCAACATGAAAGAAGTGGTAAAGGCTGAAATAATTAAGTTGTTAGTTAGATGCTGGGATCATTTATCCTATTTCTGATAGTTCTTGGGTAAGCCCTGTGCAAGTTGTGCCCAAGAAAGGGGGTACGACTGTTGTTCCAAATGAGAAAAATGAACTCATCCCTACTAGAACCGTTACTGGATGGCGTGTGTGTATTGACTATAGAAAATTAAATGAAGCCACCCGGAAGGACCATTTCCCTCTCCCATTTATGGATCAAATGTTGGAGAGGCTAGCCGGGCATGAGTATTATTGTTTCTTGGATGGATATTCAGGGTATAACCAGATACCAATTGCACCAGAAGATCAAGAAAATACCACTTTTACTTGCCCATATGAAACCTTTGCATACCGAAGGATGCCCTTTGGGTTATGCAATGCCCCAGCAACCTTTCGGCGATGTATGATGTCTATATTTTCTGATATGGTTGAAAAATTTATTGAGATCTTCATGGATGATTTTTCAGTTTTTGGCTCTTCGTTTGATGCATGTTTGAATAATCTGGAACAGGTGCTTACTAGATGTAAAGAAACACATCTTGTGTTGAATTGGGAGAAATGTCATTTTATGGTGCAAGAAGGCATAGTGCTTGGACACAAGATCTCTCAAAGAGATCACTCGGCATTAAGGCACTTGCTTACCAAGCAAAACTCAAAACCAAGACTGATCAGGTGGATCCTTTTATTGCAAGAGTTTGACATTGAGATTAGAGACATGAAAGGTGCTACAAACCTGGCTGCTGACCATCTCTCCCGGTTGAACACGGTAAGCTCAAAAGAGGAGATAACTATCAACATTCGAGAAGAATTTTTGGATGAGCAGTTGTACTCAATACAGAAATACTCATATCCTTGGTATGCTGATTTTGCTAATTATCTAGCTGCACAAGTCCTTCCTCCTAACCTTTCATATCAACAGAAAAAGAAATTCCTTTCTGATGTAAAATACTATCTGTGGGAGGAACCCTTTTTGTATAAATTGTGTACAGATCAGATCATAAGGAGATGTGTCCCCGAGGAGGAGATGGAGTCGGTACTCCAATTTTTCCATGATAAAGAAGCAGGAGGTCATTTTGGAGTGAGTCGCACTGCAGCCAAGGTTTTGCAATCAGGTTTTTATTGGCCCACACTTTTCAAAGATGCCCATAGGTATGTGTCCACATGTGACAAATGCCAAAGATCAGGAAACATTTCCCGACGGAATGAAATGCCCCTTTCCAATATTTTAATCTGTAAAATCTTTGATGTTTGGGGTATAGATTTCATGGGACCTTTCCCGAATTCTTTTGGGAATAAGTACATCCTCGTTGCAGTTGACTATGTATCCAAATGGGTAGAAGCCATGGCTTTACCCACAAATGACTCAAGAAGGGTGGTACACTTCCTAAAGAAGCTATTCTCCCAATTTGGCACTCCGCGAGCTATAATTAGTGATAGGGGAACTCACTTCTACAATAGCCAATTTGAGAGGTTAATGCAGAAATATGGAATTACACATAAATTAGCTACCCCTTATCACCCTCAAACCAGTGGCCAAGTGGAATTGGCTAACAGGGAACTCAAAAGAATTCTGGAAAAGACCGTAGCATCTGCCAAAAAAGATTGGTCCATCAAATTAGATGATGCATTATGGGCATACAGAATTGCATTTAAGACACCCATTGGCATGTCCCCCTACAGATTGGTCTTTGGTAAAGCATGCCATTTACCAGTTGAATTAGAACACAAGGCCTATTGGGCTCTTAAATTCTTAAATTTTGACATTCAGGCCACAGGGGCTAAAGTTTATAAAGAAAGAATAAAAAACTGGCATGATAAGAACTTGCTGAGACGGGACTTTTATGTAGGCCAACAGGTATTGTTATATAATTCCCGTCTCCGCTTGTTTCTAGGTAAGTTGAGATCCAGGTGGTCTGGACCCTTTACCATTTCACAGATTTTTCCCCATGGGGCTATAGAACTCACCCACCCGGTTTAGGGCTTGTTTAAAGTAAATGGTCAGCGCCTGAAACCATATTTAATGGGCGGTACTGTACCCCCTCCATCCACTATTTATCTTGATAACCAATAATCTTTTATACTTGCTCATGAACAGGTTAAGGAATCTTTTTGTCATTTATCTTTTTAGAATATTAGTTAGTAAAATAAAGATCTTTTTCTCAAAATTCCAATTCTTTAAGGACTCAGTTCATCATTTTCTTTTCTTCAGTTTGCTCTAGCAAGTGTGATCCCCTAACACTACGAATATTGAGGACAATGTTCATCTTAAGTGTGGGGGAGTGAGCCCGAGGCTAGGGAATGGGGGTTGAAACCATGCACCCCAACACACATATGCAGGCAATGACATAACCAAAAAAAGACTGGAACCCCTCAAGTTCATTACTATTTATTTGATGATTTTTTTTTTTAAGAAGGAATTCAATGAGTTGAGGGAGACTGATGTACTTGTTAAGTTTTTATTCTTGTGAATGACCCAATTTGATATATGCATGAGAAAAGGGGAGCTGAATATGCTTTTCAGCATGACTAGCCCTAACTATCTTCATGTGTATGGAAGCCCTTGATTTCATGGTTAATGGTCAAGAGAGCTAGTGCACATCTGAAGTGCTGATTCTTGAGGTTCAATAATTGCAAAGAAGGACAAAAGCCCAAATTGACTCCTCTATTCTGAGCTTAATAGTAAAACTAGCAGCTTAGAACATGAGTCCTATTTACCTACCTCAAGCAAGTGACCAGTGTGAGATGGAGCATAAGATGCACTCACACCAAAAAAAAAAAAAAAAAAAAAAAAAAAAAAGAAAAGAAAAGTGTGAGATGGAGGATAAGATGCACTCACACCAACAAAAAAAAAAAAAAGGGTGAGATGGAGCATAAGATGCACTCACCCCTAGAATTAAGAAATTGTGGTGATAGTTGAGGTTCAAAGGGGCACTCTAAAGTTGAACTCTCATTAAGATTTAGTTACAGATGTGAAACATAGTGAAATTTGATTATTAACATTGATAATTAAGGAGCTGATTTATATATGAATTAGGAGTGAAGGGTAGACTATGATGAAATTCATATTCTCCTTTCCTTGGATCTTATACATATCTTAAATAGTAATTTACAAGAATAAGAGTTGAGCACTTACAAAAGTCCCCCGACTACTGAATGAATTTCTATCTTAAAAAGTTCACCAGGTAAATGGTGAGAACAGAAGGGGGGAATGTTAAGTTTATGGCTGATGTCTTTGCTTGAGGACAAGCAAAAGCTTAAGTGTGGGGGTATTTGATGAACCTACAATTTATCTATATTTTATGAGGTTTTTGCATGAAATTTTATGCTGGTTTAATTAGATTTTACCCTATTTTAGCTTGATTGCAAGAAAGATTTCAGGGGGAGCCAAATCAACAAAAAGAAGGCAAAAGCAAGAAAAGAAAGCCCAAAATTTATCAAGTTCAGCCCGGCCCAGCCATGAGAGTAAGGGAGTTTCATTCGGCCCAAGTAGTGCAAGCTAACTCTTTGGAAAACCCAAGGGAAGAAGCCTAGCAAGAAGGAAATTTCGGCCCAGCCCATTTTTAGCCCAAATAACAGCCTAGAGTGTAGCCCACATGAGCTCAAAAGCAAGCTAAGTTGTAGCCCAAATAGCAGCCCAAAGGGAGCTAAGGGCGGCAACTCCTAGAATTTTCTTAAAGAGAAGGAGGGAGCACTCTAGAAGGTTCATGAGGGGTGTAATGCACCCAATTCTAGAGACTTCAAGAAGGGGCAAGAGCCCCCTTGAAAAACTATATAAGGAGGCCTCTAGGAGGGGGGAGAGGTGTTCAATTGCTTGATAGGAAGGCTCTCCCACTCTTAGAGGTTTGGCCACCTTGAGAGAAGAGAAGAGAAGAAAGCTAAGCGCAAGGAAGAAGAAGAAGAAGGGCTGAAGGAAGTTCAAGACAATCAAGCTAGAAGAAGAAGGTGAGTTCGAATTGAGGGTTTGTGATTCAAAGATCTTTTGTAATAAATCATTTGTAGTTTCATTCTCTTTTGATTTGAATTCAGTTTTTTTGTTATATTTTCTTTCTTCTTTCTCCTTGTTTCCATTCTTCCTTGATGTATTTCAGCTTTTAAAATTTCAGTTCAGCAATCTAATTCTTTTTGATTCATTCAAATGGTCATGAATTGTACTTGAAGTTTCTTGAATAAGGGTGTTATTGTATATTAATTCGGCCAACTAACCTTCAAAACTCAGATCTGAATTCTCAGTTCTGAAATTGCAAGTTCTGAATTGCTTGAAAGAGAATTCAGATCTGCAATTTTCAGATTGGCCGAATGGATCTACAGCTTGGAATTCCTAGAATGCTTGAGAGAGACTCTAGGAATTCAGATCTACTATTCAAGAACTGAATTGAGTGCAAGGTTAGAGATAACTTGCACAATTCAGTTGGTGATCAATTCAGATATGAATTGATGCTTTAGAAGTGTTTGAAGAAATGCATGCATGGGGATTAGATTCTTGCTAGAGATAGAAGAACCGTCACTCATGCATAGGATGAACATGTGCTTGAGAGAGGCTGTTCATGACCTTGGGGTTTCACCAAACCAAGGCTCAATCATGATTTATTCAAATGATCCAAATTGATAGATTGCTGAATTCTGATATTGACATTTACTGCTTACTCTTCTAACCTGATTTGAAGGCAATTGGGCCAATGATTTAGATAGATTTTAATTTAGGATTTTTTAGCTTTCATTAAAGTTTTGATTTATTTGTTGATCAGATAAGAAGTGCTCAATTTAGTATTGGTAATTGTTTCCTAAATCCTCGTGGGAACGATACTTCACTCACTACTTTATTACTTGAACGGCTAGTGCACTTGCTAGTGTCACAATGAGCCACATATCAAACCCAAGTTAATTCAACAGTCAAAGAAAACAAACATTCCAAAACTGAGCATTTTTGGACTACAATAGGCACTCATTGTTTTAACAATCAAATGCAGATAGATTCAAATATCTCTCTTTGTTTTTGAGGTATCATTAGTCTCTTAGGTCAAAACAAGGTTTGTTATTACCACAAACTTGCTTATGTATCACATCTCCTCCACTTAGCATGAGTTCAATGCATCAAAAATTGAAATGGATAGGAGTGAGTGCATTTTATTTTCCATCTCACCCTTTTCTTTAGTTTCTAAAATTGAGTGCATCTTATGCTCCATCTCACATTTGTCATTCGCTTCTAAATGTTAGTACATTTTATGCTCCATCTCACATTTGTCACAATTTTTTTTTTTTTTGCACAACAATAGACATCACCATTTCCATTCCGATCCATGAACTCATTGGCGTGGTCTCAACATGACTACAAAGCAAGTTCTAGAATAATCAAAACATTTTTGATAGGATTTTGACAGGCCTTTAGGCAAAAAAAATGCTCATAAGGGTTACATTTGTATTGAATCTTGCTTATTCCAAAATAATGAGGTGCCTTACATAGTAAAAAAGTTCAGTTAGTCTTGCTTGCATCTTGTCTTGTCTATTCAACCTAAGCACATAAATCATGATAGTTTGAAATTAATCAAAGAAAAGTATCTAGGGAGCAGAAACTTCAAAAAGCAAGGTTAAAAAGTGATGATCGAAGCATGCTAGAGTTACCCCAAAAATTATCAAATTCTCCTAACCCCCCCACACTTAAGGTATACATTGTCCCCAATGTATATGACTGTGCGTACGATAGAAAGATTTAAGGGAACTTTCACGAACGCCTTGTTGAGATCCTTCCAATATGAAATCAGCTGCTAAACACGACCATGTTCCTAAAAATGAAAACAATAAAAATAACTGAACAAAAATAACTAAACACAATGGGTTGCCTCCCACAAGCGCAATTGTTTAACATCGTTATGCTCGACGACCTTTCTTGCTTCCTTAATTCGATGAATAATGAGGAAGATCCAATGAGATGTCTTCCAAGGAGGAGACAATTGCATCCTCATGGAACAACATTAATCTATGTCATTCACTCTAAAAACCTTATTTGTATCAAGACTTTTGATCTCCACTACACAATAAGGAAACACATTAGTAACAACAAATGAACCCATCCACCTAGAATGCAATTTACCTGGCTTGAGTTGGAGTCGAGAATTATATAATAACACCTTTTGAACAACCACAGACTATTTCATTAAAAGCAAATTATTGTAATTGGAGCTTTCTCAAATTCTCATATGCTTCTAACTGCAACTCCTCCAATTCTTGTAATTGGAGCTTTCTTGCCTTGCCAGCTTCTTCTATGTCCATATTGCAATGTTTGATTACTCAATATGCCTTATGTTCGACTTCAACTGGTAAATGACAAGATTTTCAAAAAACTATCCTATAAGGAGACATCCCTATTGGAAACCTCAGCTTGTCCAAAAACTATCCTATAAGGAGACATCCCTATTGACAAGATTTCAACGGTCCGGTATGCCCAAAGTGTGCCATCCAGACGTAGGCTCCAATCATTTCAACCTAGATTCACCATCTTCTCTAAAATGGACTTGACCTCTTGATTGGAAACCTCAGCTTGTCCATTCATCTGAGGCTGATAGGCAGAGGCGACTCGGTGATGCACCCCATACTTTTTCAGCAAGACTTCAATGGCTCTATTGCAGAAGTGGGTCCCTTGATCACTTATGATGGCTCGAGGAATACCAAACTTACTGAAAATGTTAGATTTGATAAAACCTACAACACACTTAGAATTATCAATACTGGTGGCTTTTGCTTCTACCCAATATGAGACATAATCAACTGCCAAAAGTATGTAAACAAAACCACAAGAGGGAGGAAAGGGTCCCATAAAATCAATACCCCAAACATCAAAGATTTCGCAAATAAGAATGGGAGTTTGGGGCATCTCGTTTCTGCGAGACAATGCACCTGTTTGTGAAGGGATAGGATATCCATCACATGGATGCCCAAAGAATGTGGAATAAGGGGGCGAATTATAAAATTTTTCCCTCCCTTCAACTGGAAAACGCATTCCCTATTTAGAAAATCATATTTTCAATGATCATTCTTGAACCATAAACTGAACCAGATCTGAACCAAAAGGAGTACAGAGAGATAATACCTGATACGAAGAAGCAGTATCTCTCAATGGAGGTGTTCACGCCCAAGGAAGGATCCAAAATCTGCTCCCATTGAAGATGGTGCAGTGCAGGGTGGAGCAGAATTAGTAGTGTTCTTCCAAAAGAACTTGACCCTTCACAAGAATCAACTAGACGGCTTGTG
The DNA here is from genome assembly GCF_056320005.1 of Nelumbo lutea. NCBI lineage: Eukaryota > Viridiplantae > Streptophyta > Magnoliopsida > Proteales > Nelumbonaceae > Nelumbo > Nelumbo lutea. The sequence goes on along the minus strand of NC_142687.1, from coordinate 65,700,781 downwards.
AATACAACTCCCACCAATCTTTTCTCCAAAAGATTGGTATCAAGATCAAATCTTGATTTCTCCCAAGATCTGGAGATCGAACTGCTAGGGGCGGCAGCTGCAGGAAGGAGGCGGCAAAAGAGCATTTGCAGGGTGCAGAATTCTCTCTTCTAGTAATCTCAGCTCTGAAGACAAGGATCTGTGGATTGGATTGCATAAAGGCTGCCGCCCCCTTCTCCTTTTATAATCTTAAAGGGATCAGCACCTAATCCCATTAGAGTGGCTAACACAAATCATATTTGGATTAGAAGTCCCATTAAGTGATAAGGGATAACCCTTATCTTGTATGCAAATTAGATCAACCATCTCCTAATCTAATTAGGAGGTTTCCAGATCTAAATCTTATTTAGGTCTTGGACGCTCTAAATGGATAGGGTCAAGGTCCAATCCTATCAGCTGATCTATCTCAGAATTCGCCCCTTTAAGTCACTAATCAAATTAGCCAAGTTCGAAATGGGCTTAAAGCCCATTTAAGGTCATGTATTCATTTAGCCTTCCAATCTACAGCCCAGTTGGGCTTCCTTGTATGGCGTGGGACCCTAACATTGATCTACACATCAGCCACATGGGTTTGGCCCAACCTTTGTTACAAGGCCTGGCCGAATACACTGTTATGGACAGTGCACCCCCTAAAACCCATCAAATGGGCTCTATGGGCCCAACACTTACCCTAAGTGGTCCCTGGGCCAAGCCTCCTTGTAACACCCTGGGAATGTGGGCAGATGCAAGATTAGCCCACCAGGTATTATCCTCAATGGTCTTACACTTAACCTCTCAGCCCATAATGATCATACACTGCCCGACAGGAGAGGAGCTCTCCCTCGGCTACAAGGAACAGTGTTGCACTCTCTGCTTTTATGGATCCTGGGCTACAAGTTTTGCCCATCAATCTCCAAGGTCCAGAGCAATACTGGAAATCTGGTCCAGTTCAAAGATTCAATTAATCCTACACTGTATGTGCCTAGGGTCTCACCCTGGCAGCTGACACAAGCCACCCCAACCAACTTGGTGGCACCACAGTGTCAGCCTTGTCAGGATAGGTCTCCCCAGACCGACCCACTAGCTGTGAACATTCTAAACTAACACAAGTCTCATTATGTGTCCAGTTTAAGGGTATTACACAGAAATATACCAAGGGAACATGAACCAAATATGCACTTTTATTCATTTACAATAAACTCATAAAGTACATCATTTTCATTGAAGCTAAGGGCATACAAAACTGTCTAACTGCTCCCACTTGCACTTAGGTCCAATCAGGTACTAGCCGGAGTCCCATGCTTTCCACGTGTTTCTCAAACACTTTCTGTGATAGTGGCTTTGTCAATGGGTCTGCTACATTTTCCGCTGACGCTACCTTCTGAATCAGGATGTTCCCTCTACCAACAATCTCCCTAAGTACATGGTACTTCCTCTCGATGTGCTTCGACTTTGAGTGGGCTCGTGGCTCCTTAGCCTGAGCAATAGCTCCATTGTTGTCACACAACAATGGGATGGGTGATATGCTGGATGGAACTACTCCCAACTCGTGAATAAATTTCTTCATCCACACGGCTTATGGCAGCCTCACTTGCAGCAATGTACTCGGCCTCGGTCGTGGAGTCTGCAGTGGACCCCTGTTTGTTGCTTTTCCAGCAAACAACACACGATACTATCGTGAAAACATATCCAAATGTAGACTTTCTATCATCTGGATCTGACTGGAAATTGGCATCTGTATACCCTTGGATCTGTAGTGAATTACCATCGAATACTAGACAAAACTCTTTTGTCCTTCGAAGGAAGTTAAGTATGTTTTTCACAGTAGTCCAATGCTACTTGTTAGATAGTCTTGTATGCCCTTAGCTTCAATTGGATTTGATGTACTTTTCTTATGTAGTAGAAATAAATTAAAGTGCATGTTTGATTCATATTGTTTGGTATAAATATCCACAGCCATTGGATAAGTCTAGGGAGATTTATCCTGCCAAGGCGGATATTGGTGTGCCACCAAGTGTTGGGATGGCTTGTTTCGGCCATCAGGGTAAGACCCAAGGCACATGGAGTATGGGATTGTTTGAACCGGACCAGATTTCCAGTATTGCCCTAGACCTTGGAGACAGATGGGCAAAACTAGAAAGTTACACCTGACCCCTAGACTCGATTATGACACATCACTAGGTGTCGGATCGGGCTGTCTTTGATGTTTCAATCAGTGAGATCCTTAGTGGGGGTCAAAACTTGGACATGTTGGGGTAGTCTGAGAATTCATCTGAGTGAGTGGTCATAGTGACAGGATCAGCCCCTTTGTCGGACAATGGTAATGATCGGGAATGCACTCTCTCTGATGGAAACCAAACTGCCGGCAGTTGATTTCAATCGTTAAAATTTTGTTTTGCAAAATAAGATATATATATTTATTTATATATATGTACATGTATGGTTTCAAAAGATTTGCAAAAGGTTTTAATTCCTGGGATCCATGTGAGTAGAGAGTGCCGCACTATTCCTTGCAGCCGAGAGAGAGGTCTTTTCTTGTCGGGCAATGCTTGATCATTAAGGGCTGAGAGGTTAAGTGTAAAACCATTTAGGATAATACCTGATGGGGTAATCTTGCACCTGCCCACAGTCCCTGGGTTTTTATAAGATGGCTTGGCCCAGGGACCACTTAATTTAAGTGTTGGGCCCATAGGGTCCATGTGATGGGCTCAAGGGGATCACTGAGTCTTTCAGTGAATTCGGCTGGGCCTTGTAACGAAGGCTGGGCTGAACCCATGTGGTTGGTGTGTAGATCAATGCTTGGGTCCCACACCATACAAAGAAGCCCAACTGGGCAGCAGGTTGGAAACTACTTAAAACACTGAACACTTAATGGGCCAAAAGCCCATTTCGAACTGGGCTGATATGATCACCAGTTCATAGGGCGAATCTGAGATTAGTGTTAGTAAAAGGATTGGGTCTTTGACCTTATCCACTCTAAGAGACCAAATTCAAATTAGATTTGAATCTGGTAACCTCCTGATAAGATCAGGAGTTAACTAACTTAATATGCAGATAGGATTAAGATTAACCTCTATCCAAATACTGATTTGGATTGGGATAACTCCCAAAATATTGGGAGGTTTCTAATCAATAAGAAAGAGGAGAAAACCCCAGCAGAAATATTAGATTTTGAACTAGGAGGTTTGAGTAAGCAAAGAAACACATCCTGCAATCTGAGATTTGATCTCTCACAGACTCCAGAGAGAAGAGACAATTCTACCCTCTTCGTCCCTGGACTTCTCGTCCTTTAGCCACCGCCACTACTTGTTGGAAGATTCGATCTTTGCAGCAACAGGAAGTCAAGAAAGCAATTCTTGACAATAGTCTTGCAAGAAAGACACTAGGATTCGGTGTTCATGGTTTCCAGAGGGTTCTTGTGAAGAATCCAGTGTGTAGGACGCACCCTGCTGGTTCCGTTCCATCCACAGCTGTGTCATCTTCAGCAGGAGCGGATCTTGGTTACTTCTTTGGGCGTGAACACCAACTTTGGGAGATATTATTTCTCCGGATCAGGTATAATCCTTCTGTTTCCTTTTGGTTCAGATCTGGTTTGTTTATGGTTCAAGTAGGATCATTGAATAATATATTCTAAATTTAGGGAATATGATTCCCAGTTGGAAAAAGGTAGGAAATTTTTTTGAAATTCACCCCATTCCGCACCTTTCTTGGTATCCATTAGATGGATCCTACCATTCTTTCAGTGGTATCAGAGCCATAGGTTCGAATCTTGAACCAAAAGAAAATCAGATCTGACCCTGCGCAGATGAACAGAAAATGTTCTGCCAAGATCTGCGTAGATTGCTTTCCTTTTTTTTTAAAGAAATGGTTTCTTTTTAAGGGAGTTTGATCTGAAATTAATTTTGTTAAATCAAAAAATTTATTTAGAATTGTTCTTTATTTATTTTTTATTTAATGGACTATTCGAACATGGAGATCGCAATGCAGATTTGGCGCAGATAGTCTGCGCACCCTTTTTTCTTCCTTTTATTATTATTCGGTCTGTAAATAATTTGTTTTTATTTTTCTAGACTGAATGTATAGGATTTGATCAAGAATGTAATTAATTAATAAAAATAGGATTTCTGTTTTTTATTTATTTTCTTGATTAAAGAAGAAGGAAGAAGATGGCGGCGCTGCAGATTTGCAGACGGAGAAATCGCATACTGCGATTTACAGTTTATGAAACTGTAACTTTTGTGATTAACCTCTGTTTTGTAGGTGGTATGAACAGTCCATATTTTTTATTTATGATTGTCTAAAATCAAAAAATTATTAATTTCAGATCTCTCTTGAATTAATTCTTGAATTGAAAATCAATTTTGGACCATTTCGAACTAGATTGGACCAAAATTGTTTGGACCAAATCTGAGATTCGAAGGGGGTTGTTTTTCAGTCCATATTTCTCACACTGATTATTCCAAATCTGATGTTCAATTACAGTGATTAATTCGGCCCACCTGTAAAGCCCAGTTTTAAAGGGTTAAAACTACAAAAGCCCATTGTTGTGAGAAAAGTTGTATGGGCTGAACTGCTAACTGCAATTCAGCCCATACACCTAGTAAACATTAATTGTTAATGCTTTAAGTTTTAAATGGGCCATTCGATGGGCTTTACACCAGTTAATTGATTGGATCAATTCTTCCTTTACATGTGATGTTTGGATGCATGATGTGCTGCGACCATGGACCATAAGCACTTGGCCCATGTTAACTCGTTAGTGGCTCTTGCGCACACCATGGCTGAATGCACATCATTGCCATGGTGTCCCTTAAGGTCATTGGATGACCCCTCTCTACTTGGTGGGCCCCACAACCCTGAAAAGGGATGCGTACGGAACCCCTAGCCGATTGAGGCCCACTAGAAATCTGTCTTTATGAAAGCCGGTGGGAGCCACTTTGGTTTGACCAAAAATAGAACTAGGGCGTAATTTTGTTCCCTCCAAGCAAATATGAGTGCGTGTGATAGGGAGATCCAATTGATGGACTCTCTAAAGGCCTTCTGTCATTAGCACAATGATGGGTCCATCAGTAATGAGGAAACACACCATAAAATTGGGTTATCCATTTGCTGTTGGATCTGTTAGAGTGTTTCATTAGATGATAGGGGAGTCATAGACCGATGTGGGAGGGGCTTCACCAGAAAATGGGAACTCTCTCACGGTACCTTGGCGTAACCTGAATATGATGGGTGTGCACTCACTGGACAGAAAGGTTTACCTTAAAATGGCTCTGAACCTTGTCTGGCAGAGGCCAAAGGGAAACTCATCTGATGAGTGGATATGATCCATCACAGAAAGGTGGTGGGGTTATGCAACTGAAACAGTTGGCTTCATGCACCCTATGTGATTTCCCACATTTCCAGAGACATTCCGTCGTCTCTGTCACTGAGAAGGTAGGGAAAATCTCAGAGATGAATAAATGGGAATGGAACATAGATTAAAAGCCATATCTATGTAGGTAACATGAATCAAACTAAGGTTGTGGACTAACGTTTTTGCTGTTTTATCATAAAATGGCAAACGGTCAATTTGCAAAGGTTCTTGATGATAACAAACTTAAGGGCCCAAACTATGCCGATTGGTACAGAAATCTTATGCTGGTCCTAACTTCTGAAAAGTTAGATAAGGTGGTGAAAAATCCTGCCCCGGAACGTCCGGGTGGTAGAGCTTTTGCGGCCCGTAGGAGGGGCTACCAAGATTGGGAGGATAAGAACTCCCTAGCCCGCTACTTTGTCATTTTCTCATTAGACAACTTAATACAGAGGCAGTTTGATCAGATCGAACTAGCCAAGGACATATTGGACAGTATAAGAACAATGTATGAAGAGTAGAAAGTTCATGACCATTGTCTTCGGATGGTGGGATACATTAATGAACTTGAAGCTCTTGGATCCGGGCTAGATCTTGGCACGCAAGTGGTTGACATCCTGAATTCTTTGCCCACTTCCTTCAATGCGTTCACTATGAACTACAATATGAATAAGCTGAATGTCAGCGTCCAGGAACTCAGCAATATGTTGCAGAGGGCCGAGGATCTTTTAAAGAAGGATGAGCCTGTGGTTATGATTAACCTCTATCCAAATACTGGTTTGGATTGGGATAACTCCCAAAATATTGGGAGGTTTCTTAATCAAGAAGAAAGAGGAGAAAACCCTAGCAAAAATATCAGATTTTGAACTAGGGGTTTGAGGAAGCAAGAAACACATCCTGCAATCTGAGTTTTGATCTCTCACAGACTCTAGAAAGAAGAGACAGTTCTGCCCTCTTCGTCCTTGGACTTCTCCTCCTTCAGCCGCCACCACTACCTATTGGAAGATTGGATCTTTGCAGCAATAGGAAGTCAAGAAAGCAGTTCTTGACAATAGTCTTGCAAGAAAGACACTAGGATTCGGTGTTCAAGGTTTCCAGAGGGTTCTTGTGAAGAATCCAGTGTGTAGGACGCACCCTGCTGGTTCCGTGCCATCCACAGCTGTGTCATTTTCAGCAGGAGCGGATCTTGGTTACTTCTTTGGGCGTGAACACCAACTTTAGGAGATATTATTTCTCCGAATTAGGTATAATCGTTCATGTTTCCTTTTGGTTCAGATCTGGTTTGTTTATGGTTCAAGTAGGATCCTTGAATAATGTATTCTAAACTTAGGGAATATGATTCCCAGTTGGAAGAAGGTAATAAATTTTTTTTTGAAATTCGCCCTCCATTCCGCACCCTTCTTGGCATCCATTAGATGGATCCTACCATTCTTTCAGCTATGGTTGTTGAATCTTGCAAAACGGGCAAGAAAAAGAGGAAGGCAAAGAAGCCTTAGAAAAAAGCCACCAAGGGTAAGAAGCAGAAGAAAGACAAAACAACGGATGCCTGTCACTTCTGCAAGAAGACCGGCCACTAGAAAAGGAATTGTCCTGGCTACCTGGAATCCAAGAAAGGTAATTTCGAAACTTGTGTTATAAAAACCAATTTATTGGTAGCTTCTGCATCCTGGTGTATAGACTCTGGGGCTTCAACTTATGCATGTAACTCACTGCAGGGGTTCAAGGTAAACGGAAGGCTGAGTGAAGGAGAAGTCACTCTCTACTTGGGGACTACTGCAACTGTTGCAGCCATGGCAATAGGAACCGTGGAGTTAATGTTTTGTCTTTATGTACAAAACATAAGAAGAAAAATTGTACGGAAAGATTGTCTTCATCGCATATGGGGAACTGGAGAACAGTCTCTATGTTCTACATCCTTCTCTAGAAACTAACATAACTGAAACTACGTCGGCTGAAATCTCCAAGAAGAGAGCCCATGTTGCAGTTAATCCCACGTGTCAGTGGCATTACCGACTTGGCCACATCGGTTGACCGAATCACAAGGTTGGTAAAGGATGATCCTTTGGATTTTCTAACTGTAGAAGACCTTCCCACCTATGAGCCTTGCCTACAAGGAAAGATGATGAAATGACCATTTAACAGTAAGCCTGAATGATGTACAGGCACACTTGACCTAATACATACTGATGTATGTGGTCCCCTGAGTGTTAGGACACGAAATCAACACGTGTATTTCATCACCTTCACAGATGATTTCTCACGATATGGTTACGTGTACCTAATGAGACACAAGTTTGTATCCTTTGAAAAGTTCAAAGAGTTTAGACAAGAGGTCGAGAAACAGTTGGGGAGAGAAATTAAAGCCCTTTGATCTGATCGAGGTGGCGAGTATCTCTCTGACGAATTCAGGGACTACTTAAAGGACAATGGGATAGTATCACAATTAGCTCCTCCTGCTACACCATAACTTAATGGTGTTTCAGAGAGGAGGAATAGGACCTTATTGGATATGGTTCGGTCACTTCTCATACACTCAGAGTTACCCACATCCTTTTGGGGGTACGCATTAGAGACTGTGATTTACGTGCTGAATCGGGTTCCAACCAAATCGGTTCCGAACACTCCATATGAACTTTGGACCGAAAAGAAACCAAGTGTCAGACACTTGAAGATTTGGGGTTATCCAGCACACGTTAAAAGAATGATTGTAGACAAATTGGAATCCAAGATTTGGGGTTGTCCAGCACACATTAAAAGAACAATCATTAGGAAATTGTTCTTGATGAGGAGAGCTCAGGAGCAGTGGGAGATGTCCCACAAGTTCCAGGTAGTGACCAACCTAGAAGATCCACTCGGATATCCAGGCCACTAGTCTGTTATGGTTATGACCAGGATAGTTACCTGGTGGAAACCTTGACTAGTGAGGAGGATCCTGTGACTTACGCGGAAGCTATGTTGGACATTGATTCCCAAAAGTGGGTGGAGGCCATGAGAGCAGAGATGGACTCAATGGAGACCAATGGAGTTTGGACTCTAGTAGATCCGCCCTCCGGAGTAAAAGCAATCAGTTGCGAATAGATTTACAAGAGGAAGAAGGGCCCTGATGGTAGGGTTGAGTCCTTCAAAGCGCGTCTGGTGGAAAAAGGGTACACTTAGAAAGAGGGCATCGATTATGAGGAAACCTTTTTGCTTGTGGCCATGCTTAAATCCATTAGGATGCTGCTAGCTGTAGCAACATACCATGATTATGAGATTTGGCAAATGGATGTCAAAACTGCATTCCTACATGGAGATCTTGCTGAAGATATCTATATGCAACAGCCGCAAGGCTTCATAGTTGCGGGTCTGGAAAACATGGTATGTAAACTTAATAGATCCATTTATGGACTTAAGCAAGTTTCTAGAAGTTGGAACATCCATTTTGACTCTGCTGTCAAATCGTTTGACTTCGATCAGAATCCGGATGATCCCTGTGTTTACAGGAAGTACAGTGGAGATAAGGTTACCTTCTTGGTTTTGTATGTAGATGACATTCTACTCATTGCGAATGATGTAGGAATGTTGACTATGGTGAAAGTATGGCTTTCACAGCAATTCTTCCTATTTGCGCAAATTGGGTAGAACGCCTTCTCCCTATTTGCGCAAGTTCAGATCTGAAACAAAATGGTTCAAGATTTGAACCTGGCTCTGATACCACTGAAGGGATAGGATATCCATCACATGGACGCCCAATGATTGTGGAATAAGGGGGCAAATTTCAAAAATTTTTCTCTCCCTTCAATTGGGAATCGCGTTCCCTATTTAGAAAATCATATTTTTAAGGATCATTCTTGAACCATAAAATGAACTAGATCTGAACCAAAAGGAGTAGAGAGAGATAATACCTGATACGGAGAAGCAGTATCTCCCAATGGAGGTGTTCACGCCCAAGGAAGGATTCAAAATCTGCTCCCACTGAAGATGGCGTAGTGCAGGGTGGAGCAGAATCAACAGTTTCCTTCCTATGAACTTAATCCTTCCCAATAATCACCTGGACGACTTGTGAATACAACTCCTACCAATCTTTTCTCTGAAAGATTGGAATCAAGATCCAATCATGATTTCTCCCAAGTAATGGAGATTGAACTGCTATAGGCGGCGGCTGTAGGAAGGAGGCGGCTAGAGAGTATTTGTAGGGTGCAGAATTCTCTCCTCTGTGATCTCAACTCTGAAGATAAGACTATTGCTAGTGATTGTATTGAATGTCTAAAGGCTGTCGCCCCCTCATCCTTTTATAGACTTAAAGGGATCAGCTCCTAATCCCATTAGGAGTTGCTAACCCAAAACATATCTGGATTAGAAGTCCCTTTAAGATAAGGGATAATCCTTATCTTATCTGCAGATTAGATCAGCCAGCTCTTAGAATTCGCCCCTTAAAGACTAATCAAATTAGCCTAGTTTGAAATGGGCTTAAGGCCCATTTAGGGTTATGTATTCATTAAGCCTTCCAAACTGCAGCCTAGTTGGGCTTCCATGTATGGCGTGGGACCCAAACATTGATCTACACATCAGCCACATGGGTTCAGCCTAGCCTTTGTTACAAGCCTGGCCGAATACACTGTTATAGACAGTGCACCCCCTGAAACCCATCAGATGGGCTATATGGGCCTAACACTTACCCTAAGTGGTCCCTGGGCCAAGCCACCTTGTAACACCCAGGGACTGTGGGTAGATGCAAGATTATCCCATCAGGTATTTGTTAGACAGTCTTGTATGCCCTTAGCTTCAATCGGATTTGATGTACTTTTGTTATTTATTGGAAATAAATTAAAGTGCATGTTTGATTCATGTTGTTTGGTGTAATTCTATGTAAGATCCTAAAACTGGACACTTATAGAAACTTGTGTTAGTTTTAAATGTTCACAGCTATTGGATAAGTCTGGGGAGATTTATCCTGCCAAGGCTGATACTGATGTGCTACCAAGTGTTGGGATGGCTTGTTTCGGCCATCAGGGTAAGACCCAAGGCACATGCAGTATGGGATTGCTTGAACCCTTGAACCGGACTAGATTTCCAGTATTGCCCTAGACCTTGGAGACAGATGGGCAAAATTGGAAAGTTACACATGACCCGTAGATTCGATTATGACACATCACTAGGTGTCGGATCGGGCTGTCTTTGATGTGTCAATCAGTGAGATCCTTAGTGGGGGTCAAAACCTGGACATGTTGGGGGAGTCTGAGAATTCATCTGAGTGAGTGGTCATAGTGACAGGATCAGCCCCTTTGTCGGACAGCAGTAATGATTGGGAATGCACTCTCTCTGATGGAAACCAAACTACCGCTAGTTGATTTCAATCGTTGGAATTTTGTTTTGCAAAATAAGATATATATATATATATATGCATATGTACGTTTTCAAAAGATTTGCAAAAGGTTTTAATTCCCAGGATCCATGTGAGTGGAGAGTGCGGCACTGTTCCCTGCAATCGGAAGAGAGGACTTCTCTTATCGAGCAGTGCTTGAGCATTAAGGGCTGAGAGGTTAAGTGTAAGACCATTTATGATAATACCTGATGGACTAATCTTGCACCTGCCCACAGTCCCTGGGTTTTTATAAGATGGCTTGGCCCAGGGACCACTTAATGTAAGTGTTGGGCCCATAAGGTCCATGTGATGGGCTCAAGGGGGTCACTGAGTCTTTCAGTGAATTCGGCTAGGCCTTGTAATAAAGGCTGGGCCGAACCCATGTGGCTGGTGTGTAGATCAATGCTTGGGTCCCGCGCCATACAAAGAAGCCCAACTGGGCAGCAGGTTGGAAACTAGTTATACACTGAACACTTAATGGGCCAAAATCCCATTTCGAACTGGGCTAATATGATCACCAGTTCATAGGGTGAATCTGAGATTAGTGTTAGTAAAAGGATTGGGTCTTTGACTTTATCCACTCTAAGAGACCAAATTCAAATTAGATTTGAATCTGGTAACCTCCTGTTAAGATTAGGAGTTAACTAACTTAATCTACAGAAAGGGTTAAGATAAACCTCTATCCAAAAACTGATTTGGAATGGGAGAACTCCCAAAATATTGGGAGATTTCTTAATCAAGAAGAAAGAGGAGAAAACCCTACTCAGAAATATCAGATTTGAACTAGGGGTTTTGAGGAAGCAAGAAACACATCCTACAATCTGAGATCAGATGTCTCACAGACTCCGGAGAGAAGAGACAGTTCTGCCCTCTTCGTCCTTGGACTTCCCCTCCTCCAGCCGCCGGCACTCCCTGTTGGAAGATTGGATCTTTGCAGCAACAGGAAGTCAAGAAATCAGTTCTTGACAATAGTCTTGCAAGAAAGACAAAAGGATTCAGTGTTCAAGGTTTGCAGAGGGTTCTTGTGAAGAATCCAGTGTGTAGGAAGCACCCTGCTGGTTTCGTTCCATCCACAGCTGTGTCATTGTCTAGTGGCGAAAGAGTACACTCAGAAAGAGGGCATCGATTATGAGGAAACCTTTTCACTTGTGGCCATGCTTAAATCCATTAGGATGCTACTAGCTATAGCAACATACCATGATTTTGAGATTTGGCAAATGGATGTCAAAACTGCATTCCTAAATGGGGATCTTACTGAAGATATCTATATGCAACAGCCGCAAGGCTTCATAGTTGCGGGTCTGGAAAACATGGTATGTAAACTTAATAGATCCATTTACGGACTTAAGCAAGTTTCTAGAAGTTGGAACATCCATTTTAAATCTTCTGTCAAATCATTTGACTACGATCAGAATCCGGATGATCCCTGTGTTTACAGGAAGTACAGTGGAGATAAGGTTACCTTTCTGGTTCTATATGTAGATGACATTCTACATCATTGGGAATGATGTAGGAATGTTGACTATGGTGAAAGTATGGCTTTCACAGCAATTCTCCCTATTTGCGCAAATTGGGTAGAACACCTTCTCCCTATTTGCTCAGGTTCAGCTCTGAAACAAAATGGTTCAAGATTTGAACCTAGCTCTGATACCACTGAAGGGATAGGATATTGGCTGTCAGGGTAAGACCCAAGGCACATGCAGTATGGGATTGCTTGAACCCTTGAATCGGACCAGATTTCCTGTATTGCCCTAGAACTTGGAGACAGATGGGCAAAAGTGGAAAGTTACACTGACCCCTAGACTCGATTATGACACATCATTAGGTGTCGGATCGGGCTGTCTTTGATGTGTCAATCAGTGACATCCTTAGTGGGGGTCAAAACTTGGACATGTTGGGGGAGTTTGAGAATTCATCTGAGTGAGTGGTCATAGTGACAGGATCAGCCCCTTTGTCGGACAATTGTAATGATCGGGAATGCACTCTCTCTGATGGAAACCAAACTGCCGGCGGTTGATTTCAATCGTTGGAATTTTGTTTTGCAAAATAAGATATACATAATGTATATGTACGGCTTCAAAAGATTTGCAAAAGGTTTTAATTCCCGGGATCCATGTGAGTAGAGAGTGCGGCACTGTTCCTTGCAACCGAGAGATAGGTCTTCTCTTGTCAGGCAGTGCTTGATCATTAAGGGCTGAGAGGTTAAGTGTAAAACCATTTAGGATAATACCAGATGGGCTAATCTTGCACCTGCCCACAGTCCCTGGGTTTTTATAAGATGGCTTGGCCCAGGGACCACTTAATGTAAATGTTGGGCCCATAGGGTCAATGTGATGGGCTCAAGGGGGTCACTGAGTCTTTCAGTGAATTCGGCTGGGACTTGTAATAAAGGCTGGGCCGAACCCATGTGGCTGGTGTGTAGATCAATGCTTGGGTCCCACGTCATACAAAGAAGTCCAACTAGGCAGCAGGTTGGAAACTAGTTAAACACTGAACACTTAATGGGCCAAAAGCCCATTTCGAACTGGGCTGATATGATCACCTGTTCATAGGGCGATTCTGAGATTAGTTTTAGAAAAAGGATTGGGTCTTTGACCTTATCCACTCTAAGAGACCAAATTCTAATTAGATTTGAATCTGGTAACCTCCTGATAAGATCAGGTGTTAACTAACTTGATCTGCAGATAGGATTAATATTAACCTCTATCCAAATACTGATTTGGAATGGGATAACTCCAAAAACATTGGGAGGTTTCTTAATCAAGAAGAAAGAGGAGAAAACCCTAGCAGAAATATCAGATTTTGAACTAGGGGGTTTGAGTAAGCAAGAAACACATCCTGCAATCTGAGATTTCATCTCTCACAGTCTCTAGAGAGAAGAGACAATTCTGCCCTCTTCGTCACTGGACTTCTCCTCCTTCAGCCGCCGCCACTACCTATTGGAAGATTGGATCTTTGCAGCAACAGGAAGTCAAGAAAGCAGTTCTTGACAATAGTCTTGCAAGAAAGACACTAGGATTCGGTGTTCAAGGTTTCCACAGTGGTCTGGTGAAGAATCCAATGTGTAGGACGCACCCTGCTGGTTCCGTTCCATCCACAGCCATGTCATCTTTAGCAGGAGCGGATCTTGGTTACTTCTTTGGGCGTGAACACCAACTTTGAGAGATATTATTTCTCCGGATCATGTATAATTCTTCCTGTTTCCTTTTGGTTCAGATCTGGTTTGTTTATGGTTAAAATAGGATCATTGAATAATTTATTCTTAATTTAGGGAATATGATTCCCAGTTGGAAAAAGGTAGGAAATTTTTTTGAAATTCGCCCCATTCCGCACCTTTCTTTGCATCCATTAGATGGATCCTACCATTCTTTCAGTGGTATCAGAGCCACAGGTTTGAATCTTGCACCAAAAGAAAATCCAATCTGACCCTGCGCAGATAGTCTGTGCACCCTTTTTTCTTCCTTTTATTATTATTCGGTCTGTAAATATTTTTTTTTATTTTTCTAGACTGAATGTATAGGATTTGATCAAGAATGTAATTAATTAATAGAAATAGAATTTCTGTTTTTTATTTCTTTTCTTGATTAAAGAAGAAGGAAGAAGATGGCGGCGCTGCAGATTTGTAGATGGAGAAATCGCATACTGCGATTTACAGTTTATGAAACTGTAACTTTTGTGATTAACCTCTGTTTTACAGATGGTACGAACAGTCCATATTTTTTATTTGTGATTGTCTAAAATAAAAAATTATTAATTTCAGATCTCTCTTGAATTAATTCTTGAATTGAAAATCAGTTTTGGACCATTTCGGACTAGATTGGACCAAAATTGTTTGGACCAAATCTGAGATTCGAAGGGGGCTATTTTTCAGTCCATATTTCTCACACTAATTATTCCAAATCTGATGTTCAATTACAGGGATTAATTCAGCCCACCTGTAAAGCCCACTTTTAAAGGGTTAAAACTGCAAAAGCCCATTGTTGTGAGAAAAGCTGTATGGGCCGAACTGCTAACTGCAATTCAGCCCATACACCTAGTAAACATTAATTGTTAATGCTTTAAGTTTTAAATGAGCCATTCGATGGACTTTAAAGCATTTAATTGATTGGATCAATTCTTCCTTTACATGTGATGTTTGGATGTATGATGTGCTGCGACCATGGGCCATAAGCACTTGGCCCATGTTAACTCGTTATTGGCTCTTGCGCATACCATGGCTGAATACACATCATTGCCATGGTGTCCCTTAAGGTCATTGGATGACCCCTCTCTACTTGGTCGGCCCCACAACCCTGAAAAGGGATGCGTACGGAACCCCTAGCTGATTGAGGCCCACCAGAAATCTGGCTTTATGAAAGCCAGTGGGAGCCACTTTGGTTTTACCTAAATTAGAACTAGGGCATAATTTTGTTCCCTCCAAGCAAATATGAGTGCGTGTGATAGGGATATCCATTTGATGGACTCTCTAAAGGCCTTCCGTCATTAGCACAATGATGGGTCCATCAGTAATGAGGAAACGCACCATAAAATTGGGCTATCCATTTGCTGTTGGATCTGTTAGAGTGTTTCATTAGATGATAGGAGCGTCATAGACCGATGTGGGAGGGGCTTCACCAGAAAATGGGAACTCTCTCATGGTACCTTGGTGTAACCAAAATATGATGGGTGCGCACTCATTGGACAGAAAGGTTTACCTGAAAATGGCTCTGAACCTTGTCTGATAGAGGCCAAAGGGAAACTCATCTGATGAGTGGATATGATCCGTCAAAGAATGGTGGTGGGGTTATGCAGCTGAAACAGTTGGTTTCACGCACCCTATGTGATTTCCCACATTTCCAGAGACATTCTGTCATCTCCATCACTGAGAAGGTAGGGAAAATCTTAGAGATGAATAAATTGGAATGGAACATAGATTAAAAGCCATATCTATGTAGGTAACATGTATCAAACTAAGGTTGTGGATTAACGTTTTTGCTATTCTATTAGAAAATGGCAAATGGTCAATTCGCAAAGCTTCTAGATGATAACAAGCTTAAGGGCCCAAACTATGCCGACTGGTACAAAAATCTTATGCTGGTCCTAACTTCTGGAAAATTAGATAAGGTGGTGAAAAATCCTGCCCCGGAACGTCCGGATGATAGGGCTTCTGAGGCCCGTAGGAGGGACTACCAAGATTGGAGGATAAAAACTCCTAGCCCGCTGCTTTGTCATTGCCTCATTAGACAACTCAATGCAGAGGCAGTTCGATCAGATCGAACTAGCCAAGGACATATTGGACAGTCTAAGAACAATGTATAAAGAGCAAAACCGTTCTACTCGACAGAAGGTCCTGAAATTGTTCATGACCGCGCAGATGTCCAAGGGGCAGAAAGTTCATGACCATTGTCTTCGGATGATGGGATACATTAATGAACTTGAAGCTCTTGGATCCGGGCTAGATCTTGGCATGCAAGTGGATGCCATCCTGAATTCATTGCCCTCTTCCTTCAATGCATTCACTATGAACTACAATATGAATAAGCTGAATGTCAGCATCCAGGAACTCAGCAATATGTTGTAGAGGGCCGAGGATCTTTTAAAGAAGTATAAGCCTATGGTTATGCTTGCTGAAGCTAACAAATCGGGCAAGAAAAAGAGAAAGGCAAAGAAGCCCCAGAAGAAAGCTGCCAAACCCAATAAGCAGAAGAAGAACAAGGCCTCGGATGTCTGTCACTTCTGCAAACAGACCGGCCACTAGAAGTGGAACTGTCCTGCCTACCTAGAATCTAAGAAAGGTAACATCGAAACTTGTGTCATAGAAACTAATATGTTAGTTACTTCTGTGTCCTGGTGTGTTGACTTCGGGGCTTCAACTCATGCGTGTAACTCACTGCAGGGGTTCAAGGTTAGCAGAAGATTGAGTGATGGCGAGGTGAGAATATTCTTGGGAATGACTGCAAGTGTTGCAGCTGCGGCGATCGGAACCGTACAATTAGTTTTTAGAGAAGGAGTCCTTGTACTTAAAGATTGTCTTTATGTACAGAACTTGAGAAGAAATTTAATTTCTGTTTCTAAACTATGTCGGTCGAAAATCCCAAGAAAAGGAATCGTGATACAATTAACCCCACATGCCACTGGCATTACCGACTTGGCCTAATCGGTATTGACCGAATCACAAGACTGGTAACTGATGTATGAGGTCCCCTAAGTGTTAGGACACGGAATCAACACGTGTACTTCATCACCTTTACAAATGATTTTTCACGATATGGTTACGTGTACCTAATGAGACACAAATCTGAATCCTTTGAAAAGTTTAGAGAGTTCAGACAGGAAGTCGAGAAACAGTTAGGGAGAGAAGTTAACGCCCTTCAATCGGATCGAGGTGGCGAGTATCTCTCTGGTGAATTTAGGGAATACTTAAAGGACAATGGGATAGTGTCACAACTAGCTCCTCCTGCTACACCACAACTCAATGGTGTTTTAGAGAGGAGGAATAGAACCTTGTTGGACATGGTCCGGTAACTTCTCGTATGCTCAGAATTACCCACATCCTTTTGGGGATATGCATTAGAGACTGCTATTTACGTGCTGAATCAGGTTCCAACCAAATCAGTTTCGAAAACTCCATATGAACTATGGACCAGAAGAATGCCAAGTGTAAGACACTTGAAGATTTGGGGTTGTCCTGCACACATTAGAAGAACAAGTGCGGACAACTTGGAATCCAAAACCAGTCGTTGCCTATTTCTAGGCAACCCAAAGGATTCAGTGGGTTATCTATTCTATGACCCAAGTGAGCAGAAAGTGTTCTGCAGTCGAAACTCCCAATTCTTAGAATTCGAATACATCATGGACACCCACCGTTAAGAAATAGTTCTTGATAAGGAGAGCTCAGGAGCAGTGGGAGATGTCCCACAAGTTCCAGGTAGTGACCTACCTAGAAGGTCCACCCGGGCATCCAAACCACCAGTCTGATATGGTTATGACCAGGATACCTACCTGGTAGAAGCCATGACTAGTGAAGGGGATCCCGTGACTTACGCGGAAGCTATGTTAGACATAGATTCCCAGAAGTGGGTGGAGGCCATGAGAGCTGAGATGGACTCGATGGAGACCAATGGAGTCTGGACTCTAGTAGATCCGCCCTCTGGGGTAAAAGCAATTGGTTGCAAATGGATCTACAAGAGGAAGAAGGGCCCTGATGGCAGGATTGAGACATACAATGCTCGCTTGGTGGCAAAAGGGTATACTTAGAAATATGGCATCGATTATGAGGAAAACTTTTTGCCTGTGGCCATGCTTAAGTCCATTAGGATCCTGCTAGCTGTAGCAGCATACCATAACTACGAGATTTGGCAAATGGATGTCAAAACCGCGTTCCTGAATGGAGATCTTAGTGAAGATATTTACATGCAGCAGCCGCAAGGCTTTATTGCTGTTGGTTAGGAACACATGGCATGTAAACTCAACAGATCCATATATGGACTTAAGTAGGTTTCTAGGATTTCGAACATCCATTTTGATTCTGCTGTCAAAATGTTTGACTTTGAGCAGAATCCGGATGAGCCCTGTGTTTACAAGAAGTCCAGTGGGGATAGGATTACTTTTTTAGTATTGTACATGGACGATATCCTACTCATTGGGAATGATGTAGGAATGTTGACTTCGGTCAAGATATGGCTGTCACAGCAGTTCCCCATGAAAGATTTTGGAGAAGCTTCATATATACTGGGTCTTCGACTCTATATAGATAGATCGAAGCGGATAATGTTGATAGAGCGGACATCCTAATTCAGAAGGTAGCATCAGCGGATAATGTTGCAGACCCATTGACTAAATCACTGACACAGAAGGTGTTTGAGAAACATGTGGAAAGTATGGGACTCCGGCTTGTACCAGATGGGACCTAAGTGCTAGTGGGAGCTATTAGACAGTCTTGTATGCACTTAGCTTCAATCGGATTTGCTGTACTTTTGTTATTTAGTGGAAATAAATTAAAGTGCATGTTTGATTCATGTTGTTTGGTATAGTTCTGTGTAAGACCGTAAAATTGGACACTTATAGAAACTTGTGTTAGTCTTAAATGTTCACAGCCATTGGATAAGTCTGGGGAGATTTATCCTACCAAGGCTGATACTGGTGTGCCACCAAGTGTTGGGATGGCTTGTTTCGGCCATCAGGGTAAGACCCAAGGCACATGCAGTATGGGATTGCTTGAACCCTTGAACCGGACCAGATTTCTAATATTGCCCTAGACCTTGGAGATAGATGGGAAAAACTGGAAAGTTACACCTGACCCCTAGACTCGATTATGACACATCACTAGGTGTCGGATCGGGTTGTCTTTGATGTGTCAATCAGTGAGATCCTTAGTTGGTGTCAAAACCTGGACATGTTGGGGCAGTCTGAGAATTCATCTAAGTGAGTGGTCATAGTGACAGGATCAGCCCCTTTGTCGGACAATGTAATGATCGGTAATGCACTCTCTCTGATGGAAACCAAACTGCCGACAGTTGATTTCAATCATTGGAATTTTGTTTTGCAAAATAAGATATATATATATATATGTATATGTACGGTTTCAAAAGATTTGCAAAAGGTTTTAATTCCCGGGATCCATGTGAGTAGAGAGTGCGGCACTGTTCCTTGCAGCCGAGAGAGAGGTCTTCTCTTGTCAGGCAGTGCTTGATCATTAAGGGCAGAGAGAGGTTAAGTGTAAGACCATTTAGGATAACACCTGATGGGCTAATCTTGCACCTGCCCACAGTCCCTGGGTTTTTCTAAGATGGCTTGGCCCAGGGACCACTTAATGTAAGTGTTGGGCCCATATGATCCATGTGAGGGGTTCAAGGGGGTCACTGAGTCTTTCAGTGAATTCGGCTGGGCCTTGTAATAAAGGCTGCACCGAACCCATGTGGCTGGTGGTGTAGATCAATGCTTGGGTCCCACGCCATACAAAGAAGTCCAACTGGGGAGCAGGTTGGAAACTAGTTAAACATTGAACACTTAATGGGCCAAAAGCCCATTTCGAACTGGGCAGATATGATCACCTGTTCATAGGGCGAATCTGAGATTAGTGTTTGTAAAAGGATTGGGTCTTTGACCTTATCCACTCTAAGAGACCAAATTCAAATTAGATTTGAATCTGGTAACCTCCTGATAAGATCAGGAGTTAACTAACTTGATCTACAGATAGGATTAAGATTAACCTCAATCCAAATACTGATTTGGATTGGGATAACTCCCAAAATATTGGGAGGTTTCTTAATCAAGAAGAAAGAGGAGAAAACCCTAGCAGAAATATCAGATTTTGAACTAGGGGGTTTGAGTAAGCTAGAAACACATCCTGCAATCTGAGATTTCATCTCTCACAGACTCTAGAGAGGAGACAATTCTGCCCTCTTCGTTCCTGGACTTCTCCTCCTTCAGCCGCCGCCACTACCTGTTGGAAGATTGAATCTTTGCAGCAACAGGAAGTCAAGAAAGCAGTTCTTGATAATAGTCTTGCAAGAATGACACTAGGATTCGGTTTTCAAGGTTTCCAGAGGGTTCTTGTGAAGAATCCAGTGTGTAGGATGCACCCTGTTGGTTCCGTTCCATCCACAGCTGTGTCATCTTCAGCAGGAGTGGATCTTGGTTACTTCTTTGGGCGTGAAAACCAACTTTGGGAGATATTATTTCTCCGGATCAGGTATAATCCTTCCTGTTTCCTTTTGGTTCAGATCTGTTTTGTTTATGGTTCAAGTAGTATCATTGAATAATGTATTCTAAATTTAGGGAATATGATTCCCAGTTGGAAGAAGGTAGGAAATTTTATTTTGAAATTCGCCCCCCATTCCGCACCTTTCTTGGCGTCCATTAGATGGATCCTACCATTCTTTCACTCGTAATCTCATTAGGAGTTGTTAACCCAAATCATATTTGGATTAGAAGTCCCTTTAAGTTATAAGGGATAAACCTTATCTTGTCTGCAGATTAGATCAGCCATCTCAAATCTAATTAGGATGTTTCCAGATCTAAATCTTATTTAGATCTTGGACTCTCTAAGTGGATAGGGTCTGGGCCCAATCCTATCAGCTGATCTATCTCAGAATTCGACCCTTTAAGTGACTAATCAAATTATCCCAGTTCGAAATGGGCTTAAGGCCCATTTAAGTTCATGTATTCATTTAGCCTTCCAATCTGCTACCCAGTTGGGCTTCCTTGTGTGGCGTGGGACCCTAACATTGATCTACACAGCAGCCACATGGGTTCGCCCAAGCCTTTGTTACAAGGCCTGGCCGAATACACTGTTATGGACAATGCACCCCCTGAAGCCCATCGAATGGGCTCTATCGGCCCAACACTTACCCTAAGTGGTCCCTGGGCCAAGCCACCTTGTAACACCCTGGGACTGTGGGCAGATGCAAGATTAGCCCATCAGGTATTATCCTCAATGGTCTTACACTTAACCTCTCAGCCCATAATGATCATACACTACCCAACAAGAGAGGACCTCTCCCTCGGCTGCAAGGAACAGTGTTGCACTCTCTGCTTATATGGATCCTGGGAATTAAAACCTTTTGCAAACCTTTTAGAAACCATAATATATATGCTTTGATATCTCATATAAAATATATTTGGCAAAACAAATCTCAATGATTGAAAACGATTGCCGACAGTCTTGGTTTCCATCAGTGAGAGTGCATCCCCGATCATTACCTATGTCCGACAAAGGGGCTGATCCTGTCACTATGGTCACCCACTCAGATGAATTCTCAGACTGTCACAACATACCCAGGTTTTGACCCCCACTAAGGATCTCACTGATTGGTATATGAAAGACAGTCCAATCCGACACCTAGTGCAGTATCATAATCGAGTCTAGGGGTCGGGTGTTACTTTCCAGTTTTGCCCATCAATCTCCAAGGTCCATGGCAATTCTAGAAATCTGGTCCAGTTCAAAGATTCAATTAATCCTACATTGTATGTGCCTAGGGTCTCACCCTAGCAGCTTAGACAGGCCACCCCAACCGACTTGGTGGCACCACAGTGTCAGTCTTGTTAGGATAGGTCTCCCCAGACCGACCCACTGGTTGTGAACATTCTAAACTAACACGAGTCTCATTATGTGTCTAGTTTAAGGGTATTACACAGAAACATACCAAGGGAACCTGAATCAAATATGCACTTTTATTCATTTACAATAAACTCATAAAGTACATCATTTTGATTGAAGCTAAGGGCATACGAAACTGTCTAACAGTTTGTTGGCATCTTTTACAATTTTTACAAAACAAGTATGCATCTCTAAATAAGGTTGCCCAATACAGCCCACTATCTAAGACCTTTCGAGCAGTTCTTTTTGGCATAAAATGACCACCTCAAGCATAATTATGACAAAAGTTTACAATCGATATATGCTCATTTTCAGGGACACATCTCCTAATCACTTGATAGGAGCAGAATTTCCACAGATAGGGTTCGTCCCAAACATAATATTTTGCCTCATATCTGATTTTATTCTTCATTGACTTGCAAAGATAATTAGGCAAAATTTCGGTGACCAAGTAATTCACGATATCAGCATACCAAGGGACCATACCTTTTATGTGGAACAGTTGCTCATCCGGAAAAAACTCAGAGATGGGTGGGGAATCTTCATCTTTTACTAACCTGCTTAGATGGTCTACCACCGAGCTTTTAGCTCCCTTTTGATCCTTGATTTCCAAATTGAACTCTTGGAGCAAAAGTATCCACCTTATCAGCCTCGATTTTGACTCCTTTTTCCCCAGCAAGTATTTCAAAGCTGCATGATCAGAATATACAATCACTTTAGAGCCAAGCAAATATGATCAAAATTTTTCTAAAGCAAAAACAATTGCCAATAGCTCCTTTTCGGTGGTTGTGTAGTTGCATTGTGCAGCATTCAGTGTTCTCGGAGAATAGTAGATGACATGGCTCCTCCCATCAATTTGTTGACCTAGAACAGCTCCTACCACATAGTTGCTTGCAATGCTCATGATTTCAAAGGGCAAGTTCCAGTTCAGTGGTTGAATAATGGGTTCAATTGTCAATAGATTCTTGAGTTTGTCAAATGCTTCCTTGCACTCATCTCCAAAGTCAAAAGGCACATCCTTCTGAAGCAATTTGAACAATGGCAGGGCGATTTTTGAAAAGTCTTTGATAAACCTGCGATAGAAACCTACATGTCCAAGAAAGGCACGTACTTCCCTAACATTTGTAGAGTAAGGTAAGCTCACAATTAAATCAACTTTTGCCTTATCGACCTCTATTCCTCTAGCAGAGATGACATGTCCCAACACAATGCCATCCTTTACCATAAAGTGGCATTTTTCATAATTCAAGACAAGACTAGTCTCGACACATCGATTCAGAATTTTACAAAAATTATTTAAGCAATTTATCAAATATTTTGAAAACATACTTAAATATATATCGTATATATAAATTTTGCAAAACAAAATTCCAACGATTGAAAACAACTGCCGGCAGTTTGGTTTCCATCAGAGAGAGTGCTTCCCTGGTCATTACCTTTGTCCGACAAAGGGGCTGATCCCATCACTATGATCACCCACTCATATGAATTCTCAGACTGTCCCAGCTGTTAGACAGTCTTGTATGCCCTTAGCTTCAATCGGATTTGATGTACTTTTGTTATTTAGTGGAAATAAATTAAAGTGCATGTTTGATTCATGTTGTTTGGTATAATACTGTGTAAGACCCTAAAACTGGACACTTATAGAAACTTGTGTTAGTTTTAAATGTTCGCATCCATTGGATATGTCTAGGGAGATTTATCCTGCCAAGGCTGATACTAGTGTGCCACCAAGTGTTGGGATGGCTTGTTTCGGCCATCTGGGTAAGACCCAAGGCACATGCAGTATGGGATTGCTTGAACCCTTGAATCGGACCAGATTTCCAGTATTGCCATAGACCTTGGAAACAGATGGAAAAAACTAGAAAGTTACACATGACCCCTAGACTCGATTATGACACATCACTAGGTGTCAGATCGGGCTGTCTTTCATGTGTCAATCAGTGAGATCCTTAATGGGGGTCAAAACCTGGACATGTTGGGGCAGTCTGAGAATTCATCTGAGTGAGTGGTCATAGTGACAGGATCAGCCCCTTTGTCGGACAATTGTAATGATCGGGAATGCACTCTCTTTGATGGAAACCAAACTGTCGGCAGTTGATTTCAATCGTTGGAATTTTGTTTTGCAAAATAAAATATACATAATGTATATGTACGGTTTCAAAAGATTTGCAAAAGGTTTTAATTCCCGGGATCCATGTGATTAGAGAGTGCGGCACTGTTCCTTGCAGCCGAGGGAGAGGTCTTCTCTTGTCGGGCAGTGCTTGATCAATAAGGGCAGAGAGGTTAAGTGTAAGACCATTTAGGATAATACCTGATGGGCTAATCTTGCACCAGCCCACAGTCCCTGGGTTTTTATAAGATGGCTTGGCCCAGGGACCACTTAATGTAAGTGTTGGGCCCATAGGGTCCATGTGATGGGCTCAAGGGGGTCACTGAGTCTTTCAGTGAATTCGGCTGGGCCTTGTAATAAAGGCTGGGCCGAACCCATGTGGCTGGTGGGTAGATCAATGCTTGGGTCCCACGCCAAACAAAGAAGCCCAACTGGGCAGCAGGTTCGAAACTAGTTAAACACTGAACACTTAATGGACCAAAAGCCCATTTTGAACTGGGCTGATATGATCACTAGTTCATAGGGCGAATCTGAGATTAGTGTTAGTAAAAGGATTGGGTCTTTGACCTTATCCACTCTAAAAGACCAAATTTAAATTAGATTTGAATCTGGTAACCTCTTGATAAGATCAGGAGTTAACTAACTTAATCTGCAGATAGGATTAAGATTAACCTCTATCCAAATACTGATTTGGATTGGGATAACTCCCAAAATATTGGGAGGTTTCTTAATCAAGAAGAAAGAGGAGAAAACCCTAGCAGAAATATCAGATTTTGAACTAGGGGGTTTGAGTAAGCAAGACACACATCCTACAATCTGAGATTTCATCTCTCACAGACTCCAGAGAGGAGACAATTCTGCCCTCTTCGTCCCTGGACTTCTCCTCCTTCAGCCGCCGCCACTACCTGTTGGAAGATTTGATCTTTGCAGCAACAGGAAGTCAAGAAAGCAGTTCTTGACAATAGTCTTGCAAGAAAGACAATAGGATTCGGTGTTAAAGGTTTCCAGAGGGTTCTTGTGAAGAATCCAATGTGTAGGATGCACCCTGCTGGTTCCATTCCATCAACAGCTGTGTCATCTTCAGTAGGAGCAGATCTTGGTCACTTTTTTGGGCATGAACACCAACGTTGGGAGATATTATTTCTCCGGCGCTAGAGATTTGCAGATGGAGAAATCGCATACTGCGATTTACAGTTTATGAAACTGTAACTTTTGTGATTAACCTCTGTTTTGCAGGTGGTACGAACAGTCCATATTTTTTATTTGTGATTGTCTAAAATAAAAAATTATTAATTTCTGATCTCTCTTGAATTAATTCTTGAATTGAAAATCAGTTCTGGACCTTTTCGGACTAGATTGGACCAAAATTGTTTGGACCGAATCTGAGATTCGAAGGGGGCTGTTTTTCAGTCCATATTTCTCACACTGATTATTCCAAATCTGATGTTCAATTACAAGGATTAATTCGGACCACCTGTAAAGCCCAGTTTTAAAGGGTTAAAACTACAAAAGCCCATTGTTGTGAGAAAAGCTGTATGGGCCGAACTGCTAACAGCAATTCAGCCCATACACCTAGTAAACATTAATTGTTAATGCTTTAAGTTTTAAATGGGCCATTCGATGGGCTTTACAGTAGTTAATTGGTTGGATCAATTCTTCCTTTACATGTGATGTTTGGATGTATAATGTGCAGCGACCATGGGCCATAAGCACTTGGCCCATGTTAACTCGTTAGTGGCTCTTGCACACACCATGGCTGAATGCACATCATTGCCATTGTGTCCCTTAAGGTCATTGGATGACCCCTCTCTGCTTGGTGGGCCCCACAACCCTAAAAAGGGATGCGTACGGAACCCCTAGCCAATTGAGGCCCTCCAGAAATCTAGCTTTATGAAAGTCAGTGGGAGCCACTTTGGTTTGACCAAAATTAGAACTAGGGCATAATTTTGTTCCCTCCAAGCAAATATGAGTGCGTGTGATAGGGAGATCTATTTGATGGACTCTCTAAAGGCCTTCCGTCATTAGCACAATGATGGGTCCATCAGTAATGAGGAAACACACAATAAAATTGGGCTATCCATTTGCTGTTGGATCTGTTAGTGTGTTTCATTAGATGATAGGGGCGTCATAGACCGATGTGGGAGGGGCTTCACCAGAAAATGGGAACTCTCTCATGGTACCTTGGCGTAACCAAAATATGATGGGTGTGCACTCACTGGACAAAATGTTTACCTGAAAACGACTCTGAACCTTGTCTGACAGAGGCCAAAGGGAAACTCATCTGATGAGTGGATATGATCCGTCACAGAAAAGTGGTGGGGTTATGCAGCTGAAACAGTTGGTTTCACGCACCCTATGGGATTTCCCACATTTCTAGAGACATTCCGTCATCTCTATCACTAAGAAGGGAAGGAAAATCTCAGAGATGAATAAATGGGAATGGAACATAGATTAAAAGCCATATCTATGTCTGTAAGATGAATCAAACTGAGGTTGTGGACTAACATTTTTGTTGTTTTATCAGAAAATGGCAAACGCTCAATTTGCAAAGCTTCTAGATGATAACAAGCTTAAGGGCCCAAACTATGCCGACTGGTACAGAAATCTTATGCTGGTCCTAACTTCTGAAAAGTTAGATAAGGTGGTGAAAAATCCTGCCCTGGAACGTCCGGGTGATAGGGCTTCTGAGGCCCGTAGGAGGGACTACCAAGATTGGGAGGATAAGAACTCCCTAGCCCGCTGCTTTGTCATTGCCTCATTAGACAATTCAATACAGAGCCAGTTCAATCAGATCGAACTAGCCAAGAACATATTGGACAGTCTAAGAACAATGTATAAATAGCAGAACCGTTCTACTCGACAAAAGGTCCTGAAATTGTTCATGACTGCGCAGATGTCAAAGGGGCAGAAAGTTCATGACCATTGTCTTCGGATGATGGGATACATTAATGAACTTGAAGTTCTTGGATCCGGGCTAGATCTTGGCACGCAAGTGGATGCCATCCTGAATTCTTTGCCCTCTTCCTTCAATGCGTTCACTATCAACTACAACATGAATAAGTTGAATGTCAGCGTCCAGGAACTCAGCAATATGTTGCAGAGGGCCGAGGATCTTTTAAAGAAGGATGAGCCTGTGTTTATGCTTGCTAAAGCTAACAGATCTGGCAAGAAAAAGAGAAAGGCAAAGAAGCCTTAGAAGAAAGCTGCCAAACCCAAGAAGCAGAAGAAGAACAAGGCATTGGATGTTTGTCACTTCAGCAAATAGACCGGCCACTGGAAGAGGAACTGTCATGCCTACCTGGAATCTAAGAAAGGTAACATCGAAACTTGTGTCATAGAAACTAAGATGTTAGTTACTTCTGTGTCTTGGTGTGTTGACTCTGGGGCTTCAACTCATGCATGTAACTCATTGCAGGGGTTCAAAGTTAGCAGAAGATTAAGTGATGGCGAGGTGACACTATTCTTGGGAACGACTGCAAGTGTTGCAGCTGTGGCGATAGGAACCGTAGAATTAGTTTTTAGAGAAGGAGTCCTTGTACTTAAAAATTGTCTTTATGTACAAAACTTGAGAAGAAATTAAATTTCTGTTTCTAAACTGTGTGCTGATGGGTATACTGTTTATTTTAGTAATATGATTACTGTTAAACGGAATAACAAATTCATCGCATGCGGGGAACTGGAGAATGGTCTCTATCTTCTACATCCTTCTCTAGAAACTAACCTAACCGAAACTACGTCGGTCAAAAATCCCAAGAAAAGGAATCGAGATACAATTAATGCCATGTGCCTCTGGCATTACCGACTTGGCCATATCGGTATTGACCGAATCACAAGACTGGTAAAGGATGGTCCTTTGGATTTTCTAACCATAGAAAATCTTCCCACTTGTGAGCCTTGCCTTCAAGGTAAGATGATTAAGTGGCCATTTGACGGTAAGCCTGAAAGATCTGGAGGCACACTTGACCTAATACATACTGATGTATGTGGTCCCCTGAGTGTTAGGACACGGAATCAACACGTGTACTTCATCACCTTTACAGATGATTTTTCACGATATGGTTACGTGTACCTAATGAGACACAAATCTGAATCCTTGGAAAAGTTCAGAGAGTTCAGACAGGAAGTCGAGAAATAGTTAGGGAGAGAAGTTCAGGCCCTTCGATCGGATCGATGTGGCGAGTATCTCTCTGACGAATTCAGGGACTACTTAAAGGACAATGGGGTAGTGTCACAACTAGCTCCTCCTGCTACACCACAACTCAATGGTGTTTTAGAGAGGAGGAATAGGACCTTGTTGGACATGGTCCGGTCACTTCTCGTACGCTCAGAATTACCCATATCCTTTTGGGGATATGCATTAGAGACTGCTATCTACATGCTGAATCGGGTTCCAACCAAATCAGTTCTGAAAACTCCAATAAAAAGCTGCATGTTCAAGAAAAGCATGCACTTCCCTAACATTTGCAGGGTAAGGTAATCTCACAATTAAATCAACCTTTGCCTTATCGACCTCTATGCCTCTTGCAGAGATAACATGTCCCAACACAATGCCTTCCCTTACCATAAAGTTGCATTTTTCATAATTAAAAACCAAATTAGTTTCCACACATCTATCCAGAATTTTACTCAAATTATCTAAACAATCATCAAACGAATCACCATAGATAGTAAAATCATCCATGAACACTTCAATGCACTTCTCAATAAAGTCAAAAAATATACTAATCATGCACCTTTGAAAAGTACCTAGAGCGTTGCACAAACCAAAAGGCATTCGTCTATAGGCGAAAGTGCCGAATGGACAAGTAAAAGTCGTTTTCTCTTGGTCCTCTTGAGCAATAATGTTTTGATAATAACCTGAAAATCCATTGAGAAAACAAAAGAATGCCTTGCTGGCTAACCTTTCTAACATTTGATCTATGAAGGGCAAGGGGAAATGGTCTTTTCTAGTAGCTAAATTAACTTTCCAAAAGTCAATCACCATATGCCAGCATTTTGTACCCTCATTGGGACCAGTTCATTATTTTGATTTCTTACCACAGTGATCCCAGTTTTCTTGGGTACAACATGTATTGGACTCACCCACTTACTATCCAAAATCGGATAGATTATCCCTTCATCTAGTAACTTAAGCACTTCTTTCTTTACCACTTCTTTCATTGCTGGGTTGAGTTTCCTTTGCGATTCTCTAACTGACTTGGCGCCATCTTCCAAAAGAATTCAGTGCATGCAGATTGAGGGGCTGACCCCTTTTATATCGGCTAAGGTCCAACCAATCATCGTCTTGTGCTCCTTCAGAACCTCGATGAGCCGTGCCTCTTGATCATCAGTTAACCCTTTTGCAATGATCACTGGCAATGAATCTAGCTCTTCCTTCATATCCAATTGTGCACTTAATTCGAGTTCCGCATTCATATCTTCTTCCCCAAACATTTCCTACACAATTGAGTTAACAATGTCAACTAAACAAATCGAATGACATTCATTAGGGTACTTCATTGCTTCGAAAATATTAAATTTAACAATCTCGTTGTCAAACTCGATGGAGAGGGTATCCTCATCCACATCTATTTTGGTTTTGGCTATTTTCATAAATGGCCTACCTAATAGAAGTGGGGCTGAACTTGTGATAGTATCTTCCTCCATCTTCAAGATGTAAAAGTTGGCTGGAAATATAAGGTCATTAACCTACACCAAAACATCTTCAACAATCCCTTTAGGGTAAGCGTTAAAACGGTCAGCTAACTGAATGACAACCCTAGTTTCTTTCAATGGACCTAAATTCAAAGCACAATAAGTTGAGTATGGCATGACATTGATGGATGCACCTAAATCTAGCATGGCACGCTAAATTCTTTTGTTGCCAATCACGCAAGGTAAGGTAAACATACCTGGATCAGCACGCTTTTCCAGCAGGGTCCTCTTGATGACAGCTGACACATTCTCCCCAACCTTTACCTTCTCATCTCCCCTCAGCTTCCTTTTGTTAGTGCACAACTCCTTCAGAAATTTTGCGTATTTGGGGATTTGCTTGATGGCATCTAACAAGGGAATATTTATTTCCACCTTCCTAAAGGTCTCCAAGATTTCTTGCTTGTACTCTTCTTTATTAGATTTTTCTAACCTACTAGGAAATGGTGGCATAATGGCATTAGACATATTAGGTAGAGGGGGGTCGGGTTTTACCTTATGGGAGTTCTCATGTGATACTTGTTCCTCCTCTTCTTTTTGATCTTTATCCTCTTTCCTTGGTGAAGTAAGTTGTGACCGTAATTCCTTCCCACTTCTCAGCACCACTGCACTCGCATTCTCCTTGGGATTGACTATCGTTTGTGATGGTAGCTTTCCAGAATTCTGCACCTCCAACTTGCTAATAGAAGTAGCAAGTTGATTGATTTGGTTCCCTAAGTTCTGGATGCTGGCCCTTGTTTCCTATTGGAATTGTTGAGTGTTAGTCGCTAGAGCCTTAAAGATCTCATCTAAAGACATACCTAAACTTGAGGGTTGATTTTGAGCTTGGGTATGTGCTGGAATTAGAGGTTGTCTGTTGAAAGCTTGGGGCTGGAATCTTTGTGGTCCTCCTTGATTTTTGTAGCTTAGATTGGGATGATCTCTCCACCTAGGATTGTAATAGTTGGAATAGGGATCATACTTGCATTGAGATTGGCCCGAAAATCCTCCTACGACACTGACTTGCTGCATCAAACCATCTTGTAATGATGGGCACATATCCGTATGATGCCCAGGAATCGAACATATGCCACAAAACCTTGCCGTTTGTAATTTCCCTACAACCAATTGATGAACCAAGGCAGTTAGATCAGATATTTGACTTTCCAAATTAGAATGGCTTACCTCATTAACTCATCTGATAGCACCATCTAATCTTGCTCCAAATTGTTGAGAGTTCTCAGCCATGTTGGAGATCAATTGCCAAGCCGCTTTGGGTGTTTTATTGACCAAGGCTCCTCCACTAGCTGCATCTACCATACTTCTATCCTTAGGTCGAAATCCTTTGTAGAAGTATTGGATTAATAGTTGTTCAGGTATCTAGTGCTGTGCGCAGCTAGCATAGAGTTGTTAGTGTTAGACAGTTTTTGTATGCCCTTAGCTTCAATCTGATTTGATGTACTTTTGTTATTTAGTGGAAATAAATAAAGTACATGTTTGATACTGCCAAGGCTGATACTGGTGTGCCACCAAGTGTTGGGATGGCCTGTCTCAGCCACCAGGGTAAAACCCGAGGCACATGCAGTATGGGATTACTTGAATCCTTGAACTGGACCAGATTTCCAGTCTTGCCCTGGACCTTGGAGATAGATGGGAAAAAACTGGAAAGTTACACCTGACCCCTAGACTCGATTATGACACTTCACTAGGTGTTGGATCAGGCTGCCTTTGATATGCCAATTAGTGAGATCCTTAGCGGGGATCAAAACCTGGGTATGTTGGGGCAGTTTGAGAATTCATCTGAGTGGGTGATCATAGTGACAAAATCAGCCACTTTGTCGGACAAAGGGTAATGATCGGGAATGCACTCTCTCCGATGGAAACCAAACTGCCGGCAGTTGATTTCAATCGTTGGAATTTTGTTTTGCAAAACTAATATATTTATATATATATGTACGGTTTCAAATTGTTTGCAAAGGGTTTTAATTCCCGGGATCCATGTGAGAGGAGAGTGCGGCACTGTTCCTTGCAGCCGAGGGAGAGGTCCTCTCTTGTCGGGCAGTGCTTGATCATTAAGGGCTGAGAGGTTAAGTGTAAGACCATTGAGGATAATACCTGATGGGCTGATCTTGCACCTGCCCACAGTCCCTGGGTTTTTATAAGATGGCTTGGCCCAGGGACCACTTAATGTAAGTGTTGGGCCCATAGGGTCCATATGATGGACTCAAGGGGTTCATTGAGTTTTTCAATGAATTCGGCTGGGCCTTGTAGTAAAGGCTGGGCCGAACCCATGTGGCTGGTGTGTAGATCAATGCTTGGGTCCCATGCCATACAAAGAAGCCCAACTGGGCAGCAGATTGGAAAGTAATTAGACACTGAACACTTAATGGGCCAGAAGCCCATTTCGAGGTGGGCTGATATGATCACCCATCCTTGGGGCGAATCTAAGATTACTATTAGTAAAAGGATTGGGCCTTTAGCCTTATCCACTCTTGGAGACCAAATTCAAATTAGATTTGAATCTGGTAACCTCCTGATAAGATCAGGAGTAAGCTAACTTTATCTGCAAATAGGATTAAGATTATCCCCTATCCAAATACTGATTTGGATTGGGATAACTCCTAATTAGGAGGTTTCTTAATCAAGAAGAAAGGAGGAGAAACCCTAACAAAAAAAAGAAAGAGAGAAATACAACAGATTTCGAATCAAGAGAAATCGCAAGAAAGGTTCCTGCGAATTGAGATCAGATCTCATACTCCAGAAAAAGAAAGAAGAAGCAGTTCAGCTTTTTCGTTTTTGGAGTTCTCCTCCAGACGCCGCCATCTGTTTTTGCAAGATTAAATCTTTGCAGAAAAAGAAAGTCAAGAAATCTGTTCTTGACATCAGTCTTGCAAGAAAGACTGAAAAAGATTCAGTGTTTAGTACTTCCAGAGGATTCTTGTGAAGGATCCAGTGTGTAGGACGCACTCTGCTGGTTCTGTTCCATCCACAGCTGTGTCATCTTCAGCAGGAACGGATCTTGGAGCATTCTTTGGGCGTGAACACCAACTTTGGGAGATAGTGCTTCTCTGGATCAGGTATATTCCTCCCATTTGTCTTTTGGTACAGATCTGGTTTGATTATGGTTCAAGTAGGATCCTTGAATATTGTATTCTAAATTTAGGGAATATGATTCCCAGTTGGGAGAAGGTAGGAAATTTTTGAAATTCGCCCACCCATTCCACAACCTTTATGGCGTCCATTAGATGGATCCTACAATTCTTTCAGTGGTATCAGAGCCACAGGTTCGAATCTTGAACCAAAAGAAAATCAGATCTAACCCTGCGCAGATGAATAGAAGGTGTTCTTTCAAGATTTGCGCAGATTGTTTTCTTTATTTTAAGAAACTGTTTCTTGTTAAGGGCGATTGATCTGAAATTAATTTTTATTAAATCCAAAATTTATTTAGAATTGTTCATTATTTATTTTGATTTAATGGACTGTTCCAACCTGGAGATCACAATGCAGTTTTGGCGCAGATAGTCTGCGCACCCTTTTTCTTTCTTTTTTTTTATTTTTAGACTGAATGTATAGGATTTGATCAATAATGTAATTAATAGAAATAGGATTTCTGTTATTTTTCTTGATTAAAGAAGAAGGAAGAAAAAGGCGGCGCTGGAGATTTGTAGTTGGAGAAATCGCTTTCTGCGATTTGCAGTTTGTGAAACTGCAACCCTTGTGATTAACCTCTGTTTTGTAGGTGGTGCAAACAGTCCATAGTTTGATTTGTGATTGTTTGAAATCAAAATTATTAATTTCAGATATTTCATGAATTAATTCTTGAATTGAAAATCAGCTTTGGATCCTCTCGGACTAGATTGGACCAAAACTGTTTGGACCGAATCTGGGGTTCGATAGGGACTGTTTTTCAGTCTGTATTTCTCACACTTGCTGTTCCAAATCTGATGTTCAATTACACGGATTAATTCGGCCCACCTGTAAAGCCCAGTTTTAAAGGGTTAAAACTGCAAAAGGCCCATTACTGTGAGATAAGCTGTATGGGCCGAACTGCTATCTACGATTCAGCCCATACACCTAGTATTCATTAATTGTTAATGACTTAGATTTTAAATGGGCTATTCAATGGGCTTTATAGCAGTTAATTTATTGGATCAATTCCTCCTTTACATGTGATGTTTGGATGTTTGATGTGCTGCGACCATGGGCCATAAGTACTTGGCCCATGAAGACTCATTAGTGGCTCTTGCGCACACCATGGCTGAATGTACATCATTGCCATGGTGTCCTTCAAGGTCATTGGATGACCCCTCTTTGCTTGGTGGGCCCCACAACCCTGAAAAGGGATGTGTACGGAACCCCTAGCCAATTAAGGCCCACCAGAAATCTGACTTTATGAAAGTCAGTGGGTGCCACTCTGGTTTGACCTAAATTAAAACTAGGGCGTATTTTTGTTCCGTCCAGCAAATATGAATGCATGTGATAGGGAGGCCCATATGATGGACTCTCTAAAGGCCTTCCATCATTAGCACAATGATGGGTCCTTCAGTAATGAGGAAACGCACCATAAAATTGGGCTATCCATTTGCTGTTGGATCTATTAGAGTGTTTCATAAGATGATAGGGGCGTCATAGACCGATGTGGGAGGGGCTTCACCAGAAAATGGGAACTCTCTCACGGTACCTTGGCGTAACCTGAATATGATGTGTGTGCACTCACTGGACAGAAAGGTTTACCTGAAAACGGCTCTGAACCTTGTCTGACAAAGGCCAAAAGGAAACTCATTTGATGAGTGGATATGATCCATCACAGAAAGATGGTGGGGTTATGCAGCTGAAACAGTTGGCTTCACGCACCTCATGTGATTTTCCACATTTCCAGAGACATTTCGTCATCTCTGTCACTGAGAAAGGAGGGAAATCTCAGAGATGAACAAATGGGAATGGAACATAGATTAAAAGCCATATCTATGTAGGTAACATGAATCAAACTAAGGTTGTGGACTAATGATTTTGCTATTTTATCAGGAAATGGCAAACGGTCAATTTGCAAAGCTTCTAGACGATAACAAGCTTAAGGGCCCAAACTATGCCGACTGGTACAAAAATCTTATGCTAGTCCTAACTTCTGAAAAGTTAGACAAGGTAGTGAAACATCCTGCCCCGGAACGTCCGGGTGATAGGGCTTCTGAGGCCCGTAGGAGGGACTACCAAGATTGGGAGGATAAGAACTCCCTAGCCCGCTGCTTTGTCATTGCCTCATTAGACAACTCAATACAGAGGCAGTTCGATCAGATCAAACTAGCCAAGGACATATTGGACAGTCTAAGAACATTGTATGAAGAGCAGAACCGTTCTACTCGACAGAAGGTCCTGAAAATGTTCGTGACCGCGCAGATGACCATAGGGCAGAAAGTTCATGACCATTGTCTTCGGATGATGGGATACATTAATGAACTTGAAGCTCTTGGATCCGGGCTAGATCTTGGCACGCAAGTGGATGCCATCCTCAATTCTTTGCCCTCTTCCTTCAATGCGTTCACAATGAACTACAATATGAATAAGCTGAATGTCAGGGTCCAGGAACTCAGCAATATGTTGCAGAGAGCCGAGGATCTACTCAAGAAGGATGAGCCTGTGGTTATGCTTACTGAAGCTAACAAATCGGGCAAGAAAAAGAGAAAGGCAAAGAAGCCTCAGAAGAAGGCTGCCAAACCTAAGAAGCAGAAGAAGAACAAGGCATCTGATGTCTATCTCTTCTGCAAGCAGACCGGCCACTGGAAGAGGAATTGTCTTGCCTACCTGGAATCTAAGAAAGGTAACATCGAAACTTGTGTCATAGAAACTAACATGTTAGTTACTTCTGTGTCCTGGTGTGTTGACTCCGGGGCTTCAACTCATGCATGTAACTCACTGCAGGGGGTCAAAGTTAGCAGAAGGTTGAGTGAAGGTGAAGTGACACTATTCTTGGGAACAACTGCAAGTGTTGCAGCGGAGGCAATAGGAACCGTAGAATTAGTTTTTAAAGAAGGAATACTTGTACTTAAAGATTGTCTTTATGTACAGAACTTGAGAAGAAATTTAATTTCTGTTTCAAAACTGTGTGCTGATGGATATACTATTTATTTTAGTAATATGATTACTTTTAAACGGAATAATAAATTCATCGCATGCGGGGAACTAGAGAACGGTCTCTATGTTCTACATCCTTCTCTGGAAACTAACTTAACCGAAACTACGTCGGTCGAAAATCCCAAGAAAAGGAACTGTGATACAGTAAGTCCCACGTGCCTCTGGCATTACCAACTTGGTCATATCGGTATTGACCGAATCACAAGGCTGGTAAAGGATGGTCCTTTGGATTTTCTAACCGTAGAAAATATTCCCACTTGTGAACCTTGCCTTCAAGGTAAGATGTCTAAGCGGCCATTTGACGGTAAGCCTGAAAGATCTTTAGGCACACTTGACCTGATACATACTGATGTATGTGGTCCCCTGAGTGTTAGGACACGGAATCAACACGTGTACTTCATCACCTTTTCAGATGATTTTTCACGATATGGTTACGTGTACCTAATGAGACATAAGTCTGAATCATTTGAAAAGTTCAAAGAGTTCAGACAGGAATTCGAGAAACAGTTAGGGAGAGAAATTAAGGCCATTCGATCAGATCGAGGTGTCGAGTATCTCTCTGACGAATTCAGGGACTACTTAAGGGACAATGGGATAGTGTCACAACTAGCTCCTCTTGCTACACCTCAACTCAACGGTGTTTCAGAGAGGAGGAATATGACATTGTTGGACATGGTCCAGTCGCTTCTTGTACGCTCACAATTACCCACATCCTTTTGGGGATACGCATTAGAGACTGCTATCTACGTGCTGAATCGGGTTCCAACCAAATCAGTTCCAAAAACTCCATATGAACTTTGGACCGAAAGGAAGCCAAGTGTAAGACACTTGAAGATTTGGGGTTGTCCTGCACATGTTAAAAGAACAAGTGCGGACAAGTTGGAATCTAAAACCAGCCGTTGCCTGTTTATAGGCTACCCAAGGGATTCGGTGGGTTATCTATTCTATGACCCGAGTGAGCAAAAAGCGTTCTGCAGTCGAAATGCCCAATTTTTAGAATCCGATTACATCCTGGACACCCATCGTCAGGAAATAGTTCTTGATGAGGAGAGCTCAGGAGCAGTGGGAGATGTCCCACAAATTCCAGGTAATGACCAACCTAGAAGAACCACCCGGGTATCCAGACCACCAGTCCAATATGGTTATGACCAGGATAGTTACCTGGTGGAAACCTTGACTAGTGAAGAGGATCCCGTGACTTACGCGGAAGCTATGTTAGACATAGACTCCCAGAAGTGGGTGGAGGCCATGAGAGCTGAAATGGACTCAATGGAGACCAATGAAGTCTGGACTCTAGTGGATCCGTCCTCCGGGGTAAAAGGAATTGGTTGCAAATGGATCTACAAGAGGAAGAAGGGCCTCGATGGCAGGATTGAGACCTTTAAAGATTGTTTGGTGGCGAAAGGGTATACTCAGAAAGAAGGCATCGACTATGAGGAAACCTTTTCGCCCGTGGCCATGCTTAAATCCATTAGGATCCTGATAGCTGTAGCAGCGTACCATGACTACGAGATTTGGCAAATGGATGTCAAAACCGCATTCCTGAATGGAGATCTTAGTGAAGATATCTACATGCAGCAGCCGCAAGGCTTCATTACTGCTAGTCAGGAACACATGGTATGTAAACTTAATAGATCCATATATGGACTTAAGCAGGCTTCTAGGAGTTGGAACATCCGTTTTGATTCTACAGTCAAAACGTTTGACTTTGAGCAGAATCCGGATGAGCCCTGTGTTTACAGGAAGTCCAATGGGGATAAGATCACCTTTTTGGTGTTGTACGTGGACGATATCCTATTCATTGGGAATGATGTAGGAATGTTGACTTCGGTCAAGGTATGGCTATCACAGCAGTTCTCCATGAAAGATCTTGGAGAAGCTTCATACATACTGGGTCTTCGACTCTATAGAGATAGATCAAAGTGGATAATTGGATTATCCCAGGCTGCTTATATTGACAAAATTGTCAAGAGGTACAGCATGGAGAACTCCAAGAAAGGAAACGTTCCTTTCAGGCACGGAGTCACTCTCTCCAAGAAGATGTCTCCCAAGACTTCTGAGGAGATTGAGAGCATGAGAGACGTTCCCTATGCCTCAGCCGTAGGGAGCATCCATGCTGTGCACTCGCCCGGACATTGCTTAGGCGGTGAGTGTGGTAAGCAGATTCCAGGCAAACCCAGGGCATGAGCATTGGACTGCTGTGAAGAACATACTCAAATACCTTCGAAGGACAAAAGAGTTTTGTCTGGTATTCGATGGTAGTTCACTACAAGTTCTAGGGTATACCGATGCCGATTTCTAGTCGGATCCAGATGATAGAAAGTCTACATCTGGGTACGTTTTCACGATAGGATCATGTGCTATTTGCTGGAAAAGCAGCAAATAGGGGTCCACTGCAGACTCCACAACCGAGGCCGAGTACATTGCCGCAAGTGAAGCTGCCAAGGAAGCCGTGTGGATGAAGAAGTTCATACACGAATTGGGAGCGATTCCATACAGCACATCACCCATCCCGTTGTTGTGTGACAACAATGGAGCGATCGCTGAGGCTAAAGAGCCACGGGCTCGCTCGAAGTCAAAGCACATCGAGAGAAAGTACCATGTACTGCGGGAGATCATTGGTAGAGGGGACGTCTTGATTTAGAAGGTAGCATCAGCGGATAATGTGGCAGACCCATTGACTAAGCCACTGACACAGAAGGTGTTTGAGAAACACATGGAAAGTATGGGACTCCGGCTTGTACCAGATTGGACCTAAGTGCAAGTGGGAGCTGTTAGACAGTTTTTGTATGCCCTTAGCTTCAATCTGATTTGATGTACTTTTGTTATTTAGTGGAAATAAATAAAGTACATGTTTGATTCATGTTGTTTGGTTTAATTCTGTGTAAAACCCTAAAACTGGACATTTATAGAACTCATGTTTGTTTTAAATGTTCATAGCCGTTGGATAAGTCTGGGGAGATTTATCCTACCAAGGCTGATACTGGTGTGCCACCAAGTGTTGGGATGGCCTGTCTCAGCCACCAAGGTAAGACCTGTGGCACATGCAGTATGGGATTACTTGAATCCTTGAACCGGACCAGATTTCCAGTCTTGCCCTAGACATTGGAGATAGATGGGCAAAAACTGGAAAGTTACACCTGACCCCTAGACTCGATTATGACACTTCACTAGGTGTTGGATCAGGCTGCCTTTGATATGCCAATCAGTGAGATCCTTAGCGGGGATCAAAACCTAGGTATGTTGGGGCAGTTTGAGAATTCACCTGAGTGGGTGATCATAGTGACAGAATCAGCCACTTTGTCGGACAAAGGGTAATGATCGGGAATGCACTCTCTCTGATGGAAACTAAACTGCTGGCAGTTGATTTCAATCGTTGGAATTTTGTTTTGCAAAATTAATATATTTATATATATATGTACGGTTTCAAATTGTTTGCAAATGGTTTTAATTCCCGGGATCCATGTGAGAGGAGAGTGCGGCACTGTTCCTTGTAGCCGAGGGAGAGGTCCTCTCTTGTCGGGCAGTGCTTGATCATTAAGGGCAGAGAGGTTAAGTGTAAGACCATTGAGGATAATACCTGATGGGATAATCTTGCACCTGCCCAAAGTCCCTGGGTTTTTATAAAATGGCTTGGCCCAGGGACCACTTAATGTAAGTGTTGGGCCCATAGGGTCCATATGATGGACTCAAGGGGTTCATTGTGTTTTTCAGTGAATTCGGCTAGGCCTTGTATTAAAGGCTGGGCCGAACCCATGTGGCTGGTGTGTAGATCAATGCTTGGGTCCCATGCCATACAAAGAAGCCCAACTGTGCAGCAGATTGGAAACTAGTTAAACACTGAACACTTAATGGGCCAAAATCCCATTTCGAACTGGGCTGATATGATCACCAGCTCATAGGGTGAATCTGAGATTAATGTTAGTAAAAGGATTGGGCCTTTAGCCTTATCCACTCTTGGAGACCAAATTCAAATTAGACTTGAATATGGTAACCTCCTGATAAGATCAGGAGTAATCTAACTTTATCTGCAGATAGGATTAAGATTATCCCCTATCCAAATACTGATTTGGATTGGGATAACTCCTAATTAGGAGGTTTCTTAATCAAGAAGAAAGGAGGAGAAACCCTAACAAAAAAGAAAGAGAGAAATACAACAGATTTCGAATCAAGAGAAATCGCAAGAAAGGTTCCTGCGATTTGA
This sequence comes from Nelumbo lutea, assembly GCF_056320005.1. Lineage (NCBI taxonomy): Eukaryota > Viridiplantae > Streptophyta > Magnoliopsida > Proteales > Nelumbonaceae > Nelumbo > Nelumbo lutea. The sequence continues at coordinate 65,660,873 of NC_142687.1, read as the reverse complement.
GATCAGATCTCATACTCCAGAAAAAGAAAGAAGAAGCAGTTCAGCTTTTTCGTTTTTGGAGTTCTCCTCCTGCCGCCGCCATCTGTTTTTGCAAGATTAGATCTTTGCAGAAAAAGAAAGTCAAGAAATCTGTTCTTGACATCAGTCTTGCAAGAAAGACTGAAAAAGATTCAGTGTTTAGTACTTCCAGAGGATTCTTGTGAAGGATCCAGTGTGTAGGATGCACTCTACTGGTTCTGTTCCATCCACAGCTATGTCATCTTCAGCAGGAACGGATCTTGGAGCATTCATTCGGCGTGAACACCAACTTTGGGAGATAGTGCTTCTCTGGATCAGGTATATTCCTCCCATTTGTCTTTTGGTACAGATCTGGTTTGATTATGGTTCAAGTAGGATCTTTGAATATTGTATTCTAAATTTAGGGAATATGATTCCCAGTTGGGAGAAGGTAGAAAATTTTTGAAATTCGCCCACCCATTCCGCAACCTTTATGGTGTCCATTAGATGGATCCTACCATTCTTTCAGTGGTATCAGAGCCACAGGTTCGAATCTTCAACCAAAAGAAAATCAGATCTGACCCTGCGCAGATGGATAGAAGGTGTTTTTTCAAGATTTGTGCAGATTGTTTTCTTTATTTCAAGAAACTGTTTGTTGTTAAGGGCGATTGATCTGAAATTAATTTTTATTAAATCCAAAACTTATTTAGAATTGTTCTTTATTTATTTTGATTTAATGGACTGTTCGAACCTGGAGATCGCAGTGCAGTTTTGGCGCAGATAGTCTGCGCACCGTTTTTCTTTCTTTTTTTTTTATTTTTAGACTGAATGTATAGGATTTGATCAAGAATGTAATTAATAGAAATAGGGAGACCCATATAATGGCCCATGAAGACTCATTAGTGGCTCTTGCGCACACCATGGCTGAATGTACATCATTGCCATGGTGTCCTTCAAGGTCATTGGATGACCCCTCTTTGCTTGGTGGGCCCCACAACCCTGAAAAGGGATGCGTACGGAACCCCTAGCCGATTAAGACCCACCAGAAATCTAACTTTATGAAAGTCAGTGGGAGCCACTCTGGTTTGACCTAATTAAAACTAGGGCATATTTTTGTTCCCTCCAGCAAATATGAATGCATGTGATAGGGAGACCCATATGATGGACTCTCTAGAGGCCTTCCGTCATTAGCACAATGATGGGTCCTTCAGTAATGAGGAATCGCACCATAAAATTGGGCTATCCATTTGCTGTTGGATCTATTAGAGTGTTTCATAAGATGATAGGGGCGTCATAGACCGATGTGGGAGGGGCTTCACCAGAAAATGGGAACTCTCTCACGGTACCTTGGTGTAACCTGAATATGATGGGTGTGCACTCACTGGACAGAAAGGTTTACCTGAAAACGGCTCTGAACCTTGTCTAACAGAGGCCAAAAGGAAACTCATTTGATGAGTGGATATGATCCATCACAGAAAGGTGGTGGGGTTATGCAGCTGAAACAGTTGGCTTCACGCACCCCATGTGATTTCCCACATTTCCAGAGACATTTCGTCGTCTCCGTCACTGAGAAAGGAGGGAAATCTCTGTGATGAACAAATGGGAATGGAACATAGATTAAAAGCCATATCTATGTAGGTAACATGAATCAAACTAAGGTTGTGGACTAATGATTTTGCTATTTTATCAGAAAATGGCAAACGGTCAATTTGCAAAGCTTCTAGACGATAACAAGCTTAAGGGCCCAAACTATGCCGACTGGTACAGAAATCTTATGCTGGTCCTAACTTCCGAAAAGTTAGACAAGGTAGTGAAAAATCCTGCCCCAGAACGTCCGGGTGATAGGGCTTCTGAGGCCCGTAGGAGGGATTACCAATACTTGTATAGTGTCTCACCAATAAACTGCCGAACCCCACAAATCTCCTTCCAAATATTTGTGGCTCGTGATGTAGGGAAATATTTATCTAAAAACATCCTATTCATTTCATCCCATGTACATATTGAACCAGGAGGAAGAATGTATAACTAGTCCTTTGCTTTGTCTCATAAAATAAAAGGAAAAGCTATAAGTTTTACCTGATCCTCAGTCATACCCTATCGTTTCATGCTCGAACAGATGACATGGAACTCCTTAAGATGTTTATGAGGGTCATCACCTAGAAAGCCATGAAAAGTAGGAATCAATTGAATCAAACCCGATTTAAGTTCAAAAGCTACCTCGAGAGTGGGATAGATTATGCATAAAGGCTATTGATTCATGATTGGCTCAGCTAACTCTCTTAGCGTTCTTTATTTATCAGCCATCCTTTCTTCTTCTTCGAAAATGGGCCAATCACAAGTTGTCAAATCAATATCAGAATTCACCCTTGGAAGTCAACGATCCTTCCTTTGTTTCGCCTGCTTTCTCAATCGATGGGTGGTCTCCTCAATTTTAGGGTTGACGGGATAGGAAATCCATCACATGGACACCCAAAGATTGTGGAATCAGGAGGCGAATTTCAAAAGTTTTTCTCTCCCTTCAACTAGGAATCGAATTCCCTATTTAGATAATCTTATTTTCAAGGATCATTCTTGAACTATAAACTGAACCAGATATAAACCAAAAGGAGTAGGGAGAGATAATACCTGATACAGAGAAATAATATCTCTCAATGGAGGTGTTCACACACAAGGAAGGATCCAAAATCTGCTCCCACTGAAGATGGCGTAGTGCAGGGTGGAGCAGAATCAGTAGTGTTCTTCCAAAAGAACTTGATCATTCTCAAGAATCACCTGGATGGCTTGTGAATACAACTCCCACCAATATTTTCTCCAAAAGATTGGAATCAAGATCCTATCTTGATTTCCCCCAAGAGCTAGAGATCAAACTGCTATAGGCAGCGGCTGCAGGAAGGAGGCAGCTAGAGAGTATTTGCAGGGAGCAGAATTCTCTCTTCTATGATTTCAACTCTGAAGACAAGACTATCTGTTGCTTGTGATTGTGTGTCTAAAGGCTGCCGCCCCCTCTTCCTTTTATAAACTTAAAGGGATCAGCTCCTAATCCCATTAGGAGTTGCTAAATCAAATCATATCTAGATTAGAAGTCCCTTTAAGATAAGGGATAACCCTTATCTTATATGCAGATTAGATCAGCCATCTCCTAATCTAATTAGGAAGTTTCCAGATCTAAATCTTATTTAGATCTTGGACTCTCTAAGTGGATAGGGTGTGGGCCCAATTCTATCAGCTGATCCATCTCAGAATTTGCCCCTTAAGTGACTAATCAAATTAGCCTAGTTCGAAATGGGCTTAAGGCCCATTTAAGGTTATGTATTCATTTGACCTTCCAAACTGCTGCCCAGTTGGGCTTCCTTGTATGGAGTGGGACACAAACATTGATCACACATCAGCCACATGGGTTCAGCCCAGCCTTTGTTACAAGGCCAGGCCGAATGCACTGTTATGGACGGTGCACCCCATGAAACCCATCAGATGGGCTCTATGGGCCCAACACTTACCCTAAGTGGTCCTTGGGCCAACCCACCTTGAAACACCCAGGGATTGTGGGCAGATGCAAGATTAGCCCATCAGGTATTATCCTCAATGGTCTTACACTTAACCTCTCAACCCATAATGATCATACACTACCCGACAAGAGAGGACCTCTCCCTCGGCTGCAAGTAACAGTGTTGCACTCTCTCATGTATGGATCCTGGGAATTAAAACCTTTTGCAAATCATTTTGAAACCATAAATTTATATACTTTTATATCTCATATAAAATATATTTTGCAAAACAAATCTCAACGATTGAAATTGACTGCCGGCAGTCTTGGTTTCCATCAGTGAGAGTGCATCCCCGATCATTACCTTTTGTCCGACAAAGGGGCTGATCCTGTCACTATGATCACCCACTCAGATGAATTCTCAGACTGTCCCAACATACCCAGGTTTTGACCGCCGCTAAGGATCTCACTGATTGATACATCAAAGACAGCCCAATCTGTCACCTAGTGCAGTATCATAATCGAGTCTAGGGGTCGGGTGTAACTTTCCAGTTTTGCCCATCAATCTCCAAGGTCTAGGGCGATACTGAAAATCTGGTTCAGTTCAAAGATTCAATTAATCCTACAATGTATGTTCCTAGGGTCTCACCCCGATAGCTGAGACAAGCCACCCCAACCGACTTGGTGGCACCACAGTGTCAGCCTTGTCAGGATAGGTCTCCCCAGACCGACCCACTGGCTATGAACATTCTAAACTAACACGAGTCTCATTAAGTGTCCAGTTTAAGGGTATTACATAGAAACATACCAAGGGAACATGAATCAAATATGCACTTTTATCCATTTACAATAAACTCATAAAGTACATCATTTTGATTGAAGCTAAGGTCATACAAAACTGTCTAACAACTCCCACTTGCACTTAGGTCCAATAAGGTACTAGCTGGAGTACCATGCTTTCCACGTGTTTCATAAACACTTTTTATGTCAGTGGCTTAGTCAATGGGTCTACCACATTCTCCGCTGATGCTACCTCTTAATATCATCCTCCCGTAGGTCCAGTGTTGTCAAACAACAGTGGAATGGGTGATGTGCTGAATTCCAAATTTAGGAATGAACACCTTCATTCATGAGGCAGCCTCACTTCCGGCAATGTGCTCGGCTTGGGTTGTAGACTATTAATTTGCTACTCAGGATCCCTGTTTGCTGACATTCGAGAAATAGCACACGATCCTATCATGAAAACATATCTGAAGGGATGAGAGATCCATCCCATGGACGCCCAAAGATTGCGGAATAAGGGGCGAATTTCAAAAAATTTTTTCTCTCCCTTCAACCGGGAATCACATTCCCTATTTAGAAAATCATAATTTCAATGAACAATCTTGAACCTTAAACTGAACCAGATCTGAACCAAAAGGAATGGGAGAGAATAATACCTAATACGGAGAAGTAATATGTCCCAACGAAGGTGTTCACGCCCAAGGAAGGATCCAAAGACTGCTCCCACTAAAGATGGCGCAGTGCAGGATGGAGCAGAATCAGTAGTGTTCTTCCCCAAGAACTCTGTCCTTTGGAAGAATCAGTAGAATGGTACGTGAGCACAGCTTCCTTCTCAATCCTTTCTCAAAGAACTGATGTCAAGATCCAATCTTGACTTCTCCCACAACTGGAGATCGAACTGGTAAACAAGGCGTCAAGAACAGGGAGGCGGCAAGAGAGTATTCGCAGGGTGCAGAATTCTCTCTTCTTGATTTCAGCACTAAAGAGGATCTGATGTATCTCTTGGTCTCTCTTTATGCTGCCGCCCCCTTCCTTCTTTTCATTAAATTAAAAGATCAGCTCCTAATCCCATTAGGAGGTGCTTATCTAAATCATATTTGGATCAACCTTCTCTTCTAGTGATAAGGATAAACCCTTATCTTATCTACAGATTAGATTAGCTTTATCCTAATCCCATTAGGAGGTTTCTAGATCTGAATCACATTCAGATCTGGACTCTTTGAGTAGATAGGATTAAGACCCTTTCCTATCTGCTAATCCATCTCAGAATTTGCCCCTTTAATTAACTAAACAAATAGCCCAGTTCGAAATGGGCTTTAGGCCCATTAAGCTTATGTGCTCACTTAACCTTCCTAACTGCTACCCAGTTGGGCTTCCTTGTATGGCGTGGGACCCAAGCATTGGTCTACACATCAGCCACATGGGTTCGGCCCAGCCTTTGTTACAAGGCCTGGTCGAATACACTGTTAAAGACAGTGCACCCCCTGAAACCCATCGAATGGGCTCTATGGGCCCAACACTTACCCTAAGTGGTCCCTGGGCCAAGCCACCTTGTAACACCCAGGGACTGTGGGCAGATGCAAGATTAGCCCATCAGGTATTATCCTCAATGGTCTTACACTCAACCTCTCAGCCCTTAATGATCATACACTGCCCGACAAGAGAGGACCTCTCCCTCAGCTGCAAGGAACAGTGTTGCACTCTCCACTTATATGGATCCCGGGAGTTAAAACCTTTTTGCAAACATTTTAGAAACCATAATATATATACTTTTATATCTCATATAAAATATACTTTGCAAAACAAATCTCAACGGTTGAAATCGGCTACCGGCAGTCTTGGTTTCCAACAGTGAAATCACCCACTTAGATGAATTCTCGGATTGTCCCAACATACCTAGGTTTTGACCCCTGCTAAGGATCTCACTGATTGGTACATCAAAGACAGCCCAATCCGACACCTAGTGTAGTATCATAATCGAGTCTAGGGGTCTGGTGTAACTTTCCAATTTTGCCCATCAATCTCCAAGGTCCAAGGCAATACTAGAAATCTGGTCTAATTCAAAGGTTCAATTTATCCCACACTGTATGTGCCTAGGGTCTCACCCCGGTAGTTGAGACAAGCCACCCCAACTGACTTGGTGGCACCACAGTGTCAGCCTTGTCAGGATAGGTCTCCCCAAACCGACCCACTGGCTGTGAACATTCTAAACTAACACAAGTCTCAATAAGTGTCCAGTTTAAGGGTATTACACAGAAACATACCAAAGGAACATGAATCAAATATGCACTTTTATTCCTTTACAATAAACTCATAAAGTACATCAATTTTGATTGAAGCTAAGGGCATACAAAACTGTCTAACAATCCAGATGTAGACTTTCTATCATCTGGATCTGACTGGAAATCAACAGCTGTATACCCTTGGATCTGTAGTGAGCTACCATCGAATACTAGACAAAACTCTTTTGTCCTTCAAAGGTACTTAAGTATATTTTTCACAGCAGTCCAGTGCTCCTGCCCTGGGTTGGCCTGAAATCTGCTTACTACACTCACTACTGGGCGAGTGCACAGCATGGCATACATGATGCTCCCCACGGCAGAGGCATAGGGAACATCTTTCATGCCATCAATCTCCTCAGAAGTCTTGGGAGACATCTTGGAGAGAGTGACTCCGTGCCTGGAAGGAATATTTCCTTTCTTGGAGTTTTCCATGTTGGATCTTTTGACTATTTTGTCAATGTAGGCAGATTAGGATAATCCTATTATCTGCTTTGATCTATCTTTTTAGAGTCAAAGACCCAGTATATAGGAGGCTTCTCTAAGATCTTTCATGGAGAATTGCTGTGAAAGCCACACTTTCACTGTAGTTAGCATTCCTACATCATTCCCAATGAGTAGAATGTCATCTACATACAGAACCAAGAAGGTAACCTTATCTCCACTGTACTTCCTGTAAACACAGGGTTCATCTGGATTCTGCTCGAAGTCAAACGATTTTGACAGCAGAGTCAAAACAGATGTTCCAACTTCTAGAAGCTTGCTTAAGTCTATAAATGGATCTATAGAGTTTACATACCATGTTTTCCTGACCTGCAGCTATGAAGCCTTGCGACTACTGCATATAGATATCTTCAGTAAGATCACCATTCAAGAATGCAGTTTTGGCATCCATTTGCCAAATCTCATAATCCTGGTATGTTGCTACAGCTAGCTGGATCCTAATGGATTTAAGCATGACCACAGGCGAAAATGTTTCCTTATCATCGATGCCCTCCTTCTGAGTGTACCCTTTCGCCACCAGATGAGCCTTGAAGGTCTCAACCCTACCATCGGGGCCCTTCTTCCTCTTGTAAATCCATTTGCAACTGATTGCTTTTACCCAGAGGGCAGATCTACTAGAGACCAGACTCCATTGGTCTTCATTGAGTCCATCTCTGCTCTCATGGCCTCCACCCACTTCTGGGAATCTATGTCCAACATAGCTTCCACGTAAGTCACGGGATCCTCCTCACTAGTCAAGGTTTCCACCAGGTAACTATCCTGGTCATAACCATAACGGACTGGTGGCCTGGATACTCGAGTAGATCTTCTCGATTGGTCACTACCTGGAACTTGTGGAACATCTCCCACTGCTCCTGAGCTCTCCTCATCAAGAACAATTTCCTGACGATGGGTGTCCAGAATGTAATCGGTCTCAAAGAATTGGGCATTTCGACTGTAGAACACTTTCTGCTCACTTGGGTCATAGAATAGGTAACCTATAGAGCCTTTTGGGTGGCATACAAATAGGCAACGACTGGTCTTGGATTCCAACTTGTCTGCACTCGTTCTTTTAACGTGTGCTGGACAACCCCAAATCTTCAAGTGTCTCACACTTGGTTTCTTTCCGGTCCAAAGTTCATATGGAGTGTTCGGAATCGATTTGGTTGAAACCCGATTCAACACGTAAATTGCAGTCTCTAATGCGTAACCACAAAAGGATGTGGGTAACTTTGAGTGTATGAGAAGTGACCAGACCATATCCAATAAGGTCCTATTCCTCCTCTCTGAAACACAGTTAAGTTGTGGTGTAGCAGGAGGAGCAAATTGTGATACTATCCCATTGTCCTATAAGTAGTCCATGAATTCGTCAGAGAGATACTCGCCACCTCGATCAGATCGAAGGGCTTTAATTTCTCTCCCCAACTGTTTCTCGACCTCTTGTCTATACTCTTTGAACTTTTAAAAGGATTCAGACTTGTGTCTCATTAGGTACACGTAACCATATCATGAGAAATCATCTGTGAATGTGATGAAATACACGTGTTGATTCCATGTCCTAACACTCAGGGGATCACATACATCAGTATGTATTAGATCAAGTGTGCCTGTACATCTTTCAGGCTTACCGTTAAATGGCCGTTTCGTCATCTTGCCTTGTAGTCAAGGCTCAAAGGTGGGAAGATCTTCTATAGTTAGAAAATCCAAAGGACCATCCTTTACCAACATTGTGATTCGGTCAACACCGATGTGGTCAAGTCGGTAATGCCACAGACACGTGGGGTTAACTATATCACAGGCTCTCTTCTTGGGGATTTCAGCCGACATAGTTTTGGTTATGTTAGTTTCTAGAGAACGATGTACATAGAGACCGTTCTTCTGTTATTTCTTTTAATAGTAATCGTATTACTAAAGAAGACAGAATAACCATCTTCACACAGTTTTGAAACAGAAATCAAATTTCTTCTTAAATTTTGTACATAAAGACAATCTTTCAGTACAATTTTTCCTTCTCTAAAAATTAATTCCATGGTTCCTATTGCCGTGACTGCAACAGTTGCAGTAGTCCCCAAGTAGAGAGTGACTTCTCCTTCACTCAGCCTTCTGCTTACCTTGAACCCCTGTAGTGAGTTACACGCATGAGTTAAAGCCCCGGAGTCAATACACCAGGACGTAGAAGCTACCAATAAATTGGTTTCTATAACACAAGTTTCAAAATTACCTTTCTTGGATTCTAGGTAGGCAGGACAATTCCTTTTCCAATGGCCGGTCTTCTTGGAAAAGTGACAGGCATCCGATGCTTTGTCTTTCTTCTACTTCTTACCCTTAGTGGCTTTCTTCTGAGGCTTCTTTGCCTTCCTCTTTCTCTTGCCCATCTTGCTAGCTTCAACAAGCATAGCTACAGGCTCATCCTTTCCAATCAGTTCTTCGGCTCTATGCAACATATTGCTGAGCTCTTGCAAGCTAACATTCAGCTTGTTCATGTTATAGTTCATGATGGACGGATTAAAGGAAGGAGGCAAAGAATTAAGGATAGCATCTATCTGGGTTGCAAGGTCCAGCCCGGATCCAAGAGCCTACAGTTCGTTGATGTAACCTATCATCTGAAGACAATGGTCGTGAACTTGTTGGCCCTTGGACATTTGTGTGGTCATGAACTATTTCAAGACATTTTGTCGAGTAGAACGATTCTGCTCTTCATACATCGTCCTGAGACTATCCGATATGTCCTTGGCAAGCTCGATCTGATCAAATTGCCTCTGTATTGGATTGTCCAAGGAGGCAATGATGTAACACCGGGCAAGGGAGTTTTTCTCCTCCCATTCCTGATAGTCTCTCCTTTGGGCCCTTAAGCTTGTTGTCATCAAGAAACTTTGCAAATGATCCATTTGCCATTTTTTGATAAAAGAGCAAACATCAGTCCACAACTTAATTTGATTCATGTTCATTTCATTGAAATGGATTTTAATCTACAATCCATTTCTATTTATTCATCTCTGAGATTTCCCTCCTTTCTCAGTGATGGAGACTACGAGTTGTCTCTGGATATGTGGGAAATCACATAGGGTGCACGGAGCCAACTGTTTCAGCTACATAACCCCACCACCTTTCTGTGAAAGATCATATCCACTCATCATATGAGTTTTCCTTTTGGCCTCTGTCAGACAAGGTTCAAAGCCGTTTTCAAGTAAACCTTTTTGTCCAGTGAGTGTTTACCCATCATATTCATGAATGCCAATGTACCGTGAGAGAGTTCCCATTTTCTGGTGAAGCCCCTCCCACATCGCTCTATGACGCCCCTATCATCTTATGAAACACTTAGACAAACCCAACAGCAAATGGATAGCCCATTTTCTAGTGCGTTTCCTCATTACTGAAGGACCCATCCTCATGCTAATGATGGATGGCCTTTAGAGAGTTCATCATATGAATCTCCTTATCACATGTACTCATATTAGCTGGAGGGAACAGTTAATTATGCCCTAGTTTGATTTAGGTCAAACCAAAGTGGCTCCCACTGAATTTCATAAAGCCAGATTTCGGTGGGCCTTAACTTGGCTAGGGTTCCGCACGTAACCTGTTGATGAGGTGTGGGGCCCACCACTGAGGGAGGTCATCCATTGACCAGAAGGGACACCATGGCAATGATGTGCATTCAGCCATGGTGTGCGCAAGAGCCACTGTCGAATGAGCATGGGCCAAGCACTTATGGCCCATTTACGAAGCACATCACACATCCAAACATCTTATGCATGATAAATTGATCTAATCAATTAATTATCTATAAGGCCCATTGGAAGCCCGTTAAAAATCCATAATATTAACCATTAATATTATCTAGGTATATGGGTGGAATTAGGGTTACCCAGTTCGGCCCATATAGCTTTATGCTTTGAAGTGGGCTTTTAGCAGTTTTAACTAATTAAAACTGGGCCTTTTCAGGTTGGACTAAAAAACATATTTTGCAAAACAAATCTCAACGATTGAAATCGGCTTCCGGTAGTCTTGGTTTCCATCAGTGAGAGTGCATCCCCGATCATTACCTTTGTCCGACAAATGGGCTGCTCCTGTCACTATGATCACCCACTCAGATGAATTCTCAGACTGTCCCAACATACCCAAGTTTGACCCCCGCTAAGGATCTCACTGATTGGTACATCAAAGACAGCCCAATCCATCACCTAGTGCAGTATCATAATCGAGTCTAGGGGTTGGGTGTAACTTTTCAGTTTTGCCCATCAATCTCCAAGGTCTAGGGCAATACTAAAAATCTGGTCCAGTTCAAAGATTCAATTAATCCTACACTGTATGTGCATAGGGTCTCACCCCGATAGCTGAGACAAGCCACCCCAACCGACTTGGTGGCACCACAGTGTCAATCTTGTCAGGATAGGTCTCCCACGAGTCTCATTAAATGTCCAGTTTAGGGAAACATACCAAGGGAACATAAATCAAATATGCACTTTTATCCATTTACAATAAACTCATAAAGTACATCATTTTGATTGAAGCTAAGGGCATACAAAACTGTCTAACATGGGTTATATTCTAGTTCACCTTGGTGAGAAGCACGAGTAAAAAAATAGAGGAGGTTTACACAAACAGAAGGTACAAAGCTAAGAAGTTAAAGTGGCTCCCCAGCAACGATGACAAAATTCTGACAGGTTGTCGAAGCCCTCAAAATTAATTCTAGTCCCACCATACTATAAACTTGTAGTAACTGTGGTACCAGGTCGAATTCCACAGGGAGCCAATAATTAATTTCTCAACTGAATGCACAATATAAAGAGTGGGCAATTTGAATAATTTAAAATTCTAAATTAACAAAAGAGCAATTAACAACTAACAAGGAAAATTTAGTCTTACCGAATTCTGATCCCAGGGTTCGGATTGAGTCAATTGGTCATCGATCATAGGTAAACTTCAATAGTCTTGCAATTCAAGTATTTAAACTTAAGATTTGTTAGGATAGCCATAATAAACCTCGTGTTTTCCTGAATTAGTTGACCAAACCCAGCATTCGATCAACACTTATCATTAACTGACTTGGTACAATAGCATTCCATATCAATTAATGATAGCAATAACCTTTGTAAAAATAGTTAAACCAAAATAACAATAATTGAAATAGCTGCATTATCGAATCTTGTTCCATTGATTCCCCTTAGGTTAAAACATACCCATACATTGGTCAAAGGCTGTCACGAACAATTGACCCATGTAGGATAATAACCTAATTGCTACTTGTACCATTATTTGTGACAATTACGGATCATCGAACCATGGATAGCAGTAACAAGATCAACATTAATTAATTTGTCAAACTAATTAACATTAACATCCATAAGAACATGCACAAGAATCAACAAATACTTAATTAAAAGCAAGAATTTAAATTAAACACAAAACCTCACGATGACACAATTGAATTGAAAATCCCCCTTGAATCAAAAAAGAAAAGCTTAGTCGCTCATGGTTGTCGACTCCCTCTTCCTAGATGGATGCACTGATCTTCTGAATTGATTGAGTGCTTCAGTGATTGAGTGATGCCTAAAGCTGGTCCCACCCCCCTACCTTATATAGCTTTAGGAGGAGGGGCTCTCTCCAACTCCTCTTAGGAAATTATCCTCAAAAATAGAAAGTCCTAATCAGTTTTGATCTAATCCTATCCTATCTCTTATCTAGTAATCTATTCTTATCTTGTAATCTAATCTCAATTATCTTATTCTTCTAGGATTACATTTGAAATTTGAGTCTGATGGGACTCTTTATTCTTGAATTTGAGTTGGGCTCATTAATAACTTGGGCCGCTACAAGGCTTTCCTGCGAATTGGGCTTCAGCTGTGAACTAGGCTTTACTGTGAATTTATTCTGACTTCGGGCCCGATTTTAACCTTGATGCAGACCGAATCTGTCAAAATCCGAAACAAGAGAGTTGTGGAGTTCTCCCTTATCTTTCCAATGCATCTTGAATCATCCGGAGTTAAGAGTTATGCCCCGATTACTGAACGGTGCTGAAACTGTACAAAATCATCCGATTAGCCTTGTTTTCCTCCATTTGCCTTCTTGCTTGCCCTGAACCGAAATACAAGAGTAATGCATCCAATTAAGTGCTAATTTAATGTAAAAGTATTAATATTTGGGGATAAAAATATGATACGTTTTATTTCCATCAATAACCCCACCACCTTTCTGTGACGGATCATATCCACTCATCATATGAGTTTCCCTTTGGCCTCTGTCAAATAAGGTTCAGAGCCATTTTCAGCTAAACTTTTCTGTCCAGTGAATGCTCACCCATGATATTCAGGTTACACCAGGGTACCATGAGAGAGTTCCCATTTTCTGGTGAAGACCCTTGATGAGACGGATAAGAACCCTATTTTTGTCCCCTAGTTTTCATCTTTTTTCATTATTTTAACACTTAAATGCACTCATTACTCTTGTATTTCGATTTAGGGCAATAAAGAAGGCAATTGGAAGGAAACATGCCAATTCGGGTGATTTTGCATAGTTTCGGCGATAGTGAGTGATCTGGGCCTAACTCACAATTCCGGACTCCAAATTGGGCAATTCAAGAAGCATTAGAAAGAAGAACGAAAGGCCCATAACTTTTATGTTTTGGGTTTTGACTGATTAGGTCCACATCGAATACGAAACTGGGCCCGAAGTCGGAGCAATGTCGCAGCCAGGCCCATTTAACAGCTGAAGCTCAACTCGCAGAAGAACCTGGAAGCAGCCCAAGTAGCAGAGAAGCCCAACTCGGATACAAAAGTCTAGAGTCCTAATTCTAATGTATTCTCCCAAGAGGGAGAGAGTCTTATTAGATCTAAACTTTGAATGTAATCCTATAAGGATAAGAAGGTTGGGGATTAGATAAGAGATTGGATAGGATTAGTTCAAAGAAGATATGATCAAGACTCCCTAAAGATAAGATGATCTCCTAGAAGGAGTTGGAAAACAGCCCTCTCCTTTGGCTATATAAAGAGGGGGGCGAACCAGCTCTAGCATCACTCATTCCAAGATCCAAGAGATCATCAAGAGGCCAAGAAGCTCAAGAAGGTAGTTCGGCTATGGAGAAGAAAGCAGGAGATTGCGCAGATCATGAGTAGCTAAGCTTCTTTTTCTGATTCAAGGGGGGAGGTTCGATCGTGTCATTGTGAGGTTCTGTAGTTACTTTATTTTCTTGCTTTCTAATTCAAGTATTCATTGATTCTTGTGCATATTTTTATTGGATGTTGATGTTAATTAGTTTGACAAACTGAATTAATGTTGATTTTCCTATTGCTATCCATGATTTCGGTGATCCATAATTGTCACGAATAATGGTACAAGTAGCAATTAGGTTGATATCTTTTGGGGTCAATTGTTCGTGACAGCCTTTGACCAACATTTTATCATGGTTCAACCTAAAGGAATCGATGGAACAAAATTCAATAATTGCAGCTATCTCAATTATTGTTATTTTGGTTTAACTGTTTTCACAAATCTTAATGCTATCATTGTTTAACATGGAACGCTATCGTACCCAGTTGAGTGGTGATAAGTGTTGATCGAATGCTGGGTTTGGTCAACTGAATTAGGAAAACACAATGTTTATTATGGCTATCCTAGTAAATCTAAGGTTAAATGCTTGAATTGCAAGAATGCTGAATTGTACCTAGGATCGATGGCCAATCGATTCAACCCGAACCCTTGAACCAGAATTCAGTAAGACTGATTTTTCTCTTGTTTGTTTAGTTTGTTATTCATTTAATTTTAGTTATTAAATTTTCCCACACAATTACTTTATCCATTCGGCTAAGAGATTACTGATTTGCTCCCTGTGGGATTCGACCTAGTACCACTTTTACTACAAATATTTTATTGTGGGACTAGTACTAATTTTGAGGGCTTCGACAAACCCGTCAACCCTCCCACATTGGTCTATGATGCCCCTATCATCTTGTGAAACATGCTGATAGACCCAACAACAATTGGATAACCCAATTTTATGGTGCATTTCGTCATTACTGAAGGACCCATCATCGTTCTAATGATGGAAGGCCTTTAGAGAGTCCATCATATGGATCTCCCTATCACATGCACTCATATTTGCTGGAGGGAACAAAACTTATGCCCTAGTTAATTTAGGTCAAACCAGAGTGGCTCCCACTGACTTTCATAAAGTCAGATTTATGGTGGCCCAAATTGGCTAGGGTTTCAGCATGCGTCCCTTTTCAGGGTTATGGGGCCCACCATGACAAGAAGGGGTCATCCAATGACCGTAAGGGACACCATGGCGATGATGTGTATTCAGCCATGATGTGTGCAAGAGCCACTAATGAATCATCATTGGCCAAGTGCTTATGGCCCACGGACGCAACGCATCAAACATCCACACATCACATGAAATGGAAGAATTGATCCAATCAATTAACTACTGTAAAGCCCATTAATCAGCCCATTTAAAGTCCATAATATTAACCATTAATATCATCTAGGTATATGGGCTGAATCGCAGTTAGCAGTTCGGCCCATATAGCTTTTATGTAAAACTGGGCTTTTGCAGTTTTAACCCCTTAAAACTGGGCTTTACAGGTTGGGCTGAATTGGTTCTTCCAATTAAAATTGATTTCAAACTTGAAGGTGGGAAATAAAAGGACTGAATACAGCCCCTTTCGAACCCTAGGTTTGGTCCAAACAGTTTGGTCCAATCTGGTCCGAAACGGTCCAAAACCAATCTTTAATTCAAGAAACAATTCAATGAAAGATCTGAAATTAAATTTCTAAATTTTGACAAACACAAAACAGATCTGGACTGTTCGTACAACCTGCAAAATAGAGGATAGTAATTAGAGTTGCAGTTTCCAAACTGCAAAACGCAGATAGCGAACTCTTCATCTGCGAACCTCCAGCGCCGCCACCTTCTTCAATCAAGAAAATAAAAAAATAAAGAAATCCTATTTCTATTAAATAATTACATTCTTGATTGAATCCTATACATTTAATCTAGAAAAAAAATTATTTTACAGACCGAATAGAATAGAAACTGCAAATAAAGATTACGCAGACAATCTGCGCCAATTCTGCACTTTGATCTCCAGGTATGAACAGTCCATTAAATAAAGAAATAAATTAAGAACAATTCTAAATTAATTTATGATTTAACAAAATTAATTTTAGATAAATCGCACAAAACAAGAAACAATTTCTTGAAGCAAAACTACAATCTGCGCAATACCCAGATAGAACAGCTTCTACTGAATTGCGCAGGTTCAGATCTGATCTTTTGGTTCAAGATTCTAACTTGTGGCTCTGACACCATTGAAATGAATGGTAGGATCCATCGTATGGACACCAAAACTACTGCGGAATAGGTGGGCGAATTTCAAAAATTTCCTACCTTTCTACCAACTGGGAATCGCATTCCCTGATTTTAGAATCAAAATTCAAGGATCCTACTTGAACCAAACCAGACCAGATTTGAACCAAAAGGGAAGGGAGGGATTATACCTGATCCAGAGAAGTATCTCCAAACGTTGGTGTTCACCTCAAAGAAGATCCCAAGATCAGCTTCCACTGAAGATGACACAGTGATGATGGAGCCGAACCAGTAGTGTTCATCCCATGAACCAATTTCTTCTGAAGAACTCGATGGCAGACTGTGAGTGAAGGGATAGGATATCCATCACATGGACGCCCAAAGATTGTGGAATAAGGGGCAAATTTCAAAAATTTTTCTCTCCCTTCAACTGGGAATCGCATTCCCTATTTAGAAAATCATATTTTCAAGGATCATTCTTGAACCATAAACTAAATCAGATCTGAACCAAAAGGAGTAGAAAGGATTATACCTGATATGGAGAAACAGTATCTCTCAATGGAGGTGTTCACGCCCAAAGAATGAACCAAAATCTGCTCCCACTAAAGATGGCGCAGTGCAGGATGGAGCAGAATCAACAATGTTCTTCCAAAAGAACTTGACCCTTCGCAAGAATCAACAGGATGGCTTGTGAATACAGCTCCAATCAATCTTTTCTCCAAAAGATTGGTATCAAGATCAAATCTTGATTACTCTTGTAGAGAGTAGGAGATCGAACTGCTGGAGGCGGCGGCTGCAGGAAGGAGGCGGCAAGAGAGTATTCATAGGGAGCAGAATTCACTCTTCTTGTGATTTCAGCTCTGAAGACAGGAGTTGTGTATTGCATGTCTAAAGGTTGCTGCTCCCTCCTCCTTTCATAGACTTAAAGGGATCAGCTCCTAATCCCATTAGGAGTTGCTAATCCAAATCATATTTGGATAAGAAGTCCTTTTAAGAGATAAGGGATAATCCTTATCTTATCTACAGATCAGATCAGCCATCTCCTAATCTAATTAGGAGGCTTCCAGATCTAAATCTTATTTAGATCTTGGACTCTCAAAGTGGATAGGGTATGGGCCCAATCATATCAGCTGATCCATCTCAGAATTCGCCCCTTTAAATGTCTAGTCAAACCAGCCCAGTTCAAAATGGGATTAAGGCCCATTTAAGGTTATGTACTCACTTAGCCTTCCAAACTGCTGCCCAGTTGGGCTTCCTTGTATGGCATGGGACCCAAACATTGATCTACACATCATCCACAAGGGTTTGGCCCAGCCTTTGTTACAAGGCCTAGCCGAATAAACTGTTATGGACAATGCACCCCCTAAAACCCATCTTATGGGCTCTATGGGCCCAACACTTACCCTAAGTGGTCCCTGGGCCAAGCCACCTTGTAACACCCAGGGACTATGGGCAGATGCAAGATTAGCCCATCAGGTATTATCCTCAATGGTCTTACACTTAACCTCTCAACCCATAATGATCATACACTGCCTGACAAAAGAGGACCTCTCCCTCGGCTGCAAGGAACAATGTTGCACTCTCTGCTTATATGGATCCCAAGAATTAAAACCTTCTTGCAAACATTTTAAAAACCATAATATAGATAATTCTATATCTCATATAAAATATATTTTTTAAAACAAATATCAACGATTGAAATCGGCTGCCAGCAGTCTTGGTTTCCATCAGTGAGAATGCATCCCCGATCATTACTTTTGTCTGACAAAGGGGCTGATCCTGTCACTATGATCACCCACTCAGTTGAACTCTCAGACTGTCCCAACATACCCAGGTTTTGACCCCTCATAAGGATCTCACTGATTGGTATATCAAAGACAGCCCAATCCGACACCTAGTGCAGTATCATAATCGAGTCTATGGGTCGGGTGTAGCTTTCCAATTTTTCCCATCTATCTCCAAGGTCCAGGATAATACTGGAAATCTGGTCCAGTTCAAAGATTCAATTAATCCTACACTGTATGTGCCTAGGTTCTCAACCTGGCAGCTGAGACAAACCACCCCAACCGACTTGGTGGCACCACAGTGTCAGCCTTGTCAAGATAGGTCACCCCTGACCGATCCACCAGCTGTGAACATTCTAAACTAACAGGAGTCTCATTATGTGTCCAGTTTAATGGTATTACACAAAAACATACCAAGGGAACATGAATCAAATATGCACTTTTATTCATTTACAATAAACTCATAAAGTACATCATCTTGATTGAATCTAAGGGCATACAAAACTGTCTAATAGCTCCCACTTGCACTTAGGTTCAATCAGGTATAAGCCGGAGTCGCATGATTTCCATGTGTTTCTCAAACACTTTCTGTGATAGTGGCTTCGTGAATGGGTTTGCTACATTTTCCGCTGATGCTACTTTTTGAATCAGGACGTCCCCTCTATCAACAATCTCCTACAGTACGTGGTAGTTCCTCTCGATGTGCTTTGACTTCGAATGGGCTCGTGGCTCCTTAGCCTGAGCAATGGCTCCGTTGTTGTCACACAACAATGAGATGGGTGATGTGCTGGACGAAACTACTCCAAACTCGTAAATGAACTTCTTTATCCACAAGGCTTCTTTGGCAGCCTCACTTGCGGCAATGTACTCGGCCTTAGTCGTGGAGTCTACAGTGGACCCCTGTTTGCTGCTTTTCCAGCAAACAGCACACGATCCTATCATGAAAACATATCCAGATGTAGACTTTCTATCATCTGGATCTGATTGGAAATCGGCATCAGTATACCCTTGGATCTGTTGTGAATTACCATCGAATACTATACAAAACTCTTTTGTCATTCGGAGGTACTTAAGTATGTTTTTCACAGCAGTCCAGTGCTCCTGCCTTGGGTTGGCCTGAAATCTGCTTACTACACTCACTGCCTGAGCAATGTCAGGACGACTGCACAGCATGGCATACATGATGCTCCCTACGGCAGAGGCATATGGAACGTCTTTCATGCCATCAATCTCCTCAGAAGTCTTGGGAGACATCTTCTCGGAGAGAGTGACTCCGTGCCTGAATGGAACATTTCCTTTCTTGGAGTTTTCCATGCTGTATCTTTTGACTATTTTGTTAATGTAGGCAGATTGGGATAATCCTATTATCCACTTCAATCTATCTCTATAGAGTCGATGCCCCAGTATATAGGTGGCTTCTCCAAGATTTTTCATGGAGAATTGTTGTGAAAGCCATACTTTCACCGTAGTTAATATTCCTAATCATTCCAAATGAGTAGAATGTCATCTACATACAGAACCAAGAAGGTAACCTTATCTCTACTGTACTTCCTGTAAACACAGGGTTCATCCGGATTCTGCTCGAAGTCAAACGATTTGACGGCAGAGTCAAAACGGATGTTCCAACTTCTAGAAGCTTGCTTAAGTCCATAAATGGATCTATTAAGTTTACATACCATGTTTTCCTGACCTGCAGCAATGAAGCCTTGCGGCTGCTACATATAGATATCTTTAGTAAGATCTCCATTCAGGAATGCAGTTTTGACATCCATCTACCAAATCTCATAATCATGGTATGTTGCTACACCTAGTAGGATCCTAATCGATGCGCTCTTTCTGAGTGTACCCTTTCACCACTAGATGAGCTTTGAAGGTCTCAACCCTACCATCGGGGCCCTTCTTCCTCTTGCAAATCCGTTTGCAACTGATTGCTTTTACCCCAGAGGGTGGATCTACTAGAGTCCAGACTCTATTGGTCTCCATTGAGTCCATCTCTGCTCTCATGGTCTCCACCCACTTCTAGGAATTTTTGTCTAACATAGCTTCTACATAAGTCACGAGATCCTCTTCACTAGTCAAGATTTCCACCAGGTAACTATCCTGGTCATAACCATAACGGACTGGTGGTCTGGATACCCGAGTGGATCTTCTAGGTTGGTCACTACCTGAACTTGTGGGACATCTCCCACTGCTCCTGAGCTCTCTTCATCAAGAACAATTTCCTGGCGATGGGTGTCCAGGATGTAATCGGTTTCCAAGAATTATGCATTTTGACTGTAGAACACTTTCTGCTCACTTGGGTCATAGAATAGGTAACCTATAGAGCCTTTTGGATAGCCTACAAATAGGCAACGACTGGTCTTGGATTCCAACTTGTCCGCACTCATTCTTTTAATGTGTGCTAGACAACCCCAAATCATTAAGTGTCTGACACTTGGTTTCTTTCTGGTCTAAAGTTCATATGAAGTATTCGGAACCGATTTGGTTGGAACCCGATTCAGTACGTAAACCATAGTCTCTAATGCATAACCCCAAAAGGATGTGGGTAATGAGTGTATGAGAAGTGACCAGACCATATCCAATAAGGTCCTATTCCTCCTCTCTGAAACACCATTAAGTTGTGGTGTAGTAGGAGGAGCTAATTGTGATATTATCTCATTATCCTTTAAGTAGTCCCTGAAGTCATCAGAGAGATACTCGCCACCTCGATCTAATCGAAGGGCTTTAATTTCTCTCCCTAACTATTTCTTGACCACTTGTCTAAATTCTTTGAACTTTTCAAAGGATTTAGACTTGTGTCTCATTAGGTACACGTAACCATATCATGAAAAATCATTTGTGAATGTGATGAAATACACGTGTTGATTCCGTGTCCTAACACTCAGGGGACCACATACATTAGTATGTATTAGGTCAAGTGTGCCTGTACATCTTTCTAGCATACCGTTAAATGGCCGTTTCTTCATCTTGCCTTGTAGGAAAAGCTCACAGGTGGGAAGATCTTCTATAGTTAGAAAATCCAAAGGACCATCATTTACCATCCTTGTGATCGGTCAACACCGATGTGGCCAAGTCAGTAATGCCACAGACACGTGAGATTAACTGTATCATGGGCTCTCTTCTTGGGGATTTAAGCCGACATAGTTTTGGTTATGTTAGTTTCTAGAGAAGGATGTAGAACATAGAGACCGTTCTCCAGTTCCCCATATGCAATGAATCTGTTATTTCTTTTAATAGTAATCGTATTACTAAAGAAGACAGAATCACCATCTGCACACAGTTTTGAGACAGAAATCAAATTTCTCCTTAAATTTTGTACATGAAGACAATCTTTCAGTACAATTGTTCATTCTCTAAAAAGTAACTCCACAGTTCCTATGGCCACAGCTACAATAGTTGCAGTAATCCCCAAGTAGAGAGTGACTTCTCCTTCACTCAGCCTTCTACTTACCTTGAACCCCTGCAGTGAGTTACGCACATGAGTTGAAGCCCCGGAGTCAATACACCAGGTTATAGCAGCTACCAATAAATTGGTTTCTATAACACAAGTTTCAAAATTACCTTTCTTGGATTCCAGGTAGGCATGACAGTTCTTTTCCAATGGCCGGTCTTCTTGTAGAAGTGACAGGCATCCGATGCTTTGTCTTTCTGCTGCTTCTTACCCTTAGTGGTTTTCTTCTAAGGCTTCTTTGCCTTCCTCTTTCTCTTGCCTATCTTGCTAGTTTCAACAAGCATAGCTACAGGCTCATCCTTTCTAATCAGTTCTTTGGCTCTTTGCAATATATTGTTGTGCTCTTGCAAGCTGACATTCAGCTTGTTCATGTTATAGTTGATGATGAACGGATTGAAGGAAGGAGGCAAAGAATTAAGGATAGCATCTATCTGGGTTGCAAGGTCCAGCCCGGATCCAAGAGCCTCTAGTTCATTGATGTAACCCATAATCCGAAGACAATGGTCGTGAACTTGTTGGCCCTTGGTCATTTGTGCGACCATGAACTATTTCAAGACCTTTTGTCAAGTAGAACAATTCTGCTCTTCATATATCGTCCTGAGACTGTCCAATATGACCTTGGCAAGTTCGATCTGATCGAACTGCCTCTGTATTGGGTTGTCCAAGGAGGCAATGATGTAACACTGGGCAAGGGAGTTTTTCTCCTCCCATTCCTAATAGTCTCTCCTTCGGGCCTGACGCTCCAGGGCAGGATTCTTTGCCACTTTGTCCAGCTTTTCAGAAGCTAGGACCAGCATAAGGTTCCTATACCAGTGGCATAGTTTGGGCCCTTATGCTCGTTGCCATCAAGAAGCTTTGCAAATGATCCGTTTGCCATTTTCTGATAAAAGAGCAAACATCAATCTACAACCTAATTTGATTCATGTTCATTACATAGATATGGATTTTAATTTATGTTCCATTTCCATTTATTCATCTCTGAGATTTCTTTCCTTTCTCAGTGATGGAGACTACGGGTTGTCTTTGGAAATGTGGGAAATCATAATCAAGTCTAGGGGTCAGGTGTAACATTCTAGTTTTCCCCATCTATCTCCAAGGTCTAGGGCAATACTAGAATTCTGGTCCGGTTCAGGGTTTCAAGAAAACTCACACTGCATGTACCTCAGGTCTTACCCTGGCAGCTGAGACAAGCTACCCTTACCAACTTGGCGGCACATCAGTGTCAACCTTAACAAGATAAATCTCCCTAGATCTATCCAATGGCTATGAAGATTCTAAACTAATACGAGTCTCATAGGTGTCCAATTTAAGGGTATTACACAAAAACACACCATAATAACATGAATCACATATGTACTTTATTCATTTACATTAAATGTCATAATATACATCATTTTGATTGGAGCTAAGGGCATACACTGTCTAATAGAACGAAGTGTACAAAATCAATTGTGGGGATGTCACAAGTACCCTATTTCAAAAAGTACAAAGGTTGGGGTATTATTGGCTTATGATGAACTAGGACTCTACCAAGGTGTAGTGGTAATGCAACAAATGCATCCCACAAGTGGATGATAGAGAATGCCTCATGGTTTGTGAGGAGGACTGAAGGAGGATGTATATTGGCTATCTGAAAGACCAGACATTGCCCATTGACACTACACTGAGGAGGCTACTACCCAAGGCTAGGTGGTTTTACCTCTAGGATGGAATGCTATACAGGAAATCGTACACCAAAAAGCCTTTGCGATGCCTGGTTGGTGACGAGATCGATGAGGTACTAGAGGCAGCTGATGAGTACATAGTTTACTTACAATTTATGCAGTTTTTATATGAATTTTATGCCAGTTTGATTGGACTTCACCCTAGCTTGATTTCAAATTATGGATCACCGAACCATGGATAACAGTAGGAAAATCAATATTAATTAAATTGTTAGACTAATTAACATTAACACCCATAGAGAATAAGAACAAGAATAAACGAATACTTGAATTAAAAAGCAAGAACTTGATTTAAATACTGAACCTCGCGATGACACAATCAACATCCCCCCTTGAACTAGAAAAGAAAAGCTTTTGCTCATGATTTTCGAATCCTCCATGCTCTTCTTCTCCGAAGGCTGAACTGATCTTTCTTGATTGATCGAGTTGCTTGATGCTTGATTGATGGATTTTTTTGATTGATGCTTAAAGCTAGTCCACCCCCCCTTTTATATAGCTGAGGGAGAGGGCTGTTTTCCAACTCCTTTTAGAAGATTAACCTCAATTAAGAAAGTCCAGATCTGTTTTGAACTAATCCTATCCTATCTCTTATCTAGTGATCTAATCTCAATCATCTTATTTTTCTAGGATTACATTCAAAACATAAATCTGACAAGACTCTCTTTCTAGAGATTACATTTGAAATTGGGATTCTTGGCACTTAAATTCGAGTTGGGCTGCCATAATAACTTGGGCTGCTACGAGGCTCTTCTGCAAATTGGGCTTCAGTTGTGAAATGGGCTTTGCTGTGAACTTTCTCTGACTTTGGGCCCAATTTTGTCTTTGAGGCAGATCGAATCTGTCAAAACGCAAAACATAAAAGTTGTCTGCCCATCCCTCATCTTTCCAGTACCTCTTGAATTATCCAAATCGGAGTCAGGAATAGAGAGTTATGCTCAGTTTACTGAATGGTGCCAAAACTATGCAAAATCATCCAATTAGCCTTGTTTTCTTCCAATCGCCTTCTTGCTTGGCCTAAATCGAAATACAAGAGTAATGAGTCTAATTAAGAGCTAAAATAATGAAAAAGAGTGAATATTTAGGGGTGAAAATAGGGTACTTTTTAGTCTCATCAAATCGCCCCACAATTAAGCTATGCCTGTCCTCGAGCAAGGCGAAACTCAAGCAAATCAAAAGAAACTCCCTACAGATTTTTAATCTCTCTTTCTCTCAACATAAGGCCTGATCCATTGCATGCTTCAGTCCAGACTTGGTAACCTTCCCATTTTCATTTCTTTCTCCCTTTTAACTTATCAAAGAGTGATCCCGAATCACCATTCCTCATGATCCCAAGTTAAATCAACAGTAAAGAAAACAAGCCTTTCACCGACTAAACATTCTTGGACTAAACAAGCACTCATTGTTTTAACAAACCAATACAGCCTGATTCAAATACCTTCCTTTGTTTCTTAGGTGAAAATAGGGTATGTTATTGCCATAAGCTTGCTTATGTATCACATCTCCACCACTTAGCATGAATTCCAAGGATCTGAAAGTGAGAACGGGGTTGGTGTTCTAGGGTGAATGCATTTTATGCTCCATTTCACATTGGTCACGAAAATTTATATATATATATATATATTTTGCATAAGAATCACAAGGGCATCACCATTCTGATCCATGAACTCATTAATGTGGTCTCAACATGTCTAACATAGCAAGTTCTAGAATAATCAGACCGTGTTTGATAGACATTTAGGTGAAAATTAAGCACACACTCATGCGAGTTAAATTTGTATGCATCTTTCCTATTGATCATTTAAAATAATGAGGTACCTTATGCAGCCAAAAATTCCAGTTAGTCATGCTTGCATCCTATCCTGTCTATACAGCCTAAGCACATAATTCTTGATAGTTTGAAATCATTCAAGGATAAGTTTCTAGGGAGGAAAAACTTCAAAAGGCAAAGTTAAGAAGTGATGAACGAAGCATGCTAGAGTTACCCTAGAAATTATGAGTTTCCCCTAATCCTCCCACACTTAAGGTATACATTGTCCCCAATGTATATGATTATGCATACGAAAGAAGGATTTAAGAGAACTTCCTTGAACGCCTTGTAGAGATTCTTCAAATGTGAAATCAGCTACTAAACACGACCATGTTCCTAAATTTGAAAACAATAACTGAACAAAAAATATCCACACTATGGGTTGCCTCCCACAAGCGCAATTGTTTAACGTCGTTATGCTCGACGTCCTCCTTTGCTTCCTTAATTCAATGAATAATGAGGAAGGTCCAATGAGATGTCTACCATAGAGGAGACATTTTCATCCTCATGGAACAACTTCAATCGATTCCCATTCACCTTGAAAACCTTGTCTATCTCGAGACTTTTGATCTCTACACCATAAGAAATACATTAGTAACAACAAATGGGCCCATCCACCTAGAACACAACTTACCTGGCTTGAGCTGGAGTCGAGAATTGTATAATAGAACCTTTTCTCCAATTACAAATTGTTTTCTTAAAAGCAAATTATCATGTAACAATTTGGTCTTCTCTTTGTAGATTCTTGAATTCTCATATGCTTCTAACTGCAACTCCTCCAATTCTTGCAATTGGAGCTTTCTTGCCTTGCCAGCTTCTTCAATGTCCATATTGCAGCGTTTGATTGCCCAAAAGACCTTATGCTCAATTTCAACTGGTAAGTGACAAGATTGGCCAAAAATTAACCTATAAGGAGACATCCCTATTGGTGTTTTGTATGTGGTTCGGTATGCCCAAATTGCGTCATCTAGACATAGGCTCCAATCCTTTCAACCTGGGTTCACCGTCTTCTCTAAAATGGACTTGACCTCTCGATTGGAAACCTCAACTTGTCCGTTTGTCTGGGGGTGATAGGTAGTGACAATTCGGTGATGCACCCCATACTTTTTCAACAAGACTTCAATGGCTCTATTGCAGAATTTGGTCCCTTGATCACTTATGATGGGTCGAGAAATACCAAACCTATTGAAAATGTTAGATTTGATAAAACCTACAACACACTTAGAATCATCAGTTCTAGTGGCTAATGCTTCCACCCATTTTGAGACATAATCAACTGCCAAAAGTATGTAAACAAAATCACAAGAGGGAGGAAAGGGTCCCATAAAATCAATACCCCAAACATCAAAGATTTTGCAAATAAGAATGGGGGTTTGGGGCATCTCGTTTCAGTGAGACAATGACCTGTTTGTTGGCATCTTTTACAATTTTTACAAAACAAGTATGCATCTCTAAATAAGGTTGCCCAATACAGCCCACTATCTAAGACCTTTCGAGCAGTTATTTTTGGCCCAAAATGACCACCACAAGCATAATTATGACAAAAATTTAAAATTCATATATGCTCATTTTCTGGGACACATCTCCTAATCACTTGATTGGAGCAGAATTTCCATAGATAGGGTTCATCCCAAACATAATATTTTGCGTCATATCTGATTTTATTCTTCATTGACTTGCTGAGATAATTAGGCAAAATTCTGGTGACCAAGTAATTCACGATATCAGCATACCAAGGGACCATACCTTTTATGTGGAATAGTTGCTCATCCAGAAAAAACTCAGAGATGGGTGGGGAGTCTTCATCTTTTACCAACCTGCTTAGATGGTCTGCCACCATGTTTTTAGCTCCCCTTCGATCCTTGATTTCCAAATCGAACTCTTGGAGCAAAAGTATCCATATTATCAGCCTCGGTTTTGACTCCTCTTTCACCAGCAAGTATTTCAAAGTTGCATGATCAGAATATACAATCACTTTAGACCCAAGCAAATATGATCAAAATTTTTCTAAAGCAAAAACAATTGCTAATACCTCCTTTTCGGTGGTTGTGTAGTTGCATTTTGCAGCATTTAGTGTTCTCAAAGCATAGTAGATGACGTAGCTCCTCCCATCAATTCGTTGACCTAGAACAGCTCCTACCGCATAGTTGCTTGCATCGCTCATGATCTCAAAGGGCAAGTTCCAGTTAGGTGGTTGAATAATGGGTACAATTGTCAATAGATTCTTGAGCTTGTCAAATGCTTCTTTGCACTCATCTCCAAAGTCAAAAGGCACATCCTTCTGAAGCAATTTGGACAATGGTAGGGCAATTTTTGAAAAGTCTTTGATAAACCTGCGATAGAAACCTGCATGTCCAAGAAAGGCATGTACTTCCCTAACATTTGTAGGGTAAGGTAAGCTCACAAGTAAATCAACTTTTGCCTTATCGACCTCTATTCCTCTAGCAGAGATGACATGTCCCAACACAATGCCCTCCTTTACCATAAAGTGGCATTTTTCATAATTCAAAACAAGATTAGTCTCGACACATCGATTCAGAATTTTACTCAAATTATTTAAGCAATCATCAAACGAATCACCATAAACAGTAAAACTATCCATGAACACTTTAATGCACTTCTCAATAAAATCAAAAAATATACTAATCATGCATCTTTGAAAAGTATCTGGAATGTTGCACAGACCAAAAGGCATCCATCTTTAGGCGAAGGTTCCAAATGGGCAAGTGAAGGTTGTTTTCTCTTGGTCCTCTTGGGCAATAACGACCTGATAATAACCTAAAAATCCATCGAGAAAACGAAAGAAGGCCTTGCCTGCTAATCTCTCAAACATTTGATCTATGAAGGGCAATGGGAAGTAGTCCTTTCAAGTGGCCAAATTTAGTTTTTGAAAATCAATTACCATATGCCAGCCACTTTGTATCCTCATTGGGACTAGTTCATTATTTTGATTTCTTACCACAATTATCCTAGTTTTCTTGGGTACAACATGTATAGGACTTACCCACTTAATATCTGAAATTGGGTAGATTATCCCTTCATCTAGCAACTTGAGTATTTCTTTCATCACCACTTCTTTCATTACCTTGTTGAGCTTTCTTTGCGATTCTCTGATTGGTTTGGCACCATCTTCCAAAAGAATCATGTGCATGCAAATTGAGGGGCTGACCCCTTTTATGTCAGCCAAGGTCCAACGCCACCTTATATTCTTTCAGAACATTGATGAGCCGTTCCTCTTGTTCTTCCATCAACCCTTTCGCAATGATCACCGGCAATGTTTCTTTGTCGCCCAAATATGCTTACTTAAGTTGATCTGGCAAGGTCTTTAATTCCAACTCCGGAGCCTGTAAAACAGAAGGCAGCAATTTCTTATGAGAAAATGATAATGGAATATCGGAATTTGTTACCTTTTATTCCGCTATCGGTTCCGAAGTTTCGCAGGGTGTATCAAACTCCTCCTCCATGTCCAATTGTGCACTTAAATTCGAGCTCCTCATTCATATCCTCTTCTCCAAAAACTTCCTACACAATTGAATCAACAGTGTCAATAGAATAGATCGAATGACATTCATTTGGATATTTCATAGCTTCAAAATATTAAATTTAATAATCTCCCCGTCGAACTCGATGGAGAGGGTACCCTCATCCACATCTATTTTGGTCTTGGCCATTTTCATGAATGGCCTGTCTAATAGAAATGGGGCTGAACTTGTGACCATGTCCTCCTCCATCTTCAGAATGTAAAAGTCGGCTAGAAAGATTAGATCATTAACCTGCACCGACACATCCTCAACAATCCCTTCCAGGTAGGCATTAGAATGATTAGCTAGCTGAATGATTACCCTAGTTTCCTTTAAGGGACCTAATCTCAATGCACAATAAATCAAGTATGGCATGACATTGATGGATGCACCTAAATCGAACATGGCACACTCGATTCTTTTATTACCAATCACACAAGGTAAAGTGAACATACCGGGATCAGCAAGTTTTTCCGGCAAGGTCCTCTTAATGACAGCTGAAAGGTTTTCTCCAACCCTTACCTTCTCATCGATTCGCAGCCTCCTCTTGTTAATGCACAACTCCAGAAATTTTGCATATTTTGGGAACTGTTTGATGGCATCTAACAAGGGTATATTTATCTCCACCTTCTTGAAGGTCTTGATGAAAGAATGGTAGGATCCATCTAATGGACGCCAAGAAGGGTGCGGAATGGGGGGCGAATTTCAAAAAATTTTCCTACCTTCTTCCAACTGGGAATCATATTCCCTAAATTTAGAATACTTTATTCAAGGATCCTACTTGAACCATAAACAAACCAGATCTGAACCAAAAGGAAGCAAGAAGGATTATACCTGATCAGGAGAAATAATATCTCCCAAAGTTGGTGTTCACGTCCAAAGAAGTAACCAAGATCCGCTCTGATGAACCTACAATTTATCTATATTTTATGAGGTTTTTGCATGAAATTTTATGATGGTTTAATTAAATTTTGCCCTATTTTAGCTTGATTGCAAGAAAGATTTTAGGGGGAGCCAAATCAACAAAAAGAAGGCAAAAGCAAGAAAAGAAAACCCAAAATTTATCAAGTTCAGCCTGGCCCAGCCATGAGAGCAAGAGAATTTCATTCGGCCCAAGAAGAGCAAGTGAAACTCTTTGGAAAATCCAAGGGAAGAAGCCTAGCAAGAAGGAAATTTTGGCCCAACCCATTTTTAGCCCAAATAACAGCCTAGAGTGTAGCCCACTTGGGCTCAAAAGCAAGCTAAGTTGTAGCCCAAATAGCCGCCCAAAGGGAGCTAGGGGCGGAAACTCCTAGATGTTTCTTGAAAAGAAGGAGGGAGCACTCTAGAAGGTTCATGAGGGGTGTAATACACCCAATTCTAGAGACTTCAAGAAGGGGCAAGAGCCCCCTTGAAAAACTATATAAGGAGACCTCTAGGAGGGGAGAAAGTTGTTCAATTGCTTGAGAGGAAGGCTCTCCCACTCTTAGAGGTTCGGCCACCTTGAGAGAAGAGAAGAGAAGAAGGCTAGGCGCAAGGAAGAAGAAGAAGAAGGGCTGAAGGAAGTTCAAGACAAGCAAGCTAGAAGAAGAACTTTTGTAATAAATCATTTGTAGTTTCATTCTCTTTTGATTTGAATTCAGTTTCTTTGTTATATTTTCTTTCTTCTTTCTCCTTGTTTCCATTCTTCCTTGATGTATTTCAGCTTGTAAAATTTCAGTTCAGCAATCTAATTCTTTTTGATTCATTCAAATGGTCATGCATTGTACTTGAAGTTTCTTGAATAAGGGTGTGATTGTAGATTAATTCGGCCAACTAACCTTCAAAACTCAGATCTGAATTCTCAGATCTGAGATTGCAAGATTTGAATTGCTTGAAAGAGAATTCAGATCTGCAATTTTCAGATTGGGCGAATTAATCTACAGCTTGGAATTCCTAGAGTGTTTGAGAGAGACTCTAGGAATTCAGATCTACTATTCAAGAACTGAATTGAGTGCAAGGTTAGAGATAACTTGCACAATTCAGTTGGTGATCAATTCAGATTTGAATTGATGCCTTAGAAGTGTTTGAAGAAATGCATGCATGGGGATTAGATTCTTGCTAGAGATAGAAGAACCGTCACTCATGCATAGGATGAACATGCGCTTGAGAGAGGCTGTTCATGACCTTGGGGTTTCACCAAACCAAGGCTCAATCATGATTTATTCGAATGATCCAAATTGATAGATTGCTGAATTCTGAGATTGACATTTACTGCTTACTCTTCTAACCTGATTTGAAGGCAATTGGGCCAATGATTTAGATAGATTTTAATTTAGGATTTCTTAGCTTTCATTAGAGTTTTGATTTATTTGTTGATCAGATAAGAAGTGCTCAATTTAGTATTGGTAATTGTTTCCTAAATCCTCGTGGGAACGATACTTCACTCTCTACTTTATTACTTGAGCGGCTAGTGCACTTGCTAGTGTCACAATGAGCAACACATCACGCTCCTGCTAAAGATTACACAGCTGTGGATGGAATGGAACCAGCAGGGTGCGTCCTACACACTGGATTCTTCACAAGAACCCTCTAGAAACCTTGAACACCAAATTCTTTGACCTTTCTTGCAAGACTATTGTCAAGAACTGATTACTTGACTTCCTGTTGCGGCAAAGATCCAATCTTCCAAGAGGGAGTGGCGGCGGCTGGAGGAGGAGAAGTCTAGGGACGAAGAGGGCAGAACTATCTCTTCTCTCTGGAGTCTGTGAGAGATCTGATCTCTGATTGCAGGATGTGTTTCTTGCTTCCTCAAACCCCCTAGTTCGAAATCTGATATTTTTGCTAGGATTTTCTCCTCTTTCTTCTTGATTAAGAAACCTCCCAATATTTTTGGGAGTTATCCTAATCCAAATCAGTATTTGGATAGAGGTTAATCTTAATCCTATCTGCAGATTAAGTTAGTTAACTACTGATCTTATCAGGAGGTTACCAGATTCAAATCTAATTTGAATTTGGTCTCTTAAAGTGGATAAGGTCAAAGACCCAATCCTTTTAGTAACACTAATCTCAGATTCGCCCCATGAACTGGTGATCATATCAGCCTAGTTCGAAATGGGCTTTTGGCCCATTAAGTGTTCAGTGTTTAACCAGTTTCCAACCTGCTGCCCAATTTGGGTTTCTTTGTATGGCATGGGACCCAACCATTGATCTACACACCAGCCACATGGGTTCGGCCCAGCCTTTATTACAAGGCCCAGCTGAATTCACTGAAAGACTCAGTGACCCCCTTGAGCCCATCACATGGACCCTATGGGCCCAACACTTACATTAAGTGGTCCCTAGGCCAAGCCATCTTATAAAAACCTAGGGACTGTGGGCAGGTGCAAGATTAGCCCATCAGGTATTATCCTAAATGGTCTTACACTTAACCTCTCAGCCCTTAATGATCAAACACTGCCCGACAAGAGAAGACCTCTCCCTCGGCTGCAAGGAACAGTGCCGCACTCTCTACTCCCATGGATCCCGGGAATTAAAACCTTTTGCAAATCTTTTGAAATCGTACATATACATATATATATATATATATATATATATATATATATATATATCTTATTTTTGCAAAACAAAATTCCAACAATTGAAATGAACTGCCGGCAGATTGGTTTCCATCAGAGAGAATGCATTACCGATCATTACCATTGTCCGACAAAGGGGCTGATACTGTCACTATGACAATTCACTTAGATGAATTCTCAGACTGCCCCAACATGTCTAGGTTTTGACCCCCACTAAGGATCTCACTGATTGACACATCAAAGATAGCCCGATCTGACACTTAGTGATGTGTCATAATCGAGTCTAGGGGTCAGGTGTAACTTTCTAGTTTTGCCCATCTGTCTCCAAGGTCTAGGGCAATACTAGATATCTGGTCCGGTTCAAAGGTTCAAGCAATCCCATACTGC